>NC_062567.1:102046637-103432942 GCF_022837055.1 Prionailurus viverrinus
CTGAGGAACTGAATAAACATTTTTCCAAGGAAGGCTAAGAGACACATAAAAAGATGCTCAACATCAGTAATCATCAGGGAAATGCAAATGAGAACTACAACCAGATTTCCCTCACTCCTGTGAGAATAACTAAAATCAAAACACAAAGAGGGGCATCAGGGCCTCTCAGTAGGTTAAGTGACCCACTCTTGATCTTGGCTCAGGTTGTGATCTCACAGTTTGTGGGATCAAGGCCTTGTAGGCTGTGAACTCTAACAGCCTGCTTGGGATTCTCTATCCCTCTTTCTCTGCCCCTTTCACTAGCATGTGCATGTTTTCTTTTTCTCTCTCTCAAAATCAATAAATAAACTTTAAAAAATACACAGGAAACAAGTGTTGGTCAACACTGGACCGCTCGTGCAGTGTTGGTGGGAATGCAAATTGATATAGCTGCTGTGAAAAACAGTATGGAGTTTTCCTTAAAAAATTAAAAATAGAATTACCATATGATCCAGTAATCACACTACTGGGTATTTACCCCCCTCCCATATGAAAACACTAATTCAAAAAGATATATGCATCCCTATGTTTATTGCAGCATTATTTACAATAGCCAAGATATGGAAACAACCCAAGTGTCCATCCATAGATGGATACATAAAGAAGATATGCTATGTATACACAATGGGATATTAGCTGTAAAAAAGTGAAATCTTACCATTTGCAACATCATGGGTGGACCTAAAGGGTATAGTACTAAATGAAGTAAGTCAGTCAGAGAAAAGCAAATACCATATGATTTCACTCATGTGGAATTTAAGAAACAATACAAACAAAAAAATAGATTTAAATACAGAGCACAAAATAGTGATCGCCAGAGGGCAGGTGGGTAAGAGCATGCGTGTATAGATAAAAGGGATTAAAAATGACACAAAATTGTATTAGTGATTTCTGAACCTCTTCAAAATCTAAGGACAATCAATTTTAAAGATATACCAAAGAATATAATTCTCTTGGAAATTAATTTCTGTCCATTTGGGTTTCAGTGTCCTACATACAAGTTAAAAAAAAAAAAAAGGGGTGCCTGGGTGGCGCAGTCGGTTAAGCGTCCGACTTCAGCCAGGTCACGATCTCGCGGTCCGTGAGTTCGAGCCCCGCGTCAGGCTCTGGGCTGATGGCTCAGAGCCTGGAGCCTGTTTCTGATTCTGTGTCTCCCTCTCTCTCTGCCCCTCCCCCGTTCATGCTCTGTCTCTCTCTGTCCCAAAAATAAATAAACGTTGAAAAAAAATATTTTTTTTAAATAAAAAAAATAAATAAATAAATAAATAAAAAAACAAAAAACAAAAGAGAAGTGAAGGAAAACAAAGATAAAAAATATTCTTTGCTCTCTAAAAATATAACTGCATCAATTTATTAAATGCTTAAATGTTACAAATAGTAACTATGTACAACTTCCCAAGCAAATTATCAGGAACAAATCTCATAATTTTTTCCTTCAAACCCCTGTTTCCTTATGAAATAAAATACACTAAGATAGTTATTAAAACACCTTTAAAATGACCTGGAATTAAAATTTAAGCATCATTAATCAGAAACTTTTAGACTGATTTTTAATTTCATTTAGTAGTTATTAAGGGTAAAAATAAAAATTCTTGGGGCGCCTGGGTGGCGCAGTCGGTTGAGCGTCCGACTTCAGCCAGGTCACGATCTCGCGGTCCGTGAGTTCGAGCCCCGCATCGGGCTCTGGGCTGATCGCTCAGAGCCTGGAGCCTGTTTCCGATTCTGTGTCTCCCTCTCACTCTGCCCCTCCCCCGTTCATGCTCTGTCTCTCTCTGTCCCAAAAATAAATAAACGTTGAAAAAAAAAAAAATTAAAAAAAAAAAAAAAAGACCTGTGTCTTCTTCTTAAAAAAAAAATAAATAAATAAAAATAAAAATTCTTAGAGCGCCTTTAAATATAATACTGAAAGTTTTTAAGATTAATTGAATATACCTGTAAAGCAGATTCTGCTTTAAGTGACATTTGATATATTTTTCGATCTATTAACAATTGTAGCAAATTCAATTTGAAATGAATTGGCCTTGAAACTGTCAAAATTAGATATCAATCTATGCCTTAGTCATTTAATTACAATTAAATTTACAATGAAATTCCAGAGCACCTATTATGTACTTCTTACAGCAATTTCCCAAGCTCCTGCTATTTCAGTATTTCTCTATGAGATATTAAAATTAAATATATATGTATATATCATGTATGGTGATCAAATAAACATGTGGACATGGTGATATCAAGAATCTCTGTATGTTTCTCCTTTGCTTCAAACTCATGGGAGCCAAAACCAGGTTTATTTCTTTTCTTTGTATCCCTACCTCCTCTCAAGTTTCTCTTTGCTCTGAATGACACATCGAACCTTCCAGTAAATAAGCTTCATAATTTTGAAATCTCTATTTAATTAATTCTATATTTTGGCCTGGTATCTAGTATGATAGCAAGATTTGTTGAGTTTTAACTACAAAGTATTTCTGGTTTTTTTCTTTCTTTCATTGTGATGTAAATCTTATGCCATATTATTATAGAAGTTATTTAACTGACTGTAATAATCTTGTAGGCATTCAACAAGTGTAGGGAGAAGTCAGAATATAAACGGTCTTGGGGCAAGCCGCAAGTAGGGAGGTGTAGTGACAGATTATACACAAATATTTCAGCAGGCAGAGCATCTGAACCATCATGTCCGCACATAACAGGTGAGACTCCAGCAGTCAAGCAGGAGCGAGTGGGATGTCTGGCAGCATGTGCGGTTTACTCGGATACACACTGAAGCACAATTTCAGCCCACATGAGGGTTGCAAGAGAAAGGCAGGAAACTTGCCCCAAGGAAATAAAATGTCCTGAAAGCATTATCTAAGCAGACTGCCTGGTTTCAAATCCTATCATAGGCTAGCTGACCTTAGGCAAATGATTTAAACTTTATTTAAAATAAAGTTAAATAAATAAATAAATGCATGGGAAATAACTGTCTTTCCCATTTCATTATGTGTAAAAGAAGGATAAAATCATATCTACATCGTAGGATAAAATCGTATCTACATCGTAGGATTAAAGAAGATCATTTACATACAAAGCTAAATAAATGCCAGCTATTATTAGCACCAGTGATTCCAGACCTGAGAAACCAGGCAAAACCTAGAATTTGCCGCTGAGACAAAAATTAGAGGTCACAGTAGAGCAAATTTGTATAAGCAGATAAAAGTCAGGGATGGTCTTGATAGATAAACATACCTTGCTCTACCCTCTCAATTCTGTAGCTTCAAGTAAAAAATGCATAACTAAATTATACGGAATTTATGTTAACATTTAAGGCACCAGCATACCATTTCGTTTATTAATGATTTTATAAAATGCTTTCTAATACATTTATCTTCATTGCCTCTTTATCAGAGTGTAAATACGTGGTTAGGTCAGATTGTTAACGTGTGAGAACCCTTTATATCTTCGTTTGGGGGAAAATACATTTCAAATTACCCTTTTTTGGGACTTCAGCTTGTATTCCTAAATTGTACGGTATGGAGCTCAAACAGTGTATGAGAAGGCAGAGCAGACAGAGATATCCAAATAATACTGATTCGCCAGACAGAGATATCCAAATAACACTAGTTCTCTGACAAGACTATCTAGGAGTTCTTTTAAAAGGCATGAAAACACAAGGCAAAATATTATTAATATGACTATGTTAGGATTATACATGTTTTTGAACTATAGAAGATGTCCCTGTGTTTAAATTCATAAATTATTAATTCATCCAAAAATATTTATTATGTCAGATACAACACTGAATGTGACATACTTTCTTTGAGCAATTAATATAATTGTTAACTTCAGATGAGTAACTTATCAAAACAAGCAATATCTACTTAAACTATTGTAAGGTATTATTTTTACTCTAAAATTGGTAAGAAGTATGTGCTTCCATAGCACTCCAATTTTTCATAACTGCTTTACTCTATATCGAACTGTTTTATTTATTCATTAATTTATGTATCCCTTCTACTTCACCAAGATGTCATTTATTTGATTTCCATGCCAATATTATAAGTTTCAGGCTAACTTCTGATATCATCAAGGATAGTAGTTATGAGAAAATATTTTAATCTCCCATTACTGGGATTTTGCATTTCCTTACAAGAGAACATTTTCTTTTTTTTTCTTTTCTTTTCTTTTTTTTCTTTTCTTTCCTTTCTTTTCCTTTTCTTTCTTTCTTTCTTTCTTTCTTTCTTTCTTTCTTAGAAAAGCAACCGTCTTCAAAACCTTAAATAAAACGTGTATTTTTTTTTTAAATACTGAACTCACAGTAACTATTTTTATGGTAAAATGTGACAAAATTTCCAAACAGAAGGCATGTTACAGGAAACTCTCTTAAGTACTCTAAGATAATTTGAATATTTGGGTTCATATCAAAAACTGAACATTAAAATTATATTGGGAATAAAGCTGGGAGTTTCTTTTTTGTAACATGGGAAAATACAATTTAACTTTTCCATTTTACTACAAGAATAAACAATATTCCTGTCAGTGTTTAAGAATATCATTACATCCTTTTATGGTTATTGCCATAAACACTACATTTCAAGAGTTTAAATGGGTAATTCATATTTTGGTTCATTTCAGAAGAGACATTACATTATATTTATATCAAATGGTCCAATTTCAACAAATAAATTATAATATTTCATATGAATGTACTCTAAATATCAACTCAAACTGTGCATAAAGGATTATGCACATTTAAAATTGTCTAAATAATTGAAGATAGGACTAATAAAATAGGTGCTGCCATAACATTGTAAAATGAGCATATATCTAAAGAATGATATCTTACATTTATCAATTACCAGCTCCATAAAATATTTTATTCCCAGTCAGTGCATATTTACACAATTCCTGTTTTAACACAATATCTTTCTTTCTATCCACACCTATACCTACCTATCCATCATCAATCTATCATCTATGTCTACCATTTGCATTATATGGAGAGGAGATATTATTTCCTACATGCATGTTTATATTAGGCATTTTAGTTTAAATCTTGCTTTATATTATCTTACTAACCCACATTACTTGAAAAGTGTCTTTACTAATATTTTATTTACTTTCTTGTCTTTTACTGTAATAATGTACTTACCATGTAAATCGAAGACTGCCTCTCTGCCTAAAAGTCCTTCAAATGATTCAATTAATTGCATTTTCATGACCCAAAGATATGATTAACTTATTCAAGTAGGAAAACTACTCAAGGTTCTACGGTTGAGCTGATATCATCTACTTGAGGAACTTTAGAAAAACCTATATTTGTGAAGGAAGGGCACATTTTAGAAAGAACTAGCCACATTGGCCAATCTGGCCAAGATTAATAAAACAGCACTAGCTTAATAGGCTGCATATGTTTATGGGTCAGGCAACATGTGGACATCAAGAGTAATCTAATATTCTCTTTCTTTGTCACTTACCTACCAAAGAACAAAAGAACTATACAGATGGACAAGGTAATTGAGTTTTGACTAATTTTCAATGATTATTTAGTGATCACATAGACAGTGGGTGTTAGATACAGTAGTTTGTCCTTTAGAAATTAGATAAAGATATTGAAGATAACCTTCAGATGGTGACCTTTGTTCCTCGTCAACTTCAACTAATTATAAGTCCTGGTTTCAAGGTTAATGTTGTTATATCCATTATGCTGTCAATTTTCTAAGATAAATCAATTCTTAAATGATATCACTGTAGTGCAAATTTTTCACATCAGGAGCCATTATGGCCATGCACTTCACAATTTAATTATTGTGAAAGGAAACTGCATTAAAATGTAGTCATGTTAAATGATGCCTTTAAACTGAGTGTAACCACTACACTTTCATTTAGATCTTTGAAAATAAAAAGTAAAATCACTTTAGAAAACTTTAATTTAAAAATGCAAAAAAAGACAAAATAAGACAAATCATTTGCTTATCTTTGCATCATAGATTGAAAAATTGTTCTATATCTTTATCTAGATAATATATACATATAATTATATATAATGCATATGCATATAAATATATATATAATTTGTGGAAGACAGAGAACAGTAAAACTAATATATTGCCTTTCTTCAAAGAATTTCCAGTATGATCAGATACAATGGTAGTAGAAGTAAGTAGTAAATATGGTGTATGGGGCTTAAAATACACATAAACATTTCTAACTCGTTCATGCACAACTAATTTATCCGCATGTAAGAAACTTGAGAATAATATATGATTTCCATAGTGAGATTAATTTTTGCCTGCCACAACATATGACCCCACGCCATGATCCCACTGTGAACTAAAAATAAAAAAAATCCATCCTTAACAATAGTATTAGTATAAATAATAATAAAGACTTTCCTGTAAAGGAAATTAGGTCATAAGTATTAAATCACTTTTTTGTTGCATACAGTGGCTTATAATCAAAGCTAGAACTGGGTGGGAGGGAGGAGAGGGTAGGTGATGGGTATTGAGGAGGGCACCTTTTGGGATGAGCACTGGGTGTTGTATGGAAACCAATTTGACAATAAATTTCATATATTAAAAAAAATAAAAAATAATAAAAAATAAAAAATACAGAGGGTTTAAAAAAAAAAGCTAGAACTAAAATAAAATATCCACTCTTACAATCTGCATCTCTGATTAGTCAGGAAACATCTTCCAATACTACACACTAAAATATAGATATGGAAAGTCTTGGAAATTAAAAATGGTACTTTGAGTTCTAGTTCGAGGAGTTATTTACTTGAGTGTACCATTAGATCATCATTACGATATTTCAGTTTAAAGAACATATGCAATTCTAAAAAATATGCCAAAATCTACCTAAGAACTCTGATATAGCATTCTAAGAGATCAGGTAGGAGGTTTTTATTTAGTCCAACATAATTTGATGAGGCTAAGGGAAAAATTACAGAAAAAAGGTATCATTCTCTTTTGTGTCCCTCAGTATTTGGCCAACAGGTTAAAGGAAAGCTAATTAATTATCTTTGAGGGTTTTGCTCTGGGAGCTTTTAAATTTAAACTTCACATTATAACTATTAATTTAATCAATTATGTCACAGATCTATTCATCAATGTAAATGATGTATAATTTAACTTCACCATCACATTGTTCAATATCATTTACCAAAGGAGCTAATGTTTCTTGTTATTTTGCACCTCCTTTAGAACATTTAGTCTCTTCCAATTACAAGAAAGAAAAAGAAAAAGCACGTGAAACTGGTATATGCCTTGAAGTTTCCCTGCCACTGAATTAATTAAAAGCATAGTCTGTAATTTGCATCTTCAACATTTTCGCCACTCTGCCCTCTTTATTTTCTTTGTACACAGCAACCTGACAATGAAAATATCTGCAATAGATAAAAAAATCACAAGTTTATTGATTGTAGTTATCCATTTTATACCACATTTCAGACACCATATTATTTGAACAATAAATTTACCAGCAAGGAATTCAAGCAAAATGATCTCTGCCCTCAAATAGCAACTGTAATCACAACATTCAAGCATCAGTGTTGACAGTTTGCCTGAATGTTTCATCGTGCACTTCATTCTCCACAATAAATTGTAGTTTAAATCAGAGTCATCGTTTTGGCCTAGGAATCCATATTACCTTTTGGAAATTAAAATACATATTTAAATCCATACTTACATAAAGCTCAGCTATCCTCCTTTTGTATTATATTCTGTCATTTTATGTTCAAATTATTCAGATATCAAAAAGTCCTGCTGTTTTGCCTTTCTCCACGAGAATGGGAACTAACAATAGAAATGTTCAATGATGAAACCATGGTTACATTAGAAGTTCTGCATTAGTCAGAGATTCTATTAATTTGTGTTATGTCCATCATTTGAGGCATATTTCAGCATTTTTAGGCAGCTTCTTGAGGGAGACACAATAAGAGCAAGGGTTTTAAAAGATCAACTACTTATATTAAATAATATTGGCAGCTCCTAGAAAAAAAACAGAAATGAACAAAGTATACCCTTTCCTTTGACACATGTAAAATAGCATTTCTCAGACAAAAATCATCATCGTATATGTTAGATGACAGCACAAAAGCAAAAATACCTCTCACATAGCTAGAGATATCCTTCTTCATATCCAAGCAAACAAACACTATTTTCCCTAAAATATCACAACTACATATTTTCAAAACATAAGGTATATTTAGTGATTTAGTCATTTTGTTTGATTAAACAAGTTTCAAACTCTTGACTATTGTTCATTAGCTACAAGAAAAAGTTATATTCTTCAAATTAGGAAACGTAGGCAAAAATAATCTTAAACACATGTGCTAATTTTTGTCACACATGTAGAAATAAATAGGTTACAATTTTATATGCTATATATGTATGCATTTATAGACAGATCTATATGTGTCAGGTAGTCACTACATAGATACACACATAGATAGACACAGATACACTTATATAATTTATTTTGAATTTCCAGATCTGTAATTTTTAAGTAATAGCTTACTATGTAGTCTTCCTTGACATAGTCTGTGAACATACAAATATTCATATCATGTGTATATATATATATAATAAATATATATACCATATATATACATCATATATATAATAAAATATATTTTTAATATATGTTTACATAAGTAGAATCATTTAAACAGTAACAATCATAGGTAATATCAATTTGATAAATGCACATAAAATATTGTGGGTTTTTTTAAATATTTTTATTTTAGTTTTTAGAGAGAGTATGAGTGGGGGAGGGGCACAGAGAGGGGGACAGAGGATTGGAAGTGGGCTCTGTGCTGACAGCAGTAAGCCCATGTTGGGCTTGATCTCATGAACCCCAAAATCATGACCTGAGGCAAAGTCAGACGCTCAACTACTTGACTGAGCTGCACAGGCACTCCAAAATATTGTGTTTTAAAGCCACTTCCTAAATTCAAATCCAAGCTAAATTTCTTGTTTGATAAACCAACCTTCAATATTGAACCTCTCAGTTTCCTCATCTTTAAAATTAGGAAATTAGATGACAATGATAATAATACAAACAATTATATGATATTTGCTATGTTTCAGATGCTATTCTAAGCCATACATGTATATATATATGTACACACACACACACACACACACACACACATATATATCTCAGCTTATGTAATGCTCTCTATTCCGAAGCTATTGAAAAGACTAAAATAGTACATATAGAGTGCCTGGAATATGTGGTGCACGGTAAGTGACCAGTACCTGGTGCCTTTTATTACTAATGACCAGTCTTTTGGGTCAGTACATTACACTCATATTCTCAGTTAACCTTCATGATAGCCCAGTGGAACAGAAAGTGTCTGCTTTATCCAGGCATGGGAAAATTAAGGCTTAAAGAAGTTGAGCAATTTTCCCAGAGCTACTCTAGTCAGTGGTATAGCTGAGACTCAAGCTCAGACTCCAGAATCTTAAGTTCAACAGCTGTGATTTACTGCCTCCCATAGTCACCTTCCTTTTGTCATACCAAACAACATATATTGCCTAGGGTTCCAGCTGGCTACTTAAAATAATTTTAAGGGTTCTTTGTAAAGTTATGGTTGAGGTGAAGAAAAACCACAAGGATTACTGGAAGCTGGTAACTGTGGGGGACTGGTAAGTAATAGGAGGGCATCTTCCCATCTCTCTAGACCTGGAAGAACCCCAAAATACAGATCCAGAGAGGACTGGGTATATAGGATTGCCTTCTAGGAACCACCAGCCCACTCTAACCTTAGTCACCCAGCAGGGAGTGGGAATGGCAGAAAACTCCCACTGTTCTTCCAGTCCCATCCTGACTGCAAACCAGAGGTCAAGGAAGCTCTTGGTGACATTTCTACAAGTCTAGATAGAACTTAGTAGAGAGAGGGAAGGAATAGATGTGGAGGGGCACGCTGACAAAATCCAAAACATTGTCCTTATAGCACATCCTTTTAAAACCTTGCAGAATATTAATTGTGTTTCAAAACTTTACTTTTCTTAAGTTTATTTATTTATTCTGAGACACAAGGAGGGGGGCAGGGGAAGAGAGAGAGAATCCCAAGCATGCTCTACACCATCAGCGTGGAGTCCAATGCAGAGCTGGAACTCATGAACTGTGATATCATGGCCTGAGCTGAAATCAAGAGTCGGACATGTAATTGAGCCAGACAGAAGTCCCAATATATTATATATTTTAATACACACATACACACACAACCTGGTCATAGAATGTGCTCTGTACATTTTCTAGTACACCAGTATTTTGAAGTTTACTGAGAACGTTTCATGGCTCAGCTATACTTGCTGATGCCCTCCATTACATTTTACTTATTCCAGAGAAACGTGTGAAAGTCAGCAGCGTGATTTTAGAATTAGTTTTATGAAGACATTTTCTAGAGCTAGTTCTTTGAAGAGCTGAGAGTGCTCCCAGCTGCTTCTTTCCCCTACTCCTGTCACATTTGTATAGTCTGAAAGTTTCTACTCTAGTTCCCTAATTCTGTCCAGTTCTTTATGAGATTGAGGGTTTGCCTTGAAACTGTTCCCACCACTGGTGACAAACACTGCTTGGTTCTTCCACCTGTGGTCCT
The DNA here is from genome assembly GCF_022837055.1 of Prionailurus viverrinus. Taxonomy (NCBI): domain Eukaryota; kingdom Metazoa; phylum Chordata; class Mammalia; order Carnivora; family Felidae; genus Prionailurus; species Prionailurus viverrinus. The sequence goes on from NC_062567.1 coordinate 102,057,256, forward strand.
CTGGGAAGTGGACCCTGCTCCCTGACACCAGCTGCTTTGCATGTGCTGCAGTGGGCTAGGTGACCTCTAGGAACCAGAAAATGACCGTTGCCTGCCATAAACCCCACAGCCTGAGCACTGCTGTGGGCTAGGAGTCCCTGTTGACTGGATCTGTTCTTTGGATGTGGTCACCATTTCCAGTAATTTCCTGTTTACAAGCAGCCTTCATCTCTAACCCCCATTTTTGGATAGATGCCCTCCTCTATACAAATTAATCTCTCTGCATTTCCCATACCCAAATTCACCTGTGATAGGACACTTCTTTTAAAACCGTATAGAGTGGCAGAATTGATTATTCCACCCCATGACAGATAAGTCTTCTCTCTTTCTCTGCATTATCCCGTTAGGAATAGGGCTTGGCAAAGTCATCTTTTCCTTTTATAGCTCAGTTGTCTTCTTCCCCAATGTGGAATCAGATCTCCTACAAACTTTTCCCTTCCCTTTCTGCCTTAAAAATTTGCATACCAAAGAAACACCTGTCTTCCTGGATAATGTATCACAACTGCTTACAATTACACCCTGACTGCCTTTCCTCATTCTAGGGGTTCTTTTTATGTTACTCTTTGGACCACAGCTACTCAATACGTTAGTATCCTTTGTCTCCTCCAAGGTACCCACCACCAATTTCTAACTGGTCCTCAATCAAAGATATCAACCTTCAGATGCCTACAACTCTTTCCTTTGGGAAGGAAGTCCCTGGAGGAAGGCTGCCAACCACCACTGCCTTCTCTCATCCATAGTGAGCAAGTGTTGAACTCCCAAAATCTTCATAATGCCCCCAGCAGCTTGAAGAAGCCACAGTGGTCATGTCCCAATTTCCAGTAGTTTGGGGTCCAATCACTTGAGCGGGGGATGTTAGACAGCTATTTAGGCATGAGTGAGAAGAGATAAAGCAGATGCTCACCACACCCTCGGAGGAGCCACTTCTAAAAGGCTAACAGAACAGGAAAGGCGTAACCACAGAGCTGGCTCAAAAGCCATGAGGGGACTCCTAAGAACTGAGCATGTACACAAAGGGTGCAACTTGCCCTCAAGTACGTTTAAGGTCACAACAAAGCTTATTAAATGTCCATAACTAGGCAACACATAAATAAGTACAATTATAATGCATCATGGGTATGTGCATGCGCAGAGGTCAAAATTTTTTATAACCACCAACTGTCAATCAAAAATGTCAAAGTCTGGGGCGCCTGGGTGGCGCAGTCGGTTAAGTGTCTGACTTCAGCCAGGTCACAATCTCGCAGTCCGTGAGTTCGAGCCCCGCGTCAGGCTCTGGGCTGATGGCTCGGAGCCTGGAGCCTGTTTCCGATTCTGTGTCTCCCTCTCTCTCTGCCCCTCCCCCGTTCATGCTCTGTCTCTCTCTGTCCCAAAAATAAATAAACGTTGAAAAAAAAAATTAAAAATGTCAAAGTCAAATTTACAAGTTAACCAAGCGTACTTAAAAGGATGCAGCTAGAGTTTTTTGGTGCCATTGCCACTATTGCTCTGGAAGTGGTCCCCTTTTACTCTTGAAAGTGTACTATACTTACCTACTCGATAAACTCTATCTCCCCATTCTGGTCTTGGGTGTCCAATTCTTTGGTGCATCTGGGACAAGAACCGAGAGACCCAGTAACATACTGGAACAGCTTTAAGTTATTTTTCCCCCTTTATCATTACATAGTGTGACTGCAAACAACAGTGATAAACAAAAAGTACTTTAAAAAAAGCTGTTTCCATAAATTATGGAATTTATTTAATTCTATGCTGTCACTGACAGCATTGAATTCATTTGACTTAAGAAGTGATGAGTTATAATTCATATTTCACATAACACCTGTCCATAATAAGAATAATTAAGGTAGGAAAATAATTAATTAACAATTTTGTTAATTAAATAATCAATATGTAGAATAAGCTATTTCAATTCAAAAGGGCTTGGGGTCAAAATGTATGGTTATGTCATTATCCAAATTTGTGGCAAATGAAAATAAAATTTCACAGTTTCATAAAACCCATCTTGTATGTTTACTCTCCTAGTATCAGAATTTTTGAGAAATAAATCACTCTAATTACCAGAATAGGAAAATATTAGTAAAGACATTTTTGTATAGGACTTTACAGTTTACAAACAGCTTTCACACATGGGTAATCATTCTAATAAAAAAGAAAAGATAAAACTAGGCAAAACCTATGCTCCTTTGGTTTATATCATTCCACCTTCCCTTAGAATTCTTTTTAATGATTAAACTGAAGTCACACATTAAATATTTTTTGAGCTCAACTAAAAGATACATTTAATTTTGAAAAACTATCTCTTTTCTCAATATATATTTAAATATGGTGTCGTTCATATGCATTCTTTCTCTGCATGAGAACAATTTGTTTCTGACCCACATTGTGAGTTTTTCAGCACTACAAATCAACATCAGTTAAACTATTTTGACTCATTCTGATAGCAAGGGAAAACTGTTTTATTAAAAATATTTGAGGGGCACCTGGCTGACTCAGTCAGTGGAATATAGGACTCTTGATCTCAGGATTTATTTAAGTCCCACATTGGGCACAGGGCTTCCTGAACAACAACGAAAATATTTGAATACATTGGATAAAATAATTACAACATTAAATAGAATATATCATTAATAGCTGTAGTAATCTCTAAATGCTATAGAGGATAGGATGGTTATATCTATGAAATTTGTTCCCTTGTGAATACGTAGAAAGTTATCTTATTTAATTTTACTTGCAGCAGTGAAATATAAACAGACAGTCTGGTGTTTGTATTGTTACACAATGAGAAGTCACATTCCTATATATTCCACATAGACTATAAGGTTTCTCATTTTTAGGTTTTTACTAAGAGTCACTACATCATCTACCTTAATAATGAAGAAACCTTATTTTTATCAGGCATAGCATATAAACAGATACTGATTTCTTTCCAGTAGTGATGTAAATAATGGAAGAATGGAATGACACAGCCAAATGTAGGCAATAAATGAAACCTTTATCTAGTTACATTGCTATGTGAGAAGCAATGACTGAGTGGAACCAAAGTTTTTAAACAGATGAATTCTTTAATTATATCTCTACATAGTAGTTTCACTGGTTTTCAACTCTTAAAATTTTTTTTCAATCCTAGTGAAGTTTCAGAAATTCTCATTCCAGAAACTGTAAAAACTATTTTTTAATGTTTTATTTATCTTTGAGAGAGCGAGAGAGAGAGAGAGAGAGAGAGAGAGAGAGAGAGAGAGATGGAGAGAGATAATGAGTGGGAGAGGAGCAGAGATAGAGGGAGACACAGAATCCAAGAAGCAGGCTCCAGGCTCTGAGCTGTTAGCACAGAGCCCGATGTGGGACTCGAACTTGTGAACCACAAGATCATGACCTGAGCCAAAATCAGACGCTTAACTGACTGAGACACCCAGGTGCCCCTGTAAAAACTATTAAACAGAACTTTAGTTTCCATAAAAACATTTGGAGCCAAATTTTACTGAGATTCAGGATGATAAATGAAAGCTTAATTATTTGAGCTAGAATTATATTTATCTGAACACTTTAATAGCACTCTTGTTATAGGTTCCATTACTATTTTGCATTTCTAAGGATTATCACTCAATTTCCACTTGAAAATTCTGACCTAATTATCACAGCATTTCATAAAACTTAAAACCCATTACTGCTATGATCAACCTTCTTAATATTTTCTCATTTATTTAATGTATTTTATAATGAAATTCATTTCAAACTACTGAAAGCTTGTCTTCATAACTTAGTAGTTTACCCCTCTTAAAAAGTGTTTTTTATGTTAGTTTTGTATGTTTGTATTTGTATGTTAGTTCTATTGGTTCTAATTCACTTTAGATTTGCTTCACCCAAGTACAAATGAACTTTTTATAAGTATTCAAAATTTATTTAAATTCGTTTCCAATACGTGCCTGTCTCTAGAGCTCTTTCCCTGTTTTGTTCTACTCATCTTTTCTCTCTCTCTTTATTATCAACCTTTCCTCTTCTTTTGACTTCTTATTATTACAAGTATATAAACTTACCCGAGTCCTATCCATCTTTGAAATTCCTCCTAGGACCCATCTACTCTACTAATTACTACTTTAGATCTCTTCTTGTTTTCAGTCACGCTTCTTGACATATTCACCTGTCATCTGTCCATTTCGTTAGCCCCCACTCATCCCAACACCCACTCCGATATTCTCTAAGTAAGGTCAGCTTTGAGCTTCATGTTGCTAAACCAAAAGAATGCTTGACAGGCTTTATCTAATTTGAGCTCGAGACACAGTTGGCAATGTCGACAAATCCTGTCTCCCAGAACTCTCTCTTCCTTGACTTTCCTAAAACCACATTCCCTGACTTTACTCCTGACCAGAATGATGATATTTCTTGGTTTGCTCAGGAGAGCCTTGGATTATGCTTGCTGGTATGGTGTCACATCCAGTTTTTATTTGTCCACAAATTTTTTATTTTTTTAATAAAATATAACTATTAATTCTTGCATTAAGTATGGCAAGATGTGTTTGGGAAACCACTACTTTGAAATGTCCAGCTTCAGCTCTGGTCTTGTCCAGCATAGGCAGCACAAGGAATTCTCATTTTAATATCACTTTACACATTAGTATTACAATATTGCTGTATTAAAATATCCTTGGACATAGTTTCATGGAGACTTTGGCTTAAATTTATGTTCACAACATATTCGAACAGAGAAAAAGATAGAGATAGCATGATTAGTCCCTAATTAATTACTTCTGTGCCCTTCCCAAATAGATGTTCAAGCTCTTAGAAAATGTATGAACTGAATCCTCGGGATCATCGTTCTGAAATACACAGTCTTCTACAACACTTTCAAAAATTCATTTTCAATTTTCTTTAATCTGAACTTTCTAGCTATTCTGGGTGTTTTTCTTTCTCTTTCACACACACACACACACACACACACACACACACACTAAAAGGCTCGCCTACTATTTGATTTGCTTTTGGCTTCTTATGCTTCACCACTGATTTCCTGTAGTTGAAGAGCTGAATCATCCACTCAGGGCACATACTTTTAAAAAATATTCATTTCCTTGTCAGGGACAGTGGTAGATAGATTGTGACTTGCACAGCTCATATTTATTAAAGTTGATGATGAGAAATACGTGTTTGCCGACTTGGGCATTTGTCCTTGAGCACACTGTGCTGTTAAAGTCACTTTTAATATTAAGAGAACACTTGCTATTCTCAATATCTGTGTTTAGAGTTCTGGAAACTCTATTCTCTTTCTCGAAAGACTTATATAACCATATTAATAACAAACTGATGCATTCAAGAAGCTGGACTGGGATATAGGGGAAACTGTTACTGTTTTTCTATTACCCAGAATCTTCAAGGCTGTATCTCAAACACTTCATTTTGTTTTTAAAAACAAAATCTAGATTCTCCACACTTCTGTTTCTTTTCCCTACCAAGAGACATAATTATTCTGACCAAACTTTTTACATTTCTATTCATCTAGTATCACTAAAATGATTTGAAAATCAGTATATTCTTTAAGATTTAAAAAAAAAAAATTTAATTCACAGAAAGTCCTTCAACAATGTAAATATTATGCAACTCTTAAAAAATGAAATGCATTTTTAAGCATATCTTTAGAAATTTAGGGAAGATAACTTGGGGCACCTGGGTGGCTCAGTCAGTTAAGCGGCCTACTTCCACTCAGGTCATAGTCTTACGGTTAGTGGGTTTGAGCCCTGCATCAGGCTCTGTGCTGACAGCTCAGAGACTGGATCCTGCTTCAGTTCTGTCTCCCTCACTCTCTGCCCCACCCCCCACTCATTCTTTCTCAAAAATAAACATTAAAAAAATTTTTTAAGAAATTTAGGGAAGATAACCAATAAAAACTATTGAAAATATATGGATTTGGCCTGAACAATCATAAAGTACTAAGCAAATGTAGAATAATACAGTTATTGTTATTACTCAATTGGGCACTGGAATTATTGTTATTCTGTGTAGGTGGTCAACAGTGAAGGGAGGAATAGGATCTTGGGAGAAAGCAGATCCTGAGGGCACTCTCTGTGGTGCTTACACATCCCTGTGAAACAGTCTGGATAAAGCCCTGTGTGCTCTCCCTCAGCTCTGTAACTAAGCTACGTGCTTCAATTGCCACAGCTTCTTTGACCCTGTTTTATTAAATTCAACACTAGCGCCAGCATGTGAAGTTGCTAGGGACATAATTTGTAAAGAAACTTCTTCAGAACCCCAAGTGGTTTCCTCTGGATTAATAAGTAGCTCAATGCAATTTAACTCATTTCAAATCAATGATGCTACCAATGTATCTGTGGAAGAAATTGTGCTTATCTCTATTTAACATTTGGTGAACGAATTACCTATTTGTGCTGCTTGCTCCTCTCAGTCCTTAAATGCTTTTAATTCCAATGTGAACAGAGTTATCTGTCTGCACAATTCCAGCCTTTAACACGTCGTTAAAGTTTTGCAATAGCTTTCTAACCTCCCATAACCACTTTTGGTGTCTTGCATCAACTCATGCCAAGAGCGCTTGCCTAAGACAGTGATCCCACCATGGTGCTTTTGGCTCAGAAAAGGCCACTAACTTATGAAAGTCACAGAATCTTTCCTTTTGGGTTTCTGAAATTCCCTAATAATGATTATCTTGATCAATCATTTGTCAAAATCATATTCTGTATTATAATGCTGATTCTGTGAGTGTGTGTGAGTCACGTATCAGCAATTATATTCCAAGCTGCTTATGGAGAGAAAACTTAGTTTTTAATTTTTGACTTCTAGCCATCTTTTAAATCATGCCCGGTGTGTTCTAAGAACAATACATATCTCCGATCTCTAATTGCACAGCACTTCCTGCTAGGTATTGTCATCACTAGTATTAGGGAAACTAGGTAACACAGAGATGTGGGCTTGTCTAAATCCACACTCTTGACAAAGTGACAAAACCACAATTCAAACTAAAGACGCTTGGCCCTAAAGCCCTCTGTCTTCACACCACAGCATGCTGCCTTCCAGACACGTGTGTTCATTTTTTTATGAAATTTGGTATCAAGAAAACAAAATTATCAGCAAGGGGATACACGCTGGATGAAAGAAAAACCGTTGAGACTGCTGCTACCTTCTCTGTTTGCTTGATTATTAGGGCCCGGAAGGAGCAGCAAAGCAAAGAATCATAAAGCAGATGGCAGGGAAAAGATTCAGCCAGAATGGGGACACTGCACACTGGTCTTGTATGACACATTTTCCAAGATTCAGTAAAATGTAAAGAAATTGTAATAGTAAGGGCACCTGAGTGGCTCAGTCGGTTAAGCATCCGACTTCAGCAATGGTCATGATTTCACAGTTTATGGGTTCGAGCTCCACATCAGGTTCTGTGCTGACATCTCAGGGCCTGGAGCCTGCTTCAGATTCTGTGTCTCCCTCACCCCTGCCCTGCTTGTGCTCTCTCTTTCAAAAATAAACATTAAAAATATATTAAAAATAGAAAGAAATAGTAATAGAAATAAGCCTGCTTTACTTAGACACCAATTTGTAAGGTAATTGAGGAGGGGAAAAAAAAGCACAGAGAATTGGCACCTGATCATTAACATTCTCTCCAGGTGTTGAAACTCAGGCAGAGTAACTTTTCCAACAGGAAATGCCACTGGCTGCTGGGAATTTTTGGTGGTCTTTGTTCATAGACACGGAGAAGGCAGTACATATAGAATACAGGGCTTTCCTGAAATCCTAGGTCCACACTAGACAAAATGTTTCCTACATGTCTATTGAACATTTTGCCTGATCTCATGTTTAGTCCATTAGAAAAAATTCCCTTCATCCCACTGGCAAGAGAGTAGAAATCTTTTTTTGTTCTGGAGACTTGTAGACATGATTTCCTTAATTTAAAAAGGGAGTCTTTTAGTATTCAGTTTCTGTGCTACCTAATCAGCCCTTGACAGTCAGACAAAGACAAAAATTAAATTTTTTTTCATAGAAGATACCACAAAAAATGAGTTATCTGTCATTTTATGAAATGTCGGAATTAGCAACATCTACGTTCATGACTTTGAAAATCTCTGTTAGAAGTGTAAACAAAGTGTACAATCGGGACTCTAGTTATGACACTCAAGTTCCCTATAGAAATCATCTGATCCCTTTTCCACCCACAGGGCCATTTGGCATTCCTGCCCATTTGATCAGTTCTCACAAGTCACAGTTTTAGCAGTGTGGAGGGCCTTTGTGAATGCACATGTTACATGAATTTTACATGCATACAAAATTGTAGAAGTCTTAAAATCCTTTTGACGGAAATTTTATGTGACAATCTCTTTTGTAGGAAGGAAAGCAGGAGTTGTCTGCCAGGGATAGTAGTTCAGTGAATTTTATCAATTTCCAACACTATAGGAGAGAAAACATTAGAGAACCAACTGGAATAGGAAAGATTAGTAGTATTCCATAATAGAATACGGTCTCTAAACTTAATAGTACCCCCTAAGAGTGCAGCTTTCATTTTTTTAAAAAGAAAATATTAATATAAAAGACAGGCAATTATTAATATTACTATTCATTCTTGCTCCTTTTTTTTTTTTTTCTGGACACAATGCAACCTCATTTCCCTGGCAAGTTAAATAATTGAGAGGAAAAACCAAGGATTGGCCAAAATATGTCAAATAAGACAAAGCCCACTTTATAAAAACAAGATGGCGAGTGACCATCTATATTACCAATGTAAATTTGATTCACCATGGAAATATAATGTGGCAAAAAAAAAAGGCTAATTTTCAAAGACAAGCCCAATTCTGATATATTCTGATATAATTCTCACATGTCCACAATTTAGAGAACGATAGTAGATTGGAAATATGATATAATTGTACTTTTTGTGATAAATATATTGCGATAGGATTGCAATCATTGTTGCTATTGTTGACTGCAAATGCAGCTGGAAACAGCATAAATCACACTGTGCAGATGCAAATTAGAGCTGCAAGTAACCCAAGTGTAATGGAGTCCCTGTGATCAGCATCTCACTCTCTTGTGCCTTTCCTGAATCATCCCAAGAAATTTTTGCACTCCCTACCTCAGAGTGGATCCAATTCTAGAAAGCAACAGTTTGTAATGTAGATTTTACCAAAGTGGAAATTCATTGCAACCACATAGCCAAAATTAAGACTATTCACAAACACCTTCTGGTCTATTCTCCTTTGTTAGCTCTCTTTCCACAAAGGTCTCTCCAGACTCCAGGGCCACAGCTTCTTTACAAACCCCTTGGAATCTGCTCATTAGTTTCTTCTTCAGCAGAATTCACCTACCTATCAGATTTCCTAGTTTTGCGAATTTCATCATTCCTACCACCCAGCTCAGCAAACAACGCTTTGGGGACTTGAAATATTAAACACTTTTTCCCTGTCACAAATAATGTATTTTCTTCACAAGTAATACAGATATCTGAAGATAAATGATATTTATGGATTGGAACATGAGAGAAAAAAAACATTATAGGATAAATTTATAGGAATTTATCGGCACAAATTGGTTAAACGGGCCATCAAGAAAGGGAGGGAGCAGAATATTGATGATTGAGACAGAAAGGGTCTTATTTATTAAGTTCTGCCACATCGTAGCAATGTCTCTCCATTTGTGATATATCTTTATTAAAATTTATTTATCAAAAGACACTATTCAAAGCCAAGGTTCAGAGAGATGATATTTGTAATACTTGTATCTAAAGAGAAATTTCATTCAAAATATTTTAAATTCAAAAATTCCAGCAAGACAAAGATACATGATTCTTTTAAAGAGAATAGACAAATGACTTGAATAAGCACTTCACAAAAGAAGAAATCTAAGCGGCCTTTAAACATCCGAAGAAAAAAAAAAAAAATAAATAAATAAATAAAATAAAAAATAAACCTCCGAAGAGGTGTTGCATATCCTTAATGAAAATGAGCAGTGAGATACCAATCCTCACCTTAAGAAATAGCTGACAATGCCCCATGTTGGTGAGGATAAAGAGCGATTGGATATTGCTCCAAGGAGGATAAATACAATCTCTTTGGAAAACTTTTGGATGGTATCTAACAAAACTAACTGTAGTCATTTACTCCTGGGTATATACACAGCAAGTAGACATGCACACAGAAATGTGTAATCTGAGCACAACACTAAATTAATAGCTGCATTCTTCATAATAACTCTAAACTGGAAACAACCTAAGTAATCATCAGCAGTAATAAGTAAATAGTGTCACATTCTTAAAATGGAATATTGTACCACAATGAAAAAAACAATAAAGGCATTATGTTGGGCAAAAGAATCCAGGCAAAAAATCATATACCAAAAGATCTAAAGATCTGAAGATATAAAAACATTGTAATAGGTCAACTTATAAGATATCAGAAAGCTTATTGTACATAAGTTCAGCTTAAACTCACCTTTCATGAATAATTGAGATAAAAGGCTTATTTAGTTCCCTATTAGGGTTATCGTAAATTACTAACCACCCTATCTCTCTTCTGTGACCTCGCCTGCTTGCTAAATAGATAACCTAGGATGCAAAACGCTCCCCACCCCCTCTACCAAGATCTGGCCTAGGCAAGACCAACATGTAAAAAGTCAGGTACTCGCTGCCCTTTGGCATCTCAGGTGTCTAACTATGATTGGTCATTTTAAACCCTCTTAGGACAAAGAACTTTAAATTGATAGCTTCCCGCCAAAACTAATGTCTGTGTGTCACAATATAATTGGCTACCATGAAACGCGTAAATTGTAATTGGTTAACCAAATAATGATGTATTCTGACTTGCTAAAATCCATATAAGCTCACTGCTACCTTTGTTGGGGTCATTCTCTGCACTTTTCTCCTTAAGATCAGGAGATCAGAGGGCACCTGGGTGGCTCAGTCAGTTGAGCGGCCAACTTCGGCTCAGGTCATGATCTCACGGTCCCGTGAGTTCGAGCCCCGGGTCGGGCTCTGTGCTGACAGCTCAGAGCCTGGAGCCTGTTTCAGATTCTGTGTCTCCCTCTCTCTGACCCTCCCCCATTCATGCTCTGTCTGTCTCAAAAATAAATAAACGTTAAAAAAAAAAAAAAAAGATCAGGAGATCAGGTTTGGCCCTGCCATGAATAAAATCTTGCCTCGCTTCTATTCGGCATCTGGTGGTTTTTTCGACAGCACCCTGTTTGAACATCACATACTGTTTAAATCCACCCATGTAAAATGCAAAAAGGGCAACAAAACTAATGTATAATGATGCAAGTTGGAATAGCGGTCATCTGCGGGGACAGCACGGGAACAGGCATGAGGGAGTCTTCTCATGGTGCGAGGTCTGTAGTGTATTTTGATATAGGTTACATAGGTGTATTTATTTCAATACTTAATCAAGCAGTACAGTTATGATTTGTGCACTTTTATGTATGTACAATGCAGTTTGATATAAAAGTTAAAAAATAAATTCAGTGACATTTTGAATTTCCTTCCAGTCTTGTCACCCCAACAAAAGCAAACGTAGAATGTCTGCTGCTTCAGTTTTTCTGTGTTCAAGATATAGATGCTTCAATTCATTCACTTGTTGCCATTGGCTGTGTTTATCTATGCAGTAGCACCCATTTGAAATTATACATAATTAGAAGGGAGAGAACAGACTGCCTATCAAATTTGCAAAGATTACAGGATGATGGTGTTGGTAAAAGTGCATGAATCAGACACTCTTTCTTCCTCATGCTGGAAGGAAGGCCCAGAACAATCTTTTGGGAGGCAGTCTCATATATTAAAAAAAAAAAAATCTTTACAAATATTACATACCCTTTGACCTAGTGTGCTACTTCCTACTGTTCTCTATCCAGAGGCAATAAAAATTCTGACAAAGATTAATGCACAGATATGTTCATTGTGGCATTACTTTTAATAGCAATATATTGGGAACAACCTACATGTTCAACGTTTGGAAAATGCTTAAAAGAATATTGGCACATCTTTCTGCTTTTGGGAGACTAGGTAGGCATAGATTTAAATACTGATTCTCTCTCTTCTCTGTGTCTTGACTGTTTCTAAGTTAGTTCACTTATCTTATACTTCATTTTACCAAATGCAGAATGGGGCTGATAATACCTTTTCAAGTGAATTGTGGTCAAGAGTAGATATGATGATATATTTAAAGTGCCTGGCACATATGGGACACTGAAACGTGGTGCTTAAGAAAAGTTTTCCAAATAAATGTTTGTGTGAATCAAATTATATGAATTGGTCTGAATATTTTGGGGGAAAATCTGTACGTAAAATTTAGGATAGCGGCGCCTGGGTAGCTTAGTTGGTTAAACATCAGACTTTTGATTTCAGCTCAGGCCATGATCTCATGGTTTGTGAGTTCAACTCCATTGTCGGCTCTGTGCTGATAGCACAAGGAGCCTGCTTGGGATTGTCTCTCTCCTTTCTCTCTGCCCCTTCTCCACTCATGCTGTCTCTGTCTCTCTCGAAATAAATAAACTTAAAAAAAAATTCAGGTTGTTACTATGCTCATTCCCTTGATTCTGACATGCTTGGGCAGGGTGCTTTGCTCCTTCTTCATATTTGACCTGAATTTGGAGCCTGGATTCTGTAAACTGAACCTCATTAGGTAAATAAGGCTCCTTTCCCAAAAGTAGAAACAGATTTGCACACAAGCAGCAAGGCCTGGGGATGTTGCCCTCAGGGAAGCCTTCAGAATTGCAGAAGCCTCTTTATCAGCAAGCACTGCAAAAGCGTGAGGGGACTGATTACATGGGCCACCTAAGGGGATTTTCCCCCACCGGTTCAAGAAAACTAGGCAGTGCTGTTTGGTGTGAACAGTGTAACAATAAGCTGGAAGACACTTAGAGGAACATTACATCCTTTACTCACTTATAAACAAATACAGACTGAAAAGACAAGACCTTCAGATGTGATAAGGTAGAATTAAAGTAATTCCTCAATAAATAATACGAAAATTTATTGAGCTTCCAGGTGCTAAGCATGGATCTTCATACTTCAGTTCATGAACTCATAAATTAGTTCTGTGAGTTGGCTCTATTATTAAATCGATTTGATAAAGGAGGAAACAGAGATGATAAATGACTTATCCAGGGTCATACACCTAATATTGTCTGAAAACCCAGATCTAGGAAGTCTGATTTCAGAATCTGAGCTCTTCAACAATATGCAGATCTTGCTCATTGATACCTTCACTAATAACATTTTAAAACAAGTAAAGGCCACTTTTGAATGCTGGCTGGACACTAGGCTCTGTACTAAGTATTTTACAAAACTTATCTCCTTCAATCCTCAGAAAACAATCTCTGATCTACATGCATTGTGTTTTTCTGCACAATTTGTGACTGGTTGATACCAAACATGAATTTGCAAACCATTTGGCTATAGTTCCTTCCACTGGAGCCCCAGAAAAGTCAAGGGCATACCCCTAGTGATTATAAGTATTTTTGGTAAAGGAAAGAAAATTAAGGATAAATATGAATGTGGGACCCAAGGAATTTAACAAAAATCCCCTACCCCTGGACCAGCAGAGCAAGACTAACTCCGTTTTGTGCTACACCCACCATCTCATGTATAACCCCCACATGACCTGCTTATTGCTTAAGACACTCCCCCACCCTAGTCAAGCCGCTGAGCACACCCTTACTGGAAACCAGCTCAAATAGGAATGCGGAAACCCTAACCGCCAAAGAATGTAAACCCTGCCTTTTGCCCGCCAAACTTGTGCGCCAATTCTGACCAGAGTGATAGGCTAGTTCAAACAGTTACTATAGGGTAAATTGTAATTCAGTTGGCCACCTGCATGTGGACTGACATGACTATGCAACTTTCTATGTGTGTTACAATCTCATTGGTCACTGGCCCCTATAAAACTGCTACGCCTCTTAACCTAGGGGTCCAAGTCCCTGCTCTGCTGTGTCGGGTATACTTGGGCCCAAGCTCGAGCTTGCAAATAAACCCTCCTGCGTTTGCATCAGTACCGGCTCCTTGGTGGTCTCTCGGATTCGAAATCGGGGGCATTACAATGAAGAATTCATGCCTACACACTGAATTGATAGAAAATAGATTTTGCTACCTGGAATCCTGACCACTATTTATTCAATGGTTAAAGATTTTTGTGTACTTTCCCAATTATAGAAATTTAAGAATAAGCTACCATATAGAATGTATGATTTTATGGGATATAAAAGCTTATATACTCCCAAGTATCTCCTTCGACTACCTACTGCATATATGAATTATCATCAGAATTATTCATATAATAATAGAGTGTGTAACTCCAAGAATTGTATTAAAATGCAAATATCTTACCTGATGTATTAATTTCCTATGGCTACTATAACCAGATACCACAAATATGATGGCTTCAAATAACACACCTTTATTCTCTTATGATTCTGGAGGTCAAATATCTCAAATCAGTTTCACTGGGTCAACATCAAGATATAGGCAGTGCTGTGCAACCTCCAGAGGCTCTAAGAAAGAAGCCATTGCCTTGACTTTCCAGCTTCCAGAGCTGCATTCCTTGGCCCATGACCCTCTCTCAAAACCGGCAAAACCGGCAGTATGGCATCTTGCTTCAGCGGTCACACTGCTTTATTTGTGTCAAATCTTCCTTTGCCTCTCAATTTGGGATTTCATTTAGACCCCATCTGGCCAATCTAGGATAATTTCTCCACCTCAAGACCCTTAACTATTTACATCTGCAAAGTCCATTTTGCCACACAAGGTTACAAAGATCTCAAAGATTAATACTTATTACATTTGGGGCCATTTTTCAGCCTATCCTGCCTGAGAAAGGTCATTATTTTCCATAACAGCAGATAGTGAATTAAGAATCTAAAAGAATGAGGAGAAAAATAAATGTATGCTGTTTAGTAGTTACAACAGGTGATAAACCTGCACAGATCATCTCAGAGTGTCACAATCAGAGAAGGGTTTTGACGTTTACTAAATACAAGTTAGGGGGGCCGTGAACTGCTATTCTATCCCCAAGATGACCCTTTGAATTTGAAAAGCTTACCTTTAAATGTTTACCTTGTGGAAAATTGGAACCCTCATACATGCTTATAGAATGTAAAATGTTACATCAGCTTTGGAGAATGGTCTGACACTTCCTCAAAAGGTTAAAAAGAATTGTCATAGGGCCCAATATTTCCACTCCTAGGCATATGCCTTGGAAAACTAAAATATGTCCATACAAAAACATGTACATGAATGCTCATAGCAGCATCTGATTTAACATAGGTGAAAGTTGGGGCGCCTGGGTGGCGCAGTCGGTTAAGCGTCCGACTTCAGCCAGGTCACGATCTCACGGTCCGTGAGTTCGAGCCCCGCGTCAGGCTCTGGGCTGATGGCTCAGAGCCTGGAGCCTGTTTCCGATTCTGTGTCTCCCTCTCTCTCTGCCCCTCCCCCGTTCATGCTCTGTCTCTCTCTGTCCCAAAAATAAATAAACGTTGAAAAAAAAATTAAAAAAAAATAGGTGAAAGTGAAAATAAGACGAATGTCAATTGACGAATGGATGAGTAAGCTGTGGTACATCCATTCAATATATTACTGTGGAATATTATGTGGCAATAAATGAGATGAAGTACTGATACATGTTACAACATGGATGAACCTTGAAAACATTATGCTAAGTGAAAGAAGCCAGCCACAAAGATCACATATTGCATGATTCCGTTTCTACTTGATGTCCAGAATAAGCAAATCAATGGAGATAGAAAGGTGATTGGTGGTTGTCCAGCCCTGGAAGAAGAAGTACGGGTGGTGGGGGTTGTGTGGGGGAGGGGGCGGTGACTGCCAATGGGTACAAGGTTTCTTTTGCGGGTGATTAAAATGTTCTAAAATTGATTGTGGTGTTAGTCGTATGACTGTAAATATACTAGAAATGACTGAGTTGTACGTGCATAAATGAGTGAATTATAAGTTGTATGAATTATATCTCACTAAAGCTCTTAAAAATGTTTGCTTTGACTTTCATTTATACCAAAGCCTGGAGCGTCAGCTAATACTAGAAGTATTCAGAATAAGAATCACAAAAAATTTTAGAATTTAAAGAGACGTGAGATATTTTCTATTTCAACCTCAGTTTACATATCATAAAACACAATAGTCACGGTCTTTCCCCAGGCCTCATAACTAGATAATAAAATTGTCCTTTAGAATCTAGACTATTCCCTACCACCTTGCGTGATTAATATACACTTAATTCCAACAACCTTGCTTTAGATACACTTTAGCAAGAAGGGCTTCCAGATCCTGGTGATTCTTGATAAGACTCTGATGTAATTTTTTTTTTTTTTTTTTAACTTGCCTCAATCTATTTCATTCAGGTCTTACCTCAGACATCATTCACTCAGAGGCAGACTGTGAATACCCAATAAATTAGTTTAATATGTGGTATATTTATTTATGGATTGTCCATCTTTCTTATCAGAATATAAGCTTCATAGGGCGGGGCAATTTTGTTGTAATTTGATTTAAATAGATTTTTTGAAGCGTCACTTTTAAGCTTTTATTCTTTTAGTTTTATGTTTAGTTGCTACATTATGTTATGTTTTAGTTATGTTAGTTGCTACATTATAGCAACTGCCAGAGAGGTAGCCCTCCTTCACAGCTTTCCTTTTCTTCCACAGTTTTACTGCTAGATCAGAATGAAAGTTATCTTAGACCAGTTCTGTTACATGTCAGATTTTGGTAAATGTACAGTCATTAGCAAGCAGGCACAAAATAAGTCACACAAAGTATTTTGTACATCAAAACGTCCCAGCTCTGTCTTTTTAGGGGCTCCAACCACACTTTTTTTTATATAAGAGGCAGAAAAAACAATCCTCTGTTACACTTGTGATCATCTTCAGGCACCAGCCATCACCCTGCCTGAGGCTAACTGTAGGATACGAGATGCAGGATTGTTAGAGTCTTATGCTCCATGGTGCAAAGACAGTATTTCTAAAAACATGTTCACTAATGGATATTTCTTAAATATTATTAGATTCTCTGCGGAGAGCCCAAATGCACTATTCATCATTATAGGACAGAGTCACTACTTTTCACTAATGAGGACTGACCACCCCAGACTGTGCATTCTTGATTACAGCAGCTAACAGTCCCTAGTTATGGGCCCTTAAACCAAATTTGCATAATGATATCATCCTCTCTGGGCAGAACTATTTAAGTATGGTTCAAATATCTTAATATCTCTTTTATTTGCTACTATATTCTCATCACCTCCAACTGTGTCTTAGCATAGTATGGATGCTCTATAAATATTTCCTGAATAAATAATTTCTGCAGATGTAGGTAAAGTTCTTCAAAACTATCCATCGTGAGTTGTATTTTTAGGATATTTATTTTCTTATGAGAAATCAGTTTCAGAAGTTGGTTTCAGGATTTTTCTCCAATAGAAATTATAAGAATTACATGCATCCCCCTCATTTATATGAATTAATTTCCTCACTTATTAAACATACACCAGTTTCCTGTCATTGTATATTAAAGTATTAACAAAAACTCAAGATAATGCTCCCTGTCTCTTAGTGGCATAGTTATAGTATATAATCAGATCTATTATAATATCTTAAACTGAAGCTATGATAAAGAACTTTACTTAAAGAAAATAAAAGAACTAAATGTGATATTCTCCTGAATCAAGTTCATTCTTATTCATGAGTTTTGGCTTATTCTTTTTCTTTTTGTATTCTTTTCGATGTGCTGACCAAAGGATTTTTTCACTGGGACTCAAGTAGAATTTCAATTGAAAATCAATTTCTTTTGTTTCCTGAGGAAAAATTAATATTGCACACCATGGCTTTTTTATTATAATTGAAAATACTGTCATCTTACTATGGTTTTGACTAAGAATTATGGTCTCAGTCATGAAGAAACTTCTGTCATGATAGATCAGAATTAGTGTTTAATCATGCTGCGTGTTGCATAGTACATAAAGTTGTTCAGTCAGTAGTTAATATACATATTACCTAAAATCATAAATGTTTACTATAACTAAAGTTTTATCATTACAATGTAATTTATACTTATGAATGGAAATAGATAATGATCTTTTCAAAGCTTCTTTAAGTTTGAACACATGCCAAAAGATAGACTCATGTCAGTGTGGCAGATGCTGGCTGTTGGCTCACTCATGACTCACTGCCTTCCTCTACTCTGAAGGCTGGGAAGCAAAATACTCATTAATTACTCCAGTGTCCTTTGCAACCTCTCTACAGGGTTGGACAGGAGACAGAGTTTTGGCAGCAGAATGTAGAAGATACCCCCGGCTTTACTTCCTGAACAAAATGTCAAAATTTCTTGAAAATAAGACTTTTGCCTTTGACCTTCCTCTTTCTTCTTCCTCCCCTCCAGAATGTAAAGATAATCACAAGTGCAACAGCTTTCTTAAAGCCAGCGAATGAAAAGGTATATGTTAAGGATGGAAGAGGATGATAGAAGAAGCCTGGTTCCCTGAAGACATCCCTGAATAACTTTGCTGGATCTCAACCACGTAACCTTCAGATTTTCGATCATAAAGAAAATTAACTGCCTCATTATCCTAATAGAGCAAATATCTAATAGAATTGAAAAAGATAGAAATATTTGCAGTGATCAAAGTATATTTTAAAGACAAGACAGAATGCTTTCCTTTTTTCCTACCAAAGAAAATTATGATAAACTGAAGGATGTGATTTTTTTTTTTTTTTACTTTGAGGCATAAAAATGACAGAATCTTACTATGAGATAAATTTGAACTCCATGCTACCTTTTGGTAGTATAACCCACCTAATTTTAACTTATTTTGTTAAATATGTATTAAGAACAAAATAAATCAGAGGTACAATTTGAGAGTTATGCTGTAAATTATGACAGAGTGCTGACCTGTTGTTTTTATTCTTATGCATAAAGGTTTCAATATTCTTATACAGGGGTCACTTTTGGAACTTTGATCATAAAAGTTCTTTTATCCCAGGCAAATAAAAGCTAGAGTTTGAAGGGTACTAACAATGGGTAGCGTAGAATTTTTAATTGTTTTTGTTAAAAATATTAATTTTCTATACTTTTGAGGGTTTTCAGATGCTTACATCATTATTCCGTGTTCCATTATGAAGGCGTGTGTTGCGAACAAGGTAAGGGGGAAAGAAAAGCTGCTGAAAGACACAAGTTTGTGTGCTATGATTTATATTTTGCAAATGGTGACCCAAATGTATTTTAATTTTGCCTTTAAATCATGTTTGATTTTTTCATTTCCCACCTCCAGAACCAAGCCAGGAAGTTTATAGTTTTCTGAGAAGGACGGGGTAGAGGCTTTGCTCTCTTTAGCAAGACACTGGTCATGAAGAGCCAGTTCTATGAAAAGAAAAAAAAAAAATTAGCAGACTGTTTCAGCTCCCATTCAACATTTTGAGGAGCAGTAAAAAAGGACACAGGCATAGCAAAAGGAAGATGCCTCTTCCTCCTGTCACAGTTCAGTTTTGAGGCTTTTTGTTTTTAGTAGGAGGGAGCTGAGGCATGGAGGATAGGGATAAGCCAGTCCTTCATTGTTCCATGGAATTATGGAAGCAGGGAGGAGGGAAGGTGAAATTGGTGTGAGTTTTCCTTTCCAGGATTTGACACAAAAGAAAGAGTCAGATAAATGAGGGAAAGAGGCTCTCTGGCTCCATATCCTTTTGGATTATGAATAAAACTTGGGACACCTGGTTGGCTCAGTCAATTACATATCCAACTCCTGATTTCAGCTCAGATCATGATTTCATGGTTGTGAGATGGAACCCAGAGTTGGCCTCTGCACTGGGTGTGGAGCCTGCTTGAGACTCTTTCTCTCTCACCCTTTCTGCCTAGTATAACAACTTTTGCTTCCCACCCAAAAAATGTGAGTAAAATGATGTTATTATAGGGCTAGCCTTGAATTCACTGGTTTTTCTATTATGTTTTATATTTATTTATACTGGGCATAGGAATGCTAATGATTTTACTAAGTGGAACTTATAAAGACCAATGTTGCTGAATCACTTATAATTGTTTCTTGATTCTCCCAGATTTTTCTATGTAGACAACTGTATCATATGCAAATAAGAGGATTTATCACTTCCTTCATAATTCTTATATTTTCTTTGTATTTCTTTTGTGTGTCTCATCTTATCCCTTGGATTAGGAACTCTCTCCGTCGAAATGAAAGAGTAAGAGCAGACATATGTATCACAATATTCTTCCTTTTTATGGATGAATAATATTCTATGGTATGTATAGACCACATTTTGTTTATCCTTTCATTCATTGATGGACACTGGGTGGACACATCACGGCCATTGTGAATAATATGGGTAGATAGCCAGAAATGAAATTGCTAGATCACATGGCAATTTCATTTAATTTTTTTAAAGAATGAGTATACCGTCTTCTACATTGGCTGCACCATTTTACATTACCACCAACAGTGCACAAGGTTCCAATTTCTCCACATCTTCAACAATGTTTACTTTTTTGTTTTGTTTTGTTTTGTTTTTATGATAGTCATTGTAATGGGTATCCAGTGGTACCTCATTGTGATTTTGATCTACATTTCCCAATCTGATTAGTGATGATGAACATCTTTTCATGTCCTTCTTGGCCATTTGTAATCTTCTCGGGAGCAATGTATAGTCAAGTAAGTTCTTGGCCCATTTTTCTGTTAGTTTTTTATTGTTGTTGTTGAACTGTAGAATTTCTTCACATTTTTTAGATATTCACCTCTATTTTTGCAAATATTTTCCCCCATTTCATAGGTTGCCTTCCATGTGGTTGATTGTGTCCCTTGATGCATGGCAGTATTTTTTTTCAACCTATTTTTATATTTGTTGCCTACCTTGTAGTTTTTTAAAGCAGGGTGTGTGCCTTTTTTTCCTGCACGTGTTCCAAGTCATCGAGACTGAGTGAGCAAGTCAGTCTTTCAGGTATCTCCCAGGCATACTGGAACAAACAGGGTCTGCATTTGAGGAGAGGAAACCAAGACTGTGGGGCATGAGTAAGGAGTCATAAAACCTCCCTACCGCTGTGAACATGGCTTTGCTTGTTTGGGCTTTTGCCTGGTTGCTGTAAACCTTTCATTGTTTTCCAGTGCTCCTATAAAATTTGTTCAGACAGAGCCTGTTCTGTTTTGGGCTTTTTGTTTTGTTTTGTTTTGTTTTGTATTGGTGTGTCTTTGGGGAAGATGGGAGCTTGGATCTTCTTAGTCTGCCATTTTGCTGACATCACTCTGTGCAGGTGTTTTTTTTGATGGGTGGTGAGAAGCACACTTTTGATTATTATTTACTTTTCTAATTTTTAAAAATTTTACTTATTCTGAGAAAGCGTGCACACAAGCAGGAGGGGCACACAAGCCCCAGCATGGGGCTTGATCTCACGAACTTTGAGATCATGACCTGAGCTGAAGTCCAGAGTCAGATGCTGAACCCACTGAGCCACCCAGGTGCCCTAAAAGTATAATGCCTGATTGAGGAAGGGAAGATGGTGGTGAAGTAGGAGAACCCTAGGCTTAACTCATCCTGTGAATACAACTAGATAACTATCAAATCATCCTAAATACCCCCAGAAATTGACCTGAAAACTGGCAGAACTTCACAAAAGATAGAGAAGAGCCACATCAAAGAAGTAGGAAGTGTGGAGTGGTGGTTTGGGAGAGAAACTGATCGTGGCTGGTGAGGTGGGGAGGGAGATGTAGTGGTGAAGGGCAAGAGAGAGTAGCACACAGGAGAGCACATGGGGAAGATGATTCCCCATAATGATTGGCTTGGAAAGTGGTAGTGGCTGAATTTCTTGACTTCTTGCAACCAGTAGGGCTGAAAGCCTGGAGTTTTAAACATCAGTGGACTTGGCTTGAGGAGAGCCCAGAGGCCTTGAGGCTATTCTTGCAGAGAAGGCAGGGCAAATATCCCACAGATACATAGCATGGAAATAGTGAAATGAAGAGCACCTGGAGTACACAGTGTGAAGGTTAGTTGGTCATCTAGGGGCATGTCCCAGAGATGCAGCATTCGTGGAAAAAACCCTCTGGGAACAAAAGAACTGGCAGGCACCATTTCCTCTCCTGCCCCTCAGCATAAGCACATGGCCATCTGTGGGAAACACCACAACATATATACTCACAACTTCATTTGTTTATACCAAGCCCTACCCCCCACGTGTTTCAGTGGAACCACCCTCCCCAGTCACACTTGCCCTAGTCCCAGCACAGTGGGACTCTTCTCCCAGAAAACTTGCTCAAACCCCTACCAGCACTGCATCTCCAGATTTGGGCATTTTGTGGGGCCTCAGTTCTGGCAGCCATGGCAACAAGTCTTATTTCACAAGTAGACCAAGAACATCTAGTAAAACACATCACATTCAGGTCTGTAGTGAAAAAGATATAAGTAACATGGCTGATAGAAAATTTAAAGTAACGATCATAAGGATACTCACTGGATTTTAGAGAAAGGTAGAAGACATCAGTGAGACCCTTAATACAGACATAAGGAATAACATAGCAGAGATAAGGGGCTCAAAAAATGAATTGAGAAACACACATTATGGAATGAAGAACAGTCTGGAAGAAGCAGAGGGACAAATTAATGACCTAGCAGGCAGAGTAATGGAAAGTAATCAAGCTGGACAAAAGAGAAAAAGCATTATGCAAAACTAGAGTAGACTTAGGGAACTCAATGACTCCATCAAATGTAATAACATTCACATTATAGGAGTCCCAGAAGAAGAGAGAGAAAAGGCAGAAATTTATTTGAAGAGACAGTAACGGAAAACTTCCCTAATCTGGGGAAAGAAACAGATATCCAGATGCAGGAGGCACAGAGAACCCCAAATAAAACCAACAAAAACAGATCCATGAGTAGACATATAATCAAAATAGCAAAATAAAAACGACAAAATAATGTGATAAAGAAAAAAAAATTAAAAACAGGAAGACAGAAGAATACAGTTACATACAGAGGAACCCCCATTAAGCTAGCAAGGGATTTTTCATCAAAAAATTTGAAAGCTAGAAGGGAGTGGCATGATTATTCAAAGTGCTGAATGGGAAAAAAATCTTCACCCAAGAATATTCTACCCAGCAAGATGATCATTCAGAATAGAAGGAGAGATAAAGAGTTTCCCAGACAAACAAAAACTAAAGGAGTTCATGGCCACTAAGCCAGTCATGCAAGAAATACTAAAAGGGACTCTGAGTGGAAAGAAGAGATCAAAAGTGACAGTATAGAAGTAGGAAATACAAAAGCAGTAAAAATGAATATCATTCAAGGAACTCACAAGATAAAAGGATGTAAAATATAACAACATATACCTAAAAATGTGGGGAGGAGACGAGTAAAGAAAGAATTCAAACTTAAATGACCATCAACTTAAAATAGAAAAGGTTATATACAAACCTTCTGTATATAACCTTACAGAAAAGGTTATATACAAACCTAATGGTAACCATATATCAAAAACCACTACTAAACATGCAAAGAATAAAGAGAAAGAAATTGAAATATATCACTAAAGAAAATCAGCAAACCATGAAAGAAGATAAAGACAAGAAAAGATCAGAGAAACTCTTCAGAAACAACCATGAAACAAATCATAAAATGACAGAGACTCATATCTATGTAAATGTATTAAACACTCCAATCAACAGACATACAGTGACAAAATGGATAAAAAAATAAACAAGACCCACATATATGCTGCCTATAAGAGACTCATTTTAAACCTAAAGACACCTGGAGAATAAAAGTGAAGAGATGGAAAAATATCTATCATGCAAATGATGGCAAAAGAAAGCTGGTGTAGCAATATTTATATATGACAACATAGACTTTAAAACAATATTTAACAAGAAACAAAAAGAACACTATATGAAAATAAAGAAACAAGCAAAAAGAAGATATAACAATTATAAATATTTATATGCCCAACATAGGAACACCCAAATACATAAAACAGTTAATAACAAGCATAGAGAAAATTATGGATAATAATATAATAATAGTCAGGGACTTTAACACCACACTTATCCATGGATAGATCATGTGAACCAAAAATAAACAAGGAAACAATGGCTTTGAATGACACAAATTTAACAAACATATTCAGACCGTTCCATTCTACAACAGCAGACTACACATTCTTTTCAAGTGTACATGGAACGTTCTCCAGAATGTATCACATATTAGCCCACAAAACCAGCCTCAACATATTCAAGAAGATCAAAATCACACCATGCATCTTTTCTGACCACTGAAACTAGAAGTCAACCACAAGAAAAGATCTGGAAAGACTACAAATACATGGAAGCCAAATAACATGCTACTAAAAATGAGTAAGTGAAACAGGAAATAAGAGAAGAAATGAAAAAGTACATGGAAACAAATCAAACTGAAAACACATGATCCACAAACTTTAGGATGCAGCAAAAGCTTTTCTAAGAGAGAAGTTTAAGCATTACAGGTTTATCTTAAACAACATAACTTTATACCTAAAGGAGCTATAAAAATAACATCAAACAAAACCTAAAGCCAGTAGAAGGAAGGAAATAATAAAGATTAGAGCAGAAATAAATGATTTGGATACAAAAACAAAAACAAAAAACAAACAAAAAACCACAATAGAACAGATCAATTAAACCAGCAGCTGGTTCTTCGAAAAAAAAAATCAATAAAATTGACTAACCTCTAGCTAGACTTATCAAGAAAAAAGGAGAAAGGACTAATATAAATAAAATCACAAATTAGAGAGGAGAAATAGCAATCAATACCACAGAAATACAAATAATCATGAGAGAATATTATGAAAAACTATATGCCAACAAATTGGACAACTTGGAAGAAATGGATAAATTCCTAGAAACATATAGATTACCAAAACTGAAACAGAAAGAGTAGAAAATTTGAACAGACCAATTACCAGCAAAGAAATTGAATCAGTAATCAAAACCTCCCAACAAAAGTCCTGGATCAGATGGCTTCATGGACAAATTCCACTAAACATTTAAAGGAGAGTTCATACCTATTCTTCTCAAACTATTCCAAAAAACAATAAATAAATAAATGGGGGGGGGAACCTTCTAAATTCATTCTATGAGGCCAGCATTACTCTGATACCAAGACCAGGGAAAGACTCCACTGAAACAGGACCACATGCCAAAATCTCTGATGAACATAGATGTAAAACTCCTCAACAAAATACTAGCAAACTAAATCCAATAATACATTAAAAAATATCTTTCACCCCAATTAAGTGGGACTTATTCCTAGGTTGCAAGAGTGTTTCAATATTCACAAATCAATCAACATGATACATCACATCAGTAAGAGAAAGGATAACAACCATATGCTCATTCCAATAGACTTAGAAAAAACATTTGACAAAGTACAGGATTCATTCACAATAAAAACCCTCAACAAGTAAGTTTGGAGGGAATATACTTCAACATAATAAAGGCCATATATGCAAAACCCACAGCAAACATCATACTCAGTGGTGAAAAACTGAGAGTTTTTCCCTTAAGATGTCCACTCACTCTCACTACTTTTATTCAACATAGTACTGGAAGCCCTAGCCACAGAAATCAGACAACAAAAAGAAATAAAAGGCGTCCAAATTGCTAAGAAAGAAATAAAACTTTCACTATTTGCAGATGACATAATACTATATATATATATAAAACCCAAAATATTCCACCAAAAAAACTGTTAAAACTGATAAACTCAGTAAATTTGCAGAATACAAAATCCACATTCAGAAATCTGTTACATTTCTTTACAACAATAATGAAGCAGCAGAAAGAGAAATTAAGAAAACAATCCCTTTTACAACTGCATTAAAAATAATAAAATACCCAGGAACAAACTTAAGCAAAGAAGTGAAAGACCTATACTCTGAAAACTATAAAACATTGATGAAAGAAATAGAAGACAACAAAAAGAAATAGAAAGACGTTCCATGCTCAATCATTAGAAGAACAAATACTGTTAAAATGTTTATAGACCCCAAAACAATCTACAGATTTAATGCAACTGTGTCAAACTACCAACTGTTTTCACAGAACTAGAAGAAACAATCCAAAAAATTTGTATGGAACCACAGAAGACTCTGAATAGGCAAAGCAATCTTGATATATACGTCATGAAGTGCCATCGAGGCACTCCAAAAAATCCACATTTTAAATCAACATTTCAACTTTAGTGTGAATAATTTTTCACATTAAACGTATAGATATTTTGAATAAACTGCCTCTCCTTCATTTTCTCTCTGTTGAAATAGTCCTCTTTCTTTAAGATATGGCGTATTTGTCTGCCATATCTGCTTTGAAGTCTTCCCTAATCACCAGAGAGAATTGAACTCACCCAATCATGAATTCCAATGGTAATTGCTTTGTACTTATCTTATTTCCTGATACTAATTAGTTACCACTCCATATTTTAGTTATTGGTTTATATGCATTACCTCTAAGGTGATGACTATATAATATTAACCTAACATGACCACCTTTAGGAATAAAAGGGGCATCAATATTTAAGGTAGGGACACAGGTATAAACTCAGACTTCTCTGAGGAAACTATGAAGGGTGGTTATATTTTTATCTCCCTTATTTGAATGAAGCACATGGATTAGAGCTATGTTTTAGTTCCTTTATGGTATTTAGTAATGTTCATGACAATCAAAATAGAGGAACTTAAAAGAATTTATTAGATGATTACTTTACTTGTTAATTTTAGAAACTTCTTTTTATTCAATTCCAAATAGTTCATCTTTTGGTTTATGGAAAATCAAGTCATTACATGGACACAGCTCAGATAAACAAGAATTTCATAGATTGTATAATAAACATTGTTCATTGTCTGGTCCAGTAAGTGCACACATACACACTTGCAAATATGAGGTTGGTAGACACATTGCTATGAACAAAAGTCAGTCTGTATCACGGAACATAATATGTACTTTTTAATTTACCACAGGCCAAATTTGAAAGATTTGGATCTCAAAAAAGGATTAAACCAACAAAATTAATTACAGTAAGGGAGATTGAAGAAAATAAGTGGTTTATCACATTCTAGAAATTCAATATTATTAATTATAATATCTGGATCATTCATCTTTCTAATTGGTATAGTTTTCTAGAATATATTTCATATTTTTTCATTGAAAACAATGGTAACATCAGAGCGCCTGGGTGGCTCAGTCAGTTAAGTGACCAACTTCAGCTCAGGTCATGATCTCATGGTTAGTGGGTTCAAGCCCAATGTCAGTCTCTGCGCTGACAGCTCAGAGCCTGGAGCCTGCTTTGGATTCTGTGTCTCCCTCTCTCTCTCTGTTGCTTCCCCACTCGTTCTCTGTCTCTCTCTGTCTCTTGATAATAAATAAATGTTTAAAAAAATTAAAAAAAAAGAAAATGGCAACATTTTTTTCTGTATATTATCTATAAAAGGTTATATAAAAGAAATTCAAGGATCATCAACAATCTTAGATCTTGAATAAGATTGTGACATAACTCTTGGATACTTTACCTGATATTTTTGGTAGTTTTTGTTTGTTTGTTTTAAACTAAGTTTTCATTCATTCAACAAATAGCTCAGTTTACTGTAATTCATTAAAAGTAAGTTGCTCACCGTGCTATAACCTGGAGACAAAACACTAAAGATGATATATTTAATCAGAAATAAACATCATCTTAATTACATTTTAAAAGTATTTGAGGGGCACTTGGGTGGCTCAGTCAGTTAAGCGTCCGACTTCAGCTCAGGTCATGATCTCACAGTTCATGGGTTCGAGCCCCGCATCAGGCTCTATGCTGACAGCTAAGAGCCTGGAGCCGGTTTCAGATTCTGTGTCTCCCTCTCTCTCTGCCCCTCCCCTGTTGATGCTCTGTCTCTGTCTCAAGAATAAATAAACATTAAAGAAAAAATTTTTAAAAAGTGTTTGAATTAGAACCTAGTTTTATATTTGAGGATGTAAAATGTATAAACTGAAGTATTACTTTAAAAAATAATATACTGTGGTGCCTGGGTTGCTCAATCAGTTAAGTGTTTAACTCTTGGTTTCAGCTTAAGTGTCTACCTCATGGTTGTGAGATGAGCCCCAGGGGCAGGCTCTGCATTGAGTGTGGAGCCTTATTGGGATTCTCTCTTTCCCTCTCTCTCTGCCCCTCTCTCCTTCTCTAAATAAATAAATAAATAAATAAATAAATAAATAAATAATTAAAAAAATAAAAATTAAAAAATAAAATTAAAAAATAACATACTAAACTAAATACAGTTAGGACACATTAGGTGTATACATAATTTTTACCTACATATAATTAAGCAAAATAACAAATGTAAAGAAGAATTCACTTAAGTTTCCTTCCTATAAGTAGAATAGTATGTAATTTACCATATAAGTTTTTGATTTTGAAAATTAACTTGGTTTTTGGTAGAACAACATTACACTCTATTACAGCTGACTTTAACAAGTCAGATTGTATTCAATTTTTATCAAGCTAGTAATTTCAAAGCTTTCAAGATTCAGATTATTTTCTTTGGCCAAATATATTTCTTCAGTTAGTTTCATATTGAATATCCTGGGAGAAAGGAGGGAGGAAATAAAGTTAAATACTGTAGAATATGGCTGCTAAGTCCCCACTTTTTTAGCTAGTCAAAAAAACCTAGGTTGGTGACTGTAACTGCCTTAATTCATAATACATTTCATATTCTCCTTACTCTCTGCCAGAACTTTTCTGGACAGGGTTCTTTAATGTGGTAACCTGAACCATCTGTCCTATGAAACCTGACACATTGCTTTACCACTGTATTCCACTGATTATGGGTATTAATAAACACAAAGAAATAGCAAGAGGTACCACAGAAAACCTTCTGGATTCCAATAATAGCCCTCTTTTTGTCCATTATTGTGATACCTCCCTGATAAGGGAATCTAATCAATAACATTGGTAAGTTCCCTTCTTGTTGATGAAGAAACATGAGAAGCCCCAAGTGGCCAGGAGTAGATTTAGCCTCCCATTCATTGAATCATGATTGTATCTTTTTGAGTAAATATTCCTGCTTTGGGCACTAGAATTCTCACAGTCAATTCTCACAGTCATCAAGTTCAAGGTTGCAGTGACAAGAAGAAAATTTTCTCAAAGGATTACTATATGTAATAATGATAACCTTCACTGTTACCTCTTGGTTTCCAGATCTATGCATTCTAAGCATTTATAAATTGCTAGTTCAAGGTACAAATCACATTCTATAAGCCTACCATGTCCTATTTTCTCCCAACAGTTGAAGTCCTTGATGATATGTGCATGTAAACCATAAATCCCATTAGGCTACCTCTGTTAACCAGCTACTCCTATATTCTCAACAGGAGCAATATCACCCCCAGGTGGGGGAAATTGGATTTTGAGTGTGAAAAAATCTGGGATATTATAATAGCATTTAATAATGTCTAAAAATATTCCTTAGGGGATAGATAATGAAAAAAATGTTGAAAAACAATGAATTACTGTATCACTTAGAGTCCCAGGAGAATTCATTTCAAAAACTATTTACAAAGCTACGGGGAAGGTGTTGGAAAACTACAAATGATAGTGCAATATCCTGCGGCTAGTATCAGCGAGGGCAGGTATTATCAACAGTATGCCCTAAGACAAAAAACAAGAGATGTGGAGTTAAGAGAATCTAGAAGCAAATAATCATATTCCAGTGACCAATTTTAGAAGAACTGGGACCTTTGACAAAAACAAGCAATTCAAAGTACTCCTTTAGGAAAGACTTCAGGGTAAAAGATTCCCCAACCTTACTTTCCTACCTTTTTCTGATCTCCTGCAAGTTCCCAAATTACTGATTGTAACTGAAAGCTATAGGGAAAGGGAACCCATTGGTATAGTCTAGTCAGGTCAGTCTTCGATCTCAGAAAGCAGAGTGGAAAAAAGGTGGTGGGATAAACGGATGTTATCTAACACAGTAACATTTAAGAGTAACCAGAAACAGGAAGACTATGTTTTAAACTTTACCTGCTGCTTTATTGTAGGTGAAAATATGTGGACTAACCATTATCTTTAAGATATATGTCTAAATAAAATCTTTTTGCATCAATCTCAATCTAAATTACGGTAAGAAGTCTGTACAGAAAGTCTATATAGAAGATTCTAGTTTTATCTAAAAATAAGTAAAGCTAGTATGTTTTTTAGCCTAGATGTAGCATATCAAGAGTTAATCAATCAACGCTAAGAAAAGAAATTCATTTCCAAAATACCCCCTCTATGTGGTCTGACACTTGACCATCATACACTTCTCAGTTTGCTGCACATATCTGTCCACAGTTACAGCACTTGGGGAAGGGAATACCAGGAGGCACTGAAAATGGATCACCAGGGTTTCACATGCATTCCTTTCTTTCCTCCTCAGTAATACTAGTCTCCAGTCTTCAGCTGATCAAGGTCATCTCCTGATTGTTTTCAAGGGGCTCAGTGTTGATTTCTATCACTCACAGTTGCACATGCAGAGGCAGCAAAGGCTAGATATATATTGGTAACAGACTTCATGAAATTGAGCCCATAAATAGTCTCCATCTCTGCCACTTTGGCCATTTGTTTTTTTATTGTGCTTATTATCCTAATTACAGGATGGTCAATGAAGAAAGCTGGTTAAGTCATTTTGTCTACTTCATTGTGCAGTGCCTCTTCCATGATGGATGCTTTCTGATATAAATACAAAAATCTTCACTCTATGCCCTCTGCCATATATCCATTCACACAGATCTACCAAAGACCTTGTCTCAGATCTCTCAGCTTTTTTCCTTTTTTTTCTTTCAATATATGAAGTTTATTGTCAAAGTGGTTTCCATACAATACCCAGTGCTCATCCTAAAAGGTGCCCTCCTCAACACCCATCACCCACCCTCCCCTCCCCCCCCACCCCCCTTGAGCCCTCAGTTTGTTTTCAGTTTTTAAGAGTCTCTTATGGGGGCACCTGGGTGGCGCAGTCGGTTAAGCGTCTGACTTCAGCCAGGTCACGATCTCGCGGTCCGTGAGTTTGAGCCCCGCGTCGGGCTCTGGGCTGATGGCTCAGAGCCTGGAGCCTGTTTCCGATTCTGTGTCTCCCTCTCTCTCTGCCCGTCCCCCGTTCATGCTCTGTCTCTCTCTGTCCCAAAAATAAATAAACGTTGAAAAAAAATTAAAAAAAAAAAAAAGAGTCTCTTATGCTTTGGCTCTCTTCCACTCTAACCTCTTTTTTTTTCCCTTCCCCTCCCCCATAGGTTCCTGCTAAGTTTCTCAGGATCCACATAAGAGTGAACACATATGGTATCTGTCTTTCTCTGTATGGCTTATTTCACTTAGCATCACACTCTCCAGTTCCATCCACGTTGCTACAAAGGGCCATATTTCATTCTTTCTCATTGCCACGTAGTACTCCATTGTGTATATAAACCACAATTTCTTTATCCATTCATCAGTTGATGGACACTTAGGCTCTTTCCATAATTTGGCTATTGTTGAGAGTGCTGCTATAAACATTGGGATACAAGTGCCCCTATGCATCAGTACTCCTGTCTCCCTTGGGTAAATTCCTAGCAGTGCTATTGCTGGGTCATAAGATAGGTCTATTTTTAATTTTTTGAGGAACCTCCACACTGTTTTCCAGAGTGGCTGCACCAGTTTGCATTCCAACCAACAGTGCAAGAGGGTTCCCGTTTCTCCACATCCTCTCCAGCATCTATAGTCTCCTGATTTGTTCATTTTGGCCACTCTGACTGGCATGAGGTGATATCTGAGTGTGGTTTTGATTTGTATTTCCCTAATGAGGAGTGACGTTGAGCATCTTTTCATGTGCCTGTTGGCCATCCGGAAAAATATGGAACATGTCACGAATTTGCATGTCATCCTTGCACAGGGGCCATGCTAATCTTCTCTGTATCGTTCAATTTTAGTATATGTGCTGCTGAAGGGAGCACACTCTCAGCCTTTTTCCATCCAGACCCCTGACCGGTTGACCAGGCCAATGGTCATTCAAATGAATCGATATATATTCTTAATTCAGGTCATTTTTTGTTCACTATATCACATTGGAATTATGTCCAAAGATGTAAGGGTTTAGTCTGATGTTCTATGGGATTTCCCTCTAGTCTGAATCTCTTTGCTTTCAATATGAGAAAGCATAGGAGAGTTGACACGGTCCTAAGATAAAACTATAAGGCCATTTTCAGGGAGGCCGACTTGAGAGAGCTCATTTCTGAGACCCTCCAGATGGGGTGCCCAACGTCTAGGAAAGCAGTCTATTATGAGTTTCTCTCCCACAATCTAACACTAAATATATGACCAATTTACCAAACAAGATTGTCTCTGAATTTATTAGATACTATGTATGAGGGAAAAGTGCTCAAATTAAAGTTTGAGCATTTTACATGAATGCGATTCCAAACCTACTTCAAAGTGAAACAGATAGTTGTAAAACAATATATATTGTATTCTGGGAGGAAGATGGCGGAGTAGGAGCACACTGGGCTCACCGCGTCCTGCTGATCACTTAGATTCCTCCCACAACTGCCTAAATAACCCAGAAAACCACCAGAAGACTAGCAGAATGGATTCTCCAGAGCCAAGTGTGAGAGGCCCACGGAAGAAGGTAGGAAGGGCGGAGAGGTGGTGTGCACTACATGGACTGGCAGGAGGGAGCGGGGACGGAGGGGCAGCCCGGGCGGAGGGGCAGCCCACGGGCAAAGCAGACCCCTCGAGTCTGGCTTGCAAAAGCAGAGGGGCCGGATAGAGCATGTTCAGACAGCAAGCAGGACTTAACATCTGGAAGGTTATAAGCTAACAGCTTTGCTCGGAGAGCAGGAGGGCTGGAGGACAATGGGAGGGAGAGTTGTTGAGCCCTGGACGACAGAGCACAGTGTGGCGGGCAACAAAGGCGCTCGCCAGCACCATTTCCCTCGCCCATCCCCCAGCCGAAATCCCAAAGGGAACCAGTTTCTGCCAGGGAACTTGCTTGCACTGCGCAAACACCCAACGCTGTGCTTCTGTGGATCCATTCCTCCGGTGGCGGGTCTGACTCCCTCCCGGAGCCTCAGGGCCCCTCCTGAAGCGGATCACTGAAGGATAAGCGAGCTGAGCCTGCCCCTCCCTCCCCCATGCACCTTGCAGATCCACCCCAGCTAATACTCCAGATCCTTAGCACCACAAGCCTGGTAGTGTGCAAGTAGCCCAGGTGGGCCACGCCACCCCACAGTGAATCCCGCCCCTATGAGAGGGGAAGAGAAGGTACACACCGGTCTGACTGTGGCCCCAGCAGTGGGCTGGGGGCAAACATCAGGTCTCACTGCGGCCCCGCCCACCAACGTAAGTTATTCAAGACAGCACAGGGGAAGTGTCCTGAAGTTCCTCACCACTCCAGGGACTATCCAAAATGACGAAACAGAAGAATTCCCCACAAAAGAATCTCCAGGAAATAACAACAGCTAATGAACTGATCAAAAAGGATTTAAACATTATAACAGAAAGTGAATTTAGAATAATAGTCATAAAATTAATTGCTCGGCTTGAAAACGGTATACAGGACAGCATAGAATCTATTGCTACAGAGATCAAGGGACTAAGGAACAGCCAGGAGGAGCTAAAAAATGCTATAAATGAGCTGTAAATAAAATGGAGACAACCACAGCTTGGATTGAAGAGGCAGCGAAGAGAATAGGTGAACTGGAAGATAAAATTATGGAAAAAGAAGAAGCTGAGAAAAAGAGAGATAAAAAAATCCAGGAGTATGAGGGGAAAATTAGAGAACTAAGTGATGCACTAAAGAGAAATAATCTACACATAATTGGTATTCCAGAGGAGGAAGAGAGAGGGAAAGGTGTTGAAGGTGTACTTGAAGAAATAATAGCTGAGAACTTCCCTGATCTGGGGAAGGAAAAAGGCATTGAAATCCAGGAGGCACAGAGAACTCCCTTCAGACGTAACTTGAATCGATCTGCATGACATATCATAGTGAAATTGGCAACACACAAGGATAAAGAGAAAATTCTGAGCGGCCAGGGATAAATGTGCTCTAACATATAAAGGGAGACCGATAACACTCGTGACGGACTCTCTACTGAAACTTGGCAGGCCAGAAAGGAATGGCAGGAAATCTTCAATGTGATGAACAGAAAATATATGCAGCTGAAGATCCTCTATCCAGCAAATCTGTCATTTAGAATAGAAGGAGAGATAAAGGTCTTCCCAAACAAACAAAAACATGAAGGAATTCATCACCACTAAACTTGCCCTACAAGAGATCCTAAGGGGGATTCTGTGAGACAAAGTACCAGAGACATCGCTACAAGCATGAAACCTACAGACATCACAATGACTCTAAACCCATATCTTTCTATAATAGCACTGAATGTAAATGGACTAAATGCGCCAACCAAAAGACACAGGGTATCAGAATGGATAAAAAAACAAGACCCGTCTATTTGCTGTCTACAAGAGACTCATTTTAGACCTGAGGACACCTTCAGATTGAAAGTGAGGGGATGGAGAACTATTTATCATGCTACTGGAAGTCAAAAGAGAGCTGGAGTAGCCATACTTATATCAGACAAACTAGACTTTAAATTAAAAGCTGTAAGAAGAGATGAAGAAGGACATTATATAATAATTACAGGGTCTATCCATCAGGAAGAGCTAACAATTATAAATGTCTATGCACTGAATATGGGAGCCCCCAAGTATATAAAACAATTACTCACAAACATAAGCGACCTTATTGATAAGAATGTGGTAATTGCAGGGGACTTTAACACCCCACTTACAGAAATGGATAGATCATCTAGACACACGGTCATAAAGAAACAAGGGCCCTGAATGATTCATTGGATCAGATGGACTTGACAGATATATTTAGAACTCTGCATCCCAAAGCAACACAATATACTTTCTTCTCGAGTGCACATGGAACATTCTCCAAGATAGATCACATACTGGGTCACAAAACAGCCCTTCATAAGTATACAAGAATTGAGATCATACCATGCATACTTTCAGACCCCAACGGTATGAATCTTGAAATCAACCACAGGAAAAAGTCTGGAAAACCTCCAAAAGCACGGAGGTTAAAGAACACCCTACTAAAGAATGAGTGGGTCAACCAGGCAATTAGATAGAAATTAAAAAATATATAGAAACAAACAAAAATGAAAATACAACAAACCAAATGCTTTCGGATGCAGCAAAGGCAGTCCTGAGAGGAAAATACATTGCAATCCAGGCCTATCTCAAGAAACAAGAAAAATCCCAAATACAAAATCTAACAGAACATGTAAAGGAAATAGAAGCAGAACAGCAAAGACACCATAAACCTAGCAGAAGAAGAGAAATAATAATGATTAGAGCAGAAATAAACAATATAGAATCTAAAAAAACTGTAGAGCAGATCAATGAAACCAAGAGTTGGTTTTTTGAAAAAGTAAACAAAATTGATAAACTTCTAGCCTGGCTTCTCAAAAAGAAAAGGGAGATGACCCAAATAGATAAAATCATGAATGAAAATGGAATTATCACCACCAATCCCTCAGAAATACAAGCAATTATCAGGGAATACTATGAAAAACTATATGCCAACAAACTGGACAACCTGGAAGAAATGGACAAATTCCTAAACACCCACACACTTCCAAAACTCAATCAGGAGGAAATAGAAAGCTTGAACAGACCCATAACCAGCAAAGAAATTGAATCAGTAATCAAAAATCTCCCAACAAATAAGAGTCCAGGACCAGATGGCTTCCCAGGGAACTTCTACCAGACATTTAAAGCACAGATAATACCTATCCTTCTCAAGCTATTCCAAAAAATAGAAAGGGAAGGAAAACTTCCAGAGTCATTCTATGAAGCCAGTATTACTTTGATTCCTAAACCAGACAGAGACCCAGTAATAAAAGAGAACTACAGGCCAATATCCCTGATGAATATGGATGCAAAAATTCTCAATAAGATACTAGCCAATCGAATTCAACAGCATATAAAAAGAATTATTCACCATGATCAAGTGGGATTCATTCTTGGGATGCAGGGCTGGTTCAACATTCACAAATAAATCAATGTGATACATCACATTAATAAAAGAAAAGATAAGAACCATATGATCCTGTCAATCGATGCAGAAAAAGCATTTGACAAAATTCAGCATCTTTCTTAATAAAAAACCTCAAGAATGTCGGGATAGAAGGAACATACTTAAAGATCATAAAAGCCATTTATGAAAAGCCCACAGCTAATATCATCCTCAATGGGGAAAAACTGAGAGCTTTCCCCCTGAGATCAGGAACATGACAGGGATGCCCACTCTCACAGCTGTTGTTTAACATAGTGTTGGAAGTGCTAGCATCAGCAATCAGACAACAAAAGGAAATCAAAGGCATCAAAATTGGCAAAGATGAAGTCAAGCTTTCACTTTTTGCAGATGACATGATATTATACATGGAAAATCCGATAGACTCCACCAAGTCTGCTAGAACTGATACATGAATTCAGCAAAGTTGCAGGATACAAAATCAATGTACAGAAATCACTTGCATTCTTATACACTAATAATGAAGCAACAGAAAGACAAATAAAGAAACTGATCCCATTCACAATTGCACCAAGAAGCATCAAATACCTAGGAATAAATCTAACCAAAGATGTTAAAGATCTGTATGCTGAAAACTATAGAAAGCTTATGAAGGAAATTGAAGAAGATATAAGGAAATGGAAAAACATTCCATGTTCATGGGTTGGAAGAATAAATATTGTCAAAATGTCAATACTACCCAAAGCTATCTACACATTCAATGCAATCCCAATCAAAATTGCACAGCATTCTTCTCGAAGCTAGAACAAGCAATCCTAAAATTCATATGGAACCACAAAAGGCCCCAGATAGCCAAAGTAATTTTGAAGCAAAAGACCAAAGCAGGAGGCATCACAATCCCAGACTTTAGCCTCTACTACAAAGCTGTCATCATCAAGACAGCATGGTATTGGCCCAAAACAGATACATAGACCAATGGAACAGAATAGAAACCCCAGAACTAGACTCACAAACGTATGGCCAACTCATCTTTGACAAAGCAAGAAAGAACATCCAATGGAAAAAAGACAGTCTCTTTAACAAATGGTGCTGGGAGAACTGGACAACAACATGCAGAAGGTTGAAACTAGACCACTTTCTCACACCATTCACAAAAATAAAATCAAAATGGATAAAGGACCTGAATGTGAGACAGGAAACCTTCAAAACCCTAGAGGAGAAAACAGGAAAAGACCTCTCTGACCTCAGCCGTAGAAATTTCTTACTTGACACATCCCGAAGGCAAGGGAATTAAAAGCAAAAATGAACTATTTGGGACCTCATCAAGATAAAAAGCTTCAGCACAGCAAAGGAAACAATCAACAAAAGTAAAAGGCAACTAACGGAATGGGACAAGATATTTGCAAATGGCACATCGGGCAAAGGGCTAGTATCTAAAATCTATAAAGAGCTCACCAAACTCCACACCTGAAAAACAAGTAATCCAGTGAAGAAATGGGCAGAAGACAAGAATAGACACTTCTCTATAGAAGACATCTGGATGGCCAACAGGCCCATGAAAAGATGCTCAACGTCGCTCCTCATTAGGGAAATACAAATCAAAACCACACTCACATATCACCTCACACCAGTCAGAGTGGTCAAAATGAACAAATCAGGAGACTATAGATGCTGGAGAGGATGTGGAGAAACGGGAACCCTCTTGCACTGTTGGTTGGAATGCAAACTGGTGCAGCCACTCTGGAAAACAGTGTGGAGGTTCCTCAAAAAATTAAAAATAGACCTACCTTATGACCCAGCAATAGCACTGCTAGGAATTTACCCAAGGGAGACAGGAGTACTGATGCATAGGGGCACTTGTATCCCAATGTTTATAGCAGCACTCTCAACAATAGCCAAATTATGGAAAGAGCCTAAGTGTCCATCAACTGATGAATGGATAAAGAAATTGTGGTTTATATACACAATGGAGTACTACGTGGCAATGAGAAAGAATGAAATATGGCCCTTTGTAGCAACGTGGATGGAACTGGAGAGTGTGATGCTAAGTGAAATAAGCCATACAGAGAAAGACAGATACCATATGTGTTCACTCTTATGTGGATCCTGAGAAACTTAGCAGGAACCCATGGGGGAGGGGAAGGGAAAAAAAAAGAGGTTAGAGTGGGAGAGAGCCAAAGCATAAGAGACTCTTAAAAACTGAGAACAAACTGATGGCTGATGGGGGGGTGGGGGGGGAGGGGAGGGTGGGTGATGGGTATTGGGGAGGGCACCTGTTGGGATGAGCACTGGGTGTTGTATGGAAACCAATTTGACAATAAATTTCATATATTAAAACAAAACAAAACAAAACAAAACAAAACAAAACAAAACCTATAAATTAGTATTGTTTATCTGATGTGAATGAAAACTGTTTCTCATTTCTTTTATAATTGAAATAGAAAAAAATCCTTGTGAAATAAATGACCATATACCATTTGCCTGAGACATTATTAATCTGTTCTAGAAGTTGGCATCATGCCTGATGCAGCAGGTGATATTGGGGCTACTAGTATAGAGCCAACAATAGTCTATAATAATTAATTCTCTAGTTTCTGCCGTGGCTACACTACCAAATTAAATGTATATGTTATAGGGACCCAATACCTCTGTATCTTTTAGGTCTAATAGTCACACTAGTCTTCATCATATATCTTAGGAAAACGTATTGTTTCCTTGGATGTGGTTGGGAGGAGGAGTGATTTTAAAGTATTCTATTAGGCTTCCCCCATTATATTAACTTTTAATCCATAGACCAGGGACTCAGTCTGGAGTGACTCCTACTGCCAAGTATTCCAATTCCATTTCTGTGCTCAGGAATCAAGAAATGACCACAGAATGAGTCTGCAGACCCAGTGGGCTTACTATGGGCCAGACTTTCACTAAAACTTCATTTTTTAAAATCTGGCCCCTATACATTCCCCTTTGAACAGGGGACAGAGAAGAAGAGCATGAAAATGCTTTGGATCTCCAGGTATTGATGACAACTCAGATCTTGTTTGCAATAGTCCCTGAAATGTTTGCACAAAAAGAAATAGAGAAGGAACTAGGGAAGGGTGGAAAAGTTGTCACACTGTGATGTAAATGAAGGACAGAAGAAGAGAATGTTGGATGGAGTTCAAGGTAGGCTCAGCAAAGCCATTTGTGAGTTGAGAATCAAAGTTGGTCAAAAGAGTCTTGTGTATCCTAGAAGGGATCTGCTTTAGTATTCCCACTACATTTAATCACTGGAGGGGGGTAGGCAGGCAGGCTGTGGAAGGCAGGCAGGCTGTGAAATAGATTTCAAGGAGTACCATCTTGTGCCTGCAGTCAATTATCCCCCCTGTTATAAGAGATTGGCTGGGTACTTGCTCATGCCTATCCCATTACCATAATGTGGAGAGGACAGAAATGTTAGTAGGATCAAAAATTGGATTACAAATAGAACTAAACTGGGGCAGCCCCAGAAATCTGTCTTATTTTTTCAAAGACCTTTGTTTTAAGCTCATAGACAGGACCTAAAGGTGGCACTTACTTGAGAGATGAAGGAAGAACAAGAAGGTGAGCTGGGTGAAGGCAGTTTAATTCTACTGTACTCTAAGCCTTAGGAAGAACTGTCTGTCTCAGTCCACTCTATTCTCTATCACCACAGCCCATTTACTGTGAAATGTGAGAGACCAAAACCAGAGTGTGTCCTTAACACTGAGGTTTATAAAAATCTTTTTGATATCATGGTTCTCATAGATCTTCTGCTTAAAAGATGTGTCTTCTACATTCTTAAAAACTAGGACATCTGGTGGCAGGAATCCTTGAAGAGACTGAATGGCTTCATTGTTATCAATCTAATATATACATTTCTCTGCTCCCTTTTATAGCAAGAAACAAACAAAATAAAAACAAAAACAAATCAAAAAGTCATATTTACTTAAGTTTCTTTCTTGTTCTCTCTTTGAGTCACTCACTGGATTTCCAGAGACACTAAAACTTCTATTTCAAAGTTACCAGTTGCTTAATCTCATAGGCAATTCTCACTGCTCATCTTACTTGATCCCTCAGCCACATTTACAGTTGATCAATTCTACCTTTATTCATTATACTCACTTGGCTTCCAGCACACCATACATCCTTGGTTTCTTCTTTTCATTGTGGCTACCTTTCAGTCTCCTGTGTTGACTCTCAGTTCCCAGGAATCAGGTCACTTTCCTTTGTGTCTAGTCTTCCCTTGAAGATCTCACTCATAAATAATGGATCTACAGTAATGACTCCCAAATGTAAATCTCATGCTCAGTCCTCTTCCTTGAACTCCATTCTCATACATTCAATTGCATTCTCAACATTTGAATGCATAACGGACATTTCAAAATTAGCATTGCTCTAACCATCTCTGCATGGAGCCTCTCACACCCCTCACCCTGCATTAATACTTTAACAGTTAAAGGCTATTTGTTCTTCTAGCTACTCACGTAATCAAACAGTTGGAGTTATCCTTGCCATCTCTCTTTCTTTCATACTCCACATTCAATCCATACACATCTACTCTTGGTATATGTATATGGTGATCACTACCAACCACCACCTCTTGCCTAGATTCTTGTAATGTCCTTATTATCTGCCTGTTTGCACTCCTACCCTCTTAAAATTTATTCTCAACACAATAACAAGAGTGATTCTTTAAATAAAAGTGTAAGAGATCAAGCCACTTCTCTGCACAAAATCTTCCAATAAATGTCTACTTAAACATGAAAATTAAGAACTTATGTTTTTAATTTGCTTACAAAGCCCAACACGAACCTGTTACGTATCTCTATGGTTTCATTTCCTTCTACTCTTCTCACTCACCTTTCTCAAGACACACTGGCCTTCTTGTTTTTCAAACAGATTAAATACATGTCTTATCTCAGGCTCCTTGCACTGTGTTTTCCCCTCTGCTTAGAATACACTTCACCTCGATATTTATCTACATGGTTTACTACCTTTTTTCTTTCAACAATATGCTTAAATGCTTTCTTTTCAGAGAGATCCTCACATACCATCATTTCATTATTATTTTTTAAAATATTTACTTATTTATTTTGAGAGAGAGGGTGTGGGGAGGGGCAAAGAGAGTGAAAGAATCCCAAGCAGGCTTCAGGCTCAGCGTGGAGCCCAACGCAGGGCTCAATCTCATAACCCTGGTCGCGACCTGAGCTGAGATCAGGAGGCAGGCACCCAAGCCACTGAGCCACCCAGGTGCCTCAGTCCCAGCCCATCATTTTAAAAACTGCAACCCCCACTGAGATATTCAGTTTCCCCTGTCCTTATTTATTTTTCTCCATAGCACTTATTACTTTACAGTATATTATATATTTATTTGTTTCCTTTTTGTCTTTCTCTTGACAGTATAATATAGAATCCATATTACGGAATTTTTTTTTCAATTTTGTTCACTGCCATATCTCTAGTTCCTGAAGCAGAACGTGCCATAAAAGAGACATTTTACCAACATTTACTAAATGAATGAGTTTACATTTACTTTTTAATACCATATTGCTGCTTTAAAAAAAGAGTTAATAGGTTGACCATACTCTCCCATATTTGCTGGAAAACTCTCTTGCATGTGAAATAAGGATGTAGTCATTTTATAACACTATACAAGCAAAAATAATATCAGTCTCATCACTTTAATAGCACTTTCCTAGTGACATGAAAAAAGCTGCTTTAAAGCACCTATTTTAGTAAATAATGAATTAAATTCATAGCTGAAGAAAATCATTCTTATTTAGTCTCTACCTGAATGAAGTAATGCTAACTTCTTTTTCTTGCTATGTAAATTTTGTCATTAATTAGCAAATGCAAGTTGTGTACCTGTAAAGTACACATAGGACAGACATGTAGATAAAGAAAAGCAGTGAGGAGAGCACGGAATCTGAGTACTCCAATATTCAGAAGTTTGAAAACAAGAGATTCAGCAAAGGAGAGGGGGAATAGTCAGTGAAGTAGGAGGAAAACTGGCAAAATCTGGTATTATGAAAATATGCAACAGGCAGTATTTCCAGGAGGTCAAATGTGTCAAATGATGCTGACTTGTCAAATGTAACCTTTTTCTCAGGAGAAGGAAAAACAAAGCTTATTGCTTACACCTGACCTTTAGTCAAAGATACGTGTTGAAAAGGCAAGACAAGTTCTCAAGGTCCTCGTATGTACCTGTTGAATAAATTAGAATTGAAAGTCACACCAGGATTTTGGATCCAAATCATGGTACATGATATAACATTTGGCTGAGCACATATTTTTTCACTTGGGATATGGGTGTTAGCTTGCTTTTCAGTTTAGATAAAATGATCATGGGGCAACAATGTTGATGGCTGACTGTTCTGGCTGACAACTCAGGTAGTATAAAAGAAGAGAAAAAAGGTGCTAAACAAACACTAAATTGCACCTGGAGTCAAGTAATGAGAGCCCTGTAAAATTTGTTAAGAAGAAAAGACATGTACCACAGACAAAATTATAACTGCACTGCATTATTTTTTCTTGTAGTAATTTGGTAAAGAAATGGTAATAGGTAGGACTACTTACCTATTATACAAGGTATTTTAAAAAATAGGCATCTTGAAAGAGAAATAATTAACTAAATTAATAATTTAAAGTACACAATTCAATGTTTTTTTTCGTTTTTTTTATTTTTAATTTTTTTTTCAACGTTTATTTATTTTTGGGACAGAGAGAGACAGAGCATGAATGGGGGAGGGGCAGAGAGAGAGGGAGACACAGAATCGGAAACAGGCTCCAGGCTCTGAGCCATCAGCCCAGAGCCTGACGCGGGGCTCGAACTCACGGACCGCGAGATCGTGACCCGGCTGAAGTTGGACGCTTAACCGACTGCGCCACCCAGGCGCCCCTGTTTTTTTTTAATATATCCACAGAGGTGGCCAAAAGTCACCACAATCAATTCTAGAATATTTCCTCACTCCAAAAGAAAGCTTTGTATCCATTAGCAGTCACTCTTTTTCTTGTCCAACCCTTCTCCTAGTCCTAGGTGCTGAGATGGCCTTCCCAAGAGCTTGACTAAACTTTAGATGATTTTTTTCCCTGACTATAGACACTTGACCCCCCTACCCACCCCCCATCTTTCCTTAGAAAATTTACTTTAAAAACTTGGGATTGAATATTCTTTTTCTGCTCTTTTGAAATATAGATAAATCTTCCTCCAGCCTCTTACCAGTTTTTCAACCTAGGAATGTCTTTCACAAGGATTTGGGAGTCATCCTTTTGAAATATAATCATCAAAAGACATACCGGCACTATCCCCCAGTCTCTGTAGGAATGTAGAATCCAACTACATTAGCAAACATAGATGGCCTAATCACACTGATCTACTTCACCCTAATATCTTCTAGTACTTTTCCTTTAGCTCACCCCAGCACTAATCCTATCACCTTTTGTGTCAGAGAAAGGAAGTTCAGTCTCTCACCCTGGTTGCAGTAGTCTTGAATAAAGTCTTCCCTGCCTGTTTATCTGGTGCAATTTTCCTTTGGCATTGGTAACCATTAATAATAAAGTATCTATTTTGTGTATCTATGCATCTGCCTACTCTGAGAAATTTCATATTAATGTAATTATATAATATGTGGTCTTTGTGACTGACTGATGTCTTTCATTTGACATAATGCTTTCAAGTTCCATCCATGTTGTGGCATGTATCAGAACTTCGTTACTTTTTACTACAGTATAATATTTCATTTTATGGATTATACTATATTTTGTTTATCCACTCAGCAATTGATAGACATTTGGGTTGTTTCTACTGTTTGGCTATTATGAATAAGGCTGCTATAAGAATTCATCCACAGGTTTTTATGTGGGCATATTTTCACTTCCCTTGGATATATACATAGGAGTAAAATTGCTGGTTTATGTGCAACGTGCAACATTTTGAGGAACTGCTAAACTGCTTCTCAAAGTGTCTGTACAGTTTTAGATTCCATCAACAATGTATAAAGGTCCAAATATCACCGTATCCTTGCTCACACTCATTATTATCTATTTTACCATAGCAATTCTAGTGGGTATAAAATGACATCTCATCCTGGTTTTGATTTGCATTTCCTAATGACTAGTGAAATTGAGTTCCTTTTAATATGATTGTAACCTTTGGAGAAATATCTGTTTGAATTCTTTAGATGAATCTAATTAAAACTGATCTTGTCTTGATTTTTCTGATTTTGAGGAGATTTTCAAAGAGTCTTTCAACTGTCACTACAAGTGCTGTTATGGAATAGTAAATTAATGGGGGTCATAAAGAAATAGAAACATTTTTTCTTTATTAGTTGTACTGTTTATATTTGGATCTCAGCCATTGTTGATTTATATAAAACATTAAACCATGAATCATGTCTTCAAAGCTTGAAATTGTTTCCTAAAATATACATA
Organism: Prionailurus viverrinus; assembly: GCF_022837055.1. Taxonomy (NCBI): domain Eukaryota; kingdom Metazoa; phylum Chordata; class Mammalia; order Carnivora; family Felidae; genus Prionailurus; species Prionailurus viverrinus. The sequence goes on from NC_062567.1 coordinate 102,101,747, forward strand.
GATTTGAAATGCAGATGTCTAATTTCTTGGTTATTTAACATTATATGTTTAATTTTTCTTCTTTTAAGTTCAAGTATGTCTCACTCTAGAAAAAATGGAAAAAAAAGGCTATATTTACAAAACAAAGAAATTAGTATAAGATCATCTGTATTTTTACCAAAAAAAAGAAAGAAATGATTAAAGAATTCTTTTAAAGCATTAGCCCACTGGATTTAATTACTTGACTAATTAATTTTGAATTTACACAAAATATTTATGAAACATATTTGGAAAAAAATCCTATATCTGTATCTTTATGTTCAAATAACAACATATGCAGAAATAAATGCAAGTCAAGTCTCCAGTGTAATTAAATTAATCTGACTAAAAATGTATTACTGTAGTCCCTCTGTCCTATAGAGGAAATGTCACTAGAATTAGAAACAGAATAATTAACTTTATGGCCTAGGCATGCAGCACAACAGTTGAATGAACCTGGACAAGAGAGGAGAAAATACGTGGTAAATTCTGAAGTTTTATGCAAACATAAGGTATTATGAGTTCTAAATCTGACAATTAGAAGGAATATAAAGAACAGAAGACAGCAGGGAAACTCATCTAAAGGGTTATATAATAGGATATATTATACAAGTTATATAATAGGTCAAATGACCCTTGAACAACACAGTTGACTCCCCTGAACAGTTAAAAATCTTTGTGTAAACTTTGACTCTTTAAAAATTTAATAACTAATGGGGGCACCTGGGGTAGCTCAGTCAGTTGAACGTCTGACTTCAGCTCAGGTCATGAGCTCACGGTTTGTGGGCTTGAGCCCCACGTTGGTATCTGTGCTGACAGCTCAGAGCCTGGAACCTGCTTCAGATTCTGTGTCTCCTTCTCTCACTGTCTCTCCCCTGTTCATGCTCTGTCTCTCTGTGTCTCAAAAATAAATAAACATTGAAAAAAATTTTTTTTAACTTAACAACGAATAGTCAGCCTACTGTTGATAATATAAACAGTTAACACATATTTTGTATGTTATATGTAGTATGTACTGTATTCTTACAATAAAGTAAGCTAGAGAAAAGAAATGTTAAGAAACTCATAAAAAAGGAAAATACATTTACAGTACTGTACTGTATGTACTGAAAAAAATCCACACGTAAGTAAATCTGCACAGTTCAAACCCATGTTGTTCAGGGGTCAGGAATATGTACACACACACACACAGTTCAGGTACCCTATTGCATATATATTATATATACACATATAATATGCCACTACAACCTGAAGTGACTTCATTATGACTTTTAAGTAGCTGATGATTAATCATACAGGTAATAGTTAATAATTATTTTCTTTCTTCACCATACTCAGAACCAAGTTATAATATAAGGAAATTATATTAAAGACTTTTTAAAAAATTTCTAAGCATAATAGTATTCTGTATCAAAGGATGTTTCTATATGAAGGAATACCTAGACTTGTATTGAAAAAAATGTCTGTGAGAGAACATATTTTAAAAAGCTTTTTAAAAATACAGTAGCTTGTGGTGTTACCTGCAAAATGACAAGTTGTACACTTGTTTCAGGAGAGAATTCTACAATAACCAAATTTATGATAACAAAACTAATATTAACTTTCAACCCCTCCTAACAGCTATCCTGCTAAATTTCTCTGGTTAAATTGCTTTCTTACTGTATAAACTATTTGAAAACCTCTCTACTCTACATCCTATACTTTGCCTCCCTCCCTGTCAGCAAATGGCGTCCCTTGCTATTTCACAGAAGGAAAGGATTCAACTTCCTCTCACCAATCTTGCAAAGCATTTATCGATACTCATTCTCTCCTGTCGTTCCTCTTTCAAAAGAGGTGTCCCTCATCCTATCCAAGCCCAATCCTGCTATTTTGGACCCCTCTGATCTTTCAGGAACCTCAATTCATGACATTGGCTGTTATTTCTCTTTCCTTTATATCCATGTTTTGCCTTTCAAGTGTTTGCATTTAAAGATGAGCAAGCCTATAATCCAACAGACAACAAACACAAGGCCTTCCTACATCATACAACCTTATCTGGCTAACAACCTATTTCCTTCCTGCTTCTGATAAAGATATAAAAGAGTTCTGAAGGATTTAAAAATATTTTTTCCAACTCTTAAAATCTACATAAAAACCATTTTCAAGTTGCATTAAAGCAAAAATAACTGCAATCCAATTTATAGTATTTTCCTAAAACAGTCAACTGCTGAAGTATAAATTTTCTACATAACTATTTGGAATTTTATTTTAGCTCAATGACATTTGCTTAAATATGAAGGTGATGTATAGTGAATTTCTTATCCTTACATATCATTTGATGAGTCTAGATAGTCAGAATAATTTCAGTGACACATTACAAAATCCAAATTTGTCCATAATAAAAATTACATCTCACTGGAGCTATCTCCAGTTTCACTAAGAAAAAAATACCTGCCAATTTTATATTGTAATAAAGTAGTAACTCCTTGCTTGCCATAGAAAGATTTACAGACTAAGTAAAATATGAACTGGACTTTGTCTAACCCAACTAAGGTTCTCAAACAAAATCCAAGGAACTTTGAATAGCAAATAAAATTTTAAAAATGAAATTTTATAGAATTTACCACTAACAGATTATAAAGCTTATTACAAAGCTACAGTAATTAAGACAGTGTGGTACTGAAATAAGAATATTCAAATAAACAAATGACTAGAATAGGATGTCAAGAAGAAGATTTAAACACACTAAGTTATTTTACTCATAAATACACATGCCAATGCCAGTCAGTGGAAAATGGGTGGCCTTTTCAGTAAATGGCACTAGAAAATTAAATATAAATAAGAAAAAATATATCTCTATTATTATATTTATCATAATAAAGAAGAAATTCAATTCTGACTATTGATGCAAATGAGAAAGGTAAAACAATATTACTTATAGAATAGAACATACGGGTATATCTTTGTGACCTTAGAGTAGGCAAAGATTTCTTAAGGAAATCACACAAAAGATAGTCACTAAAAAATTGCTAACTGTATGACATTGAATTAAGAACATCTGTTCATCAAAGATTATCAAGAGAATTAATATGGAAGATATACTAGAAGAAAACATTCACAATAAATAAATCTGACAAAGGACTCATATCCAGAATATAAAAAGAACTCTCACTAAAAAATAATGAAAAGATAAGTAACTCAGTTTCAAAAAGCGGTCACAAGACTAACCAAACACTTCAAAAAAGAGGATGCTGAAATGGTCAATAAGCATATGAGAAGTTTCACATTATTTACTGTCAAAGACATTAAAATTAAAACCACAAAATGCCCACTACAGTGACTTAAATTAAGAGAATATTCCAAGTGTGAAAACAGAGATGGAAGAAAGAAAATCTTCATACACTGCTGGTGGTCATGCACACTGGTAAAACCACTTTGGCAACCTTTTTAGATGGTATTTATGAAAGTTAAACCTACAAATTATGCTAGACCTCTACACTTACATACTCCTAAGAATGAATAGGTATACCAAGTAATTTGTACATAATAGCTTTACTTATACTTCTCAATTACTGGAAAAATATTAAATGTCCAAAAACAATTGAATGGATATATAGTCTGTGTATGTGCACACATAGAAGAATACTACACAACCATAAAAAAGAACAAATTTGTGGGGCACCTGGGTGGCTCAGTGGTTGGACGGTGGGGTCATGATTCCGCGGTCCATGGGTTCAAGCCTCGTGTGGGGCTCTGTGTTCGCAGCTCAGAGCCTGGAGCTTGTTTCAGGTTCTGTGTCTCCCTCTCTCTGACCTTCCCCTGTTCATGCTCTGTCTCTCCCTGTCTCAAAAATAAATAAAAACGTTAAAAAAATTTTAAAAAATTAAAAAAAAAAAACAAATTTGTGACAACGACAATGGCCTAAATGGATCTCGTATATATTATTTGATTGAAAGAAGTTATACATATTGTATAACTCAATTTAGATTAGCTTCAGGGGTAAACAAATCTGTGGCAATATATACCAGAATATTAGTTCTATCTGGAGAAAGGTACCCTGGGATGGAGCACAGATTGAAGGGAATATTCTGGAGTTCAATACCTTGATCTGGGTAGTGGTTAGATAGGTACATTCATATGTAAAAATCATATGTTAAAATTCCTCCAGCCATACACTTAGATTAGTGCAATTAACTGTTTAGATATGGACTTCAATCTAAAAATAAACAGACACACACACACACACACACACACACACACGAATAGGTAGGATCAAATGCTTTGAAAACGTAGGGGAGAAAGCTGTGATTTTTAGCTATGGAAACTTAAGTGAGTTCAGCTGAAAAGATGTCCCACTAAATATACCCTCCTATAATATGCTTCCTGTCTAAGACTGAGTATAAGCAAGTCTGGAAAACACTTAGTTTGGTTAAATTTTTTATACTGATACATAATGACTTCCTTCTATTTTCTTCATGCTTTGTGAGGCTTTGCTGACAAGATCATGAATCTTTTTAAATTAATGTCCTGACATGATGAATCACTTTTGAAAATGGAAGATTTTTTAAGGAAAATGTTTCTGCGTAATAATTAATAATTTTATCCCATAACACTTGCATGCTTAAATTCTTATGTCCTTTTCCCTTCTAATGAGGCACATAGCTGTGAACCTGGATGTGGTTTTCAAATAGGAATTGAGTGCAGAGCTTGTCTCTTCAATTACTTGTACTTTTCATGATGCCTACCATTCTCTAATCTATTCCCATATGATTGACAGCTCTTGAAAAACACCTATATTACTTTACTTTGTTGAATACTTAATTTTGCTGCTAATAAGTGCCTAATTAAATGATATACATTGAATGAATTAAAGATATTTTATATAATAGTTCATGTTAAAATTATCATCTATGTACAAAAATGAAAATAAAAGAGAAAAGATGATTTATTAATTTGATAAAGCTGAAAGGGAGCAAAATATACCACTCCGAAATATGCCTCTTTGGCATATTGATTTTTTTAATGGTTATTTTTAAGAAGTGGCAGACACAGTGAAGCTCTGAAAACTGAATAAAAGTTACCCTTTTGTAAGAGACATTGACATTTATAGGGGAAATCTCCTTAGTTGTAAGGGGATCTCCTTTGCATACCAGGAAGAGGAAGATACCGAAATCTTTAGAAACTGCCATCAAAAAAAGACTTACATGTGCATTACAATCTTTCTTTTATTAATTGTGCTTTTCCTGGTAGCCTACCATGACTGACCCTCTCATTCACAAGCACCTCCCCCAATATGTTCTTTTGTCTGAAGATGATATTTAAGTTGATTACTTTGACCATTTTAGAGAGTTGCACTCTGTTTTCTTGGGTCTCTCCCACTTATACAGTAGGTATGCATGTTATTAAACTTCTGTTTTTCTCCTGTTATGCTATCTTTTATCTATTTAATTATTAGATCAGCCAAAGAACCTAGAAGGGAAGAAGGGAAAACTTTTCTGTCCCTATACAGCTTATACTTACTTTTCAAAGTAAAGTTGTGTAAGAAAAGCCTTAGCACCATGAATGTCAATTATCAAGTGAAATGCATTGAATTTCTTAGATATATATAAAATCTATATCTTCTATCTCCCATAAAATATATGGCTTAATAAATCTTTTCTTTTTTGAGACAATCAAAGGCAAAACATTTTATATAATAAAACAATTTTAAGAAAATAATTTAAATCATAAATACATTTTAAAGGATAATCATTTTTTTCTTCTAAAACATTCATTCTATTTGGTCATAATGTGCATGAGATGAATAGAAGAGTAAGCAATAAACTTGTAATTTATCATTTACTTCAAAAGTGATAAATTCCATGAGTTTAGCAAAAATAATTAATCAACTGGAATATAATTTATCTTCAGCTTCATGAGCCAATGTAAAAATTCACACATCAAAAATATGAATGAGAATTCAAGTAGTATAATTTAAAAATAGTTTTTCTTACTATTTGTCCTATTTGTCTCTTACCTTTTCAAACTGTTTCCTGTTCCAGTCAAAAATTTTAAATATGATATTAATATAGTATTATTCCTAAATTTAACATACTCATATATGATTAAGTCAAAGATCTTGACAAGAAATAGAAATTAAGTGAAATTGATGGGAGCAGTGGTTTTTAAAAATCTAGCCTTCAAAACATTCATTGTCTACTGTTACTGCATTCATATTCTCTGTTCCCTTTATCTATGGTCCATGCCTATGACTAACTCCTGTTCCCCAATACTAAAAGTTGGCTTGTTTCTCTTTTGATGTTCTTCTACATGCTGGTATTGAAGAATGTAGCTTTCATAAGAAGTGGAGAAGTTATTGAAGATTTTCTGCTTAGAATGAGAAAGGACGCAGGGAAGATCTAAAATCAAAATGAGGGGAAAACTGGAGGCTGAATTGATATACTGTCAACTTACTATTTTTTCCTCAATCAATCCTATCTGTTCCCTCCAAAATTATTTTTAAATTCAAATACAATCATGTCACATTATGTAAATTGACAATGTCTTTCCTTTGATCCTTGGACTGAATTCAAAATCCTCAACATAGCCTCCATCATTTGGTTCATGCCTGACAAAACTCATGGCCTACAGGCTGTATGGTGTTGAGGAAGGAAAACTTTTATCTAACCTTTAGAACTTTTTCTGGCTGGTCTAAGAATTAAATTGACATGAGACAGATTAATAATAGAAAATCAAACTTGATTTCACATGTACTGGAACCCCACATACATGACAAGTTCCAAGACAAAAAAGCAAAGTGAGGTACATACATCCTATCCTAAGACAAGGAATAATATAGAGACCTGGGCTTCAAAGGGGTGGAGGGCATTTCACAAGACAGTAAGAAGAGTAGATGCTTGGTAATTAGATGTTTGTCCTGCAATACAGATGAATCATTCGGGTAAAATATATCTCTGGTAATAACTTTAAGTCTGGGAAAGACCCCCAGATTGTTGTGGTAGTAAATGGAGGGGTAAAACTTTCATGTGAGCCTGCAGTCTCAATCTCCTTCAGCTTAAAATGGTCCATAAGGCCCACATGGCACATTTGGGGAAATTTGTTCTGCACAACTTTAACAAATTTTTCAGAAATAAAATTTCAGCTGGTTGCTCGAGTGAAGGAAAATAATTGAAACAAAATACCAGATGCTTTATATATTCCAAACAATACCAAATAAAGCGTTGGAAATGGAATATTGGCCTCTCTCTCATGTGAGCTTTAACTATGACTAATTCTGTGTGGCTTCCAGAATGAGAGCATACTTAGTATAGGAGGGGTACTGTGGTTATACAAACCTTTCATAAACAAATGATAAACAAATAAGGAAATTCCTCAAGCTAATTTTATATAAAGTATATTTAAAGGAACTAATAAGTCCTTGATATTCTTTATCGTAAGATATTTCATTTTCAACTCATAATTTGAATAAAAAGCTGAGTAAATATTTATGAATATATATCTTTATAATATTTATTAAATGTTTGTATAAACATTTAATATAAAAAGAATTGCTTCTCAGGCCACACTTCCTTACTGGTGGTGATAGAACTATTCAAGACATAAGAGCTAACCATAGAACTAAATGACAGTTTGATGATATTTGTTCATGTCACCTATCAGTAAATATCAATGACTTAAGTCCAATTCCCTCAAAAACTATTCAAGGTTAAGCATTATTTTTCTTTCTAGATATAGTCTGAAATGTACCATTAGCTATTCTACTGTAACTAAAATTTTTCAGGGGCACTAGCGTGGCTCAGTCGGTTGAGTGTCTGACTTCGGCTCAGGTCATGAACTCACAATTCGTGGGTTCGATCTCCATGTGGGGCTCTGAGCTGTGAGCTCAGGGCCTGGAGCCTGCTTTGGATTCTGTGTCTCCCTCTCTCTCTCCTCCTCCTCCCTCGCTTGTGCGCGCTCTCTCTCTCTCCAAAAATAAATAAACATTTAAAAATAAATAAATAGGGGCGCCTGGGTGGCGCAGTCGGTTAAGCGTCCGACTTCAGCCAGGTCACAATCTCGCGGTCCGGGAGTTCGAGCCCCGCGTCAGGTCAGGCTCTGGGCTGATGGCTCAGAGCCTGAAGCCTGTTTCCAATTCTGTGTCTCCCTCTCTCTCTGCCCCTCCCCCGTTCATGCTCTGTCTCTCTCTGTCCCAAAAATAAATAAAAAACAATGAAAAAAATTAAAAAATAATAATAAATAAATAAAATAAATTTTTTCAAATCTTTCAGTATTGGTGATATAGACATATTTCCAACATGTCCCAAAATGTATCTCACAGACCATAAGTTTTCTATGGATTTTAATAGATGTTTCTTTTTTTAAAAAAAGATCAAATATTAAATACAATTGGAAAATTTGGGGTTAAATAAAATTAAATAGGTTTCTCTACTTTAGAACTTCTTAGATATTTGATAGTCTAATATGCATTGAGATTCAATAATGGTAAAATAAAGTATGCTGCTATTCTCAAAATTATTTAATCAAGTGCATATTTTATTTTATTTTATTCAAAAACAATGTTTTTAATGTTTATTTATTTTCGAGAGAGAGAGCATGAGCGAGGGCAGGGCAGAGAAAGAGGGAGACACAGATTCCGAAGCAGGCTCCTCTGAGCTGTCAACATGGAGCCTGACGGGGGGGTTGGAACCCACAAACCATGAGATCATGACCTGAGCGGAAGTGGGACGCTCAACCGACTGAGCCACCCAGGCGCCCCTAATCAAGTGCATATTTTAAAAAAGAGAGAGAACCACATCATACAATTTTGAAAGGGCAGGCAGAAACAGTTGATGGGTAGGTAATCTACTGATTAAATGTTCTAATTTACATGACCAAAACCAAATGTAGTTTCTCCTACTGATGGTTTATTTAGCATCTGAATAGAATGATTTTATAACATTTTTTCTCTTCTCATTAAAATAACGTAAGAAATTGAAGAAGCATCCTTTGTTTTAGCTGCTATGATTTGGAGGATCTCAAATGTTATTTCCTTTGTAAGCCTTTCTTTCACCCTATAACTAATTATGTAGTGCATCTTCTCTCATATCACCATTTTCTTCAGAACATACATATCCTCCCATCTGCCTCCTCCCTCTAGAATTGTTGTCTACTTCATTTCTATAGTCCCAATGCCTAGGCGGTGCTTAACACATAATGAGTGCTCAATTAATATTGGTTGAATGAATGGATTAGTGGATTAAGGCTTTATGGCTTGTAGCAATTTAAACAAAAGAAAAACACTTTAGAATTATATACATAAAAGCAGTCTAAAACAGGAGCAAAAGCCACATGCTCTTCTAAAGGACAGTATCAATTCAGTTACTTAAAGTTTTGCCAATATTTTAGTAAAAGATCCCAAACCCATAGGGACAGCACCAAAAGTTGTGCAGGTTGTTTTGTGGAAACATAATATTCTTCAAGCGGGCTGGCTTCACTCTCCTTTAAACAGTTCATTATTTCCCTCAAAGTGAGAACCACCCATGTCAATTAACACTGAAAAATATGAAGTAACTGAAGAATGTTGTATTTGCCATTTCAGAACCCACTGAGAATAAAAATTTTAAACACATTTAAAATATAAAATCCCTTTACTTCCTAGCCCTTTACTTCCTAGAAAGAAGCTTGGAACTTGTATCTTTTCCATATACTTAGCTATATAATTATTGTCTCAAAAGATTTTCACTTATTTACCAAGGAGAAGAAAAAAGTTTTTAAAAGTACAAAATAATTAATTATAAAGGTTTATAAGAACAGTTATCAAAAAGCAAAATAAGTCAGTCGGAGAAAGACAAATATCATATGATTTCACTCATGTGTGGAATTTAAGATACAAAACAGATGAACATAAGGGAAGGAAAGAAAAAATAATATAAAAACAGAGAGGGAGACAAACCATAAGAGATTCCTTAATGCAGAGAACAAACAGTTTCTAGTGGGGTGTTGGGTGGGGAGGATCAGCTAAATGGGCAAGGAGCACTAAGGAGGACACTTGTTGGGATGAGCACTGGGTGTTAAATATAAGTGATGAATCACTGGGTTCTACTCCTGAAACCATTACTGCACCGTATATTAACTAACTTGGGTTTAAGTTAAGAATAAATAAATAAATAAATAAATAAAAAATAAATAAAAACGTTAAAAAAAGGAATAGTTAGCAAATATTTTCAAATACAAGTCTTTCATTCTGCAATGCTTTATTAAAAGCATTTTAAATGCTACATAAAATAATTATACAATGTGAAATTATACTTGCCATGATATTTTAAGCTAGAGTTTCAAAAATGGAAAATTTTAGAATTCAAATTGTTGAATTACGTTATTTTTTTCAATATTGGAATTTATCCATTAAATAAAATGGATTTTAAGAGAGGATAATTTTAGTTGTAAATTATTTTTACATTACTTTTGTGCTTTTAATCATTCACTTGAAATTGGATTTCATCACTATTTGTAAAAGAAATTTAGCAAATGCAAGGAATGTTATATTTTCTACTTATGTCGCATCTTGATCTGTATTCAACTTGAATTATGTTAAAAGCAAATTTCAAGTTGTATATACATTTTATTAATAGTAAAAAAGTGTGTCCTTTTATTTGGGGAACAAAAAGCACACTTGACATATCATTTTTTTTGTTTGCAGACTGATAAAGTGGAGCATGTTATCATTAGTGTGATCATTTATTTTGCTCTTCAAATTGGGACAATTTTGAGAGGGCAAAGAGAACTTAAAATTAAGTCAAAAAATTTAAAATATTTATATATTGGCTTACAAACTGTCTTATTTTTTGTGGTTGATCTATAAAATGCTTATAATCATAACTATAATCTTATGATCTTATGACCCAGTAGTTCTACTTCTATTTATGTATTCAACAAAAATACATACATATGTTTTCAAAAACGTACACTAAAATAGTCACAACAGCACTATTTCTAATAGCCCAAACTGGAAACTACCAAGATGTCCATCAAAATTAGAATGTGTAAATAAATTTTGGTATTCACGTAATGCAAATCTACAGAGCAGTGAGAATGAATTAACTACAAATATACGTATGAGTGACTTTCAAAACATTATATTGAGGGGCGCCTGGGTGGCTCTGTCGGTTTAGCCCCCAACTCTTGATCTCAGCTGAGGTCAGGACCTCATGGTTCATGAGTTCCAGCCCCACATCAGGCTCTGTGTTGACACTGCAGAACCTGCTTGGGATTCTTTCTCTCCCTCTGTCTCTGCCCCTTCCCTCCTTGCAAGTACAAGCGTGCGCTCTTTCAAAAATAATAAACAAACATTTAAAAAGTGAATATATTATATTGAGATATGAAGCCAGATAATAAAACTGCATGCTGTATGAGTCCATTTATATAAGTTTCAAAACTGGCAAAACAAATCTATAGCTTAATAGTGAGTAGAGGGGGCCATAAGAAGGTCTTATGGGGCCCTGGTAATGTTTTGTTTTTGATCTGTTTTCTTGTTACATCAGTGAGTTCAATTAATGAAACTCTATGGAGCTGTACATATAGTATTTGTGCACTTGTATACATATACTTCAACTAATAATTTTTAAAACTCACTGATAAATTATATAAGGAAAAGAATTGTTCTTGGTAAGTATTCATAAGCTTTAATGAGTTTCATAAATGTCTCTTATTCTAATGTCATATCTGCTACTTTTCTGAAGAATAGATGGTCTCACGACTTTTATTTTTCATAAATTTGTCTGTAATTAGCTTCAAAATTGCATTTGTGGCTAATAACTTTTAAATGGTTGACTTATTTAATTGAGCCTCTTCTAAAGATCATAATCTTATTTCAGAAAATAATGTCTCTATAGGCACTGAAGTAAAGGAAACGCAGAGAAGATTTTGGTCAATGGAGGGTATTTTCACTTCTATTTTTTAATATTGAAATGGACATCTATTTCAACCCAAACATTTACAAATATACCTGAAATTTTGCCTTCACTCAGAGGAACTTTTTATTACATCTTATGAGTAAACTAGACAATAAATTAATTCTATATTTACTTTTTAAAATTCCACAAACTCTAGATGCCGCAAAATCATAGGGCCCCTCAAGCTAATTCAATTTTGGCATAGAATATAAATTTATTCAATTAAGCATATGAGTTCCTTCAAAAGAGTCTTAAGACAAATCAATACATAATAACAATTACTCTATTTCAAAACTACATCTCATATATGTGTTCCCATCATTTAATTTGCTCACTTCCTCCTTTGCTTTTGTAGATAGCAAATGAATTCCTGTTTCCAAGTGTCATTTGTGGTAATTGTAACTTACTAAAAGCTCTAAAAGCTGGAGATTGTTAGTGCATCATTTATTGGTTACAGGTTTCCAACTGATTTTGGCCAAATGCAAATAAATTTAGAACACTAATCCGTAAAATAAGTTCGATATTATATTAAGACATGTAGATTATTTTACAAAGTAGTTCATCAAAGGCCCAATATTTTTAAAACCCAATTGGAAATGGGCAGCAAAGATAGAAATTACACATTGCTATGCTAAGTAATTTTTTGGTATTCAATATCAGCTTCATCGTAAAATATTTTAGTTCAATTAGTTAACAGCATATACTAAAAAAATTCTTGTAATTATTGTACAACCCTATTTTGATTGGTGGAATATCACAGTTTGTTTCTACACAATTACAAATTTGCATGTGCCCCGCAATCAAAATCAAATCACATTACTATTCCAAGAGTTCTGAATTTGATAAGAAACAGTTTACCCTGACATTGTGCTTCCTCAAAATCTGCATTTAAATTTTCATCATAAAATCACTAATTTTATGGTAAGCATTGAATTTCTAAACTGAATTTACAGCAGCATTCATAATAATGTCAGATATTTCACCATGTGTAGAATGAACTTCCAAAAGCTTTACTTTGATTTCATGAAATGAATGAAAACAGTGAATTCATTCAACTGATTTTCTCTCTGGTAATACTGACAAAAAGTCACTGTGGATGTAAAAACGTATCCTTTACTTGTTTCTACAGTTCTCTGCTAATGAGCCAACACACTGACAGTGACGGTTTTACTTTTTGTACGTGCGAAAGAAAACTTGGGAGAAACACGGTGACATTATTTTAAAAGAATACTTGTTTGCTCTAAATAAAAAGTCATGGTTTAGAGAGAGCTCCTAAATACATCTACTACAACTACATGAGTTAATTATTAATCTTCTGGGACAACATCTTACAATTTGAATCTTATAATACTTACATTTGAAGTAAATGCTGATGCCTTTTCATCAGATTTATAACTTTTTATTTTCATGGGCCATTGATATCATTATAAGCCCCGAGGCAGATATTAAATGTAAGCAAACATTTTGAGCAAGTTACACAATCAACATCGGTTTTCATGTGAAATGGATCTTCAGTATTTTGCATTTTATTAAACAAGAGATTATATTTATTGACTTGTCAGAATTTAAAGATTACAAATATAAAACAAAAGCATATATTAATAGTTATGTATGTACATCAAACAATAAATGGGAAAACCATGGCAGGAAAACATTCAAAATCTCTATACTTTCTAAAAATTTTTTTTAATGTTTATTTATTTTTGAGAGAGAGACAGAGACAGACAGACAACCGAGTGTGAGCGAGAGAGGGGCAGATAGGGAGGGAGACACAGAATCCCAAGCAGGCTCCAGCCTCTGAGAGGTCAGCACAGAGTCAGATGTGGACCTCGAACTGACAACTGCAAGATCGTGACCTGAGCCGAAGTTGGATGCTTAATCGACTGAGCCACCCAGGCACCCCTGGACTCTGTATACTTTTTAAACTACTAGGCTCAGCCTCTATTTCTTGCTCATATTTCCTACACCTAACCTATAATTTCCTGCTGATGCCAACTGCTCATGCAGCTTCCTCTATCATTCAGGTTGTGAAATGCACCATGATGCCCAGACTGTCACATCAGAGTCTAGCGGGGCCTAGAAGGTCTTATTCTATTTGTTCTTCACGTTGTCCATGAAGAGAAGTGTTTGTTATCTTGTGCCTGGAGAGAATGGGGCAAAAGACATAGGTAGCTGCTGGTTGTCTTCCAGTTTTACATGCACTTTGAAGTGAAAACTGTGCACTCCATGTGTATTTTAGATACTGCTAGGAAATATTATGGCAGAAATGGGGCAGAGTCAATCAACCAATTGCACGTCAGCTTATTTTGATGTGCTATTAGTAATAATACTTGATGAGAAAGAGAAAACTCTGGGACATACACTAAATAAGATGAGATTCCAGAACAACAGACACCAGTTGAGAAGAGGTGGTTTGCAGATGATGATCCTGAAAGGATTCTTAGAAGAGCTCGCCCTAAATTTGGGGATTAAAAGATGAAGCAGTGTTGCTGGGATGAGCACTGGGTGTTAATTAAGTGATCAGTCACTAAATTCTACCCCTGAAACCATTGTTATACTACAAGTTAACTAACTTGGATTTAAATAAAATTAAAACAAATACAATACTGGTAATTAAAAGCCCCTTTGTATTACCTTCCAGTCACTATCCTTCACCCAAAGTGGCCATCATTATTTCTATTTGCATAGACTTATTTTTATCTATTTTAATACTTTAAAAAATGCATTTCTTCAGCATATACTCTTTGAGCCTTGCTTCTTCGGCTCAAAAACATTTTGTGTAATCCATCCATGTTGCTGCTATAGCAATAGGTCATTCATTCTCATTGCTGCCTAGTGTTCATTTTACTGACTACAGAACTATTTATTTATCCATTGTACTGTTGATGCACAACTGGGCTCTTTCCAGTTTGGGTTGTTATAAATAGCAAGTATATGAACATTCTGGGGCATGTATTTTGTGAATCAATATACACATTTCTATTTGGTTAAAAAAAAAGATGAAGTGTTTAACAGGCATAAATGGGAGTGAAGATACTTGAAACAGAAAATGGCTGTAGCAAAAATTCACAACTATTTTACTGTCGGTAAGTAAACCAACTTTCTTGCTCTCTGTAGCAATAATACCAAAACTTAGAAGGTACTCAGATCCCCTAAGAAACACTAATGCTTTCCATAAAAATAAAATCTCCAATACATTTTCTTGATACATTCCAATATATGGGATCATACCACTGGTGGCAAAAGACGATTTTATGTATGTGAACACAATGTTAAAAATTGAATCAAAGAGTGAAACATGTACATCTTCAATCTCTTTCATCACCTCAGAAAGAAAATCTCACTTTGCTGTCTTCAATACCTTTCTAGACTTAATAACATATGTTTTTCAAGTAATATTTATCTGGTAAAATTTTAATAACTGTAAAATAGATTATACAATTTATAAATTTATTTATTTAAATAAATAAATGTAACAAAATTGTTTTCGTTTTATTAACTTTCATATTTTATTTGTGGAAGTTGATTTTTTTATATAAAGACATGATATATAGTTTTATTTTTATTTTTATTTATTTATTTTTTTTTTTTTAATTTTTTTTCAACGTTTATTTATTTTTGGGACAGAGAGAGACAGAGCATGAACAGGGGAGGGGCAGAGAGAGAGGGAGACACAGAATTGGAAACAGGCTCCAGGCTCTGAGCCATCAGCCCAGAGCCCGACACGGGGCTTGAACTCACAGACCGCGAGATCGTGACCTGGCTGAAGTCGGACGCTTAACCGACTGCGCCACCCAGGCGCCCCATAGTTTTATTTTTAAATAAATCTCTTCAAGTGAAATAAGGAAAGTCGCTTTAAATGCAATATTTAACAAATAATAGTTAATGCAGTTTGCAAAATGGTAAAAATTTCAAAGGTTGTACATTAGTGCTTAAACTTAGGGAAATAGTATGTTCAAGATTTGAAAGCAATATATAAAGAAAAATCTAAATTCACCAAAATAGTGAACATTTTAATATGTCAAAATAAATTTAGAACTAAATTTGTCTTTTATAAAGACTTTTCCAGTCCATTCTATATAGAATGCAACATTTATTTAATTCTAAGGTTTATCTCCTTATCTTTTCAACATGTAGTCAACCTGAAAAACTTTAGGGTAGTTCTTATATTTTTTCTTGAATATTTCTCACGAATTCTACAAGTGTGGTATGATCTTTTTTTTTTAATTTTTATTATTTTTTTAATGAAATTTATTGACAAATTGGTTTCCATACAACACCCAGTGCTCATCCCAAAAGGTGCCCTCCTCAATACCCATCACCCAAGTGTGGTATGATCTTGTTTGTTGTCTGACCTTTCCCTTCCAAAAGAACATATTTAACACATTTCCCCTTTTGTATCTACATTAAAAATATTCTACAGAAACTGAAGGGGGAAATGATATGTAAAATATTTTAATGGAATATTCCATAAGTTAACCACTATATTTGATTATCAGAGCACTTTGAACTACAGTGTGTTTTTATTACTATCTATATAATAAATTTGCTTCCTTTTGGTTGGAAAACATTTCTACTGCTTTTGAAAATAAAATGACATAACAGTATAGCTGTAACTCATTGACTTTGGACACATGTATTTTAAAAAATTTTTAAATGTTTATTTATTTTTGAGAAAGAGAGAGAGGGGGAGAGAGAGAGCGGGGGAGGGGCAGAGAGAGGGGGAGACACAGAATACAAAGTAGGTTCCAGACTGAGCTGTCAGCACTGAGCCTGATGTGGGGGTTTGAACTCACAAACCCACCACAAACCTCAAGATCATGACCTGAGCTGATGTTAGATGCTTAACCGACTGAGCCACACAGGTATCCCAGACTTTGATGCATTTAAAAATAAACTTAAACACTCCACTGCAATTCCTCTATTCATCACACAATACTAACAATACTAACACACAATACTAACAACTCATACAGAAAGGACATTTTCGTATGATACCAAAAGAAAAAAAACTCAGTTATATTTTATATCACATGCATCATTTCTTTGGTTAGATTAGAGATTGTGCTAATAGTTTAACTTGCTACATTATAATTTATTTCTGAAAAATTGCCAAGACCCTGAACTCAACCATTATTTCTCTTCCTCTCTTACATGAACTCCTACATCATGCCTCATGTTTCTAAACTAGGCCCAACATTAACCTGTAATCAGACATTCAGATAAGATTTATTGAACATTAATTATGAGTTGATATGATCTCAAAGCCACAAAAAAATATTAGTGTTACAAAAATGTAAAAAGACAGAATCTCTGCTGTAAAGTATAAATGCTATTTAGGAAAATAAAAAATATAAACATAGAAAAACTTTAAGGGAATTTAAGAAGTAACTTGCAATTTCATATAAATTAATTTGAATAGCAGTTGAAAATTAAGAAATACAAAATGAAAGGTGAGCATATTCTCAATAAAGTTCCTAAATATACCATTTATTAGCTGTGTCATCTTAAGCAAGTTTTCTAAAAATTCTACAGCTCACTTCCCTCATCAGTAAAATGTCCATTACATTAGCACATACCAGACATGTAGGTTAGCTGTTTGACACTCTCCTCTTCTATGTTAGTCAGGTTTTGCTGGAAGATGTTTGCTCATCTAGAGACTCCACTTCTCAGTTCTCATTGCAACCAGGAATGGCTATGTTACCAGTTCTTACTGATAGAATCTGAGGAAAAGTAATGTTTGTCTCCCCTGAGCCAATATTATTAAGCAGGATATTTTCCTCCATGCTTTCTTTTTCAGTGCATTGAATCACTGCATGGAGAACACCTGTCCAACAACCAGCAATAATATCCTTGGACTATTCAACTAAGCTTTTGGATTTGAGCCATTTGCCAGTTCACCCTACTCTAACTAACACAACTGACCTAGGGTTGTAGTGAGGAACAACATAACATATAGTCTCACCCACAGTAAATGCTTCATAAATGTTATCAGCAATGCTTTCATTATGAAATATTTCTTGACATTTGCTTAGTTGCCTTATCAACCAGTTTTTCCTATAAGATAGCTGAAAAACTGTCAGTCGACTATAACTTGAGAGAATTTAAACAGTAAACCCAACTTTTAAGGCCATATCATTAGCATACCATTTGATCCACGAAGTATTCCATATTACCTGAAGAAAATAAATTATTCTGCCATACTGACTCTCCAGGGGTTTGTACAATAAATGCCTGTTTCCTTTATATTTATTATTGTAATTATTTGATAAATGAATAAATGAATGATCCAAATATTGATAATCATCTCTAAATCTAACCTATAGTGAGTTGATATGTTGGCTTCAGTGTATGCACTGAAAATAATGGGATAAAGGTTCAGCAATAGTTTTTTAGTCTTTATTTTTGTTGAAGAGAGTTAGTATCTTCAATAACTCAATGATGAATTTTATAAAGTGGTAATACTACATTTTCCTGGTTGTCTTTTCAGTGGAGTAATCCATTGAATAAACTGTTCAGCAATTCATTCAATAAACAACAAGCTATTGATTTTGTTGGGTGTATAAATCCAGTCTCATGTAGAAGTTACTACTCGACAACCTATATCACACATGTTATTTCTTAGGAGTTGCTGCTTTTGCTGCCATTTTATCAGTCACTTTCAGAATATATGACATCAGTTTCTGTTGTAGCACTCTGTAATGACAAACCATCATCTTCCAACTTTTTAAATCGTATAGGATTTCTGTCATTCACAAACCAGGTTATCTTCCTACTGGTTCCGAGTATTTCACAACCAATCAAATGGCAAGTGATCTCCACTTTCTGCTTTATTCTACAGGAAATATAAATCTAAGCCAGTGACGCTGATTGCGAATTCAATTTAAGGATCTAGTTTTACACAGTAATGCAAAATTTAAGTACAGTATATTTGTCACTCTCACACTTTTTATAAATTAAAAAATAAATTGAAACATTTAATACACTAAAGAAAATAGTCTGAGGAAATATGGACTGAAAATAAGCTTTGAAAATTTTTTGTCCTGAGACAAAATTTGGCAGTAAAGGAATTTACCGAGTTCTCTGTCATCAAGATAGTTCTGTAGATTTCTCCCCAAAACACTACATACATAAGAATGTATCTAGAACTGGATAACTAATTAATATGAAAAGACCAATTTAAATCAGCAACATTTTCCAAAATCCTTGTACAATTTATTTTTAACTGAAGAAAAGTTTATAATACCTTTAGCAGTCTGAAATAAATAATGAACTTTCACAGAGACATATTCAAGAGTGAAGATCTCCTGACTATGTTTCTACTACTAAGGACATTTCCAGTGAAATTTAAGTAAACTGCTTCAAATTTAATATGGTTGAAATATCCATGCATAAGCTGAAAGACATAAAATTGTGTTTCCCTTAAAGAAAAACAAAAGAGTTGTATTTCTTAAATAGCGCTCATTATCTTGAGGATCACAAAGAAAGGAATCCCCCACGTCTTTTTCATCATAAAACACAATGTTCCTAAGTATATGAGTAGTACAGCTCTATGGGGTGGGTTGGGGATATAATACAAGTACTTTCATTTTAGTTGAGAGTCGCTAACATCTGAAACAGAGGTACCTAAGATAAATAAATTCTATTCTAAAACTCGAGGCTTAAAGAACAACACCTCTAATCAAACACCTGGTGCCTGACTTCTGGTTTTCACACCATCCAAAATCCAATTCCCTCCCCACATGAAAAGACAGTTGTTCCCTATTTCCTAACCAAGTAATGTCTGAATGTTTCATATTTTTTTCAAGGTCCTTTGTTCAGCATAACCTGTTCCTAGTAAAGTCAAATGCCAGAAAAATATATCTGCAAGGGGAGCAATCACTTAAAATTTTTTTTAATGTTTTTAATTTATTTTTGAGACAGAGAGAGGCAGAGAATGAGCAGGGGAGGGGCAGAGAGAGGGGAGACACAGAATCCAAAGCAGGCTCCAGGCTCTGAGCTGTCAGCACAGAGCCCAGTGAGGAACTTGAACTCACAAACCAAGGGGTCATGACCTGAGCCGAAGTCGGATGCTTAACCAACTGAGCCACCCAGGCACCCCTGGAAAGCAATCATTTTAAAGGACTACAGGTGGTCCGGGTAGTTGTTTGGCTTCATTTACAAATTAAAACCAGGGACTCTGCAAACATCAGGTGAAAATTGAATCCAGCTAAATAGTAAAAGACATCTATGAAGGGGCAGTACTTCTGGATCCACTAAATGCTGTTATTCTGCCCAGTTGGGCAGCACTTACTGGTCTATCTTTTCCATCCAAATTAGATGATAGCTGGGGCACCTGGGTGGCTCAGTCAGTGAAGTGTCAGACTCTTGATTTCTGCTCAGGTTCTGATCTCACATGACCCCGTCGTTGGCTCTGCTCTGGGCAGGCATGGAGTCTGCTTAAGATTCTCTCCCACTGCCCCTCCTCTGCTCTCTATCTCTCAAAAACAAAAACAAAAAACCTGGATGATAGCTGACATTTACTTCACATGCATCAGATTCCAAGCACCTATCTAAGGACATTACATACACTAACTCATTTCATTCTTCCAGCAACCTATGAAAGTAGATAATCTCATTGTCCTTTCTTACTGTTTGACAAATAATGCTACCAAAGTTAATATTGCCCATTTTCATAGTTAGCATATAATTTGCTGTCTATGCAAATTATACTGTGAGAGAGAAAGTATGAATATTTAAGATAAGACGACATAAAGTAGCACTATCCAAGGGAAAATGAAACGTATGATCATCCTACCCATATTTTAAAATGGATTTAAGGGAATAGAAGTTATGCTATATATGTTACTCATTGTTTTTCTAGTACTTAAAAATCAGTATAGTTCTAAATTTTTATTTTATTTGTTTCAAATACTCGGGATTGGTTGTACGGCACCTACGGAGCAACACTAAACAATGTTCAGCAATGTTTGTTTTATGTTTCACATCAGCGGAAATACAATTTGGCAGAGGAGCTAGATAAGGAAGAATACAGAGAATTTTATCTTCTCTTTAGATACACAGAAAGTTCAAGCTTTTAAGTAAGAATGATTAAGTCATTTCTTTAAAAAGGGTAAGTATAAAACAAATCAGAGCACTATATAGAAACCTAAATCCATCTGTAAAAGTTAGTTTTTCATCTCAGAAATGTCTACATGAAACAATTACTAAAAACTACGTTTGTTCACAACACACATAAAAGGTGGTAGTTTAGATTCTGTCTAAATACTGCATGACACATAGTCTCAATTAGCTAGAGAAATTGATTTAACTGACATTTATTGACAACTTACTATGTGCCAGGCAGATAGGAATGGTGAGAAGAAAACATTCAAATTCTACTGAGGGATGTGTGTGGGGAGAGAGAGAAAACGATTAGCGGTGTAAATCATCACAAATAATCAGAATTTGTCAGATATTAATAATTGCTATAAAATATATTATTGAAATAGTGACATGAGGATAGCAGGGTACTTTTGATTGAATTATTAAGGAATTTCTTCTTTAGGCTTAAACATTTCAGCTGAGATTGTAATTATAAGAAGGAATTAATCATGAGAAGGTTGGGGACGTACCTGAGGCAGAGAAAAGAGAGCAGATTCCGAGGCCCGAGATGGGAATAAAGTTGTCCGTTGGAGAGGAAGAAGCAGCCAGTCGGCTAGAGCTTTAGCACAACAGGAGAGCAGGGTATCAGGTGAGGTTGGGGAAGTCAGCACAAGCCAGAATACCAGTCGTGTAGACCCTGGTACGTGTGAGTTTATTCTAATATAAATAGAACCTCTAGAGTTTTAATGAGTGGGTAACATGATTTGGGATACCTTTCAGATACATCACTCTGGCTGAAGTGCAGAGAACAAAGTATAGGAAGGCAGGATGGAAACACAGACTAGATGAGTTATCTTCTAGAGAGCCAAACAGTGGCTACAGTCTGAGACGGGCTTTGGAAGTGGGAAGAGGCAGGCAGATTTGGAATGCATTTTGAATTAGAAAAGGAAAGGGTTACTACAGACTTTCTGGTAAAGAAATCACAGATCCTTTTTATCTGCCATCATTTTGGCTTAATTAATGAGCTCAGTTGTTGCTGTTTTGTTTTTCACCTGTCAGAATTCAGGGAGTCAATGAATAGATTTCAAATGCTCAGAGAACGCTCTAAAATTTTATGCAAAATAACTGAATATATATATATATATATATACACACATACACATACACACACACACACACACACACACACAATTTTGAGGGGAAGTGAGTTAGTTACTTCCACCAGGTAATCAAGGATCTGTGACCCAAAGCAAGAGAAGAAACTATTTTATCTACAAGATACTTTTAGTGATGTCTTCTGGAATATTGGGATCTTAAGTATTCACGGAATTATGCTGTGGCTGCCATGTTTTCTGAAGAGATAAAGAATTTCTTTGTTTTTCTTGAAAACATTTCTTAAACCAAATACACAATCTACATATTAATGCCACAATGTAAATAGTGGGTTTAATAATGAGCCCGTAGGAAGTCAATATTACAGAGGTAACAAAAAATCTTTGGCTCTGGAATAAGAGAGACTGGAAATCTAAGATCTGTCACTTACTAACTGTGTGACCTTGGGCAAGTGAATAGATTTCAGTTTCCTTACATTTAACGTAGGAATAATGATAGCATCAACCTTCTCTTGGGTATATTTTGGGGATTAAATGTGATATTTAATGTAACAGGGAAGCAAGTTAGAGATTATTCAATAATGTCAGCTGTTATAAAATAAAGTCAGAAAATCACTGAGAAACTACTCAGTAATCACAAAATAATGTCTTTAAGTAATATCGGGTGACTGTGAATATAGAGCTTTTTGAGTTTTATTCCTGGGAATTACATCATGGCCCTCTGAGGTCTTCCTCACTTCAGTGGATATGCGTACCAACAAATTAGGCCATTGTGAAAAATGCACACTTGACCTGGTTGTTAGTGAATTACAGCTTTTTTCAGTTGGGAGAATGTTTGTTCCCTCCCATTAACTGTTTTTCAGTTAAATCAAAACTGAAAACATAATTATTTCAGTTTCTTTTCCAGATTGCTGAAAGTGATGACTTCATTTATTATTAAGAGCAGCAGCTGGTAACATCTCAGAGCACGCAAACTTGTTAACAGTATGATTTGGTCTTCATCTCTTGTTTTGAGTGGACTGCAGTTTTCTTACCGATCTAAAATGGAATTATGTTTAATACAAGAAAAAATCAGGTTTCTTATCAATATCAAATGGATCATGCACTGTGAAGATATAGAAGGTTTTGTGTTGCTGGAATAAGAACTCCTAGCATATTACAAGAACGTGATTGTTAGTATTTAATTTAAACATGAGGAAATACTTTACTAATGTGATAAATGATTGCAATGCTAACTTGCTTACCTGTGTCATCTGAATTAATTATATTATAATAATGATCAAGGCAAGTTTTGGCTAACATCTCTCAGAAAGAAACAAACAAACCTATTTTATTTTTGATAAGCTATTGGAATCAACTCCTGTGTGGAATATAAGATTTTTAAAAATTAAGATATGAATCCAATTTCATTTCATTAGTGGTCTAATAACAAGATGGAATTCTTACATAAAATTAACATGTTTAATAAAATCATAAGCCATATCCTTATTAGAAATGTTAGTAAATCTTGATGATATTTATATTGTTATCACAGTAGACAATTGTTTCATGTTCACCTTATCTAGTTCTTTTACAGGGTAAAGAACCAGGAAAGTGGGAAATATTCTGTCTCATATGGAAGGAATAAATATTACCTAGCCAAAATTCTTGGCTTTTCCCATTTATCATTTACCCTTTGATTACAAAATAATTATAACTGTTATTATACAAATTGCAGCATAATATTATTCACATATTGCTAAGTACATTTGGAAATGCAAACCTATTATTCTCATAAGACTTATGAATATTAAATGTACATTTCATAAGTGTCTTCTAGTATGAAAAACATGACTAATGCAGACTAAAATGCTAGGCTTTTCCCTATACCATGCCAATTATTTGATCTGGATTCCATTTTTTATTGGTTTTCTAGTGCACACATTCAGGATAATATTATTTTTAAAAACCCTTATTTTCAGAAAGTGTCATAGCCAGACAGTATATTTCCTTCATCATCACCATCACACTTACTTTATTATGTCTCTAAAGTAAAATAGAACTCAGAAACAAAGATATTGCTGAATTTTAAAATATACATAAATATTTTATTTTTTTAATTTTTTTAACATTTATTTATTTTTGAGACAGAGAGAGACAGAGCATGAACGGGGGAGGGTCAGAGAGAGAGGGAGACACAGAATCTGAAACAGGCTTCAGGCTCTGAGCAGTCAGCATAGAGCCTGACACGGGGCTTGAACTCACGGACCGCGAGATCATGACCTGAGCCGAAGTCCCACGCCTAACCGACTGAGACACCCAGGCGCCCTGAAATATACATAAATATTTTAAAAGAAAGA
Source organism: Prionailurus viverrinus (assembly GCF_022837055.1). Classification (NCBI taxonomy): domain Eukaryota; kingdom Metazoa; phylum Chordata; class Mammalia; order Carnivora; family Felidae; genus Prionailurus; species Prionailurus viverrinus. The sequence continues at coordinate 102,126,209 of NC_062567.1, forward strand.
AAACAAACATTTCCATTTGGAAAGCCAAAAAAAGTTCTCAGTGACAAAAATATCCTAACTGAAATTTGGCAAAATTTCAAAGAAAATCAATTTTGATTTTTAAGTATATTTCATTATGTTGCTGGCTATTTTCATTTTAATTTATCCATGTAGTTGATTACTTATTACTCATTCTACTTTTTCTCGGTTATTTCAAAAACTAGAGAATCTGTTGTCCTTAAAACTAAACTACTTTTGCATTTGACTTAAAATCTTCAAAGTTTAAAGATCCTTTAAATTCTCTTACTGTGATAGCTGCATGCTGAGAACAAATTTCCACTTTTGAAACTGCTTGAAGAGAATGGTGTTTGGCCTTTTTAAATTTTGGAGCACACCTGGAGATTTGTTGATTCTGCACCACAGACATAACCTGACTCAAGTAGCTAACTGAGCATTCTTCTGTAAGAGCTGAGACACCCAGGCCAGAGAAGTAGAAGAGGATTTCCCTGAACATCCTGAGGCTTTCCAGTCAGAAGATGAAAGGACAGCTGAAGCACAACCAATGAGAACATAAACAATTTCTGCCCAAATTCCAAATACTCTTCTTTTTTTCTTTTTGGAACATAAGTGAAAAGAATTAGATAAACAGCTTATTATAATAGTTTATAGTTCATGAAGCATTATTCACATTGGCTCATACATGGCCTTCTTTCTGTCTTGTATTCTTCATAAAAATAAGAAGTCCCATAAAAAGACTGCCCATTAAAAATTATAATATTAGCCCTAGTGGATATTTATTATGGATTATTCCTCTGATCCAGTCTGTAATCTGAGTATTATATCTTTCATTGCAATATAAAATTTCTTTGGATCTGCATTTTTCACCCAATATTGTTACTAAAATTCATTGCATATTTTCCTGTACTTGACTATTTCCTGTGCTACTTCTATTTCTTGACTGTTTTAGATCTTTCATATAAGTGGAATCATGCAGTATTTGACCTTCTCTGACTAGCTTATTTCACTTAGCATAATGTCCTCCAGTTTCATCCATATTGTTGCAAATAGCAAGATTCCCTTCATTTTTTTGGATGAAAGGCCTAAATGTGAAACAGGAAACCATCAAATCCTAGAAGAGAACACAGGAAGTAACCTCTTTGACTTTGGCCATAGTTACTTCTTACTAGATATGTCTCCTGAGGCAAGGGTAACAAAAGTAAAAAGAAACTATTGGGACTTAATATAAAAAGCTTCTGCACAGTGAAAAAAAAATCAACAAAACTAAAAGGCAATCTAAAAAATGGGAGAAGATATTTGCAAATGACATATCTAATAAAGGGTTAGTATCCAATATCTATAAAGAACTTATCAAACTCAACATCCAAAAAACAAACAACCCAGGTAAGAATTGGGCAGAAGACATGAATAGACACTTTTCCAAAGAAGACATCCAGATGACTAGCAGACACATGAAAAGATGCTCAACATCACTCATCAACAGAGGAATACAAATCAGAACGACAATGAGATATCACCTTACATCAGTCAGAATGGCTAACAACAGGTGTTGATGAGGATGTGGAGAAAGGGGAACTCTCTAACACTGTTGGTGGGAATGCAAACTAGTGCAGCCACTCTGGAGAATAGTACAGAGATTCCTCAAAAAGTTAAAAATAGATCTACCCTATGATTCAGCAATTGCACTAGGAGTCTTTTCCCCAAAGGACACAAAAATCCTGATTTGAAGAGATACATGCACCTCAATGTTTATAGTAGCATCATCAACAATAGCCAAATTATGGAAACAGCCCAAATGTCCATCGATTGATGAATGGATAAAAAAGTGTTGTATATATATATATACATATATATATATATATATTAGAATAGAATAATAGAATAGAATATTACTCAGCCATAAAAAAGAATGAAGTCTTGCCATTTCCAGTGATGTGGATGGAGCTAGAGAGAATTATGCTAAGCAAAATGAGTCATAGAAAAACAAATACCATATGATTTCACTCATATGTGGAATTTAAGAAACAAAACAAATAAACATAGGGAGGAAAAAGAAAAGAGGGGCAAACCAGTAAATAGACTCTTAACTATAGAGAACAACCTGAGGGTTAGTGGAAGGGAGGTGGGTAGAAAGAAGGGTTCAATAGTTGATGGGTATTAAGGGCATTTGTTGGGATGAACACCTGCTGTTGTATGTAAGTGATGAATCACTAAATTTTACACCTGAAACTAATATTACACCATATGTTAATGAATTGGAATTTAAATAAAACTTAAAAAGGAAAAAAAATAGGTGATAGGGATTAAGGAGTGTACTTGTTATGATAAGCACTGGGTTTTGAATGTTAAGTGTTGAATCACTAAATTGTACACCTGAAACTAACATTACACTGAATGTTAATAACTGTAATTTAAATAAAAACTAAAAAAAAATCCCTTTACTTTTTGGATGGGATAATATTCCATTGTATGTGACACATACATATGACACATTTTCTCTTGTTTTCTTATGTATTCTTTCATTTTTTTTTTGTTAATCTATCTAGTCATATATTTTTTTTTAATTTAATTTTATTTATTTGGAGAAAAAGAGAGTACATGGGAGGGGCAGAGAGAGAGGGAGAGAGAGAGAATCCCCAGCCAGTTTCACACAGGCAGCACTAGGCCTGATGCAGGGCTTGAACTCACGAACCATAAGATCATGACAAGTCAAAACCAAGAGTCAGACGCTTAAATGACTGAGCCACGCAGGTGCCCCTAGTCATTTATTTTTTTTTTTAATGAGACATAACTGAATTATAACATTGTATTAGTTTTAGGTGAATAGCACATTTGTTTTATCCATTCATCTATTGATGGACATTTGTATTGTTCCCATATCACAGTTATTGTAAATACTGCTGCGATAAACATGGGAGTGCAGATATGTCTTTGTGACCTTGATTCCAATTCTTTTAGATATATACATAGAAGTGGTACTGCTGAATCATGTAGTACTTCTATTGTAATTTTTTGAGGAAACTCTTTCCATATTGGCTGCACCATTTTACAGCCTCAGCAACAGGTTACAAAGGTTTTAATTTGTCCACAATCTCACTGATACTTGTTATCTTTTGTTTCTCCCATAATAGTTATTCTACCATTTGTGAGATGATATCTCCTTGTGGTTTTAATTTGCACGTCCCTGATGATTAGTGATGTTGACAACTTTCTCATTTATCTATTGCCTACTTGGATGTTTTCTTTGGAGAGATGTCTAGTCAAGTTCTTTGCCAGTTTTTAAAATTGAGCTTTGTTTTTATTTTTCCTATAAAGTTGTAGGAGTTTCCTATATATTTTGGATTGTATATATTGCATAGTACAAGTGTGCTGAAGTTTCCTTTGGGTATATGTACCTTGAAATGGAATTACTTGAAACCTTATGATTGTTCAGTACAATACAAGGTCAAACTGATTTGTGAAATGGTTCACTCATTAAGTATTTATCGAAAAACTATAGTGCCAAGCATCATTTGTATCCATGGAATACATCAATGAATGAAAGAAAAGAACAGCCTTCATAGGGTTTACATTTAGATGGAGAACGTGGACAATACATAAAATAAGTAAATTACAAAATATGCCAGAAGGTGGTAAACATGATGGAGAATAGAAAAGTACAATAGGTTTAGGAGAATTGGGAAACTTGTCCAGGGGAAGGTTGCAAATAAATTGCGTTGAAAATTAACTTGAGCAAGAATTAAAGGAAGTGAGGTAATTGGCCACACATATGTTGAGTGGAAGAACATTTCAAGTAGAGGGAGCAGTGCAAAATGTCTTGCATATGAATGCCATTATAGATGAAGGAATGACTAAGTAGGAGGTGAAATCAGAAAGACAATGGAGTAAGCCGTGGCACAGATAATTCAGGAAATGGTAGGTCATTATAAGGACTTTGGGTTTTATTCTGAATGAAATGGAATTTTGAACAGATGAAAGACATGATCTGATTGTTTTAAAGGGACCATCCCTGATACTGTATTGAGAATATACCGTACAGGGGCAAGGATGGAAACAAGGATATCTGTAAGAAGACTATTACAATAATCCAAGTGAGAGTTGATGGTTGTTTGAATCAAGTTTGCATCATTGAATTTTGTAAGAAGTGATTGGATTTTACAATATTTGAAAATTAGACACAAAAGGACTTCTAAGAGGATGCATGTGGGGTGTGAAGATAAATAGAAGTCAAAGATAACCCCATGACTTGTGGTCTGAGCAGCCAGAAGTCTGAGTTGCCATGACCTGAAATGACAAGTCTGGCAAGACAACAGTTTGTTGAAGAAAGAAATATCTTGGAGCATACTTTTGGAGGTCTTCATCCAAGTTTAAAATATCCACTTGGCATTCAAGTAAAGATGTTAAATATGTAGTTTTTTATTCATATCTGGAGTTGGAGAAAGAGGGGTCTTAGCAGGAAATATAAATTTGGAAAAAGTTGGGGTCTCCTGGATAAGACTATAAGGAAGAGGTAAAGAAGAATGTCTTGGGACATTAACACTAAAAGGTCAAGGAGAGGATAATGGAGAAGTAAAAAAGAAAAATAAAGAGAGATTAAGGAGGAAAAAAAATATTTACCCAGAGAATAAGAAAGTACTAATTTAAAAAGATATATATGCACCCTATGTTTATTGCCACATTATTTATAACAGCCAAATTATGGAAGTAGTCCAAGTGACCATCAACAGATGAATGGATAAAGAATAGATGTGTGTGTGTGTGTGTGTGTGTGTGTGTAGTATAGTGTATATATAATACCCACTATAGAATATTACTCAGTTATAAAAAAGAATAAAACCTTACCATTTGCAACAACATGTATGGGTCTAGAGGGTATAATGTTAAGTGAAATAAGTCAGTCAGAGAAAGACAAATATTAGATGGTTTCACTCAGAGATGGAATTTAAGAAACAAAACAAATAAAGGAAAAAGATACAAACAAAAATAAACTCTTTTTTTTCTTTTTCAATTTTTACTTAGTTAACATACAGTACAATATGGTTTCAGGAATTGAATTCAGTGATTCCACTTACATACAACATCTTTTTTTTTCTTTTAAAATTTTTATTTTAAAATCTAGTTAGTTCACGTACAAAACAAACTCAACTATAGAGAACAAACATGGTCACCAGAGAGGAGGCTGGGGGGGGATGGGTGAAATTGGTGAAGGGGATTAAGAGTACACTTATCGTGATGAGCACTGAGTAACATATAGAATTACTGAGTCACTATATTGAACTTCTAAATTAATATAACACTGTATGCTAATTATACTGGAACTAAAATAAAATTGTTTTTAAAAAGAGGGGAAAGAAAAAATGCCAAGAGTATAGTGTCCAGAAACTAGTGGCAAAAATGTATGAAAAAGTACACAGTGATCAACTTTGTCAAATGCTGCTGGGAGGTCCCATAAAATGAGAACAGATTTGACCATTAGGGTTCAGCAGCATACAAATCATCAGTGACCTACATAAGAGCAATTCCTACTGGAGTAGAGGAAGTGAAGGCCTAGTCAGAATGATATGAGAGAAGAAATATCAGTTTATAATTCCACCAACAATATATGAGGTCCTGCAACCCTCAGTCAAGTTATAACCACCCTCAGCTTTCCTATTAACTCATCATCCACATGTAGTCTGCAAGTTCTTTTTGGTAACTAATTTTTAGGTCTCTTCCCTGTATTCTATTCTCACTCATTCATCATCTCTTATTTACACTATTAAAATTGTATCCTCCAGGGTCTTCTCACCTCTCTTCTCTATCCAACCACCAAAAGACCACTATGCCTTTCCACAACAAATCTGTTAACAGATTCTTTAGCTGTCTACATACTACAGATATATAATTTTAAATGGAGATATTTGTCCCCCTTACTCAACTTGCTTAAGATTGAGCAACTTTAGGTTCTGTGGAAAGTCGCCAGCAGCCTTGAAAATAATAGATAATGAGGACATTTGTGGGAATAGTTGTGGAGGTGTCAGACTTTGACAAAAGGTAATAAGAAAAATTGCATAACAAGTTTTAGAGGATTGAAAAGTTCCTTCTCAGAAATAGGAATAATATACAATTCCTGTCAAGGTAAGATGCCAAACACGTATCAGTCAGTACTTTTGATTTAGTAAGACAAGGAGAGGATGATAATGATGGTCCATATGACAAAGTGGTCTACGAACGGAGGTCCTTGAATATTTGTGTGAGGAGTCTGAAGGTGTTTTTGAGAAAAGACTAATATTGATAAGCCCTCTTTTTTGTATCTTGCCCCATGTGGATTAAGCATACCTTAACAGCAGTCAATAAACTGATGCAGAGAAGTTATTTGTTCATTTGGTTTTTATTAAACCACTGAATCTAAATATGCTCAATTCTGAAACTTCAGAATCTCTTAATGTATTGAATTGTCATGTCCTTGAGTATTTACTACTAGGATAAGGATGGACATTTGAAAACACTACTCTTCTATTTAAAAACCTTCAATGGCCTTTATGAGATAAAGTCATTACTCTTTTTGAAATTATTTTTTAATGTTTATTTATTTTTGAGAGAGAGAGAGAGAGAGTGCCAGCAGGGGAGGGGCAGAAAGAGAGGGAGACACAGAATCCGAAGCAAGCTCCAGGCTCCAAGCTGTCAGCACAAACCCCAATGCAGGGCTCGAATTCATGAAATGCGAGAACATGACCTGCGCTGAAGTCGGATGCTCAGCCAACTCCAGGCCCCCCTCATTACTCTTTTAATGAAATGAAAATCCTTTATATCCAGTAGCTTCTCTTGCTTGTTATCTACTATCCTTACTAGTCTGTATCTGGGGTCCATCAGGAAATAGATAGTACACTCACACTGGGTAATTATGGGGGTTTTTAAAAAGTGGTGTCAAATACATATTAGATATTATAGTATACACAATTCAATAGAATAATTGCCAGAAATAGCATCATAAAAGCATTGATAAAAGTTTGTGGTTAGTTTATGATGTTTGTTATGTTTTTGTTCTTGTTTTCTTTTCTTTTTTTTTTTTTTTTTTTAAGAAAAACTGCCTGAAAGACTAATCTAGTTTCAGGGCAAAGCATATATCCAATTCAAATGCAATGATCACAGTTGATAAAGCACAAGGAAAATTAAAGATTAATAATAGAATTAACAAGAGGGTCCAGATAAAATTATGTTCAAAACATCAATGAACATAGACATACTTCTGTTCTTGGCAACCTTTGTCCTCCCTAATTTTACTGAATAACTGGTTCTATAGGAAGAATATAAGCTAATTATCCGTGTACATGAGTTTGTTTTGTTTTCAAAGAGAAAAGAAGTGGGACAAGGACTGTTTATTTTGCCATCAAAGGTTGACTTTGTAAAATCTGGACCCTATAATTTGATATCAGTTGGTAAAAAAAAGAGCCCCTGACTGGAGTGGGTGTGTGATCAGAAAGGAAACAATGCATTCATTGTAAATAACATGTTTTCATTCATATTATTGCACTAAACAGAACGTTGAGGTCAGCAAAGCAGAGCATGTTATGATCCCTGCTTGACAGCTGAGGAATCAGAGGCTTTAAGTGTTTGCAAAAAGTGGTCCACAGACTATTAAGTGTAGAGCTAGAATATGAATCTAAGTCTCCAAAAATCAGACTTCAGGAATCTTTTATGCAATCCAATTGAATCCAATCAAACTGCCAAGAATATAACATATTGATCAATGTTCATTCCAAGTTGATGAAAAGGAGTTCTATCCTCTAGGAACTTTTAATCTGGTTTGAGAAAATAAACCTACAAATTTGGTATCATTGTTCAGAAACCCTTTCTGAGACTTACAAATTTTTTTAAAATATAAAGCACTATATAAAGAAAAAATGAAAAACCACCGTGATAATTTTGTGCCGATAGGGATTGCATGAGTAAACAATGTGTAATTTAAATCCTACTAAACAGAGAAAATAATTACCATGCATTTATATAAAAATGAATAAACTACTATTTATACATTCTAAACCAGTTTTCTCTGATTTCTTACAAAGCTTTTCCCCAAATACTTTATGAAACACTGTTTAAAACATTTTGCATTCTGTAAGCACTTCCTCTGATATGTTAAAGTCATACAAATGCATAAGTGAAAATGGCTATTATATGAATCTAGAGAAGGAGCATATAATTATTCATATTACTTGATGTCAGTCCTTAATTGCACATTACATGGAATTCAGAATTATCTCTGTGGTGCAGTAAAATTACCTTTGATATTGTAAGCCTTAAATACAGTTGTTATACTCTTTAAGACATATATGGCTTAAGTGTACAGGAGAATGCCTTAAATATGTATGCACTCGGGATGTACAAATTTTTTAAAAACTAAAATACTCAGTCAAGGAAATCATAATCATTTTGTGACCTCCTCTACTCTACAAAAAGTCAAGTTATTATATTAGGGCAAATGCTGATTATTTGGTATACTATAATATTCCTTGGAAAAAGCATGAGTACATATTTCTATCTTTTCTAATGGTTACCAAAATTTCAGGGTTACTAAGGGTATACATACATTATCTTATTTATTATACACGATTGTTAACTACTTTTTCCATTTTCAGTTAGGAAACTGGGGTTTATAGAAGGTAAGTAAAATGCCAAATATATATTCACTAGATAAGGGATGAAAATTCCAAATACTCTAATTTTAGCATCTGATTTTTATACTCCTTATTTCACCACCTCATAATATCAGAGTGATTACCTTTAAGCATTACAAAAATATATAATTTTTAAGAAAAGAATATTTATTCCCCTAGAATTCTAGAACTAACATGGATTAATTGATGGTGCACAAAATATTTTTTTCTTGCCATCTGTTTCTTGGATCATTTTGGTTAATAGAGATCATTTTATTTCATTTTACTATTTTAAAAGCAATAATAACATGTCCAGTACTAGTTTCTTCATTTTTTATATAAATGCATGGCAATTATTTTCTCTGTTTAGTAGGATTTAGGTTATCTTTTGAGGGGTGTCTGGGTGGCTCAGTCAGTTAAGTGTCTGACTTCGGCTCACGTCATGCTTTAGGATTTGTGGGTTTGAGCCCCTATTGGGCTCTGTGCTGACAGCTCAGAGCCTGGAGCCTGCTTTAGATTTTGTGTCTCCCTCTTTGCCTCCCCCCCACTCACGCTCTGTCTCTGTCTCTCTCGAAAATAACCAAACATTAAAAAATGTTATCTTTTGATCATACTTTCTAACTCTATCTTCTCTAAGAAAACACATGCTAGCCATCATGTATTGCTAAAACAAATGAGGAAAATGGTTAATCCAAAAATTATATTTAAAAATTTTGGTCCTGGGGCGCCTGGGTGGCCAGGTCACGATCTCGCGGTCCGTGAGTTCGAGCCCCGCGGCAGGCTCTGGGCTGATGGAGCCTGTTTCCGATTCTGTGTCTCCCTCTCTCTCTGCCCCTCCCCCGTTCATGCTCTGTCTCTCTCTGTCCGAAAAATAAATAAACGTTGAAAAAAAAAATTAAAAAAAAAATTTTGGTCCTATCCCAAATTATAATATTTTATATTATAAATATTATATATATTACATATATACAATAAAATTATAAAATTTTAATATTTATAAATATTATAGAAATTATAATATATTATAAAATAAAATTATAATATTTTATATTATAAATATTGTATATATTTTACATAAAATATTAGACATTTAATATGAAAGACATACATCTATGCGATCATCCCATAAAAAATTCTAGGAACCTGCTTAGATAAATGAATAACCCTGAAAGACATTAAGATGTGAGGAGGATTTTCAGTGAAGTTTTTCAAATCCTTTAAACATTAAAACATTATAAAGGAAGATAAATACATTATTTTCCTATTCTAGTAAATATAGAAGAGACAAAACAGAACAATATGATGAGAATCCTTAGATGTATATTATGAATCATTAAATGTGCATTATGAATCATCTCAGAACCTTTTTGCATCTTTTTATTGATGAAACCAATTTCTTTACTTTGCGATGTGTGGACTGCTGCTTTAAACAAACAAAAAAAAGCAGGACTTTTTAACTCTTCCTTAACTTCAAAGTTGTACCCTTCAGTGAAAGCACTCTTCTGTAAATTTCTGTGACAGGGTAGCATTTATTAGGTCTTGTGAGACTTGAAAAGGGTGGGCAAAATAATGGAACCAAGGCTTATAGGGTGCTATGCTAGAATACTTTAAAAAATCACTTCCTGATTTACAGTAGGTATTATTCCACCCCCACCCCCTTCTTGTAAGATGATGAAACGAAGTCCAGAGAAAGATGAGGAAACTAAGTCCAACTAGAAACATATAGCAATTATGCTCCTTCCTCAAAAGGAAGAAAGCATCATGGTGTTGATTAGTACTATGTGCCACTTATAATTTTGGTAATTTGCTTTCAAGCCTTGAATACATCTGGGAAGTCTTTGGCTGGCATTTTTCTTATCTTTTAAACTTGACCACATTCTTGACCACAGCTCCTGACTTTACTTCTTGTAATTATCCTGGGGGTCTCGGCCATTATCTGGCAAATAGGGACATGATTATGTATTAATTATACTGTATGAATTTTCAAAACATATCAGGAAGTCTGAGATTCTGGATGGTATTGATTATACTGTGCAAACCATTTTTTAAAATATATGAACTATTTTGTAGTTGACATTTTGTTTCAGAAGTCAGAAAGTCTGCAATAGGGTAGAATTTCTGTAGGGATATGACCACAAAAGCCCCATAGTTCCAGGATGCATTATTCCTTTATGTCACTCAATGTTCCCCTCACTTAACTACCTTTATGCTTCAATGACTGGCATAATTTTGTGGGAATAACAACAAAAAATAATTTTACTGGATCATTTGAACTTAACAGATGATCTGATCAGTGAAGAGAAATTGTCTCCTGTTCTGTACAAGGTACATTAACATTTATTTCCATCTAACTCATAAGCTTTTGAAAGATATCTCTATTTTCTCTATTTTCCTATATCCATTTTCTGCAGTTTTTCACACATGAAACATTCAACTAGTTGTTACTACAACTCAATTTAATATCAGTACTAATGGTCAGGATATTTTGAAAATGATTTACCATCTTTAAAGATGCTTTTTATGTTATTTAGAATAAATAGTGACAGTTTTATTAGTAACTATAGCAACCTGAAATTCTATTTAAAAATGTGACATTCCATTTCCTCAGAAGACATTTTAATTAAAACATACTCAAGTGTTTACTGAAATGAATATCTAATCTCACCATCATAGCAGGAGGGCATACACTATAGCTGTGTCTGAGTACATATCACTGAAAACGAATTGAATTGGGGAAAATGTGTTTTTTTTTATTTCTGCTTAATATTTCACTAATTACACTTACCACTACCACCACTACGTATAAGTTAATTCTCCCACACTCTTGACTTACTGAATCTATAGAAGTTGCTCTTCCTTGAATACCAGCCACTGTTTCATATTTCTTCTCCCTGATCCTGAAGCTTACAAGTCCACAAGGTAAACAAACATCTTTATATCTTAAAGACTCAACTCAGATATTCTTCTTTAAGGCTATTATACCATTTCCCTCTTGGGAAGAATTGCCCACTCCTCTAAGCACTCCTGGTGTTTTCTATATAGGTCACTAATATGTTTTATATGTGTTTAATTCTGTTTCCTCTTCACTGAGTCAGTATGTCTCAAGGGCAGAGCTGCATTTGCCTCCGTGCATCGAGTTCTAGCACTCAGAATCATAGGCTCTCAATAGTAGAATAATGCCTGATGTATATACATGCATGCAAGAATGAATGAGAATGAACCAAATCACAGGAGGTAATAATTTACAAAGACACATGTTTGAGAGATCTCATGAGAAGAATGAATGTTATGTATCTATATAGAAACTCTGTGTATGTGTGTGTGTGTGTGTGTGTGTGTGTGTGTGTACTTAGAGATCTTGAAGGGATTCATTAAAGTATAGTAATGGTTACATTATGGTGTTAAAATGTTATGCCTTTTTTTCTTTTAACTTTTGAAATTTATTTGAATTTCTAAGTTAATCATATAAATTTACTTTAAAAAATCTATTCCCTAAAGGAAAATATATTAGCAAAAATTCATATTAAATAAAAATATGTTAATAAAATGCACATAAATACTGTGACTGAATGATTCAAAATGATAATAATATTTTCCTAGGTGAAGGGACTATAGTTATCATTTTTCCTCTTTTTTATTTTTATTTATTCTTATTTTTAAAAAATGTTTATTCATTTTTTTTGAAAGAAAGAGAGAGAGACAGAGCATGAATGGGGGAACAGCAGCGAGAGAGGGAGACACAGAATCTGAAGTAGGCTCCAGTCTCTGTGCCATCATCACAGAGCTCAATGCAGGGCTTGAACTCATGAATGGTGAGATCATGACCTGAGCCAAAGTCGAAGGCTTAACTGACTGAGCCACCCAGGCGCCCCTTCCTCTTTTTAAAAATATGTATTTTGTAAATAATTGTCCAAGCATGACATTTTTTCACAATGGAAAAAAAAGGTAAGCTTTAAAATTAACAACAGCGAAAAAAAAATAAATGAAATCCTTTGCCATGTCTCTAATTGCTTACTTACTTCCAAGATTTTTAAAAAGGGTAAAGTGTAATGTCAGGTAAAACAGGAAGCATTGCACACCAATAGTCCAGATGATTTTATAGATTCTAACAATGAAGACACTAATAGATAATGATGACAAGCATCTATATATAATGGGACTTCTGTTTCACACATAAGTGGCTAAGTGAATTGATAAACCATTCTCACTACAGTCGAACTATATCCTAAATAGAACACTTTCCATGAGGCATAGTTGACTTCACAAGAGTAAAGAGATCTTTGATTATTCTCCTCATAATGAAATAAATGTGATCTGGTGCTGGGACAATACATGCCCACCTTAAAATGGGTCGTTCTGAGAGTTTTCCAATGATAACAATGCTGGCAGGATATTCAGTCTTAGATGGGATGGAGCAGAAAAACAGAGTGTGATTTGCCCACTGATGATGGTCAGCAGGAGGCTGATCTCAGTTTGGACACTAGTAAATCCAGAATTAAATCTTCTCTGGAAGACATGTTTCCCAAATTGTTTTGTGTTAGATTCTCAATGGATAAAGTCAACCAATGATCACCAAATGTGAAAGAAGTCAAAGTGCATAAGTCAGAGTCAGATGAAACAATGAGTGAAAAGATCTAAATATTCACTTACGAAGACATGGAATTACAAATATTAGAACAGTTACATATGAGTTGTTTTAAACATTTAGTCTACGTAATATATATAAGAAAAAAAATAATTAGAAATAAACTTCCAGGAATAACCAGAGATGATTTTGAAATAAAAAAGAAGCACTAGTAGGTTAAATAGTGGATGAGAAAGAGACAAAAAGGTAATTTGTAAACTGTAATATGGATATATGACCAAAATACATCACAGAATTAAGGGCATGAATATATTTTTATAATATTAAGAAATATGGAAGGCAGAATGAGAGAGATATTCTGATTGGAATATCAGAAGCAAAGAAAAAAGTGAAAGTAAAACAACCTAAAGGCTATACCCAACATGTACTAACCAAAACATTTAAAAAGATCATGGTTGTGAGTTCTGAACAAAAATAACAACATACCTATCCAGAAGGCACATTTTATCCCAAGCAAGATAAAATAACTTACAAAGAACAATGGTAAAAATCAAGGAAGTTTTCTCAATAAGAATAAAAATGCAAGCCAGAGACAGTGAAATAAAATGTTTAAAGTATACAGAGAAAATTACTGTCAGTATAGAAATACATAAATAGCAACACTACCTTTAAAAATAGGAAGCTGTGGTGACTTTATACATAAAGCAAAAGTTAAAAATAGGAAACTAAAAAAGCATATTAAACATAAAATAAATGACCTGAAGAAAACCAAAAATTTTGATTGTAATGAATATAACTTGGTTAAATTCTGTATTAAGAGAAAAAGCCTCACAAGTGATTTTTTGTTTGCTTTTGTTTTTTTACTACTAAATAGTTTATGAATATGAGATAATTCCTTAACCTGATGCAATACACAAAAATAGTCTCTCCCTCTATACCATCTCTTATTAAGATCAAATCATGAGGCACAATCCCTTCCTGTTCATGAAATTGATATTTATGCAAATTATTACCCTGTTTTGCTACCTTCTAGCTTTAAGAGAATGAATTGAGGACCACAACACCTGCTTTATCCTTCCCCCAATCTCCACTTATTTTCTGAAGGTCACCAATGTGTGCTTTATACATTCTCAAAGATATTCTCTCAATTTCTTCTACTTGTTTCCACCTGGATGTGAAGCTCTCATACACACTAATGATGTGTCAGTTCTCATGGTCTCAGAGTTGCAGTTTGATCTTCACAGAAATTGAAATAAAACTCCTGACTACTCAAGATCACACTTTATCTCCGAAACCCTGAGACAGCACTATATATTCCCTGTATTTCCCAAATCCCTTTGAAAATGTTTCCCTTCACTTTTTAATTATGGTTCTCTTGTTAGGGATTTCAAAACTAGTAAATGGAAGCAAGTTTGAGCATAATCATCTTGTACTCTCCTTCTCCCCACCTAATCCATCACTTCCTCTAGGTACCGCACACAAAAATGTCCTCTCTCCCCCTAACACTACACTGTATCTGGTTCTTAACTGTATATCAGTTAAAAACAAGAAAGTTAAACAGTGATAATGTTCAATACTTTCAGCAACTTGTATGTCATGAGAACTGCCTGAATGATCAGAACACCCAGTCAGTATGACATATGTATATACCTGCTGAGGCATATAATGGCAATACTAATAGGATTACAAAGTTATATTCCATCTTATGGTGGCTTGAGCAGGTTGAAATGTCTTACTCTGCATAGTTTTCTTCTTGTCACTGTTTATGGTTCAATATCTACCCTCCAAGGTGCTGTCAAAACTGAGAACTCGGAAGTTTTTGATATTTTGATGGCAAAATGATTGATAGTCCCAGTTTAAAAAAAAAGTTACAGTTTAATATTATCTGCAGAAGTGGAAGCCTTTACTAGTTGAGTCAATTTTATAGTTTTATATTTTTGTAGAAACAAAAGTCTTTTAACACTCAAAATGGCCACTGGCCCTTTTTTCAATGTCAGTCTAACGCATGATAAATAATTTTTTGATTCCTAGTGTCATGGAGGATGATAAGTTATAAAATGTCTGGACATTAGCTAGTATTAAAAGCCTCACATGGGCTATTGCCATTGTATTGACTTGTGTTATAAGCAATTGTGGGAACTAGGCATGTCTGCTTACCTTTTTCTGCGAAGTGATTGGGAGGAAGGCAGGAAATAGGAGCAAGTTTCTCACATTGCAGCATTTCAAGTTCTAATGTAACCTCAATTGTGATACCCAGCTACCCTTCATGCTTCCACTTTTTCTTCTCTACTAAGATGAGTTAACTCTATTACCACTCCTTATCCAGTTCCATGATTACACAAGCATGAAGAAAAAGAGAACACAACACATCTTCTGTTTGCACTTGTTCCTCATTGATATTTTACCAACTAAAAATTGGCCATTGCTTAAGTTTAGTAGCTAAGTGTAAAATTTTTAAATGAACATAAAATAAATGAAAAAGGTCGCACGTGATAATGGAAAAGGTATAGATACATACAGTCCTAGCCAATCCCCTCCTGTTATAATTTTCAAGGTATAAATCCTGGGGGGTAGTAAAAAGAAAATTCTTATTTTTGCCATTAGATAGGACACAAACCTTTAAAAGAGAAGTTGAAAACGTCATCACCTCCTCTACCTAACTCCGAAGAGCAGCAGTAAGATTTTTATTAAATCATATTCCTCTGCAAAAATCTGCTTATGTTGAGTATCAGAGCCCAAACATAAAACACGATTCCTAACATTTAGAAATGGGGTTATTTACATGCCATTAGTACTAAATGCACACTGAGTTCTCTGTTCAGAAGTGGAGAGAAATTTGCACTGATCACTCACAGTGTTACATATCATTCTTGCACATGACATTCTCTATAGCATTTAAAAATTTAAAAGTATATTAATATGTATGTAAGTTTTTGCATTCTCAGTAGAAGGTATTTTTGCTTTGTTTTATCCAATTAAGGTAACAGATATGCAGAAGCCCTAAATAATTGGCAAATCACAGATAGCTAGAAAAGGGGAACTAAAATTAAGATTCTCTAATTTCAACTCCAATGTTTTTTTTCTATTTGCAATATTATTTTGTAATTACGGAATAATTTTTAGCCATGAAGATAAAATGGTTAACAAGGTCATATGATTATTAAAACTCATTCATTCTAAGTGGAAAATTACAGAGAAGATCATACTGAGCTTTGAACCTTAATTTTTTCCCCAAAAGCCTACATTCAAAAAAAAAAAAAAAACCAGGAAAACTAAACGAAGACACTTATTGGAAGAAATTTAATAATTATTATTATTAATTTATTAGTTAATGCATTGTGAATTATTTATAGGTAAAATTATATGATTTAGTAGATTTGGTTTAAACTATGCAAGCCAAAAAAGTGTGTCAGGAAGATAAATAAAATGAAATAGTAGAGGTTTATATAATTATATATGATTGAAGTTGGGCAATGGGTACAAGGGAGATTATTTTATTACTTCAATGGATTCATGTTTGGAAAATTTCCATAATAAAATGCTTTAAAACCAAAAGTGGTGCAAATCTATGCCAATGAACTTGAAGACTTAGGTAAAATGAACAATATTCTAAAACATACCTTATCAAACCTAATTTTTAAGAAATACATATTTTAATAGATGTATAACCATTAGAAAATTAAGTCAATAACTAAAAATCTATACTCATACACAAACACATCTAAAAGTACTGGCCTTAGGTATTTTTCCCAGTGAGGTGTATATATTCACAAAACAGATCATTTTAATTGCATGCAAATACTTTCAAAGAATGATAAAGTGATTGTATTCTCTATCTCACATTATGAAGCTAGTATAGCATTGATACCAAAGGACAATAAAAGAAAGAACAATAAAAAGAAAGGACAGAAAGGACAATAAAAGAAAGAAAATTTACATATTCATCTCACATATTATCATGGATGAAAAATTCTTAATAAAATAGAAGCAAACTTTATTTATCAATGCATTAATACAAGTAATGCAAAAGAGTTTACCATCAGAAAAGTCTTCATATGCTTTGCTTTAGTCATCATAAAAGAAAATACAATAATCTTAATTTAAAAGTGAAGAAATAGCATTAAGCATAGATTAAATATGCTTTTGTAATAAAAAATAATAATAAACTCTCAGGACACTAGGAATAGAAGATAATCCCTTAAGTTGATAAATGCTTCTATACAAGCTCATATCAAACATCATACTCATGGTGAAACATTAAGACAATCTCTTCTGTATAAAAACAAGAACAGTATACCATGATCAACACTTTTACTCAGTATGTTTCTAGAAGTCCTAACCAAATGCAGTAATATAAGAGAAGTAATTTTATGATGATTGAAAAGGAAAGAAAGGTAAAATCATCCCATATCATAGATGATATGATTGCCTAACTAGAAAACTCACACAAATCTACAAATTATGACACTTAGTTTAAAAAGGGCTCTTAGTTTTTCTATGAGAAAGGTTGTGCCGTGGTTTGCAAAGCCAAGGATATTTAATAATTGGCCTTTAATAATTTGTTTAACATTTATTCATTTTCGAGAGCAAGAGAGACAGAATGTGTGTGTGTGGGGGGGGGGGGCGGTCAGAAAGAGAGGAAGACACAGAGAAAGTTCTAGACTCTAAGCTGTCAGCACAGAGCCTGATGTGGCACTTAAACCCACAAACTGTGAGATCACGAGCTGAGCTGAATTTGGACGCTTAACTGACTGAGCCACCCAGGTGCCTACTAACTGGCTTTTTATTAAAAAAAAAAAAAATTGCCTACCCCTGACTTAGATCTCCAAATAAAATCTATTCACAACCCAAGCAATTAGAAATGTAATTTATAAACACCATTACAAAAATTAATATACAGAGTAGGACTAATGTATGAAAGAAGTAAGACTTTTGTACAGAAAATTATAAAACTTTTTTGAAAGTTTTTTCAAACTTTAGCATGTAAAAAAATATAAAGAATGTAGACTGGTGTAGCCTCTCTGGAAAACAGTATGGAGGTTGCTCAAAATAGAACTACCCTACAACCTAGCAATGCACTACTTGGTATTTACTCAAAGGATACAAAAATGCTGACTTAATGGGATAAATGAACCCCTGTGTTTAAAGCAGCACTATCAACAAAAGCCAAATTATGGAAAAAGCCCAAATGTCTGTTAACTGATGAATGGATGAAGAAGTGGTATATATGTACAATGGAATAGTACTCAGCCATAAAAAAAGAGTGAAATCATGCAATTTGCAATGATGTGAATGGAACTAGAGAGTATTAAGCTAAGCAAAAAAAAAAAAAATCAGAGAAATGCAAATATGATATGATTTCATCCATATATGAAATTTAAGAAACAAAACAAATGAACGTGGTGTTGGGGGGGGAGAGAAAGGCAAACCATAAAACATACTCTTAACTATAGAAAACAAAATAAGGTTTGATGGAGGGGCACAGGAATGGGCTAAATGGGTGATGGGCATTAAGGAGGGCACTTGTAGTGATGAGCACTGGATGTTGTACATACGTGATGACTCACTAAACTCTACTCCCGAAACCAATATTACACTGTATGTTAACTAACTGGAATTTAAATAAAAACGAGGGGGGGGGGAGAGAAAGAGAGAGAGACAGACAACCCCTACGAAGCAGTTAAAAAAAAGTTACATATTTCAGTAGAAAATGGGTAAGAGCACAGGAAATACAAACGGCCTGTGAATATAAAAATATTTGTATATCATTAGGAATTAGGGAATTGCATATTTAAACCATAAGGATATACTATCTCATACCTATCAGACTGGTAAAACTTAAAATTTGACTATGTCAAGTATTGGTGAAAATATAGATCAAATAACGTTCTAATATTCTGGTACAATCTCTGTGGAGAAAAATTTTAAAATACCTACTCATTTTAAGATATAAATAATCAATGCCACAGCAATTTTACCACTGGGAATTTATTCTGTAGAAACTTTTGTTCATTTGCAAAAGACAGGTTTGTACTAGAACATAAGCTTCGGGAGAATGGGGAACTAATTTCCTTTTGTATCCTTGATGATTAATAAATATTTCTTGAGTGAATGAATGAAATAAAATTGGTTACCAACTAAATGTCAACCAACAGGACAATGGATTTATCTTGGTATAGTCGTAAGTAAAAAATCTATACAAAAGGCAAATAAATGAACTAGGTCCACATGAATCAACATGATGAGTCCTAAAGGTATAATACCGAGTAAAAAACAAGTTGCAGAAAGACACATACAGCACAAATATATAATACTAAATCTTAAAATGGCACTATACATTATTTAGAGACGGGAACATAGTGCAAGTGTAAAGACATTTATGGATCTGGTTTTCTCTGAAGTTTAAGAAGGGGAGGAGAGGGGCACCTGGGTAGCTCAGTCGGTTGAGCATCCGACTTCAGCTCAGGTCATGATCCCCAGTCCGTGGGTTCAAGCCCCCATCAGGCTCTGTGCTGACAGCTCAGAGCCTGGAGCCTGCTTCGGATTCTGTGTCTCCCTCTCTCTCTGCCCCTCCCTGCTCATGAGCTGTCTCTCTGTCAAAAACAAATAAACATTTTTTAAAAAATTAAAAAAGAAAGAAAGGGAGGAGAGGAGGAGAACATAATTAACTTCCAAGGTTTCTTAATGCTTTATATTTTATTGTAGGTGACAAGAACATGAATATTCACCATATTATTTTATAAACTTTTTTCATAAGTCTAATATAATTGTTAAAAATAGGGTTGCCTGGGTGGCTCAGTTGGTTAAGTGTTTGGCTCTGGATTTCAGCTCAGGTTATGATCTCACGGTTCATGAGATTGAGCCCTGCATCAGGCTCTACACTGACAGCACAGAGCTTGCTTGGGAATCTCTCTCTCCCTCTCTCTCTCTCTGCCCCTTCCCCGTCTCTCTCTCTGCCCCTTCCCTCTCTCTCTCTCTCTCTCTCTCTCTCTCTCTCTCTCTCTCACACACACACACACACACACACACACACACACACAATATAAAGAAACTTAAAAATACTTTCAAGTATTTAAAGAATAGCAATGAAGTATTCTGGAAACAAGGAGAAGAACAGGTTATAGGAAAACTGAACTATGTTATTTATTTGGTACAAGATGAAATGCAAAAACAGAAGGCTTTCCCCCCCTTTTTTTTGCTATGACCTGTATCCCTGAGAATAACTGCTAATGGAAATCAACTTTATAAGAATGCAATCTGAGTTTAGGAAATTAAATGGTAGTTTACTCATAAAGGATCATGAATGCTAAGTAAAACGTTTAAATCCATTTCTGAAAACAGTGCATATTTTCTAGCAAGCAGATGATGCACTCAAATGAACATTTCAGAATGTGCCTAAAATGCAGTGCCTAAAATATAAAGGGAAAACTATATGGAGACTCTTAAGATAGTTTAAGTGTTATTTTATGAAAATCTGAACATATACCAAAAAAATAAGACTTTATAAACAATATTGAGGGAAATAGAAAAGCTAAAGATGAGCTGAAGTTTTCACATTGAATTGAACTGTGGACAAAAGATAGCAGAATTACCTGGACAGTAGGCAGCCTGAGAGAAAAGTTCACAATGTCATTCAAAAAAAAAAATGAATTGGTTATGTAAGTGTTGAGTTTGAATTTCCCTAACTTACAGAGAGCAAGATAGATTCAGGTAGGTATCATGATTCAGGAGTACCACAAAGAACCACTGTACCTACCCCTTTATTTCTCTTTTAGTTGATGGCTGATAATGTTAACTTATTATGTGGGAAGAATCATCCTATAGGCTTTGTATTTGATTCTTCCATTGTCCTCTGAGGTAGGCTGCCTTAAATTACCACAAACTGGGTGGTTTAAACAACAGAAACGTATGGCCTCAGAGTTTTGGAAGCTAGAAGTCTGGGATCAAAATGCCACAGGTTTGGTTCCTTCTGAGGGCTCTGAGGGAAAATCTGTTCCATGCCTCTCTCCCAACTTCTGGTATTTGTTGGAGGTTGTTCGTGTGCCTTGGCTTGCAGATGTCAGCCTTCATCTTTAGTGTTCTTACTGCGTGCATGTCTGTGTCCAAATTTCCCCTTCTCATAAGGATGCCCATCATTGCATTAGGGTTCCACCCTATTCTAGTATGACATCATTTAACTAATTACATCTATATATGACTCTATATCCAAATAGGGTAATATTTTGAAGTACTAGAGGTTAGAACTTAAACATATGAGTATTTGAGGGACAAAATTCAAGCTATAAAATGTAGGCATTATTTTCAACCCTAATTTTTACAGATGAGTAAACTGAGGAGAAGGGTTAAGTCAATTTCAAAGGCCACCCAGGTAGAAAGTGAGGCAGCACTTAAAATGTGCATTTAAGCAGCCTGGCTTCATATGCCACTCTCTAATTTGGAGGTTAGAGTTATTTTAAAAATAGCTTTTGACAGCAACATGTCTTACTTGGTGTATACAAAACACACTAAGAATGTTTAACTTCAGGGAGAGTGATAAATGTGGCTTTAAGAAGTGTAAGTAAAGCATGTGAACAGTAGGTACGAAGGGTAAAGATGAAAAGATGGATACAAATGCAGAAATATGACTCTCTGGAAGATTAACTTTGCCAATAGTCATTTACCCCAGGCCTTCTCTGAATCTGCTAGTTTCTTCATAAATCATTAAAGTCAATGGGAAGATTGCAGATAAGGATGTGAGAAGCAGCACAAGTCTTGAGAAAATTAGAGATATTTGAAGTGGTCTTTGTCTAACTCAGTTTGCTTTAACTATAATATCTTAAACTTACAGCCAAAATGTAGGTATTTCTAAAGGTCTACCCCTATTTCAGGCTCCCATTGTAACTTATTCCAGATGTTTCCAAATGTTTGTGTTCTAGATAATGCTGTGAGAAGCATCCTTGCTACTCTATCATATTTTCCTTTCCACATTCTTTTCTTTTTTTTTTTAATTTTTTTTTCAACGTTTTTTATTTATTTTTGGGACAGAGAGAGACAGAGCATGAATGGGGGAGGGGCAGAGAGAGAGGGAGACACAGAATCGGAAACAGGCTCCAGGCTCTGAGCCATCAGCCCAGAGCCCGACGCGGGGCTCGAACCCACGGACCGCGAGATCGTGACCTGGCTGAAGTCGGACGCTTAACCGACTGCGCCACCCAGGCGCCCCTCCACATTCTTTTCTTATAATAAACTCCTAGACATGCAATTGCTTAAATTGTACATAACCTCCTAGACTCTTGAATAAGTTTCCCAAATGTCCTCAATATTCCTAAGACAATGGAATATATAATATATATATATATGTGTGTGTGTGTGTGTGTGTGTGTGTATATATATATATAAATATAATATAAAACACTCTGCCCTCTGTCCCAATACCATTTAAAAAATTTTTTTTCCATGTTTATTCATTTTTGAGAGAGAGAGAGAGAGAGAGAGAGAGAGAGAGAGAGAGCATGAGCAGGGGAGAGGAAGAGAGAGAGAGGGAGACACAGAATCCGTAGCAGGCTCCAGGCTCTGAGCTGTCAGCACAGAGCCCATCGCAGGCCTGAACTCACAAGCCGCAGATGGTACTCACAAACCGTGAGATCATGACCTGAACTGATGTCAGACACTTAACCAACTGAGCCGCCCAGGGGCCCCCATCCCAATACCCCGTTAGCATCCTTATCTCTGTCATCAAAGTCATTTTCCCATCATGTGGGTTTACTTATGGCTCCCTGAACTGCCATGTGCTTTCATATATCCCTTCACTATATGATAAAATCATAGTTTTCTTTCTGAGTCCAATTCACTGTTACTGCTTTTGGAGGAAACTTTCTAATTTTCACGGCAATATTAACCTATCCTTCCTCCGTGCTTCCTTTGCAGTTGCCTGGGATCATGACCACAGTTATCACATGGTACTGGTCAGCTGTCTTTCTGCCAGATAAGTTGCTAGCTCCGTATAAGCAGGGATCGTGTCTTTTCCTCTTTATAGCTTCAGCAAGGACTAGTGTGAGTAATGTATGATCAGATTTTGGTAAATGTTTTTGAGCGAGTAAAAGAATATATTCTAGTTTCCCAAGATGGACCTAAATTCTCTGCCCCAGTTGTTGTTATCCCCTTAGGCAGTAAACCATTCTGAGAACTGCTGACTCTGGTAAATCTCAATTCCAAATTATTTGAGATAAAATTCAAAAAGTTGAATAAATTTATAGAAAGAACCATGTTGGAGATTAAATACGGATTTAATTCACATTTTATTAGTGGCTGTATAAATGGTTTCATTACCATTTTAATCATGTTTACTCTTAGAGCAATGTCAAAAATAGACGAATTGCATGTATACTGAAAGGAAAACAACAGATTTCAAAATTGTTTTTCATGAAAGGATAAGAATTAAAAAGTACTCCTGAGATCAAACTACTATAGAATATTAAACATATTGTATGGCAGTCCCTTTCTTTAAAAGACATGTATATTTAAACACACATTTTAGAAGTTTGCAACTGACTCAGATTGTTCAAAAGCCAATGTGAGCAGCTTTTTAATCTGCTAGTATTTGTATTCACCACAGGTCAGGAAATTTTTACACATTAACTTCAAAAGTAACTTTGTTGCTTTCTGTGGACTGTCGGTTTTAACTTCCTTCACAGCCTGATCACACAGACTTTCATCGATGTTTGGTACCCATTGCTTCTGAATGCAACCCCATGAACACTTACATATCCTTTATATCACCTTCACTGGGAACTTTATTCCCTGCTTGGGCATTAACAATCCAATCTTTGTAAATGTGAGATTGAAATTACCAATGTCTCCCATGATACACATCTGCTCTCTGCCTGGAAATTTTGTAGAGTTCCATAAACCAAAAAAAGTCTTTATTTATAGGAATATGATAGCATAGCAGGTATGTTGGGAAATCATTTTCTAACAGCAAGATTTTGTACATAACCTAAGGAGGTGATCATAAATTCAAATTTTGTAAAGGAGTAGGCAATGCGGATCTTGGTGAAAGCCCCATCTAGGGCATTCTGCAACTTATCTATTCCAGAAGATTTTTTGCCATGCCAGATAGAAAGAATGAAGCTCAGGGTCCCACATTTCAGTTTGTTATGAAAGCAAATATTTTCAAATTGTTAAGTTAATTCAATATTTTTTAAACCTTGTGTGGGCCAAAAAGAAAAAAAAAATGCCTCCAGGGAGGATGTAATAAGGGGGCATTCAGTTTGCAACCTTTGTGGCATAAATTGTGTCAAAAATTCTGCTCCTGGGAGTAAAGGCTCTAATTCCTAATCCAATGTGCCGTCGGCGATCAGAAAAGTTCCAAATTGAAGCATTCAAGTTAGGAACATGATCTAGTCCCAGATCTGATTATTTGCAGCTATCTGGAGATAGGAAGTGTGAATTTGCTATAGGAATCTTTTGGAAGTGTTTAAAGTGTGTTTTAGAAGTGGAAAATTCCAGTAAAAAGGGGGTTTTGCTATGGATATTTAACATGGTAGGTGGGAAACATTGACAAAAAAAATCAGTGAGGCAATTTCAACATGATCTAAATTGTCAATTCTCCCAGCCCTTGCTTCACTTGTTATGGCTTATGTTTATCTTTCCCAAATTGTATGGTTATACTTTAATTGGAAAAGAGAAAAATGAACTCATATTCTTATGAGTTCACATCAGTTTAATCATCAGTGACATTGTTTCTTAACACTAATAAGTATAGTCTTTAAAAATTAACCTTTCTCTAAAAGAGAAAGATGTTGATATTTTTAAATATCATTTTTCTGTTATAATAATGAATAAAATTTCATTGCAGAAAATATGAAAATAAATAAATTAATAAAAGAAGTTCTTTTTATTATCAACCCATATTTTCTTGCTAATCTTATCCCTTTATTTGTCCAAAATAAATTTAGGATCACTGACGTTAAGTTACATTGTTAATGTTTCCTCAGGTTCTTCATTATATACCTTGTACTGGGTACATTGTAATAACTTACATTTGTGTAGAAAATTAGCCATTACATGAAGTATTTCTAATTTATGAAAATGCTATTGGAAATTATAATCTCTTATAATTTAAAAATATTTTATGTGATTATATTTTTCTATTTCTAAATTTTGTGCATCTGTGTTTTCTCTAACATATTTCTTTATTAATGTTATGAGTATACTTAAAGCCTAGATGTTATGATTTATTTAATAATAACAATAAATAAAATTATTTATTTTATCAGTATTTTTACAATATTTATATACTAATTAATTATTGTGAGCAATTTGGATAGTGCAAAAGTAATGGTAGGTGGAATTATTGGTGCCTTAGGCACTGACACCCAACTGTACTACCAATTATTATTGCATTTGACCATGCACTTGCAGAAAAAGTCAGTTGTGCTTAAAACTAAAACAGTAAAAATTATTATTTTTATTAAATGTTGGCTTTTTAATGTTCCATGTGATGAAGTGGGAAGTATGCATAAAGTACTTTTCCTAGAGGGGCACCTGGATGGTTCAGTTGGTTGGTTACACAGCCGACTTCAGCTCCAGTCATTATCTCACAGTTCCTGAGTTCGAGCCCCATATTGGGCTCTCTGCTCTCAGTGCAGAGAGCCTGCTTTGGATCCTCTGTCTCTGCCCCTGCCCCGCTCCCTCTTTCTTTCTCAAAAATAAATATAAACATAAAAAACAAGTGCTTTTGCTACATAACTAAAGTGTTGTTGAACCAGAAAAAAAAGAAACTTGTATATTTTTTGAGTTGAGAGCTGAAACTAGCTGCCTTTTTCATGAAACAACATTTTTACTTGAAAGAACTGGCAGATAAACCGCGGTTATTCAGACTTGGGTAATTGGCAGACATTTGCTTGAAAATGAACAGAGTGAGCCTGTCACTTCAAGAAAACAATCGACAGTATTTGTTGCCAAAGATTAAATTGGATCCTCCAAGTAAAACTTAGAACTTTGGAAAACTGCTATTTTAGATGGCATGTCAAAGTGTTCCCCTCATAAGAGAGATGCTTGAGCAGATACCTGAATGAAGCAAAAATACAAGTTATGGTACTCTCTAGGAGGAAAGCTTTCCAGCCATATGGGTGGCTCAAATAAGTGCATTATAATACGTATTCTCAGTTGTAGAAAATATAAATTGTACACATCTCTTGAAGATCAGCAGCACATCTGTGCATGTTTGTGGTACCCCAGTGATCCACAACACTGACTGAAAATCAGTTTTGATAGGATAAAAACTACTTTCTGTTTTTGCATTTACTATGGCCACACCTAATTCTGTATTGATGGGTCTCAGAGTAGCAGTTAAGTTAGGTGGTCAGTACATCAGCACTGGGTCTTCTTCCACTTGATTACCAGGCATTCATTTCTATTCTGATGTTGCTCTACTCAGAGCTGTCACTGGGTGATAAGCTATCATCTGATCTCAGACTTCTTGAACTTCCCGTCGATTAAGCCATGTATAAATCGTCTTGAATTATGGGATCAAATATACTATCCTCTTGCAGAATTTCCCTTTTGTGCCTTTTGTCTTTGCAATTTAAACATATGTGAATAAGAGGAGGACTAGGGACCAGCAAATTACAAAATTCCTATTAAATGCCAGGTATTCAATAGATACTTTGCATATCTTATCTACTTATCTTAACAACTCATGAAGTATTATTAGCTCCACTTTGCAAATGAGAAACTGAGATAGACTAAACTTAAGGAACATGTACAAGACAATTCTGATTGTGGCAGATGGAAAAATATGAATCCAGGTAAGATTGACTCTTAAATCCTACCCTCTTTCTAGCTTTCTTTCTTCATAAAACTGTGAGCTTCTTCTAAAGAAAATAATCCGCTTATACTATCTCCATGTTTAAAATTGTTAGATGTCAATGTCTCTTCTACTGTCTTTGGGACTAAAACTAAACTTACAACATGTTTTACATCCCCTTTCAGAACGTAGCCCTCACCTGCCCCTGACCGGCTGGGAATCTCTCCTCATGTACCATATTCAAAAATATGAAGCATATTTATCTTCCTCTAATGTGCCCACTCATGTCTTGGCCTTTGTTATCAATTGAATGGGTTCAGTTATAAAAACCAAAAAGTCCTAATTGAGTGATTTAAAGGTAATATTCCTTTCAAGTCTTAGGTGTGAAGTCCAAAGAGCTCTTATTAATGGAAAAAAGAATCAAGCAGCCTTTTTAAGACCAACTCATACTTCAATCTTTTCATAAGACAGGAACAATATATTTGATTACAATTACTAATTCTATAGTATTTGTCCAGAGTAGTGCTGTTCAGTAGAACATTCCATAATGACATGAATGCTCTCTACCTGCACTGTGCAGTCAAGTATCTGCATGTGGCTTTTGGACACTTGAAGTCTAGCTATTGTGATCAAGAAAAGGAATTTGAATTGTATTTAATTTTCAATTTAAAGAGCCAATGTAGTTAGTCACTTTCCCATTGCATAGTGCAAATCTAAGGAAGTATATGAAAAACAACTTAAGAAAACACTGATAAGAGGCAGCAGCATATGTATAAAAAAAAAATTCAGTTCATTCCTTACACCCTTGCTCTATTCTAGTCATGGAAAGTCCATATACTCTCTTACTTGACCTTTTATATCCCCTGATGAAAAACAAGCCATATTTAGTTTAGAGCACCTTATATTAGCAAAGTTAATATCTATTTCAAATAAATAATGATGTAGAAAAGACACCATTTTTTTCTCGACATTTTTTTAAGATACTTATATTGGGGGAAAATCTGGTTGAGTTGGGATATAATTTAAAACAGCACTGTACATTACAAAATCATGGATTTGATGGTTAATTTTATGTATCTTATTGGAGAGTGTTATGGGGTGAAATTAACCTTTAAATCTGTAAACTTTAGTAACCACATTGCCTTCCATAGTGTGGATGGGCCTTATCCAATCAGTCAAAGGCCAGAATAGAACAAAACATTGGCCTCCCTAAGCAGAAGGGAGAGACCTTTCCTGGGTCTCTGACTGTTGACCTTTAAACTGTAACTGCATCATCGGGTCTCCTGTGTCTTAAGCCAGCCCCCACACACTGCAACTTTGAATTTGTCAGTCTCCATTATTGTGTGAGCCAATTAATATAAGATAAATCCCTCTTTTGATGGATAGATATATAGATGCATAGGAAGATAGATAGATAGATATACATATACATCCTACTGGAGCTATTTCTCTGGAGAACCCTAACGCAATGGACTTTTAACACTTAAAATTTTCATTGGTGTGCCTTCTTCGATATTACCCTTCGATGTTTTCCTATCACCTGGGTGACTGTAGGCTTTCACCAGAGAAGTTAACAACAACAAAAACAAAATTATGGAAAAAGAAAAAAGTTTTAACTTCATGAAAAGATATTCAACAGAGGAAATATAAATCACAGTACACTCAACAATGGATAATATTCACATAGCCATGATAAGATAAACACTGATTACTGATTTAACTACAAATTATGATTTCCATATTGAGTGGAAGAAAGAGAAGCGCAAGAATGCAAGGAAACTAACTCTTCCTCAGCCATAAAAGGAAGTCAATAGGTATTGTACAAAGATACAAATTAAGAAATAAAGGCGTTAAAGAAGTGTTTGTCACTGGGGATTAACAGTAGAGGGTGTGATTTTCAATATTATGTATTTTTAAATTTTATGTCCATATTACTTTGATAAATATATTTTATATGAAAGCAAAAATAGGGAGGGTAGTCAATGGAGAGAAAAATGCAGCAGTCTATGAATCTAGTAAAATGGAATGTTACAATATGCCTGATGCAGCAATTATCCCAAAACCTAATCTTATTATAATTGCTGAATATATATGTAAAGAGTACTCTCTATGTAGAAATGGATTAAATGAGTTCTTTAGTTTGTAATCTCAAGCTATGGACTCTTCAGGCTGGAAAGCGCCATAGAGATCATGTATTCATTTCTCATTGCTCTTTCTTTTGCATCTACCATTTCCTTTATATCACAAAGAGGTGGAAATGCGGAGATGTTACAGAACAGGGAAGGGGTATGCCACAGATTCTGTCATGCTTACCTGTCTGCAATTCATCAAGTGGGGCTAGCCAAAGTAGAGAATCTTAAATCTATGAGGAAAAATCAAATGATTTGCTTGATAAAGTATTATTAAAGTAAAAACGAAAGTTAGACTTTCTTATTAACTACATTTCTAAGCCCACTATTTTAAATATCAACAAATTTGAGTCATCCTCATTTTAAAGTCTTCCACAAATTTTCATGAAACTTAAGACTTTTAGGTCTTCAAAAATGGGGCTAGATTAGACAAATTAAGATGAATACCCACAACAGTTAACATAGCAGTCTTTCTCTTACCCTAGAGTAAGAAATGTTCAGAATTGGACTCTCTGGAACACGATGATGCATTTCTTTATCCTAAGAGATCTCTGACAAACTGTGCTTCCAGCTGTTTTTATCATTAGACTAAGGAAATAATAGTCTTTCACTCCCAGAAGCATTTGCGTGTGTGTGTGTGTGTGTGTGTGTGTGTGTGTGTGTGTGTGATATCATGGCTACTCATTTATCTTTCTTTTCAGTTGTAGTCAGATATACTAACATTATGATGGCATTACAAGTACACTAATAAATATTTTTGTAGGGTTTTAATCTTATTTCTCTTGCCTTTCTGCAGGGAAATCCTACTGCCTGCATTATACACCTATAGAAGAACACTAAGCAGGCCCTTGGCTTTGAGACTGCCCACATCCTCAAACAAGCATTTGGGGCAGAAATGAGGCATTGGATGTGGATTAGTTAAGGACACTCTCTACTCTGGAGCTGAGAAATCGGTGACAATTAGAAAGAATGACTGTTAAGGCATTACTAGATTCAAGATATAAGGATGAAGACAACAAAGGTTCCAAGTAGGGTGGAGATAAAGAAGATATGCTGTTGTTGAAGATGCAAATCAATCTATAAGATTAGATTACTAAAATATAATTTTCAACAATTTCTGTAAATAGAAAATATTGAGATTTCCAAAGAAATTTCTTATTAATTATCTCATCATATGTTAAAACATCAATGAATCTTTTGAGGTGAGATATGGTCACTGAGCCAAAAGGCTTGGAAGGGATAAAAATTGACAACAGCTGGTTGGGTTGTATGTGCCAGGAGTGAAGAGATGCCTGACAAATTGCTTAACTATAAATCTGGAAGACAAATGTTGTAAGTTGACACAGAAAAATTTGAATTAAAAAATTTATGGAAAGTATAAGAATATGAAGTTTCCTGCCTTCCATGGTCACAGTGGATCTGAGTGATAGAAATATAGACCTCTCATAGATTTATTTGATATGTTCCAAAGGACGTTTGGCCTTTAAAAATATTAGATTTATTTGGTATCTTGTATTTGTACTGTTGATAAAGTACATTCCTAGACTAAATTAATAAAACTTAAAGTACTAATTATGCAGTTTAAAATTTTAATTAAGGTATGAAGAAAATTACATAATGTGGCTACAGAAATAAAAATTCTCAATTTTCTGTTTGAGTTTCTATCTTGATCAAAGGCTGTGGTCCTCCCTTTTTAAAAGTTTATCTTTTTGGCAATGAAGACCTTGAAGGACTTCTTAGACATCCCATTCTTATCCCAGTAATTCTGCACCTGCTCATTAAAGATCTCCTGGAATCCCATGTGGTGTCATGGAGACTACATTATGCTCTGGTGTGAGCTTAGGAGAAATTCTAAACAGGAGGTTGCAATGTTGATTTCTTCACCAGCAGAGAATTTTAAGAAGTCATTAGTGGCATCATGTAGATTACCTTCCTGGAAAAATTTATGCACAAACATTAATTAGAAGAGCATAGAATTTTAAAACCTAGCTTTAAGTTCATTGTTAAACACCCTATAGCTTAAAAGCATAAACACCCAGGCCAACTGGATGTTGTGGCTATTGTCTGAATTAAGTAGAAGCGAGCCACTCTACTAGCAGTGTGAAACTCAGGGAGCTGACAGGTAATCACTGGCTATTTTTAGAATCTTTGTTCTATGATTTATCTTCTTCTTACTTGCATTGTAAATTGAGCTGTATTTGAACTACACTATTGTACACAGAGGAGTCACCCAGTTGACATAAAACAAAATAAATATATTTCTGCCACTGCAGCAGTTTTGGAGGGTGCACTTGAATTTTTATAAAATGACAATAAATTCATCATGAAGACTGACATCTTGAAGTTTCACTACGCTACTTTCTAGTTATTGGTAAAATATTTCAGACTGAGCAAAAGCAGACAGACTTAGTAAAATGTTGTATTATGTGCCATATATGCTAAACTGCTGTACCGTATACAAAATGCTGTATGGAATTCTATTAAGATGCTAACAATGAGAATAAATCTTGGCCTAATAATAATAATAATAATAATTACCACTAATTGAAAAGTTACAATGCACTCAGAAATATACTAGGTTTTAAACAGTATATCTTCGGGGCGCCTGGGTGGCTCAGTCGGTTAAGCGGCCGACTTCAGCTCAGGTCACGATCTCACAGTCCGTGAGTTTGAGCCCCTCATCGGGCTCTGTGCTGACCGCTCAGAGCCTGGAGCCTGCTTCAGATTCTGTGTCTCCCTCTCTCTCTGCCCCTCCCCCGTTCATGCTCTGTCTCTCTCTGTCTCAAAAATAAATAAAAGTTAAAATAAATAAATAAATAAATAAACAGTATATCTTCCTAGAAGATAATTTATTAATACTAACTATATATGTTTTGTGGTCTTACTATTGAATGCCTACTCGATCAGAGTACCTGCAGAAATAGACGTTACACTCAAATGGGTATCTGAGGAAATTCTGATGAAGGGCAGATTACAAGGCTTTAGAAAGGGTTGAAGAAACCAAAGGAAGAGGATGAGAGTCTAAGAATTAAAACAAAAGACTTGTCTCCTAAGAAGCAAAGACAGGAAGCAGTTACCAAAACCTAGAGATCCTATAACCTTTGGAAAGGAATTATGGGGCAGCCCTGGCCTTCACTGGACAGATATAGCCACTACTGGTGTGCTGCAAGAGAAATGAATATCCAACCTAAATACCCTTTCTCTTCCAATCCTCTGAAAATGTTTCCCAGTTGGCAAACATCTGAGTGTAAGCCGGAGGACGAGAGTCCAGATATACAATCTGTAGAGGCCAGCCTCCCATAGCACAGAAATAGCAAGAAAAAAACTTGGGGTAGATCTGGTGTAGCAAATGAAGACTATCTAGCACTGTGTTCCTGGTATTCTTCTAGGTTCAGTGATATTACATGTAAACACAGAAAAATACCTGCAAGCAAGGAGCATACATTCTACTGTGACAATGCATAAAATAAGTAAATATATATAGTACATATCAAGATGGTAAGGGCTATGGAGACACATAAGGCACCAAAAGAACAGAGTAAAGAATAGGAAGTACAGAAGTTGGGGAGACAGGTTTTAAATTTTAAATAGGGTGGTTAGGGAAGGTCTTACTGAGGAAGTGAGCCAAGACCCATCTCCCTATTTGGCAATCTAGGGAGTACATATTTCAAGTAGAGGGATCAGCAAGCGTGAATCCCTAGGTGGGAACATGATAGGATGTTAGTGAAGTAGTAAAGGAGCAAAAGAAAGCCAGTGTGGTTTCTGAGAAACACTAAGGGGGAGCATGGAGTGGAATACGGCTGGCAAAGTAGTAGAAGCCTTGAAGGTCATGTAAAGAAATCCTGTTTTATTCTCAAAGCAAAGAGTAGTCCTTGAAGAATTGAAAGAAGAAGTTGATGTGATTTCCAGATATACATTCCAGAAAGATCATTCCAGCTGTAGTAAGGAGAAGTGAAAGGGATGTGTTGGTATGAGACGGTGAGGAAAGGGTGAGGAGGAAAAATGTAGGTGGTCCAGGCTGTTGCAGTCATGTAGATGTCAAATGATGGCAGTTTGGATAAAGATGGTGACATTACAGATGGATGGAAGCAAAAACATTCAAAATATATTTAAGACATAAAAGTAACAATTCATGGTAAAGCACTGGATATGGAAGGTTGTTTGGGAGAGGGAGGTGAGCTGTGTGCTACTTTTCATAAGACAGATATGATTGGCAAAGGATCATGCTTGGCTTTAGTTCAGCTTCAGATAGATTGAGGTTTTTTATCAGATACCCAGGAAAAGTTGTCAGGTAAACTATTGGTTTTGCTTTGGAGCTTAGGGAATAGGCCTGCATCAGATGCACAAATCTGTGACTCATGTAGCCATCACACTTCATGTGGTAACACACACACACACACACACACACACACACACACACACGCACACACGCACACACACACCATATGCAGAGTGGGGCATAGATGTAATTGGGTTGAGAATGTGGATGAAGTGATTAGAGACAGTGGTATAGAACCAAGTTTTGAAGAGCTTTTTTTTGAATAGCTTCAAATTTGATAGCAGATAGAGATGAAAAATCTTGAAAAGGAAGGGAGAAAAAAAGGCATATATATGTGTGTATATATATATACATGTATATATATACATGTATATATATATATGCCTAAAATACGTATAATTAAAAATGCATGACCTCATACTAGAATGAACTATACTTAATGTTATTATCAACCAGGCATGAGTAGTTATAAAACTACAACTAATATAAGGCTGTATCTATAGATGTGTTCAAATACTAATGTTATTTTCTCCTCAGTATTTTCAGAAAATTACCTCTTTTCTTCACGTCTACAAGTTTTCATCATAATCCTTGGTAGATTTTCTTTTCTAATTTTTTTTAAAATTTTAATTCCAGTGTAGTTAACATACAGTGTTATATTAATTTCATGTGTACAATATAGTGATTCAGCAGTTTCATATATTACTCAGTGCTTGTCAAGACAAGCGCTTTTACTTCTTTTGAGTGTACCCTCAAGTGGAATTGCTAGATCCTATGGCAATTCAACATTTAATTTTTTTAGTAATTGCCATACTGTTTTCCACAGCAGCTGCACCATTTTACATTCCCAAGAATGCACAAGGCTTCCAATTTCTTCACATCCTTACAAACACTTGTTAGTTTCTGTTTCTCTTGGTAGTAGCCATTCTAATGGATGTGGGGTGTTATCTCGTTGTGGTTTTGATTTGGATTTCCTAATGATTTTTTGAATTTAAATTTTACTTAGTCAACATACAGTGTAATATTGGTTTCAGGAGCAGAATTCAGTAATTCATTTTACTCCTGCAACCATTCTGGAGAACTGTATGGAGGTTCCTCAAAACACTAAAAATAGAACTACCCTACAACCCAGTAATTGCACTATTAGGTATTTACCCAAAGGATACAAAAATACAGATTTGAAAGGGTGCAGGTCTCCCAATGTTCACAGCAGTGTTATCAACAATAGCCAAACTATGGAGAGAGCCCAAATGTCCACCAACTGATGAATGGATAAAGAAGATGTGATGTATATATATACAACGGAATATTACTCAGTCATCAAAAAGAATGAAATCTTGCTATTTGCAATGAAATGGATGGAGCTAGAATGTATTACGCTAAGTGAAATAAGTCTGTCATAGAAAGACAAATACCATATGATTTCGCTCAAATGTGGAAATTAAGAAACAAAAAAGATGAACATATAGGAAGCAGGGATTGGGGGGGGGGGAGAAGAGAGGGAAACAAACCAAAAGAGACTCTTTTTTTTCCTAGACATTTCCAAATATTTGTTCTGAACCTAAATATCCATTCTTTTCTTTTGTAAAAATACTATATTGTATACCTGGAACCAATATTAAACTATATATGTTAACTAACTGGAATTTAAATAAAAACTTAAAAAAAACCCCACATATTCCAATGTCTTCAATTCCAGCATTTTGGTTCCATTATATCTAAGAAAAGCATTTGGATTCAAGCATATCTAAGAAAAGGTAACCTGAAATTTCATCCTTTCTTTGTTCAAAAATAATGCTCATTTTTTTCTTCTTACCTTTTCCAAGGGATCTCCCAGACCTATTGTCCTTTAAACAGTCTACTGACAAATTTCCCTGTGTACTTTCAACCAGCTTAAAAAATAAGACAGCTCAAGAAGCAGTAAGTATAAAATTTTAAGCCAA
Organism: Prionailurus viverrinus; assembly: GCF_022837055.1. Classification (NCBI taxonomy): domain Eukaryota; kingdom Metazoa; phylum Chordata; class Mammalia; order Carnivora; family Felidae; genus Prionailurus; species Prionailurus viverrinus. The sequence continues at coordinate 102,161,567 of NC_062567.1, forward strand.
GAGAGACTAGAGCCTTTTGGAACATAAATTACATATCAATCAAAAAAGAGAGAAGAGAACAATTTACTTGTAGATTTTCTTCACTGAATTGCCTGAAATAATATTTTGTCATGCAATGGTTGTTTGCACTTTGATTTACAATTTATGGTTCTGCCAACCCTTCCGCAAGGTAACCCTGGTATATAGAGTTCCTTTCTACTTAACAGAAAGGTTTATTCCTTTTTTTCAACAGTTGGGCCTCTCATTGTCCCTCATCATCTGTGAAAAAATATTGGCTGCTTATTCACCCTGGGATAAAAAGTCCTCAAATACTTTTGCCTATTATATGGAAGCCTTAGTTTTATGGAAACATAATTGTTTGAACTAAAACAAAATGTACAATGAACCAAATTCTCTACAAATTAATCATAAGGTTAACTTTGAAATAGTAATACGTTACTTGCCCCTAAATGCCTTCAGAGCACAAAGTATAGAGTGCATTACTGTTTTTATGAAATCTTCATTTCAAGTTCAATAACTAGGATATTGATATAGTTGACTAAGATAGCCTTCCTTAATGTTCCTTTAAGTTCAACAAAACTTTAGGCCAGTTTCTTCCTCTGTATAGTTCCATGACCTCCCATCTTAGGATATTTACTTTAGAAACCTTGAAATTGTAAATTCTTGCTCTGACCCTTTGAGTTATAAATCTTATACAATCAATCAATGCTTTCTCAAGGACTTGGAAGTCATCCTTTGAAATGTAATCCTCAAGAAAAATAATACCTCTATCTACCAGTTTCTGTGGGAGGGTCAGAATCTAACTTCTGTAAATGTCAATCAAAAGACACAAATGCCCAATTCATTAACTGAACCTTCCACTCCACACAGTGTACTTCAGTACCTTTCTGCTTTTCCACTTTGTTTCTGTGGACTGGAGTTTAATATTATTTCTCTATTACAGTGATCTCTCTCTTCTATTGCAATAGTCTTAAATAAAGGTGACCTTGCCTGTATAACTGGTTTGTTACAAGTTCTCTTTCAGTGAAAATTATGCAAACATTTGGCTCAAATGGACAGAGATTCAATCCTGACTTATAATCTAACTTTCATTCACTCAGTTAAGCAGCACAGATACAAAATTAAATAAGACTGTGAGGCTTAACATTTCTTGAACGAGTTCATTGGTTTCTCTCCATCTTAGTATATTTGAAAACAAAAAAAAAATACCATGATCCTGTTCCATATTGTTTCAAACCCATGTCTTTTCTTTAAATTTTTGTGTTTAAATTCTTGCCACATCCATGATCTAGTTTTAAAAATTATTCAATGCCATTTTCTCATGGATACCTTGATTTTAGAACTTTATAAATTATTATAGAAATTAAAAATTAAGTCATTCTAACCTCTTTTGTATTTCAAGTGGCTACAACTATTAAAAACAAAGGTGAACATGTTATTAAAAAGTTTAGCAAATAAAAGAGAAAGTACAACATGCTCAGGAAAAGGACACATTTTAGTGCACTCTAAAATACAGATATAGTGATCAAATATTTTAAAAATGTAACATAACAGTAATTCTACTTAGGGCAATGGACAATTTTTTTCACCTTTATTGAGGCATAATCGACGTAAAGTTGTAAGAAATGGAAAGTGTACATTGTGATGATTTGATGTATGTACACATTGTGAAAGGATTCATCCCATCTATATAAGTAACACATGCATGATCTCACATATTTATCTTTGTGTGTATGCTTGTGAACACTAAAGTTTTACCCTCTAAGCAATTTTTGATTATATAATACAGGGTTAACAACTATAGTTACCATGTCATACATTAGATCCTCAGAACTTACTCATCTTATAATTGAACCATTGAACTCATCTTACAATTCTACCAACCTCTCCCTCTTTCCCCCTACCCCCTATCCCCTGGCAACCACTTTTCTACTGTTTCTATGAGTTGGACTTTTTATTTACTTTCCACATATAAGTGACATGCTGTAGTATTGGTCTTTCTCTGTCTGGTTTATTTCACTTAGCATAATGTCTTCAAGTTTCATCCATGTTATCATGTTATTCACAACAGCCAAAATATGGAAGCAATAGCCAATTTATGAATTATACAAACAAATTTGAAAGATATTGTCTGTATTATGAAGGTTCTGAAGACCTTGTAAAATTTCACCTTATATTACCTGAACTTATTCAAAATCAGAATCAGATCTTTAGTGGTATAAACATTCAGGCTAATATTTTCTCCATCACTTCTCCTTGCCTTCCCCAACCAACAACCATTCTCTGCCCTGCTCTGAACTCTGTGGGACAGAAGACTCTTTCACCTCTGACAGCTGGACTACAGGGATGGAAGACACCAGCAGGGGTTAGAAGATGGTGCTTTCCCTTCAGGCATGTTTTCTACACAGCTCTACCTTCTCCCATAGACCCCTCCCAGAGCTTGTTCTCACAGGTTTTAGCATCACTGTTCCAATTTCCTGCTGTCTCTAAAGTCTCAGGTGACACTGACTTCCACAAATCCCTTAGGCTTCACCATCCCTTGGTTTCATTCACCCTGAACTCACCTCTATAAATAGTTCAGGCATTAAACTTTCATCAGTTAACTTCTTGGAGGATGCCATCAGTTTCCTGCCTGATATATACAGAATGTATCATACTGAGGCTACATATGAACTGAGTTCAAGTTCCTATCCTGAACAATTGGGAAGGGAGGAAATTAACATTACATTTTAAAATAAGGCCCATTTTTCTCCTTTCTCTTCAGAGACAGTAAAATATAACTTCACAGGTAACTTCATGTTCTCTTTATAAATTTGCATTAATAATATTTCCAACATATGTAATAGTAGGGTAAAATAAATTTTCATGACTCCCATCATCCAGTTTCAAAAATCATGACTATTTTGCTATATACTTATTTCAATCTATTTTCCTTGCCTTTTGTGGGTGGAAGAGGGGTAGGGGTAGGGGTGGGGCTGAAGCATTTTATTTTATTTTAAATTTTTTTCATTTTATTTATTTTAGAGAGAGAGACATTATGTGTGTGGAGAGGTGGGAGGGTGGGCAGAAAGAATCCCAAGGAAGCTCCATGCCTAGCATGAGTTTCAGTGTGGGGATCAATCCCACGACCCTGGTATCGTGATCTGAGCTGAAATCAAGAGTCAGACACTCAACTGACTAAGTCACTCACTGAAGAATTTTAAAGCTAAGCCCAGGCAGCAAGTCATTTTTATTTCAATATACATCAAAGGCAAATTAAATCAAAACCATAATGTCATTATAATTACACATAATTAACAACATTAGCAATACTTTTTTTTATTATCAGCTAAAATGTCCTTGTCTCAAAATGTCTTTTTACATTTCCTTAGTTTGAATGAGAATGGAATCCAGTCCACTTTTGTATTTGGTTATTGTATTCCTCCCTACCCTTCCTTCTCTCCCTTCCTCCCCTCCTTCCCTCTCTTCATTGTTTTTAAATATAGACAAGTCTCCCTCCTCCCATTCTATTTTTCACATCATTGCCTTTTTGAAAAAAGTAGATCAGTAATCCTATTTATTGATGATCCACAGTCAAGATTTGGCTGATTATTTCTTGAGGTGTTGCACAATACATTCCATTAGACTGGATATAAATTCTTTTTCATTTCTTTTTTAAAAAAATATTTATTTATTTTGAGAGAAAGAGAGAGAGCATGAATGGGGAATGGGCAGAGAGAGACAGAGATAGAGAATACCAATCCCTCTGACAGTTCAGAGCCTGATGTGGGGCTGGAACTCACGAACTGTGAGATGGTGACCTGAGCCAGTGAACTATTGGGACCTCATCAAGATAAAAACTTCTGCACTGCAAAGGAAACAATCAACAAAACTAAAAGGCAACCAACAGAATGGGAAAAGATATTTGCAAAAAACATATCGGATAAAGGGTTAGTATCCAAAATCTACAAAGAACTTACCATACTCAACCTGAGCCAAACCAAAAGTCAGATGCTTAACTGAATGAGCTACCCAGGCTCCCTGGATAAAAGTTCTTAAAGACAATTCAATTCAGGTACTTTTTCTTTCTTTTTCACAAGAGTATCCTATAGGTAATCCTTTGTACTTTATATTGCATCCCTTTGGAGGCACACATTGATTGTCTTGCCTCACTGATACCGGTTGATATGTGGTTTCAGACGGTAACATCTTGATTCCTTCAGTGCAAAGTTCCCCATTAGTTTCACCGAATGGTTTTAGCATCCATTATTGAACATTTCCTAAATCAGTCCTTTTGTATGTGGTAGCAAACAGTGATTTTCTCATTGTCATTCCTTCTGCCTTTATTAGCTGTAATTATTCTCCGTAAAAGAACTTTTCTCCAACAACTGCTAGTATCTTTTTGTTACCATAAGTTACAGTTTATGTTGAAAAGGTAGAATAATTGCATAATTATTTCTTTTTAAATTATCAATTATTAGAGTTATTGGTATGCTATCTATTTCCAGTGATATGCACTGAGTTTTATTTCCTTTTCCTCTCCTTTTTTTTTTTTTTTTTAAAGTGCTACATGAAATTCATGGTCTTTAATACTCATTATGTTTTAATCAAAATCAGTTTTTTTCCTGAGACTCACACTGTCCCATCTTCAGTCAGTGACAGTACCTGTGAAGTTTTGATATCACCTTGTTAGTTTTTTACAGCTTATTTTCTAGCACAACATGATGTCCTAGGCTCCTCTTCTACATTTTCTAACCCAAACTTGAAATCAGCCATGTTTTCAAGGAGTCCTCCTATCTTTTGATGGGAAATGATATTACAGACCAATACTTAGAGCTAGGAGGGTTCAATACTATTATGCTGTCTTTGCCTCTAGACCTTTGCAATCAGTAGAGATGGGGAATATATAAATTTTCAAAAGGAAAGTTAAAGTGATCTTACTATTTCCCATGAACAGTAGAATTATAGGGTTTTCCTTAGCTTCTTTGCTTTAATTCCTCCATCATTTTACTTTGTGCTAAAAATGTTTGTTACCAATAAATAATATGTTACAAAAGATAACACTTATTTACTCTCTCCTACAATACACGTCACGTTTATAATTTTAGGACCAATTCAATGCATATCTTTCAGGAAAAGAGAGTTCTTAGGAGAAAACAAAAACACACCTGATTTTATTTTGGTCAATAATTTATTTAAAAAAACCTCACACTTCCAGCTATAATGGAGTAATTCGTATTGTAACTATCCTCCACCATAAATAATTATAAAACTAGACAAAATCCATGAGTCACGGTCTCACTGAACTAAGCGTCACAGACTGAAGTTAGGGTTTCAAGGTTGATGAGGATTCAGAAGTCTGTGTGCGGGTTCCTTATGAGTCTTGGACCAATGGCTGGGCTGCAAAGGCAAAGGGAAACACCTAAGCTGCTTGGCTGAAAGAGGAGAATGTTTTTGGAAGGCCATCACTCAAGTGAGACCCCTTAAAGTTCAAATCTCAAGAGGACAGACCATGCATAGAATAAGACCACACTCGAGGAGTGGAAATAAAATTGAAATAAACTGCCCAAAGAAAAAAAATGGAATCAAAGGGATCCCCCTGCCAGAACAAAGCTTGGTAGTTCCCTTTCAAAAAAGTTAACATAATCCAGACTCCTTTTATTTTTTTTTTATTTTTTTTTTTAAATTTTTTTTTTTCAACATTTATTTTTGGGACAGAGAGAGACAGAGCATGAACGGGGGAGGGGCAGAGAGAGAGGGAGACACAGAATCGGAAACAGGCTCCAGGCTCTGAGCCATCAGCCCACGGGCCGCGAGATCGTGACCTGGCTGAAGTCGGACGCCCAACCGACTGGGCCACCCAGGCGCCCCCAGACTCCTTTTAATTATGCACCATCCATAATATTCAACATAAAATAATTTATCTAAATATTTCTGATTGTTATCACTTGTGTTTTTAAAAAACAACAGCCCATCCCTATGTATTGTATAATAACACTTTTTTTGAAAACTTCCCTTTTGAGCAAGTATAAACTTTTAACATTTTCGAAGACCTGTTCTGTCTTTGCTACTGGTTTCCATTGTTGAAAAGGAGAAGAGGGGTAGAATTATATATAATATCAGTATGCTTCTTTGTATTTTTGTTTTGACTTCCAATGAAATTATTCTATATTCTATTAACTTTATATATGACAGAGTCCCTTTTGATGATCTACATATTTCTGATTTTTGACAGAGATGTTAATATTCATAATAATTAGGCAAAGAAGAACAGAAGTTTCTTTTCTCTAATTTATAAAGATTTTTCAAGTATTATTTAATCTCCTGTATAAGGATAGCATAAAATATTTATCTCCTAACACTGCAGAAGAAAAAGCAGAGAAACTCAATATGTTATGTACTTAACAGTAAGAAAAGGAAAATATTAATCACTCACAGTCAATTATTTTTGTTAATGCTAAGCTGTTGATTTATAAATGATCATGTATATTAATAGAATGGCAAAATACACAACTCATTTTTCTTATTGTAAACAAATAAAAAAAGAATTACTGATATTCAGCACCATCTGGGTGGTTAAATTCTGACACTGCGCTGTTTTTAAAATGCAAGATATATCACCTGTAATGCAAAACTTTGTGAAGACAGTGCTAAGTGTTTGACATTAAACATACGGTGCATTGTCAATTAAAAAAATATAAGAAATTATTGCACATCAGAATTATGTAGCAAAATGGAGGAGTTAACAAATTATGACAAATTTTGAACTGTAAATAAAGGAGAAACTGCTGAGGAAGAAATACATATATGTCTGGAGGTGATGGTCAGCCCAGTTCATGGTAATTGTGAATATATTTTCCATGATGGAAGCCAGGCACGTCAGCAGATGTACCAGGAAGGGTACCTTCCCAAGGTGCTGGGTAGCAGAAAACCCAGCACCTGGAGTTCCTGAGCCTCTCTTCTGTTTCCTGTGTACACCATCATTGACTTTTCCATTTCTTCAATCAACTCTCTGAGCTGTTTTGTAGAGTATTACGACTAAAGAATGAGGAACTTTATTTTAACAAACATAAAACACTGTAGGCAAGCAGGTGAAGGGGAGTGGGAGGTACAGGCTTCCAGTTATGGAATGAATAAGTCATGGGATGAAAGGCACAGCATAGAGAATGTCCTCAGTGCTATCGTTATAGTGTTGTCTAGTGACAACTGTAGTTACACTTGTGGTGAACATAACATATAGAGTTGTAGAAACACTATATTGTATACCTGAAACTCATGTAACACTGTGTGTAAACTATAATTTAAAAATGATTTTAAGAAGGGGAAAAATTAATAAAAAATAAAACTGTAAAAGTACATATTAGCTTCTAAGTGCACTCTCTTTGGCATTGTCTGTTAAGTACTACCAGAATACCATGTGGTCTTAAATCCTTGAAAACTAAAAAAAAAAAGTAAGCTTATAATAATTGCTTCAAACTATTATCATAAAATTCACAGCCTAGGATTTTTAAAACATAGTAGTATTAGTTTTTCATTAAAATGAAATGGAGTTTCTTGCATGTGATTTTTCAATTACTTAGGCAGTAATGAGTTATGGAAAAAACATGGAATCTAAAGTCAGCCAGATTTCCATTTTAAATTCTGATTTTTAATTTGTAGCAGTGGGTCATTTAAGCAAATAGTTTAATCACTCTGTTTCTCAGTTTACTTATTTGTAAAACAATCACACTAATGCCTTTATTTCAAGAGTTTTGTGAAGATAAAAACTGCATAAGTAAAATTTCTCGAGTGCCTGGAATGTGGTATATATTGTCTAAATGTTTCTTTTCTTTTCTTTTCTTTTCTTTTCTTTTCGTTTCTTTTCGTTTCTTTTCGTTTCTTTTCTTTTGTTATTCTCTCATGAAACAAGAAAAGTTCAAAAATCATACTTTTTTTCTGAATTTTCAGAGAATGGGAACTTGAGAGAGATATTCAGATCTTATTACAAAACTTTTCATTCTCTCGCTATAATATGCCTCAATCTACTACACTATAGTCATCATTTCCTCTGTCTCACCTACCATTTTAAGAAATGAACAGAGGTGCCTGGGTGGCTTAGTCCCTTAGGTGCCAACTCCTGATTTCAGCTTAGGTCATAATGTCACAGTTCATGCGTACGAGTCCCATGTTGGGCTCTGCACTGAGCTTGGAGCTTGCTTGGGATTTTCTCTCTTTCTTTCTCTCTCTCTCTCTCTCTCTCTCTCTCTCAATCTTTCTCTCCCTCTTTGCCCCCTCCCCTGCTCGATCTCACTCTCTCTCTCTCTAAAAATAAAATTAAAAAAAAAAAAAAGAAATGAACAACTTGTATTTCTAAATGCCACTTGTGCCCTGCATTTACGTGCTTTTTCATAGTCTAGAGTTTTGCTTCCAAAATTTCCCTCTTTCTCTCTCTCCTGTCCTCCTTTTCTCCTGGATTATCTCTCATGCTGTTTTTTTTCTTTTATCTTAAGAAACAAAAACAAATTTCTCTTGCCTCACATTCTCATTCTGCACCATTTTTTCCCCTATAAACAGAAGTAAAAATTTGCTACACTTGCTATACTCTAACTCCAGGCTTTGCCAAATTCAGAATTTTTTTTTTATCTCCTACCTTCAGATATCCAGCACCACATAAATTATTCATTTTTATTCCAGTGTGATTGTTTAAAAGGTTTTCTAAAAGGAAACTAAAATTTGTCTTCTCAATCCATACTAATTTCTCTTTGAAAAACATCCTACTTAAAATTTTAATGGGTGACTTCATCTTATCTACATTCTAAAAACTAATTTTGAAGTACATAATGAAGTTCAGATAAGCACTGAAGAATTCATGTTCCATATTTTTAAAAGAAAGGAAAATAGAGGTGCCTGGTTGGCTCCATCAGGGGAGCACATGACTTTTGATCTCAGGGTCACAACTTTGAGCCCCACATTGGTTATAGAGACAACTCAAATAAATAAAATTTAAAAAAAAAACAAAGAAAGGAAAATACAAATATTAATTAGGTACAATGGTTTTATATTAATCAAATTACTTTCATATGAAATTTTAACCAAAGGTTTTGTCAAAAACAATCATAAAATACACATGATTAATCTCTTTAAAAAATTAGTTTATCATGAACTAAATGAAGTAATAGGATAAGAAGGGGTGCCTGGGTGGCTCAGTCAGTTAAGCATCTGACTTCAGCTCAGGTCATGATCTCACAGTTCATGGGTTTGAGCCCCACGTCGGGCTCTGTGCTGACAGCTCAGCACCTAGAGAGTCTGCTTTGGATTCTGTGTCTCCCTCTCTCTCTGCCCCTCCCCTGCTCATGCTCTGTCTCTGTCTCAAAAATAAATAAACATTAAAAACATTTTTTTAAAGAAATGAGGTAATAGGATAAGAAGACAACTAAAGGTTGTTCATAGTGTCCATCAGAATTTACTCAGTGGGATGAATCAGTCCACTTACCAGACTGACCAACTGGTCAAAGACAGTAGATACAGACACTTTCTGGGAGGTGTTAGGAATTCAAATAGGCATAATTGCTTTTAAATAATAAATATATCTCTTCTAGCCTGTAACTTCAGATGGCCTTTGTACTTCCAGATGATCTAAGGATTTGATGAAAAAGATGAACTTTTTCCTTTATTTTTATCATTCCCTTTATACCTCATTTACTCCTTCTATTCAAAATACAGTTGACCCTTAAACAACATGGGTTTGAACTGTGAAAGTTTACTTATATACAGATTTTTTTTGGTAAATAAAATACAGTAATATAAATTTATTTTCCTTATGATTTTCTTAATAACACTTTTTTAATCTCTAGCTTATTTTATTGTAAGAATAAAGTATATAATACATATAACATACAAAATATGTGTTAATTGACTATGTATGAATAAGGCCTCCAGTCAACAGTTATGAAGTTTAGGGGGAAACAAAGATTTTTTGCAAATTTTTTAACTATGTGGATAGTCAATACCTTAATCCCCACATTGTTCAAGGTCCAAATGTATGATTATATAGTGGTAACTTTTATTACTTCTATAGCAAAATATAAAAAACTTACAGAAGATTTGAAATCATGCTTTTACTTTCTGAATCAGATGTCTATTTTTATGTATGCCTATATTAAATATATATTATACATATATACATATTTATATAATATGTAAAAGAGAAACCAAAAAATAAGCCAACATATTTTAAAGGGGAGAAATAACTTCTTAAAATCAAATTCCCACTCTAGGTTTAGTGTAATATGAAAAGATAATCACATACAACATATTCTAGTTTTTAAAATATCAAATGCTTATATTATAATTCAAATTAAAATATACTATTTCTTAAATAGGGTTAGCTAAATACATACATATGAGTAGCATGTAGTTTTAAATTGTAAGATACTATTTCACTGCATTGGGACTCCCATTAGTTACATAGAGAAAACTGCTGACAAACAGATTAGCCTTAGTTTTCCTCTTTTTGTTCCTCCGGCTTCATTTATGATCTTGTCTTTGCCTTTCGTGTTCTGAATTTTCACTCTGATGCATCGGAAAATGTGTTGCTTTTTGTTTTCCCTAATTGTGTTGAGCTTTTGAATTCTGAGTTAGTCTTTTATAAATTCAGTAAATCCTTGGCTAATATCATAGAGATCCTATTCTCCCTGGGAATTTCCTTTGCTATTTGGCTTAGATTTGAAGCAGCCAGTGGTTTAACAGCTTGCACTTTCAAGCCAGTATGAACTGGCTCCAGCCAACTACTGAATGGACTTTTAAGTGACAGTATTTTTCTCTCTATATTCAAGCTAATTATTATACTCTTTTGACTTTTGATTTTATGGAGAAAAGCCTACTGTGAAAAATGACTGAGAAGGGGCCAAGATGGCAGAACAACATAGACGTTTTTTTTGCATCTCTGAAATATAGCTGATCAACACTACACCACCCTGCACACCTAGAAAACTGATTTGAGGATTAACACAACAATCTGCACAACCTGAACCACAGAACTCAGCAGGTATGTGGCATGGAGAGGTGAACTGGAGGAGAGAGAGGCCAAGGAGGGCAGGGAGCTGTTTTTGATTGCATAGAGGTTGCAGACAGGGGATGGGGGAGAGTATGAGAAAGCATCCCCATGTCTGAAAGCAGCAGGAGAGAAAAGAAAGAGTACTCATGGGAGTGAACAAAAAAAAAGGGAGAAAGGAGAAAGGAGAGGGTTTAAAGTCCATTAAGACTCTATAAACAGGGGAAGAACCGAGTCTGAAACTCTGCAACTCAATACCTAGTGGTGCTCTGGTTAGAAGAGAAAATCCCCTGCAGCAGAGAAAGAGGTCCAAGGGTTCCTCAGGCCACATGGGGAGAGGCGGTTCCCTTGCTGGGAGGACATTTGGTAGGGGCTATGTGGCCTATCCACAAGCAAAGGTCCCAATGGACTCTAGAGAACAACCACATTCACTGGTGCTGGAAGAAGGATGTTAAATGGGAAGCATGGTGCCAGATGGGTGTTGTGATTTTCCATAAACCCTGAAACATTGCTCTACATGATCATGTGAACTTTCTCTGGGGTGGGCTGGTACCCAGCTGCAGTCTCTGGGCATTGGCAGCAGCATGGTCCTGCGAACATCCGGGGTGCAGCTGGCACCTGGCCATTGCTCAGTGACACCCTCCCCCAGAAGGTCTGAGCAGGTCAAAGCTACAGTCCCTCAGAAGTGAGGGGTTGGGAAACACAGCCACATCTGAGATAAAACTCAAGAGGGAGGTGCCATCTGGCAAACTGATGATGTGATCATGGACAATGTAAAAGTGGGGAGTGGACAGAAGCCAGAGACAAAGGAGGGGTGTGTGATTGCTGGTCAGGGAGAGCAGAGTTCTGATACTAGAAACTGGGTAGCTTGGTGACGCCATTTTCACCCATCCCACGCATGGAGACACACACCTACAAGTTCCACAACAACCCACCCCAGCAAGCTAAGCAGCACCATCTAGTGGAGAACAGAGCTGTTACACTAAACACCACCCAACTGGGTGCTGCTTAGTTGGTCTCTGCCTGCTTAGTTTATGGATTATAAAGTGCTTCTTACGTTGACTTCTAAGGAAAAACAATGTAATTTCAATCGTATTTTAGTCTGTTCACTGGTCCATCTATTCAATTTCTTTTCTTTTCCTGTTCTTTAAAAATTTATTAAAAATTTTTAACGTTTATTTATTTTTGAGAGAGAGAGACATAGCATGAGCAGGGGAGGGGCAGAGAGACACAGAATCTGAAGCAGGTTCCAGGCCCTGAGCCATCAGCACAGAGCCCAACGTGGGCTTGACCTCACAAACCATGAGATCATGACCTGAGCCAAAGCTGGATGCTCAACCGAGCCACCCAGGCCCCCCTCAAAAATTTTTTTTAATGTTTATTTATTTTTGAGAGAGAGACAGAGAGAGAGTGTGTGAGCAGGAGAGGGGCAGAGAAAGAGAGGGAAACACAGAATCCAAAACAGGACCCAGGCTCTGAGCTGTAAGCACAGAGCCCAATGTGGAGGTCAAACCCATGAGCCATGAGATTGTAAGCTGAGCTGAAGTTGGATGTTCAACCGACTGAGACATCCAGGCACTCCCTTCTTTTCATATTCTTGAATACAGAAAGAGAAAAAATTTATTTTTATTATTAATTTTTATCAAAAATATTTTCCTTTAAATTTTTTACTGTACTTTTTTCTTTTCTGTAAAGTTTTCAAATTCTAATTTACTTCCATCATTTCATTTTATTCTATTTCATTGTATTCATTTTTTCAAATTTTCAAACGTTTTCCTTTTTTCTTTTTTCTTTTTTTTCCTCTTTCTTTCCTTATCTTTCTCTTTTCTCACTAATCTATCAAGTTCCTTTCAACAACCTGACCAAAACACACCTATGATCTAGCATTTTATTTGATTTTTGGGTGGTTGTTTTAATTTTTAATGTTTTTTTACCTTATTAATTTCTTATCTTTCTTCAAAATGATGGAATGAAGGAATTCACCCAAAAAGAAAGAGCAGGAAGAAATGACAGCTAGGGACTTAATCAACACAGATACAAGCAAGATGTCTGAACCAGAATTTAGAATCACAATAATAAGTATACTATCTGGGGTTGAAAATTGATTAGAATCCCTTTCTGGAGAGAAAAAAGAAGTAAAAGCTAGTCAGGATGAAATAAAAAAAATGCTATAACTGAGCTGCAATCTCGAATGGATGCCATGGTGGCAAAGATGGATGAGGAAGAGCAGCGAATCACTGATAGAGAGGACAAACTTAAGGAGAATAATGAAACAAAACAAAAAAAAAGAGGGACGCTGAAGCAAAAGAGCACAATTTAAGACTTAGAGAAATCAGTGACTCATTAAAAAGGAACATCAGAACCATACAGGTCCCAGAAGATGAAGAGAGAGAAAAAGGGGTAGAAAATTTATGTGAGCAAATCATAGCAGAAAACTTTCCTAACATGGGGAAAGACAGATATCAAAATCCAGGAAGCAGAGAGAACTCCCATTAGATTCAACAAAAACCATCCATCAACAAGACCTATCATAGTCAAATTCACAAAATACTCAGGCAAGGAAAGAATCATGAAAACAGGAAGGGGAAAAAAATTCCTTAACCTACAAAGTAAGACAGATCAGGTTTGTATCACACCTATCCACAGAAACTAGGCAGGCCAGAAAGGAGTGGCAGGATATATTCAATGTGCTGAATCAGAAAAATATGCAGCCAAGAATTCTTTATCCAGCAAGGTTGTCATTCAAAATAGAAGGAGAGATTAAAAGTTTCCCAGACAAACAAAATTAAAGGAGTTCATGACCATTAAACAAGCCCTGCAAGAAACTTTAAGGGGGACTTTCTGAGGGGAGAAAAGATTGGAAAAAAAGGCCAAAAGCAACAAAGACTAGAAAGAACCAGAGAACACCACCAGAAACTCCGACTCTACAGGCAACATAATGCAGTAAATTCATATCTTTCAGTATTCACTCTTAAAGTCAATGGACTAAATGCTCCAATAAAGAGACATGGGGTAACATAATGGATAAGAAAACAAGATCCATCTATATGCTGTTTACAAGAGACCCACTTTATATCTAAAGACACCTTCAGATTGAAAGTAAGAGGATACAGAACAATCTATCATGCTAATGGTCAACAAAAGAAAGCCAGAGTAGCCAAACTTTTATCAGACAATCTAGACTTTAAAATTAAGACTGTAATAAGAGATGAAGAAGAGCATTATATCATAATTAAGGGGTCTATCCACCAAGAATACCTAATAATTATAAACATTTATGCTCCAAATGTGGTGGAACCCAAATATATAAGTCAATTAATCACAAACATAAAGGAACTCATTGATAATAAGACCATAATAGTAGAAGACTTCAGCACCCACTTACAACAGTGGACAGATCATCTAAACAGAAAATCAACAAGGAAACAATGGCTTGAATGACACACTTGACTGGATGGACTTAACAGATATTCAGAACATTTTATCCTAAAGCAGCAGAATACACATTCTTTTCCAATGCACATGGAATGTTCTCCAGAATAGATGATATACTGGGACACAAATCAGCCCTCAACAGTACAAAAAGATCAAGATCATACTGTGCATATTTTCAGACTACAATGCTATGAAATTCAAAATCAACCACGAGAAACAATTTGGAAAGATAACAATACTTGGAGACTGAAGAACATCCTACTAAAGAATGAATGGGCTAACCAAGAAGTTAAGGAGGAAATTAAAAAGTACATGGAAGCTAATGAAAATGATCACACCACAGCCCAAAACCTCTGGGACACAGCAAAGGTGGTCATAAGAGGGAAGTATATAGCAATCCAGGCCTTCCTAAAGAAGGAAGAAAAGTCTCAGATATACAACCTAACCTTACACCTTAAAGAACTGGAAAAATAATGGCAAATAAAATTCAAAACCAGCAAAACACAGGAGATAATAAAGATTAGAGCAGAAATCAATGCTATCAAAACAAAAAACAAAAAAACAAAAACAAAACAAAACAAACAAAAAAACCACACAGTAGAACCTAAAAATGAAACCAGACGCTAGTTCTTTGAAAGAATTAACAAAATTGATAAACCACTAGCTAGTTTGATCAAAAAGAAAAAGGAAAGGACCCAAATAAATAAAATCAAGGATTAAAGAGGAGAGATTCCCAACCAACTCAGCACAAATATAAATAATAATAAAAGAATATTATGAACAATTATACACCAATAAAATGGGCAATCTAGAAGACATGGACTAATTCTTAGAAGCATATAAACTACCAAAACTGAAACAGGAAGAAATAGAAAATTTGAATAGATCCAAAACCAGTAGAAAAATCAAATTATTAATCAAAAATCTCCCAAAACACAAGAGTCCAGGGTCAGATGGCTTTCCAGGGAAATTCTACCAAACATTTAAAGAAGAGTTAACACCTATTTTCTTGAAGCTTTTCTAAAAAATAGAAATGGAAGGAAAACTTCCAAACTCTTTCTATGAAGCTAGCATTATCTTGATTCCAAAACCAGACAGAGATCCCACTACAAAGGAGAATTATAGACCAATTTCCCTGATGAACATGGATGCAAAAATCCTCAACAAGATATTAGCAACTGGATCCAATACATTAAAAGAATTATATACCATGACCAAGTGGGATTTATACCTGGGATGCAGGGCTGGTTCAATACCCATAAAACAATCAATGTGATGCATCACATCAATAAAAGAAAGGACAGGGGCACCTGGGTGGCTCAGTCGGTTAAGCGTCCGACTTCGGCTCAGGTCACGATCTCGCGGTCCGTGAGTTCGAGCCCCGCGTCAGGCTCTGGGCTGATGGCTCAGAGCCTGGAGCCTGCTTCCGATTCTGTGTCTCCCTCTCTCTCTGCCCCTCCCCCGTTCATGCTCTGTCTCTCTCTGTCTCAAAAATAAATAAACATTAAAAAAATAAATAAATAAAAAATAAATAAAAGAAAGGACAAGAACCATATGATCTCAATAGATGCAGAGGAAACATTCAAGAAAATACAGCATCCTGTCTTGATAAAAATCCTCAAGAAAGTAGGGATAGAAGGATAATACCTCAAGATCATAAGAGCCATATATGAAAGACCCACCACTAATATCATCCTCAATGGGGAAAAACTGAGACCTTTCCCCCTAAGGTCAGGAACAAGACAGAGATGTACCCTCTCACCACTGTTATTCAACATAGTATTGGGAGTCTTAGCCTCTGCAATCAGACAACACAAAGAAATAAAAGGCATCCAAATCGGCCAGGAGGAGGTCAAACTTTCACTCTTTGCAGATGACATGATATTCTATATGGAAAATTCAAAAGATTCCACCAAAAAACTGCTAGAACTGATCCACGAGTTCAGCAAAGTCACAGGCTGTAAAATCAATGCACAGAAATCAGTTGCATTCCTATACACCAAAAACGAAGCAACAGAAAGAGAAATCAAGGAATTGATACCACTTACAATTGCACCAAAATATGTAAAACACCTATGAATAAATCTAACCAAAAAGGTGAAGAATCTATACACTGAAAACTATAGAAAACTTTTGAAAGAAATTGAAGAAGACACACAAAAAAATTGGAAAAATATTCCATGCTCCTGCATAGGAAGAACAAATATTGTTAAAATGTCAATGTTACCCAAAGCAATCTATATATTCAATGCAATACCTACCAAAATAACACCAGAATTCTTCATGAAGCTAGAACAAACAAACCTAAAATTTGTATGGAACCAGAAAAGCCCCGGAATAGCCAAAGCAATCTTGAAAAAGAAAACTGAAGCTGGAGGCATCACAACCCTGGACTTCAAGCTGTATTACAAAGCTGTAATCATCAAGACAATATGGTAGTGGCACAAAAACAGACACTCAAATCAATGGAATAGAACAGAGAACCCAGAGATGGACCCACAAATGTATGACCAACTAATCTTTGACAAAGCAGGAAAGAATATTCAATGGGATAAAGACACAGTCTCTTCAGCAAGTGGTACTGGGAAAACTGGACAGTGACGTGCAGAAAAATGAACCTGGGCCACTTTCTTACACCATACACAAAAATAAACTCAAAATGGATGAATGACCTAAATGTAAGACAGGAAGCCATCAAAATTGTAGAGGAGAAAGCAGGCAAAAACCTCTTTGACCTTGGCTGCAGCAACTTCTTACTCAACACGTCTCCAGAGGGAAGGGAAACAAAGCAAAAATGAACAATTGGGATCTCATCAAAATAAAAAGCTTCTGCACAGTGAAGGAAACAATCAGCAAAACTAAAAGGCAACCGACGGAACGGAAGAAAATATTTGCAAACGACATATCAGATAAAGGGTTAGTATCCAAAATCTATAAAGAACTTATCAAACTCAACACCCAAAAACCAAATAATCCAGTGAAGAAATGGGCAAAAGACACGAGTAGATACTTCTCCAAAGAAGACATCCAGATGGCCAACTGACACATGAAACAATGCTCAACATCACTCATCATCAAGGAAATACAAATTAAAATCACAATGAGATACCACCTTACACCTGTCAGAATGGCTAACATTAACAACGCAGGCAACAAAAAATGTTGGTGAGAATGTAAGCTGGTGTAGCCAGTCTGGAAAACAGTATGGAGGTTCCTCAAA
The DNA here is from genome assembly GCF_022837055.1 of Prionailurus viverrinus. Lineage (NCBI taxonomy): Eukaryota > Metazoa > Chordata > Mammalia > Carnivora > Felidae > Prionailurus > Prionailurus viverrinus. Next base: position 102,179,233 of record NC_062567.1, read on the forward strand.
AAATGAAAAATGGAACTGCCCTACAACTTAGCAATTGCACTACTACATAGTTATCCAAGGATACAGGTATGCTGTTTCCAAGGGACACATGCACCCCAATGTTTATAGCCGCACTATCAACAATAGCCAAAGTATGGAAAGAGCCCATATTTCCATCAGTGGATGAATGGATAAAGAAGATGTGGTATATATACACAATGGAGTATTACTCAGCAATCAAAAGGAATGGAATCTTGCCATTTGCAACTATTTGGATGGAACTAGAGGGTATTATGCTAAGTGAAATTAGTCAGTCAGAGAAAGACAAATATCATATGACTTCACTCATATGAGGACTTCATGATACAAGATAGATGAACATAAGAGAAGCAAAAATAATATAAAAACATGGAGGGGGACAAAACATAAGAGATTCTTAAATATGGAGAACAGAGGGTTGTAGGAGGGGACATGGGCTAAATGGGTAAGGGATGTTAAAGAATCTACTCCTGAAATCATTGTTGCACTATATGCTAACTAACCTGGATGTAAATTAAAAAATAAATTATTTTAAAAATTAATAATTCATCTGTACCTGATCTGAATTTTTCCTACATCTGATTTTAATACCTGGTCTTGGTGTTCCCCATTTTTACTATAATGTTCCAAGGGGTGGCTTGATTTTTATTCTGGTTTCCCAGGAACCCATTGTGATTCTTAAACATGAGGATTTATGTCTTTTATCAATATTAGAAAATTTTAAGTGTTTATACTTTCAAATATTGTTACTTCTCATTTCATTTAGTTTCTATTTATGTAATTCATATTCAATATATACTGAATCCTCCCTCTATATTAATTTCTCAGATTTTCTTTATTTAATTCCCATTGCTGCATTTTAATCAATTTCTTTCAATCTATTTTCCACTTTACTAATTCTATGTTATGTTGTGACTAAGTAGCTATTTAATTCATCTACTGGGGTTTTAATTTTAATTTGAATAGCCCTATACTTTAATTGTACATGTTTTATTTTATTCTTTTTAAAATCCCATCAATTTTCATAAAACATTGTCACTTATTATCTTTTGACATTTTATGCCTTTATTTTAAACATACTTATTTAATAATGAGACTATTTTTCTTTCCAGAGTCCAGGCTAAGGCAGACAAATGTCCTTGTCATCTTCTCATACTGACTTGTGTGTATTTTTAGTTTATCCTTGATGATTTCTCCCAGCGCTATCTCACTCTCCTTTCTCTACCAAGGCTGCAGCTCCTTTCCTTATATGAAATTTGAAACCCCTGTCTCCAGTAGTAAGCTAATTACTCAGACTTTGTTAAATTAGCATAGTCTATCTTTCTTGCTCATAGTAATTGGTTTGCAGTTAGTATTATCATCCAAATGTGAGAAATCAAACTAAAATCCGAATGTTTGCATTGGACTTGCTAGAATGAGGTTTATGAAGTCCTGAGCAGTGAAGGAGACAAATGGTGAAGTTGGGAATCCAGAGAAAAGCAGAGGTGAAAGATAAAGAATGGGAATCCAAAAATGTATCATTTTATTTGGGCCTCTCAGTTCAGCAGCACCTGAAGTTAGCATTGTTCCCAGATTTTCATTTTATATGTGCTGGAGACTGCTTGAATCGGATTTCTGCATCTTGATCTGAGTCATCGCTAGTATAACAACATAAGAGTTGTTCCCAGTCTCTCCTCATCTTTCTCTGCCTGGCAAGTGGCAGGAATATAAATTTGAATGTAAAAGATAGAGAAATAATTTAACTATCCCATGGTGAACACTGGGATGCCTACCCAGTGAAAGATTTCACTCCCTTCTGGAGTGACAGATTAATCCACCAGCTACTTGACATTCTGTTTGTAGACAATTCTCAGCCGTCAGCTTGCATCAGTTAAAGTTCAACTAAAGAAACAGAACCAGTAGGAAGCAGATATGAAGAGAGTTATTGCAAGGAATTGACTGACACAATTGTGGGGACTGGTAAGGTTAATTCTGAAATCTGTAGGGCAGGCTAACAGGAGGAGCAGACTGGACCTTCTGGGCACCAGCTGAAGCTGCTGATCACAAGTAGAATTTCTTCTTCCTCAAGTAAACCATAGTTCTTTTCTTAAGGCCTTTCAATTTATCAGGCCCAACTAGATTATAGAGGATAATCTACCTTAAAGTCAACTGACGTGACCTTCACAGCAACATGTATATTAGTGTTTGATTGCATAACTGGAGAGTATAACCTAGTCAGGGTGATAAATAAAATATACCATCACAGAGCATTCATTGAGAAATGTTATAGTTGAAGAGAATCTCCTCACCCAGGGTCATGGCTCTTCCCAGAATATCCAGCATTTAATGACTGTTTGAGGCTATTAAAGCCTGTTAAAACTTGCCCTAACTTAGGAAAACTCTCTAAGGTCATATCATTTTCTGAATTTCTGGATTGGCCGAAGCCTTTGCTGTGTTTGCATCACAATTGCTCTCCCTTTCTCCAGTATGCTTTTTTTGCCTTCCTTCTACAATTGTGGAAATACTCCTTAATAAACTTCACATGCAAATCCTTTCTCAGAATATCCCTCAACCCATGACAGGCTCCAACATTACCTTTAGTTATCTTCCTAAAATACACATGAACTATACTTCACATGTTTCCTTTTAAAACATATTATAAAATAGTAAGACTATAAGTCTCCAGAATATTTTAATGCTGAGACTATATCCAAGTAGTTCACCACTTTATTTGGAAAATTATGTGCTCAATAAATGAAGATACAGCATAATATTTGGCTTTCACTGATAGTAAAATGTCTGTTCATTAACTTAAAATCAGATTGTTCAGATCAACATCTAAATTTAAAAGTACTATTTTTTATACAAAACATAAAGCATGGTGTTTATTTTAGATTCAAGTTTTTATTTAAATTCCAGCTAGTTCACACATAGTATAACATTAGTTTCAGGAATAGAATTTAGTGATTCATCATTTACATACAATATCCAGTGCTCATCACAAGTGCCCTCCTTAATGTCCATTACCCATTTAACCCATTCCCCCACCTACCTCCCTCCATCAACCCTCAGTTTGTTGTCTATAGTTAAGAGTTGATTTTATGGTTTCCTTTTCTCTTTCTTCCCCTAATGTTCATTTATTTTCATTTATTAAATTCCATATATGAGTAAAATCATGGTATTTGTCTTTCTCTGACTGACTTTTTTCACTTAGCATAATACCTTCTAATTCCACTTGGGTTGTTGCAAATGACAAGATTTTATTCTTTTTTATGGCTGAGTAATATTCCATTGTATTTTAAACTGAGGGAAGACTGGAGCACCTGGGTGGCTCAGTTGGTTAAGCATCTGGCTCTTGATTTTGGCTTAGGTCATGATCTCACAGTTCATGAGATAGAACCCTATGTCAGGCTTCACGCTGACAACATGGAGCTTCCTTGGGATTCTCCCTCTCTCCCTGTCTCTCTATACCCCCCTCACTTCTGCTTTCTCTCTCTCAAAAGTAAATAAGTGAACTTAAAAAAAAAGAGTGTATAAACTGAGGGAAGACTATTGAATGAATATTTTGCCACATTAGAAATGATCAATGTCATATATCAAGATTCCCCAAATTAGGGGAAACTTGTGATGCTTTGATTCAATCCATTTAAATTCTGGTCTACTGGAGTGGTAATGACTCTGAATTTAGACATCATTTCATTCAATTCTCTTAGTGTCTTTATTATGAATATAATAGCTTTATTATTGTATTTCTATTATTCCTACTTGGATGGAGGAAGAGGAAAATTATTATCACTTAAAAAACCCATAGCACACACATGGTTTCATTCTAGAAATTGTGATGTGTGAACATTGTTATAATAATGTTGATGAAATGACAGACATGTTTACTTCCTAAAAAAATTTCTCAAAAAGAATTCTGTGTAAATGACAACCTTTAGATAGATGCATTTACCTCTCTTGTCCATAATCACTGTTAAATTGAACAGTGTTCAATTTTTGGGAGGGAGTATTTACACCACAAAAATCAGAAAATGCAACAAATCAAGACTTCTCTCCAGAGATTTTGTTGTTCATATGTACTAGCACACATCCTACTGGCCTCCCAATTACTCAAAGATGTTGTTCTAACAATTTTTCTTTCTCCTTATCATCCAGTTTTAATCAAATAAAAAATGTAAAAAGGATTTAAAGAAAAATGAGGACTAAGACAACAAAGTTTTTATTCATCTCTTCAAGATAGTAAATCAGTTTTTAAATATGTATTGATTATATAACAAAATCATCATGTGTGTTCATTAGCATTTCAAGTTATAGATAAGGTTGTTTTTGCTAAGGAGTTTGTAACTTATGGGAAAATAACACCATATCATTTATTTGGAGAATTAGAATCAGAAAGCATGGCCCTATTTTTATTTGTGTGCTTATTTACATATCCTACCATATAGAGAGTTTGTTTATGACAAGGGGAGATGATATGCACACTTATTCATTATGGAAACTGGGTACACTATTAATTCTGCTTCCTCACTTATCTTTCCTGTGTTCAAAACCCTCCAATGGCTACTGTTTTCCTGCTGAGGAAAAGCCTTACAATGGCCATATAGAAGGCAGCCTTTATGAGAAAATGGACTTTGTTTTACTTACTGCTATTTGATCAATCTGTAGAACACAATAGGTGTTCATTTGCATAACTGGTCAAAAGGTCAAAATTTAAACTCAAATTACCAAAGGTTTGTTGGGGAAGGTGTGAGTTCCTTGTCATTTTCTTCTTAGGTCATAGATTTCCCGTGGACATTGTCCAAATGGTAGTCATAATTATACAATGGTTTCAGAGACTTAAAGTGTATGTTCAGCCAACCTGAGAAATTTGAGTTAATCAATAAATATATTGTCAAAGAAGAACTGATCCTTTTAACAACTAGAAAATTTAACCATTTCTTGGATCTTGCTGGAGGAAAACTTAAATGAAATTATTACACATTAAAATAAATTGAGATATAGATAAAAGATATTTTAAAAAGCTTATACCTGGAATACTGCAGGCTGGATAATCAGAGTAGTAGAAAATGAACAAAGGCTAATATTTATCAAGTACTTATGATTTGTCTGATATTTTGCTAAGTAATTTGATTGCACTGTTTCTTTTTTTACTCTTAATGAGTCTATAAGTGATTTTATTATTTCATATAAGAGATAAGCTAACTGAGACTTAAATAATTTTTAAATAATTATTCATTTGGGGGAGAGCACAAGTAAGGAAGGGGCAGAGAGATGGGGACAGAGGATCTGAAGCAGGCTGTATGCTGACAGGCTGACAGCAGCGAGCCCAATGTGGGGCTCAAACTCGCAAACTGCAAGATCATGACCTGAGCTGAAGTCAGACGCTTGACAGATGGAGCCACCCAGGCACCTGAGACTTAAGGAATTATTAAAACTTGCTATGGTATGTTCTCCACACTATAGCATGGTTCTCCAGAGAAATCTATAATGTTTCTATAATAATATTTCGAATATTATTTCTATATTTCTAATATTTCTATAATCATATATATACACATATATATCTGTCTATAATGTTTATGTATTTTCTATATATAGAAATAGAATATATGTATTTTACCTATCATCTATCTATCATCTATCTATCTATCTTCTATCTATCTATCTATCTATCTACCTACCTATCTCTATCTAAAGAGATTTATTTTAAGGAATTGTTCATGCAACTGTGGGAGCTGGCAAATTTGAAGTCTGCAGGGCAGTCCGGCAGGCTGGTACCTCAGACAGTTGATATACTAGAGAGCCAGGATGGATACTTGGGTAAGATTAATACTTTAGTCTTAAAGGACAATTTCTTCTTCTCTAGGAAACCTCAATTTTAGCTCATGGTTTTCTTTGCCTGATGGATGACTCAAATGTTCATTCCTAAAGCATCTGGACATTAATAGTACTAAATTGTTATTGTAGTTTTCCATTGACTTTAATCATAGGGTATGGTAGTGATAAGAGATATCCTTAAGGGATGTCTTGTATTCCAGAAACACTCTTTCCTTAACATTTAAATCTATTAGAAAAATTACAAGACTTGAGGCACCTGGGTGGCTCAGTCGGTTAAGTGTCCAACTTCGTCTCATGTCATGATCTGGCAGTCTGTGAGTTTCAGCCCCGCATGTGGCTCTGTGCTGACAGCTCTGAGTCTGGAGCCTGCTTTAGGTCCTGCCCATTCCCCATCTCTGCCCCTCCCCCATTCATGCCCTGTCTCACTATATCTCTCAACATAAATAAATGTTAAAAAATTTTTTAAAGTTACCAGATTGTATTTTGGATAATGCAATACAATTCAATTCTACCACCCTGCCTGAAGAAATCAGCTTGTGAATTTTGAACACAACATCTACCTAGAAAATACCAATGAAGATGTGAAAAATTCCTAATGGATAAAAGCTTTATAAACACAAATGTCATAAAAGAGATACTAATGATATCAATAATTAATTTCTGAACTTAGAAGGTGAAAATCCAAATAGGAATTTGTCCATTTTTCCAGATTGCCCAGTTTGTTGGCATATAATTTTTCATAGTATTCTCTTATAATTGTTTGTATTTCTGTGGTGTTGGTTGTGATCTCCACTCTTTCATTCATGATTTTATCTATTTGGGTCCTTTCTCTTCTTGATAAATCTGTATAGGAGTTTATGAATTTTGTTAATTCTTTCAAATAACCAGCTCTTAGTTTCATTGATCTGTTCTACTGAGTTTTTTGTTGTTGTTTCCATATAATTTATTTCTGGTCTAATCTCTAGTATTTCCCTTCTTCTACTGGCTTTAGGCCTTATTTGCTGTTCCTTTTCTAGGTCCTTTAGGTGTAAGGTTAGGCTGTGTGTTTGGCATCTTTCTTGGTTCTTGAGATAGGCCTGAATTGCTGTATATCTCCCTGTTAGAACTGTCTTGGCTGCATCCCAAAGGTTTTGACAGTTGTGTTTTTTCATTTGCTTCCATGTTTTTTTTAAATTTACTTTTTAATTTCCTGGTTAACCCATTCATTATTTAGTAGGATGTTCACTAACTTCTATGTATTTGAAACCATTCCAAGTTTTTTCTTGTGGCATGAATTCAGCAAAGTCACAGGATATAAAATGAACATGCAGAAATCTGTTGCATTTCTATACATCAATCTCAAAGCAGCAGAAAAAGAAATAAAGAAGTCAATCCTATTTGCAACTGCACCAAAAACAATAACATACCTAAGAATAAACCTAACTAAAGAGGTAAAAGGTCTATTCTCTGAAAACTATAGAACAATTGAAAGAAATTGAAGAGGACATGGGAAATGGAAAAGCATTCCATGCTCATGGGTTGGAAGAGAAAATATTATTAAAATGTCTATACTACCCAAAGCAATCTACATATTAATGCAATCCTTATCAAAAACCACCAGCATTTTTCACAAAGCTAGAACAGATAATCCTAAACTTTTATGGAACCACAAAAGACCCTGAATAGCCAAAGCAATCCTGAAAAAGAAAAACAAAACTGGAGGCATCATGATTCCAGATTTCAAGCTATATTACTAAGTTACAGTCATCGAGACAGTATGGTACTGGCACAAAAAAACGGACAAATAGATCAATGGAACAGAATAAAAACCCAGAAATGGACCCACACCTATATGGCCAACTAATCTTCATCAAAGCCAACTATTCTTCATCAAAGAATATCCAATGGAAAAAAGACAGTCTCTTCAACAAATTGTGTAGGGAAAACTGGACAGTGAAAAGCAGAAGAATGAAACTGGACCACATTCTTAAACCGTATACAAAAATAAATTCAAAATGGATGACTGACCTAAATGTGAGACAGGAAATCATCAAAATCTTAGATGAGAATATAGGCAGAAATCTCTTTGGCCTCAGCCACAGAAACTTCTTACTAGACATGTTGCTAAAGGCAGGGGAAATAAAAGCAAACATGAACTATTGGGACCTTATCAAGATCAAAGCTTCCACACAGTGAAGGAAACAATCAACAAAACTAAAAAGCAGGCTAGGGAATGGGAGAAGATATTTGCAAATAGCATATCGAATAAACAGATAGTATCCAAAATCTATAAAGAACTTATCAACTCAACACCCAAAAAGCAAATAACCCAGTTAAGAAACTGGGAAGAAGACATGAATAGATACTTTTTCAAAGAAGACATCCGGTTAACAGACACATGAAAAGATGCTTAACATCACTCATCATCAGGGAAACACAAATCAAAACCACAATGGGATGCAACCTCACACCTGTCAGAATGGCTAAACTTAACAATACAAGAAACAACAGGCTTTGGTGAGGGTGCAGAGAAAGGGAAACTGTCTTGCACTGTTAGTGGGAATGCAAACTAGTGCAGCCACTCTGGAGAACAGGATGGAGGTTCCTCAAAAAACTGAAGGTAGAACTGCCATATGATCCAGCAATTGCACTACTAGGTATTTACCCAAAGGATACAAAAATACAGATTCAGGGGCACCTGCGTGGTTCAGTCAGTTAAGCGTCTGACTTTGACTCAGGTCATGATCTCATGGTTCATGAGTTTGAGCCCAAGTCAGGCTCTGTGCTGACAGCACAGAGCCTGGAGTCTGCTTCAGATTCTGTGTGTGTGTGTGTGTGTCTCTCTCTCCGCTCCTCCCCTACTCATCCTCCATCTGTGTCTCTCTCAAAACATGAATAAACATTAATTTTTTTTTAAAAAAATACAGATTTGAAGGGGTACATGCATTCCAATGTTTATAGCAGCATTATCAAAATAGATGAACTATGGAGAGGGCCCAAATTGTCCATCAACTGCTGAATGGATAAAGAAGATGTGATATGTACACACACACACACACACACACACACATATTCACACAGGAATATTACTCAGCCATCAAAAAGAAAGAAATCTTGCCATTTGCAATGATGTGGATGGAACTAGAAGATATGCTAAACAAAATCAGTCAATCAGAGAAAGACAAATACCATATTATCTCACTCATATGTGGAATTTAAGAAACAAAACAGATGAACATATTAGAAGGCGGAGGAGAGAAGACAGGGAAACAAATCACAAGAGACTCTTACTGATAGAAAACAAACTATGGTTGATGGAGGGAGGAGGGTGGGAGATGGGTTAGATGGGTGATGGGTACTAAAAAGGGCACTTGTGATGAGCATTGGGTGTTGTATGAAGGTAAAGAATCACTGAATTCTATTCCTGAAACCAATATTGCACTGTATGTTAACTAAAATTTAAATATAAAAAAATTTTAAAACAAAAAATAACAATAAAAAGAAACTGAGGTAGAGAAAAGTAGGAGGCTGCCAACTGCAGATCAATTTGAAATAAAAGCTAATCATCTTTGTAGAAAATAATAAAATCACCCTTCATTAAAAAAATCCAAATAAAAAATTGTGTTAGTATTCTATAATAAGGCTTACATTTCTTTATCTTTATTTCTTTATTCCCTCTTTCCACCATGATGGTCCCAGACTTACTCCTGATCTATACAGAAATATTTGTGAATGGGAAAGAGCAGAAATTTTATAAGTAAGTAGCTTAATTTTAACCTCTCTAAACTTGTATTTCATTACCTGTCTTCAAAAACACTTTAATACTTAAGAAGTGCTATATTAGAAAGAACACATAGTGTGCATCAGAATTGGGCTGGTAAACCCATTTCTCTACCTGCTGTCTATAAGAGCTTGGACAAGTTTCTCACTGAATAATTTTCAATTTCTTTATTGGCAAAACTGAGTTAATAATAGCCACTTCTAAAAAATTTACTTTAGAGAGACAGAGAGAGAAAGAGAGAGAGAGAATCTCAAGCAGGCTCCATGTTCAGCATGGAGCCCAACACAGGGCTCAATCCCATGACCCTGGGATCAAGATCTAGGCTGAAATCAAGAGTTTGGCCGCTCAACCTACTGGGCCCCCCGTGCACCCCACTGACAGCTACTCTTAAGAGTTGAAATGAGGATGTATATCCATCTGTGTCTATTTTTAGATCTCTCTCTCTCTCTCTCTCTCTCTCTCTCTGTTTCTTTGTTTCCATCTGTCTGTTTGTATGCAAACACTGTATCAGGCTCTATGTACGTATTTTGGTATCAATAGACAGTGCCTGAAAAATAGTAGACACTCAACATCAGTCATCTATTCCTTTCCCAGGTTCTAATTCTACATAATCATTTATTTAAGGCATTTTCCTCTTTTAAGACCCAGATAAAATCCATTATTTTCCACTTGAATGTTGTTGACATTCCCACATCATAGTAATTTGTGCTCACTTGCCAATTAGCCTTCACATTTTAGTACTGTTTGTTGTTTGTTCTGTTGGGTATATAAATAACTGCTCTCTGAACTCCCTTCTAAGCATCTTGAAGAAAAGCATTATACATTTTTTAAATGCATATACCTTAGTCTAATATAAGACTTAGATATTTAATTAAGACTGAGTATAAAGAAAATGTTATTCATTTGTACCAAAGATCTATATGGAGCTTGAACCAAGGTTGTGTCTTCCTGTGTTTACTTTCTCACTTGACCCACTATTTATTCAAATAAAATTAGTTAACATTGATTGAGCTTCTGTGGTGAGCCAAACCCTTCACATTTATCATCTTAATCATCACAGTAATCCTGTGAGCTATAAATTATGAATCCCACTTTGCAGAGAAGTAAATCAAAATTCACAGAGGTTAGCAAAACTTCTTCAGGTGCTCATAGTACTAAAACATGAATTAGACCTAAGTCTGCCTGACTTCAAATCCAGGTTTTACCAAGATACTACAATGTCTACTTAGATAAATTTTTCTTATGTTTCTTCCAAGTTTCTCACCACTAAGATTTGCACAGACTTCTTATGTTAAAAATTGTGTGACTCTGGATCAAATACACATAAATACACACATTCACATACTCAATCACACACATTCTCCAAAAGACAACTATTTGTTCTCAAAAATGATAAAGTAATAAGGAGAAAAATATTTTCCTAAAGATCCCCAAAGTTTACATGCAATTAGTACTCTAACACTACTGCAAATTATTTGTACAATGTCTTAGATTCTCATTCTTGTTTGAACTAGTGTTTCCTTAGTCTTACTGAGATTAGAAAGTAATTAACCACTGAGCCTCCTACTTCTTCAACACTACTCAAATAAGAGAAATGTCTAGTCAGAACTGAAATGAATGTACTGACTCAAAATCTTAGTATCTGACATACTGTCAGGCGAGTGTGTGTGTAGGGGGAGTTGATGAACCCCTGGCAACCATTAATCTGTCTACTGTTTCCATACGTTTGCCTCTTCCAGAATGTCAGATCATTGGAATTATACAGTATGTAACCTTATAAACTGGATTAGTTCACTTGATAAAATACTTCTGAAGTTTTTCCATGTCTCTTCTTAGCTTCATAGCTCATTTTTAAAATCATTTAATAATATCCCATTGCATGGATGTACCACAGTTTTGTTTATCCATTCACCTATTGAAGCACATTTTCATCGTTTCTACTTTGATAATTATGATAAAACTGCCAAAAACATTCATGTCCAGGTTTTTGTGTAGATATTACTTTTTGACTCCTTTGGGTAAATAAATAAAAGTAGGATTGCTGAATAACATGGTAAGACTATATTTACCTTTGTAAGACACCATCAAACTGTCTTCCAAAGTAGTTGTACTATTTTGCATTCCCACCAGCAGTGAATGAGAGTTCCTGTTGCTCCACATCATCACCAGTATTTGGAGTTGTCAGTGTTTCAGATTTTAGCTATTCTGATAGATGTGGTAAGATCAGCCTTTGTTGTTACCTGTATCAATCTTTGCTACTCAAAGTGTTTCTCACTGTTATCTCCACTTCAAGATCTAAAAACAGTTGTCTCTGGCCTTGAGTTTCTGGAGTATCTGGTCCTATTAATTCTTGTCTGTACATTCAGAAAATTCATTTTTTGAGTTCATCTTTCTCTAAAATTCCTGGGCAAGTGTACTCAACAATGAACATGCAGGTTGGCATTCTCTTTCCCAACTTTTTTCCCCTAAGACTAAGATCATGTGTACATGATATGTCACCCAAAGTTAGCTTAGGAGATAGATTTACCAAATATTTTGCTACAGCATAAAATAGATTGTTACCAAATAACATGGATACCATCTATCTAGCCACCTGTTCCTAAGCCAATGTCATATTTTACTTTCAAATTTTCATGGAAGACTCTTACTTCTGATTGTCAGCTCCTGTATTAGTGAAAACAAGCTACTTTTTTTTTTTTACAAAGGCCCACATTCGAATGTTTTAAAGAAAAAGTTTATTTTTTACTCATTAAGAAGTATTATTTTTTAATTGAAGGCTTCTTTCCTCATCTCAATTTTTTTCTCTAAGAAAGATAAAGGTAAATGTATTAATCAATGTTCTCCACAGAAACAAAACCAATAGGGATAGATGATAGATAGATAGATAGATAGATAGATAAGAGTTATTATAGACATTGGCTAATGCTGTTATGGAGGCCAAGAAGTCCCACAATCTGCTGTCCACAAGCTGGAGAACAAGGAAAGGCACTATTGTAGTTCAGTTTGACAGTAAAGAGCTGAGAACCAGTGGAACCAATAGTGTAACTCTTGGTCTTAAGCAACAAACCTGAGAACCAGGAGCTTGGATATCTGAGGGTGGAAGAATTCACCCTTTCTCCAACTTTTTGCTTTATTCAGTCATCAACAAAGTAGTTGATGCCTGACCAGATAGGTAAAGGCAGATCTTTACTCAGTGTTACTGATTCAAATGCTAATCTCTTTTGAAAACATTTTCACAAATACACCCCAAAATAATGTTTTACAAGCTCTTTGGACACCCCTTAGCATAGTCAAGTTAACAAATTTAACCATCATAGTAGACTCTCCCTGACAGGTGCCCTCAAAAACGGTTACCTCAGCTAACTTTGGCTTGGGCTTTTAAGTGTGGAGTTCAAGTGCAATTAAAGTAACAAAGTTGCACTTATTTTTATTTGCTTCTTTTACATTAAAGCATCTCCAACTCTTTGTGATCTGAAAAGAGATTTCTAAGGGATTGTCCCCCGACCCTTTCTTCCTTCCTTCCTTCCTTCCTTCCTTCCTTCCTTCCTTCCTCCCTTCCTTCATCTCTCCCTCTTCCTCTCCCTCTTCTTATCCCTCTCCCTCTCCCCCCTCTTCCTTCTCTTTTATTCATCCGAAAGGGCCTATCAAACAGAAACAGTGTTCCATGATGGTTTGGAAATAACAAGCGATAAAGTCAGACAATATGAAAAAAATTCAGGAGAGGGTAGCCTATTAGACATAAAATAAAACAAAGCTCATTCAAGATAGTTGTTTCTGCCTGTCCTACATTAATTTCCAAGAGCATTAGGGAATAGGGATTGTTCTCTAAAGAAAAGGAAGAAAACAAACAACTAACAATTTAAAACCGTGTGTATACATGTTTTTTCCTTTAAAAATTTTTGAAGATTTTGATCAAATGGCCACATTTTAATAGCTGCAATGTAATAAAGCGAAACCAAGTTTGGTTCTCAAAACTAAGATACATTGCTTTAATAGCCATGCTTGGTTTAAAACTCACAGCTGTTAAATCCATGATAACTTACTTTAATAATGCTGGTTGTTCCAAAATAGGAAAATTGTATCAAACTACTTCAATTAATTCACTTGGAAATGAAAATCAGAAGTAAATATTTAAACATATCCCCAATTATAATTCTTTATTCACACAGGGCACCATTCTCAGAATTTAAAAGAACATTAAAAATCTATGATCTGATTCTCTTTTTTCTTTTTCATGTGTGAAGCAGCATCCATATTGTTCCCTTCTCTGCAGAACACTGAAGTTTCAGTAGAAAATAAAAAAGAGGGGCGCCTGGGTGGCGCAGTCGGTTAAGCATCCGACTTCAGCCAGGTCACGATCTTGCGGTCCGTGAGTTCTAGCCCTGCGTCGGGCTCTGGGCTGATGGCTCAGAGCCTGGAGCCTGCTTCCGATTCTGTGTCTCCCTCTCTCTCTGCCCCTCCCCCGTTCATGCTCTGTCTCTCTCTGTCCCAAAAATAAATAAAAAACGTTGAAAAAAAATTAAAAAAAAAAAAAAAAAGAAAATAAAAAAGAGTTCCTCTTCCCTAAAATGTATCCTTTATCTTGTGCTCTGAATTCAGGCCTCCCTTAGCTTGCATAAATTATTCATCCGGTCATAGATTCTCCAATATTGCATTTAGATCCTACTATGTACTCACACTATGCTAGGCACCAAGGATACAAAGATCCTGGAAAATATGTTTGAGAAAACAGGAGAAACCTGGTAGTCAGCTCCTGTTCTCCATCCAGCTCCCATTCTCAAACTGGAATGAATCAAAGCTCTTATTTTCTGAAAGTCAGGAAGTATATGACAGGGGTTGGAGTCAGGCAGGAAAATACTTTCCTTTTCTGCAGGCATCAGAAAATATTTTTGTTAGCAGTATTTTTCAGTCCCAATTTTACAAAAGCAAAACAAGTAGGAATATTCTTGGAATTTCAAGTGCTGTCCTGGAAGTCACAGCCAGCTTTAGGTCCTAGAATCATCTTCATGTATATTTAGGCCAGAGCAGAGAGCAGCTATCAAGTCATGCCAAACACCAGCCAGGACAAATTGGATTTGGATCTTGCAGACAGACCCCTGGAACTCAGGATGGATAGCTGTGTAGACACAGACTTCATTTCATTAAACTTGCAATTGTACCCCCCCCCCCATATTAAGTTATTTAATTTTGGGATCGTTCTTGCAGTGTTATGGTGGGGTAATTTACAAGAGAGAAGCATTTTTCCATTGTGCCATGGTGCAAAGAAGGGCAAAGGAATAAACACAGATGCTGATAGTTTTCAGTTTTGGTGGCAAGGAATTAAGAAATGTTCTACCTCTTGACTTCTATTTCTTTTGTAATTTAGGAAGCAAGCTTATCTGATGAGAAGGGAGAGACAATATAAATCTGAAAATATACACAATAAATAAATAAAATTAATAAAATAAAACAAAATAAAATGAAATATACTCAGGTCTTTAACAACCTGAAAAAAAAAAAGAAAAAATGTTCCCAGGCCCTATGCTTTTTCTCCCTCAACACTCCTCCAACAGATACTTCCTTTTCCTCTACTTCTGAGCCCTTTTAAACTCCTCTACTTCCTTCTAGGTCCATGACTCTATTTTTATTTCATTTGTTTTACTTGTTTGCTTCAACTCAGCCTGCCATATATGGTTTTCACATCTCTCAGTTCTAAAGTTTAGTTTCTTGGGGCGCCTGGGTGGCTCAGTCGGTTAAGCGTCTGACTTCGGCTCAGGTCACGATCTCGCGGTATGTGAGTTCGAGCCCCGTGTCGGGCTCTGTGCTGACTGCTCAGAGCCTGGAGCTTGTTTCAGATTCTGTGTCTCCCTCTCTCTCTGACCCTCCCCCGTTCATGCTCTGTCTCTCTCTGTCGCAAAAATAAATAAAAGTTAAAAAAAAATTTAAAGTTTAGTTTCTTAGAAACAAGAGTCTCATGGGTGAGCTTGGCTCAATTGGACCCACCTGAAATAGTCAGCTATGGCCACGAGTCATAGCCATATAGTTCTGGTGGCCATTCCCGCATATGGAGACTATTTATAGAAAAAGGGAAAATTGTAATATATCAGATAGTCAAATAATGTGTATCTATGACACAAAACCATGCCCATGGATTCTGTGTTTCTAGTATTCTTCATTTTCATAAGGTTCCTTCTCAGTCTCCATGTTGAACTCTTATTCCTCTACCTTCAATGCTGGTGTTTGTCAAGATTCTCTTCAAGATCTTCTTCTCTTCTCACTCTAGAACCCAGATGTGATTTCTAGAACCCAAAGGTGATTTCATCCTTTCCCAAGGATATAATCAATAGTTATGGGGTGGTAACCCCAAAATCTATACCTTTTTTTACAGGTCTCACTCCTAAATGTCAGGCTAGTAAAAACGACTGAGAACAGAGCTGAGCAATGGAGAGAGAGAAAAATCTTGATGACATCAAAAGTATCAAAACCCTGGATTGAACTGGCCTGAAATTATATCTGTTTCTTGGATGTTTTGTAATAAGAATTCTTCTTACTTAAGCCAGACTGACCTGGGTTTCTGTTACTTACATCCCAAAGCATATCTGACTGATCCAGGGATTTTTTTTAAATTTTTTTATTAAAATGTTTTATTTATTTTTGAAAGTGAAAGAGAGACAGAGTGTGAGTGGGGAGGGTCAGATAGGAAGACACAGAATCTGAAGCAGGCTCCAGGCTCTGAGCTGTCAGCACAGAGCCGGATGCAGGGCTCAAACCCATGAACTGTGAGATCATGACCTGAGCCAAAGTCTGACACTTAACTGATAAGCCACCCAGGCACCCCCTGATCTAGGGATTTTTAAAGGTTGGTTTCTTTCTCAGTGCTTCCTCTTACCATTTGTTCAGTTCTCTTTTTGGCCACCTCTTTCCTTCTCTCCTGAGGTCAGGCTAATAGCAACTCCACAAACATTCTCATGCTCTTCCAGAAACATTCATATTCTTTCCATTATCATTAATCCCCTTTCCCAAGTCAACACACACACATGCATGCACACACACTGAAACAAATCCAGAGTGCTAGTTATCATTTAGCTCATACTTGATAAACAGTTAATTTGAGAATGTGCAGTCATCAAAGTTAATCCAAATGATATTCTCCATTTTTATGAGAAAAGGAGACAAAGTTTCACCATGACTTGTATTAAAAAAGGAACCCAAGTAACCTGAGAACCAGTCCCATCTATTCTGACAACAACAACAAAAGAGCTGGGATAACACATTTTTAGAAAATATTTGTCTTTTTATTTCTATGCTAATAAAAATTATAACATATGTTCTTCATAGTGTTGTCACAAAACTTTAATTAGTAAGAACTTTGAAATGCTTTGAAAAATGAAGAACTGCTCTGTGATAATGATATAATAAAAGAGGTAGATATATATTATAAAGTAAAGGAAAATTAGGTGGTATTAAGCAAATGACCTCTTAAAAATGCATATGTAAGTACTTAGATATGCACCATTTTTATCTGGATATATATAAGAATACTTACATTTTTATTTATCCAATCCATAATTTTGAAAATAAAACCTTCCAAGTTATTTCACATATTTACAAATATGGTCATACTCTGTGGAATTCATATACAGTCCAGCACTTTAGTATGTATACAAATGATTCAATTAAAAGAGAAAAGGAGGGGCACTTGGGTGGCTCAGTCGGTTAAGCCTCCGCCTTTGGCTCAGGTCATGATCTCACAGCTTGTGAGTTTGAGCCCCTCGTTGGGCTCTGTGCTGACAGCTCAAAGCCTGGAGCATGTTTCAGATTCTGTGTCTTCCTCTCTCTCTCTCTGCCCCTCCCCCACTCATGCTCTCTCTCTGTCTCTTTCTCTCAAGAATAAACATTAAAAAAAATTTTTTTAAAGAGAAAAGGACATCACATTGATAAGAGAAAGGATGAAAAAAACTTGATCATTTCAATAGATGCAGAAAAAACATTTGACAAAGTACAACATCACTCATGATAAAACCTCTCAACAAAGTAGGTATAGAGGGAACATATCTCAACATAATAAAGACCTTGTATGAAAAACCCACAGCTAACATCATATTCAATGGGGAAAAAACTGAGTTTTTCTAAGGTTAGGAACAAGACAAAGAGGTCCACTCGCACCACTTTTATTCAATATAGTACTGGAAGTCCTAGGCACAACAATCAGACAACAACAAGAAATAAAAGTCTTTCATCCAAATTGATAAGAAAGGAGTAAAATTCTCACTACTTGCAGATGACATGATACTGTATGTAGAAAACGTGAAAGACTACCAAAACACTATTAGAATTGATAAATGAATTCAGTAAAGTCACAGTCAGTTGCTAAAAATGAAGCAACAGAAAGAGAAATTAAGAAAATAATCTCATTTACAAGTGTACCAAAAATAATGACAATTAGGAATAAACTTAACCAAAGAGGTAAAGGAACTGTACTCTGAAAACTATGAAACATTGATGAAAAAATTGAAGACAACACAAAGAAATGGAAAGATATCCCATGCTCATGGATTGGAACAACAAATACTATTAAAATGTCTACACTACTGAAAGGAATCTACAGTTTTAATGCAATCCTTATCAAAATACCAACACTGGGGCACCTGGGTGGCTCAGTGGGTTGAGCGTCTGACTTTGGCTCGGGTCATGATGTCGTGGTCTATGAGTTTGAGCCCAGTGTCACAGCTCAGAGCCTGGAGCCTGCTTTGCATCCTGTGTCTCCCTCTCTCTCTGCCCCTGCTCATACTCTCTCTCTCTCTCTCTCTCTCTCTCTCTCAAAAATAAATAAACTTAAAAAAAAATACCAACACCATTTTTCATAGAACTAGAACAAACAATTCTAAAATTTGTATGGAACTACAAAGGACACTCAATAGGCAAAATAATCTTGAAAAAAAAAACCCAAACAAATATCACAATTTCAGACATCAAGTTATTTTACAAAGCTGTAGTGAAACAGCATGGTACTGGCACAAAAATAGACACATATACCAATGGAGCAGAATAGGGGTGCCTGGGTGGCTCAGTCAGTTAGGCATCCAACTTCAGCTCAGGTCATGATCTCACAGTTTGTGAGTTCAAGCCCCACATCGGGCTCTGTGCTGACAGCTCAGAGCCTGGAGCCTGTTTCAGATTCTGTGTCTACCTCTCTCTCTGCCCCTCCCCTGCTGGTGCTCTGTCTCTCTCTCTCTCTCTCTCAAAAATAAAAATAAAAATAAAAAAATAACAAAAATAAAAATAGATCAATTGAGCAGAAGAGAAAGCCCAGAAATAAACTCACAATGTTATGGTCAATTAATCTTCATATCTATGTAATACAGATTATATAAATATGTAATGGAATATTATTCATTCATAAGAAAGAATGAAATATTGCCATTTGCAACAACATGGATGGACCTAGAGAGTATAATGCTAAGAGAAATAAGACAGAGAAAGACAAATGCCATATGATTTCACTCATGTGGAATTTAAGAAACAAAACAGTGAACAAAGAGAAAAAAGAGACAAACCAAAAAATAGACTCTTAACTGTATAGAACAAACAGATGGTTACCTGAGGGGAAGTGGGCAGGGGGAGGGTAAAACAGATGAAGGGAATTAAGAGTACACTTATCTTGATGAGTACTGAGTAGTATATGGAAATGTGGAATCACTATATTGTACCCCTGAAACTAATAGAATACTGTATGTTAACTATACCGGAATTAAAATCCAATATAAAAAATTAGGGGAAGAAGAACTCAACCATTGTTTAATATCATACAGACATATTTGTATCTTAATTGCATGAATATTGATCTAGCCAGAAATGCAACATTGACCTGATCACAAATGTAACTGTGTTTCTATATGGTAGATTTGTATAAAAGACTGAGTGCAACATAATAAGATGCTGTAAGCAAATGCAAAACAATACTTTAGAATACTCCCAAGCAATTCCTAGGGCATCGAATAAAAATTAAATTCAATACAAATTAAATATAGATAATATACTTTATTTCTAACATATATCTTGCTTACAGCATATATCCCAAAATAACTTAAATAAGACTTACAATCTTATAGCAATAGCAATATTGATTAAATATTAATTTAGTTTTTGTTTATGTAAAATATTGTTTAAAAAGAGAGTTTATGAAATTAGAACTAGATAATAATCATCTTGCATCTCTAACCAAATCCTTACAAATAATTCCTTTCAGCTAAAGATCTCACTTCTTTTTAAATGTATAACTACCTTTAAAACAATTTGTTATAAATAAGCATTCAAAAGGATAAAACCAAAAGAATGAGTAGAATAAAAAATATATAGTGATGTAGTAGAAAGAATGGAAAGGGAAGAGAATGAGGTCTTTGCCCTAGTTTAGCTTTTGTATTACATAGCTATGTGAATTTGTTCTAGTCATCTGCCTTCCTTGGGGCTCCGTTTTCTAATTTTCTAACCTGAATAAAGGGAATGTTGGTTTCATTAAGAAGATTCCTATTCATCTTAAGATGCATTTTTGGTATGTCAGCTATTATTTAGTGTAGTAAGGAGAGGAAGTAATAGATATATAATGGAAGCACGTGCCCAATCTTAAGTAACATTATACAGGAAAGTAAAGGGTGACATTTTTCCAAAAAGAAGTCCATACATCTTCTGAAATTGCCAAATGTATTTATGGAATGGTTAGCTCCAGTTTACTCTTAAGAACTTGGAAAATGTGGTTGTTTACATATAGTGGATTATTTGTGATCTTCTGTTGTATCTTTCTGTACTAAATTATATGCCTCTTTTGTCACTCTTCTTCTAAAAAGCTAAGAATTTAGAGGATTGGGCTATGGTTGGGAAATAAGGAAAAGCACTAGGTGACCTAAAACTGTTTAGAGTGTATTTGTGTTCCAATTTAAGAAAGACAGTAAATCAAAGAAGAGTAAGTAAAAAGTTGCCTGGGGCTACTTTAACTTATGCACAAACAGCACACACAAGATTCACAGGGTGCTTCAAATAACTACCATTTTTCGCTTTCTATTGAAAAGCAAATGCAGCAGGATCCACTTAAACATTAGTCATGTCAAATTGATGCTGGATCTCTCTTCTTTCCTGAAGGCACTTCTATAACACAATTGTCATTACTGTGGAAGAAGCTGAGCCTAGCTCTGTGCTCAAGATGCCAAAATAATTTAGTCATTACCAAATTCTATAGTTTAGCATTATACAAACATTGCTTTATACTTGGACTAGTCTGTCTTTTGAGATTGTTCAGAAATAAAACATAAGCCACCTGCTCAATCAACAAAAGCAGTTAAAGAGAAATGAAGTCAGGCTTCAGTGCAAATAAAGGTTAGAACAATAGCCACCTGGGGACAGAGTAACACCAAGCTCACTACTGAGAATTATTTTAAGGACAAAGGAAGGCAATTTCGTCCATTTAGTGGGGAAAAATACTCTAATGAGACTTTAATGAGGGAGGAAAAACACATCCCCAGGCTTAAGTGGGGTATTCTGTGAAACTCCTGACAATGGATTTGAAAGTTACCCTTCCTTTAAACCTGCTACTCTGCCTTTATTCATTCACATAATAATTATGAAACATCTACTGTATACCAGATACTGCTGGTCATATGGAGATGAAAAATAAGCACTTGGTTTCTAGAGTGATAATTGCTGTAATAGGATTGTGATAGGAGACAAGAAGAGTAGCATGTGGCCAATGCTGGAACATTAAGGAGGATGTCCCAGAAGAGGAAATTATTGCCATAAGTCTTAAAGATTGTAGGAGTTAGGCCAGGTGAAGAAGTGGGAATAGGCTTTTCCAGGGGAAAGGACATTTTCAGTAAATCATGATAGATTCAGGAAAATTGCTGGAAGATCAGCTATGTGTACAGGAAGAGTGAGAGATGAAGTTAGAGGCAAGGATCAGATCATGGAGAGCCTTGTAGGTTACACCAAGAAGCTTAAATTTTATTTAGAAAAGTGTGGAGATATTGGCAGAATATGAGGAGGCAGAGTAACAAGATTTGGATTTTTTAAAGCTTTCTTTGTATGTAGAGTTTCATCTTTTATTCATATATTTGACAAATATTTGTGGAACATCTACTGTGATCAATGTACTGTATCAGAAAAAGAAAATGCAACTATAAATCAGAGTGTCAGGTTCCCTGCCCTTCATGGAGTTTATAGTTTCTCAATAGAGATGAATAGCCAATTGCTTTTTACTCAACAGGTTGTTTCAACATTCATGGCAAGAAATAATTGGGTTTCACAATTCAGACAATAGCAATAGAGGTAGAGAAGAAGGAATACAAGATAGGAGTAGAAGTAACAGGATTTGGGCTCCTGGTGACCTTAACATAGGTAACAGTTCTTTTTTTTTTTTTAAATTTTTTAATGTTTATTATATTGGAGAGAGAAAGAGAGAGTGTGCCAGAAGGGGAGGGGCAGAGAGAGAGAGAGACAGAGACAGAGACAGAGACAGAGACAAAAACTGAAGCAGGCTCCAGGCTCTGAGCTGTCAGCAGAGGGCCCGATGTGGGGCTAGAACCCAGGAGCCATGAGATCATAATCTGAGCCAAAGTCAGATGTTCAAGGAACTGAGCCACCCAGGCACTCTACACAGGTAGCATTTCTAATAATAATTATGTAGCTGATAAAAAGTTATCTATTGATTGGCTACTGTTTGCTAGGCACTGAAACAAGCACTCTATTTTACTCAATGCCCGTGAAAACTCTGCAAAGTATATTTTATTTGTCAATTTTATCAGAAATGCATAGATTTCAAAACTGACCTCAGTACTTTGCAGCTCTTCCTATCAAGAGATGGAGTCTGGGGTGCCTGGGTGGCTCAGTTGGTTAAGCATGCAACTCTTGATTTTGGCTCAGGTCATGATCTCAGGATTTGTGAGTTAGAGCTCCACATCGGGCTCCACACTCACAGTGTGAAGCCTGCTTGGGATTCTCTTTCTCCCTCTCTCTCTGCCCACCCTCCCACCCCTCCCCCCGCCGTCTCTCTCTCTCACTCTTAAAAATAAATAAACTTTATTTTTTTTTTATTTTTTTATTTTATTTTTTTTTTCAACGTTTATTTATTTTTGGGACAGAGAGAGACAGAGCATGAACGGGGGAGGGGCAGAGAGAGAGGGAGACACAGAATCGGAAACAGGCTCCAGGCTCTGAGCCATCAGCCCAGAGCCCGACGCGGGGCTCGAACTCACGGACCACGAGATCGTGACCTGGCTGAAGTCGGACGCTTAACCGACTGCGCCACCCAGGCGCCCCTAAACTTTATTTTTAAAAGGGAGATAAAGTCTATTCTCCCACAAGTTTTGATATCCTGACTTGCTTTCACCCACACAACACAACACGAATGACATTATATCAATTCAGGGCTTAGGCCTTTGTCTTGTGAGCCCTCCTTTGTCCACATGCCCATAAAACCAATGAACAAAACTGAGAATGGGCCCCATCCATATAGAAGCTTTCCTAAATTTAGGGGGTACTTATTTTCACATTTTTCAAAAAAGATACTATTCTTTACAAGTTTCAAATTTCATATCCTTTATTTCTGGATATCCATGGCACTCCCTATGTTTAACACCATGGCATTCTGGATCTTCAGGCAAACTCAGAGAAACTCTCTGAGAAACACTGTCAAGTGTTTGTGGTTCAAGATTCTCTCAGTGGCAGGGAACCTCTAATGGTTTTTCATAGACATTTTAAAATATAAATCTCTGTTTATGTAATTGCTTACTATAAAAACTGTGAACCAAGAATCATACCACAGAACCACTTACAGAAAAATATATCAGAAATTAGAGAAAATATATTCTAACTACCTGCTTTCACATATGAGAGAACTGAGATTCAAAAATATTGTCTGTCACCAGCCCAGGGTCATACAGTTCATTAGTTATAGAGAGGTGGAATCTTCCAAAACTGTCCAATGGCATCTCAACATTAAAAAGCATTGCTTCTGGGATGTCTGGCTGGCTTGGTCATGTGAGCATGGAATTTTTGATCTCATGGTCAGGAGTTCAAGCCCACATTGGATGTAGAGATTACTTAAATAAATAAATAAACTTAAAAGAAAAAAAGAAAAGAAAAGAAAGCACTGCCTCTATCCAATGATTAGTTAATGGAGCCAAAGCTAAAATAGGCACTTTTGTCTCCCTAGGAAATGTTCAAGTTCTGCAATATTAAAGTACAACTAAAAGACAGGAACCTAAACAACTAAAGCACAAGAGAACATGGGGGGAGAAAACACAATAATACACTTCCCTTAAACTACATTTTCTAACACTTTTCTTGAAAGGCAAAAATCAATTTTTATAGAGTTCAGTTGAGAGGAAAAATTCAGTGGAGACTATTTTTAAACACAATTAAAAATTCAAGAAGGCAGTTAAAACACAGTTTAAAGAATTTAAAAAAAATGTTGTAGAGCAATAATTAGTGCCTAAAAAGGAATCATTATAGAAATAAAATGATTGTGATTATTATCTTTCCTAAGGTAATATAACCTCCAATAATCATTTTTTATTAAAAAATAATAACAACTTTTGAAGTTTAAATACTCCTATTTCACCCAAATTTTAATATACACAACTGAACTATCTAAAAATATGATGAATTAGGGTTTTTCTAAAATTCTCAAAATAGTGCATATAATTATGTTATTTATTCTCACGAGGAGAAGTTTACAATTCTGGGATGAAAGGTTTCAATGACTTGTTGAAGGTTACATAGGAGAGCTGAAATAAATGTAAAAACAGAAGAAAGCTGGTGAATCTGTGGATATACCACGAAATGCCTTCGCAGCCAAAACTTCTCTGAGAAGCATCCTCAGACCCAGACTCTGATAAAGGGGCGGGCTGCCCTCCTATGTGACTGTGACTTCACTGCAAGCACAATTCATGGGAACAAAGGTGCACATGTATTACAAAATAACCTAATCTTATTCTCTCAGAAATTTGCTTTCTAATTCAGGGATTTAGGTTTTTGGTATTGTTTCTCAAAGTTATAAGGTGTTGTTCAGTGGGTGTGTGAACCACGTCAGACAAATAGCTAGAGTAAGAGAGAACTAGAGTATAAGGAAGAGAAAGGACATGATATTGGGACAGGGGCTGCTTATTAACCTTCTAATATATGTGAAATCAGCTGTATTTCCTACAACTGGGTTCCTTGAGATTCCTCGGGCTCCTCAGTGCTTTACAGGCCATCAAATCTGTTAGGGTCATTCAGAGATAATAAATTAGGCCCCCAACTTGGAACCAATTGAGAAGTAACTTTAGAAACATAAAAGAAATCAAATAGCTTTAGTGGTAAAAGCTAAGTCTGTTAATAACTCACCCTAAATTTGTCAGATTTACCTACCCATGCACAACCTCAGAAGGAATACTACAGGTGTCAAGGTACAAGGGCCTGTAACTGAAAAAAAAAACACAGTATGGAGGCACAGGTAATACATATCTCTGCACTTAGGCAAACTTCAAAATGAGAGCAGAAAGAAGTGGGTGAGCTCCGCACATTCAATGTATTCTTCAAATTCACCAAAGTAAGTCATGTCCACCTCTGTGATGTTAGGTCTCATCCCAGACATTCTTATGTAATTAGTCTCGGTATTATCAGACACTCAGACTTTTAAAGCTCCCCAGATGATACTACTGTTCAGTCCATCTGGAGAACCTCCTTTCTAGGGAAGACTTGCTAGAGAAAGGAGTGGTCTTGGTCCACCACTCCCCACCCCCAAGCTTTGTGCACTCTTAGCTATTGGAACGATCATTTGACTTACGGTCAACCTGGGCAGTGATTGCGCCTCTCATGAAAGCATATCAGTATTTTTGTCAGAACTATCCTGCTTCCATACTCAAGAGGCTCCAACCAAAATATGAATGACTTCTGTCTGGACTATCTTTAATCCTCTGATGGGTAATGTATATCCCACAGAAAACTGAGGAACCCACCAAAAACTACTTTATCAGTTGAATTAACACCAAGCATGGCTCAATCCAAAGTTACATACTCTTCTATTTTTCACCTCAAATTATGTTAATTCCTGTTCATTATAGCTCATCAAAGTTTCTGCAATAAGATTAAATGACTAAGATATGCCAATGATAAAATAACAGTTAAGATATGCTCCATATTTGAATACAAATCTCTTCCATAATTATTTCATGGGAAAATATGGAAAAAAATCCAAAGACATTTTATGTTTAAAATCAAAATATCTTGTTCAGATGAAAGAATTTAAAGCCTAGTGAATTTAAAGTTCCCCTCAATTTCTTATCTCATTTAATCTCTGCAAGAAGAGGTCATGATACTTATAGATATTGTATTGTTTTCATGGAAAAGCTATAAATCCCATAGTACCTATAAAGTTGAATTTAAAATCAAAATCTCTAATGTGCCTCATTAAAAAAAAAATCAAAACGTTAGCAGGACGTTATTATTATCACAGAATTGGACCATTCCTGAAAAATATGGAAAACAAGCCAAACCACAACACCAAACATGCCCTGTTAAAATTATATTACAAGAATATACTTACTGTTGTCATCAACCAACAGATCAGTCTTATCTGTATATTATAATCACCTGAAGTACTTGTAAAAGATTCTGGTATCTTTCCAAGCACAATTAAATCTATATCTCTAAAGAAAGAATTTGTGCTGATACATTCTTTAAATCTCCCCAGTTTTTTTTCCCTTAAAAAAAAACTTTTTTAGCAGTTTTATGTTAACAGAACAATTGAGCAAAAAGTACAAAAAGTCCCCATATACTCCCTCACTTCCCCCTCTGTTCTCTGCTATTATTAACATCATGCATCAGTGTGGTACATTTGCTACACTGATTATCCTATATTTGAAACATCATTTTTAACTAAAGTCCGTACATTACATTTATATTACAGTTCACATGACAGTTCACTCCTTGTGTTAAACATTCTCTGAGTTTTGACAAATGTATGCTGACATGTATGCATCATTACAGTATCATATAGAACTTTGACTGCCCTAAAAATTTATCCCTTCTTCCCTGAACCTGAACCTGGGACAACCACTGATTACAGTCTCCAGAGTTGAACCTTTCCACATGAATTCCCTAGTTGGAATTATATGGTGTGCAGCCTTTTCAGATTGCCTTCTTTCACTTAGCACGATGCATTTAAAGTTCCTCCATGTGTTTTCATGGCTTGAGAGCTTATTTCTTTTTATTGCTGAATAAAATTTTAGTATATAAATATACCACAGTTTTTATATCTATTCACCTATTGAAGTACATCTTGGCCCAAAGTACTTTAACATCCAACCAGAATGAAAAATCGACTCCCATACACCAGAGCATAAACTCAACAGTTTTTGAAGAAAGGAGAAGAAATGCAGAAAACACTTATTTTAGCCATGGTGGGATTTCAGGTACTCAATGCCAGCATATATTTAAATACATGTGTGAGAAACATAATTGAGAGAAAATTCTCATCAGGGGTTAATATTTTTCACTAAAAATTTTTCATTTTGGGGTGAAAGTCACCTATTCATACTGTCTTCTCATGCTGAGTTTGAGCTATTTTCTTCTTACAATGTCTAGAAATTTGCATTACTAGCAGTTCCAGTCACCTTTTGCTGTTTTACTTCCTCCCAATCTAGCCATTAAATTTAATCTCTCCTAATCCATTTATTTGGGGGGGGGGTGCTTTCACACTATCTTATAAATAAACATTTTAGCTCCATGATGTAGTTCAGTCATTTAATAAGGACACTTATTAAATGGCACAGGAAAGGTTTCCCCTAATCTTTTCATTTGTTTCAACTAGAGATATACTTTTCAGCATATTTCTAAGGAAATGGTCTCCTGTTTTTTTGGTTTTGGTTTTGGTGCTTGGTTTTTGTTGCTGTTTTGTTTTGTTTTGTTTTGTTTTGTTTAGCTTGTGACTCCAGAGGCCTATGATGGATCCACTTCTGTCATATAATCCTCAGTACATTTTCCTACTGAGCTTTGGAAAAGTCACAGGTCTCATGCATCATTTCCCTTTTTGTTGTTGTTTGTTTTTATTTATCTTCAGTCAGCTCTACTAAGATATAATTCACAATTCATTCTGTACAATTCATTGATGTAAAATGTAAAATTCAACATTTTTCAGTATACTCACTGGGTTGTGCAACCATCACAACAATCTAATGATACAACATTTTTGGCTCCTCTAAAAAACCATTTCTGATCTTAGTGTAAAAACATTCATTCTTTCATCATAAAACACAGCATTAGCTGTATTTTTTTTTATAGATATCCTTATTCAGGTTAGGAAATTCCCTTTTACTCCTAGTTTGTTGAATGTTTTTATCATGAAAGCGAGTTAAATCTTGTCTAATGCTTTTCAAATGATTATATGATTTTTGTCTTTTATTAATATGATGTGTTACATGAATTGATTTTTGGTTACAAATTCAACCTTGCATTCTTGGAATAAATCCTACTTGGTCATAACGTATAATCCTTATTTTGTTCTTGAATTTGTGTTGCTAGTATTTTATTGAGTAATTTTGTAGATATATTCATAAGAGATACTAGTCTATATTTTTTTCTTTTCTTGTGATATTTAGCCTAATTTTCATATCATTGTATTACTGGACTCATAAAATGAGTTTCCAACTCATCTATGTTTTGAAAGGTTTTGTGAAGAATTTATATTTAGTTTCTTTGGATCTTTGGTAGAATGTACTAGTGAAACTTTTTGGGTCTGGATTTTCTTTTGGAAAGTTTAAAATTATTAGTTCAACCTTTTCACTTGTTGTCAGGCCTACTAAGAATTTCTATCTCTTCTTGTAGTCAGATTTCATTTGTGTCTTTCTAGGAATTAGTTCATTTTATCTATTATCTAACCTGTTGGTTCATAGTAATTTATTTATAACATTTCCTTACAATCTTTTTTATTTCTGTAAGGTCAGCAGTGATGTCCCTCATTTCATTCTCAATTTTAGTAATTTAAGTTTTCTCTCTTTTATTCTTGGTTAATCTACCTAAAAGTTTGTCGATATTATTGATATTTCAAAGAACCAAATTTGGGGTTTATTTCTATTTTCTCTATTGTTTTTACTTCCTTATTTCATTTATTTCTACTTTGATATTTATTATTTCCTTCCTTCTACTTGCTTTGAGCTTAATCTGCTCTTCCTTATTCTAGTTTCTTATGATGGAAGGTTAAATTATTGAGTATATATCTTCTAATATAGGCATTTACAGCTTTATTTAAATTTTTATTGCTTTAGCCATATCCCCATATACTTTTATATTTTCATTCTACTCAAGTTATTTTCTCTTCTGTTATCTCTTTGATCTGTTAATTATTGAAGAGCCTGTTCAATATTCATTTCAATATATTTCTGAATTTCCCATATTTTCTTTTATTACTGATTTCTAATTTAATCTTATTGATATTGGAAAACATCATTTGTATGATTTCAATCCTATTAAATTTATTCAGGCTTGCTTGATGGCGTAGCGTATAGTCTGTTTTGGACAAGGTCCCAGGAGCACGTGAAAAGAATGTGCATTCTGCTGCTTTGGGGTGGATGGTTCTATCTACAGATGTCTGTTACGTCTGGTGAGTCTGTTTCCATGTTGATCTGCCCAACTGTTTTTCTGTTATTGAAAGTGTAGGACTGAAATCTTCAGCTATTATTTTGAGCTGAATATTCCTCCCACAATTTAGTACAATTTTGGAACTTCACTGTAAGGTGTTTATAAATTTATAATTGTTACATATTTCATGAATGGATCCTTTATCATTGTAAAATGTTCATCTCTGTGTCAGTAACATTTTTGTTTTAAAATCTATTTTGTCTAATGTGAGTATAGCTACTCCAACTTTCCTTTTCTTCCTGGTGCATGGTGTAGCTTCTTCCACGCTGGTACTTTCAACCTACTAGTGTTTTTGAATACCAAGTATGTCTCTTCTAAGACAAAACATAGAGTTATGTTTCTTACATTTAATCTGACAATCTCTAACTTTTGATTGGATTGTATGATCTATTTACATTTAATATTACTGATATGATTGGAATTAAATCTGCTATTTTATCTTTTGTTTTCTATGTGCCTCATTCTTTTTTTGTTCCTCTACTCTTCCTTTGTTAACTTCTTTTATATTAATCAGATTATATTTAGTATAACACTTTAAATCTCTAGTAAAGGTTTGATTATATTTTTGAATGTAATTTATTACTGGCTTCTTAAGGACTTACAACATGTCATCTAAACTTATTAGAGTCTGTTTCAGATTAATACTGACTTAACTTTACATAAAATATAAAAATTTTATGAAGCTCCATTTCCTCCCTATATTTTTGTGCTGTTATTGTCATTTATACTACATCTATATATTTTACAAACTTAACAATATATTGTTATAGTTATGACTTCATAGAATCATATGTTTTAAGGAAGCTAAATAGGGGCACCTGGGTGGCTCAGTCAGTTAAGCGTCCGACTTTGGCTCAGGTCATGATCTCATGCTCCATGAGTTTGAGCCCCGCATCAGGCTCTGTGCTGACACCTCAGAGCCTGGAACCCGCTTCAGATTCTGTGTCTCCCCCTCTCTCTGCCCCTCCCCTGCTCATGCTCTGTCTCTCTCTGTCTCAAAAATAAAATTAAAAAAATTTTTTAAAGAAGCTAAATAAATAAAAGCATGTATATATGTTAACTTTATTATTTACCTTCTCTATTTCTCTTTACTTCTGTCTAGTGTCATTTCTGTACTCCAACATGGCTTTGTTCCTGTTCATCCCTTTGTGCTGTTATTGTCAAATATATTACATTTCCATGCATTATATGCCCAATAATAGCATCATGTACATGGTATGTTATATAATTCCTTTTTAAATCAGTCAACAGAAGAAAGAAAAGAACTGTGCAGTTACACTGTATTTTGTAATTACCTACATAATTACCTTTACTGGGACTCTGCTTTTTCTTGTGGTTTTGCATTACTCTCTGTGTCACTTGCTTTCCTGTCATAAGAACTTCTTTTATTATTTCTTTTAAGGTTGATCTGCTAGCAACAAATTCTCTCATCTTTGTTTATCTGAGAATGTCTTTATCTCACCCATTTATCTCACCCACGTTTTTGAAAGATAATTTTGCTAGATATAAGATTTTTTAACAGTGTTTTCTTTTATCACTTTGTGTCAGCCCACTTCTTTCTGAACTCTGTAATTTGATGTTAGGCCCCTTCTTCTTTTGCTTCTTTCAAGACTTTCTCTTTATCTTCCAACATTTTGACTGTGACTAGTATGGGTGTTTTCCTCTTTGTGCCTATCTTCATTTTTTTTGGTAATGTTTATTTATTTTTGAGAGAGAGAGATAGTGTGCCTGTGGAGCAGGGGCAGAGAGAGAGAGGGGACAAAGGATCCGAAGCAGGCTCTGCAACGACAGCAGAGAGCCTGTTGGACATAGGGCTCAAACTCACAAACCATGAGATCATAACCTGAGTCAAAGTCAGACTCTCAACCAACTGAGCCACCCAGGCGCCCCAACTCTTTGTGCTTATCTTATAGTTTCTTGGGGTTCTTGGCTTTGTACATGAATGTTTTCCATCAAACTTGGAAGTTTTCAGCCTTTGTTTCCTTGATTATTTATACTCTCCTTTGCTTTGGTTTCCTTTTCATAGCCCTCTTGCAAGTATGCTACTGTGTTTAATAGTGTTCCACATTTCTCTGAGACTCTGTTAATCTTTCTTTGTTCTTTACTCTCTTTTTCACATTATATAATCCTATTGATCTATTTTAAAGTTCACTGATTTTCTTCTATAAGCTCAAGTCTACTGTTGAACCATTCTAGTGAATTTTTTATGTCAGTTATTGTACTTTTCAATCACAGAATTTTAATTTGGTTCTTTTTAATAATTTCTATCTCATCATTGATATTCAATATTTTATGAGATGATCATCATACCTTCTTTCATTCTTCAAGCATAGCTTCCTTTACTTCTTTAAACGTATTTGCAATAGCCGCTTTAAAGTCTTTGTCTGCTAGGTCCATCGTCTGGATGACTTCAAAGATCTATTCTATTGCCAAAATTTTTGTTGTATGTGAGTCACACTCTCTTGTTTGTTGTCATGTTTCATTATTTTTGTTGAAAATGGGGTATTTTCAAAAATACATGGTACAAATTCTGGATTCTAATTATACCTGGTTGCTATTTGCTCGGTCATTGGTTTCTTTGTTTAGAGACTTGACTGAGATGATTCTATAAGGTACATTTTTCCTGCAGTATGCAGCCTCTGATATTGTCACTCATATTGTCCTCTCTTATTGTTGTTGTAGTTTAATCTTGGTCACTCTTGGGTCAGCATAAACCACTTATTGGTCAAAGATTACACATAAGCCTCCTTAGGCAGTTAGATTTTTACCCTTTACTATTGGACATGTGTGTGAGGTTTGGAGACTATCATAGTCCAGGAATTTTATTTTACTTTTTCCCCCATATTCATCCAGGAAGAGTAGGTTGGAGGTTCTCTCTTTGATCATTCTTGAGAGAATGTGGCCTTGGGCATTCATATAGTTTTTGAGGCTGCCAGGGATGACTGTAACATTATTTTAAAACTTGGCTTCTTAAGAAGTCATCTCTGATCAGGAGTGCCTGGGTGACTCAGTAGGTTAAGCGTCTGACTTCAGCTCAAGTCATGATCTCACAGCTTGTGGGTTTGAGCCCTGTGTTGGGCTCTCTGCTGGCAGCTCAGAGCCTAGAGCTTGTGTCAGATTCTATGTCTCTGCCCCTTTCCTGCTCACTCTCTGTCTCTCTCTCTCTCTCTCAAAAATAAGTAAACATTAAAAAAAAAATTTTAAAGAAGTCAGATCTGTTCAGAGCAGGTTATTGTTATGGCAATGTCCCGTTAGAGGTGGTGTTTCAGCCTCTTTGCTGTGAAGCTTCAGACATTGTTGATCTATTTGAGCCTTGGAGAATGCTTTCAAGTCTACCCCACATCTTGACTGTTCCTGAGCAAGTTCAGCATAGAAAAATATGTGCACTGACTTTCCAAACCCTAGAGTTGTCTGTAATCCCAGGAGGGTTTTTATTGATTGTCTCTTTCCCTGGTTCTCTTTACTCAGCTTCTGGCTACTCTGCCATTTTATTTATATGAGAACTACCAGCATCTTAGCCTTGAGGCTTACAGTAATGTATTTTTCTACCATCACAACCTTGGAAGAAGGATTATTCTTTTTATAATAAGAAAATTATTTCCTTTTATTTATTGACTTATAAGATCTATCCCTTCATTGTGAAAGAATGACACATTGAGGCTTAGCTATCTAAAGCTACTTTCAGAATTCAGTGATTAACAATTCCAGAGCAGGTTGGTTGAAAGTTGTCTTGACTGCAAGACAGTATACCTAGCATGGTGTGCCTGGCATGAACGATTTTAATCTAAAATATCACATGGTTTCTATAGCATCATGTGGAACTCAACTCTGTGGATAAAAGCCTAGACCTCGGCTTATAGATTTAGCTTAAAAAGTCTATTTAAGAAACTGAAAGATTACTTCCTACTGTAATATCTAAAGGTCTGTTTAGGAATGATTCCCTGTGGTAGGCAGAATTGATAAGAATAAGATATCCCCTCTCTCTGCCTCAAGATGTACAAACTTGCTGTACAGCCCTTGCTGTACAAACTTTTTCCTAGTGATTCAAACACTAATGTGTTACTATGGGTTTAGCAGATGTAATTAAAATCCTTACTCAACTGGTTTTAAATTGGAGATACTATCTTAGGTGAGTCTGATCTAATTAAGCAAGTCCTTTAAAATAAAGTGAAGTGGCAGGACATTCTTCTTCTTTTATGGCTGAATGATATTCCATTATTTGTATATACAAGATTTTCTTTACCCATTCATCTGTTGACAGACATTTAGGCTGTTTCCATATCCTAGCTATTGTGAATAATGTTTCAGTGAGCATGAGAATGCAAATATCTCTTCAAGATATTGATTTCAATTTGGGACAATATAAATCCAGAAATGGGATTGCTGGATGATATGAGAGTACTATTTTTAATTCTTTAGATTTATAATAACCATCTAACGGAAGTAAAGTGCTAGCTTGCTGTAGTTTTGATTTGCATTTCCCTGAAAATTAGTGAGGTTAAGCAACTTTTCATATACACGTTGGCCATTCTGTATTTGTTCTTTAGAAAATTGTCTAGCAAGTTCTTTCTCTATTTTTTAATTGAGTTATTTGCTTTTTTTGCTATTGAGTTGTATGAGTTTCTTATATGTTTTGGAAATGAAACCCTCATCATATAAATAGTTTGAAAATATCTTCTCTCTTTCTAGGTTGCCTTTTCACTCTGTTAATTGTTTTCTTTACAGTGCAGAAGTTTTTAGTTTTATGTACTCTCACAATCTATTATTGCTTTTAAGGCCTTTGCTTTTGATGTCATGTCCAAGAAATCATTGCCTAGACAGATGCCATGAAGCCTTTTCTCCTGTTTTCTTCTAGAAGTTTTATAGTTTCAAACCTTATGTTTAAGTCTTTAATCTTTAATCCATTTTGAATTGATTTTGTGTGTGGTAAAAGGGTCCAATTTCATTCTTTTTCATGTGGATATCCAGTTTTCTCAACACCACTCAACAACATGGGTGAACCTCGAGGACATTATGCTAAGTGAAATAAGACAGTCACAGAAGGATAAATACTGCATGTTGCCACGTATGTGAGTATTTAAAATAGTCAAGCTAAGAGAAACAGGGAATAGAATTTTTAGGGACTGGAGAGAGTGATAAATAAAGAGTTGCTGTTCAATGAATGTTCAGCTGTTCAAGACTAATAAGTTATAGAGGTTTGCTGTACACAATTATACCTGTAATTAACAATAGTGTACCGTGTCCGTCAAGACTTGTCAACAGGGTAGCTCTCCTATTAAATGTTCTTATTACAATAATAGATAGAGAGATGATAGCTATATACATAGATTGATAGATAGATGATAAATAGATAGATAGATAGATAGATGATAGAAGGAATAAGGTGAAGCCTGAGAGACCTTCTCCTGTTGGCCTAGAAGAAAATGGTAACTGCCATGAGTTCTACAGATGCAGAGAAATGAATCTTGCTAACAAATTGAATGAGTGTGGAAGAGTTTCTCAAACTTCAGATAAGAATGGAGCACCCTCCCCGCCAACCAAGAGCCTGACTACAACCGTGTGAGACTTGAGCAGAAAGTCTACCGGCCCCTTCACCATAGAACCTGTGAAATAATATATTTGTATTGTTTTAAGCTGCTAAGGTTGTGGGAATGTGTTACACGGTCTCAGAAAACAAATATACTCTTTTTCTCCATAATTGAATCCTTGCCTCTGCTCTGCCTGATTGCTAAGGGCAGGACTGTCTTCCTGCATTTGCTAATGTTGTTGCTGTAGTCCTAATGATTTAAAAACGGCCTGAGTAAAAGTCGCTCACCTAAATAAAAATCGCTACAAGCCTGTGAATAAAGCCTTCATAAAGTGTGGTAACCTGGCAAGTTCGTAAACCCATGTGGCCAGCCTTTACAAGGAGCTAAGTTCAAAGCAATCTCCCCAGGCTATAGGTAAAAAGTCAATCACAAAATAGGAAACACTAACTTCAAGAAACTCATAGGCTGCTGAACATAATTAAGGTCAAAACCTACCACAGTTCCTACTTGCTAACTTAAGGCTTAAAATTACCTTTAAGCCCCAATAGAAAATCTCCAGGCTTCGGGAAATATACAAATCTTGGAACAAATAATACAATAAAACAATAAAAATAACAATAATAAACAAAAAAAAGATCTGTGCAATTCCTAAAGACTGAGTTATCAGGGTTTTTTTTTTAAGTTTATTTGTTTATTTATTGAGAGAGAGAGAAAAAGCTCAAATAGGGGAGGGGCAGAGAAAGAGAGAGAGGGAAAGAGAGAGATAATTCTGAGAAGGCTTCACTCTGTCAGCACAGATCCTGATGCGGGGCTCAAACCCATGAACTGTGAGATCATGACCTGAGCCAAAACCAAGAGTCAGAGGCCTAACCAACTGAGGCATGCAGGTATCACTGAGTTATCAGTTTTAAACATGATTACCTTTCTGTATGAATGTATGTATATGTATGTGTATGCATATATTTCAGTAAATTCATTGAGAAGAAACTAACTGCTGTATATGTAATTAGGCAATAATTTCTAATCTTGAGATCAGACACTTTATCAACCATTCAGGAGAGTATCCATTAGATTTTAAACTGACCCCTGTCATTGCATGCAGTTTACATATAAAAAATAATTTGGCAGATGAATTCTTTAAACCTCCCTGTAATGTAAAAAGTACACATTTTGTTTTGAGGAAATAGTCCAAGTTTTGTATACAAAAAATATCGTCCATATATTATCAAGCTTCAGAAAAATTAAAATATATGAAACATTTAAATTTACCTTTATTATGCTCTGTAGAAATTAGTGTTATCTTCTCTTCTCTGATAATCCTGACATTATTAATTGGAGCACAGGCTAAGCTGTTATAACAAAGAATCCAAAAATACAGAAACTTAAAGAAAACAGATGTTTATTATTTCTTTCATAAGTCCTTACCTCTCCAGAAGTAAGGAGCCTGGATTAGAAGGTAATTCTATAGTCCCAAACACATGACTTCCATCTTTGGGTCCACAGTTGCTGTCTTGTCAAGTACTCGTCACCTGCCACAGTAAGGAATAAGAAGGCAAGAAAGCATAAGTACAATTCTTTTTATGGGCATGACCAAATAGCATTCTTTATTTCCAGTTATGCCCTATTGTCCAGAACTCAGTCACACGAGTACACAAACTGCAAAGGAAGTGGGAACGTAGCCTGCAAAGGAAAATCACAAGCTCAGCTAAAACTTGGGAGCTTTAATATTGAAGAACGAGATAATGGATAGATATTGTTTGACTTCTAGTATTTGTCCTTAGTTCTTTATCTTACCACACAATAACCTGTTGTGTTTGCCTTCTCCTGTTGTCAATGACGATATTCCAAAATTACTTTTCCTTCCTTTCTCACACCAAACCAATTTACCATGACCTCAATGGTCAGGTGTAGTGTAATTATTAGACAATATTTTGATGAATTTCAATTATAAAATGTGAAGATTTAATATCATATGATACTTTCTAGGATATTTTCATTTCAAACAGGAGGATACCCCATACCTTTATTTTACTGGAGCAGACTAAAGATTCTAAGACCGAACTTTGATCAAACCAAAATGTGATAATGTATGGACAACATTTCTGTGTACAAAAATTGGGGGCAGTGAATAGGAAGGCATGAATCAACTATAAGGGAACTGACTCCAGTTTCCCACATCCATGCTTCTCATTACCATGAACAGGGATGGCACTTCTTTGAATGAACAGATTCTGTATGTCACAAGTCTTGTCATTTCTCTGTCTTTAGCAGTCTGAGACTGCATATTTTGTTTGCATAAAACATCCTATCTTGGAGGGGCACCTGGGTGGCTCACTTCAGTTAAGCGTCTGACTCTTGATTTCAGCTCAGGTCATGATCTCACGGTTGCTGAGTTCGAGCCCCACATTGGGCTCTGGGCTGATGATAGTGCAGAACCTGCTTGGGATCTCTCTCTCCCTCGCTCTGCCCCTCTCTCACTCTCTCTCTCTCTCTCAAAATAAATAAACTTAAAAAAAAATCCTGTCTTGGAGATTAGCATCTACTCTTTGTCAGTAATAAAGTTAAGGGCAAGAAACATAATTGCTATATAAAAAGCATTATATAAAAGTAATTGCTTAGGACTGTCAGGAAAACATTTGTGTTTTTTCAACAATGCAGTTCCACTTCAGGGATATAAACTTAATATTCCAATATTGAAAATACAACAATGAATCCACAAAGGTATCCAACCTGGAGCTTACATCTACAACAACCTTTACCCTAAGCTATTTTTCAAATGGCCTAAAAATAAAGTGACTGGGTATCAGCAATTACTATGCAACAAAGAAAAAAAATACCATAAAATAGCTGCACTAATCATTACCTCACCACCAGTAGGGACTCAGCATCCTCTTCCATAGTATCCAGTCACATTTATGTATCATGATTTGGTGTGAGGTAAGTAACAAATTATTTGTTAATATTAATAAAGTGCCAGAATCTGCAAGCCATTTATTATTTAAAAAATAAATTAGAGCATGAAGTTTAAAACTTCTGTTCTTCAAAGGAAACTATAAAGACAATGAAAATATAAGCCACATACTGAATGAAAATACTTATAAATCATGTTTCTGGTAAAGAATTTGTATACATAAAGCATCCTCAGGACTTGGAATTATGAAAAAGAAAACCCAAACATTTTAAAAATAGGCAAATATTTTAACAGGCATATTACCAAAGAATGCACAGATCTCTGACATACATGTACACAAAATGCTCAAATCATGAATCATTAAAGAAATGCATGTTAACCAAAATTATATACCACCACCTATTAGAATGGCTAACATCAAAATGATTGACTATAATGCTGATGAAGACAGAACACCTGGAACTCTTATACACTGCAAGTCAGAATGTAAAATAGTATAACTACTTTGGAAAAGAGTTGAGAAATTTCTTAAAAGGTTAAACATATACCTACCATATGATCCAATCATTCCTAAGTATTTATCCAAGGGAATTGAAAGCACATGTCCATACAAGTTATATATACGAATGTTCATGTAGCTTTGTTTTGTAATAGTCAAATATTTGAAACAAACAAACGCTCACCAGCAGGGAAATGGATTAAAATACTGTGGTATATTTATATAGTGAAATGTAACCCAGCAATAAAGAGTAATGACCTATTTATACCTACAACAAGCGGGATGAACAAAATAATTGTGCAGTATGAAAACCCAAATCCCCACCTCCCGCCAAAAAGTATCTTTCTATTTCTTGATTTCATTTGTTTAAAATTTTAGAAAACTCAAACTAATCTCTCATGATAGTAACCAGATCAGTAGTAGCTTGGGGACAGAAAAATATGGTGAAGCAGAAGGGAGGAATTACAAAGAAGCATGAGGAAATCATTGGAGTTGCTAGATACATTCATTATATTGTGATCATTTTTCAGGTGTATACATGTGCCAACACATGAAATTGGACACTTTATATATAAAGTTTATTGTATATTACGCCTGAATAAAGATGTCTAAATAAATGAACAAAAGCAGATTTAACAGTGGATTTCAAAATATGACAGAGAAGGGGAGAAATTTCCCATGTGGACATGGAATAGATCATAATCACATGCACTTCTTTAAGTATGGATTGTAAGTGTGACTATCATCTGTTATATGTGTCTCAATGGAAAAAAAAACCTGGAACTTCTGTTTTAGGCTGTGTTTGGACTTGAGACCTGAGAGAGAATAAAACATGGCTCCTGTGCTATAAAACTCTCACAAGGAATTGCAGGCAATGCAACTCTTCTCGTTCTACATTTCAATTAAATTGTGAATTCCTAGAGGAACATGGTATTCTAGACTCATAATATATTAGAGAAGAAAGCAATTTAAGTTCATGTAGTCAAGCCTAACTATTTTCAGAAGATGGAACTGAACTTACACATTATCACTCAGAAATATATCAGTATAGTTGTGACCAAATTCCACCTCTTCAACTCCCTGCCCAGAATTTTCTGCATTACATCATTATGCCTTTTCCCTTTTACTGAACACTATACCCTGAGTATTGCCAGTCATCAATAGACTTTCTTACAAGCTGATGACCTTAATTGACAAAATGTACAGAAAGAGTCCCTTCGCAGTTATGTTATACTCAGGAGGTTGAGGGACAAATAGTTCACAAGAATAAGAAATAGTGGAAAAACCTGAATCTCCCTATTTATTACCCCTTCTCCTCTTTCTTTAAGACTAGCTAGAGTTACAAATAAGTACACTAAAACAATTAAGGGCCAATTCTCTACAAACAGTAAAAAAAATTAATTGGGACTGTGGTGGGGAAAATCCAGAAAAAAATGCTAAAATGTCAATTTATGAATTAAGACTATTAGTAGAGATTAAATCAGTCTGGTGAACAATCAGTGGGAGACCTTTGAGAAACTCCATGCTATTTATAGTAGACTCTGAAGACTTACTGTTCATTTATATTAGGTAACAAAATTACTACTGCAACAGAAGCACTTTGTAGGATCTATGGCACTTGGCAGGAAAAGAGAATTGATTCCAAGCCAAGGAAATGACAGCACAGTATAGCTGCTGCTGACTTGAAGGAATTAAAAAAAGAAGAAGAATGGATAATAATAGATGCATATGGGCAGTGAGGAGAAGTGCAATCAGCTCAGATTAATTATAAGCCCAATACATGTGCACGAGACACATTTTGAAGGAGACCAAGATAAAAGGGGATAGGCATTTAAGGTGACTGTCGGGAATTGACACATACAGGCAAAAAGGAAGCTCTATATTCACATCAGCTAGGACAAAAGACCTGTCACAAAAAGAATGTCATGAATGATTCTGTAAGCAGGAAGAAGCAATCACAGGCCCTGGCACACGGAGACACTTTTAATCTGCCCAAGGGACTTATTCGTAGTTCTCCCTGTCATTCTGTGATGTTCATTTTTCTTAGGCCATCTTGGGAAACATATCATGGTGAGCAGGAGCACTGACGACTTATTAAGGAAACACATTACTTGAAAATATTAATAAAAACAAAAACTACAAACTTTAATTTCTAATTGAGTCACATTATCATATCCTAAAGTGACACATTCAATTCACCCATATAGATCATAGTCCATAGTTACATATATGAAAAAAACAAAGCCCACAAAAATTCTGTGCCTAAAAAAGATATCACAAAATCTATGAACTTTGATCATACAAGAAATATTTATGATATTCCTTAGTTACCATATGACTCTTGATTTAAATTTGATTTCAGTAAGATTGTGTTCTCCAACAGCAGATATACAACAGCAAGTTCTGGTGGGAGGAACACTGTTATAAATAGTTTAACAGTAAGAAAATGTATGTAAAACCAATAAGATAAATGGGATTCACAAATTATAAGAATGGACAAAATAAATTCTAGAATCAGAGGTCAATTAATGTATAAGCATACATTTCAATATTTCAATCAATCAATCAGTCAATCAATACCAACACGTTCTGTGATAGAAGATGATCTATGTTCAGAATGATGACTCAAAATCATTGGAAGAATGAAAATTCATATTTAGTACACTCCACAGCAAAGATATAAAAGTGAAAAGTACATTATAGAAAAACGCCTCCATGCAAAATTATTTTTAAAATGAAAAAAAGTATTGCCTTGAGCATAGAAATTATTGGGAAAATCCCCTTACATGTAACACCTTATTAGTCATGAGGCATTTTCTAGACAGACCACAGTAAACTCACTGGCAAAGAAAATAAATACATATTTGTCATATCTCTTTTGCTTGAAAGTGAGAGAAATCCAATTAAAATGATTAAAGAATTTTTCAACTCATGACCTGAAAGACTAATGGGTATGTCTGTGCTCAAATATGGCTGAATAGAGGTACACAAAGTTGCCAGGAATCTAATCTTAATCTGTTGACTCAATTTCTTTTTGTGTGTGTTTCTTTCACTTTGATTTTGAAAGAGTTTTAGACTTACAGAAAATTTGGAAGAATATTACCAAGAGTTCACATATATTCTTCATTCAGTTTCCTCTAAAATGTTAACAATTTAAGGGCACCTTAACCAAGGTGGCTCCGTTGGTTAAGTATCCAATTCAATTTCAGCTCAGGTCATGATCTTGAGGCTTCATGGGTTTGAGCCTCACGTCATGCTCTGTGCTGACAGTGTGAAGCCTGCTTAGGATTTTCTCTCTCACCTTCTCTCTCTGCCCCTCCCCCACTTGCACTGTCTCTGTTTCCCTCAAAATAAATAAATAAACCTTAAAAAATAAAAATAAAATAAAATAAAGTGTTAGCAATTTAGGTAGACATAATACAATTTTCAAAACCAGGAAATTAGACGGGCGCCAGGGTGGCTCAGTTGATTAAGCGGCTGACTCTTGATTTCAGCTCAGGTCATGATCTCACTCTTTATGAGTTTGAGCCCTGCATTTGCCCTGTCAGAGCAGAGCCTGCTTGGGATTCTCTCTCTCTCTCTCTCTCTCTCTCTCTCTTCAAAATAAATAAATAAACTTAATTTTTTTTTAAACCCAGGAAAATTTAGTGTTCGTACAATATTATTAATTAAACTACAGAC
Organism: Prionailurus viverrinus; assembly: GCF_022837055.1. NCBI lineage: Eukaryota > Metazoa > Chordata > Mammalia > Carnivora > Felidae > Prionailurus > Prionailurus viverrinus. The sequence continues at coordinate 102,221,094 of NC_062567.1, forward strand.
CTTATTTTTAAATTTCACCAAATTTTTTTGCCTAAAATATTTTTTTATTTTCCAAGACCTAATCCAGGTTGCCATATTGCATTAGTTGTTCTGTCTCTTCAAAACTTTCCACAGTCTTTCCTTATCTTTCATTATCTTGAAACTTTTGATGAATACTGGTCACTTATTTTGTAGATGTGCCTCATTTTGAGTTTGTCTGACATTTCTTCTTGTCTGATGATTAGGTTAAGTTTCTGAATTTTTGGCAAGAATACCACAAAATATTGATTTATTTTTCCTCTTTAAGTATATAATATTGAGGAAATATAATGCTAATATATCTTATTTCTGGTGATGTTGACCTTGACTGCTTGGTTAAATTTTGTCTGCCAGATTTCTTCATTGTAAAATTAAGATTTCTCCCTTTGTAATTGATAAATAACTTGGAGGAGACACTTTGAGACTATGCTAATATCCTGTTTCTCCTCAAACTTTCACCTAGTGATTTTAGCATGCATCAGTGGACATTGTTAGGAACAGGTATTCTTTGGTGTTTGCCTTGACACTGTTTCTTCCTCACTAGCTTCAGTCTCAAAGGGATGTGCTGAAGAAATAGTGACTACAGTAGCTCTACTCTTAAATCCAACCAGCTCAACAATCCCAGTGAAAAGAGCATACCTCTTTCCCCTTTTGCAACAGAACACCTAGTGCTAATTGTTTCCTTTGTGTCATATATTAATCGCTGAATTACCACAGGGATAGCCAAAGGAAAGGCCACTGTCATGGATAAGGCATAGATTATGTTCCCACTTCTGGGGTTAGAGGGTGGGTTGTCCCACGTGACCATATGAACTGAGAATGGAGGAGAGATTTCTCAAGGGAAAAAACAAAAAATCAAAAAACCCAACAACAACAACAACAACAACAACAACAACAAACAGGATGCTGTACCAGATGAGACAATATACACTGCACAGGCTAAATCACCAGATATCCATTACACCAAGATATAATTAATTATGCTTGGTGTGTTTTGAGATCTAAGCTTGAGAAAAACAATTGTTAAGCCTATCAATAGTTAAAAGTATAAGCATTTCAATTTACCTTATTTATCACAATGTGGAAGACTGCAAGTTCTTGGTTATATATTGGAGTGTTTCCCAGCCTTTGTATTCACTATAATTTAAGAGTTCCTTCTCCCCTGCCCATGATGTAAACAGAAAAAATAACATAATTGCTTCTACAATTAAAATAGAGTGCTTGATATGGTACATGGCACATAGACAACTGCTCAAAAATATTGTCACTGTTACTATGGTAATTATTGTTATTAAAATATTCAACTTGACACATGTTGAATGCCTGTTATATATAAGACACTACCAGATTATGAGAACTCAACAACAAATAAGAAAAGGTTCTGTGTGCCTGTGTTGGCTTAGTTGGCTAAGCATCTGACACTTGATTTTGGCTCAGGTCATTCATTATCTCATGGTTCTTTGGATTGAGCCCCACGTCGGGCTCTGGCTACAGCACAGAGTCTGTTTGGGATTCTCTCTCTATCTCTCTACTCCTCCCCTACTCGTTTGTGAGTGCGCACTATCTCTCTCTATCAAAATAAATAATTTTAAAAAAGAAAAGGTTTTGATCTTAAGGAGCACAGAGACTAGTGTGGAGGATAAAATATGTGCAAAAAACTAATACCTCAGGCAGAAGGTAACAAGTTTTTATAATAGATGCATTAGTGCTATGCATATAATAGATATTTATGTGTTTTAAATATTAACTCCCTACCTAATCACCTCTTCAGGTAACACAAAAACCGAAAACAAAGAACCTCATTTTCATCCAGCTTTTTTCTTAAAATATTAGGCTGTTGTATGCCTAATATTAGAGGGTTAGAGGGTTTTAACCTTTTGGATATAAATTGGATGCCACATTAACCAGTAACTGAAAAGAGCAAAGAACAAATAACTTCATTGTTATTAATGTTTTAAATAAAAAGACTTAAAATAAAGATCACAACAAATAATTTAGTCAGAATGTTATTTTTCAGCATTTAATACAATAGTCCTTTTATGCACAACAACGGACGTTTTCTCTGCATTTTTTCTATACATGAAAAAAAAGTCAAAATTTTCTTATTTCTTTTTCACAAAAGGCTTTGTAATTTAGGAGTTGTTTTTGAAATAAATGACCAGAATGTTGCTAAGCAACGGTGTAAAACAAGTCTTAAATATGAAAACATGTCTAAAATATGAGCATGTAAAGTCTATGGCAATATGTCTGACATTTTTGTATATCCAGCCCATATTATTTCCAAAATAAATATTTTCAGTGTTCTCTTTAAAAAAATAAATTATATGTATGTGAGTGTATTCAAAGAAAGTGGATGGATTGAGTGTGAAATAGAAAGCAAAATCTTAACCCAATCGAGTTAGTTTTAAATAACAATTTTTCAGTTCTGAATTGGCCCTGTTAGCCTGCCAAGACAGAATTTTTCTAAATACTTTTTTGTTTTTGTTGTAAATGTTGAAGCACTTCTAAACAGACAACCATTTGGGTGTTCTGGATCAATGCATTCTGTTCTGGAAATAGAGAATTTTACAGATATTATTTCTGGGAAAATACCAAGACAAGAAGGTATTACCTGACTTGATAGCATGTATTCTAATTTAGAAATTACTACACAATTAATGTAATTTTATTATGAGTACACCACTAAAAATACAGCAATTTATTACTTAATAAATGTACGTTTTCACTAATACTACAAGGCCAGGAATATACTTGTCACTTCTTAACCAAAAAGAGAAGACTCACTTTTCATATAAAGTTGTAAGTGGTAAGTTTGGTCTTTTTATGACAGGGAAAGATAAAGTAGGCAGAGAGGGAAACATTAGGACCTGAGTTCCTTGGGTAGGGAAAACACTTATTTTGGAACAATGCTGGGAGTATCTGACCATAGCAAACCCCCTCAAGGGGTAAAGTTCCTCTTAAGGATGTAACAGACACCACCTACTACCCCTCAGGTTCCCCTAAGAATTTGAAAAAAGACCCGACTAAAAACAAGTAGACCATAAAACATATGACCCACAAGGAACAGTAAGGCCATAGAACACTCGTCATACAATGGAAATGAACCAATCAAAAAAGAATGACTAGGTATTTAGAGTTACTCAGTCAATAAGGGTAGAACCTGAGAAGAAACAAGGGAGAAAGGAGGGGTAGGAGTGGGGCGCGACCAAAACCTTATAAAATAAAGACCCTTGCCTATAGTCACGGGCATTCACTTTCGAATGCATACTATTCTTACTTTCTCATACTGTAGTAAACTTTTGCCTGCTGCTTAATTTTGTGTCCACCTCTTCATTCTTCGAAGCAGCAGGACAGTGAACCCCAGGTATTGAGGTAAAAAAAAGAAATCCTGAAACACTTTGAAGCCAAAGGAAGAGGCCCTTGAATTATTTTCCTATGAAATACTACTTTACTTTTACAGAGATAACTTTCCCATAGGATGAGTTTGGTGACTGATGAAGCGATCACTGTGAGTTGTTGACCACCAACCTCAAGACGCCCCCTACAGTCCTAAGTACAGAATGTCAAGCCCTCACTTATTACAAGTGAACCCTTTCTGCAGTCCTAACTACAGAATGTCAAGCCCTCACTTATTACAAGTGAACCCTTTCTGCCTCCTTAATCTAAGGATATTTCATTCACAAAAGTCATTTGGACAAGGCAAAATAGCTTCCCTTAGAAGGGAAATGCCTTTGGCTAATTATCCTGCTAAGCTACTTTCTATAGAGGGTAAATCCTACGAAGGTTAGTATCAGAAAATACCAAACTATGCAATGGTGATACACTTTTCTGTAAGAAACAAAGATATGAAGTTTTTGTTCTTAGGAGGGAAGTGTATGGAGACAAAGAATTGTGAGAGAGTCAGAACCAGAGAGATGGAGCATGGCAGGGACATCTGTAAGAAGTATCCATTAGAAACTATCTACTTTCTAACTCTTTCTGTTGCTTCAATGTGCAGCCTCTCTTCTGTCAGCTCCAGCACCCTGACATCATCTGCTTCTCAAATAGTATTTAATGGAACTATCTTAGTTACGAGTGATTTTTTTGTAGAATATTTTTCTTGATACGTTGCAAATGGGGATAAACTCACTTCTGGGTTGTTTGAGGGTGAAACAGCATGTACAAAAGCATAAGCCCAAAGGCAGAGGAACCATACTCACAGAAGCTCACATAATGTTAGAGAAAGGGCTTAGGTTTCCAAAGGTTATGTTTGGAGTCTGAGCCTGTCTTAAGTTATTTCAAAGGAACAGGAGACTCCATCCAGAATATATCTGGTTTATTGATACAATAACATAAATGAGTTTGGTGTCTTTGGTTATTTCATCTGCTGAATCTGTTGAACTGCCATCCTAAAAAATTGTGTGTAACAAACATAAGCTGTCACATATAAAATCAGGCAGTATTATGTTTGTTGCAAGAGTGTTTTATGCTTCTTGCATCTTTGAAATGTGGATCACTACTGTTCAAATCAAATAAAACCAATCAGAACTCTAATTTCATAATTACATAATTCTCTAATTATGTTAAGGTCACATATAGATTGCATTTTACAGCACCAGTCTTGGTACTCATTAATATACTTTATACAAAATATAAACCAACCAGGGTGCCTGGGTGGCTCAGTTGGTTAAGTGTCTGACTTCAGTTCAGGTCATGATCTCGCAGTTTGTAGGTTCAAGCCCCGTGTCAGGCTCTGTGCTGACAGCTCAGAGCCTGAGACTGATTAGCATTCTGTGTCAACCCCTCTCTCTCTCTCTCTCTCTCTCTCTCTCTCTCTCTCTCTTTGCCACTCCCCCACTCATGCTCTGTCTCTCTCTCTCAAAAATAAATAAACATTAAAAAATGTTATTAAAAAAATGTAAACCAACTAATGTAAACCAAGTAGTGTTTAGTGACTAAAAATAAAATAATAAGATTAGACCCATGACAAAAAAATCAATAAACAAGAAAAATAAGACCCTTATTTATATTATTCACAAAGAAAAAAGCAGCACACGTTTGAATAGAACAGAGTATCCTACTCATACATTTCCTAACACTGGGTATTCCTTTGTTCTTCTTCTTTCCAGGCCCATGTATTTCCTCATCCAGAAAGCGAAATGATATAGCAAAGATTATTTTTATTCATAAAGCTTTTGCCCCTGGAATCACATTCAAAACTGAAGATAAATTACAAGGAGGAACAATTAACTGAAACATCTTGTCAGAGTGCTAAGGGAGTACTCACACCTTCATAGATTACGCATCATTAACTATGTAGTCTAGCAACCAAATCATGTGAGGAAAGATGTGGCAATTTTTAGTATTCTAGCAAATATGACTAATTATGGGGTAGACCTTTACAATTTAATTTAGAAGAAAATTTACCACCACATCTCAGGGTATAGTTTTTTAAATGAGTTTAGTGTAAACTGTATTAATAAAGCAGTATCTTCTACTTGGTTCAATTCTGTGAATTTAGTGTGGCTCTTGGAAACATTTTCAGATACAATGTGTTCTGTGGTAACTGTAACAAAAGAGTTATGTGCATTTAATTTTATAGAGAGCTGTAAAGTTGCTCCAGTGATACTGTCCTTGAGTTTGATGATATGAAAAATAATGCATGTTCTTCCTTGGACATATTTATTGGATATAGCTAAAGGTCTTGGGAATAAACTTTTGTATGCCTATATTAAATCTATTTAGGGAAAGAAAAGACATTTCCCCACGAGGATTAGCAATTTAATACAGAACAGTAGTTTAGCAAAAACCCTACAATGTGTATACTGTAAAACAAGGAACTGGATGCTGTAGGCAGAAATAGAAGGGTTGTATCTAGCAATGCACACATAGGCGCGCACACACACACACACACACACGTATACACAGTACACACTGCACACTTGATATACTACATGACAGTGCAAGAATAATAGTGATAACTTAAAAGATCATAAGTAATGAACAAAAGTGATGAACAAAAGAATTTCCTCACTGGGAATTAGGTACTACTTTATAAATATCTTCTCACATTAGGATACAGTAGACAAATGGTCTACTACATATAACTTAGAAGAGTAATAATATACAACAATTAGAAAATTTTACCCAGGTCCCATTTCTGTAGGCCACAAATTTGGTTTGAACCAGCTTCGCTGCATGAACTGGGCATCCTTTATTTGCTTTTATGTTTGTACTTCCAGCTCACTACACACAGTATGACAGTGCTCATCCTCGCTCACCCTATTAGTAAGATTTATCTTTACAATGCGTATCAACTGAATAAAATGACACATACTCTGGGCAGTATTTCCTTTCATTATGCTATTCCTCTTGACTGCAGATTCTAATGGAATTAAAGCAGATACACAGGCCTCAAAACTGCATCAAAAGATGTAACAAATATTTGACCTTGACACCTTCAGTGAATCTCTGACAAAGAATCCGTTATTCCATAATCTCCTTGCAGGAGTAATTAACACCGGTCTTTTTTATTGTTTTATCCCATTACATGCTACAATAACACACAGTAGGTGCAGAAATAGTTTGCTGAATTATTTAGGAATTTTTCTACTGGTGAAAAGATGTCAATTCCAAAGAAGTAGAAAGTCATTTCCTAAAAATCTATTTCAAGATTTAAAAAACATCAGATTCACATTTATTCGCACTGAATGTTTAATAAACGAACTATAAAAGATATTCAAGACAATTTCATTTTCTAATTTTGGCAATCTCAACAAAATGCCTTTTGGAACCGAAGGCAAAAGATACCTTCTTGCAGAAATACCATATCAATCGAGTTTCCACTGTTTAGTAGAAGCTCTAATGGCTGAGATATTGTATTAGCCATCTCTTCCCTAGAACTGTTAACTTAAATAGTCAGGGGCTCAATAAGAATTTGAGTGGAGAATGCCTTTTATTAGCATTTTATAATTCACTCATATTTAAGACAATTTCAATTTCTCCAGAGTTGTCTGCCTAATGAATAATAAGAGAATATGTGTGGAAATCTTGGAAATATTCCACTGTCTTAGATCTGCTGAGAAGAGTATAATGTACTCATAAACTCAGGTGCTACATATCTAAATTTCCATCCTATCAGTAACCTATTATTCTGCTCAGCTGCAATAACACAATACCAATGACTGGGTGGCTTATACAACATAAATTTATTTTCTCACAATTCTGGAGGCTGGAAGTCCAAGACCAAGGTGCCAACATGATTGGTTTCTGGCGAGGCCTCACTGCTGGGCTTGCAGATGTCACCTTCTTGCTGTGTTGTCACATGGCCTTTTTCTTTGGGTATGCATGGAGAGACAGAGTGCATGGGTGAGCTCTGGTGTCTCTTCCTCTGCTCATAAATATATCAATTCTATTGGATTAGGGTCCCATCCTTATGACCTCACTTAACCTTAATTACCTCTTTATGGTCCCTATCTCCAAATAGAATCACAATAAGGATTAAGGCTTTAACATATAAATTTTGGGTGGACACAATTCAATCCATAACACCACAAGACTTCCCAGTGTGCACTATTCCATCAGAGACCAACTGGTCACTTGGGAAACCAACTGCCTTGGGCTCTCCCATGCTGATAACTGTTGTGGGTCATCCTCATTGTGATAGACACTTACTCAGGATATGGATTTCTTTCCTGCCTTCTGAGATTCAGTTAACAACCACTATCTTGGGGCTTACAGAATGTCTGATCTACAGATACTGAATCCCTGTATCACAGCATCCAATCAGCAGACCCACTTCACAGCCAAGAAGAATGAGAGTGGGCCCATGACTATGGGACTCACTAGTTATTTCTGGCATCTCATAATCTAGAAATAGCCAACCTTATAGAACAATAGAACAGCCTTCTAAAAGCACGGCTGAAGCTCTAGCTTTGAGGCAATATCCAGAAAAGATGGGATGATATCCTTCATGATGTTATGTATGTATGAGATCAGAGAACTCTACTATGATGTTGTGTCCCAAGTGGGAAGATTACATGTCTCTGGGAATTCAGGGACAGAACCACTGAGTGTCTTTAGCATTATTCTTACCATCACTCCTCAAAACCTAGTGGAGAATTTTCATTCTTGTCTAAATCAACTCTGGTATCTCTAGTGTTGGATGTTGTGGCCCACAAAGGGGGGCATATCCTTGCCTGAGGATACAGCAAGGATCTCATTGAACTATAAGTTATGTCTGCTACCAGAAAAATTTTGATTTCTTATATTTAGGACCCAGTAGGTAAGAAGAGAAGTCATTATGGTGGCATAGATAGTTGACTGTGATCATCAGGAAGAAGTAGGGATGCTTTTACACAATGGAGGTATGGAGAAATACATATGGAACCCAGATGATTCATTTGATCCTTCTGGTATTACCTGACCCCACTGCAAATGTGAAGAAGCACATACAGTGACTCTCACCGGAGGAGGGTATAATTATCAAGGTCTCAGACTCCTCAGAAATGCAGGTTTGAATCCCCAAATTAGACCATCCACTAAGACCTGATGCAGTCATAGCTAAAGGTGAGGAGTGTTTCGAAAGGATGGTAGAGAAGGAAGCTCAGATGTGGCCTCTAGATCAACAGCAGGGACATTGACTTTTGTTCATGCTACTAACAATAGTCCTCAGGTTTTTTTCCTCAGGTTGAGAGACCCACAAGGGCATGAGGAGATGCTCCTGGAATATGCATGGAGAAATAGATGTGTGCTGCATAATGGGTAAATCTTGGTGACCCTGATAATGAGCCACACAGAACATAACTGACAGCCCACCAGCTATGTCTCTGATCTGCCACTGCACTGAAACTTTTAGACTTGCCCTATGGCTTAAAATTTTGCATATTCAATTCTTTTCACTCCTTGCACTCCTTTACTGGCATCAGACCTGTGTCATGATGTGAAGATTTTCTCAGTCTTCTCCAGTTCTCCCCGCTTGTCTCAGCCTAGGTGTTTCCTGCAATAAATCTCTTGCACGTGTAGTCCCATCTCTGCAGCCACTTCTAAGGAGACCTAAAGCAAAACATAAGGATATAAAGACACGAAGTATCTAATTATAAAGGAGAGACATCATAAGAGACTATAAGAAAACAACTAATTCTTAATAATTTAGAGATTATGGGGACTTTTATATTTTCATAAATACTCTTTACAAAATAGTCTAGAGTGAGCAAACATTTTTGTAATCATAGAAAGCAAACAAAATAGAGGGGTCCCTGGGTGGCTCAATGTATTGAGTGTTTGACTCTTGATTTCAGTTCAGGTCATGATCTCACAGTTTGTGAGATTGAGCCCCAGGTCTGGCTCTGCACTAACAGCATAGAGCCTGCTTGGAATTTTCTTTCTGTCTCCCTCTCTCTGCCACCTCTCCTCTTCTCTCTCTCTCTCTCTCTCTCTCTCTCTCTCTCTCTCTCAAAATAAACAAACAAAAAAATAAAGAAAAAGCAAACAAAATAGAAATACTCAGAGAAGGACTGAAGGGTATGTCCAAAGGCAGTATGGGCAGGAGATTTCTCAGTAGAGTGGAAAGAAGATCCTAGGAGACACTTTCAGAGCAACAGACATCACAATCTGCCTAGTCTGTGACCCAGGCAAACAGCAAGTAGAACTGTGTCAACCAGCTTCTCTGCTGAGAGCAAAAGAAAATGTCGGTCCTTCTCCCTTTTTGATAGCCACAAAGGCCATTTGTCATATTACCTGTAGTCAAAGCCCAGGTCCACACTATCTCTGAGCTCTTGGCCTCAGTCTCCTCATTTGTAAAATGGGACTAATAGTACTGCCAAGGAAGTTTGTTTTAGGATTAAATGAGATAATACATCAATGTGTTTAGAAAAGTGTCTAGCATGTGATGTGAATGCAATTAATATTATTGTTTTCAGTATGATTTTTCACAACTATCTCTCATGTACTTTGTATAAAATATGAGGTTAAATCATAAAATAACTTTTCCACCAGATATGTAGTAGAACAGGAGTAAAGACAAAATAATATGGAGTTTGGAAGGCAAATCTCAGTCTAATGATTTTCTGGTTTATATGACCACATTGTGCAACTCTGGGTTTCAAGGGTTTTGAAACTAAATGTAAAATAATGCAGATAAGCAAAATGTATATACAATAATACCTTGGTTTGCAAGCATAATTTGTTCTGGAAACGTTTGTGATCCAAAGCACTTATATATAAAAGTGAATTTCCTCATAAGAAATAATGAAACTCACATGATTTGTTCCACAACCCAAAAATATTAATATAAAAATGTTTACAATACTGTAATACAATAGAAAATAATAAAGAAAATACAAAATATAAAGACAAGTAAACAAATTAACCTGCACTTACCTTTGAAAACTTCTGTGGCTGGTGTGAGGGAGATAAGAGAGAGGAGGGTTATTGTGTAGGATGACTTTCACTATCACTAACGGATGTTGAGAACAGTATAGTATTAATAAATTCTTGTCTTATACTGTATATAATGTAACTGGAAATAAGGCAGCAGAGAAAAGGGTCTATGTCTGCAGGCAGCCTGACCTAGAAGGAAGCAAGGCATTCCTAAACTTACTCTTGTACAGGAAAGCAAAGTACTGTCCATAGATGCTTTGAAGTGACAAAAGATACACTAGTGCCAGTCATGGCACCTTCCAAGGTTCTGAAAAATCAGTTTTTTGCCAAACACTTCAGCCTGAGACCGAGCATCCGAGCGAGGGATATGATCATCCACAATCCCACAGAGAGAGAGAGAGAGAGAGAGAGAGAGAGAGAGAGAGAGAGAGATGGAGGGAGGGAGACAAAGAGAGAAAGAAAAGGACCATTGGCTCAGTTGTCATCCTGTGACGTTCGGCATTTCACATACTACTTGTATTGCGAGATGTCACTTGTTCATCAAGTTAAAATTTATTAGAAATGTTTGCTCATCTCGCAGAACACTCACAGAACAAGTTACTTTGCAATCCAAGGTTTTACTGTAATTTTCAATTAGAGATTTAAGTAGAAAGTACACAGTGTTTTCAAGTGAAACCATCGAGCTTTGCCAAATTAAAAAGTAAATCTTAGGGGCGCCTGGGTGGCGCAGTCGGTTAAGCGTCCGACTTCAGCCAGGTTACGATCTCGCGGTCCGTGAGTTCGAGCCCCGCGTCAGGCTCTGGGCTGATGGCTCAGAGCCTGGAGCCAGTTTCCGATTCTGTGTCTCCCTCTCTCTGCCCCTCCCCCGTTCATGCTCTGTCTCTCTCTGTCCCAAAAATAAATAAACGTTGAAAAAAAAATTTTTTTTTAAATAAAAAAAATTAAAAAAAGTAAATCTTACAGAATGACCTATTGGCCATGCATTTGAGCTTTTTAAAACTAATGAATATATTTCACAGATACCAATTTTCACATAGGAAAAAAAAAACCACTGTCACTGAATGAAGAAAATTTCAACATTCACAGTCCTTATCCAGCTTCTGGAGAGTAGGGGAAGAAGACATTCCCAGGAAGACTGTCCACCATCTTGGTAAAGCACAATCGAGGTTTATAACCAGCATTGTTTGTATAAGCTGTTGTACTTCATTTTTATTACATTCGTTAAAATCATAAGAAAAAGTGCTGATTGAGAAATTACTGGGCACCAGGTTCTGTCAGTAAAACAGAAAATAGGGCAGTCAATATGACAAACTGGCTTACTCCCTCAATAAGCTTGTGTTCAACCAATGGAAACCAAACAGTAAATAAGGACACAAATAAATAAAATTAATTAATATAAGATGTATACAATAAACAAAAGAATGGTGTAATGAGATGATTGGGTGGGAACATGGGAAAATAGTCTGTTATAGACACTATAGACTATTGTTCATTAAAAAGCCTCTTTCTTAAACGGTGTACTTAAGCCAAATTTGAATAAAGAGAAAGAGTCAGACATTTGAAGATTCTAGGGGAAATTTTCATGAAAAGGAAGGAGGAAATGCAATACTTGAGAAGGAAGTAATATTGGTTGCTAAAAGAATAAAAAGAAAATTGGACCCTGAGAATGAAAGAGAAAATGTAGGAGGTTAAGACAGAGGAACAATCTGATTAAATGTAAGTTCCATGAATGTTTTTTTAAATTATAATATACAATAACCAGCAAGCATAAACTCATCCACATTGCGATGAAACAACATAGAGTTTTTAGAGAAAAAAAATGGAGGAATCATCAACCATTATATTACATGGAAAAAAATTAATTGTAAAGACAATGCCAACTAAAGTAGATGTTTGACTTTCTTTTGAGAAGCTATTGATCTACCAAACATTTTAAGCCTCAGAAGTTTAAAGAAACCTTGACTTGCTCATGTTGTTCTTCTCTTCACTCCTATCTGTATGCAAGAATGGTAAATTCCTCTCTACTTTAGAAATGTCTAGGTTTAGAAGATCAAATTATTTCCTCAGGAAGTCACATCTCACAGGACTATTCTGAGCCTGGTAAGAAGCAGAGATTGAAGAATGTCAGCATTTGCAGCCACACTTAACAAGTTTTCTGCTAGTAGACACAACCTAATTCCACTCCATGCATTTGTACTGCAATGTGCTTTCAATAAATGTCACCATGTACTCAGGAAACAACTCTAAAATTAATCCCATCTGTGGTAATATGTCTTTGCACTGGACAGGATAAAGGCTCCCATGGAATTTTACATGATATTTAAATATCAGATGTGGCCATTCAATGTAATTAGGAACTTGTTAGTTGCAGGAGTTTTGACTTATGTATAATTTATTTATATGTTTTGGTCCATAAAGTAGTTTTAAGGAGACATACAATGAAAGACAGAAATGATATAGCTAGGTGAGATTAAATTCTAAAATGAGAAGAAAAATGAGGCAAAGAGAAAATAAGGATGGAGAAATAAAATGGAGCCAGCATGAACTTAGCACAAATAAATAAATACTATTAAACTTTTGGAAGGTTCACAGATTGGCTCCAAGCTTTCCAGAAGAATGACATGTATTCAGTTACATTCTCAGTGTCTGAAAACAAACAAACAAAAAAAGTAGTTTCTCAAGGAAAGCTAAAACTTTCTGGTTCTGAGGTCAGAGTAAAATGTATCTTGTGGATACTTATAAAAGACCCTCTTTAATGCACTGGATGACATCCTCAACAACATTCTTATGGTAAATGTAAGATTCATGGCATTGTTTTTATAAGGAATTAGATGAATAAGTCTTTCATATCTACACATGCAACAATATTTCCTATTTCTTATTTTAAACTGTTTTCAGCATTGAGAATAAACAAGCAGCTTAGACTGGGCTTGCAAGAGGTTGAAAAAAATGTCCGTGAACAGACTCCCAAGCTCTCTAATCACTCTTTGCTCAGATGGACACTTAAGCAAAGAAAGGTGAAATGATATCATCGTATTTATTGAATCTGACTAATTCGAGGAGAGAAATGATTGGGATGCAAAGAGATGTGCAGGAGAAAAAATGTACTTTTATAAATCTCTATTATTGGTGGATGAGAAAGTTATGGCTCTGAAACAGCATAGAAAAATGTCCTAAGGGTGGGACATGGGACCAAGTACATTTCTCTTATAGAAGAGATTCTGAATTAGAAAACAAAACAAAACAAAGCACATAAATTTTCATATATATATTTTTTGGGTCAAGGACTCCTTTAAGATTCAGACGAAAACTATGCATTGGGAAAAGGCACTCACATTCTACTGTAGCCAACAACTTTCAGCCCACCCTAATTTTAGAAAAATTTTGACGCTGACATTCTAGAGCAAGGGAAAAAATCCCAGGAATATTTATTTTCTTGGTTTATCAATCTGAAAAACAAGAAGAAAGCTACCAAGTTACAGGTGCATACATATGGAACATATTTTGTCTAAAGGTAAGAGTGTCTTAGTGTGTAAGTGTCTACTAGTTCGAATTGAAATGACAACAGATACTCAGTGGCGACAATAGGTCTGAGAAGGATATTGGCAAGGGCTGTAGGAAACTCTAAAAAGTATATTAATGGGGATGAGTAGAGAATGATTGGGGGCATCCTTGGCAGTGACCACGACATTGACACAGCACAAGGGAGCAGAATTTGCCTCGACAGGGTATCTTAAGCCTTTGTCTTTGCAATGCCAGGAATTCAAGTACTAGGAGGCACATAGAAGAAAGGGTAGGCAATGACATTATCCCATCTTACATTTGAGAGTGTAGAATGAGCTGGCTGGGGTATGTGAACAGAGAGGAAGATGAGAAGAATGGTTAAGATAATTAAATGGAGGAGCATAAACTCAGTCTTTAACCTAAAATCAAGTTGTTGATGTGTTCTATTGTGCTATTTTAAAAATTAGTTTCCCGTATGTAAAATTCATATATCATATAAATATCTACATTTCTGGCTTCACAAAAAGAAAACACCAAAACAAAACAAACAAACAAACAAAACACCCCAGAAGATCTGGAAATGCTTGACTCCAATTTTTGCATGCAACAATCATTCCCTCACAGCACCAAACCTTGTTTTCCCAACACTGAGACAAAATTACCTTCAAGCTTGAGCAGTGTTCCTTTCCAGTAACTAGGCTGCCTACTTTGTTCATTTATATTAGATAATATATATGTATATTAGATAATATAGACTCATACCTGTAGTTATTTGAGTTTGACCTAACCCCCTCTACCCCTTGAACTAATGTATTATATTTTATTCACTTAATATGGCAGCATGAGGATGCACCCTGCAGACCTCCAGGTCTAGGAAGCTTAATTGGCCAAAGGCATTGGCTGCTACACTCTGAAGACACCACCACATTTTTCACCAAGGCCATACTCACTGGCTTCTCCCTGAACACACAGGGATCCTAAAAGGCCTCCAAGACTCTGATGATTCTGCTGAAACTTCTAAGATAGTGGGGAAGACTAGGATGCTTCCATACAACTTTCTTTAGTAAGGGTCAGACTTACCTCTCCCAGGTTTCTCCAGCTCCCTCACATTTTCTGTCACAGAGGCATCTCCTCTAAGAAAATCCTTGCCTAACTAAGCCCATCTTATTATCTACTTCTTATTAGGTCTAGACTATAGAAGTGGTATCAGAATTACAGTAATCTGAGAAAGCGGGAAGTAAGTTTTGGATTTGGGACTGGCTCGTCATCACCCCAAGAGTGAAGGGAATGTCATTCTGGTTGATAAATGAGGCTCGGGTGATCCCTAGTTCAAAGTGGCAGTGTAATTGCTAACAATTTTACGTGTAGTGACTTGAAAAAAAAAATAAAACGAAAGAAGAAATCAGCCCCAATGGAGAAGAGTGTCATGGCAGGTGACATGAATGAAGGCAATGAAAAATTTAACGGGGTGGGGGGGATGCTTACAAAGATAGTGGAGTTGCCTGGGTACTGCTATATTGTATTGCTGCCCTGTGGAAAAATAATGAGAGACTCAGGCTATTAACAAGCAGTTAATGGCTAAGTTCTAGAGCCAAGAGCCTCTGCAATAGAGAACCCTATTACCTGCAGTAGAAGGACAAACACAGTCAAGCACCAGGTTGAAGATTGTTAGAGTACAAAGCTCCAGAGATATTAGAATGCTCAATTAAGGCAAGTATGTTATACAAAGTTCAGGGCCTGGTATAGAAAACCTGAAATGCTAAAATATGGTTCAGAGACATCTGAATGGAGATGCCTGACCCACTCAAATTCTCAGGTCTAGCAGAGGGTTGACCCATGCTTCTCTGGTAAGAGCTGACCCATGCTTCTCTGGTAAGAATGAGCACTCCACTCTGCTATAATATGCTGCAGGAGCCGCTCTGTCAGGAAGCATCAGGTGTCCTTCTGCCTTCTCTGGTGGCCACTAAGCTGACAACCAGAGTAAAATCCCAGTATAACTCAGCTGGGGATGTGCTCAGTCTGATAAGGTAGGATAGAGACTATATACAATAAGGAATTATAAGAATTAGCTGGCATTTATCAGCAGGAGCCTAAAGAGTCCTCCTGGGATTAGATTTGAAGTGTGTTTAATTAAGAGTGCCAGAATGTAAGACTGAATAAACAAGAATTCATTGACTTGGAAAGGTAGAGCATTTTCTTGGGACATGAGATTTAAAACTCTACCAAGGACACCATCAGATGAAGGAAAGTTGCAGTGGAGTGGTTCATAGAAGCCTGGGGAAAAAATGATAGCCAACTCTAAGTGAAGTAGAAATGCCTGAGTTTCCCTGGCAGATGATTGAGAAAGGAACTAAGAGTCTAAGAGAAGTGGGAATGCTGGAATGGATATATTATGTAAGGACAAAGGACCCACCAAACAATTCTGATCCAGGAGAGGGTCCAAAGAATACACAATTCACCAAATCCTACAGGCATGTGTGGTGACAGGAGTACCATCTTTGATAGATCTTCTCTAAGGCCCAGGGAAATAGATGTAGAAGAGGAGATAGATCAGTGAGCTGCTGTCATTAACATTCTTGGGCAAATAGGGACCTCAGGGTAATAGATGTTATAGGTAGTACTTAATATTCAGAAGCCAAGAGACAGTAATTACTGTTTGACAGTAAGGTCAGGGGAGCAAACAAGGGGACTTTACCTACAGAAAGTTGTGAAGATGATTAATAGACCATGATGTCCCTAAAAGAAAAATACCCGGGCAGTTAACAAATGTGGAAAAAGTTCAAGCTGAAAAGAATGGCAAAACAGGACGATGAGTCTCAACTAAAATCACAATTCCTTGCTCAGTTTCCATACCTGAGCCCATTTTCATATCTGGAGCCTACAAATTGAAGAGGTGTTCCAATCTCTGGGAAGAATAACCTGGCAACACCATGGCAAGTATGTAACATGGAAACTCTCCAAAGGGAGTTACATATGACCATTTACTCAGATAGTGTAGCCTAAAGGGAAATAGCCAGACTTCTCAATAACTATTAGACAAATGTTCTGAGATGACTTTGACACCTAAAGACTCATAGTTTTATCACAGTCCTTTTTGCTAAAGTCTATAGAAAACAGTTAATGAACAGAATCCTGGCAAAATTCTAAAATAACTGTGTGCTCACTGGGTCCAGAAACCCAAGTCAGTGTTTGTTTTCCCAGTCCTTGAGGGAATAGTGGAATTAGTGTAGAGTCCATAAGAGTCCCTAGTCTAGAATAAGAGCTATAATATTAGGAAAGGCCAAAGGGAAATCTCTGGAACTGTCCATTTTCCAACCATCCACTGCCAGCCAAGATGGAAAATTAAAACCAATATCATGTCCCAGCAGTTATAGCAGAGATAAGTGCTATCATTAAAGACTAAAGATGAAGGGCAGTGCTCCATATTATACCTTAACCTAATTCACAGACTAGCCCCTGAAGAAATGGATACTGAGAATGGCTGTAGACTATTTCCGATTTAATAAAGCAGTACTGATAACAGGGACTGTTCTGCTCATGGTTTCATTGCTGGAATAGATTATCAAAACCACAAGTATATGACTGGTGGTTGTTAATTTGGTGAATGTGTTTTTACCATTCTAATTAGAAAAGAAGATAAGAAATCACTGCCTTTCATATGGAATAGACAATTTTCACTTGCATATTTGCCTCAGGGCTGTGTTAATTGTGTTATCCAGTGTCATAACATAGTCTGAAGAGACCTGTATCACCTAGACATTCCACAGAACATATCACTGATCCATTACATTGATGAACATCATGTTGATGGAACAGGATGAGCAGAAGGCAGTTAGTAGTTTAGAGGCTGTGGTAAGACACATGTGTTCCATAGTAATAAGAAATAAATGCTAGAAAGTTTTAGAGACAGGAAACTCCAGTAAAATTTTCAGGAATCCTGTGGTCAGAAGAGTGTTGTGTTTTCCCACAAATTCAAATACAAATTGCTGCATTTTGAATTCTCTACAGATAAATGAAACATGTAATTGTAGGCTATACTGAATAGGGCCTGGAGCCCAAAAGGATGCTGTAGTAGGTCCAGAGTTGGTACAGTCTGCTCTCCTGCTTACATTATGTGATCTGGCAGATGTTATGGGGTTGGAGACGTCCATGATGGGAAAGGATTAAATGTGGAGCTTATAGCAAGCTCTCATGGAGAATCAGATGTAAACCACAGGGACTCTGAAGCAACACAGTGTGGATAATCGTATGCCTTTGAAAAATAAGTCTGAGGACCTGATAGAAAAGAAATGTTTGACCAAGGGGACTTTCAGTGAATATGCATCCACAGCTACTCACGATGAGTTGGCTTCTTTCAGAACTGCCAAGTCATAAAGTTAAACATGCCTAACAGCAGCCCATCAAAACAATGAAAATAACACAGCTGGGATCAAGCCCAAGCTGCTCTAGAGTAGCCCCAGTGACAGACATGAAGAGTACATATGGATACCAAAATGATGGACTCCACCTCTCAAAGTAAATTTACCTACTAATACTTCTGAGTGTCTCACTTGTCAACAACAGACATCAACACTGAGCTCTCAGAATGGCATTATTCTCTAACAAGGCTAAGCAGCCAGTGAATGCCAAATTGGCTATATTAGCCTCCTTCCATCCTAGAAGGGCCAGCTATTTGTCCCCTCAGAAGGAGATACTTACTGTGGGTTAGGTTTGCTTTCCCTTCCTGCAGAGACTCAGCCAATACCACCACCAAGAGGCTTATAGAATATCTAGTTCTTAAGCGTGGAATCCCACATGACATAGTTTCTGGTCAGGGCACTCACTTCACATTAAAGTTGTGAGAGTGAGCCCATGACCATAGAATCCACAGGTCAAATCTGAAACCTCACCATCCAGAAGCAGCTAATCTCATGCAATGCTACAACAGTCTTCTGACTGTTGTAACTGTTGTTATAAGTGAAAGCGCTATGAAAAGACAATGCATTATCCTTCAAGGTAATGTAGTCATTAAATCATGGACCACGGTATAGGGCTGTAATAGGAAAGCTACATATAGGTCCTTCCAGGAAGCAGGAGTTATCCCACTTATCATCCCTTCCAAAGACACTCTGGAGAATTTTGTGCTTCCTGACCCCATCCCTCTGAGCTTGTCAGTGCTTGAAGCCTCAGAGCCCAGAGGAGGCACAGGCTCATCAGGAGATACCACAAGGGGCCTATTGAATTATAAGTTGCAGCTGCTGTCAGAGCTTTAGGCTTCCTCTCACAAGGAATCAACGGCAAAGAGAGGAGTAGGCCATCATCTTTGGGATACTGACTCCAATCAGCAGGAGGTGGAGCTGCTTTTACATGGTGAAGACAGAGAAGAATCTGTGTGGAGATCAAATGATCCACTTGGGGCCTTTTGGTGCTCAGTGTCTCACTGTTACTGTGAACAAACACATAAACCAATCTTAAATTGAAAAGGGTGTCATTACTAGGGCTCAAAATCTCTACTAACCTGAAGAAAAGCAACATATGGTAATGGCCTATATCATAGTGGAACTGATCTCTAGTCATACTGGATCCCTTTAATCCTCTGACCTTATTCTGATCTCACACTTAGTAAGCATTTGCCCTGTACCTGAAATGTTCTTTCTTAGGAAATTTACCCAAGTGTTTTGGTTTTTTTCTTCACCTCATTTTGTCTTTGTTCAAATATCACTTTCTTCGTAGGAGCCCTGTGACTGCCCTATTTAAAACTTCACCATTGCTTCCCAGTTATCTATACTTCACTCTGGCTTTATTTCTCTCTATGACACATAGCATTACCTAAAATACAACATAATTCACTTTTTCTTTGTGTATTGTCTATCGCCTCTCGACCTTTAAAAAGACTGGGACTGGATGGCCTGGGTGGCTCAGTCAGTTAAGCATCTGACTTCAGCTCAGGGCATGATCTCACAGTTCATGAGTTTGAGGCCTGCATTGGGCTCTGTGCTGACAGCTCAGCACCTAGAAAGTCTGCTTTGGATTCTGTGTCTCCCTTTCTCTCTGCTCTTCCCGCACTCAGGCTCAGTCTTTCTCTGTCTCTCAAAAATAAATAAAACATCAAAAAACTTTTTTAAAAGACCGGGACTTTCATCTGTTCATACACTGCTGTATCTCCATCCAATAGAACAGGGCCTGGTGCACTGTAGATCATTTTGAATGATGTGACAAACAGTTATCATTATAGGCAGCAATTTTTTTAGTGTGAAGTGACATAGGGGGAAGCTGGATTGCAATGGCATTGCAGTGTAATAGACACTGATAAAATAGCATCATCATCATCAACATCATATTATCTCAACAACTGACATTTATTAAATGCTTATTATTGGCTAGATACTTTACAATCTGTTTTACATACATTAGCTTATTTAATCTTCCAGACTCTGTGACATGGTTTCAGTATTATTCCCATTTTTTTTGTACAGCTTGGAAAGGTTAAATATCTTAATCAGGATAGAGATAATTGGCAGAGATGTTATTCAAACCATTTCTGACACTAGAGCTTTAATTCATTACCTGAACTCTCTGATGAACTCAGAAATCAAAGAGAATAGTTTTAGAACTTTGTAGAAATGGAAAAGGACAGAAAACTATTAAAGTAAGCAATAAGAAATGTAAGCATTTAGGGGCAACTGGGTGGCCCAGTCGGTTAAGTGTCCAACTTCAGCTCAGGTCATGATCTCATGGTTCGTGGGTTTGATCCCTGCATCAGGCTCTGTGCTGACAGCTTGGAGCCTGAAGCCTGCTTTAGATTCTGTGTTTCCCTCTTCTCTCTGCCCCTCCCCAACTCTCTGTCTCTCTCTCCCTCTCTCTCAAAAATAAATAAGCATTAACAAAAATTAAAAAAATAAATATAAACATTTCTTATTTTAAAAGTGTGATTTAATAAAAATATGGATAGTATTTTTAAAGAAATCAGAAAAAATACCAAAATTAAAAAAAGAGGAAGCTTTATGCTACACCCTAGATATACATCATTGCCTTTATTGAAAAAAAATAAGCAATGACTATGCTCTTCCATCCATCTTTAAATCAATTTTAATGAAAGCTTAATGAAGAGATCTTAGCAATATTACAGCAGAATCATCACAAAGACAGGTAATAGCAATATTCTAAGTCCAGTAATGAAAAACAGAGATTTTATGGAGGAATAGTAATAATATGTGTTTTAGAATTTTAAATCACTAGCTTTAGCCCATACTATTCACACACACACACACACACACACACACACACACACACACATTCATGCACCAAATGGCAGTTTATTGTGCTTTTTCCAATTTGTCTTTTGAGGTCTAATTGAGACTCGGGTGCAGGAAATCATAAAAAAAAAAAGTCTGTTATCTCATAAGCATAAAGCTAAACATTTACTTTAAAACATTTACTTTTTAAAACATTCAAATTCCAAGGACAGTTCTTTCTGTTGCTTCAATGAAAAGTAGGTGAAAACTCTACAGAAAAGTAGAAAATTATAAAAGAACTGCAGATATGGAAGGCACTTAGGTCAAGGCTAAGAAACAATGGTAGATATATGGATTTGTGTACAGACTGACCTCCGTTAATATGAAAATAAAGGACACATTGCCTTTGAAAATTCTCATTGCATTTGTTGTTTTTATCTATATTTTCACTTTTGCTGAAAGAAATCTTCACTACATGAAAAATTAAAAGAATCATTTATTGTGCTTTGCTGTGCACACAGAATTTTAATTTACCATACTGCTACCTTGTATGTTTATTACACACACACACACACACACACACATGCACATATTAATTTTTAATTAATTAAAAATTGTTTAGGTGTTGTTAGGTTTTCTTGTAAACATAAACAAGAATTTTTCCTTGCCCTGAAAGGCAGATAGTGGAAACATACACATACCCTGAAAATTGCAATACAACGGGAGAAGTGGTATGGAAATGGGTAGAACCTATTCCCTGGGTCCTGGATGAAAAATTGCTGATTTCCAAGGAAAGATTCACAGACTATGTACATTTCTAGGAGTGAAGGATATTAAAGGACAAATGTTAGTCATGAAAAATCTTGAGGGACTCAAGAGTCTCAATATGACAGATACTCAATGGGGCCAGAGCACGGGTCGTGCGGCAATGAGGTGAGGGGTAGAAGATGGGATTAGAAAGTGAAGTATGTGCATCAAGTAACATAGGGAAAGTAAAGCATATTGTAAACAGGAAAACGATGTCATCAGTCTTGTTATACAGGAGACCAGTACATAGTATGCAGAGTGTACTTGAGTTATTAGAGATGGAAGACAGAAACAGTGTATGGTAAGGTATGGTCTAAACCAAGTTATGACAATTAATCTAAACCAATGTAGGACTTGTTTGGGCTGGTATAAATAGCAGTGAAATTAGGCAGATGCTATGCATAGGGTTCATAAATGCATTTATTGCCTGATACTCTTCTTTCTTTACACATTATGGAAGAGATGTTAACGGCACAATTCCCTCAGGCATTTAAGTTTGTGAGATCTGCTCTAAATTTAGGAGTAGCAGAAGAGTTGCAGAGAAAGAATCAGGTAAAGCTGGTTTTCCAATAGGATGTTTGTGATGCTGTCACCAGTACTAACGTATTAATGTTTTTCATAGTTGAGAAAAAGATTTTTGAGTAATAGAATTATGAATGTCTGTGACTATAAGTTCATTTTTAATTGTAAGGGTTTCTATGAAATCTGCTAGTCACAGTGTTATATGTGTTGAAGATTATCAATATTTCATTATATATCATGCATTTTCTTCTTGGGTTCATTATCGATGTCCCCCGATCCTACACAAAGTACTTAGCATTTAACGTGTAAGTCACATTCTCTGGAAAACAATTATGAGAAGAAGCACAGAGAGACATATCACAATCAATGAACCAATTTCAGGTCAGGCAGTGAAATCCAAATATATGAAATCAGTTCACAACTTGAAGAAGACAATAGAAAGCCTGATGTAAGTTCATTTTATGATAACTACTCTGTACTCCCCAGTGAGAAACAGTTGAGAACTGTGGAGGTCATCATTAAAGGCACAAAATTTCATTCATCATGCACAAATTTTTAGAGATATTGATTTGATGGAAAAATTCCACAGCGTATTTTGAAACCAGAATCTTCCCCCACATAGCTTGTCCTATCAATCCAAGACAGAAGTGAAATGAAGCAAACGCTATAATTCTGCGTGTGATCTCTAAACTGACAAAACAATTACCCAGTTATTTTCTGTGAGATCTATAACTGCAAATGCCAAACAAGTGCTTTGTGTTTGGGTCCTTTTGCTCTTCTATGGGAAGAAAAAAATGGACCCACATTCCCATTAATATTTCTGCCTTTAACAAATATTTACTTTGACAGTACTGATGAGAGAATTAAGGTGTTTTAGAAAAAAAAATGTCTTTCACCAGACATGAGATGAAAACATTATTTCAACCTAAATTAAACTGCTAATTGTACACATTATTTGTTCTAATTGCAAAATCCCTTATGTGAGGGAGATATAAAAATACGTAAGTTGGAAGAAAAAGGATGAGGTAGCTAGGAGCTAAGACAATTTGGCATACAAGATAACTAGATCTATGGCATAATTAAATGCTTTTAAAAGGGACTTTAATGAGACTGACTTCTTAAAGTTAAAAAACATGAGTAATTATTCAGTAGGTCACTACTATAAAGTCAGTCCTTATAATTTGTTCATAAACCTTGATTACATAGTGGTTCTTTTCTCTATTCATGAAATAACTGATTAAATCCTCACTTCACTTTACATAGATATTACCTAAAATAGCAGACATCTACCATTTTAAGGCTTTAAAGGGCTTGTTATTTCACAATTAAAGAAGCTGACATGTAGTTTCCTGAATATTAATACTTCATATTTATTGAAGGCTTCTTCTATGGCCAGCACATTACGTGTTCTATATCATTAAAACCTCATACCAACCTCTGACCCAGTTCCATTTTTATCCCCACTTTACATGGGAGAAAATTGAAGTTCAGAAAACTTACACAACCTGCTAAAGGCCACCAAAACTTAAAAATGACACATTTAACATTTAAATTTATACAGTTTAACTAAAAAGCCTAAATTCTTTTCAATTTTTTAATGTTTATTTTTTGAGAGAAAGAGAGAGACAGAGTGGGATCAAGGGAGGGGCAGAGAGAGAGGGAGACACAGAATTTGAACCAGGCTACAGGCTGTGAGCTGTCAGCACAGAGCCAGATGCAGGGCTCAAACCCACGCACACAAGATCATCTCCTGAGCCCAAGTCAGGCGCTTAACCAACTGAGCCACCCCGGCACCCCAAAAGTCTAAATTCTTAAATGCTATATCATACTACCTCCCATCTCATAATGTAAATTACAACAAAAAAATTTCAGTAGCATGAGAAATGTAGAAAAATGCAGCTGATATTTGAAATCTATCACAAAAAATTTTCAACTCTTGATTAACATGTACCACCAAAAAGACTTGTGAATGACAGTTTTTACTTAAAATTAACATTCACTTGTTTATTTAGTAAACCTATAAGCTAATTAACTAATTGGGAGTTATGATTTTCATTCATAGATCTGTCTCTTACGCCTCATAGCAAGTTCATTTTATAAAAAGGAAAGCAAATCCATTTCTAGTTTTATTCTTTTCATTCTATGTTCATCCAACAGCTTGGTTGTTTATGCCTTTTTAAGAATTTGAGTTAACTTACACAGTTACACATATGCAAAATACAAGCATTTTTATAAATGAGGCAATATCTACCAAAGACGTGCAAATAATTTTGAATAATTAAGGCCCGAGGAGCAGGAGAGTGGACACCACACACTTTCTGCAGAGCCCTGTCTTGCTGGATCCCACTCAAAGCTTATGGGTGAGGGCATCAGAGCAGCATACTGAAATGTGGCCTCTACACCAACATCCAGAGAGGTTCTGTAGGTGCTGTGCCTCTTTATTCATGGGTGAGTGGTGTAATGTAGAGAAATGTACCTTTCTCTTTAAACAGAGTCCCCTGACATGCGGCAGATGTCTCAGCCTCTAGAATCAACACAGAAGTGGCAGGCTTCTAAGTTTCATGGAGTTTATCTCTCATTCTCTGGCATTCATATGTTACTAATCCCTTGGGTACTCCCTACTTTCTACTTACCACAGCCAGTGCATCTAGGGGCGGAGAGAAAGTAGAGAAAAGCTGGTACACTCTACAGGACTATTCTCATGGAGACAAAATGAAAATATGAGACAAAATGAAAGGGGTAATATCATGGTGTTGACTTTACTACAATAGAAAAATCAGCAATTGATTTGATATCTTACTTTAATTGGTTGTCTAAACAAACCAGGATGAATATTGCCCAGTTGTCAGAAAAATAATTTCAGTTTTAGCACACTGGCTCAAATGAAATATTTTAGTTTCTTTCTAGACAATGGAAATCAACAGAAATGCTTGTAGCTAACTCATGTCTTATGACCAATGGTAGGTTGTAAAGAACCACTGAAATGATACCACTGATGAGTGGATTGTGATTTGGGCAATATTTATATTTTAATGTCAGGTAATTTTTTACATGTGTGACAGTGTTCCCTAATAAGTTTTTCCCATCATTCCCCTAAGGTAATGTGTAACACAGATTAGTAGAATTTGGTAGGATCTTTAATTCAATATAGGAAATTAAACACTTTTTCTTTTTTTTTTCCTTTTGTGTTTGAAGTTTTCTTCATTCAAAGTAATAGACAACTTAAAGTTGCCAGACTCATATTTCATAGTGCTGTTTTGATTCTTAAAATACGGGTATGGTTACAACTACATTTCCATTACATATTAAGCCTAACAATAAGCAACTTACATTATTGCTCATAAATTTGACTCAAAAACAATTTTCAGAAAGGTGCTCTAAAATACTTAATATGACATAAATCAGTCACCAATGGCGATTATTTTTAAAGAGAAAACTCAATATAGCTATTTTACTTCAGTTTAAAAGTCTTATGACTTCACTTCTCACCTTGATTACTTCTCTAGGAAAGAAAAAACTCAGGATCACAAATAAAATCATAAGTGATTGTTGAAGAAGGCTGATGATGCTTATAATGAGTTGAGTTATAAGAATTTGCTAGAAGACTGACTATATATATGTGTATATATATATATATATACACACACACATATACATATATATGTATTTTACATATGATTTTCCTAACAGATATAAAAATATGATAACCAATGCAAAAAGAGGGAATCACAATTCAATTTCATCTCGTTAGTTCTCTTATAATAAACTTGATTCTAAAAACAATTTCAAAAAGGTGCTCAAAGTATTTAAAATAAGACACTATCATTTATGTAAATGTATAGGAAATAATGTACAATTTTGTAAAGTGTAACCTCATAAAACCCGGGACTCTTAGAACAGTTTCCAGGCAAATAAATGTAATTTTATTAACTAGAAACAAGGATTAATCTAAGTGTGGTATCATTTTTATAAATTAAGTGTTGTAAAAAACACACCCAAAATATATGTAAAATACCACCCATCGAAAAGTCAGGCAAAACATTCAAAAAAACTTTGCAACGATCTACCATTAATATTTTGCAACAAGAATTGCTCATTCTGTTATTTTCTCTCAACTTCCACTTTGAGTTTGGGAGCTAGCAAGACTCTATTTTGAGCTGGCCAAAGATATCTTTGAATTATATATAGAATAAGCAGGCATATGACTTAAATGAGATATTTCCTTCCTATAGAATAATATAGAATTATGTGTACCATTTATAGTACTTAAGACCAACTTCAGTTCCATCTTTAACAGTATTCTTGAATAAATCTACAAATGAATCTGGAATACATTATAACACTATGTCCTTTTTCTATAAAGGACATGTAAGAACAGAAATAACAGTTGGAATAAAATCTGTTTATAGTGTCTTAACAAATAAATTATTTGAAGGTATCATTTTTTGGGGGTAAATTTGCATCATCAGGTTTACCAATTATTTTGTGGGATGTTAATTAGTTTTTCAACATGAAATCAAGGTATACAAATGGATTTTTCATAAGAAAACTATATATAACTTAAGGAAAATAATTAGAAGCTAAAAAATATAAATGTGTGGCTAAATATGGGACACCTCATATTCTTCTATGAAAGGAATTAATTTGAAATGGCTAATTTTTCTCCAACTTTATTGACAACTGCATTTCCCAACTATAATCAACAAATAAAATCATATGTATTTAAATTGCTCAGTGTGATGATTTAATATACATATACATTGTTAAATGATTACCATAATCAAATTCATTAACACATGCATCACTTCATATAGTTATTTTTTGTGTGTGCTGAGAACACTTACGTTTAATCTCAGCAAATCTCAAGTATACAAAATACTTATTATAGTCACCATGTTGTACGTTAGATCCTCAAAAATAATTCATCTTATAACTAAAAATTTGTACCCTCTGACCAATATCTGCCTCTTTCCTCCACTTTCGGAGGAACCAGTAACCACCATTCTATCTTTGTTTCTGAGTTCAAATTTTTTTTTTTGGTCCAGATTCCATATATAAGTGATACCATACAGTATTTGTCTTTTTGTGTTTGGTTTATTTCATTTAGCATAATGCCCTCCAAGTTAATCCATGTTGCCATAGAGGGCAGGATTTCCTTCTTTATTAAGGCTGAATAATATTCCATTGTAGAAACATATCACATTTTCTTTCTCCATTATTGACAAGCACTTAGGTTGTTTGCATATCTTGGTTTTTGTGAATAATGCCACATGAATACAGGTGTGCAGATATTTCTTCAAGATAGTGATTTTGTTTCCTTTGGATATATACCCAGAAGTGGGATTGTTAGATCATATGATTGTTCTATTTTTAATTTTATGAGGAAACTCCATGCTGTTTTTCATAATGGCTATACCAATTTTCATTCCCACCAACAGTGCACAAGTGTTCCCTTTTCTCTGTATTCTCTCCAGCACCAGTTGTCTCTTGTCTTTTTGAAAATAACCACCCTAACAGGTGTGAGGTAACATTTCACCATGGTTTTGACTTGCATATCACTGATGATCAGTGATGTTGAGCACCTCTTCATATACCTATTGGTCATTTGCAGATCTTTGCCAAACTGGCATTGGAACTAATAGGGAGAGAAATATTTTCAAACAGAAGAAATAATAATATATTTGTATACTGATTCAGCAGCAAGTAAAAAAGAAACAAACATATTGGAGAAGAGTGCATTCTGGAATAATGACATTGACTAGGTGACAGGAGATGAGATCTAGATCATGAGCAGAGGTGTTATGTTTAAATAAAAACACTGTGGTCTCATATATGACAACAAGTATGAATACTGGAGTATGAATATGCTAATATTGGTGGCTGGTTAAGAAGTGTAGTCATGGATTTCTGTGAAAGTTTACTGATGATAGCTATAATTTTCTCAGCAAAGTAGAAAGTAAGGTGAGGATGGAGACATGTAAGAATTTGAGAAGGAAAGAAGAGAAACGGTCATTTAAAGATAAGAAATATGAAATGATTAGGGATATATAGTGTGATTGCTGAGAAAAATGGAGGATTTGCTTGTGATTCAAAATCATGAATTGAAAGTAAAACAAGTTAGCATAGTTGTGTTTTTTCCCCCAGCCTTATGGTGCACAGGTGGAGCTTGGTATAGGAGAAGAGTTTAATTAAACGAGATTTGTGTTTTGCTAAGGAGGTAAAAAATAAAGCAAGGATAACATAAAGAAAAGACTATAGGGAGGATATACAAGAAATTAAAATCAGAAACCATGATTTTAAGCTGAGTGGAAGAAAAAGACATGGGGAGGTGTGGTTAGATTGAAGAAGATTAGGGGTCTGGGTCTTGAGGTAAAATAAGAAAAAAGAAGAGGATGTAGTTAGAGGGATACATAAAATTGAAATGTGGAGTGGTTGTAATTATAAAGGACAAGAAAGGACAAGATCTTTAGGGTATTCCCATGGAAATGTATGGCTGAGGCAGATTGAAGGACAATGTCATGGAGGAGAGGAGGTCAATGCCAGAGGGTATAAGGTAGTGGAAAGATTATTTACATGAATATATTTAAATGCTTAAAGTTAAGTCACAAGGGAGTGACTGCAAAATAAGAGATAAAATTCTTGAGAAATTAATATCATTTATGAAATATATTCTAATGAAGAAAATGATTGATGTAAAATTTGTGCTCCCCAATGGTCTTATTTATTTATTTATTTATTTACTTATTTATTATGTTTATTTATTTTTGAGAGAGAGAGTGCAAGCAGGGGAGGGGCAGAAAGAGAGGGGGATAGAGTATCCAAAGCAGGCTCCGCATTGACAGCAGCAAGCCCAAACTAAAAAACCGTAAGATCATGACCTGAGCTGAAGTGGAACTCTCAACCAACTGAACCACCCAGAGGTCCCTTATCTTAATTTAAAGCTTTGTTGTTGAATGAAAGGCTGACCTGAATCAATATTTATATACCATATATACGATTTTTCTGGATTTTATTTTTTAAATAATATTAAGTAAAACTATATGACTTTGTGAAATCAGACTCCAAAAGAATACATTCTATTTATAGAGCCAGGGTTGCCAATTGAAATGGAACAGGAATTCTTCCTCCATGCTATAAATTCAGGGAGAGAAAAGCTTATTTTCCTAGTGAGATCAGAACAACTTCTCAAAAGACTGATACATCCTCTTATTACAAACAATAGTGTGAGTAGGTATCAGGTGAACCCCTATGGGCAAGATGCTTATTAATTTTAAGAGTCAAACCCATGGTCAGTTGTGGCTCACTTAGTGGTGGCTCACCACTAAGATTGTGTGAGAATATGACAACTCAGACAAAATCAGAGAACATATGGATGTGATTTGAAAGAAAAAAGTAATAGCATGGAAAACCAGGTGTAATTTCTCCTAGGAGCAGAAAAAAGGATAAGAATTATGGGGATTGTAATGTAATGATATAACAATATATGACAATTGAAATAACAAAACTAATGTGCTCCAGTAAGATATCTTGATATAAATTTTAACAAATTTTACACCATTCAAGATCCATAGGGATATATTCAGAAGAGAAAAATTATGTGTTAGCATAGGCAAGGGTGTCTAAGTTATGCTACAGTAATAAATAATTCCCATATCTCAGTGCATTAGCACAATAAAGGGTTATTTCTCCCTCACACTACATGTCCAAAGCAGATCAGCAAAGAGCCTGTTCATGTAGTTCATTCAAGGTCTGGGACTGATAGTCTCCATCCCATACTGACATGATGAACACCTGGAAGTTCTACATACCACATTTACTCATAATTTGTCTGTCAAAGCAACAAAGGCAGAGAAATGGAATATTTGTGAATAGTCACAACAAAATTATAAGAAAATAAACCAGTTAAATAAACAACAAAATAACAACAAATAAACAGAAACCCCCCCCCCCCAAATATGCACGTATAAATGGTGGAGAAGGGGAAAGACTCAATTCAACTAAGCAGTTAAAATCTCCAGTTCCTAACAAATCTATAATATTGTCTTACAACTTGCACCCTTTAAAAAATATAGAAATTGGCACCAAGTCAACTTATCCCTCTAGCTCATCATTCTCAAGGGAACAAAACTGACCCTTGCATAACATTGAATGTAAAATTCAGTATAGAGGGTATTCCCAGTCAGGCAAGAAGGATTAAATCATGCTTTAAGCCAATATTCTTTTTAGAGTAATTTTAGGAACATCTCCCTTACTCTGCAGTAATCTGTTTTTTCTCTCTGTCTCCCTCTCCCTCTCTCTCTCTCTCTCTCTCTCTCTCTCTCTCTCTCATGTGACTCTCACTTCTTCATTAGACATGATTTGATGGTTTTATAATTTGAGATATAAAACTGAAAATAAATATCTAATTACACTGATAAGAATGCATATGATTTCAAAAAGAAGCTGAGATCTTCCTCCAAAACATTCAAAATCTTGGTTGTTTTTCCTTTCAGCAACATTGTTTAGCTTCTGCTCTGTAAGGATAAATGGAAACTGTCCATGGAAGTATTTTGGTCATGCACAGCTGCACTCAGGCACTGTTAGCAGAATGTTGCTGTTGAGGAAGATAATATGGGTCAACATTTCCACACTTATGAGGACTTCATTGTAAAATCACGATTACTTCCTTTAAACAAAGGTTTGATTCTAGAAGAATTAATATATCACTGAAGGATTCTTTGTTTTGATGGAAGTGACAGGGAAGGTAGGAGGGAAGCCAAAAGAGAGCCCAATAGCTATCCAACTGTCACACACAGCTGAGGAGCCCAACGCTGAGAGACAGGAAGTCAATTTCCAAATGGATCATATAAGACCAGAAGTTTGGTGCCATAACCTCAGATACGTAAGATGAATCCAGCACACTCTGTGTGGTCGTCAAGACAGTCTCATAGACAGGATTTCTGAGAGTTCTTTGGAAAGAGTTGGGGATGACAGCAACTTAGGTTGTGGAGAGTAATGCAGAGAAAGTATATTATGATGGACAAAAAGAAAGAGACTTTTCTGTCATTTATGTTTGGAACACACAGAATGGGGAAAAAAGGGAATATTATGTCATAACATGCATTTTCTTTAAAAGATCTATGCTATATTTAAAGACAATGTTTTCAAATTAAGAACAAAGAAGTAGTCCTTATTAAGTATTGATAGCTAATATAGCAGAAAACATAGAAACATGAGCCAGATTATGTGGATCCAAACTCTGCCTTTGCTATTCATATGCTGTGTGAGTTTTCACAGGTTACCTGTCTTTCTGTGATTCAGTTTCATCTATAAAATGGTATAAACATAGTAAGCTTTTGTTTCAATGATTAAATAAGTTTATATGTGTAAATTACTTACTAGAGGGTCTGGTACATACGGATCACTCAATTAACTTTATTCATTACTGTTATTATTCAAGTTAATAATGTCTTATTTGAATAATATGTCTCCTATAGGAGTCTGGCAAAGTACTCAAATAATTTGTAGGTAATGTTGAATTAGTCTCCATAAACTGACTCTAGGGAGAAATAGCTACTGACAGTAAAATGCTTTAAATATACCCATTGGAAATATGTCCACTTTACTATCTATATGAATACCTATATATAGTATATTAATTAAAATATTTTCCAAGGTATGCCCCAATTTTGCTTTAAAAACAGGGGCACCTGGGTGGCCCAGTCGGTTAAGCATCTGACTTCAGTTCAGGTCATGATCTCACAGTCTGTGAGTTCGAGCTCTATGTCGAGCTCTGTGCTGACAGCTCAGAGCCTGGGGCCTGCTTTGGATTCTGTGTCTCCCTCTCTCTCTGCCCCTCCCCTGCTCATGTTCTGTCTCTCTCTGTCTCAAAAATAAATAAAAACATTAAAAAATTTAAATATATATATGTGTGTGTGTGTGTGTGTGTGTGTATTTATATTTGCAAACATAGAATATTATTTCAGGAAAGATACAAAAATCTGTTCATTGTTATTACCTCTGAGGAAGGAGATGTGGATATGTAATGGAAAGAAACTTAACTTTCATTGTATTATCCTTAATGTTAGGATTTTTAAATCTAACACCATTTCAATAAACACTAAATAAAAATATTTTCTTTCCCCATACAAAGCAATTTATTTTGCCTTATCACATGTATTTTCTGTTTCAATGAAGTATTTTTCTTTTGCAACGATAGGCACAGTCCTCAGAAATCAGAAGGCACATGTTGAATTATGCATGAATGTTAAGAGAACTTTTTAACTCTGGCATTAGCAGAACTTCCTACCGGGGTAGGGCAGGAAAATACCCTGTTCATTGATGACCTGCCAGAGCAAGATTAACACTAGTGCACGTTGCCAAAAGTAGTATTCTCTATTCTAGATTATTTAAAGTATGTAGTCTTCCAAACCAGAAAGCTATATTGGGATCCCATTACCATTTTTGTCTCTGACATCAATAAATCAAAGAACTGTTTGGTACAAATACAATGGACATATTACAAGGTTATAATGGACCATTGTGGTTCAAGCAAACAAGGGATCCCTAAATGAAGAGTATACTTTTATCCTGAAGAGAAAGAAAACCAAAAAATAGCAGAATTTTTCCAGTACAATTTCTAGGAAAGTTGTGAAATAACCTTCTTTTTATAAAGTGTTGCAACTGTTGACTACGCATATTAAAGGAGCACATATTTTTTCTTTTTTATTTTTAACATCTTTGCAACAATTATTATCTAACTTTGAACTTGTGCAAAGTTTCTTTAAGGATAGTTATTTTAAATCATCAGAGTGAGCACTCACACTGGGGGATATTTTCACTTTTATCTATAGACTATAAAAAGTAACTTAATAGGTATAAATTGCTATTTTGATAAATTCATTAGCTGAAATATTTTGTAGAACCTGTGTGCAGAATTAATTGCTTTCCCTCTCAGAATAATCAAGCCATGTTTGTTCACAAAAAGTGTAATGAAATTATTGCAGTAATTTATAATTATGCCAATGCTGGGAAAATTCATTGTTTTCTAATTGCATAGAAAATGTACAGCTCAACCATTATGTTGTACGTACTAAAAAGGAATTTGTTATACTATAGAAAATGAATTTTATTTTGAAACAAACTCCTTTTTAGTACGTACAACATAATGGTTGAGCTGTAATAAATTCTTTTGCCTTTTTTAAAAAAAATACTTTACTCTTTTAGAGCAGTTTTAGGTTTACAGAAAAATTACGAGGACGGCACAGGGATTTCCTATTTACCCACTGCACATGCAGACCCTTCCCATTACCAATATCTACTACCACAGTGGTACATTTGCTACAACTGGTGAGCCTATACTGACACACATCATATTACTAAAATTCTGTAGTTTGCCTTAGGGGTCACTCTTGATGCTGCAGAATCTAAGGATTTGGACAATTGTACAACGGCACATATCTATCATTCTAGTATTATATAGAGGATTTTTACTGTCTTAGCGTAATAACATTTTACCTTGAAAACTTTGGTTACAAATAACTCACATCTGACAACACTATTTGAAATGCAAATTTCAAACTATTATTTATTTAATCAGTATCTTTCCTCTA
Organism: Prionailurus viverrinus; assembly: GCF_022837055.1. Lineage (NCBI taxonomy): Eukaryota > Metazoa > Chordata > Mammalia > Carnivora > Felidae > Prionailurus > Prionailurus viverrinus. Next base: position 102,255,109 of record NC_062567.1, read on the forward strand.
GCATAATACTGATGAAATAATTAATAATATCAAATGAAATGATTAAATGTTAAAATCTCCGAACAATTGCTTCTGGACAAGAGCTATTGGCATTAAACAAGAAACCCCATAGTACTCTGCAATCTAATTCCATATTTAACTAAGACATCAAGCAGAAGATTACTCATCCTTCCAAAAGAGGTTTAAGTAACCCTTTAATCACGAGGGTCTGAATAATGCTAATCACTGAGGAAAAAATAATTATTAGGTCAGAGGAAAAAGTCACTAAGTGCACTTATAAAAAAGATGCTAATATATGTATTGTGCAGCCATTGGGATAACAAGTAAGGCAGGCCATTACTATTTTTCTATAGACAATTGGAGGCCTGTGTACTTCTGCAAAGTCTGTGAACTTTGACCTTTAACTGCCACAAAAATAGATAAGGTGTTAACTATAGGGAAACAGCTCCACCATTGTGCCCTGGTTACCTTGCACACATCCATACAAACAGAGGTTTGAATCACATCATATCTGAGTCTTGGCAGGATGTTTTATGATTCTCTTGGAATAGGAGAGATGCTGGAATTCATAGAAAGGGAATTGTTAGGAGTAAGGCTTTGACGGTGAAGTTGACTGTATAAAGTTCTGGTATATATTGGCTGTGGAATGCTCCAAAGAGTAATATTGTTGTGTGGATGTTTTTTACGATTATATTATGATAATATTGGCATATTCTGCTAGGAAAAATAGGGCAAAGGGGTCTGCTGTACATTCAACGTTGAATCCAGAAACGAATTCTGATTCTCCTTCTGTTAGGTCAAAGTGAGCCCAAGTAGTTTCTGCTGATGTTGAAATGAAGCATATTATGGCTAAGGGTCTTGTGGGGAAAACTAATCATAGGTGTTCTTGGGCGGTAATTCATGTGGCTAGTGTGCAAGATCCACTTAGTAGTACTGATAGGAGGATGATGGCTAGTGTGAGATGTGAGCGATAGGAGGATGATGGCTTTGTATGAGATTGTTTGGGCTTTGGCCGGGAGGGCTCTGATTAAAGCGTATTTTGAATTTGAGGCTCATCTTGACCGTAAGATTGAGTAGACGGGGAGGCTTGACATACCCAATATAAATAGCACTTCTAGGCTTATGTTAATGAGTAGATATGGTATTGGTAGAGGGATGCATATGGGTAGGGCGAGTGAGAGGGCTAAGATGGGTGCTATAATGAATATAGATATGGAGGATGTGAGGGGTCAGTGGGGCTCTTTGGTGAAGAGTTTTACCATGTCTGCAGTGGGCTGAAGCAGGCCATATGGTCCTACAACGTTTGGTCCTTTGCAAAGTTGCAACCTGTAAGGCCCTGTCCTACTCACTCTTTTTATCCCATGAGAGGCTGTTATGAAACAGTTTTTCATAGTCTCTGGGGTCTGATGAGGTGTGGGACTTTCTAGCTCATCTCCCCCAGAATAGTGTCAGAATATAAACTTACTTAGCTACAGTCTATATTTGGTTCCTCAGCAACAGTATGTCCAAAAGATCTCATTGCAACCTCCCATCCTTTTCATTTCCATATTATCCTTTTTGGTGTATGGAACAAAAATAGCGTGGAATGGGCACCTTTGGCTTATAATTCTTTTCATTGTTTATGTAAGTAATAAACTGTCTAAATCTGTAAATGGCTCATTGTATCCTCACCAGCTCAAGTAGTCTGGCCTTGGGCTTGGCCTTGCCAATCTTGTGTGTTTGCTTGACAATAACAGAAGCTCTACATTGAGTATATTACATTTAAACTCAGAACATGAGATGCCATGAGGTATATAGAAGGAGTCCAGAACTGAAACAACAAAACTGTAAAAGTATTTTGGATGGAGATCCATTGGTTGTCTAATAACTTATTTCAGTTGTTTATAATCATCATTTTTAAATAATGAAATAGAAACAAAAAAGAAGGAAAATGAAAATAGACTAGTATAATTATAGAAAAAAATCAGAGTTCATAGCATTTAATAATGTTCAGCTAGCATATAAAAACATTGTTTTGTGAAATTTATATTTCAGTAATTTATATGAGGATCCTCTGTATCATTTAACTATGGCCATAATAACTCTATACTAAAAAAAGAAACAGGGAAAACTAAATCTCAGCAGCATACAGTAAAATTTTATTTAGCTCCGAAGTTGGTAGGTTGGTTAGAGTTTGCCTATTTTAGTCTAGACTTCACCGAATGCCTCTACTAATCTCAACTGGGCTCATTCATTTTAAAGGATGGGTGTCAATGGTTCTGTGGTCAACTTGGCTCGGGTTGGCTCTACTCCAGGATCTGTCATCTTCCTCCTAGGACCAGAGAGCTGCCATTGCATATTCATGTTCTTCCCATGGCAGTAGTTGGGGCACATATACTTTTCATGCTTCTGTTTGCATTATATCAGCAAATATATGGCCAGACCAAGTCACCTAAGAACCTAGAGCCAAGAGATCAGGAAGGACAGTCTTCTTACAGTGGAAGGGCACTGCAAAGTGACATGGTAAAGGGTATGGATATATAATCCTATTACTGAAGAGTTGGAACAATAATCCAGTTAGCCACATTATCCCTAGCCAAAGTTTCTCTATCTGAATATATGCTTCAATGGAATGCAATCATGTGTATTCAAAATATCATGTCAAAATCTAAAAAGCTTTATGATAAATATATATGCATTTTCCAACAAAAATAGTTTAGTTGCCTGTGAGTCTAAGAAAATATAAGATCAACTTGATATCATCGTTCAGATTTTCTTCAAACAGGATCAAATTGTGTACTTCTGTCATTTAAATGTATTGTGTATTATGGCTACAACCCACCCCTTATTAACTTAAAAATGTCTTCAAAAAATGGTACATGTTTTCAAATAAGGTAATTGAATTCAGAGACCTAGAAAGGCTCATGCATTAGAAGTTGGAAGTTGTAAACCATATAGATAGAGTAAAGCACATAAAGGTTGTAAACCTGGACATGAGTAAGAAAATAAACAAATATGGTGGACATGGCATTTGATTCTAGAAAGCTTTACCATGTTACCAAACTACAATTTAATCTTTTTACACTAACTAAAGAATCTTTTCTGTAATGGATTATTGGCCATCAAGTATCACATGCATACTACAATATACGTTGTACATATTTAAAAATCTGAGGAAAGAGGAAATCAAGAAAGAAGTTGATTTGGTGCAGAAATTGGGTTTCAATAAATATTGGATGCATCAATGACCTGAGAAAAATATGCAGATCTATATAAGATAATGGGTGAAATGCCTTCCACAGATAGTGAGGCGGAAACAATTTTTCCCAAAAAATTACACTAAAAAGCAAATTTCCATGCTTATCATTGAGGCACTCAGTCAATTTAATTTTCACTGTCAATCTAAAGATCCAGGGATACTTGACATCAAATATTAAAGGAAAAAGAAAATATTAGAAAGACAAAGTCATTTAAATTGCAATGAGAATGAGTGTGACATAAGCTGAAAGCTTATTTTCAAAAATGTAATTACAAAAAAAAAATCTTGGTTTATCAGGCCCAGTATTAAGCAGGGAAAGGATCTCAAGAAGACTTTTTCTGTTGTTCATTGCATTGCTTTGACTAAGGCTTCAGACGATAGGTGATGCATAGTCATTTTCTTAAAGAATCTTGGGACCCAAGAAGAAAAGACTATCTACCAGATCTTTGAATTTGTCACAAATGGAATTTGGACATTTACTCTTTTACTTGTTCCTTCACTGGCTCATTCTCGCCCATCCCTCAAACATCAATGATGATTACCACATTCATCTCCACCTTCTCACCACTAAATCCTACCTCCCTTCAACTGATAAGTAGCTTTCATTTTAAAAGTTTTTACATTTTTTTATTTTTCCAAATGTATTTGGCTTCATTATGAAATTTTAAAATATCATGCCATTAATTGTTTGCATCATATTATGTTACATGTCCCTTGCATTGAAAAATGATAATGTAATTTGTATCTAATAAAATGCACAGTATCATTGTGTTTTTCCTCAAAATATGCCTACAAATGAGTTCGTTAAGTGTTACAATATTAGTCAACTAGACTTTTAAGTGATTTATAATATCCTTAAACTCCTAATAGATTTTTATATATTCATTTGAGTTATTTGTTTTAATAAACTTTGGCAAAGTTTGAGGGGACTTTTGTATGGGCTGAGAAATCATTGAATTTTTTTAAATGATGAACATCAAGGTTCCTACTATGTTAAAAATTTTATATTAAACAAGTTTACAGAAATGGGCTAAGTTTCAGTAATGAGAGATGCCTATATTGTGTGCGTGTGTGTGTGCATGTGTGTGTACTTGATCATGTAAGTCACTATCAGAAAAGATTGGAAGCCCCTAGAGAACTCTTTTACTCCAACACTATAGAAGTGTTAATTTAGGTCTCTAAAAATAGGGGGTAGGGGACAATCCACACTGAATTCCATGACCTCATAACTATATTTAATCCAAAAGTTACAAATGCTTTTCCTCAGATGAAGGGAAAAGACAAGAAAAAATATAATAAGCATTTACTGGAAACTTTTCAAATATTGTAGTTAGTCGTCACAGCTGCTCTATCATTAATTCAGCATTGAAGGCAGTGGAATAGCCAGCAAGAACCAGGAGATCTCCTTAGCCAGGACTCACTTAAATGAGGAATTTTGGTTATATACCATATGAGGTTATAAATGGAACCATGTTTTTGTATGTCATTTCTTGCATTTTTTATGCTTCAGAGAGTCCATTTATAAACAGAGAAAAAAGCTCCCAATATTATTTATTTAAAAGTAAATGTTTAAGGATGCCTGGGTGGCTCACTTGTTTGAGTGTCCAACTCTTGCTTTTGGTTCAGGTCATGATCCCAGGGTTGTGCACTGAGCTTGGAGCCTGCTTAAAATTCTCTCTCTCTCTCTCTCTCTCTCTCTCTCTCTCTCCCTCTGCCCCTTTCCCCCACTCACACGTTCTATCTCTCTACAAAATAAATACATAAAAGTAAATGTGTAAAATACACCACAGGTTTTATAATTCTACTATATAAAATTGGGCTTCTTTGTTCATTTTATAATGGAATTCTCAGAAAGTGTAACTTAGTTTGGCCTCTGTTACCTGATGACATCTCTTGCATGGGAATGGTTATCACCCAATGTTACATGGAAGGAAGATGAGATGAAAGAAGTAATATAGCTCTTAAGCAAGAGATGCATGATTCAAAAGCAGAGAATCCATACATCTCTCACTACAAAGCATTTACATCAACTTTAAGCATGCTTGACTTTTTGATAATCTTACAAATTTTGATATTTGGAAAACATTTTTTTCATTATTGTAGCTATACTTTGTAGGTGTAAATAATCAATGATAAAATTGTTGTGTTGAAACACTGTTTTTTGTAGAGTAAAAGAGCAATACATTCAAATGGTATTCTTTTGTTTAACATAAGGATAACAATAATATGTATTGATAATTTATTTTTAGATCCAATAATAATCTTAGGTCTATTATTTATTTCAAAATGAAAAGATAACAAAGCTTTTGTTCATCAGACTCAAGGAACAGTGGAACATAAACTTGTCTTCAGTATATCTTTCATATAAGTTTAAAACCATATTTTCACTAAAATGTTGTTAATCTATACACATATTTAGTTTTCCTCCCATGTTCTTAGGCACTTGATGACACATAAATATAATAGAAACACTTTCGAGCTATTTTTTTGAAGTGCCTCCATGAGGCCAGAAGCTTCTGAGGCCTCTAAATTCTATAACTTTACAGAAGAATACAATTGTACAATATTCATAACAAAATTGCACTCGTAACTAACTTTGATCAGTAGTCACATTATTTTTGTGTATATGTCTTAAAAAATTAATAAATATGATTAATATCTATCAATATTCCCTCAAATACAGTCCCTCAGGGACCAAACTCAGGCAATCTACTCAGCTACCATCTGCTGCACAAGGTTACTCTGTCCCTACTTGCAAATGATTCCAATTCTTCCATTAGCCTAAGACAGGACATTGTAGGTATCTAGAGTAAATACAGTGTTCTTACCAGGACTGGATTCTTTTAAATTCTTTAGAGAATAGAGACAACCTGCTCAGGATATAAAGTAGGAATTCTCTGCCTTCATTCATTATTTCAGAATTTGTATGGTAATTTCTTGGAGCTTATTTATACTTTGTAGACCTCATGATCATACAGAAAAAAAGGTCTTCAGTATTTTTTTATGTCTATTTATTTTTGAGAAAGAGAGAGCATGAGTGAGGGAGGGGCAGAGAAAGAGGGAGACAGAGGCTTCAAAGCGACTCCATGCTGACAGACAAAGAACCTAACTTGAGGCTCAAACTCATGGAACCACCAGATCATGGCCTGAACCGAAGTCAGACACTTAACCGACTGAGCCATTCATGTGTCCCAGGTCTTTAATATTTTTTAAGCAGATGTTGTTTAAGGAAAGATGTTGTTTAAAGATACAAACTTGCAAGTGGTAGATAAATAAATCCTGGAGATCTAATGTGTGGTGTAGTGAATATAGAAAACAATATTGTATTATAACCATCAAACTTGCTAAGAGACTGATCTTAATTATCCCACCACAAAAAAGAAATGATAATTACATGACGTGACAGAGATACTAACCCTCCCTGCAATGGCAATCGTACCACAATATACAAATGGATCAAATCAATATGTTGTGCACCTTAAATGTACATGATATTATATGTCCAATATATTTCAATAAAAAAAAGTTTTAAACTGGTTCTAGCAGGATTAAACTGGTTCAAACATCAACAAGTACATTTTTTTCTCTCTCTCTGGCTATGAGCAGAAGTAAACTAAAACAACAAAAATGCTATGAATAAAAATTTCAAATGTATTAAAATGTTCACATTCCCCAAGATAATTTCATTCAGAGCATTATAATTTGTATTTGACCATTTACCTCTGAGAATTTCTACCTATAGTCTATTAACCTTATAATCAACTTGCCAAAAGCTGAAAGCAATGTTTGCTCTATTGGCAATCTTTTCATCTCTAATAGGTCCCTAATAAATTATTTTCTGTAATTGAAAACATTATCTAAATACACCTAAGACCCAAGCTTGTATAAAGGAGGAAACTTTTTGCTGTAAGAAATTTATATTATTGTTGATCCCTAATTTTTAAAAAGTAGTTTTTAAATCATTATTTCCTTTAAGACTACTTTTCAAGGACAAAGAAAGGTAAGTCCCATTCCTAGCTGAAAAATAACTATATAAAAGCCAGTTAGAAATATATATTTGTTTCTTCTTTTTCACGAAAAGCTTCTCAGAGTTGAGCCTTCACACCATTCAGAAAGTTATATCCTCTTCACTCAAGGAGAAATAGCTTTAAATGTAGTACTTGGACTATCCCACTAGCTCATGTTATATATGGAAACTAGGTATACTGTGTTGTTTGTCTTGCTGAATAAAGTTATGTAAAATCAGACAAATGGCAGATGGCTATGCATGGGCTTTAATGGTTTTTAGAGTCACTGGACTCTTTTCTTTAGCACCAAAGCAGAAACAAACAAAGAAAAAACAAAAACACTTGTGTTCACAGGCTGGCTACTGATAAAGACTATCATCTCCTATCTCATCACCAGTATCTAAGAAAACCAATCTGGATTGGAATTTGATTCCTCTCAATTTTCACAGTGGATGACATTTCTCTTGTTTTCATGAACATAATAATAAGAGAACATTCTTCACTGAAGAATATACTAACTCAAGAAAAATGTAAATGGAGTAGCATACCCTATGATGCACTGAGGTTATTCATATCTGAGAAGAGATCCTGCTGTTAGCCTCAAAACCTTGATCAGAGCTGTACATAATTAGCATCCAGCACTTAATTAACATTCAATGAATGTTAGTGGAATTGGAAATGAGCTACTACAACTCATCATGTTTTGTGGGGTTTTAACATGATGAAGATGATATAGGAAAAAGGCTAGGATTTAGAGTCAGAATATCTAAGTTGGAAGGCCAGCTCTGATATTTACAAGTTTGGTGTCAGAAAAGTCACACAACCTCACAAAGTCTCAATTTTTCTCACATATAAAATGAGAATAAAGATGATTTTCCAAGAGAATTATTGGGAATATCAAAAATATAAAGAATAGGAAAGCATTTTATAAAATGAAATATCCAAATACTCTTAAATGAAGGTAGAATATAAATAAAACAACAAAAACAAATTTAACCCACCAGTATTATGCAAAAATTCTAATTAGTGTTACAGTACCAGTGGTGTTTGCCTTTTCTTGTATCCTGGAATAAGAATTTCTTCAAATAACAGTAGCTAGGATTAAATAACTGAGTAATATTGACACCACAAGAGTGCACTGCAATTAAACAACATAGAAACATTCACAGATTAATCACTTGTCCTCTCATTGCAATTAGTTGATTTATTCCCTCTTTTCTTCAGTGGCAATTTTTCTGTGTAATCTACTTTCATTCTTAAGGCATTAGTGTATAACAAGACAAAAGATTTCTGTTCATTAGAGAATATGTAGTGAGTTATGATGAAATCATGTTTTGATTATGTCTAATTTTAGTTTAATTTTCATCTTGTACATTTTACCTATAGGGATAACAGAAAAATCTGAGAAAACAATGTTAATGCAACAATTTGGAAAGAATCAAAATTAGGTAGCAATGAGGAAAAGAGTAATAAGTAAGATAAAGAGATTTCTGGGGCATATGGGTGGCTCAGTTGGTTAAGCATATCCAACTCTTGGTTTCAGCTCAGGTCATGATCTCACTATTTGTGAGATTGAGCCCTGTGTTGGACTCTGTGTGGACAACATGGAGCCTGCTTGGGGTTCTCTCTCTCCCTCTCTTTCTCTCTCTCTCAAAATAAATAAAAAAAGATTTTAAAAATGGATTTCTGAGAAGTACTAATATATTACAGCAGCAAGAACATAAAATTGACATGAAATACATGCATTTAAAAATATTACAACACATTCTACATTGTCAAGTAAGGATTAATATAAGTAGCTAATTAGGTTTGAACTAGCCAAACCCACTGTGTATAATTTAAGACTGCTGTTTTCCCAAAAATCTATAGCTAAGTCAATATTGTTTGTAAATAAAGCCAAGAATAGATCAAGCTGTAGCTTCAACACTCTTCAAACAGCCTTTAATGTTGATCACCTCTGAGGGCCCCTTTAACATTTGATGTGTCACTTAGAAATTATTTTAAAAACTGTTTATAAAATAATTCATTTCTACTCTATAACTTATCAGGAAATAACTCCTGTAATTATAGTCACCTTTGCATTTATTATGCTTTAATATTTTCTTCAAAATGCTGTAGCTTCAGATTGCATGTTGCTGGGGTACACTGTTTTCAGTTGGCTGCACTCCTGAATCTCCACATTCCCTTAGTCACAAAGTCCTGATGGTTCCACCTCAGTATCTTTCTGTTTGTCCACTGACCTGAGAAGTCTGCTTCTAATCTTACCACTTTCACCAACTCAGTGCACCCTCCAAAGTGCAGCTAGAGTAAAATAATTCTTCCACAACCCAATTCTGAGTATAACACTACACTCTGAAGTCTCCTGGCTATCATTCACTGACTCCAAGATAGTCCAGACTTTCCAAAAACTGTACAACCATTCCCCTGCATACAACTGAGCCCTTTTTCTCTCTCCATTACCAAGCACACACTCTCAAGTCCCACCCATACCTACACATATGTTCTATTCTTCGGTAATTCTCCATGCTCTTCCTAATCTCAAGTTTAAACATATACTTTTTTCCATTTGTTCAACCTGCCCTTCCCCTATTTTTTCTAGTTAATCTTCATCCATCAGCTCTCAGTTTAGGTGTTACATTCTTCAGAAATACTGAGAATCAGCATAGGTTTCCTGCCTGTATGCCCTTTTGTATCCCCCCTTATTTACCATGGTATCCTCAGTATAGCAGAGAGATAGTAAAATTGGCAGTTAACAGACACTGAATAAATAAACAATAAAGAAGATGACTATATTAGATAAATTTAAGTGTATGTATAGCCAAAGTGTAATTCTAATTACATTTTATTTATTTTTTAAAGTTTATTTATTTATTTTGAGAGAAAGCTGAGAGAGCACACTTGTGGGTGAAGGGCAGAGAGAGAGGGAGAGAGAGAGAATCCCAAGCGGGCTCTGGCTGATAGCAGATGTGGGGCTGGAACTCACGAACTGTGAGATCATGACCTGTGCCAAAATCAAGAGTCTGACACTTAACCAACAGAGCCATCCAGGTACCCCATCGTTACATTTTAAACTATAACATTTATGAATTACTTCCTAAATTCACTACTCTATAGGATCACCTAGTGATAAAATACAAAGATACATAACTGAAAAATTCTCAAGGTAAAAGTGAAGATTTTCTTTTAAGGTAGAGATGAAAAATAAAACTTGTTAAATATGTAGAAGAATTTTTTATGATGCTGAAAGAGGTAGACATGTTGACTGAATTTTAATGTTAAATGGGCACTGAGGATATAATGTACATGGCTCAATGAGAAGCTAAGAAAATATGGCATATAAATTAGTGTTAATCTGAGAGAAGAGGAAATATGTTGGAAAAAGTTTGAACACTGAAACCAAACAAATCTAGGTCAAATTCTAATTCCATCAGTCATTAACTGCATGATTTGGGAGGAAGTAAATTATTTGAGCCTCTGTTTCCTCATCAATAAAATGAATATGATAGTAATACATCCTCTTATGTAAGATTTGGAGAATAAATTTTTAAAGCCAATACTGCAATATCTAACACAAACTGGAAAGGTTGGTAATGTAGTTAATGTTGGTAATGTAGTTGGTAATGTAGTTGGTAAATGTAGTTAATGTTGGTAATGTAGTTAATATGGAATAGTGGAAGAATTAGATCACTAAGAATTATGGCCATGAGAGAAGATCTTATGTAGAAGATGATTTTAATCTGGGCCTTGAAAATGGCTAAACATTAGGAAAGTGATAGAAATAGGATGGGAAGTCTGGATTTACACTTCATTCACATCTTTATTATGGAACATTTATTAAAGACTAGACTGTGCCATTGTTATTTGTGAATTAACAAATGTCCTCTACTATATCACAAATTTCTAGAAGAAAGAGCATTTTTTCACCAATTTTCCTAACTACTGGGCACATAATAAGTCCACAATATTTTATTGCTGTCATTCATTTAAATAGCTGTTTGGGTATCTCTGAGGGGAAAAGTCTGATTATCAAGGCAAAGCTATGTAGTTTGAATGAGGTCCTGATATTTTGGAGGGCCTTCAAAACCAGGCAACATTTATACTCAATTTTATTAAAAGTCTTAAACCTTTAGTAACTGATGAGTTATACAATAAAACTATGAAGTCTTCTTAAATTAACATAAAAATCACAAAGGAAAAAAATATGCAAGGATTGGCAATATTTTTTATTTTAAATATATTTTAAAATATTTATCTTTAGGATAGAGGGTGCCAGTGGGGGAGGGGCAGAGAGAGAGAGAGGGACAGAGGATCCGAAGCCAGCTCCATAGGGGTGCCAGCCTGAGGCCTGGCTAGAACTCACAAACCACAAGATAATAACCTGAGCTGAAGTCAGATGCCCAACCAACTGAGCCACCCAGGCACCCCAGCTATAATATTTTTAAAGAAAAATGCTGAAAGTACATATTCTTAGCTATCAAAATTTGTCTTAAATATTATCAAAACTGTCTGACAGAGACAAATAGATGAAATAGTCTAAAGCTGAGACACAGATTCAAAAGTGGGCTGTTTTGACCACATTCTAAAAGATTCTGAAGGTTAGGGACTAAAGGAAATCCTTTCAGCAGGCAGAATATTAGCCTTATATCTCATTGTCCACTGCCTGCAAAGATAGATAGCCTAAGATAAGGAGACGTACCAATTATTGAGCTATGGGTTATAAATACTTGACTAATGATCAAAGACTTGTAAAAAACAAGGTTAAAGACTTGGGACCAAGAACAGTAGGGGAGAAAACTCAACAAAACACTCTCACAGTGAAGTAGACCTTCAATAATTGGATGCATATATTCATCTACTTTAGGTGTATGTAAGCTTTCTTCTTAGCAACCTAGTGCTTGTTCAGTTGGCTCATAAGTAAGGGGGGTGGCCATGGTGGCATGGGCATAGAATGAATATGTACAAACATAATGCCATGAGACTGTCTTCATGAAGACTGACCTGTCTACTACCACTGTCATCCAGTTTTTCAGAAGTGGTGACTAACTAGTCCCTCAGCATTGTTATCATGCTTCAATAAAATCAACCAGCAAGACAATACTGAAATAGATCACTACTTTGGATCTCTTCCACCATGAAAAAGGCAGTAAAACATCCTCATGGAAATAAACACTCATTCTGCTTTTGAATTTGCTTTCCTTACTCATTATCTTTTATCAGAACCACCATCTGTGGACTTACTAAATGCCTAATGCATCAACATTTTGTCCCACACATTACTTCTAATCATCAGACAAATGGCAAAAGACATAGACAAAGGGTTAGTGTCTATGGATTTATCGGTCTTACTCATAAAATGGTGGAAAACCTAGTGAAGACTCAATTATGTCCTTAACTAGAGGACAAAATGTCTAGATACTGCTATCTTACCAGCTCTTAATAATTACTTACTCTGTACCTCTAACAGAGTTAGATTCTGGATAGAGATTCCTTAGATAGGAAATTTATTCAGGCCCAATTCAGACACTGAATCTATAATCCTCAAATTAGATACAACCCTAAGAATGATGGGAGTAAAGGAAAATAGCATTATTGAGTACTTAATATGTATTGTGCATAGTGTTAAACCTATTTTACAGGTGAGAAAGCAAACTTATGGAATAAGAATTTCATCTGTCTTGTATACTATTATAGCCCTAGTTCTTCAAACAGTATATGGCTCTTGACATATACTCTGTATGTATCTATATCAATGAATGAATGAAGCAAAACTAATAATTTCCAGTCAACTACCTCTCACCCTTCCACCAGAGGTTCATCCTTCTACAAATTGAAGTTCAAAGAGTAACTACTTAAGGGGCCCTTTGGTTCGTAATAGACCAATCTCATCAATCTGATATTAGGTTACAGTTGAAAGACTTCCTGGCTTGATCAATGACTCTACCTTCATTTAGAAAGATGAATTTGGGGCGCCTGGGTGGCGCAGTCGGTTAAGCGTCCGACTTCAGCCAGGTCACGATCTCGCGGTCTGCGAGTTCGAGCCCCGCGTCAGGCTCTGGGCTGATGGCTCAGAGCCTGGAGCCTGTTTCCGATTCTGTGTCTCCCTCTCTCTCTGCCCCTCCCCCGTTCATGCTCTGTCTCTCTCTGTCCCCAAAATAAATAAACTTTGAAAAAAAAAAAAAAAAAAAGAAAGATGAATTTGAGGGGCACCTGGGTGGCTCTGTCATTTGAGCGTCCGACTTCAGCTCAGGTCATGATCTTGCAGTTTGTGAGTTCAAGCCCCGCGTCGGGCTCTGTACTGACAGCTTGGAGCCTGCTTCGGATTCTGTGTCTCCTTCTCTCTCTGCTCCTCCCCCACTTGTGCTCTGTCCTGTTCAATCAAAAATAAATAAAATATTAAAAAAATGAATTTGGAATTGTCAGAAAACACTGAATATTAGTAACCTGTGAATCTACTACTGACTGTCCCTAGTGAGCTGTGAGATCTTGAAAACGCAACTCAGTGATCTGGGTTTTATATTTCCTTATCTCAAAAATAAGTTGAAGAAGTTGATCTCTCAAACCATCTCTGTAATCTAAAATTCAACGAATCTAAGAATTTACAATGTGGACTGTTTTGTTCATTTTCCAGACAAGTGGGATATTTTCATTTAGCCTATAAAATTTATAATATAATTTAACACATAAAAACACCATGGAATAAGACATATCTATTTAAATCTAAGTATTCATTTACAGTAGATAACAGGAAAAATATATTATTATGTAAATATAAAATATGAAAATAGAAAACATAATAGAAAATGGTAGAAAATGTGGCATAAATTTAATTCTATTGGCTAAGATAGTTAGCTTTTCTTTTTTCTGATCATGTATATTAGGTACATATTTTGTAGTTTCCACCCAAAAGATTACTGCATAACAAAACTGCTTAAGACATTCAATTCTCCCTTAAAGATAAAGTAAGTAGTATTTATTGCACAGTAGCAGGAAGCAAGGTCTTTTCCATACATCTTAGGGAAATGCAAAATACCTTCACTTCAGTAGACAAAGAGCTTGATTACGTTATTCAATTGCTAAATTGATAACATTTAAAGGTCCATGGTATTCAATTTTCTTAAACAAATTAAAAATACATAGGAGATATCTCCTTTTCACTGACTTTACAAAAATCCCTGATTAACATTCCAGATGCCAAAGCTCTTCAAGCCTGATGAAGGCTCCCTGGAGTTAATGTCCTTTCCGCAGTTACTGCCAAAGTACTGAAGCAGATTGTGCCAGGCTGCATAATCATATGATTTTACTCCTATTGAGAAACTACTGCTACAGGGAAAATCAACTGCCTTGATGAAAAAATTTTAAACCATAAAATATCTGGATAATAAAAAATTTTTCATACAAGTCAGCGGTATGGTATCCTTTGGCATTCTAGTGCTAAAGTCTATTTCAATTCCTTCTAATTGAAATGAAAATCATACCTTTTTATCACCATGAAACAAAAAAAGCTCCACAGCAGCCTGGCTAAAGAGAGAGATGCTTTGGTGGGTGCAGGTTGTGTGTGGATGTTATAAATAAAAATAAAAGATAAGGAAAATTAAATTGCCTGAGAAGTTTTATTTTTTAATTGAATTTTCACATTCCTTTAGGGTACATATTCACTAATTAGGACTATCATAAACAATCATGGACACGAATCAGCCCATAAAGCAGCACATTTACACCGAAGCACAGAGAGTCATGACGACCTATTTCACTGTGCCACTGGGTCAAAATGGCTAGCTGTGGAAGATACTATTCTGCCAGCATCCACTCTCCCTTTCTCCTTTGCTAACAGAATCATATTTTCTTTGGGAAAGCTACATGGCACCCCAGTGAT
Organism: Prionailurus viverrinus; assembly: GCF_022837055.1. Taxonomy (NCBI): domain Eukaryota; kingdom Metazoa; phylum Chordata; class Mammalia; order Carnivora; family Felidae; genus Prionailurus; species Prionailurus viverrinus. The sequence goes on from NC_062567.1 coordinate 102,270,227, forward strand.
GGATCATGATAATCAATCGTGACCATATTTTCTCCTAATTTGATGGCTATGGCATCTGTTTCTGGATTAAAAGACTTAAAGAAGTTAAGGAGAAGTTAAAGTTAAGTTAACTGCTGAATAAGTTTCTGGGAAGGTTTTCCCTTCATGATAAAACAGAACATATGCACTTAGCACATCCCTCTTCCTTCCAGCCATTTCCTGGCTCACTTTTTTTGTATTCAAGAGGGAACAAGTATGAGATTTCCCAAAGAACCACAAAAACATTGGTCCTTCCATCACTGAGTTCCTGAACCAATTTTAGCCACCATCTACTTCCAAGCATCTGTTTGTGAAAGAAACAAAGTAGACATTTGTGGCTTCAAGTTGGATTTTCTATTACTTTCAGTCAAATGCCTTTCTAATTAGCATGTTCAGAATTTTATCCCATTTAAATATTCTTACTAACACACCAACATCTCTGGCCTGGATCAGCCATCTAATTAGTCTTATTGCCTCCAGTTTAATCCATTTGCTATCAGATAATCTTTGTATAATCCAAAACTTGTCCATGCATCTCCTCTTCAAGATCCTACAGGGGCCCTTGAGTGGCTCAGTTGGTTAAGTGTCTGACTCTTGATTTTGGCTCAGGTCATAATCTCACGGTTCATGGGTTGGAGCCCGATGTTGGGCCCTTCACTAGCAGTGTGGAGCCTGTTTGGGATTCTCTGTCTACTCTGCCCCTCCCCCGCTCATGCTCTATCTCTCTCTCTCTCTCAAAATAAATAAATATTTTTTTAAAAAAGATCTTTCAATGGTTCCCCAATTCTGTCAACATAAAATTACAAAGCCTTATCATAACCCAAACGACTGGCACACAATTGCCTCTCCAGCTTCATAAATTCATTTATAAATTTAACAATTATTTATTAATTTCTCATATATATACACATATATATATATATGGTTCTAATAAATATGTGGCCAACACAATCCTACCTCTATAGAGCTTCCTTTTTATCACCATTTCCCCTTCTTTAAATGACCACAAGCATGAATGTTGCCCTGAATCCCATGTTAGAAGCTTTAGCAAGCAAACTGCTCGGACTCTAGTCTTAACTTATGTATAGAAAATAATATAAAAATACATTCCTGGTCTTTTAGGTCATAGAACACAAAATAATTTCCAAACTAATTTTTTAACTATTGCTATAACATATGAAGATGCTGAAATCTAATTTGTGGGCCATCAAAACTACACCAGTGAGCACTGAGGGCCAGTTAAACCTTCATTCCCAGATTATTCACTTGAATCTTCATTTCCTTATGAGAAGCCAATAGCTGGATTATTATTCAGTTTTTCATTTAGTTAATTAGCTAGAAACATAAGTTACTAAACTTTGTCAGTAAATATGGCTGCTTTTATTTCATTTTATTTATTTTTTATTTTTTTTAATGTTTATTTACTTTTGAGAGAGAGAGGGAGAGAGACACTGAGCATGAGCAGGGAGGGGCAGAGAGAGAGGGAGACACAGAATCTGAAGCAGGCTCCAGGCCCTGAACTGTCAGCACAGAGCCCAATGTGGAGCTTGAACTCACAAACCATGAGATCATGACCTGAGCTGAAGTTGGATGCTTCATCGACTGAGCCACCCAGGTGACCTGATTTTATTTTATTTTTTTGTTTCAAAATTTTAGTTAAATTCTAGTTAGTTAACATGGAGTGTAATATTGATTTCAGGAGTAGAATTTAGTGATTCACCACTTATATATAACACCCTGTGCTCATCACAAGTGCCCTCCTTAATCCGCATCACCCATTTAGCCTACCCTTCCCCCTCCCAGCATATGACTGCTTCCGGAATTGACATTAGTAAAGCAACAGGATTAAAATACAAACATCCACTAACAACACATTCAGTTGAAAGGAACAAAGGCAAATCTATCATGGTATTGCTTGAAGCAAACCATTCACAAAAACGCACATTGGTAATGCCTCAACTAATGTCAAGCAATCAAAAACGAAATACACCTCTAAATCAAATTGATATGTAAGATAAATTACTCAAAATTGACATCAACACATATATTTTCATTAATTTAAAAATGCTTTATCTCATAGGGCACTTGTACCCCAATGTTTATAGCAGCACTCTCAACAATAGCCAAATTATGGAAAGAGCCTAAATGTCCATCAACTGATGAATGGATAAAGAAATTGTGGTTTATATACACAATGGAATAACTATGTGGCAATGAGAAAGAATGAAATATGGCCCTTTGTAGCAACGTGGATGGAACTGGAGAGTGTTATGCTAAGTGAAATAAGCCATACAGAGAAAGACAGATACCATATGTATTCACTCTTATGTGGATGCTGAGAAACTTAACAGAAACCCATGGGGGAGGGGAAGGAAAAAAAAAAGAGAGAGGTTAGAGTGGGAGTGAGCCAAAGCATAAGAGACTCTTAAAAACTGAGAACAAACTGAGGGCTGATGGGGGTGTGGGAGGGAGGGGAGGGTGGGTGATGGGTATTGAAGAGGGCATCTTTTGGGATGAGCACTGGGTGTTGTATGGAGACCAATTTCACAATAAATTTCATATATTTAAAAATAAATAAATAAAATAAAATAATAAGTAAAAACTAAATAAATAAATAAATAAAAATGCTTCATCTGAATACTTGCATTTCAGGTAATGTGCAGTTCGTATAATATTCTCATACTACACCTTAAAGGTTATTTTCTCTCATAAATTTCATATATGTAGAAACCTGTCAAAAATAGAATCTACATGCAAGAAATAGCCATATATCAGAAATATGTATAGAAATCCATGCTGTCATAGAAATGTACAGTCTAACAAGCTAATGTGTATTAAAACTCATTTTATATACAAAAGGACAAAATTCACTCTGTTTTGTCCATGAGCAAATATATATTGACCATCCACCATAAGACCTATGAAAATCATACCAGGGCTTATATTGCATGTTTTTTTTGCAGTTGCGAAAGTTTTGTTTGCATTTGCTTTCTCATTTTATTCTTACAACAAATCCGTCAATATAGATATTTTTCTTCCTTTAAAATGAATCTAACTAAACTGGAAAAAAATAGCATCCCAACATTATGGATTTAAATCTTTCATGTTTGTATTTGGCAGTTTTGTATAATGTAAAATCAGTCATTGGAGTCAGGCATACTCGTATTTAATTTCTGGTTGTGAAATGTTTTAATTTTTTTTAAGTTTTTATTTTACTTCCAATTAGTTAACACAGTGTTATATTAGTTTCAGGTGTACAATATCCATACATCACCCTGTGCTTATCACAACAAGTACACTCCTTAATCCCTATTACTTATTTAACCCACCCTCCTCTGGTAACCATCTGTTTGTTCTCTATAATTAAGAGTATGTTTCTTGGTAATTCTCTCTCTTTTTACCTTTGCTTATTTGTTTACTTTCTTAAATTCCACATATGAGTGAAATCATATGGTATTTGTCTTTCTCTGACTGACTTATTTCGCTTAGCAATATCCTCTCTAAATCCATCCATATCATTGCCAATGGCAAAAAAGAATTTCTTTCTTATGGCTAAATAATATTCCATTGTACATACCACTTATTTTCTTTATCCATTCACCAATTAATGGGCACTCAGGCTGCTTCCATAATTTGGCTATTGTAAAAAAACACTGCTACAAGCATAGGGGTGCATATTTGAATTAGTGTTTTTGTATTCTTTGGGTAAATACCTAGAGTATAATGACTGGATTATAGGGAAGTTCTGTTTTTAATTTTTTGAGGAATCTCCAAACTGTTTTCCACAATGGCTGTGCCAGTTTGCATTCCTACCAACAGTACACAAGTGTTCCTTTTTCTCCACAGCCTCACCAACGCTGTTTCTTGTGTTGTTGATTTTAGTCATTCAGACAGGTGTCAGGTGATAACTCACTGGAGTTTTGATTTTGCATTTCCCTAATGGTAAGTGATGATGAATATCTTTTCATGTGTCTGTTGGCCATATGTATGTCTTTTTTGAATAAATGTCTATTCATGTCTTCTGTCCATTTTTTAATTAGATTATTTTGTTTTTTGGGTGTTGAACTTTATAAATTCTTTATATATTTTGGATACTAACTCTCTATTGGATATGCCATTTGTAAATATCTTCTCCCATCCCAAAGGTTGCCTTGTAGTTTTGTTGATTGTTTTCTTCACTGTGCAGAAGCCTTTTATTCTGAAATAGTCCCAATAGTTTATTTTTGCCTTTTATTCTCTTGCCTCAGGAGACATATCTAGAAAAAAGTTTCTTTGGCCAGTGTCAAAGAGGTTATTGCCTGTGTTCTAGGACTTTCATGGTTTTAGGTCTCAAATTTAGGTTTTTAATCCATTTTGAATTTATTTTTGTGTATGGTGTAAGAAAGTGATCCAGTTTCTTTCTTTTGCAGTTGTGAAATGTTTTAGCTACATGATATCATTTAATTTCTTTAAGTAAAAAGGGGGTTGTCAAGGCTTATTGCAATTATCGACAAGAGTAAATGGATTGTCTAACACAAGCCTGAAAAATAGCTCGGACTCACTATACTCCCCTCAACACTCTTCATTTTCTCTCTTTTTCCGTCCTTTCTTTGAAGACATGTCCATGGGTTTAAGAGAAAGGAAGGCTGAAAAAATAGGATGACAAGTATTTTCTACATCATGGAAAAGTGGTTAGTCTTTCTAAGTTTTCCTGAGTTCATCCTAAGAATAGGTTTCAGTTACTGAAAATTCATCGTGCTGAACTCCTGACCTAGTTTATAACCCAAAACACAAAATGGAATAACTTAAAAGTATTTTAGTTATCTATTACTATGTAACAAAATATTCCCCCAGTTAGTAACTTAAGTTACAAACATGCATTATCACAACAGTTTATAAGGGTCAGAAATTCAGGTGGGGCTTGACTAGGTGCTTCTGGCTCAGTCTTTGCCTGTGATTGGAGCAAAGTCATCCAGGGCTGCAGTTCTAGGGACTGAGAATCCATTTCTAAGTTCACTCATGTGACTTCTGATGGAGGTTTCATTTTTTTTTCTACCATATATTCCTCTTCCTAAAGCTGGTCACACAACATCGTGACTTCCCTAAAGCAAGAAAAAGAAAAGAGAAATCTCAAGACAGAAGCTTCAGTCTTTTACCCCTAATTTTGGAAGGGACGTACCATCACTTCTGCTAACTTCTATTGATCACACAGACAGCCTGGTACAGTGTGGTGGGGGACTACAAAAAGGTGTGAATTCAAAAAGGTGGGAATCATTAGGTGTCATCTCAGACGCTGGCAACCAAACACACACCGCCATTATCCACCTTGTGGAGCAGAGCCCACTTGTTCCAATGGCCCAGACAAGGTGTGCTGAGCAAGCTGGATGTTTTAGAGACATAGGTTTTATTCTAACCTAAGATTATCATGCAAAAACAGTGGAGATGTTTGAAAGCTTCACTGTTGCAAAGCTGAAAGCGTAGAAGAGGAAATGTTTGCTGAGCATCATGCTTTGCACATGTTACCGACCAACTAAATACTTAAGCAAATGTGTCCCATTAAGTCTAGATACTTTGAAGGGTCTCAAGTTTATTCATATCTACCCTTTAGAAGAAATATATTTTCTCCCCCTACCCTTTAAGGTCTCAGAGCTACAGAATTCACACTAATTGTAAAGAAAGACTTCCAAAAACCAGGGAATTTTCATTTCAATGATATAATTTGATGGAATTCTATTGATATTTTTAATAAGGTTATATTACATTGTGATTCAAATAATTGAGAGTGATGAACACACAGTGCTTGGCACATAATAGGCAGTCTAAATATTTATTGATTTAAAAAGTACAAAATTTCTACCATTTTTATGTACAATGACAGAAGAAAATATTGTAATAGGTTAGATTTTTTTGCTAATATTTCAAAGAAAAGTGGTCCTTCTAAGAAAAACTAAAAATCCATAGTAGGGAATAAATTTTAAAAGAAACACATACACAAGAAGCAAAAATGTTACTGCCAGGTTAGAAACTTGTATTTCCAAATAACTATAATTTGAACAAGAAATGAAAGTTATTTGTATCTTTTTTAAACGTGTCAGTACTCATAAAAATAGGAAAAAAATCTCCTTCCTTTATTATAGTTTATCTGTCTAGTCTCAATAAAAATTGTATCAGGACTCAAAAGCTGAAATTAAGGTAATTTCAAACCACTTCAAAGATGTTATGAAGTCCCTGTTATTAAATCTTATCTCATAGGTACTTCCAAACTATAATTTATAATTCATGATTCTGAAAAGAAAACAAAAAACTGACTTTAAGAAATCATTTTAAAGACAATTTTAAACTGACAACTTGCTCAAAGATATGATTGAGGAATTTAAATATTCATAATTTTTCTCTAGGTTTTATTATTTTAAGCTATCATAACCTATACTTTAATAAAAATCTGAACTATTCAAACACAATGAATAAAAGGCTAAGAAGATGCCTAACAGATTCGTAGAAATATTACTTACTTGCACTAAAAATGTAGAGTGTGGGAGGTTCGAGAGAAATGTTTATAGATGATGATTAAACAATGGTCTTTCAGTGGCTGGTCATTTACTTCAAAATGTAAATCATTTTCTATATAAAAAATAATTGTTAGGAACATTTTAAATGACCAGAAAAATTAAGTTTCTCGGATTTTACAACACTGTCAACATAAAACAAAAGCCCAATTTCTTGAAGTTTATTCATTCATTCACTCTGCTTTCCCCCTGATCTATGCATCTTCATAGCAATTATCACCACCTAACCTATTATGTAGGTATTGTTTCAATGGTGTACTGTCTATATCTACCTGCGAGAATATGAATGCCACAAGAGGAGGATTCTCTCTATAATATACTCTGTTTTATTCCCAGATTCAAACCAAGAGCTTTATAAACATTTACCAAGTGGATGAAGGAACAAATTGTTATCACGTGTCATGCACTGACCTGGGTGCCAAAGATGTAGTAATAAACAATGTAGACATGGTCCCTATCATGAGAGAGCTTATAGTTCACTGAAGGTATAGACAAGTCAACAATTACAGGAACCAATATCATAAACACTGTTAAGAGAGAAGGACACAATGGTGGTATGAATTCTGAAATTGGAGGAAGTCTTTTGGAAATCAAAACTCAGATCTAAAAGACGTTTGGAAATTAGCCAAGTTTTGAGAAGTGAACAGAAAAGAGAGAAAACTGTTCAACATGAGGAAACCGTATGTGCAATGATCCACAGATAAGAGAAAGAATGACCCGAAAGAAATTCTGTACAATTCCATTATAGAGATTAAATTGAGGTGAGAGAGGTAGAAGTTAAGATATTTTCAACAGATGCTTTCAAAACCAAGTAACAGAAATAAATCGCTCTAGGTCCTGAGATGACTGTGCAAGCAGTTAGGCTAGGACCCAGTTAATTTTTTTCTTTTCCCAGGTCCAATTCCTCACCAAGATTTCATCCTTGCCACCCTAACACTTGCACTGATGGTCTCATAGTGACTATCAGCACCACACAGACCTGCTTGCTTTCTCATCACACCCAGCATAGAAACAAAAAAGGAAGATGAGTCCTGTTTCCAGGAAAATCCACAGATTCACTTTGGTTGGTCCATTTAGGTCACATGAAAGCTAAGTACTGAAACAAACTGAGTGGCCTTAGCCGGGTCTCCTGCTGAATCCTTGAAACTTACACGGAATCCGTATCCCTGACACCATAGTGAACCAATAGAAACCAGGGGCACTTGATAATGGAAAAAGTTAAATTAAGTACATAGGCAACTGGCCTGTTGTATTTGGCAGGTAACTTCAGATTCTATCATATAAGCAAGACCCACTGAACTATAAAGGAAGAACCCACTCAGACAGTCATGTTAGAAATGTCACTTTTTCTGCAATGTAAAGAGCAAACAGAATTGAGATAAGAAACACAGAAACTAGTTAGCAGATTGGTGCAAAGTGCTATCAGTAGAGATAGATTAACAATAAATGATTCTAGAGATATCCAACTATTAGAATTGACAGACATTGGGGGCGCCTGGGTGGCTCAGTCGGTTAAGCGGCCGACTTCAGCTCAGGTCATGATCTCGCGGTCCGTGAGTTCGAGCCCCGCGTCAGGCTCTGTGCTGACAGCTCAGAGCCTGGAGCCTTCTTCGGATTCTGTGTCTCCCTCTCTCTCTGACCCTCCCCCATTCATGCTCTGTCTCTCTGTGTCTCAAAAATAAATAAACGTTTAAAAAAATTTTTAGGGAAAAAAAAAAGAATTGACAGACATTGGAGAAGATTTAAATGTAAGAAGTGAAGGAGAGAACAATGCCATTGACAATCCCTGTGTAATGATTGGCCATGTGGACATGTATGGAAGTCCCATGAAACCAAGAAGGAAAAACACCTTGTGGCAGAAAATAATGAGTTGATTTCTGCATATGAGGTTGACATGTCTACAGGTTATAACTTTAAAGTTGTTTCAGTTCTCAGAGTCTTGCCTTTTCAGATGTTAAAGAAGTTGTATAATTCTATAGCAGAAGTAAAAGGTAGATATAACATCTGCTAGTTATTAGCCAAGGATCCATTTACTTTTTGTGCTTAAGTTTTTGTTCCATAATTTCTAAATACTAAGCTATTTTCCCAAGCTAAAGTTTAGGAGGAAAAGTGAACAGACCAGAAGCATATAATAAATCATCTGTGTTTTTCTCTAACAAGAAACATAAATGCATATTAAATACCAACTGCTACAATGATATGGAAATAAAATAAGAATTAGAAATATCTTGATTCAGTGTACAGAGGAGCAACACTGGATTAGATAGTATCAAGGTCAAGTAGTGACACAGGCAAATAGAAAGTAGAGCAAGATTTTTTTAAGTCTACCAAGATAAAAAAAAATTATTATTGCAACATGGATACCCCAATTGCTTATAAAATTGGGAGCATCTTTGTGTGGGACAGTATCTACCTGAAACATCACTTGGAGGAAGAGAGCTAGGCAGTAAGATTAGCAGCTGCAGTATAAAACTGATTCAGCAGCAGATGTGAGGCAAAACTCCTTGTTTCCAAATTTGCTAGAGGGATGTAGCCTTATTAGGGAGGAAGCTGAATCTAGGTTATACAATAATGAAGTAGACAAAAAACATAGCTGAACTGTACTTCATAATAAATCATTGAGAATTTTAGGACGGAAGAGAGCAGAGAAGAAAGGAGAGAAGAGAGGAAGGAGGTGGGGGAGGAGGAACAGAATCAGACAGGGAAGATGGTATAGTGGAGAGCAGTTCGGAGGGGAAAGGGGGAGAGAGAAAGAGACAACACAACAAAAGAACCAGAGGATTGCTTTCTTGTGGTTAAAGGCATTGTTTTAGAAGAGAGAGTACTTAATATTCAATTCTAAGCTATTTTCATTGATATAATATTAAACCCGTATTTTCAGGAAAGTCTGATATACTGAAATGTCCACGTGGTGATACTGAGGAGAAAAGAAACGGATTAGTCATGGGATATGTGGTCCTCTCTACAATTACCCCTTCTACCAATTTGTGATAGAGTACAACCATCTTCTCAAGAGGAAAGATCAACAAGAGTTCCAGGTCCCATGTGTCCTGGCAGTTTCCCTTGCATTTAGGCTTAGGTTTCATTCTAATGAATTCAAAATGAAATTATGTTTACATAACATAATTCCTTCATGTATTCAATGAATGCAACCAAGAGCAAATTGAATGGCTGCATGTGGCATAAACGACAGTGTTTTAGTGAAGCAGTTATAGAATAGAACTGACCCAAGAGTGAGCTACAAATATACAAATAGTAGCTGAACTTAATTACATCAGTGGCAAGTAAATTAAAATGGGGCAAGTCTGACATCTTTGCTATACTAGAATAAATCTGTACAACATATACAAGGTTTTAAAGGCCATTCTTTTCAACATTTATCAATAGGATATATTTTTGAGCATGTAGGACCAAGGTTCTAATCATAGCTCTGATGCTATATGCCTTTTTCTAACGTGTTTACATTTCTACTATGGTTGCCTTACTTAAGGGATTTCTATCCAGTCATTTTTTAAAATAATTCAAAATTGAATATAAGCTCTTCCAACCCGGGGCACCTGGTGGCTCAGTTGTTTGAGCGTCTGACTTCAGCTCAGGTCATGATCTCACGGTCTGTGAGTTCAAGTCCTGTGTCGGGCTCTGTGCTGACAGTTCGGAGCCTGGAGCCTGCTTCGGATTCTGTGTCTCCCCCCCCTTTTCTCTCTGCTCTTCCCCCACTCATGCTCTCTCTCTCTCTTTCTCTCTGTCTCTCAAAATATAAATAAATGTTAAAAAAATTTTTAAAGATGTGCCAACCCATTAATGACCTTTTTAAATAAAAGCTGTGCAACTTTTTTTGTAGAAAAGAAGGATAGTCTACATTATGACCTATTGGAAACAATGATCTTTTGCAATTAATGTCTTCTGATATCATGCTTCTTATTTATGGGATTTTTATAACCTTCCCAATTTGACTGTACTGTTAAAAAAGTGAAAAAATAATTATTTATATATATATGTATTTTAAATTTTTTAAATGTTCATTTATTTTTGAGAGAGAGAGACAGAGCACAAGTAGGGGAGAGGCAGAGAGAGAGGGAGACACAGAATCTGAAGCAGGCTCCAGGCTCTGAGCTGTCAGTACAGAGCCTGACGCGGGGCTCAAACTCACTGACTGTGAGATCATGACCTGAGCTGAAGTCAGATACTTAACTGATTGAGCCACCCAGGTGACCCAAAAATTAATTATTTCTAATTGCCATGACAGATTCATTACAAAAATCACTTTTGGGAAAGTTATTAATTTACTTATTTAAAAAAAGATGCATTTTGTAATTACCAGGAGTAAGAGCTGCAAAACAAAACGAACTCTCCCTGTCCAGGATATTCGTAAATATCTGAGCATCCAAATAATAGATGGCATTTTAAAGGAAAATGGCAAGAAAGTATAGAAAGGATGCAGGGTCTACTCTGGTTGAATCATAATATCTCTGTAAAACAAGAATGATAAAACTAACATAGTTGCTGTGAGCATCAAATAAAATAATGTTTGTAGAGCACTTGAGACATGTATTGTTTAGCAAATTATTTTACTGAATCCTCCCCACAGGTCCAAATATCCCAGTTTTACAGATGAGTAAACTGAAGCTAAAATTATCCAGGTAGTAAATGGTGGAGCTGATATTCAGATCCATCAATATGACTCCAAAGGTGGTAGTCTTAAATCATGTACCGTAACAATATTCAAAAGTACTACTACTATGCCCACAACTTCTTGCATGGGGCAATAGAGGTTTGTTTGTTTGTTTGTTGACAGTTAACTACTGAATGAAACATTCACAGACAGGTCAGCATTTATCCTCCAATGAATATGGTCATGGGTTTACACACAAGACAGCAAAATTATTTGCAACAGATAATTAATCTTAGGGATTCGTGTCTTATTGTAGGTATGGGATATAGGCACTGATGAGCAAGCCAGGGGAGAAATAAGACATATTCAATACAGGAAGCAGTCAGAAGCACCGTAAGGCTGGCATAGTATTCAAGTAATAAGGGAGGGGTCAACTCAGGTAGGTGATACCTACATAGAAGATAACAACAGATGTTACCAAAGGCAAGTATAGAAATAGAAGTAGGAATACCCGTGGCAGGAAAAATGAAAATAGTAACAAGAGTTAAAATATAGCAAGTACAGCAAAATTCCATCATAATACCTGTATGTGAGATTAAAAAAAAATGACCTGTACGATGTGAAGTTACACTATATGAAATTAATAAAATAACTGGGGTGAGGCTGCTGCAGAGGACTCGGCTAACTGCAAATTACATTCTATCCAAAATGTCATTATTGCAGAGTACATTATCTCAGTGTTTCATTCTGCCAGTCGCACACCCAGCAAAACTTTAAGGGGTTTACTTGTAGTAAACTCATTTAATCTTCACCAACAATCCTATAGTTAGTATCATTTCTCCATCTATGCAGAGCAAGAAAACTGAAGCACAGTGAGGTTAGTAACTTGCCCAAGGTCGAACAGCCAATAAAAGGCAGAACTAGAACAAAGACCCATGGTTTCCACCTCTAGAGTCCACTCATAACTAGGCAACCCTGCCTCTGAAAAGTCAGGCATCAAGCAGCTAATGCCAGAGAATCTGGCAGCTGATAGCAAGACTCACATCACAAGTTAGAGATCTGAGGTGTGGGGTCAGAGCTCCAGTCTTTATGGCACAGAAGATGTGAAGAAGCTAGAACAGTGGCTGGCATATAATAAGTACTCAATGAATGTTAGCCATAAAAATAATAATAGTTGTTGCTATTGTAACAAAAGAAGAAACTTCTATAAGCTGAATCTACTCCCCTACCAAGTTCATACATTGAAGTCCTAACCCGCAGTATAAAATATGACTATAGATAAGGTCTTTAAAGAGGTAATTAAGTGAAAATGAGGTGTGCTCATCGGAGTATGCTCCATTCCAGTAAGAAGAGAAGATTAAAACACACATGAGTACAGAAAACAGACATGCACAGAGGAAATACCATGTGGAAATACAAGGAAAAGAGCCATCTGCAAGCCAAGGAGAGAGGCCCCAGATGACACCATACTTGCCCACACTTTGATCTCAGACTTCCAGCCTCCAGAACTGTGAGAAAATGCATTTCTGTTGTTTAAGCCCCCACCCACCCCATCTGTGGTGCTTTGTTATGGCAGCCCTAGTAAACTAATACAGGGACCAAAATGTGTGAAACATAACATGAGCAGGAAATGTAGTATGAGATCTGCATTAAATTCAATATGAATGAGATTGAGGCCAATACTGCAGGAACCCATGTAATAGAGAGGGACTCTAGACAAGAGCTCAGATACTTGGTCTGGGGCAAATTAGAGCATGAATAATAGCAAAAGTAGTTAGAGGCCAAGCTGCTCTCTAAAGCGTCTTAAATATCTACTGCTAAGGAGGGGACTGAAGCTTAGGGATGGAGCAGAGTTGTCATCAAGGGAATGCTAAATGTGTGCAGGTATAACTGGAGAGTCGCGAAAAGTAGGAGACTGCCTAATTGTTATCATGCATTAATATCAGATGCAAAAAAGCAATCTTAATTTAATTATTTTTTAAATGTTTATTCATTTTGAAAGGGGGGAGTGGGGGAGGGGCAGAGCGAGAGGGGGACAGAGGATCTGAAGGGGGCGCTGAGCTGACAGCAGGGATACCTATGAGGGGCTCAAACTCACAAACCTTGAGATCATGACCTGAGCCAAAGTCAGACACTTAACCATCTAAGCCATCTAGGTGCCCTAAAAGCAACTTTAATTTAAAAATCCTTCCAAATTAAACTTCAATGTATATTAAGCCTAAACTAGGTTACTACAGATGTACTTTGTCTATTTCAGTGATGAATGGCCCAAAATTATGGTGAAAATTTCCTAAAAATGATATGATGGTGAAATCTGTAAGTCATGAAGCATTCAACATGTGTTTAGAACTTCCTTGTCATCTACTAATCTGTTTTAAATACTAATTTTTCTGCTGTTCATATAGGTTTTATTACTTTTTGTATATACCTATATATCTTTAACATTAGTTATGTCTAGATGTGAGTAATATACATTGGATTGAGTTGATAGAATTATTCCAGAAGAATGGCATCAACAATAATTTTCTTTCCTGTTGGATCCCCCCCCACCCCACACGTACCTACTGTATTTAATCCAATATAACTCAACAAACAAGATCTGTTTGTGAGATCATTTTTCTTTGCATTCTTCATTAACAATGTATATTGCATGCTCACAACATCAAAATTGATCAAATGAGCACGAGCAAACTAAAATTTCAATTAGTGATATTATAACCAGTTACAATTTCCAGAAATAATAAAAAAGCATACAGTGTGGAACAATTGTCAGGTGAAAACATTCTGAATGTGGAGGGTTTCAGTTTTCAGAACTCAATTGCAATAAGGAAAGCAGAAAGAGCTAAAGCACACCCTCCCTCACTCTTTGAACATACTCCCCTTTTACAGGTGCTTCACTGCATAGCCCATCAATGTTTTCACAGGTTTGATGGTGAGGCTCAACAGAAACAAATCTCCATTCCAGATTAATGAAACCTAAAAGCAATGATCATTACAATAATCGAAAGCATAGGGGCCACTGCCATTGTTTCAGGATTTCTATGTAAGGAAAGCAGTAAGGGATTTTTTAAAAATCTTTATTTTTCATGGGGCGCCTGGGTGGCTCAGTCGGTTAAGCGGCCCACTTCGGCTCAGGTCATGATCTCGCGGTCCGTGAGTTTGAGCCCCGCGTCGAGCTCTGTGCTGACAGCTCGGAGCCTGGAGCCTGCTTCGGATTCTGTGTCTCCCTCTCTCTCTGACCCTCCCCCATTCATGCTCTGTCTCTCTGTCTCAAAAATAAATAAACGTTAAAAAAAATTTTTTTTTAAAAGATTTATTTTTCAAAAGATGCTTTTAAAGTAGTAGATGGAGAAATGCTGCGTGTATTAGTCATGAGCAAAGAATGTATAGCTGCTGTCCAGCTATGCATTCGTCAGGTGCAACTTATCTGTTGTCCTATTTTCCTTAAAGAAGGAAACACAGTAGTCTCTATTATCAACAATAAAGTGCCCATTAGCATGATGTTAATTAGCATATTCATGTTGAATCTTTGTAATACTTTAAAGGAAATCATGACATCCTGTGATGAGGACAGTTTTCTACTTACTATTGAAGATGACACCATCTTCATGGGTAACTAAGGCAACAGTGGAAATTATCAGAGTCCTGATTTTATGTCAGAAGATCATACTGACAGCTGTCCTCCTAATGCAGTCATTTGTTAAGATGAGCAATATGGCTGACATTTTAAGATACCAGTTATGTGCCCTTACATACTAATGACTTTTTAAATACCAAAAAAAAGTACACATTTTCAGTATTTTAACCCCACATTCAAATAAGATTATGTAGACTTTCTTTTATTCTCCTTCAAAATATGCTAAACCTCTGCAGAGATCTTTCTAGCTTTTAGCTACCAAGGAATTAATACATTTTTCTTGAACAGTAGTTGTTATTTCAGATAAAATGTGCCAGAGTCTGAGGGTTTTATGTATGTATAAAAGAGTAATCTTAGCCCTCAAAGATTTTCCAAGGAAAACTACAATGGGAATAAATCTCAACATATTTTTTATTAATATGAATTAGAGAGTCTTCCAGATGAATTAAATATCCAACATATTTCTGCTTGTTATACAATGCATATAACCTAAGATTAAATGAAAAACAAGCATTTTTCTATAGGCTTCAAAATATTTGAGTTATGCTTTCTGTAATCTTTTGAGCCTCTGAGAGTGCTATTTTTAAATTTAAATAAATGAAAAACTAGAAATAACCATAAGGAAATTAACTCCTATAAATTCACTTTTCAGGCTTTCTAGTGGAAAGTTTCTAAAACTGATTTTTCTCAGAATCTTCAAGGCCTCTACACACTTAGGGCAGATAAGAAAAACCTGGGAACTCCTATAAAGATATTGGCAAGCTTTTAGACAAGAGCATCACCATTATAATCAATTAGTTTTATTTTATAAAGTCAACTGAGCTCTACTAAAATTTACTAAGTACCTACTGTGTGTAGACACTAAGGTAAATACTGGTTTCCTTCAACCCAGAAGTTCCATTCTTTGAAAAGAGAGAGAGAAAGAAAGAAAGAAAGAAAGAAAGAAAGAAAGAAGAGAGGAGAGGAAGGAAGGAAGGAAGGAAGGAAGGAAGGAAGGAAGGAAAGAGAGGGGGAAGGGAGGGATGGAGTGAAGGACAGAGGGAGGGAAGGAGGGAGGGAGGGAAGAAGGAAGGAAGGAAGGAAGGAAGGAAGGAAGGAAGGAAGGGAAGAGAGGGGGAAGGGAGGGATGGAGTGAAGGACAGAGGGAGGGAAGGAGGGAGGGAGGAAGGAAGGAAGGAAGGAAGGAAGGAAGGAAGGAAGGAAAGAGAGGGGGAAGGAGGGATGGAGTGAGGGACAGAGGGAGGGAAGGAGGGAGGGAGGGAAGAAGGAAGGAAGGAAGGAAGGAAGGAAGGAAGGAAGGAAGGAAGGGAAGAGAGGGGGAAGGGAGGGATGGAGTGAAGGACAGAGGGAGGGAGGGAAGAAGGAAGGAAGGAAGGGAGGAAGGAAGGAAGGAAGGAAGGAAAGAAGAAAGGAAAGAAGGAAGGAAGGAAAGAAGGAAGGAAGGAAAGAAGGAAGGGAGAAAAATGGTCAGGAGACAAAATCTCTATGTTCTCCTGATTATCAGCCAAGGTAAATCAGAGCCAGAACAACCATTTCTAAAATTACTTTTTTAAATCATGATAGAGTCAGAATCATGAAAAACTAAAAAAACTTTTCTTCTGTTCATGGGCTTATTAATTATTCATTTATCTCTTAACAAATATATATTAAGTATATTTCTGTGCCAGATAATCTTCTAAGCACTTTATATAACTTACTACAGTAATGTTTTTAAAAATCTTATGAGAAAGGCATTAAGCTATATACTTTACATTTAAGGAACTACAAACTTCAGTTAAAATTTTTCCATGATTAACTAATCTTTCATGTTTTGGGCAATCAAGTTCCAATTCACTCATCCTTCAAAAATGAATTAAGTGTTTGGTACAGGGAAACCATGAGCAAAACAGACCCATTCCTGCCCTCTTGGAACTCATAATAGAGACCAAGAACTCCCTGAGACCCAGGCTCTGCTCTTCAAGAGGCCCTACACATTCATGGGCTTTCCTCAAAATTGTTAAAATTCCCCCTCTGTGCCTGGGGCCAGTTGATGCCAGAAATTATGTCAGGGCAGAGTCTTAGGCTCAGAGGAGGAGCCAAGTGGGGTTCCCTGGTCTCTGTGTTTCCCTTTCAGATACTTCCCAAATTTCAATCCTGTGCACAAGATCAACCAGAAGCCCCAAGGTGCTCCATGACTCATGCCTGGGAGGTCATCCCAAGGCCCCTGGGCTAGGCCTTATTTCCTGGAGGGTGGCCTAGAGGGTGGCCTTGCTCTCTGCCAGCCAGTGTATTATTTCTTTCACAGGATTACATAAGATTGGCTTCCAGAATACCCCTGACAAGTGATTGTGTATGATGCTCACTAACATTGGGCATAGAATGAGTTCAGAACTTTGAGATACAAGCAGTGCACTGCTCACCCTTTGACTTGAACTCATGTGTTGGATCTTATGTTAAAATCATGTGTCAGATCTCATATATGTGCTTTCTGACCACTGTGCTGCAGTATCTGAAGATGGTGACAGGTATATTTTCTATTTTATTGTTTTTGTGTGTGTGTCCTTTTTTCTTTCTTTCTTTCTTTCTTTCTTTTTTGAGAGGTATATTTTCCCCTGTGTATCTCACACTACTAGCACCCAGGGCATCACCACCCCTCCGTAGGCTCTATGCCTTATGTAAGGGAGTCCCCTGGGGCTGTTGCACCTAACCCATACAAAGGCTTCTGAGACTATTTTTCCACAAAACCCTCTGATCAATGCCCTCTTTTGCCTCCCATAGATGTAGTGATGGGTGTAATACTTTCCCAGGTCAGTCCTAACCATACAGGACAAAGACAAGAAACAGCCATTCTTTGCTCAAATAAGACCACTCTTCTCATTCCACCCATGGGGAAAATTTTGTAGTATTCCACTGTGATTCACTACAATCTACTGCCTTTGAAGGGGCCAGCTTAGTAAACTATATTGATATATAATGAGGGTCATTGATCTTTGTAGTCACTGATCTTTGAGGGTGGCACTAAACTCTGTCATTTATGCATCTCAGATGCACTATAGTTTCTGATTTATTAATCTGGCCAAGATAATAATAGTTTTAGAGATCTGGCTTTTCCTTACATGGAAACAGTATGACGGTTCTTCCATATGCTAAATACACACATATCAGATACTCGGGAAATTTTCAAATAACCACACAGGTTAGCCCTGGACTCCTCAAAATTACAGTAAGAGATGCTTGAGCTCTCAACTGACCTCCATAAGCCCCAATCTAATACAGGCTCCTTGATGGCATTTTAAAAAATTTTCAAAATATTTATTTATTTGTGAGAGAGAGAGACAGAAATGGAGATAGAGCACGAGTGGGGGAGGGGCAGAGAGAGAGGGAGACACAGAATCTAAAGCAGGCTCCAGGCTCTGAGCTGTCAGCACAGAGCCCTATGCGGGGTGCAAACTCACAAACCTTGAGATCATGACCTGAGCCAAAGTCGGATGCTTAACTGACTGAGCCACCCAGGTGTCCCTTTGATGGCATTTTTGAACTCCCAATATCAGTGTAAGCTTGAACCCTATATCCAACAGCTTTCAAAAGTTTTGGAAATTTCTTTTCCTCAGAATGCAGTTACTCTGAGAAATGACAGTAGTATTTGGGGGGTTAATGACTGAGGGAATCACTACTGTATATCTTTGGGTTGTTGTGGGATTCTTCTAGAGAACATGGCCTATTCATCAATTGATGGGCTCTAGGTCTGAGAAATGGATCAAATTTCAAACCTGAATAATGATGGTCATTTTCCATGGCACTAGGTGGCATCAGCCACTTGCTTATCCAGTTCTAATCCACCTAGTGCCCAAGAACACCCAGGCTGATCCCTGCAGTTGGTAACTCCTTGGAGCAATTTGGTCTGCTGCCCATTATGTTAATATCATCTACCTTGCCTCAAATGTTTAGGTGCTATCCCTAGCTTCTCTTCTGGGAAGCTATTATTTTAATGACACTCGAGAACCTGTTTTCACCAGAATTTCCTACAACCAACCCTGCTCAACACAGGATAGGCAACACTGAGCTTCTCAGTATTGCTGATAGACCCCTTTATAGTACATTCCTTGATCTGTTGTTAAGAAGATACCCTATTAGCACCCTAGGGCACATGTTATCTGTTGGGTACTGAGATCTTGCAGTACCTACCTCTCTGAGCTTTCCTTGACACTCTAGTAACGCATACCTCGCATCTTCACCTCATTTCAAATGCACCATTATCTTTTCCAAGTTTCCAAGATCCCCTGAGCATGCTAATAAGACAGATTACAGGTTCTTTTCCTAAGAACTTGAATGTGAGGTAATAAAATAGTGCCCTTTCCCTCAACAAATCTTCTCTTATCCAGTCTTACAATATAATCTATAATATAATCTATGTAAAATAGTATAATCTAGCCTTATATGCATGTATATGTACAAAAATAAATTATATAATCCACATTTCCAAGGGAGATGGTGACTTTTTAGAATAGTTTTAGATTTACAGAAAAATTGCCAAAATAGTACAGAGTTCCCACATACCTCCAACCTAGTTTCTCCAATTGTGAACATTAGTGCAGTTGGTTCATTTGTTACCATCAACAAATATTGAAACATTATTAATAACTAAAGTCAATACTTTATTTAGATTTCTTTAGCTATTACCTAATGCCCTCCTTCTGTTTCAAAGTCTTAACCAGTACACTACATTCCCTTTAGTCATAACGTCTCCTTATGTTCCTCTTGACTGTGACAGTTTCTCAGACTCTCCTTGTTTTTCACGACCATGACAGGTTTGAAGATTGCTGGTCAGGTATTTTGTAAAATGGCCCTCCACCAGGATTTGTCTCTATATTTTTCTTAAAATTAGACTGTGGATTTGGTGTGATGGGAAGAAGACCACAGGGATAAAGTGTCATTTTCATCACATCATACCAAAGGTACAAACTATAAACATGACTTACCACGATTGATATTGACCTTGGCCACTTGGCTAAGATAGTATTTCTCAAGTTTCTCCACTGTAAAGTTATCCTCCCTGCACCTCTTTCCATACTGTACTCTTTGGAATGAAGTCACTGTGTACAACCCATATTTAAGGAGAAAGTAGTTACGTTCCACCACCTAAGATCAGAGTATTGACATATATTATTTTGAATTTTTTGCATCGGACATTTCTCTTATTCTTCATTTATGTGTTATTTAATCATCTATTTATATCAGTATAGACTCATGTTGATTTATTTTATATTTTATGTTATAACCCATTACTACTTTATTTTGTTGCTTAAATTTTCCACTGGGAGAATTTTCAGTTGGTTCTTGTGCCCTTTGACATACCTCCTTCAAAGCAATTTGCACTTTCCTCATTCTCACACAATATGATGCTACAGGCTCATCTCACATATTTCCTTTCCCAGTCCTAGAATCAGCCAAGTTTCCCAAGAAGCCCTGGTTGTTGTTTTTTTGTTTGTTTGTTTGTTTTTGGTTTTGGTTTTGTTTTTACTGGTAAATGTCATTAGAAAATAAGATCTGGGAGGCAACTGAGTGGCTCAGTCAGCTAAGCATCTGACTCTGGATTTCAGCTCAGGTCATGATCTCATGGTTTATGAGTTTAATCCCCGTGTTGGGCCATGAGCTGACAGTATGGAGCCTGCTTGGGATCCACTCCCTCCCTCTCTCTCTGCACCTCATGCTCTCTCTCTCAAAAATAAATAAACTTTTTAAAAAAGGGGGGCACCTGGGTGGTCGGTTAAGTGCCCAACTCTTAAAAAAAAAGATCTGGGTTTTGAGTATGATCATTGCTACTAAATGCCATTGTTCTAGACTCTCTAGCTGAGAAAAGAAGGAAATATATGCATGTATATTAACCCACACACATGCATGTGTGTATATATACACACATATTGTATACACTCATGCATATACATATATACTTTTGTTTGTGACCATACTTTTGTGTCTATATTAAGCTAAAATGAGTTCATATTGATAATCTCCACTCTAATCCATGCCACATGGAATATTCTGATCACTTTCCCATGCTTATCTGTAAACTTACCCTCCCAACAGTGAGAAACCTGGTTTCCAGAGATGGTGCTTTTTACTTAATCTCTGTGAGGGCAAATAACTAACACAGCTCCAAATTCTGCATTTTAAACTATATATACCTACATTGTACAAAATACCATGCAACACAGCTCTCAGCTCCAAGCTCTTCATTCCATACATTTTTCTGTGATGTTGGTGTGGAGTCTATGAAAATTACACTTTCCAGACTCCTTTGTCAGCTGTTAGGTTCTATCTTGGGGGGCAATAAAAAGAAATGGGAAAGTGTGTGAGGGAAGGGCCTTGAATCACATTTTATTCAGTTTCCATCAGCACTGATCCAACAGCAGCAAATTGTTGGCTGTAGCCTACGGTTTCTTCTTTCACATCAAACAGTGGCCTCACCACACCCACTCAGGTTTGGATATAAACCTGAACCTGTTCCTATGCCTCACTTACTTATCCTTTGAGCTAAATGCTCCTTTATGTTGGGGCAGCTGGGTAGCCTCAGTTAAGCGTCCAACTCTTGATTTCAGCTCAGGTCATGATCTCATGGTTCCTGTGTTTGAGCCCCACGTCGGGTTCTGTGCTGCCAGCAGAGAGCCTGCTCTCTCTCTCTCCCTCTCTCTGCCCCTCCTTTCCCCCACCCTCTCTCTCAAAATAAATAAATAAATAAATAAATAAATAAATAAATAAATAAGCTTTTTTACATAATAAAGTTTAAATGATCCTTAGGCTATCCAAGTATCCAATAGTATCCTTGGTGGTCTGTGTACCTTGCAGATTATGACACTTTCACAGAGATCTGACACCAGTTGAGAAGAGCTTTCCCAAAGAATTCCAAGCCTGAGTCCTGGTGAGCAGAGCTTCCCCAAAGAAGTCCAAACTTGAACCCTGTAGGCTGTCTTCTCTAATCTCCTATGATCTGATAATATATCTCTTCTCTTTTGTTTCCTAGCTCCAGGAATGATGGCTGCTACCAACCATTTTTACCTTTAATGCGGGTTTGTTTTGTTTTTGTTTTTGTTTTTGAGAGAGAGAGATACAGAGACCGAGAGAGCAGGAGAGGGACAGAGAGAGAGGGAGACACAAAATCTGAAATGGGCTTCAGGCTCTGAGCTGTCCACACAGAACCTGAAAATGGGGCTTGAACTCATCAGCCATGAGATCATGACTTGAGCTGAAGTCAAACTACTGAACCACCCAGTGGCCCCAACCATTATTATCTTTAGATGTTGTTGGCACCCCCTTTTTGCTCTCTTCCATCATTATTTTATTTGACTTTCATCATTATTTTATCCTCCATATTAAATGTACTCTGAAATACTTGGTATTTTGCTTTCCTCAATGAATTCTAACACTCTGGCTTCCTCATTTTTTCTGCAAGGTACATATTTTAATGGTGCTACCTCAATATGTTTTTGTGAAGATTAGCTTAGTTTTTGCATGAAAATTACTTAACAAAATGCCTCACAATTAAGAAATGCTCAATCAATATTTATTATTATTTTTCTCACCAACTACACTAGTGGAATGAGATTTAAAGGCAATCTTCCCATCAGAAGAACAATGTTCCAATATAAAATCTTGAGCCTGGCTAGTTTTAGTTTTGTAGACACTAGTTTCTCTCATCACTGTCTTTTTTTTTTTTCATATGCTCAGGACTATATCAAACTAGTACATACTATGTGACTATACTATTTATGATAAGAATGCTCATACATTAACTGGCTAATAGCACCAGCACTTTGTCCTCTGAGTTCCTTCTCACTGCCCAAATAATTTCGTCGTTTTCGAGGACCCATGGGACTCCCCCTATTTGGCAATGAAACGCTAAATGCTTCCAGGATCCTGTTCCAGTGTTAGGGTCAGTATGTGTTCTAATTGGTTTACATGTATGCCAAACATAAAGATTTTGTGTATCACCTACATATGTGTATTGTCCCTCTCTCCATCAAGAATATTTCTGAATTTAACATTTTGGAAGTTCTTATTATGTGCCATATGGAGGTATTGACTATTATTATTTTCCCTTTTGCTTTTTAGCTAAGAAACTCAGACACAGAGAGATTTTATAGCTTGCCTGAGGTCACACAGCTGTTGAGTGGTGAAGCCAGGATTCATGTCAGGTTGTTTGACTCCAAAGCCTGGGCTTTTGACTGAGGAACATGAGTTGAGTTCAGCTCATGAGTTGGTGCTGAGCAGAGAGGGACATAAGAAATTAAAGTTTTACTTGGATGTGGATTCAGAAGAGACTACATGAAGGATAAAAATTCATCACAGTAGATGAAGGATTGAAACCAAGGTTATAAAGTAGATTTTTTAAAACCAACTTGTTTCATTCATTGAAGATAGGTAAGTTCTTTATTCATTCTGAAGCTATTCTGTGACTCCTTGTCAAAATTTACTGGAAGAACATGGTGTCTTCAAGTCTATCTGAGTCGCATGATTCTGTGCTCTCCTCGTGGTGTAGCCTTACAAAACACTGTGCTCTTAGGATGACCTTTGGAGCCAGACCTGGATTCAAATGCCAGTTCTTTTTATTAGTTGTATGATGTTGGGCCACCTAAACTTCACAGTCTCCATTCTCTAAATCAGTAAAACATTGACTCCATTTCCCCTACAACTACTTGTAGGATTGAATGACATCATTCATTTACAGTAACTGGTCTTTATAGTGGTCTTTGTGACTATTAAATTCTTCATTCTCTACATTTCATGTTTCCTTCCATTCTTCTTTTAGGTTTCATAATTTAGATTTTTCATTATGTGTCTGCTCTCTAACTTTCATGTTCACTTGGGTAGTTCTATTGATGTGCTGATACCATCAGTTACCATATGACTTTCTAAATAAGCCTAGTAATTGAGAATTGAGAGCTGTTAGCTTAAATTATACCAATAATAGTCCTAAGTGTCTCAAAATTATAGTTATCCCTTCCTTAATTTTCTACCTATCTAAAGAGCTAGTCGTCTAGAATCCATTTTGCATGATATGAAGAAGCTCCCAGATTGTATGAATTGATGCCGTATGCCCTTTCCTAATAATTGTAAAGAGGGACAGAGGGAGGGAGAGAGATGGGCTGGGTATAATCTATCTGCCAGTGTCTGATTGTATGACTTTCTATAACTCATCTGTCTGGTTCTCAACGAAGCTACACTGCATTCCATCATTAAGCCCCACTTTTCTGCCTAAACTACCTTGCGTTTTATATTCACATTTAAAAAATTACTGAATTCCTCACAAATGAAAATTTGATTCCTGCCTAGAATCTTGATAGAAATAATAACAAAAAGTCTCCTCCTAAGAATTTGCAAAGTCCTGCCATCATATAAGGTTAGACTGTGAATTTTGACTTTATAATTTTATATATAATAAATCCCATAGGTGCCTGACAGAAGAAAATATATTTAATTGAGACCCCATAAGATTCCCACAGATAAATCTCTCAT
This sequence comes from Prionailurus viverrinus, assembly GCF_022837055.1. NCBI lineage: Eukaryota > Metazoa > Chordata > Mammalia > Carnivora > Felidae > Prionailurus > Prionailurus viverrinus. The sequence goes on from NC_062567.1 coordinate 102,294,531, forward strand.
GAAAATAAGTATATTATACAAATTTCCATAATATGGGAGGGAAAAAAAAACATTGTGAGAGTCAGTAAAAGCAACACATACAATAATTAGACCTCTGAGAATTACAGTTAAAAAATGATCAAATGGATATTTAAAATAATTATACAAATAAAAATTGAAGATATGAGAAAGAAATCTATAAAAAAACAAGACCAGAAAAGTTGGAAAAGAAGCCAAAGAACTTATAGAAATTGAAAATGTGGTCATTGAAATAAAAATAAACCTCAATGGTTTGGTACAGACCAGACATTGTTCAAGAGATAATTAATAAAATGCTGGTTAGAGCTGAAGAAATTATCTGAAATGTAGCAGGCAGAGATAAAGAGAGAAAAGTTTTATAAATGGACATTAAAGGACTCTCGAGAGAGTAAAGGTATAAATTTTACCAAGTGGAAAGCATAGGGGAGAGGCAAAATTTCAAAGAAAAAAATCACTAAAAAATTTATAGAATTGATAAAGGAAAATCAAGTAACAGCAATCAAGAAGTATAAGAACAGGGGCACCTGGGTGGCTCAGTTGGTTAAAGGTCAGACTCTTGGTTTTGGCTTAGGTCATGTTCTTGTAGCTTTGTGGGTTTGAGCCCCACATAGGGTTCTGTGCTGGCACTGTAGAGCCTGCTTGGGATTCCCTCTCTCTTTCCTTCTCTCTCTACCCCTCCCCTACTTTCTCTGTCTCTGTCTCTCTCAAAATAAACTTTTTTAAAAAGTATAAAAACAATTCAGGGAAAATGAAACAAAACCAAATCTGTACTTTGACACATCAAAATGAAACTGTAGAATGCTAAAGACAAGGAAAAGCAACCAATGAGAAAAAAACAGATCACCAAGAAAATAATAACAATTAGTAGATAACAGAACTCAACAGCAACAGCAACAACAAAAAAAAACTGTAAAACAAAAGAAATATACTTTTCATATCTAAAATAAAGTAACAATTAACCTAGAATTTTATGCCTACCTAAACTATCATCTAACAGTGAGTGTGAAATAGAGATATTTTCAGACACATAAGAATTAAGGAAGTTTACCCTCAACAGATCCTCAGTGGAGGAAATTATCTTCAGGAATACATTACAGAAAGAAAATTAATCTCACAAACAAGCAGAGATGCAAGAAAGAATGCAATTTTGTCTAGAGCCAGCTCTGACCTATTGCAGGTATTCAAAAATCACTTGTTAGAAAAATGAATACGTTATTCTTATTTACATTTTAAAATAAAAAGTGGTCATAAAACCCTTTTTGTTCAGGACAAGAGGAACATGGCCCAATTTTAAAAGAATTACCAAATTCTGAAATAAAGACTATAGGTCAGACAACAGAAAATTTATTTTTTCCATACTGGTTTTGGGTTTTGAGTTTCTTAACATAGAAAAACTAGAGGTTGATATCAGAACTTATATATCTTTGTATTTTTGTTTATCTCAAACAAAAATAGTCTTCAGTCACTGTAAATTCTCTTTTATCTTTTGAAGAATATTATCTGGCCACTATTTGTGTCAACATCAATTAATGACATCTGAATAAGTATCCATGGTTAGTAGCCATTGATAAACATTGAAATCAGAACTTTGAAAAGTTTAAATGTGTCTTAACTCTCCTTTTCTTTTTAACTCTTCTTCTTGATTAAAGAGCAGGATACTTTTTTTATTTTTTTAAGAAGACTTTGAGCCCAACAAGGAGCTTAATGCATGGAGCCTGAACCCATCACCATGATGTCAAGACCTGAGCTGAAATCAAGAATTGGAGGCTTAACCGACTGAGCCACCCAGGTGCCCCGAGAACAAGTACTTCTGAGCAACCCTTTCTATATCTCCATGTAACTCAGTGTCTAAACTACTAAACAGAACAAAACAATGTCAATGCCTTTCCTTTGTGTTTCTTGAATCTCTCCCATTTAATAGGATTCCTTAAAAATCATGTTTGGTACTTTCTTCCTTAAATCCTCTCACTGCTCTAACATATAATTCAGCTAAAGTAGGCCAAGACACAGCTCATTTGAGCATCTAAAACAATTAGTTCTCACATTTCTTGAGTGAATTTTTTTCCACCAAGATTATTTATCTTAAGGGCAAAGTTCCGTTATCTCCTGGATATTCATTAATACTCTTCTTTCAGCCAGCCCCAGGACTAAAACCTTATCTCTTTATAGAAAATATAAATGTAAAGGCTCTCTCAGTATTTTTTTAAACATTTTGAATGTATCAGTTCATTTAGGGTATTAGTCTTTCCGACACTATTCTTAAAATTTAAGTATTTAAAAAACTTTTTATAAATACTCTTTTAAAATGTGAGCTCAAGGTAATTTAATCTGCCTTTTTCATACCTTACTTTTATCCTTTGTATAGTTCAAATCTTAAGAAGATCCTTACTGTGGTATGCAAATGGCCCTCCAAAGATACCCATGCACTAATCTCTGCCTTTTAACATGAAAAAAAAATACAGGGGGGCTTTGAAGACATAATTAAAGTTACAGGCTTTAGGAAAGGTCAAGGATTCTGGATGATCCATATGTACCCAATCTAATTATAAGAATCCTTTTTTTTTTTAACGTTTACTTATTTATTTTTGAGAGAGAGAGAGAGAGAGAGAGAGCATACAAGCAGGGGAGAGACAGAAAGAAAGAGAGGAAGACACAGAATCTAAAGCAGCCTACAGGCTCTGAGCTGTCAACCCAGAGCCTGATGCTAGGCTTGAACCCACGAACCTTGAGTTCATGACCTGAGTCAAGTTGGATGCTTAACCAACTGAGCCACCCAGGTGCCCTTCACAAGAGTCTTAAAGGCAGAGAATTTTTTACATATGGAGTCAGATAGATGCAGGAGGAAGAGAAGTCAGAGATATTCAAAATGTGAAGGGGCCTTGATGTGCTGTTACTGAAAACAGTGACATAAAATGCAGGAAAGAGGAACATAGGCAACCTGAGAATAAAGATTAGCCCCAGCTGACAGCCAGCAAGGAAATAGGGATGTTAGTACTACATTTCCTCAAGGAAATGAATTTGATCAACGACCTGAATGAACTTACAAGTGAAATTTTCCCAGGGCACCTGGATGTCTCAGTCCATTAGCATCTGACTCTTGATTTCAGCTCATGTCATGATCTCACGGTTCCTGAGATCGAGCCCCACACCACGGGCTCTGTGCTGACAGTGTGGAACCTACTTGGGATTTTCTCTCTCTCCCTCTCTCTCTGCCCCTGTCCTGCTTGCACACTCTCTTTCTCTAAGTAAATAAATAAACATTAAAAAACAGTGTAATTTTCCCCAGAGCCTCCAGTAGGACTCTAGCCCAAACAAGATATTAAGTTTGGGCACATAATGCCTTAAGCCAAGAATCTGGCTTAGCCTCACTGTGTCCAGACTTCTGAGCCACAAACCTGTGATAACAAATTGGTGCTGTTTTAAGTCATGAATTATGTAATAATTTGTTATAGCAGCAATAGAAAACTAATACACTCACAACTCTTCCCTTGTGGAGTTCTAGCTCATGGAAGTGAGCCTATAAATCCATGCATTTATAAAGCTGACCTTCACCATTTGTAGACTATTTGTCAATAAACACCCAGACTTTCCTTCATGGCTTTACTAACTTGCAAAACAGCATTGTTTCTTTTCTTCAAGGCTTTCCATCTCTTTTAGCCTACCAATTATTTTGAGAAGAGGGTCAAAATTAGGAGAGCAATTTCTGTTCTTGCTTTTTCTGCCTTTTGGGAGATGAAGTCATCAGCAAGGCAAATCAAGAACTTGTCAGATACTGTGATTTTAGCCAACTGAGACTTCCAGCAGATGTCCAGAAAGTCCCTCACTTTGCCTCTGTGCCAGTTCTGTAATTTGTGTCAGAAACACATCATCCATTCCCTCCATCTGTTAGTCTGTCACCTTCAAATGTAAGAATTCTGAAGAAGTAGCATTTATGTATTTGGCTCTGAGATGATAATGATGTTACTTGAGCACTTTTCTCCTTTACTTTCTCACAAATGCTCTCCAGTTTGATGTCATTTTAACATTAAGTCACAGACTTATACTTTGCTAGTTCATTAATTTCTCATGTCTGGCTGTAGGCTCTTAGTCCATCTTTAGTTCAAGTAATAGCTAGTGCCCTCCTCCAAAGGGCTCAGTTCTCAATCAGGATTACACAAAACATCTTACCCAGCACCAAGCCTTACTACTAACTCACAAAGGACACAATCATGAAAGGAGGCATAATCAGTGCCAAATCAAAATCTGGGATGTCCTAACTCCACCAGAAGTCCCTTTCCTAGAATTACTTCCACTCTGAAGTGTGTTGCAAGTTAGAATGACCAGCACTAACAGTGTCTGCTATAAACTTTACAGGGAGGCTGCTTAATTTGAGGTTCTCTTAGATTTCACACCTTACAATTCAGGTAGCTACACAAATTATGTGACTAATTTCTATTTTTCAGTTTGGCTATATCTCATCAATCCATAAATTATAGGTTTATTTACAATAAAAAGACCTCTCAAGCCAGTTCTCTGCTAAAACAATAGGTGGTCAGTATACAGGAGCTCCTGGAAGATCTTTATTTATTTTCCAGCCTGAAAATTTCACCAGAATATTCATTCATAAGGAGGTACAGTCCAGTCAAAATTGCCTGCCAAAAGGAAAACGTGAGGAACTCAGTTATAAACTCACTTTTCTTCCAACTCCCCATTACAGTCAAGGCCATTGCACTCCTGTGATGCTCAAAATTTTTCTTTCCTTTAAAAGAATTATTTCTCAGGTGCCAAAGAGTCCACCCCCACCCTCAGCCCATTATAATTTGGCCTCTGATGCCTCCCATAGTCTCAATTTACCAGTAATGCCTATCTAGCCTAGATCTATACCCTAAGTACTGAACAAGTGAAGGTTTATTTTGTTTGATTTGTTTCATTTTTGTTTTGTTCACATTGTTTTCTTCAAGAGGTTCCTAACTCCATGAAGATGAGTGCACATAAAATATATGTATACTGGCATTAGGAGGAGAGCATATTCACATCTGTTACCAGTTACAGCTCCAGTGAATTTGGGAGTTCAGCGTATATTATCATATTTCTTCCTGATGCTGGCTACTGCTGGTCCTCCTCTCCTGACTTTTATGTGTATTTTTACACGTTCCAATTGCTTATCACCTTTGTGAATCCATTCCAAGAACTCTTCAGGACATTAGTGTGGTTAAACTTTACCACCTTATGTAATAATCTCACATTTAGTTTATTTAGTAGCCATACCCTGGAAATTGGTATAAGATACATCTGAGACCATAAATCTATTTTATTTTATTTTAGTTTAGTTTAGTTTAGAGAGAGAGACAGACAGAGTGTGAGTGGGGGAGGGGCAGAGAAAGAGGGAGACACAGAATCCAAAGCAGATTCCAGGCTCTGAGCTGTCAGCACAGAGCCTGATGTGGGGCTTGAACCCATAGCTGTGAGATCATGACCTGAGCTGAAGTCAGATGCTTAACCAACTGAGCCACCCAGGTGCCCCATAAATTTTATTTTTTAATGTGTCTTACATAAATTGTATTTATTAATAGTTAGTAATCCATGGAACATGGGTGGTTCAGTTGGTTAAGCATCTGACTCTTGATTTTGGCTCAGGTCATGGTCTCACAGTCATGAGATTGAGCCCTGTGTTGGGCTCTGTGCTGAGTGTGGAACCTGCTTGAGATTCTCTTTCTTCCTCTCTCTCTCTGTCCCTCTCCTACTCACACACTCTCTCAAAAGTAAATAAATAAACATTTTAAAAATATAATAATAATCTTAAAATTTGTATAGAACTACAAAAGACCCTGAATAGTCAAAGCAATCTTGAAAAAGAACTAAACTGGAGATATTGCAATTCCATATTTCAAGTTATATAACAAAATGGTAGTAAACAGTATGGTACTAGCATAAAAATAGACACATAGATCAATAAAAAATAATAGAGAGCCCAGAAATAAAACCATGATTATATGTCAATTATTCTCTGACAAAGAAGATAAGAATATGCAATGGGAAAAAAAACCATCTCTTCAAAGAATGGTTTTGGGAAAACCGAACAGCTACATGCAAAGGAATGAAACTGGACCACTTTCTCACACCATACACGAAAATAAACTCAAAATGTATTAAAGACCTAAATGAGAGACCTGAAACCACAAAAATCCTAGAAGTGAGCACAGACAGTAATTTCTCTGATCACAGAGAAAAGGTCACAGCATTGGTCACAGCAACATGTTTCTAGATATGTCTCCTGAGGAAAGGGAAACAAAAGGAAAAATAAACTATTGGCACTGCAACACAATAAAAAGTTTTTGCACAGCTAAGGAAATCAACAAAACTAAAAGGCTACCTACTGAATGGGAGAAGATATTTGCAAATGACATATCTCATAAAGGGTTAGTATCCAAAATATACAAAGAATTTATAAAGCTCAATACCCAAAAAACAAATAATCCGATTAAAAAATGGGCAGAAGACATGAACAGACATGTCTCCAAAGAAGACATAAGCATAGCCAACAAAACACATGAAATGATGCTCAACATCACTTCTTGCAGAGAAATGCAAATCATAACTACAATAAGATATCACCTCATATCTGTCAGAATGGCTAAAATCAAAAGCTCAAGAAACAAGAGTCAGCAAAAATGTGGATAAAAAGGATCCCTCATGCACTGTTGGTGGGAATGCAAACTGGTGTAGCCACTGTGGAAAACAATACAGAGTTTCCTCAAAAAGTTAAAAACAGAATTACCAAATGATCCAGTAATTCCACTACTGGGTATTTGCCCAAGGAATACAAAAACACTAATTCAAAAAGATATATGTACCTTTATGTTCATTGCAGCATTATTTATACTGGTCAAATTATGAAAACAACCCCAGTGTCCATCAAAAGATAAATAGATAAAGAAGTGGTATATACGTGTGTATATGAAATATTACTCATCCATAAAAAAAAGAATGAAATCCTGCCATAACACAGATGGATCTAGAGGGTAAAATGCTAAGTGAAATAAGTCAGTTACAAAAAGACAAAAACCATAGGATCTCACTCATATACAGAATTTAAGAAACAAAACAAAGAAAGAAAAAAAAAGAGACAAACCAAAAACAAACACTTAACTATAGAAAACAAACTGATGGTTACCAAAGAAGAGATGGAAGGAGATGGGTGAAATAGGTAAAGGGGGTTAAGAGTACACTTATCATGATGAGCACTGAGAAATGCATAGAATTGTTGAATGAGTATATTGTATACCTGAAACTAATATAACACTATATGTTTATTTTACTGGAGTTAAAATAAAATAAAGTAAAATAAAAACACAGTACATTTTTAAAAAAAACAAACATTCTTCTTGGTTTGTGTGACACTAATTTCTTAGTCAAGGACTCAAGCTTCTGGTGTTAGGATTCAGATTTTAGATGCCCTTTTTTACCACTTGTAATGTCTGAATTCACTTGAAAACATCACTATTCCTTGAAGTACTTCCATTTGCTGTTCAAAACCACATTACACAGTTCTCTAAGATTTTAGGGAGCTTCGTTCTGGAAATATCATTTACCTCTTTATTATAACTCAGCAGCAACAATTAGCATCCAGCAGATTAGACTGAGTAGAGGCAGGATGTCTGTTACAATTCCTTCCTTAAAGAGCACATCTTCCAGTGGAGCCCCTTCTTTCTACAACCCTCAGCAGGGAGTCAACAACAAATCATCAGTTCTTTCCAGGAACAAAACTGGATTATTGGAATCACTGAAACTCAGGGGATTTATTACACTGCTAAATTGTTTTTTTCCCAGAAATCTATGTTTCCTATAATAGAACATGCTTACTGATTTTAGAGCTCCAGTAGATCAGTTTATCCCTCTACTCTCCTAGTTATATCACTTTTCTAAACTCTCTGTGTGACTTTGTCTTGATTTCCAAATATTTTCTCATCTTTCTTTCACAGAACCCATGTTCCTCCCAAGTGTGACCCTTGATGCCACAAGTCTCATATGTATTAGTTAGAAAGCTACAGAACTGTTGTCTCCATTCGTGAGACATCAGTCTCCATTTCTCTGACTGCTTGATACAGATTTTTTAGATATTCAGTTTTCTTAAGACTCTTGTGCTATTTCTTCTTTCTCTAGTGGTTACTCCATCATAACAGAGGAGCCGTGTTTGGCAAATAAACACTTACCAAAGGATCAAAACTACATGGATATTTTTTACAACGTGACCCTGGGCAATTAAAAACTATTTCAAGCATCTATTTCTCCTCTAAAAATGGGAATAATGATTACTACCTCAGAGCTGTTGTGAGGTAAAATACGACAATATATGTGATTGTCTACACTATAGAAATCCTTGGTATTTAGAAATTAGTGACCCTTCATTCATTTATCCATTCACGTTTTCAAAAATATATATTAAACTTTATGTGATTTTCTTTTCACTCTAGCCCAAACAGTTATTTAGGACCATGATGTTTCTTTAGCTTAAAGATTTTTGCTCACCAAAACAGAAACTATTGGAAGACAGTATTTTTTCCTATTTTAATTAGTAGACTATTTCATTAAAATATGTTTTCAAAGATCATAAAAATGAAAGAAGATGTTTCCACAGACTAAAATAAATTTGGAGAATGGGGTGGGGGGGATAGTTTCACCCCTATGTACTTTAGGACAGTAGCTGGGAGGCTGGTAAAACTCAGAAAGGCTTGTGTTACATACCTAAAAAATTGGCATCCAAACAGTACTCACCAAAGAGTACTGCGATGGTTAATTTTATATGTCAACTTTACTAGCTTAAGGGATGCCCAGAAAGATGGTAAGACATTATTTCCTGCTGTATTTGTGCAGGTATTTCTGAAAGAGATTAGCATTTATTTCAGTAAAGGGAGATTTACTTTCACCAATATGAGTGACATCATCCAATCCATTGGAGGCCTGAATGGGGAAAAAACAGGTAAAGGAAGGGCAAATTCTGTCTCTTCTTGAGCTGGGGCATCCATCTTCTCTGCCCTCAGACATTGGAGCTCCTGGTTCCTGGGGCCTTTGGACTCAGACTGAATTATACCACTGTTTTTCCTGATTCTCCAGCTTTCAGAGGGTGGATTGCGGGACTTAGCTTCCATAATCATGTGTGCCAATTCCTGTAATAATATCCTCTTATGTATATCTCTATAGATCCTCTTGGTTTTGTTTCTCCTGAAAACTCTGACTAATACAAGTCCCAACCTTTAAGGTAATTTTTAAGCATTAGTACAGCACCTGTAGGCTAGGTCAGTGAGCATTATACCCCAATTAGCATTTACAGGTAGAAAATATCTTGATGCTGCACTGAACTATGGATACATCGCATACCTGGGAGAAGGAGGAGACCTATGACTGAATTTACCCATAAACCAGGGAGATAAATCTAGGTTAGACTCAGATTTAGTTATTAAGAAAGAAAGAAAGTTTTGCCTATTGAAAACAAATAGATATGAGAGAAATATCTCCCCCACACACACATCAGAAAAAAAGAAGAAATACTCATTTCCTTATATCTAGGTTTTTACTCATTAATATAAGCAATAAAAACATAGCATAGTGTCCAACAACACTGGGCTTGTTTCTATGGCTGCCTAGGCCTTTATTAGGCTCTGGTTAGCAAGTGAAATTACATTATCTGACTGCTTTTGAGAATTACTCCTCCTGTATTCAACAATAAATTTCAGGATAAATTGCCAGTTTGATGGACTTTTTTGCTCCTGGTTATTTCTTAAACCAATATACTCCACAACCGTATGAAAGAATATTGTAGTGCCAAAAAAATAACCTTTCTAAAAACTAAAGAGGGGAATGCTGAGGATATATCTTTAAGTAGAAAAAAGTACAATCCAAAGCTGAATAAATAGTATGATGCAAAATTTTTGTTACTAGAAGTGGTGGTCGTTATTTGTATGTATTTATCAAGACATATAAAGATAGATGATAGGTGGAGCTGAAATTCACTAAATTATGCAAGTGATTTCCTCTGAGTAGAAGAGTCATGTTAAACTCTTACTTTTTTCTTTATATTTTCCATATTTTTTAAGCTTTCAACAAGAATAATGTACCATTTTTATAATCAAGCAAAAGCAATAAATGTTATTTTTGCAATTCCCTCTGACACTTCTGTTATCTCCTTCCAGTTGTCAAGGAACAATCGGTTGCCAAATACCAGGAAATTAACAGCAATTATCACCAGCTGGCTAGCTGCTAGGAGTAGTTGCTGGACTGTAATCCACTCAGCATGAGATAGAAAACCTTGAAGGAATAAAGTCAATGATAAATTAAACTTGAAAAATTAACTTCCCAGGATATCACACATCAAGATGGCTCATTTACTGAGCACTGGACATCATTCTTTTTTTTTTTTAATGTATATTTATTTTCAAAGAGAGAGAGAGAAAGAGTGCAAGGAGAGGAGGGGCAGAGAGAGAGAGAGAGAGAGAGAGAGAGAGAGAAAGAGAGAATTCCAAGCAGGCTCCATGCTCAGTGTGGAGCCCAATGCAGGGCTTGATCTCACAAACTGTGAGGTCAAGACCTGAGCTGAAGTCAAGGGTTGGACACTTTACCCAGGTGCCCTGGACATTCTTGAAAGTCCCATTTAATGATTTCAGCAGCATCAGATCTTCAAAACAGATTGCTGAATTTCATGTGTTTCATATTTCATGTTTGAACTCATATGTTTGAGGTAACTTATAAAATTCCAACTAACATTGAAATATCTTCTTGTCCAGGATGCAACAATAACATTTATATATAAGCTACATTTTATTTAATAAGCACTGAGTTCAAGTACACAGTGAACAGCAATGGACTGCATACTGGCTTTACAAGGTAGACAAGATATAGACCTCTAAATTCCCTTCAATCTAGGCAGGTCGACTGACTGCATGAAAACATGTGCTCATTTTGAGATTTTCAGAAGTCGCACGCAGTAAGTGCACCCTTCTTCCCCACTCAATTTCTGATCATGTTAAAATACACATAAAATAGTAAGACAGAGAATGAAAACTGGGTAAGGCATTTCTATTTATTGCAAAGTAGGGTTACTTATATTGACCCAGAATTGGACAGACTTACCAATCTTGTTAGACGTGACTATAGTGTTGGCCTTACCAGGGAGGCAGAAGCTGCCACTGAAGGACTGTTAACATGGCAGAGCAGAACAGAATGCATGCTCTTTTTTGCCAGGGAGTTACTACAGAGTGGTGCTCAAAGTGCGGTTCCTGGATGAGCAGCCTCAACATCACTTGAGAATCTATTAAAAATGTAAAGTCATGGGTCCACCCTAGACCTGCTAAATCAAATATCTGGAGAGAGGGCTCAGAAAAATTCTTAGAGTATCTCTAGTATATTTAGTATCACACTAAAGTTTAAAAATCACCTGTGTTAGAGAAAGAGAGAGAGATTGAGAAAGTAAACTCTCCAATAACATAACTAACTCCTCATTTGTGGGGAGAAGTGGGGATAGAGGGATAAGAGAGAGGCAAGGAGGGATATACTATGGAAACTCCCTCCAGGGATAAGGAAATATCAAGAATAGGAAGAAGCATTCCCCTACTAACCTTCCTTAGCTATTGGTTCTCTTAACCCATTGACTTTAAACATTAAGTGTATGGTTACATGGGGGTTTGTTTGTCCCCATTGCTGGAAATTACAAGAGAATCATGACAGTTTGGTTTTTCTTTCATGAAGCCACTACTCCCCTTAACAATCTTTGCTTCTTATAGTATCTTCCTGGGGCCAGTAGACAGTGACGATTTTATTTCTCAAAGCTTCCAAAATAATTAAAAATTCCAATTAATTAAATGCTGAGGAAAATTTTCTGACTAACCCCTCCAGAAGGAAAAGTTTAGGGCTACTCTTATGAAATGCATAGGGCTATTTATAGACTGTTTTTGATGACAAGGAAGAAAAATCTTTATTCTTAGCTCCAGAAATTTTTAAAAAATTAACTCAGAGGATTTATCTAAAAGTTTCACAGCCAAACTCTGCAAGTCAAGCTCAAAGAACCTACTTCCAGAGTTTCAGCTAATTACCTACTTAACCAGGCAAATTTTCTTTTTCTTTATTTAATCAGAGAAATGAAAAAGTGCAAAATACTTTTAACAGTCTGATAATTCATGTGAAGAGTAAATTTGAAAATCCTAGAATTGTTTATATAACTGCATAAAATTACACACTGTTGAAATTAAAGGCACAGGGCCATCGCAACTTGAACCTGATGATTTTTTTTCCTTGTGTACAAACTAATTACCATGGAGGACTGATCATTTCCTGTTCCACTAGGAATTCACTCCAAGTCCACTCTGTACCTAAAGTCACGGCATACTCTCACTTCTATTTTCCATCTCAAATTATATCCACCCACACTATCCAATATAAGCAAAGATTTTGCACATAGGTTCAAATGTTAAATTAGGATAGTCCAATAATAATAGTAAAAGTTTACAAATCTAAAATAAATTTCTTGTCATTTTTTATATTCCAATGAAGAAATTAAAATGCAAAGACTAAATCCTGATATAAATTAAAAACATCAAGATTCAAATGAGCTAAAGCTTCAGTTGAACCATCTTGTTCTTTAAGTACAGCCTAAAGAAATAAAATTCTTCTCCAACTTCTTATCATGCTGGATCTCAGTCAATGTTCTTAATGCTCCTTATGAACTTGGGGTTTCTTCACAACCACAGATTGGAGGTCTTCCAAAGAATTTAGTATAGCTTCTTTAGGACCTCATAAAATGACCTTGTCTCTCCTAGAAACCATTTTAAAATTTCTGAAGAAATAACAGATGGAAATTGTGCAATAAGGCAGATAGATATCTAAGAGATTCTCTACTAAAAAAAAAGACACTTTTAGATAAAAGATACTTTTTAAGCCATTGTTAAATTTAAATTAACCAAAAAAAAATGTCCAAAACAACAATTTTATGTCCAGAATAAGAAAAAACAATAGCCCATGAGCTGAAACTTGAATAGGAGCGATTAATGGTCAGTGAAGGTGAAAGGTAGGGCTGCCCATGTAATTGTTCAGATCAGAATACTAAACTTTGAGGTCTCTGGTGAGATAAGGAGCTAAAATTAAGTCACTTGCATTAAATTTGGGACCTGGTTCCAGCAGAACAAAATAGAATTTCCCTTTCCTTCCAGGAGAATATCTTAAAAGCAATCAGATATGATTGCTAACCAAAACCAGAATAATTCATCAGGAATAGTAACAGCAAATGTAAATTGACAAAGACACGGTATTTGGGCTTGTTTTCTGTTTTCAAATAGGGATCGATTTTAATTCTGAATTGTTGTATAACAAACCATCCCAAAAATGTTTGGCTTAAAATTAAACAGTTTATTTTGTTCAAACTTTTGTGTGCCAGGACTTTGGGAAAGTCCAAGCTGGTCGGCTCATACCTGATCCACTTGGAATCAGTGGGAATCCCTAGAGCTGGAGGAGCTATTTCCAAGATGTCTTCTTTAATCATATGGCTGGTGCCTTGATGCTCCTTGGCTTGTCTTTCTCTCCACATGGTGACTCATACTACAAGGCCTGGTCACTCAGCTTGAGCTTCTCAAGAATGGTTGTTTCAGGTTAATCACACTTCTGGTATGTTTGTTGGCTCTCAAGTAGGATTGTTGTGTTCAGCAAATACAAATTCAGGACATGGGGTGCTGGTGGCTCAGTTGGTTAAGCATCTGATTTCCACTTAGGTCATGATCTCACAGCTTGTGAGTTAGAGTACCGCGTTAGGCTCTGTGCTGACAGCTCAGAGCCTGGAGCCTGCCTCAGATTCTGTGTCTCCCTCTCTCTCTGCCTCACTTCTGCTCACGCTCTGTCTCTCTCTCTTTCAAAAATGAATAAACATTAAAAGAATTTTTTTAAAAATTCAGGACACCCACTTCAATCTGAATTTCAGATAAACAAACAAATTTTCCTAGTGTAAAATATCTTAAGTATTTCCTGGGACACATTAACACTAAAAAAATTATTAACAATCTTAATTCTTAGAAGCAACAAGTGAAAGTCTCCCAGGCCATGTAAGGACTTTGCTCAGAATTGCACCAGTGTCATTTCTACCATTTCTATTTGACTGTATTGGTCAAAACAGTCACAGTGCCCACCCGGATCTCAAGGGTAGAGAGAGAGACTCATTTCTTGATGATGAAATGGCAAATTCAAGTTGCACAAGGGCATGTGAGATGGTATATATTGTGATGGATGTTTTTGGAAAATATAGTCTGCTGAAAGAATAAAAATGAAAGAAAAATTTCAGAAAATAAATTATGGTAATACTGGTCTTATAAAAGGAGTTTGGAAATGTTGCCTCCTCTTCAATTTTTTGGCAGAATTTGAGAGGGATTGGTATTAACTCTTCTTTAAATGTTTGGTTCATGGGTGAAGCCATCTGGTCCTGGATTTTTCCTTATTGGAAGGTTTTTGATTATTTATTGAATCTCCTTATACTCATTATTAACCTGTTAAGATTCTTTTCTTCATGATTCAGTCTTGGTAGGTTGTATGTTTCTAGGAATTTATCCATTTCTTCTAGTTTATCCAATTTGTTGACATATAATTTTTTATACTAATCTCTTATGATTCTTTGTATTTCTGTGTTATCAGTTGTAATGTCTTATTTTTTATTTCTGATTTTACCTATTTGAGTCTTCTTTCTTAGTCTAGCTAAGGGTTTGTCAATTTTGTTTATATTTTCCAATAACCAACTCTCAATTTCATTGACTGTTTTTTTTCTATTTTCTACCTCATTTATTTCTGCTCTGATCTTCAGTACTTCCTTCTTTCCACTAACTTTGGGATTAGTTTGTTCTTCTTTCTCTAATTCCTTAAGGTGTGAAGTTAGATTATTTCCTTGAGATCTAACTCTTTTTTTTTAATTTTTCACTATAAATTTCCCTTGTAGAACTACTTTTGTTGCATTCCATGGTATTTATGCTATCTTTTCATTTTCATTTGTTTCTAGATATCATTTTGTCTTTTGATTTCTTCTTTGACCCATTGGTTGTCCAAGGATATGTTGTTTAATTTCTAACAAACTCAAAACTGGATCAAGATATTATTTGATTTTTTTAAAGTATTATTTAAAAAAAATTTAATGTTTGTTTATTTTTGAGAGAGACAGAGACAGAATGCAAGTGGGTTAGGGGCAGAGGACACAGTATCCAAAACAGTCTCCAGGCTCCAAACTGTCAGCATAGCCCATTTCAGATTCTGTGTCTCCCTCTCTCTCTGCCTCTCCCTGTTCATGCTCTGTCTCTCTCTGTCTCAAAAATAAATAAACGTCAAACTGTCAGTACAGAGCCTGATGCAGGGCTCGAACTCACGAGCTGTGAGATCATGACCTGAGCTGAAGTTGGACACTCAACTGACTGAGCCACCCAGGCGCCCCTAAGTATTACTTTAAAAACTATATCACAGTATCACTGAAAAAAGTGAGAAAAAATAAAGGTTTTAGAAAAGGCAAGTGATAAGAAAAAAAAGCACAAAAACATGATAAAATAGAAAAAAAAGGAAAATGATGAAGACAAGTCCAAAATTACCAACAATCACAATAAAATTAAATGACTAAACTTGCCAAAGATTCTCAGATTTGAAGGGGGAAAATATCTAACTACATGGTCTTTATAAGAGACATACCCAAAATATGATAAAATGCAAAGTTTGATAGAAGAGGCTGGAAAAGGATACACCAGCAAAATACTAAAAAAAGAAACCTGAGTGATTCTTTTACTTTCAGACCAAGTCGATTTCAGCCAATGAACTTGGTTGGGGTACAGCCTGAGCCGCAGTAACAAATGAGACTCCAAACACACCTGTTCTATCATATGACAATCCAGAAGCAAGAGGTCAGCCAGTTGTGGGAAAGTAGCAGCAATGGACCAGAAGATCATTAAGAGACTCATAGTCCTTCAACCTTGATGGTCCACCACCACTTTGAGTATTGCTCTCTTTTTTGTTTGCTTTTTTTAATGCATAAATCTGGTTCAACAACATGTCTCAGCCAACAGAAAGAGGCAAAGGAGAGAGAGAGTAATTACCTTCCTTCTAATGCACATAATGAGAGGTTATTTCACTTTGCTCCCACTACATTAATTAGAATTTAGAACACCTCATTAGTTAGGTATATGGATACAGCTTGTTGCAAAAGAGACCAGGAAAGGAATTTTCTAGCTAGGAAGCTATGTGCCATCTAATCCAATTGAACAGAAAGATGTAACAATTACAAAATTGAAAGCCCTTAATAAATAGCTTTAACATACATATAAGGCAATTAGAGTTATAGAATGAATATGATAAATTGACTATTACAGTGAAATATTTCAATATGCCTTTCTCAATGATTGATGAGCCATGAAGGAAAAAAGTTAATAAAGATGTAGTAAGTTTATAAAGCATAACTAATAATCTTTATTTAATGGATACATATAAAGCTCTGTACCCACACATTAGAGGTGCACATTTCTCTCAAGCACACATAATTTCTTTACACAAGCCACCACACACCAAGCTATAAAACCACTCTCAACCAATTTCAAAATCCACTATCTGAATTATACATTTTGTGACTACAATGATATTAAATTACAAGTTAATATCAAAAAGGCACATTTAGAATATTAAAAATACCCCTTCCAATACTACATGAGTCAAAGAATTTATAACAAAAATTCCTAGGGGACTAGTTTATTTGATACCTAAGCAAATCTAGACAAGAGAGATTGAAAATGTATGAAAATACTTTCTCACAGGAGATTTTTCATGCCATTACACTAGACTATTCTCAGTTTTTATTGAATACCGGGGAGCCTGACATATGGCGCTCAGAGAGGAGACAGAAATTAAGATATATTTAGTATAGGGGTGCCTGCGTGGCTCAGTTGAGTAAGCGTTGGACTCTTCATTGCAGCTCTGGTTATAATCTCACGGTTAGTGAGATTGAACCCCAGGTAGGGTTGGTGCTAACAGTGTGGATCCTGCCTGGGATTCTCTCTCTTAGTCCCTCCCCCACTCATGTGTGCTTGTGCTCTCTCAAAATAAATAAATAAACCTTAAAAAAAAGAGATATATTTAATGAACGAGGCAATTGGATGACCCACTTTATAAAAATCTAAACTTAGCAAGAAGGAAATAGTAACTCCTAATAACTTGTATTGTTCTCACATATTTACTCCCATTTCCTGTAAGCAAATTCTGAGTGTCATTGCTGTCATAAGGCATGGGGTACCTCCAGTGGAGGAGTATACATATCTGTCACACTAATGTTGAGTTTGACCACATCCCTTGCTCTGACCAATTTTATATGAACAAATATGGCATTCACCATGTCCACAGAACAGCTTTAATAGCCACTGAATATTTTTTTGCCCTCTCTCTCTTTTCTCTCTGCTATGAGAACAGCATGCTCCAAATAAACAAAGATTCTTCAGCCTGAATCCTAGAATAAAAAGAGATGTGGGACAGATCTTTTGGGCTACAGGTGACCTAAAGTGACCAGAAGCTAACATGCTAATTTTTTTTAACCACTGACATCATATTATAGTTTGTTATAGCAGCAGATTAATCCAGACACTGTGCCTGACATCTCTCATCGTGCATGAACAGGAAGCATGAGAGTATTTCCCACAGGTATGATAGTGATATGATGCCAAATTCATCTTTTTTTTTTAAGTTTATTACTTATTTTAAGAAAGAGAAAGGGGGAGAGAGTACACCTGCCTGTGCACAAATGGGAGAGGGGCAGACAGAAAGAGAGAGAGAGAGAGAGGATCTCAAGCAGGCTCCACATTGTCATTGTATAGCCAGACACAGGGCTCAATCTCACAAACTGTGAGACCATAACCTGAGCCAAAATCACGACTCAGATGCTTAACTGACTGAGCCACACTGGCACCCCTAAAATTCACCTTCTAATGTGGGAATTATACTTCCTGCATTTAGATTCGCAGCCATGATGTATTTCAGACATTTGGTATAAACTCACTGCCATCCTAGAGACCAAACCTTGAGAGCAGGAGCTGTCCCTATTTTCCTCTCTCCTTCACTGAAATAACTCAGTCTTTCCTAATAGCTTTTGGCAATAAAATTTGGCCAGGAATAACTTCTGTTAAATGGGGAATGGTTAGTTTTCTAAATTTAATAGACTTGGGATTAGAGTTATACTTATCATGCATGCTCTACAAAGTATTTGGAGTCTTAAAAAGTGAGCCACTTAGAAGCTTGGCATTCAATTAATTAACTTCTGAGTTCCCGCAGGGTAAGACTGCTGAAGAAGTCCTAAATCACCCCAAACACAGGAAATCCCTCCAGCTGAGATGGAAAAAAAAAAGAAAAGGATAAACTTTGGACTTTAATTTCTTTGAAATTTAATAGCCAGGGACAAGAGCATTTGATATTAACTTCATTTTTTTTTGCATTTTTTTTGATACTTTGACCCTCAAGAGGACTAAATTTCCTTGAATGTTGATTTCTCCCCAAAGATCAATAATAGGAAGGGGTTCATGGTGCAGATTTGGGGGATCCTGATATTAACACTTCATTATTTGCATCTTGATGTTGTCATATAATGTAATTATAAACTATTGATAGGCTACTTTGGGACAAAATGGCAAGAGAAATAGACATGTAAATAAATTTTTTAGTGTTTATACAAGTGATACCTAAATGTTAATTTAATATTGAATTTTTTGGTCCAATTTCAGAGCCTTGTGGCAACAAAATTATATTGTCCATCACTGGTCCCAGAAGAATCCCAAAAGAACAGTTGTTTATATAAAGGATGTGGCCTCATGAATGTAGAAGGGAGATTATCTTTATAAGCTGATGATGTCTTTCCCCCAAAAGAAAAGCCACAACACTGGTAATCCATGGGTTTTTAAAATTAAATCCAGTGGGCTAAGAGAACAGGAACAACTAGAATGTTAGAGGAGTTGAATTTTTCTTCACACTCTTGATGTTTATTTGTATGTGGCAAGAACTCCACTATCATTGTATCTTTTTACTTGTTCCACCACCACACATGATCCATGAGTTGGTAAAAAGAAATTGGGTACATTTAGCCCAGCTACTTGCTGTCTTTTCTCTTTTGGGAGAGAGAATGTGCTCCCTACAGAAAGAATGTACTCCACTCTGCTGCCCCATTCTCTGCAGGAGGAAATTCTGCCACCACCAAAGGACTAGGTGAGAATGTGTTTTAGGTATGTTGAATTAGGCAATGCTGAGATGTCAAAATTTCAGTGGCTTCACATACCAAAATCAGCTTAGATCAGTAGCTCTACAGGGCTACTCATTTCTACACAATGACTCAGGGATCCAGTTGGCTTACACCTTGCCATGATACTATTTGAACATGTAAACTTCTGGCAGTGTTGCTAAGATGAAGAAAAATCGATTGTATAGAGAATTTAAACACTTTAACCAGGAATTAACATCTGGCATATGTCTAGAACTAGTGACATTATTCAGTTTAACTGCAAAGGGTTCAGGTAATATTGGAGAGAGGATGTAGAGATTTGGTAAGCAGTTGTTATTTCTACTACAGTAGAATTACAATATTCTGGTGAAAATTATTAGCAAACCTATTTGGCCATAAGATATGAACCACGTTTAGCTATATTAAGTTTATCACTAATGATATATATTTTTATCTCCTGTCTGCTCATTTGTCTTACATTTTAATTGCTTCAGAATTTGGATAAGGTACTGGTATAATTTTTATTGCCACCCCCACTGGCTTCAACAATGAGTACTAAGTGACTAGTAGATACAATATAGAATATCAGAAAAAACAAAGAATAAGTTAGGCAAAGATTTGGGAAGTAGGTAGAACACCTAAACTTGGATTTGAGAGATCAATGAGAATCAGGGTTTTAACGTAGAATTATCTACATTTTTTAGTATCTTTCTATTTCCCTAAGTATAATCAGGAAAAAAATTCTGAAACTATATCTTCTTAATGAAATAAAAACAAAAGAGATATGGAAAAGTAAATGAATTAATCCAGAGGTTGTGACAGTCTTGAGAGGCAGGTCCTGAAATGTAAGGTTCCTTGCTTCCCTGTAATACAAAAACCATTATTTTTTCTCAGCGGCTTAACAAGGATGTATTAAATATGTCCCAGATCCATGCAAATACAGACATATTCCATTGGACAATGTGACAGTGAAGAGGCCTTCAATGAGATCCAACATGTCATTATTTGCTAACATTTTAAGATACTCAGTCGGATTCACTCTAAAACTTCTTCCAAGTACTTTTTCTTGCAAGTACACCAAGAAACTGAACTTTGTCAGCTACTGTGTATGTCATGTTCTGCATTCATTGCCATGGTAGTAATCATCCTAGTAGATCTTCCATGAAACTTGGTAAATGCTAAGATTTCTTCTCTAAAAACTGTTATCATAATCTCCTCACTCTATTTGGCTGTTGTGAGTCTGTAAGTATGCCAAGTATTTTTAATCATAAGTCCAAGCCTATAAAATTCCAAATTTGGTATTCCTTATTCTTGTAAACATTAGCTTGATGTTTATGGAGAAAAATCAATGACTCTTCTTCAGTGATTGAGTCTCACCTAAATAAGAGCTATAATTTACTGAAATTCAATTAATGACATTAAACTTTAGTACACGTATTACACAAAAGAGTGAGTTCCTTGATTAAATGTTTACCATCTAATGGATGTCCTTCATAATAAGTAGAAGTTAGTTTAGGAGGCAAGATAAATTTTGTTGTATAAGCAGTAATGTTTTGGGTGATTTTATATAAATAATTTACACTAAGGTTAAATATATACAATATATTTTACTGTTTCAAATGACTGACTCAGTATTACATAATGAAACAATTACCACAGATCCCAGTCCTGTGTCTGCTCTCCATTAGCCTATTCAGATCCTTTAAATCTATATTCAAATTATTATTATTCTAACTTCTTCATTAGAGAAAACCTGTGCATTGGTCAAATGGCAAGTGACAGAAAATCAATTCAAACTAATGTAAAGAAAAGAAGAGAAGAGAGAAAAAAGAAAGGGAAAGAAAGAAAGGGAGGGAAAGAGAGAGGATGGAAGACAAAAAAATTAATGGCCAACTAAATGGTCTTGGAGTAGATTATGCTTCCTTCAGGCATAAATGGATTCAGATGTTCAAATATTATCAGTCTCCATCTCTCTCTCCCTCTTTCTTGTTTTCTCTCTCCCCACTAGATTTTCTTGAAAGATAGACATTGTTGGTACAACCCCACTGTATTTTTTAAATATTTTTTTATTTTATTTTTTTATTTTGAGAGAGAGAGAGAGAGAGAGAGAGAGAGAGAGAGAGAGAGAGCAACCAGGGGAGGTGCAGAGTGAGGGAGAGAGAGAATCCCAAGCTCTCCACACTGTCCGCATAGAACCCGATATGGGGCTCAAACTCACAAACTGTGAGATCATGACCTGAGACGAAATCAAGCGTCAGACACTTAACCAACTGAACCATCCAGGCACCCCTATCCCAACCTTATTTTTAAAGCTTGAAGTAAATTAAGTCCACAAGAGACTCTGATTGGTCTAGTTTACATCGCATGTTCAAACAAACCTATTATTGTAACCTAAGCAATGGAATACTCTGTCCAGAGACAGCATCACAGACCCACTCTGTTATCAGATTTAACAAAGCAGTGGGATTAAAGAAAATATGACTAATAAACTAAAAGTAATATGTAACATTACAGTTTATTTAGTGCCAGGCATATTTCTGCATATGATCTCAAGAATTAAATAACACAATAAACTTGACCTATCAGTGCTATTATTATTCTCTTTCACAGGTGAGGAAACTGTGGGATAGAAGGACTGAGAAAGTGACAGAGCAATGAGGCGCAAAGCCGAGATACAATTCAGGTATTCTGACCTTATAATACTGTCATTTAATAAACATCATCAAATTATATTGCATGATTTTCAGAGCCTTCTATAAAATTCTTTGTCCAAAAATAATAAGACTCTTAAGAAATCTAAAACTCTGAACCTTAGAGCTCCTACTATTGTCACCTACATTTTTCTAATATATATATAATATTATATATATTTCTAATATATATATATTTCTATATATATATATGGGAAAACTTTATATTAATCTCCTGATTTTAACCATAAAAACCACATAGGAAAAAATCCAGTTCCCCAAAGAATAAGAAACATTATACAAATAATTTTCAAAAAGGAAAGTGATTCTCTGAGGCATTCACTGTTAGTTTAGCAGTATCCGTACCCGGCAACGCTCTAGCAGCTCAGCTAGACAACACTGGCACCCTTTGGATTCTCATCAGATGTGGAAGAGACTGTATCAGGAGAATTCTGAAAACCTTGAAGAAACTCCCTTTATTTGATCCCAAATCCACATTCTGGGTGGTTATTTGCTTTCATCCTCCAACACAATCTCTTTTATTTTCTTCTCCCTCAACCCTCACCAAGAAGAGAATGATATCTCTTTGAGATTACATTTGAAGCTGAAAGTATATGATTGTGTATTTCCTTATGGAAAAATTAACAGCATATAGAAGACGAATTCTTCACAAAGGCGCTGTCACTTATAGCAATCTAAGTTGATGAAAAAAGTAAGAAAAAAAGAGGAAAAAGATAAGAGGAAGAAACCTCTAAATTGTGTGTGTGTATGAGTCTCCTGGTCTTCCATATGCATTATAGCAATTCTAATAGCATCTTTTGTGCCATTCTTTAAAAAATCAGTCTCTGTAGATAGATACCAAAAAAACACCCTAGTTTTCTTCTTTTTTTAATTTAAATTCCAGTTAGTTAACATCCAGTGTACTATTGTTTTCAGGTGTACAACATAGTGATACAACACTTATATACATAGTCTGTGCTCATCACAAGGGAACTCCTTAATCCCTCTCCTATTTCCCCCATCCCCCTACCCACCTCCCTCGGGTAACCATCAGTTTGTTCTCTGTAGTTGAGAGTCTGTTCCTTGGTATGCCTGTTCCTCTCTCTTTTGTTTCCCTTTGCTCATTTGCTTTGTTTCTGAAGTTCCACATATGAGTGAAATCATATGGTATTTTTATCATATAAATAATTATATTTATATAGGAAATATTTATGTATATTATATATGAAATATAAACAAGACTAAAAATGTATATTATATATTTTTGTATAATAAATATTTATGTATATTATATATGTACATATTTATAAATCTTTCCATACATACAAATCCTTTCATAAAATAAATAAAATTGACAGTTTATAAACACGGTGCTATGGACTGAATTGTATTGTCCCAAAATTCACATGCTGTAGCCCTAACCCCCCAAAGGACTGAATCTGGAAGCAGGGTTTTTAGGATGAAATTAAGATTAAATGAAGTCATAATTGTGGGGTTCTTATCAGATAAGGCTGTGGCCTTAGAAGAAGACTGAGTTCCCTCCCCCCCCCCCTCTCTCTCTCTTTCTACCATGTGAGGGCAAAGGGAAGAGGTAGCCGTTTCAAGCCAGAAAGAATGATCTCCCTAGAAACCAAATCTGCTGGCAACTTGATCTTGGGCTTCCCAGTCTCCAGAACTGTGAAAAATAAATTTCTACTTTTTAAACCACCAAGTCTATATAGTATTTTGTTATGGCGGCTCGAGTAGACTAAGAATATATGTATGCACATATAATACTAGTAAAAATGGTCAACATTTATTAAGTGCCTACCAAATGCCCAAGATGCTATTTTAAGCCAGTTATATGCATAATTGTATTTACTTTTCACAACAATTTTGTGCGTTATGTATTAGTATCATATCAAGGTCATATATTAAGTAATTTCTGGTATTCAGAGTAGAGCTATGATATATAGTGTAGCCAAGATTTAAACTCACATTAGATAGATAAGTTCAAGATTAACTAACCATAGGTAGAAAAAAATGGGAGCAAACTATTCATCATAAAAAAAAATATTCCTTTAAACTATAAAAGAAATGCATTGCAGAAACTGAGGCACAGAGAAAAGATGTTTTAAGTATATTTTACAAATCAGCCCAAGATGTCACCTTGCAAATTAATTGAAAACTGTAAAATTGGTGGTTAGATATATTTTTAAAGAGCACAGTTATGTTTCCTTTTGAAATTTATTTTACTAACTAATTACCAACCTACTTCAGTGCTTTACTTAGAAGCAGCTCAGTGCTTTTACAAGAAACTGCCTACCTACCATTTCAGGAAAAATGTAAGTGTTGGGTATTAAATAAATGTTAAAAATTATCCTAAGTATCATGGCTTCTATTTTTAGCATGTAAACAGATTTCTTCTGCATAATGTTAAACTGAACACAACTTTCTTATCATCTGATTTTCTTATTTAAAGAATTTACTGAGTTCTTATACTTTTAGACTGAATTCTCTTTTGCACTGTATAAAAATATTATATTCATTATTCTAGGAGCTCCTTTTCAATGAATTTTTCCATTTCAAATACACACATACACACATGCAACCACACTTAACATTATCAAAAAATTTTTAATGTTGAAAATCTATTTGGCATTTATATTATAGGGAAAGATTAATAATGTGAGTATACCACACATAAAAATTTCCAAAACATTAACTATATAGTCAGCTCTCAAATATTTACACTAATATTGGAATACATTGTTCAGCTAAATAAATATGCTGAACAAATTTTATGAGGTTTAAAAATATGTTTGGTTTTTAATGATATGAAATGTGCTTTAAATTTAAATTCATATTACCAGTTATCACTTGAGATCTAAAGACGTTAATAAAATCAAAGAAACACACCTTTAAGGAACAGATATATTCATTTTCAACTGGAAGCTGATATATTTTTAATTTTATTTTCTTACCATGAAAAATCATATCAGCAGGATCGATTTTAGCTGTTTATGAAGAAAACTCAAAATAATATTGGCTTATAAAAAGACATGGAAAGTACTAGCCATAAAAACTTATAAATTGGACACCAAAAAAATTTAATGACTTCTACTCATTGAAATCTATCACTAAGAAGATAAACAAGTGAACCACAGACTGGGGAAAATGTATTCACAATACATGCATCTGACAAATAATTGAGAAAGAGAGAGAGAGAGAGAGAATATATATATATATATATACACACACACACACACATACAGACACATATACAGAGAGAGAGAAAGAGACAGAGAAACAGAGAACATTATATATATATATATATATATATATATATATATATATATATATATATATTTGTCACTGCCCATGACTCTACACATATTCTTATCATGGGCCACACATGTGCACTGTGTAAAGATCTACCTAATGGAAGGATTTTCCCTTGCAATAGTCTTTCAAGGCCATCCCCTGAGTGAGACTATTGTCCAGCTCTCCATTTTTAACTTGCCCCCAGGTACCAAGCGAACCTGTATGTAAAGCTCACGAATTTTTCTTCTCTATCAGCTGCTTGCAAGAATTCCTCCAATGACTGGGTGTGAGCTGAGAAATGGGATTAGACAATGGTGGTAGATAATGTGGGTGTCTGGGCTACCTGTTTATGCAGTTGGAGTGTGTCACTGAGTCTTGCTCATGTTCAATCTTGCTCATGTTCAAGTGCTCAGTACTTTCATCTTCTGATAGATTGGCACTGGTTTTGCTTGACCTTACAACCTGGTAGATTTCCCATGTCTCATGATGGACAATCCTAGAAGAACAGTCACTTGATGGCTCATGGTCTGGTACAGAGACTTTACATCAGTGTGCAGGTGCATTTCAAGAACTATCTTTCAAAAGGCAGGTAATTCTCCACTGTATTTAGCATGACCTTCTTCTGGAACTCTAGGAAGTTTTTGTGATTCTCCAGCTGGCGCTTCCCATAGACTCAACAGAACATGTTCTCCCACCACCATCCTCTCAATATCATAGGGCCTGCTACAGCGTTTTTACTGTTTTCTTTTTCCACATTGGTTCCTCTTGTTTAGGTTTTTAGTGTCAGGCACTGTATTTGAAAAATTGTTGGTAGAAACAATTTGGATCCTAAAATTATGTTATCTACCTCCAGAAAGGATTAAAGTGTACTTCTAGTCTCCTAGGGGCACGAACCCACCAGGATCATCTTAACCCAATTTCAGAGATTAAGATCACTCAAAGCTAAGCTGAAATTCCCTACAAGGACCTCTCTGCTTCCACTTTATCTTTACATCCAGAGTGCAGCCCTTAGACGTTCTCATGTGTACATAGCTGGGTCCAGGACTCTAATATCTGTCTTCATATCTATGTATAGCTGTTGAAAGCTCCTCTGAGTACCTCTAGTGCCTGATACGTAGTATGCACTCAATATATGTTTGTTCAATGAGTGAATGTATGAATGATTGAATGATGAACACTTAAGTATCAATAATGATGAGTGTGATTGATAAGCATGACTGACCAAAAAGACAATTGGTGCAAAATGTGTTTATGTGTGTGTGTGCATGTACATGCATGCATATTCAATCTTCACAATATATGACAATATGGTAGTTAACATTATTACATTTTATGACAAGGCAACCTCAACAAAGAAAGTATGTGAGTGAACTGTCATGAATGTAGCAATTGCCTCTGGGGATGTTTATTTTCTGAATAACTCCTGCTTACCCCTTACTACATCCAAAGACTCAAGCCTCTCCTACCATAAAGCACGTACACATTTCACTAAGAGTTCTTAATAGTACAGGAATAAAAATAAGAGTCATTGGAATATTTATATAATTATCTATAAAGATTGATTTTACCCATTGTATGCATTCACTACAAACACAATACCTCAAAAAACTAAATGCAACATCATATTTTTATCTCTTAATGAAATAAAAAAGAACAGGGAGAAAACGTAATGTGCTTCAATAAGAATATTAACACTTTTTTATTTAAAAACATTTTTAGTGTTCATTTATTTTTGAAAGAGATCGTGCAAGACACAGTGCGAGCAAGGGAAGGGCATAGAGAGAGGGAGACACAGAATCTGAAGCAAGCTCCAGGCTCTGGATTGTCAGCACAGAGCCCGATGAGGGGCTCAAACTCACAAACCGGGAGATCATGACCTCAGCTGAAGTTGGATGCTCAAATGACTGAGCCACCCAGGCTCCCCAGAATATTAACACTTTTTAGTCTCACTGTCCCTAAACTTAATGATGACACATGAGGAATTGTAATATGAATATTCCATTCATCACATGCAGTAACTTCAAGTAGAAATCAATAATCAAAATAATAAAATTATCAATCTTTTAAAAGTCACTATTTTAAGACAAATTCTACTTTCCTATAAAATGACAACTTTTTGCCTATAAACTCTGCATATATCTGAAATTAATCAGTTCTATCTGATAAAATGAAAGTATAAATAACCTTTCTCTTAGCATGATTCTATCAAGCAGTGAGGTTAATGCTTTGAGATGTTTTCACATTCTTCTCATTAAAAAATAAAATTGCATAAGTTGTCCCAACTTTTATTTAAATTCTGTATAATTGACATGCAATTACTTGAGGAGGTCCATGACAGCATATTTGACAAAATATTAGGCCACTTCTGTCTTCTGGAAATGCATGCTGAACCTAATAGAATCACTTCATCTATCAGGGTCTCCATTTTCCACCTTTAAATGTTGTTTTTGGACTAAATGGTTTCCCAAGGCCTGTGTACAAACCTGATACTTACTAGCTGGAAATTTTTATTAAAAATTCAGACTCAAAGACCTATCCTGGAATACTCAATCAGAATCTCAAAACCTGGAGTTTAGGAAATTCTCTGGTTGATTTCTGTTGTGCAGTCAAGTTTGAAAATCACTGGACTGAATGAGCTTTAAGGCATCTCTCACAGTTCTAACATTCAGTGATTCTGTTTTTTATGTTAGATAGAGAATATTATGTCAAAATCAATTTTCACATTTTCTGCAAGATAAGATATTTGTCTATCCCCACATATACAATATGGTGTGAGCAAGTTCAATTATGTTTGAAAAGATTGAATTCACACAAGCAATGAGTTTGGGGTTTCAAGGAAGGCAGTTTTTGTTATTGTTCCTCCCTCTCTCTCTCCTTTAGTTTATTGACTTCACATCAGCACAGTAATCTAGTAACTTAATCTCAGCTGCTCAATAAATATTTGCTGACTAGATGTAATTAACTTCCAGGTAAAGTCCATACAGAGTGCAAACACAGCTTTACATATGCACAACACAAATATCTCATAACTTATGAAAAACCCACAAAAATGAAACTTGGTGGAAGAACCAGCCTTTCTTTCACAGCCTCTTCTATGCATCCTTATCCTTCTAATATGCTTTCAACCATTTACTTTCATGGAAGTAAAATAAAATGGAAAGACTAGAAGGAAAGACACAGGGTTCCAATCTAAGATCTGTCACCTATTAGTCATAGGGCCTATGGTGAGCTATTTCCCTCTCTGAGACTCATTGCATTCATTTACAAAATAAAAAAAAATAGTATTTCCTCACCTATTAAATAAGGAAAATAGTATTTCTTTACTGAATTGTTATGATCACTAAATGAGACACTACATTAATAATGGTCAGAATAATACCTGGCACATATAAAGTACTCAATACTAGCTGTCTTATTTTCCTCACTGATTTTTATGAAAATCATTATACATTAAACTTAAACAGTGGGCCATTATTTGAAAGATAAGTAATGTTTATAATTTCCAGCTATCATTTTCATTTGTTTTACTAAAACATATGACATTGTGTGATTGTTAGTCATTTTAGGCTCCATCAAAACATTCTCCTATTTTGAAGAATCCTAAAATGAGAGAAAGACAGTGTGATTTTCCAGGGCCAAAGTGGCCAGTGGTGGGAATCAAAGATGTTTCTATTGCTGGAATCATTGCTATACCTTGAGTTCTGGCCATAAGTGTCAGTATATCCTAATGGTGAGACTCTGAATCCAGACTTCTTGATTTGGAATCCAGACTTTAGCACTTACTAGCTATACTAACTTGAGCAAGCTACCTAAATTGCTAGATTCAACATGGGAATACCAACATCTTTGCCAAGAGTACAACTGATGGTTTGAATTCTGTAATTTCTTGAAGAGTCAAGGTCACACTATATTCTATGTAGCATTGAAGGAAAGGGAAATGACACTCTCTTTAACTCACCGATATTTACTTTTTTCATGAGTTACGGAGCAGGACTGTTTGTGTCCAGAGTCCCATAAATTATGTCAAGGAATAAATTAACTAATTTTTCCCTCTAAAGAATCTGAAAACCAATCTATTAGGCAACAAAAAATATGATACATGCTACAACATGAATAAACCTCAAAAACACTATGCTCAGTGAAAAAAGTCAAATACCAAAGACCACATATGATATAATTCACTTACATAAAATGTCCAAAAAAATTAGTGGTTGCCTAGGCCTGGGCCGAGGGGATCAGGGATGACTATAAATGGGCACAAGGTTTGTTTTTTGAGGTGAGGGATACATTCTAAAATTAGATTTTAATGATGGTTGTACAATTCTGAAAATAGAAATAGATCATTGAATGATACACTTAAAATGAATGAATTTTATGGGATATGAGTTATATCTCAAAAAAGCTGCTAAAAGAACAATAGAAAAAAATCCAAAGAGCTTATTTGGTCAAGCACTCATGGAAAAATACCACAACAGTGACAATGGTATGTAATGTTCAATTACATATAGAGTTCAAAGATAAGAGGCAGTCTGAGTTGTAAAGAAAGAATGACTAACTATGAGCACATGAGAAAGTGACCCACTTGGAGCACCCAGAAATAACTTTAGGTGGGCATTGATGGAATTGTATGTCCTGAGCAAGAATAAGGATGTGAGAATAGGAAATTTCAGTGACTCTAACTTTGTAAATCCAATGAGTTTTTTTAACATCACTTCTTTAATGTAGACTTTTAAGTTTATAAAATTCCCTCTAACAGTTTCCACAAGTTTTGATATGTTGTACCTGTCTGCATTATCACTCAGTTCCAAGAATTTTTGCATTACCATTTTATTTTTCAACATCCTATTGGCCAAAGCAAGTCACATGACTGTGCCTGAGATTAATAGGGTGGGGAAGTAAATTCTTCCCGTAAGGGTGGGCACGAATGAATATTTCCTGTATAAATTCTAATTGACTACATTTCTGAATGGCAAGTATAGACGGAATTCCAAGTGGAAAAAAAGGAGGGCACCAAACTGTGATATTTTGAAAACTTATAATCACCTCAAAATGACTGAAAAGGACTGCAAGTATGGTGGTAGAGGTAAGCAAGTCCATTGTGCTCTTTCAAATATGTTGAGTACATCAGTGACAATTGCTTTGCATCTATTTTCTCAGAATTGGAAGTAAGACTAGACTATTGAATGCCTTTGCAAAATCTAAGCAATAAGCTGGCACATTTCCAAAGAATTTTAAAAATAATTCACAAAATCAAATAAAGTATAACAGCTAAAATAATTTTTTAAACATTTTCATTTGCATTGTGACTTTTATAAAGTACAGTATCCAGTGTTTTTATAATGAGGCCTCACTGACAAAAATAATTAAATTTCTTAAGAGCAGTGCTTTCTACATTGTAAGCATGCCAGACTTGTTCCAAATATCTGCAAGAGTAATCTAGAACATTGTTAGGGTTTGCAAAGGTAAGTACAAACTTACATTGTATTTCACTATAATATGCTATTCATATTGAAGTACTCAAAACAATTTAAAGCTTTTCATTGCTAATATTACAAAAAGGAAATTTGTCAGTGCAATAAATACATAAGATAAGCAAGAACTTTTTAGCAAGGTTTTTCTCTGAATTTCAGAAATTGAGTTTCAGGGAGAACTTTGTTTAGTTTCTTTTAATTAAAAGAGAAGATACAAAATACCCTTTGTATTAGCAAAAGAGATGACCAATATCTTGTTAGGTTTCTCTTTCTTTAACATCAGTTCATTTAAATATCTCCAAATCTTAGGGAACATTTTGACTTCACTCTAACTCCTGAAGCTTCTGTCTTTTTGCTCATTTGTTAAATAAATTTTGAACAGTCTTTCTGAGCAAAGATTTCTGAAGGAATTCAGAAATATAATTCCAGATAGTTTTTATTTAACAATAGCACATATTTCTTTCCTAATCTTACAACATGTTTTAAAATTGACCTCCTGCTAACTTATTCACCATCTTTATGCAAAATAGAAAAACATACTTCTTCCATCAGGAAGAATTTCAGCACTAACTTATCTGCTTATTGGGTGGGTTAACACCCTGAACAACTGTATGCTATGGTCCTTTGTGAAGGATTCATTTTTTAATTTGTTCAATTGTTTATATTTAATACTGATCTTAAGTAGGGCACCTTATTTGCATAATAAAAATATTTTAGTGCTAAATTAAAACTATTTTCTAAATTAATTATAATGAGTTACATTTTCAATAACTTCTTTTGAAGTAAAAACCCATTAAATCAATATTTAAAAAGTGTTTTATAGAATTTAGAACAGAAAAGAATATATATGTATATTGAGGAAGAAACTCTAAATTATGTTTGATAGGAGGATTTTCATATATTGAGCTTAAATTTGATGAATTAATGGAAGTCTTTGTACTGTAAGCATGGGTGTGGTCAATATCTGCTTTGTTGCTAAAGAGTTCTAGAACTTTAGTCCAGTTACTTTATCTTCTAGACTTGTTTCTAAATCTATAAAATGAAAATGTTTTGCTACATGATTTCTTATATATCTTCTAGTTCTCAGATTCTTCATTTTTATCAAATTGTATATTTAGACTCTGGAAATTTTTCATTGTAACAATAGAAAATCAACTAAGTATGAGTAACAACTAGCAAAAATTTTTTTTAATGTTTATTTATTTGGGGCACCTGGGTGGCGCAGTCGGTTAAGCGTCCGACTTCAGCCAGGTCACGATCTCGCGGTCTGTGAGTTCGAGCTCCACGTCGGGCTCAGGGCTGATGGCTCAGAGCCTGGAGCCTGTTTCCGATTCTGTGTCTCCCTCTGTCTCTGCCGCTCCCCCGTTCATGCTCTGTCTCTCTCTGTCCCAAAAATAAATAAACGTTGAAAAAAAAATTTTTTTTTAAATGTTTATTCATTCATTCATTTATTTATTTATTTATTTGAGAGAGAGAGTCAGAGTGTGAGTGGTGGAGGGACAGAGAGAGAGGGAAACATAGAATCTGAAACAGGCTCCAGGCTCTGAGCCATTAGCACAGAACCTGATGCAGGGCTCGAACTCATGAACCGTGAGATCATGACCTGAGCCGAAGTCAGACGTTCAACCGACTGACCCACCCAGGCACCCCCTAGCAAATTTATTTGTAATCCTACTTATTTTGCAACTCCAGGACAAAATAATACTTACATAGATCAGGAGGTCAGAAAGGCAACTATTTTCTGAAATGATATAGTATCCTATGAAGGAAAGGCATACATATATAAGCCTTCCAAGGGAAAAAAAAAAAAAGGATTTTTTCTTTAGTTGTAAGAGCCTTCTATTTTCAATAACTTAAAAAGTGATTACATAGGCAATGATAATTTGTTACAGATGTATAAAAGAAGCTGTATTTTAACATACAATTTTTAATGTAACAAAGATTAAACTTACAGTGAACTTTTAAAACTAAGATTAAAGTATTCTAGTAATATGTTCAGAAGTTGATTTTAAAAATCATATAACTCGTTAATGAAAGACTAATGACTTGTGAGAATTTCAATGACAAAATTATATTTACATTGATTGTCTTTTACCATTTTACTCATTCAGTTTATTACCACAATTCAACTTTTTATTCTGGTTACAAGGAATTCTATACAATAAATAATCAAGCCAAGTTCAAATTTGTATATAAGGAAGAAAAATAACCCTAGCAGTTTAATTTTGTATTGATTACATTATAGGTTGGAGAAAAAGGCAAATTAAAAGTGCTTAACATCACTTTTGTCTGTTGTCAACAGGTAACCACACTTGAACTTATTCCATTCTTTGCAATTTAAATATTTCAACTAACTAAACTCTCAAAATTCCATCAAACTAAACTCTAAGAAAATACTAACCCTTGCAAGAAGGAAGAGGTTATATTCTTCCATTTGTCCTCCTCTTCTATGAAATTTAAAATCATCAATCATTCTTTCACTCATTTATTTATGAACAAAGTTTACTGAAAACTGACAAAAATCATTTCATGCTCACCTGTTTCCTCCTCCTCCTGGATATACAGCTAGGCCCCACTTCCCTGACTCTCTTGCATTTAGGTGTGACCATAGACTGAGTTCTGGTGAATGAAACATGGACAGAAGTGATAGCCACCACTCCCAGGAGTAGGAATTTAAAACCTTCCGCATATGATTCCTGTTTCTGATCTCAACTCTAGGACCAATCAGAAAGGAATCTGCAAACCTAGAGGAAACAGAAGCCTCAAGTTTTACACCATGGTCCAAAGAACCCTATGTTAAGTCAACCAGGTAGGAATGCTATCAAGGGTCTATGACCTGAATGAGAAATCAACTTCCAGCATATTAAAACACAAAGATGCTAACTAAGGTTTATTTGGTACATCACCTATCACCATACCTAATACAAGAACCTTTCTCCCAGATGTGGAGAAGTGTTGAAGTCTAGGGAAAGAGAAATAGGATTATTTCTATTTATTCATTCAAAAACTAATGTAATAGTTACCATTTGAGAGACCTAAAAGACTGAAAATTTATCACCGTGGTCCTCTCATGTCCTTAGTCTCCAACTTTCCCTCGTCTTCCCTTTTGCCAAACTTAAGTTGCCCAACTTACATCTGCTAAACCATAAACATATTTTTTTTCTCCAAAATCCATTTTTGATCTCATGTCACAGAAATTAGTAACACTCTGGCTGACTCCTTTTGCTAAAGTTCTCTAGAAATCTCTACCTTTCTTCCCTCAAACCAGAACACTGCTTTGGCGTTCTCATGTTCTAGCAGTCTGATTAAAGGCTTATGTTTACTAATGTTCGGGATGACCTTCTTCTACACTGTTGTATCTCTGAGCTGTATTGAAAGTAAAATAAAAAGTAAGAAGATGTAACTGCCCTCAAGAAGCTTCTCATCTATTGGGGAAAGAGAGGGCACAGACAAGGCTGTTTAATATAATTATGCCTATAGTCAGGTTCTGTTTAAATTGTTACAGAATCATAAATGAGTGAGCAATTAATATGCCTGGAGCTTCCTGTTAAAGCTACATTGAGAATCTGAGTCTTGGTCAGGGATTCTCTTTCACAGAGGAGAACCTGCATGCAAAATAGCAAACAGCCACCAAAAATGGAAGTGTCTCAGAGGCAACTCAAAATTAGTGGATCAAAACCAAATTTCATCTCCCAACTTCCATCTCATTAAATATCACCCAGAACTGTGCAAGCCAGAAGTCAGTCATTTTCACCCTATTATATCCCTCACTGCCCTCTATAATAAGCTATTCACTAGTTTTAATTATTTTTTAAGTTTATTTATTTATTTTGAGAGAGATAGAGAGAAACAGAGAGGGAGAGCACAAGGTGGAAGAGGCAGACAGAGAGGGAGAAAGGGAATCCCAAGAAAGCTCCACACTGTCAGCACAGAGCCCAACTTGGAGTTTGAACTCAACAAACTGTGAGATAGCCTCAATCAAGAATCAGATGCTTAACTGACTGAGCCACCCAGGCATCCCAACAAGCTATTCACTATTAACACACTTCAAATGTATCACTTATCTCCATATCCCCTGACACCATCATAGTCCAAGTTATCATCTTCTCTCGCTCAGATTATTTTAATAACCTTACATCTGATCTAACTTAATGACATTTTTCTTCTGATGTCCCCTTAAAAGTTAAAATTCTTAAAATGAGTTACAATACTCTACACAATCTGAACTTTTTATGAATGCCAAGCATCATCACAAATACAATTCTCTTTCTTGCTCTCTGATGCTATAACAATATTAGATTCATTTTGGGTCTTTGAAAAAACTGGGTATCTCCTATACCAAGGCCTTTGTACATGCTGTTCCCGCTCCTTTGAGCAATATCTCTCCACCCCACCATTATCCCCACACTCTTTATTTAACTGTTTACTGTATATCTTCTAGACAGAATGCACCAAAAGAGAGAGAAGTTACTATGGAAACAATCTGACTCAGGTGAAGGCAATAAGAAATGCATTGTAGATAGAGAACTTTAAAATAACAAAAAACTCTCTAATAATTGGTCTACTTTTTATCAAAACCATATTCTGACAATTATAAAAACATGAGTAATAAAGTACTTCCCTCGATTGGGAAAGACCATTCCCACCAACCCACACCACTCTTGGTATGGAACTGCTTTTAGGTCTTAGTACTCAGAAACGTTCTGAAGAAAGCCATCCATGATCCTTTAGACCATCTCCTCTGTCATGATCCTTTGTCCATCAGAACCAACTATAATGATGGAAATGTTCTACATGTGTATTATCTAATGAAAGTAGCCATTGGCTACATGTGGCTCTTGAACACTGGGTCAATATAACTGACCAAAATGGCTGTGGAACTATATTTTTTATTTTATTTAATTGTAATTAATTTAAAGAGCCAGCTGTAGTATGGGGCAGTACAGCTTCAAATCAAACTAAATATTATTGCTAAATGCTCTGTTACTCCTTTTTAATCCCCTATGAAAAGACTCACTAACTTTTGTTCAACATTCAACAAATATTTCTTTAGCATCTATTGTATTCCTGTTACTGTTCTAGGTGTTCACTCAGAGTTTACATTCTCAGGACTTGTTTGTCTAACAAATCTTTCCTTTAAAACCCTAAGCTCCATGAGGGCAGACACTGTCTTTCTTGTTCACAGTTTTATTTTGGAACCTCACCTATACCAGTAGATGGTAGATGACACGTAATAACTGATTCATCATTTATTGTTTGAATTACTTCCATGTGTCCATGCTACAGCATGAGGAAATGTCAGAAAACCAGGCCAGTTAGGTCTACTGACAATGTTAAAGAATCTTTATCTATGGGGAACTATCAAAGGTTTATAAGCAAAGGAATAATGGATCAGATTTGTGACTTTAAAACTGTCTCTGGCAATAATAAAATAATGTCTAGTCAGGAGCAGGACTTTAGCTTTTTTTCTTTTTAAGTACTATGAGACTAAACGATGTGCTTATTTTCTTTGAATCAGAAATTTTGATATTATTATGCCTGTTGAAATTGCAGATGGAACTCTACACTTCGTGTATTTTCTAAAGCATAAATCAGCTCATATCACTCTCTTGTTCTCAACCTTCCAATGGCTTCTCAGGACCCCCAGAATGAAATCCAGTAAAATCTATGATCTAGAAGGTTTCACACACCCAATTCCTGTCACCTGTCTGACCTTACTTCCTCCTTTTCAACCCCTTACACAATATGCTCCAGCCAAGCAGAATTCATAGCTCATCCTTGAAATGTTGGGCATATTTCTGTCCCAGGGCCATTGTACTTCTGTTTCTTTGTCTGAGAATGCTTCTTTCCATTGGCAATTACTTAGGATACAGTTTCAACTACTATAACTAAAACCCAGAATTAACAATGTCTTAAGCAGAGTAGGTATTAAATTCCCTCTCATTTAAATGTCCATGTTGAGAGTTTAAGATGGGTATACAAACTACAATCAATAGGGACCCATGTTCCTTCTGTTATGTTGCCCATTCTTAAATAGTTCCCACCTACCTGTTCAAAATGATGTTCCACTTTATACCATCATATCTTCTTCCAGCAGCAGAACTTGAAGAAGAGCACAGGGAAGACACACACTTCCATTTTAGCCCCTGACATATTGGACAAATTATTTTCATTCACAACCCATTGATCAGTCCTTTGTCACACACTACCATTAGAGACAAAGAGGCTAATAAATAAAATCCTCATCTGGAGTAATGAAGCTAAAAATTCTACTACTGAGCAGTTAGGCGGGAAAAAATATTAGGGGCTAATTAGTATCTTTCACAGTCCGTTCCTTTCGAATATGCATCCTATTTTCAGTAGATAAAACACACTTGCCCTATTCCAAGGGAAATAACTCCAAATCCAATACATTCAGTGTGTCCATTACAAAGTCCAGGCTCTCTGCTTTATGATCAGTTTTCTCTACCATATCTGAAAGTGGCTGCTCATAGTCCAATAAAGAATTTTTTAAAGGCTACCTACCTAAATTTCTTACCCAGATAATTAATATACAAAGGTAGAATTGGAACTAGATAACATTAATGAAAGCTTCCATTTGGAAACAGGAGGGAAAATACCAGTAATCACTTGTCCATAGTAGTTATTGATTCCTGCTCTTCAAAAATCAAACTCCACACCTAGCTATGGGGATATTTATTGAATAGTTCATTTGGCTCCCCCTGGTTCTCCTATTCTTTGAGAAAATTTCTTTGTCACTGTCCTCCATGGCCCCTGGCTTCACTTCCAGGAGGTTCTTCATCTTCCACGGTCACCCTTATAATGGGATGGGAGAGTATGTCCATCACGTTATTCAAAGAAAAATGTATAGACATCAATGAATTAATTAGTAAGAATAAAGTTTAGAGTAGTGAAATTCAATATCCATTTTGAAAAATTAGGAGGAATTTAAAGAAAGTATACAGAGATAATAGAGATGGAGGCTGGAATTAGGAAAATAAAAACAAAACAATGTAGAAAGTATAAATTAAAATCAAAGATTTCTTTTTTTTCTAATGTTTATTTATTTTTGAGAGAGAGAGAGTGAGCACGAGTAAGGGAGGGGCAGGGAGAGGGGGAGACACAGAATCTGAAACAGGCTCCAGGCTCTGAGTTGTCAGCACAGAGCCCAATACAGGGCTCAAACTCACGAACCACGAGGTCATGACCTGAGCCAAAATCTGTCACTTAACTGACTGAGTCACCCAGGTGCACCCCCCCTTTTTTGAGACCAATAAAATAAATCAATCATATTAAAATGAGAAAGAGCAAAAGATAGACAAATATAGGAATTAGAAAGGCACACACAATCACAGATAAAGAAGCAATAAAATTATAAGTAAATCATACCTATAAATAAATGGCAACAAATTCTGAATTCAGGTGGATCATTTCCTTATAATAAATTACACATGCATACATATATGTATCTCTATATGTATATATAATACACCAGCTGATACTCAAGATGCAAGTGTCCTAAAATAGCACTTAACTCTATGCTTTTTCCTTGCTTTAGTTTCCTTCATCATACTTGTCATTACCAAATATCATGTTATATACTTGTTCATCTATTTTTTTTGTCTTCCAGTACACACAAATTTAAGCTTTCTGAAGGCTGGCACATCATCTGTTGTGTTCACCAGTTTTTCTAGTGATTGGGCTAGTGCCTACACAGAGTAAGCATACAAGGAAATACTTATTAAATCAGTAAAAAAAACATATCCTTTGTGTTTTCTCATGCATTTTTTAAAAACCTATGTTCTTTCTCACCAATGCACACATCATGTAAAATACTTAATGCATAATTTAAAAGCCTAGATTTTGCAAAGGCAACCTCCAGAATGAGACATGAAGGAAAATTGGGAATTGATTTCTTCAGTTTCCAAAAGAGGTTAAAATCATATTTTACTTGAATTGTTTTTCCCTTATATAATGTAAATGTACTTTTCTATACAGGCTAAAAGCAAGCTGCTCCTCACCCCAGATTAGAGAATTGGGCTTATTTAAAAAAGGAAAATCCATTAAGTTAGAAAATTAGTATTATAAGGTTCATTTCTTTACAGATAAAAATAGAACTACTATTAAAGTCTTATAGAAAGCATATTCCTAATAAGAATCTTACCAACATTGCCTTCCAAAAGAATTTAAGGAATTTACTAGACATGGCCTTCACTATAAATAACCATTAATGTCCACCATTCAGCATTCAAATGAGTTGTTTGCAATATCTTCTTTTAAAGAATTGCAGCACTTAACTTTCTGAAAAGAACATTACTTGAAAATAGGTTTTTTTCCTCCCCTATTACAATGTGTAAAATTTACTTTCTTTTAGAACAGCTGAAAATAGAATAAAGCAGATAGACAACCTGACAGAATATTCACTATCTATTTATACAAAGAAACTGAAAACAGTTACTATTCTTTCTAAATGAAAGATAAAGAAGATGGCTATTTCAGGCCTCATCCACCAACCATATTCTTTCCTTCTATCTCTCTCAAGTCAAGCAGGTTCCAGTGTCCAGGAGAAGTGACTAAGACCTTGTGTACTGGGGATTCTGAAGGAGAGAGATGATATGGACAAAAGTCAAGGTAAGAGCAGTAGAAAATTGAACTGAGAGTTAAAACTAATTTCTGAATCCAAAGAGAGCCCGGCTTGCACCTAGTCACAGTAATGTTTGTTTCTTAGAGGATTTTCCCCAAAGAATGAAGGAGAAGCCAGATGGACAGGTTGAGTTCTCTTTGTTATTTTGACTGAGATAGTGCCAGTTTGGGGAAAGATGAGGGATCAGAGAGTAAAGAAACAAATCACTTGCCAACGAACCACTAACCCATAAAAATAGCAACCTCTCTGCCTCTCACAATTAACTATCAGTGAAGTTAAGGCACTCCGGCCGTCAAACTAAAGACTGAGATGGAAAGTAACCCCATATCTAGAGAGAGACAAAACAGATTCTCAAATAAATCAAATTTCTAGAGTACAGATGCATTATCTTAATGCCCTCTCTCCTCACCACCTCCCCCCAAAATTTGGAAACTTGAGTTCAGTTTACATAAAATATTTAAAAAGATAAATATTTAAAACAATTTCTATTCAGCATTGTACTAGCAGACATAGCCAGTGCACTAAGGTAAGAAAAGTAAATTCATGGTACAAAGAATATAAAAAATCAGAAAAAAAGACGCTGAAAAATAAAAAAAAAAAAGGAACCTAACATTATTTGCAGATAACGTGACAGTGTTTTAGTAAATCAATAAAGAACCTATAGAAAAAAATTTTAATTCACAAATAAATCTGGCAAGGTTGATGGACATAAGATCACTTAAAAAGTAATTGCATTTCGGGGCACCTGGGTGGCTCAGTCGGTTAAGCATCTGACTTCGGCTCAGGTCATGATCTCGAGGTTCGTGAGATCAAGCCCCGCGTTGGGCTCTGTGCTGACAGTTCAGAGCCTGGCGCCTGCTTCAGATTCTTTGTCTCCCTCTCTCTCTGCCCCTCCCCTGCTCATGTTCTGTCTCTCTCTGTCAAAAATAAATAAACGTTAAAAAAAAAGTAATTGCATTTCTATGTGCCATCAGCAAACATTACAAAATAAATTTTTAAATGATACCACTTATATCAGCATCAAAAATAAAATATGTCCATAGATTATACAACACCAAGAGTGAATCCTAAAGTAAATTATGGACTTTAGATATACCATTCTGAAGAAGAAATGCACCACTCTAATGCAGCATGTTGATAGTGGGGGAGGCTGTGCATGGGAATGGGAAGGCACGGACTACATGAGAATCTTGTGTGCTTTCTGCACAACTCTTCCATAAACCTAAAACTGCCCTAAAAATATTGTTTTAAAAAATTAAATACGTAGAACGATGTTTGTTCAATTTAACATCCATATAAAAGATAATACTTGATCCTTTACCTATTCTCACATATACAAAACTTAGTTCCAAGTGGAGCGTACTTGTAAAGAGTCAATAGGAGGAAATAATAACTCCTCTATATTAAAATGTAAGAGGATACCTTTTTAAATAGAAGTAAAAAAGGGCTTTTTAAATAGGGGGGAAAAGCATTAACTATGAAGGAAAAGATAAGTGTGCTATAAGGACAAAGGACTAGCATCTAAAATATATAATAACTTTACAAAAAAATAAAAAGAAAAGCCAGGGGTACTGGGTGGCTCAATTGGTTAAGCATCCGACTCTTGATCTTGGCTCAGGTCATGATCTCACAGTTCCTGAGATCGAGCCCCACCTCAGGCTCTTCAACAGCATGGAGCCTGCTTGAGATTCTTTCTCCCTCTCTCTCTCTGCCCTGCCCCTGCTGGTGTGCTCTCTCTGTCTCTCTCTCTCTCTCTCAAAATAAATAAACAAACATTTAGAATTAAAAGAAAACCCAAAAAGGAAAATGAGCAAGAAACTTGAAACGCAATATATGATAGGCAGTAAGTACATGAGATTAGACATCAGGGAAATTCAAATTAAAATCTAAACGAGATACAAGTCCTCAAAGGCTAGTAGGAGTAAATTTAAAAAGTTTGATAATACCAAGTATGCACAAGGTTGTAAAGCAATAGAAACCTTCATACTCTACTGGTAGGAATATAAATTGGTACAAGCTGATGAGAGACCATAAGGCCAGCTGAGGGCAAAGCACAAGCTAGTACAACTACTCACCCCCATCCCCCAGGTGGGATATGTGTGATACGCCTCATGCATTCCTGACTGCCCAAGAAAAAAAAGGAAAGAAAACAAATGGTCAACTGATAGAGCTCACAGTCATAAAGGACAGGAGTCTCCCTCAGTTTACAAATGTCTTAGTAAATTATAAGAAAAAGGCAATCATATCAATAGCCTAATCTCCAGAAACCTATGGACTCAGTTTCCTAGAGCCCTAATATCACTCTCTCCTCCATAGTGAGGTGGAAAACAAAGGCAAGAAGGAAATGGCAGACAAAATGGAATTGTTTTATAACCTGCAGCCCATTGATAAACACTTGAGGCAAAAACAGAGTATAACACTTCTCCAACAACTCCCTACTGTCATGTTAATGCCTTACTAGAGGGAAAATAACCTTAGCTTGATAATAGCAAGGCCTCGGGTATCTTATGAGTCCTCTTTAGCATATTAACGTCCTTCTGGAGGCCTCCCTTTTGCCTTCCCTCCCCCAACTCCATAGTATATAACCAATCACTCTTTACAACCCCAGTGCAGCTCTTTCTGCCCATGGGTCCTGTCCCCGTGCTTTAATAGAATCACCTTTTTGCACCAAAGATGTCTTTAAGAATTCTTTCTTGGCTGTCAGCTTTAAACACCACCATCACTCCAAAACCTCATCACAAACCACATTAGAAAACTGGTAGTATGTACTAAAGTTGAACTTAGGCATCCCCTGTAACACTGGTATTCCACTACTAAGAGTAAAGTGAGATTAGCCTGACCATAAATCAAAATGCTCATCATGCCTTAACAGATGTTAAAATTAATATAATCAAATTATGCACTACCGGCATGAGGATATGCCAATAAATCAGTGAAACAAAATAAAAATCCCGAAACACTACCCCAGAAATAGTATTTTAATTCAGTAAGAAAGAAGAAAGTTTATTTAATCAGTGGTGTTGGCAAATTGGCTTTTCCCCCTAGAACTCCAAATCACAGCATTTGAAAACAAAATTAAAAATTTAAGTGTAAAATGAATAAAAGTATTAGAAGGAAACTTAAAAGACTGTACAGTATTTAAAATCTAGTGTTTGAGAAGACTTTTATAAAACCAATATAGGAAATAGATTTTTTGCAACTTGATACTAAAATACCAAAAATCAAAAACAAAGAGGTGAGAAAGAGGTATATGATTAAAAAGGCGGACCTAGGCCAGCCAACTCCATTTTGTTCTGTGTCCTCCATCTTGAGTGACTATGTTCCCGACCTGGCCCCCTTTCCGGGAAAACCTCAGAAAGCAATTCCCGCTCAAACCTCAGACCATGCCTCCTCCCCTTGAGTAACTTCCCGCTCACCCGTTCAAACTTCCCATTCAAACCACACCCGGCAATCTGTGCATCGGGACTCTGACCCTTCCCCAGCCAATCGGCTAAGGGCACGACCATCACCTCACCAACTGCCCCTAGATCCCTATAAAACCTTTGTGCTTTTGAAACTCACTCTCTCTCAGGCATCTCACCGCTGCATTGGTGCAGGTAGGGGATTGAGCTCTAGCTAGCTTGAATAAAGGTTCTTTGCTTTTGCATCGGACTCGGCTCCCTGGTGGTCTTTGGGGATCATGAATTTTGAGCATAACATGATTAGTCAGGGTTCCTCCAGGGCAGTACTGTTTGAAACAGAACTAACATTGAGTTCTCTCCTTGGTGAGCAGAGACTGCACGAGGTGGTGTTATGGAAACTTGTCTGGATCACCTGGCAGAAGAACCAAGCGGCACTCAGAGATCTTGGAAGGCAAGAGGTTTATTTTACACTGGTGGGCTCAAGAGGAGGTCATTCTCCAGAGGTCTGAACCCAGAGCATCAACAGAGGGGACAATTTATAGGCTGTTACTTCCTCATTCCTCATTAGTAGTAATTTGGCACCTGAGGCAAGCAGGGTGGGAACAAAAACCCGGAAGGGAAGTCTTCAGGCAGGGACTGAATTCCCTTATCAGTCCTGTTGGCCATCATATAACAGATTTTTCCCTGACAGTGGAATGGTTACAGAAAGACAACTTTATTTGCAAAAAATAAGGAGATCACGGGGAATAACTTCCAAAACGGTAACTCTTCGAGCAGAGGTAAGCAGGGCTATTATTTTTAATGTAGGGTTTAGGATAAATATTCAGAAAGAGGAACTTTGTCATCACATGTAAAGGCTGGCGTAAGGTTTCGCAGGAGTACTTAAAACACAAGCCTATATTTGCATCCTATGTTATGTTTATGAGGTTTGCACTCCTCCTAGGATGGAGATTTTAACATTATAATGTAACTGTCTTAACTGTGGGACAAGGGGACAGGGCTATGTACATGCTCAGAGAGTTCATACAAACTGGATGAGGTCTTGGACTCCTTCATCCCCACTAAAGGATACAAGGTCTTGCTTACTTTTGAAAGAGCACTGGGGACTTTTACCACTGATTTATTGTCGGTGGTTAGGCTATTTCCAGGCCTGGTAGAGACTATTACTTTTTGCGTTCCTTTTTATTCCCTTAAAATCCTTAACTACTGAGATTTTTGTATTTCTTTGTAATTGTGACACCCACCTAGGAAGTTCTGCCAGAAGTGTGCTTGGGCCAGTAGAGCAGAGTAAGGCACAGACCATAGAAAATAGCTGGGGGCCTAAAATGACTTTCCTTGTGTCAGAAATGCTATGTCTGGGGGCACCTTGGTGGCTCAGTCAGTTAAGGGTCTAACTTTGGCTCAGGTCATGATCTCATGGTTTATTTAGTTGAAGCCTTAAATCCATTTATCTGCTGGAAACATGGAACCTGCTTCAGATTATCCATCTCTCCCCTTCTCTCTCTGCCCCTCTCCCTCTCTCCAGTCCTCCCTCCCTCTCTCTTTCTTTCTCTCTCTCTCTCAAAAATAAATATTTAAACGTTTCTTTAAAAAAGAAAAGAAAAGCTATATCTGTCTCTTTTTTTCTTTGGATCCCTAGAAAAAGGGGTTTTTCAGCTTACATATTGACATTGCAGACTAAGTACATCTTTGTTGTGGGAGCCTATCTTGTGCAGGGTTTTCAGAAGCATCCCTGGTCTACCCACTATATGCCAGTAGGACTTTCCACTCCTGTGAGCCGTAACAATAAAAATGTCTGTGATCACTGCCAAATGTGTGTCACTGTGGTAAATTCATGTCATGGGATATTATCTAAACCCCAAAAGAATGCAGTAGTTTACCTGATCATTTTCAACTGGTTCAGATGGATTATCACAGTATAGAAGTAATGTAATATGAGATAAAATGCAGAAAAATGTATATAATATAATCTTACTTTTGTACCCAAAAGGAAAAAATATATATATATTGGCTCTGTTTGTGTGTTGTTTTTCGTCCTTTATGTTTATATTTTTTAAAAATACATACGGTAACTACTGAATTCTTAGTTTTTAAAACCTAAAGTATAAGATATCACCTTGAAGTTTGGGTTGTTTTTTTTTTTTAAGTCCAATTTTGAATAAGTAAATTCAACAGAAAGTTGATGATGAAATACTAGAAAGATTCTTTACTCAGTTTTTGCCACTGAACTACCACC
The DNA here is from genome assembly GCF_022837055.1 of Prionailurus viverrinus. Classification (NCBI taxonomy): domain Eukaryota; kingdom Metazoa; phylum Chordata; class Mammalia; order Carnivora; family Felidae; genus Prionailurus; species Prionailurus viverrinus. Next base: position 102,339,522 of record NC_062567.1, read on the forward strand.
TGTATTCTGCAAAATATGTTATATCATAAAGTGTCCGCAGTGGTCCCAATTTCATGAAATTGTGTTCCTTTAAAACAAAACATATTTAGCTACTAGGTGTTTTAATATTCTAAAACTAATTTTATAAATAAATTCACTATTTAGGGAACACATCTCTTTTGTCAACTCATAATCCCCATTTTGAACCAGAAATAATGATTACCTGTGATCATTTTAAGTATTTGTCAAATTTCTGTAGGAAGATATCAAAGACACCAAATATTACCTGTGAACAATTTCTTAAGAAAAAAAGAAAGAAAGAAAAAGAAGAGAAGAGAGAAGAAAAGGAAAATAACAGAGGAAATTTTTTAACCAGTAGAGGATTAAATAAGCAAAGGTAAAAATTAATTCATTCAACAACTTGAATGTAGATTATGCCAGGTAGAAAGTTGGCAGATCTGAGTCCAGAGGCAATTGCTTTGAAATCAGATTGTTCCAATGAGGCCACCCTCAAGTTCATGAAACTACAAAGTCAGCCAGTAACACACTCCTTACACTCCTTCAACATTTCTAATCCAAATTCTTTCTTCCATACTGTAAGATTCAGAACTCTTGAGATTCAGAGAATATACAAAGTTCTTTTGTAGAAGAAAATAAGGGCTTTATAGATGCTGCCTGCCATATCCATGACAAAGTGAGTTGTCCCTTTGTTCAGGTAGTGACATTAATTTGGGCTTTAGAATCATAAAAGAGTGACAACTTTGCCCCTTCCCATCTGATGGCTAAAGTTGCTAAGGCACTAATTAAAGACTACAACAAAATATGAATATATGAGAATGAGAGTCTCACTAGATGGTAAGTATCACTTATCTGGATTTGGTAAATTCTATCTCTGTAATAAATGACACATGGGTCACATGGACCTGAACCATAATAGCTGAACCATAATAGCTCAGAGTCCCACAGAAATGCCTTGACTGAATTCCCTCTTGCTCCCTCCTCTGATTTAATGTTCTGTCCTCAACCTTTATTAATAGGTAAAATAAAAACTATTTCAACAGTGGTTTTATTTCTTTGGTAAAAACAAAAATGAAGACATCAAATGTAGAGGTTGCCCCTTCTACATAGACCTCCATGATGTATGTCTCACTAAATATATTTACAAGAAATAATTTGCCCCTGTAGAGAAATTTTTATGTCTTTTGTATCAGACATGAATATTACTTAGCTCAGTATGTTTCTTTTTTTGCCTTAGCTGCCAGGAAACTAAGCCAAATTGTGTGCCCGGCAGTAGTAATGAGGTCATCTGAGAAATCTGGTGACATAAACTCCTTATGCTTCTCTAAGTTGGTGTCTCTTCCTTTTTATTCTGTTATTGAATTTAAAATAATTTAAAACTCTGTATTTCACGTCTAAATCATTTGAAAACAGGTGAAATCAGGGTGCCCAGCTAGCTCAGTCAGTTAAGTGTCTGACTTCGGCTCAGGTAATGATCTCTCGGTTCATGAGTGGGGGTCCTGTGTCTGGCTCTGTGCTGACAGCTCAGACCCTGGAGTCCTCTTTGGATTCTGTGTCTCCCTCTCTCTCTGCTCCTCCCCCCCATTCTCTCTCTCTCTAAATAAATAAATAAACATCAAAAATTTTTTTGAAAATAGGTGGAATTGAAATAAGAATATAAAAACATAATTTTAAAGAACTATAATCAGACATTATATCTTTCCATAAACATAAACTGCAGATGGAATGTGATCTATCATTTAAAATTTTCCTGATGTACTTCACCTATACATCTCAGATCTTTTTATTCATATTGGTCATATATCCATTCTTTCAGAAATATTTAATGAGTACCAACAATAGGCCAATTTTAAAACCTTTTTTTTTTTTTTTCAACGTTTATTTATTTTTGGGACAGAGAGAGACAGAGCATGAACGGGGGAGGGGCAGAGAGAGAGGGAGACACAGAATCAGAAACAGGCTCCATGCTCTGAGCCATCAGCCCAGAGCCTGACGCGGGGCTCGAACTCCCGGACCGCGAGATAGTGACCTGGCTGAAGTCGGACGCTTAACCGACTGCGCCACCCAGGCGCCCCAATAGGCCAATTTTAAAAAGACTGTGCTAGGTAAGGTTGCCTAGGTGGCTCAGTCAGTTAAGCATCTGACTTCAGCTCAGGTCATGATCTCACATCTCATGAGCTCAAGCCCTGCATCGGGCTCAGTGCTGACATGACAGCTTAAGCCTGGAGCCTGCTCAGATTCTGTGTCTCGATCTCTCTCTGCCCCTCCCCTGCTTGTGTTCTGTCTGTCTCTCAAAAATAAATAAACATTTGGGATACCTGGGTGGCTCAGTTGGTTAAGCGTCCACCTTTAGCTCAGGTCATGATCTCATGGTTTGTGAGTTCGAGCCCCACATGGGGTTCTATGCTGACAGCTTGGGGCCTGGAGCCTGCTTTGGATTCTGTGTCTCATTCTCTCTCTGCCCCTCCCCTACTTGTGCTCTGTCTCTCAAAAATAAATAAATAAATAAATAAATAAATAAATAAATAAATAAACATTAAAAAATAATAAAATAAAAAGACTGTGCTAGATACTGTGGTAAGAAAATAAAATATAAAGATACCATTTAATCCCTTAAACTAAAAATCTAGTTGGAGAAATGGCAACCTAAAATTTAAATAATATCAAAGTCTACAACTATCAGACAATCCAAGGCATTCCAGGAAATGAGAGCATTAATTCAATTTCTCTGCATGGGGTCATTAATGCCTAGTCCCCATGAAAATATATACCTGACACTGTAATTTATCCTGTAATCAACAAATTATGGTATGACTGACTTGTGGCTTTATCTTTTCTGTATATTTTAGAACTGTTCTCACGATAGAGCCATTTAGGCTTAGATTACTAGCCTTATTAACCTGGCGTGAATTAAAAGCTTTTCTGATAAAAAATAAGTTACTAATTGTAAAAAGAAAAACCAGAGCAGAATAAACAAACCAAATGGATTGGTAAGTGGCCACTCAAAGTGAGGAAAGAATAATATGAGTCACTGACTCTCAGTGAGGGAGAATACAGATTGAATAGTGTTTACCATACAGTGATTTGTTCAGGGTTATAGCAAATCATGTCAATACCAGCGAGCATATAACAGAATATACCTATGTATGATGCTATATGATGATATGTCATCATAGTTTATTAGTTTGAATCCCTTTCTTCTGCCACTAGAAAACACGAGGGTAGAATTTTTCCCCACCTCACTCATCCTTTGATAGTTATAATAAATGTTGTTCATGGAAAGAATTGCATGCTAAATGATTGATACAAACCATGAATCAGTGGGGAAGAAAAAAGGGTCCTCTGACTCTGGAGTATTGTCTTAGGACTAACTGCCTCCATCTAGACAAGGATTTGAGAGCAAGTAGTGCCTTTAGGAAGTAATCACAAGAAGCACTAGATAGGAGGTAGAGAAATGAGATGAAGAAAAGAGGGAAGTCAATACAGGTATGTTATCCAGGAGGTTCCTATAGCAGATTACCACCACAAGCAACTGGGTAACTCTGAGGACACTAGACTATAACTCAGAATTATTCCTCCTGAGAGATGAGAAAGATGAAGTGTTTATCCTCCAACAGCTATCCCACAATGGTTGAAGGTAGGGTCTTTGAATATCAGTCACCACCTGTTCCAGGACTTCATTCCCGCCTAGTTTGCACTGAGAGAGAGGCCTCTGTCAGGGAGTTGAATGTACTTGAACTAAGATGCAGTTAGGCATGTACTGAAATGATGACTACAAGGAAGGTATGGGTGAGGCATCAACATTGTCAACCAAAACTGTTAATGAAACAGAGGAGCTAAAAATTGCAGTGTAACTAACTATTTAATTTGAATCTAGCTGAAACATAGGTAGGATTCAAATAGACAAAAAAAAAAAAAAAAAAAAAAAAAAAAGGAAAGCAAGAGTCATAATACAAGTAGGACATATTTAGGACATCAGAGAGAAAACCAAACCTAATGGAAAACTGGTTAGAATGAGATGTGGGGAAAAAAAAGAAAGAAAGAAAGAAAGAAAAGAATAAGATTTAAAGATCCAGCAGTTTCAAATTTCAGGGGTCTTAAAGGTCACCAAAGACTTTGGACTTTATCCCGTAAACAACAGGAACTCTGGAAGATTTTGAGTACTAGAATAATATGAACAAAGTTTAACAAAAATTAATTTGTGAGCTATAGGTAGGAAGAAATGAGATATTTTAATCTGGAGTGTTGATGTAGTGATATTATAAGTCAGGTTTGAGGAGCCTGGCTAGAGTGGTGGAATTAGGGCAGGAAACAACAAAATGGTAACTAGCAAATAATGGATTATATGAACACAATAAAGGAGGAGCCTAAGACTGCCAGAGTTCAAATCAGTAGGCCATGATGTATGTGCTTTCTTAAACTAGTCCTAAATTTTAGAAGTAATTAAACAGCTTTCACTTTGGATATAGTTTTTTAGAAATTTATTAAAAATATGCAAATTCCTGGTTCTGATATCATTTCAAAAGTTAAAATGTGATTTTCACAAATCTAACATTATGATTCTGGTCATTCACAATAATGACATAATGATTAAGAAAGTTGGTTATGAAATATTTTTATACATTTATTTATTCTTCTGTACTTTTAGTCTATATATTCCTAGTAAGTATTCTTATGATGTATCTTATTTTTAATATTTTTATTACGTTAATTTATTTTGAGAGAGAGAGAGCAAGAGTAGGGGAGGAGCAGAGAGAGTGTCAGAGAGAGAGAATTCTAAGCAGGCTCCACACTGTCAGTGCAGAGCCTAATGTGGAACTCGAACTCACAAACCGTGAGATCATGACCTGAGCTGAAGTCCAGTCGTATGCTTAACTAACTAAGCCACCCAGATGCCCCAAGGTGTGTCCTATTTTTAGTCAAATTATCTTGGAATTCTTAAAGATTATAAAACTCCTTATATTTACCTTTTTTTTTAAATTGAGAGAACTGTGTCTCCCCCTGCTATTACAGCAAGAAACATTAAATACCTACACTACGGCAGCTCTATGCTAAGCTATAGGTCATAAAAAGGAGTGGCAGGTGGCCCCATGATGACCATTTTAAATAATGGAGGGATAGCAAGTGTTCTGGTTACCTAGTGCTAAAAAAAAAAAAAAAAAACTCACTCTCAAACTTATTGGCTCAAAACATTTATTTGGCTCATGAACCTGCAATTGGGGCAAGATTAGCAAAATCTGGCTCCATAGCTGGCCAACTCAAAGATTAGAAGCTAACACATATCAAGGCCCCATCACTCAATGACAGTGGTTAATGTTCAGTGTCACACCATCACATTGGTCATTGAATTGGCCATAGCGGGAGCATGGAAATCAGCAAATTCTACCAATCAGGGTTAGTTATTTGTTGCTTGATTGGTTGATTGACTGATAGATTGGAGAGCTTGTTGTTAAACATTTAAACACCCCCACTGAATAGCTGGAACCAACTATTTAAAAATAGCAACTAAAAATTCCAGGATGCAACATTGTGAATAGCAAATGCACTATTGAATTTTTCAAATGTTGTTTAGAATTGAGCAAAACAAGTTGTTCTGGCTTTCCAAAATGCTCTTTAAAAACCATCTCTTATACGCAAGTGTTATTGTATGTGTATATTTTTACATTTTATGTGTAAATACGAAATATGCATTTACACAAAGTACGTATTGTCCACTTTCCCCTTTTTCCTAGGCATGCCAAGAAGTGAAACCAATAGTTTTTGGTAAACTTACCTCATCTGTCTCTAGATATCTAGCAATCATCATTTGGCTCTGGTTTTTGTTTTCAATATTGCTGTAAATTTTCATTGTTATGTCTATCTTTATAGGTTTTTTTTTTTTTTCAACGTTTTTTTATTTTTATTTTTGGGACAGAGAGAGACAGAGCATGAACGAGGGAGGGGCAGAGAGAGAGGGAGACACAGAATCGGAAACAGGCTCCAGGCTCCGAGCCATCAGCCCAGAGCCCGACGCGGGGCTCAAACTCACGGACCGTGAGATCGTGACCTGGCTGAAATTGGACGCTTAACCGACTGCGCCACCCAGGCGCCCCTATCTTTATAGGTTTTTGTTGAGAAGTGGGGGAAAGCTGCAATGGAGACTTCTAGCTGGATCACATTTCAAATGTCATATAACAAGCAAGGCCTTTTGCATCTCTTTTAAATCTAAGGAAAACTTTTGAATAAAGCAAATATGCTAAATTTTAATTTAGGTTTATATTTGCTTTCGTGATTTTTGTCTGTGTGTGCACAGAATTTTTTGGTGCCAATCGACTGTATCACAAAAATGAATATTTTAGGGCAAATACGGGATCATGCTGCTAAACTCCTTTCCATGGTGAAGGTAAGAGATTGAGTGAGCCTGCTCTGCTGTATTATTACATCATGGACTGTTAGCCAGCAGTTCACACTACAGCATTGAGGTGTGGTAATATTTTGTGTGCATGCAGGGCACAGAGCTGACACATTCACACCTCTCCCTTGAATGTACTAGTGAGTCTTTCAGGTAGTAACAGATAGCATGTCTCTTCTATACTTTACATGTAATCCTCACAATGACTCTCTCAGGAAGGTGCTGTTATCCTCATTGATAAGAAAATTGAAACAAAGAAATGAAAATAGGTTTGCCCAAGGTCACACAAGGAGAAAATAGCAGAATCAAATGTAGATCGCAGGCAGTCTCTCTCCAGAGCCGCTTTCTCAACCCATCTTTCCCTCTGCCTGAGCAAATGAGGTCTAACCCAGAGGATGGTATTTGATGAAACTCATTTTGGATGTTCTGATATGGCTGACTCCTCCATTTACAATGGGGAAAAATGTTGAAATTTGTGCATTCCATTTGACTATTATTGAGAGAGAAGCACACTTGGAAATTGTAATCCCTCCTTTCTTGTATAAATAATTTGAGCTTTGCCAAGTTTACATTGTTTAAATAGTCCCAGAGTTTGTTTCTTTTTCATCATTCCCCTTTGAATTTTCCAAAGGTAGTCACATGTTTGACAAGTTCAAGATTTTTTTATCTGAGACCTAGTCACCATTGTAATTTCCTCCAGCTCATAGATTCTGAAATCTCCTATAAACATGCAGAAATCTTTTCTCATTCATTCCCTGAGATCTACAGGGGTAAGAATGTTGAACCTGGCAGAATGACAAAGGAGAAGATCCTTAAAGGCCACAGCAAGTAACTTTTAAATTTAAAATCTATTTCCTTAATCACTTTTTCTCCTCTTTAAAGGTTAGGAAATTGCTTCTGTTGGATTACCTATTTAGTAGTTATAATATCCTAAGCATATATTGATTTTGTTTCTAAAATGATATATTATGGAATACTTCCCAGAGTTTGTAACATTAAATTTATACTCATCTATTTTCTAAATCTTTTTTTTTAAGGAGCTGAAATGAAATTAGGGTATAGTCACATTGTTACAAGATTGCATATACCTAGCACCTCGATTGGTAAGTCTTGTGCTGCCTTTTACTTGTTTATATCTTTTTTCCTTACAAGGTAACATTTCATGTTACTCAACAACCATTCACTGGCAAATACCATGTGCCAGGTACTGTGCTTAGAATTGAGATAAGAGGATGAATAGAACCCATGCCCTACTCCAAAGACTTCATATTTTCATGGAAGCTACAGATAAGTAAGTGTATATAAGTATAATATCCTATTGTGGGCACTGTAATCATACCCAGAATAATGCTTCCCCAAGGACATCCATGTCCTAATGCCAGAAACTGTAACTATGTTTGGTCACCTGGCAAAGACAAATCAAGGATGCAAATGGATGAAGCTTGCAAATAAACTGATCTTAAAGCAGGGAGAGGACCCTGGATTATCCAGGTGGGACCAATGTAATCACGAGAGCCCTTAAAAGTGAAAGAAGAAAGTGAAAGAGGAGAGTCACTCAGAAGTAGTCATTCTAAGGAACAAAACTATGGAGAGATTCAAAGGTGGAGGAAAGGCCTCAATCCAAGGAATTTGGGCAGCTTCTAGAAGCTGCAAAGATCCAGGAAACGTATTTTCCCCTAGAGCTTCTGGAAAGGAACATAGCCCTGATGACACCTTGATTTTAGCCCATTGAGATCAGTGTTGATCTTCTATCCTACAGAACCATAAAATAATAGATTTGTGTTGTTTAAACTACTAAATTTGTGATAACTTGTTGTAGCAGCAACAGAAAATTAATACGCCAATAAAAATTATAGAGGGGCACCTGAGTGGCTCAGTCGGTTAAGCGTCTGACTTCAGCTCTCAGGTCATGATCTCACGGTTTGTGAGTTTGAGCCCCACATCAGGCTCTGTGCTGACAGCTCAGAGCCTGGAGCTTGCTTTGGATTCTGTGTCTCCCTGAATCTCTGCCCCTCCCCTGTTCTCTCTCTCTCTCTTTCTCTCTCAAAAATAAATAAAACATTTTTTTTAAAAAGTATAGAAACAGGGATAGCTCATATAATGCTAACAGAACCCAGATGGGAGATCTTAGCCTGGAATGAAAAAATAAATGCCCTCCTCCCCTCAAAAGAAATGTGATAAAGATCAGTTTTCACATTGTTCCTCTCCCTGGTCTTCAAAATATCTAAATGGTTAAGGACACAGAAAGAAACACTTGCTACTTCCCTGAAGGTCCTTGTTGGATTGTTACACATTTAAGAACAAACAGAAGAGCCAAAGCCAGATGCTCTTTTCTTTTAAAATCCTCCTTTTGAGATATAATGGTAATGTATATCAGGAAATAGAGTCCAATGGTGGAAAGCAGTTTCAGCCATAAAAGAATGGAAAGGTGTTTTTCTTTCCATTCAGTTAAATATGAAAATCTAGCATCTAGTTTGCCATTTTAATGTTCTATATAGTATAGATATATGACTTTGTGTAATTTTTGAATATACATTCTTTGAACTTTGGAAAAACACTAAATTTCAGAGTTGCCAATTCAAGGCACATAGACAGAAGTATACATGGCACAAATCTAATCAAAGTCCTCAAAAAATTAAAGATAGCAAAAGTAGCATTGTGACAGCTAGCCTATAGGGATAGTGAGTTAAAGATTATGTGTGAATATTACTGAAAAAGTAAAATGCAATCATGTCTACTGTTGGTGCACACCACAGTGATGCAGTAACTTTTTTTTTATATTTAAAAAAATCACATCTATGGGAGATCGAGTATAGTAAAGTTTTTTATAACTACATGAAAAATAATGGTAAAGCAGGTATCTCTCTGTCTCTGTCTCTCTCTGTCTCTGTCTCTCTCTCAAGCACTTAAATAAAAGACACTATTTGAAGAAACAAAAGGAGTAATTTTTCTGCATGACCCTCTCAGCAACTCAGAGAAAACACCCCAGAATGATTTCCAGATGTTAGTCTATAAAATTCAGACAGGCTTGATCTAGGTGTCTACTATAGGAAAACTATGGGAATCATAGTGTGAATAAAAAGAAAAGAGGAAGCTAAGAGATTGCTAGAGAATTAATGGTGACAGCTACATTTTAATAAGCAGGTGTGGTCACCTCTCAAGAAGAGCTATTTAGGGGGTCCTGTGACTAAGATCTAAAGATTTCTCCACTAATTGGCAGTGGAATTACCATCTCTTCTACTAGAGGAGTATGCCTTTGAAGACCATGACCTCAGGGACTCTTCACCAATAAATCTTCAGCATCAAGCAAATAATACCTGGCACATAAGAGATATTTAATCAATGTTTGTTGAATAAGTCAAATGGTTATTTTTGAAATTCTGAAAAAAATATTTTAAGACATAGAACATTTCCTTAAAATAATAGGTGAAAATAACAGGATTCAGACACTCTGTGTTCCCAAATTAGTACAAATACATGGCAAAGAAATTAGAAGGAAAGCTCAAGATATTAACAGCAAATATTTCTGAGTGGTGGGCTAATGAGTCCTTTGTAGTGTTCCTTTCATACTTTTTCTTTCTTTTCCAAAATCTTGAAAATAAGTATGCATTACTTTTATAACCTGGAAATTCTAAGCCATGTGGCTTTACCTCAAAGGAAACATATACCTTAGTCTTAGAACTTCATATTTTCACTTTGGATTTTCCACCTTTACCTGGTTTGGAGCACATTTTCTGTATAGGGAACTGGAAACTACTAGATTTTATAAGATGATATAAATAATCTCTTTCCTATCCTATTTTTTTCCTATCCAGTTCTGAACTAATACCAAAACACAGATTCCTACAGACTCAAGTCACTGTTTATAATGGCTCTACAATCAAGCAAACAAAAAAAACTTCTCCCCTGTGGTTTGAAGTAATTTAAAGAGCAATTGTCCTGATAAGGCATTCATTCCACCATTCACTCACTCATTCAATCACGGATTTATGGGCATAATACATCTTCAGTCCTCAGTGTGACGATTCTATGGCTGAAAGACTATTCCATTTCATCACTAGTCTGGGTTCCCATGTATATCTGGTCCTGGATCTTACTAATACTAATACTGGCTAATACTTCTACTTACTATATTGGTCATGAGTATTATCTTTGGAGTTACACCATCTCTGTTTTTCAATTCCTGTCTCTGATTCTTACTAGCTCTGTGCCTTTGGGAAAGTTATTCAGTCCTGCTGAACCTCACTTCCCTTCTCTGTAAAACGGAGCTAATCACACCTACCTGATAGCATTCAGTGACATAATTCATGAAAAGTTCTTAGCTCACTGCTTAGTACCTGTATTTCCCATTGCTGCTATAACAAACTTCCACATATTTGGTAACTGAAAACACTGAAAGTTATTTTCTCATAAATCTGGAGGTCAGAAATTCAAAAGCCAGTTTCAGTGGGCCAAAATTCAGGTGTCAGAAGGACTGTGTTCCCTCTGGAGGCTCTGGGCGGGGGGGGGGAATATGTTCCTTTCTTCTACCTTTTGTCTTTCTTCTTCTTCCATTCCTTGCCTCGTGGCTGCATCATTCCAATCTCTACCTCTTTAATCACATTCCTTCACCTCTTCTGTCTGAAATATCCCTCTGCCTCTCCATTATAAAGACACTTGGGATTGACTGCAGTTACCATCCCTATATAATGCAAAATAATCTCCCCATCTCAAAATCCTTAATTTAATTGTACCTGCAAAGTTTTTTGCCATATAAGGTAACATTTGCACATTCCAGGGATTAGGACAGGTACATCTTAGGGAGCCATTACTTGAGCCAACTATAGGACTCTAGTTCATAATTAGGTTCAATAAATGTTAGTTATTATCTACATTATTGGATTTTGGATTACCTTCTTGCTTTTCATGAGTTTCCTTATTGGTCATATGAGAATAACTATGTTATAGCACCTACCCCACTCCCCATTATGATATAAAAGATAATAATAATTTCTTAATAGATGTATTTTTCTTTTCCCTTCCTTAAACAGGGACTTGTTGAGGGTATGGAACAGCAGTGAAGTCTAAATTGGTACAACCACTTTGAAAACCTGTGGGCAGGATTTACAAACACCAACCATTCCACTATACACCCATTAGAAATGTGTACATATATTCACCAAAAGACAGGTACTAGAATGCTCAAAGCAATACTTCAAAACAGCCCCAAACTGAAAATGAGCTAAATGTCCACCATGTGTTTACCAATTGAGTTGATAAAGTAAGGTGTATTCATAAAATAGAATACAGAGGTGGAAATAAACATTCTACAACCATATACAGCAATATGAATGAGTGTTTCAAACATTAACAAAAGAAACCAGACACACAAAAAGTACATACAATAATTCCATATCTAAAATACATAATCAAGTGAAACTAATCAATACTGTTAAAAGTCATGATAATGGTTACTGACTGGAAGGGAGCAAATAGGGGCTTTCCAAGATGCTTCAATGTTCTGTATTTTCATCTGAACAGTTGTGTTTAGCTTGCAAAAATTAATCAATCCATGTAGTTATATATGCCCTTTACTGTAGCATACAGTAATTAAAAGTTAAAATTGAAAATAAATTCTTCAGGAGTTCCCTGCTTTCCATACTTTAAGTCTAAATTGTTTAGGTTGGCACAGAAGACCAACTCAATCTCACCCCACCCCATTCTGTTTCCCCAGCCTCATTGCCTGTCATTTCCCCCACCCTATCACAGACGTGTAGGTACCAGTCCCCAAAACAAGTCACAACCCTCCATGTCCCCATTGCAGTTGTACTTTCTGTTCCCTTTTCTTAGATGCCAGTTTCCCCTTCTCTTGCTTAATACTACTCATTTTTAGGTCCCAGCTCGAATTCTACTTTGTCTTTTTAAAAACCTTGTCGGACTCTATGCACATTGTACATAAATCTACCATATAACACTTTATCTCATGATATTTAAATTATTTATGAGTTTACACCTCTATATAGGAACTGTCATTAACACTCCAAGGTGGGTTAGGCAATCAATCCTCTTTTGTCTTTCAAAGCCCCCTCGTGGATCTTTCTATTATAACACGTACTGTACTAGAGTCATTTCTTTATGCACCTGTCTTGCCCTTATAGGATTTAGGTTTCTTGACAGCAAAGACCTCCTTATCTTCATGTCACCTGAAACTAGGTGTTAAACACTATTTTTTAGACTAAACTCAACTACTTTTTCTACTATATTGTGAGCTATGGCGCAAAGGAATTGGATTAGTCATTATTGAAACAGTTACTCTCCTAATACTTGATAGTAGTAGGTTCTCAATACATGTGTGTTGAATAATTAAGTCTATTCTGTTTCATGTTTTGGATTATGAAATTTCTGAATCACACCTCTTGAGTGGTCATCCTCTGTCCTTAGTGTTGTACCTTGTTTTGCAGTGCTTTATTTGTGGACATTGAGATGAGAAATGTCTTTACACATAGCATCACTCATGAACTTTAAAATATGACCATGTCTTTTGGGAAACCTAAAATGGAAAAGTGAATCAAATCAGTACATTTAATTTAACTCAATAAGTATCTACTAAGAAACTAAAATATTCTGCTAGACATACTGGGGTATATAAGATATAAGAAATACTGTCCCTGCCCTCAAGGGATTCACTGTCTAATGACACAGCTAGAAGAATCAGCCTGCACAACTCAAACCTGTAGCATCTAAAACATGGCATCCTGTGGCATAAAAGAAGATAAATAATAGCTATAGGAGAGAGCAATTCTTATGAGGCAGATCATTTCAGTTCATTTTTAAAAGATATATAGATTATTAATATAAATATATAATAATATATATTATATACAATATATAACTATATATGTTACATATATTATACTTATATATTAATATATATATTAATATCAAGGTCCTGTATTTTAAGGGAGCAGATTATTTTCAATGTGTTTTGGAAAGGTAACCAGAAAAGTTATTAGTCACTGGGGGGAAAAGAAAGAAAGAAAGAGAAAAGGGTAAGAAAAGTTCAACTGAGCTCAAATTGTTAAGGGTTTTAAAGGTTTTTTTAATGTTTATTTATTTATTTTTGAGAGAGATAGACTGCAAAAAGGGGAGGGGCACAGAGAGAGGGAAACACAGGATCCAAAGCAGGCTCCAGCTGTCAGCACAGAGCCCAACACGGGGCTTGAACCCACCAACCGCAAGATCATGACCTGAGCTGACGTCAGTGGCTTAACCAACTGAGCCACCCAGGTGCCTCTCAAATTGTTAAGGGTTTTAAATGACACAACAAGGTTTTTGGACTCTCTTCTGTATGAAATTATAACTATTAAATATTGATTATTTTCAGTAGGAATACCATTTGATGATTGACTGAAGGTCGACACTGGGAGCAGGGAGCAGGTTGCAATAATGCACACAAGAACTAAACAAAGTCTAAAATAAAATAAAGACTATAGTAACAGGAAAAATTTGAAGTCCATTGCAAAATTAGAATGAGTATCAATAGACAACGAATTTATGAGTGGTAGTAATTTGTGAGGAAGGAAATATAAAGATGAAAATTGAAGATAACATCTATGTTTTTCTGACATTGTGATATTATCAAAATTCTCTTATGAAATAGTTATTTTTAAAATCACCAAAGAAGAAAAGGAAATGGTTGCTGAACATGCAATCATTTCTCAGTCAATAAGAATCTACAAGTTGAGCAAAATTACAGGAAGGCAGGATATCCCTAAATTCAGGCTTAGAATATCAAACAAGTGGACCAGAAATCAAGGTCCTTGACCCACTAGTCAAAATAGCACAAGTTATGCCTTCCTGCACCCCTATCCTGTAAAGTTACCATCAAATCATAATCAAGCACAAGATGCAAAGAAATCCTACTTGAGGAGTCTTCAGACATTAGCAATGCCTTAAACAAATTATGTAAGTGAAAAGCCAGGTATAATGCTTTTTCTTCTATTTGTTAGGCTATAAAAGTCAATATAACTCAGGACATTGTTGAACACCAAAACGAAAAATATTTTTCAGATCCTGGTTAAATACATGTAATATTTGACATTTAGAGCTCCATAGAGACCTAATAACAAATTCCAAAGAAGTATGGAAATAAGGCATGAAGACGTGAGGATATGAGGTCCTTGAAAATGAGGCAATTCACACCAGAGACAAGGAGGACTTCAGAGATGCTTTGCAGAGACTGTGGAGTTCTTGACAGCAAGAAAGAAAATTGAGTTTTTCCAAATCGACTTCAGGTAGGGGCAACAATCTATTTTAATTATAATCCTTATAAATCAAACCACCTCATTTGGAGAGTAAAAAAAAAAAAAAAACAAAAACAGGATCACGATGATACTACTTACGAAGATAAAGTGCTTCCCTGCATGCACCCAAACCTATCCTTCCAGAATGTTTACTCTTCCACCATCATTATCACCAATACCAGCAATCTCATACCTCCCAAAGAGATCTTTGAATCCCCACAGGATAGCTCTTGTACCCTCCATGGATTAGTCCTCTTAGCATGCCTAAGGCATTTTACATTTTTCTCCCTTTCTTCTCTGACACACTGTGGTGATGTCTCCTGTCACTGTTAAAACTGCAGGAATCCCCACTGCAGATGCCTATAGAGTGGCTATCAATGCCCATATCTAGAGAACTCATAACTACAAATAATTCTAATCCAAAGCATTGCTAATCACCTTCCATAGTTTCATAATTTCCAAACATGACTTCCTTGACCAAGAGCCACCTTTATAATAGCTTGAGTTTTTTGAGACTGAGCCAAAATACAAGCTAAGTGACAGATTTTCTTCTTAACTTAGAGCCATGCTCTCCCTCCATTCCTACCCTTTAATAAATATAACAATACTCAATCATTTTTGCACTTTTGCTATGGACCTGGCACTGTGCTAAGAGACAATAAAGAAGTTCTCTTATTTACACCTCACAGAATTCTATAAACTAGTATTATTATACCCATCTTATAGATAGGAAAATAGGTTTTAGAAGTAATGTAACTTATCCAAGTTAATACAAGTACTGACTAGTGGCTTCAAATCCGAATAGTCTCATACTAAACTATAAAACGACTTCTCATTTCTTCGAATAAACTGATCTGATCCTTTTCTTCTACAATGTGATGACCATGTGGGCAAAGGACAGATCAGTCTAGAACAGGTCCTACTGGACTTTCTTCAGGTATATGTAGAAAATTATGCCTTTGCAGATCAATTACCTCATGTTTCGAAAGACTTTCCTTGAAGTGCCTAGTCCCTGTAAATATGTCCAAAACAGAAGGTTGCCTTTTTTCCTGCATGGCAAGATATTAGGTTTATCTTTGCCTAAAAAAGAAATGTAATGCATCCCGAGGTTCCTGAGATGGGAGGTAAATTTCTACGATCTCTCCTTTGGAAGTCCAGCTTCTGGAAGTCCAACAGCCCTTTGTCAGAAGGTTTTACCCTTGATCATAAGGGCCAGTCTCTGGGTATGAGATAGAAGGTGAAATGTCAGTGAGCCTGGGACATGTGAGGCTTCTGGCTTCTGGAGAAAACTCTCTGCCATATAGCTAACCACGGACTATGCAACAAAAGGTGATGTCAAATTGCTCAAAATAGGTGTTCCTCCATGCCTATATAAACTGAGTTGTTATATGGGTTTCAATAACACTAGTATGAAAGAAAAAGACTAAAATAAATGTAAGGAAGAAACAAAAAAACTAGAAACAATATAAAAACAGAAGATGATTTATCACACATAATCCAACATTCTCAGAGATTTAAAAGAAAATAGAACATCCTTAAAAAAAAGAACAGGGGGGTATGAAGAAGAAATAACGTTCAGAAAAAATATTAAATGAACAAATACACATATTTGTGTATGTGTGTGTGTCTGAGATTTTATAACATCAAAATAATGGCTTGAAAATAATGCTACCAGTATTTCCCAAAAAGCAAAGTGAAAGAAATTAGAAGAAGAAAAGATTGGAAAATTAAAGGATCATGGTAGTTCAACACCTGATAAAAGAATCAACGGCATGGAGAATAGAAAAAACCTTAAGGGCACCTGTCGGTTGGGCATCTGACTCTGGTTCAGGTCATGATCTCTTAGTTCATGGGTTGGAGCCCCACACTGGGCTCTGTGCTGTCAGCTTGGAGCCTGGAGCCTGCTTTGGATTCTGTGTCTCCATACACAGAATGGAGGAGCTCTCTGACCCTCCCCCACTCACGTTCTGTCTCTCTCTCTCTCTCTCAAAAATATATAAACATTTATTTATCCCAAAATGGCAGCTGTGCATCTGGCCTCAAGATTAACTAGTACAGATGGGAGCAGGAGGGCTGAGGTCTCTGAGATGGCCACCATGAAAAAGTAAACAGCAATAAGACAGTGACTTGAGAAGATGACATTTGGAAAATACTATTGATGTGTTCATAATGGCTCCAGTGAAGCATGGGACAAAACTAAAGATGGGCACCAGGCAAATAAGAAAATTATAAATTCTAAGAAAATCAAAAAGTACCACAAGAAAGGATACATAACCACTTCTTGACTCTGCAGTAAAAATCTTTTCTTAGACCTTGAATGTAAAAAATAATGATGTAACCAAAACTATGATTGAACCATAGTAAGAAGGGAGAAAGGAAATAAAATGTATGGGGAAGAGTGACTCAATCTTCAACTATGGAACTGGAGGGTGTTGATAAGTATGCAAAACTGATTACAAGCAGTATAAGAATATTTGAAGGAACCAAAAATATAAATACCTAGAAAAATAAGAACAGGTAAAAGAGTTGTAAGTGGATGTTCCTGGGAAGCAGGATTAGAGGGTGGCAAGAGCTGATCCAGGAAACCATTTTCCCCTAGAAATCTCTGAGAACTGCTTAATTCAACTATGTGCCCAATGTATTTGAAAAAAAAAATTTTAATTGATAGACTGCTATAGGACTAATTTCACTGTAATAGGCAAGTCCAGTTGTTTCTATTCACTTAAAAAAAGAAGTTTGTAAGGCACTTACAATATGAATGCTATAGCTAATAGTGCTTTATTATTTTTTTTTACTTCTAAGATTATTTTTGGCCCATCAGAAACTTAAAATTGTAAATAAAAGGTACCAAAACTGATAACACTTTAATTTTTTTAATGTTTTTATTTATTTTTGAGACAGAGAGAGACAGAGCATGAGCAGGGGAGGGGCAGAGAGAGAGGGAGACACAGATTCTGAAGCAGGCTCCAGGCTCTGAGCTGTCAGCACAGAGCCCAATGTGGGACTGGAACTCACAAACTTTGAGATCATGACCTGAGCTGAAGTTGGACACTTAAGCGACTAAGCCACCCAGGTGCCCCAGCTGATAGTACTTTAAAATGAGTTTATCAGGAATGGGAAAGTATCAGTTGGAAGATGACAAACTGGGGACAGGCCAGCATGAGGTGGAATGAGTATAGCAACTACATAACATTCTAGTGTAGTATTAAATTAAGTAAACAAGGAGGTCATTAGACTGAGGTGGCTTTAATGCCTTTGCAATCTCTGTAAGCAATGAAAACCTAAGCCTATAATCCCTCAAGGTTAAGAAATTGAAACCAAAGGACAACAAATCACAACAGACAACTAGGCTTTCTACAATGTGACTGCTTAAACAATAGCCAATTAAATAATTTCCTGGCATTGTTTCTTCTGCCTCTTCTCTATAAAAGACTTTCCCCCAGCTCCTCACCATGGACAGCTCCTAACCATTTCTGGTTTGGCACTGCCCAACTGGAATTAACTTTCACTCAAATAAACTTAAAATTTTAATATGCCTCAGTTTATCTTTTGATAGGAAGCACTACCATAATGGATTACTCTCACTCCTAATATTATAATTGTTGTTTTTATATTTGTCAAGTATTTGCCACATATCAAGCATCAAATGAAACGTTTTACATACATAATTCCCAGAGCCCTAGATAGATACCATTACAACTCCCCTTTCACATTAGTAGTTCTCTATAACATTATCTTCTTTCATTTTCTTCTTAGCAATTATAACTTTCCAAGTTGATATTAATTATCTTTTTGTTTCAGATGTTTTTTACTTGTCATGAAGTAAGCTTCGTGAGGGTAGAGGCTTACACTGTTATCTAATACCTGGAACATTGTAGGTGCTCAATAAATGTTGCATGAAAAATGAATGAGGTTGACAAACTCAATCTGGAGAGAGGTTAAAAAATTACGTAAGAGGAGTGTTTAAAACAGAAATATGCTCAGATACAGAAAGATGTTTAAGAAAATGGAAAATAATTGTTATTAAATCATGTAAAATATGGTTCTGTGTGAGTGTGTGAATACATATATGCATATGAAAAATGAAACTTTGGAAGCATGTTAAATAAAATATTAACATTACATATCTCACAATGGAGAGCTAAATTCTTGTCTTTGTTTCTCTGCTTATTCTATTTTTTTACATTAAAAATCATTTGTAGGGGCCCCTGGGTGACTCAGTGGGTTGAGTGTTTGACTTCGGCTCAGGTCATGATCTCACGGTTCATGAGTTTGAGCCCCATGTGGGGCTCTGTGCTGACAGCTCGGAGCCTGGAGCCTGCTTTGGATTCTGTGCCTCCTCCCCTCTCTGCCCCTCCCCTGCTCATGCTCTGTCTCTCTCTGTCTCTCAATAATAAATAAACGTTAAAAAAAATCATTTTTGGGGCGCCTGGGTGGCTCCGTCGGTTAAGCGTCCGACTTCAGCCAGGTCACGATCTCACGGTCCGTGAGTTCGAGCCCCGCGTCGGGCTCTGTGCTGACAGCTCAGAGCCTGGAGCCTGTTTCAGATTCTGTGTCTCCCTCTCTCTGCCCCTCCCCCGTTCATGCTCTGTCTCTCTCTGTCTCAAAAATAAATAAACGTTAAAAAAAAAAAAAAAAAAAAAAAAAAAAAAAAAAATCATTTTTATAATCAACGTAATAAAATATGTAAAATGTTTTAAAAGATCACATGCTACAAGATGTCTAGTCTGCTTGAGAATAAACTGAGACACCATGACCCCTTTATCACAGCTCCATGAATCATGAAGCTAAGATAACAGATCGTCAACCAAATCAAAGGACTAAGCTCTTTTTAATGATTCTCCTTAAGACATGCTCAGGTCTCCACTGCTGAATTTAATTCTTTCATATGATCAAAATCACCTACTGAAGTTTAGAACCATATGTATTGTTTGGGCTTCGGGGTCACAATAGCTTTAGACAATCTTTCTCCCTAACAGACCTGGAAATAAACAAAAATACTTCCGGTTCATATTCCATTTTTTCTTTTGAGTCTAAACTCGTTTGCTCTGTTTTCTTTTTTGCTCTCATTTTCAGGTTTCTTTTTTTTAGTAGTTTGGTTTCTTTTTCTTGCTCTTCCTTATTTTTTCCACATCTTTTCTCAAATATGAAACTGCCATCTCTTGAGACCTAAATGTTCTGGTTGGTGTGGTCATGAAAATTGCCTTATATCCTTCCTGTATGAATCAATCTGTTTCTCTGCAAAGCTATTTTTGATGGCCCAGATTCAGCTCGCCATGTGCTAATAGAGAGATTGTTTACCTAATGGACTGAAACATAATAAAAATTTTGTCCTCACCTCATTTGATCTGCGAGTAAGCTTTCATTTCCAGTTTTCACATATTTGTATTGCTTTTTTTTTGTCTTGCTTGTAATAATACAAATTTGGTTGTGGCTAGCTGATTGGCCAAATCTCCATCTCATAATATATGTGTTTAGATAATTAATAGGAAACATTTACCTAATATTATGTATTCTTGCTTACTTAATAAAATTAAGTGTTTGAAATATATATATAAATGTGTGTGTATGTGTGTGTATGTGTATGTGTGTATGTGTGTCCTCCCAAGCAGGAGGAACACTATTGTTAACTATGTTCAATTAAGAACCAAGTGTCATATAAAAATGTAACAGATGTATTTCACAATTCACTGAAGCTTATTTTCTGATAGATATATACAACATCATATAAAAATGTCATATTCCTGAAAAAGTCTTGTGAGATGTGTAAAATGAATGGAGCAGCCTCTATTGTTATCCATGAAGAGCAGCTGTGTGATGAACTCCCCAACTGCCTTTTGGGAATAAAGCCAACTCTGGGACCAGGCACACCAGGTGCTAATCAAACAGATGCAGCATGACTTCCACCTACTCACTGCACCAAAACACAGACTTCATCACCTAAAACCAAATAAAAGCATCCTGTGTATAGTATTAAACAAGCGAAATAGAAACAGTCATCAGGTACCATTTAGGAAGTCAGTCTTCCAGGAGCTTACCAAGTAAAGAGAAATAGCAAACCAAACATTTTCCTCTTTTTTATTTCATTGAAGTAGATGCCTCTTCTATGACATTATTAGTAACTCAATCAAATAATATATATTAAGTAAACTATGTGCATGATGCCACAAATAGATGAAATTTGCTTTCCTATGTTAAATATTATTTGGGAGGGAAATTAAATGGTTTGAGTAAGGAGACTGCAAAAAAAAATGTGCAGTGAAATAAATCTAAGATTGACTGCTACAAACCCTAAGTAGAAAACTAAGCCCAAATGACTTTATTTCATTCTCAGGAGCCAGAATGCCAGAGTTATTATTTTTTCCCTACTCAGACATTGATTCTCAGAATGGCCTACAGCATGTAATAACCTTTCTACTTTAGTATCCTTATGCAGAAAACTGGGATCATATATTTTATTACTTTGGCTTCACTGCCAAAGTGATGAGAGGATTAATTTACTCATACATGTTAAATATATTTTGTAAAATTCCTTTTGGAATCTGCCAAGAATCAGCCTTCTCATCTGTGATAATCAGTTGTTGTTTTTCAAATGGTTGTAAAATATTTTTTAATTGCTTTTATTTTTTCATTGGTAAACAAAACTTCTAGAGGAAGATCTTGAATGCAACTTGATGAAATCAATGCTAATTTCTGCAAACAACAAATTTACTTAAAGGCCTATTTTTATTTTTATTGCACTATCATGTAAATTTTAGCAACTACAAATCAAACATTCCAGAAATTAGGTCTGATAGATTCAGTACATTAATGGCTTCAATGTGTTGTTTAGCATATTTCTTGCAGAAAGCTAATCTTATCCCTGGTATCTCACATAGTCATACAGTTAAAGCTAAAATGAATGCGCAGTTTTCTGAGGCTTTCCCAATGGGACAATGCATATCACATAGCAACATCTGCCAAGGAAAAAACTACATAGCCAGCTTCAGTTTTCCCTCTTGTAAAGATGATTTCATCCAATTGCAGGAAATGTATGCAACATCGATACCAATTTAAACATACTTTACTATGCATGTCTGTGGCTATTTTATTGGGTTCAATAACCATTATCACACCTTAAAATTTGCATTTCCAAAGAATTTTCACATATGCTTAATAACCCTGTCAGGAAAGGTATGATCATACCCATTTTATATATGGCGTAGCTGATATTTAGAGGAGGTGTATGTCTTGATCAAGGTCATAAGGCTGCCGTACATAGAACCAGGACTAGATTCATTACTCAGTTCTCTTTTTTATTATACCTTGTCATAGATGATACATATGTAAACAAAAAATAAAGAATACTGGAAGTACACAGTTATGCACTAACAAGCTGACTATTTTATAATCTACTGGGTCTTATGTATTGTGGAGGGAAGTACTACATCTATTGATTGCTCTAATTTCTGTGTAATCATAGTGCAGTTTGGTTTTTGTCTTATAAATGATGGTGCTTTGGAACTGCTGCAAATTGCTAATGTTCCTGGATACATTTGGCAGCAGCCTGAGGCAAGCAAACCCACAAGAAGCAAATTAAATCCTTATAGTAGTTTATCTCCAAGAACGTACAGTATGCATAACAAAGGGAATGTGGATCCAAACAACTGAAATAGAAACATAAGTGGTTATATATATATATATATATATATATATATATATATATATGTGTGTGTGTGTGTGTATATGGAACGAGGCAGTTTAGAGCATATAATACAAAGAACAATGATCAGGAGAGTCAACCTCTAACTATAGTTGAAAAATCACGAGCTTTGAGGTACAACAAAACAAAAACACAAAAACAACAACAAAAAAACCCAGAAAACAAACAAAAACACACTAAATTTGAAATATTTCAAATGCTACTTGATATGGAAGGAAAAGATTGATAATTGGGCCACAAAGGCATCCCAGGCAGAGAACATGGTGTGAGAGATGGAGAGGGGCAGATGTGGGATTAATGGATCCAGGAGTTGAGTTTCCTCAAGAGCTGCACCCTTCCTCTGGTTAAAAGAAACATAAATAATGACCAGGCAAATTGAAGGTACTATTACTCTCTGGTGTACTTTGTATTTCACTTTTTCTCTCATTCATCTTTTCTATGCCATGCCTATCCTCTATTCAAGGCCAACTTTACCCGCATATTTGAAAATTTCTACCTTATGGTTCTAAGTTATCAGTTATGAGCCGCACATAAAGTAGACAGCTGGAGAAACAGCACAAAAGGGAATACATAAACTGTTCAAGAAAATTATTCATGACACTTGTTAAAAATAGAAAGGTAGTCTTCATTTGGGGGGACTATCATGATGGATAGATGGGCCACTGCAATGGGATTCTGCAGCAGAAGAGAGATACTGTGCTCAGCTCTGAACAGATCAAGGGAAAGTAGGTGTTTATAGCCAAAAAGCAGGGGTAGGAGGGTCAGAGGATGGAAAATTACTAGGACACATCAGAGGCAATTCTAGTGAAGCCAACCTAACAGGATTCTTGCTGAAAGGTGGTGAAGGATGAGGAACCCCATCAAGTATCAATTTTGATCAGATACTGAGGGCAAAAGATCTTGGATTAACTGATATAGCAAGACTCTTGCTAAAGTTGGACAATGCAAAGACAAACATGGAAGCTCAAATGTCTGGGCCTAGTTGAAAAGACAGTTCAGAGAAGCCTGACTAGAGTTTGGTCAGGAAAAGCAGCTTTGTAGGCACATGCATACACACACACACACACACACACACACACACACACACATGCAAACAGGGCCTCTATTCAGTCCACAGATACTTTCCAATACCCTCAAATACCAATGCCACTATCTTGTCACATTCACTGTACCCTGTCTTACCCCTATGCTTGTATGCACTTTTGCCTACTTAACACCATTCAGGGGTGATTTCCCTGACCCTCTTATACTAGATAACAAGTCCCTGATAATTGCTTTCATCATCTCCATATCTATCTTTCCCAGCAGATCAATATACATATACCAATATACATGGGCTGGATGTTTTTTATAAATATAGTACAGTACTATATATGTATTGTCTCTTCCTTATGACTTTCTTAATTACATTTTCTTTCCTCTACCTTACTTTATTGTAAGGATGCAGTATATAATACATATAGTATATAAAATATGTGTTAATAGACTATGTTAGTAATAAGACTTCTGGTCAACAATAACCTTTTTGTGATTCAATTTTTGGTGAGTTAAAAATTATATGTGGATTTTCAACTGCACAGAAGGTAGGCACCCCACCCCCCACACATCTTGCAAGGGTCAGTTCTAATTGTATACCTGTGTGATTCATTAATAAATACCTGCCAATAATTCAATAAAATTCCTAAGTTTTCATGGACTGTAAGCTCCATGAAGGCCCAGTGAATGGTATGTTTTGCTCAACACTGTATTACAGCACCTTTCACAGAGTGAATCAATAAATTCTAAGTGAGCCCTTTCCAAAACTGATACTGAAGGTGACAGAGGAGTAGAGGTATGGAAAAAAGACCAGATTGATTAAAACAGAATGAACAAGAAAACTAAGTTCATTCACCCATTCATACTTGTAAAACTGTCAATTTAATGGCTTGTATACTGGTTTTAAATCTAGTAAATTTTAGTAGTGGGCCCCTTTACCTCTTTTGCTATATAATTGGAGCCCCTTATTGAATTACATTTATTTTATAGAGTTTGGAACATAATTTACCCACTTGCATAATTACAAGTTTTTAGTTGTCATGTGTTAATAGGTTTACCTGCTATGTATGTTGTTTAGCCCTTAGTCACAAGTGAACCCACAATTATGATGCTGTTTTTAAGAAACATGATCTATGGTCTTCATAACCTTAATCTATATAGAGCTGTGGTCCCATGTATTCTTTATGAAGAATAGCAAGAACTCACCTCTACCTAAGAATGCTGATTATCAACCATAAAGTAGTACAAAGTCCTTCAGAATCCTAAAAAAAAGTGGGGGAACAACTAGGAAAAAGATGGGCAGAAAAGATAATTCTGGAAATTAAAGGAGAGGCCTGAGATTTGGGTAACACAGCTCAAACATGTGGGTTGAGAAAATTATACAAATGAATCCAAGTTTAGAAACTTTAAAATAATCAAAGTACAAGTAAATAACTAATGCAAGATATTAAGTTCTTTTATGTGTATGCTTAACTGGCATATGCATTCATGTTTAATACACGTAAGGTTTTTTCTCTGAAGGGGATCAGAATATGCTACCTCAAAATGTGCCACTTTGACATCAAGATTATTTGGAGCTGAAAGCAACCGAGAAACTGCAAACACAAGAGAAACTCTGCCTTCTCCCTTTCTGCCTAAAAGCAGGGTATATATTTCAAATGCTGAAGGTGTTGCCCCTCCCATCTTCCATACCAAAAAGAGAAGAATGATTTTCAAACACTGAAAACAACTCAACTCTTATCCTTGGAGATGGCATCAACTCAAATCTGCATAACAAACCTTACTAAGCAATGATTATCTTCCATTAGTTTCTTCATATACTTCACATAATTTCCTGTTTCTAGAGGCCCAAACCTCTTTTCCTTCATCTCATCACACCCCCACAATTTATCACTCTTTGTTAAAATGGCATGAATGATATATAAATGGTATAAAATGGTATAGAATCTCTCAAGTCTAGGAAATAATTCTTTGGATTTTCACTTCTTTTTTGCCATGTGCCTGTATCATAAACATTTCTCCTTTTATCTTCTTTTATCATTTTAATTTGCAGGGCCCATGTACTAAGTAACATGTACTAAACCTAAGAGGGCAGAAGAAACGTTTTTTTCCCCAATGCTACACTTCCCATCTCTAGTTTTTCACCTAGAGAAATGGGTATGTTGTAAACTGTAATCAAGTAGGAAATACCTCATTGTAGACAATATTGTTTGGAAAGCTTTGCTGAAATGGGGTATGTCATTCAATGTATTACTTATTCATTGAAAGCATATTTATTAGGTACCCACTAGATATCGAATCTATAGATACAAAGGTTTCTCTGAGAAACAGTGACTGTCTTCATAGATCCTATATTCTAGTAGAGAGAGTCAAGAATTAAGCAAAGAAACACACAGTTAATCATTTCATAAGAATAGTGCTAATGCTATGGGAGATAAGTAAAGGATACTGTGAAAGTATATTGCTAACAGACCTGACCTGGATTGGGAGAAAGAGGTGATCCATAGAGATGTCCTTGAGAGAGTTATATATTTCAGCTGAGTGCTGAAGAATGGGTAGGAATTAACTACTATTGTTATTTGGCCAGGCAAAATCTAAATCCTTTTTTTTATTTGATAAATTTACCATTTAGTGATTTTTGGTAGGGGCACAGCCCACCCTTGAGAAAAGAAGTAAAAAATATTAGAAACCTGGGGCGCCTGTGTGGGTCAGTCAGTTGAACGTCTGACTTCAGCTCAGGTCATGATCTCTCAGTCTGTGAGTTTGAGCCCCGCGTTGGGCTCGTGCTGACAGCTCAGAGCCTGGAGCCTGCTTTGGATTCTGTGTCTCCCTCTCTCTCTGCCCCTCCCCCGCTTATGCTCTCTCTCTCTCTCTCTCTCTCTCTCTCTCTCGTCAAAAATAAATAAACATTAAAAAATTTAAAAAAAATACTGGATATTCATTTTCCCAGCATCAACTGAAGTTCGAGTATGGCCACATTTGCATAGGTTCTGCCCTCAAGACATAAGTATGAAAGACTGAATTGAAAAGGAGTGACACAAAAAAGAATGGGCAATGGGAGCGATATTTTCTGTAGGTATCAGCTGATGTAGCAATAATGAGTTGCTTGGGCAACAGACTTGGCAGGGTGAACAGCCACATATGGAGTTTGGCATTGAGGACCATCATGTCTGCACTGCACTGAGTCTGGAGTGATTCGGCATGTGGTTTTGGCTTCGTGACCACAAGCTTTGTTCTCTAGCCACCCCCGTCCCAAATAAATCTGTGAGCCTCCTAACAGCTTTTAATAATTTCTTTTCTCCTTAGTCAGAGTTGAGTTTTGTTGCTTATATCCAAGCAAAGGAGGAAGAGCAAGTGAAGAAGAGCTCCCCAGTGGAGATGAGAGTCAGTGTATGCCTGCCACAGCTTGAGCAGCCCAAGTTGCTGACCAGAAGAAAATGACAGACAAGGCTTGCGAGGTGGTCAGGGACCACAGAGACAGTGCACTGAGGCCATGAAAAATATTCTTCACTTTATTGTAAGAGCAATGAGAAGTCAGTAAAGTGCTTTAAGCAGGCAGGAGACAGAATAAAATTTGCATTTTTAAAGGTCATTCAGTGATTGGAGACTTTATGCCAGAAATTACTGTAGCTAGATAAAGAGCGTGGCTGTGGAAATACAGAGGAAAAGCTAGATTTTTGATATGCTGTGAAGTAAAATAAATAGGTTTTGGCAAGAGGTCAGATGTGTAAGAGTAGAGCATTTCACACAACAACCTGTTACTTGTTCAACAAATGGAGGGATTCCAGTATGCATGCATTCTCTGGCTGGTCTGATTCACATATGTTCTGTGAAGCCAAATATAGTGAGTAGAATCACATAGTTAGCACACAAGGCTGTTATTTCTCCTGTTCTCTTAACCTAAAGTGATTAAATTAGGTTCTTCTGCATTTCACGTGGTCATTCTTCAGTATGAAGGCCCATATTTTAAACTCTCCAGCATCTGCCCTTGTTGAAAATTGATGCCCTGCCTGTGCATTCTGACTTCTCACCTTCTATTTCTGAGTCTTACCAATGGCCTACTTGTGTTGTTACTTGATATCATGTTTCTGATCCTTTGCTTTTTCCAACACCAGTTTTGATCTGTGGTGATTCTGATTTGTGCAGTTCCCATCCCATTATTGTTATAAGCCTTGCCCTGGTTTCTAACGTTAGTGCAGTGTGACCAGGCATTGTATCTGTAGGATTTTAGGTGTGGCTTTTCTCAGTGCTTTGTACACTATCTAACATCATGAGGTAGGGCACTTGTGTGGCATAGTCCTCAAGGACTCTGTTCACATGGCAACCTAGAACACAACTGGCACTAGCTTATGAAGCAATCTTCAATAAATATCTATTGCATGAAATAAGAACAATATACTCATTATACAAAAGGGCAGAAATTATTAAAAGTATCCATGTTAGCCCTTTCTAAAGAGTTTAACATAAAGCTCATTTAATTCACTGTGTGTTTGAGTTATCATTTGTATTCAATTCAATATTCAATAATATTCTGGTATGCTGGGTCATTGCTCCCAATTCTTCATTACTGTCTCCTAATACACTTACAGCCATACCCTTTGGCATGTGATTTTTGGGTACCTCCCTTAGACACGGTATATATGTGCCCACCTCCGCTAACATTTGACTTAGGTGTATGACTTGCCTTGGAAGGTAGAATATAAGTGGAAATGTACACACCACATGCTATGAAAGGCTATAAAGGTGATTAATTTGACTTAGCCTCCTGGAATTTTCAGCCTTAATCAGAAGAGTGTCCCCCACGTAGCCATTTCCTCTTCAGTCTGACTCAAGAAGTAGAGGCTGTGGAGTAGACCTGAATCCAAATCAAAGTCAGAAGCTCGGCCTACACTAGCTCAAGCACAGAAGAGCCCAGCCAAGATCAACTAAACAGCAGTTGACCTGAAGACTCATGAGTGACAAAAACATATGTTTATTGTTGGATGCTATTGGTATCTTTGTGGTTCCTTGTTATCAGCAATATCTCAGTGAAAACAAAAACAAAACTTAGTAATGCCAATCTGTGTTTCAAAAGTACTACTAATAAGTAAAACATCCATGTTCCCTGCCAGTGCCACTAGAAATGTTAAATAGCTAAACATCTATCATCAATTTTGGTGAATTAATTTTATTTAGAACCTGCACATTCATCTTGAAAAGTAGGTCAATATCTCCCTGTAGCCTTTCATCTGTTCTATGTTTAATGAAGTAAAACTTACCACTCTATAATCTTTCCAAATCATATCATGTTGAAGAATAAGAAACATATTTTGAATGATCACAGAATGTCATGTTTTAAACTACTTAGTTTCATCATAAGCACCAGTGAATAAAACATCACATAGATCTAAAACTTAATGAAAATAGCACCCTGGAACTTTCTAGATTTACATTAAATGTATTTCATACAAATAATTCATACAAAATAAAGCAATAAAATCCAAATAGAGTTGGAAGTTGTCTATCACTGAAATTAATTGCCAGTCTTGGTGTAGGTACAGAGGTGAAAGCCAACATAACAATGACTTCCATTTACTGTGACAGGCAGTGTCATAAGGCATTTATGTATATTATTTCTAATGGTCTTAATAGCTCTGCAAGGTAGACATTATTATCTACATTCTAGAGATGAGGATACTGAAGCTCAAAAAAGTGAAGTTTTCCTGAGAATACACAGCCACTAAACCAGGCTTCAGACAAAAAAAGATGTGTCTGATATCATAACCACAGTGCTACTTACACAGTGTCCTAAGGCCATTTGTCTTTTAATATTTCAAATACCTAGATATTCATAGAAATGTTTGCTGAGTTGAATTGAGAAAGGACAGATACTCAATTCTACAAGGGATATATCAGCAAAAGCAGCCACTTTATCTCTTTTTCTACCTTTCCCCTATGGCTAGAGTAAAATTATTCCCTCTAAGAATATCAAACTGTGCCCAAATTTGTTTTGATGTTGTGTTAAATTTATCTGTTTTCATAAGAAATATAGGAAACTTACTGGATCTTTAGCATCCATGCTTTAATGGCTCCTGAATTGGCCAACTTCTTAACCTAGACATTCCATTTAATATGAATAGTTCTGCAACCCAGCTTGAAATTTTGATTTTCCAGGAGCAATCCCTTTAGACAATTAGAAACATCTTCTTTATGATTTTTTTCTTATATTACATGCTGCCATATGGCAACAAGAATCTACCCAGCAGAGCATATGGAAAACTTGCCATGCATGGGAAAACATTAAAGAAAAACTACGGAAACAAGAGATGCTGCCATTGCTCATACCACTGCATAAGAAAGTGGCTCACCACTCGTGCCAAAGCATAAGTAGTTGAACATATCTCTTATGTGTGATTTCTATTTTACGTGTTAAGTCTGGCTTACCAAGCAATACCCTGCCAGTGTTAGTTCCTGTTTGGATGCCAGTTGGATGAAAATGCTTTTCTATGTAAACCGTGGTCTAGCATGGCTAATCCAGAATGTTCTCTGCGTCCCACCTTGAAGAGCCTATTTTATTCTCAATCTTCACGTACATAACCATTGAATTAGTTTCTCAGACTAAATACTTCCAAGCCGTTCTCAATTACTTCTTCTCTCTCACCTCCCATAATGCAACTAGACACAAATCCCATCACTTTTACTTAAGAAGTATTTTTAAATATGGTTTTTCTTTTCTATCCTCACTGCCTTTATATTTAAGCATTTATCTCTTCCTTGGAAAACTGCAGTAACTGTCTCTGTTCTCTCTCATCTAAACCTAGTCTTTCCTCCCACCAATCTATCTTCCAGCTGCTGCTGGAGTTAACATTCTAGAGCATAATTCAGGGCAAATCACTTCTGTAGTTCAAAACTACTGTTGATTTGACAGATGGAAAAGAATGAGACCCAAATTTCTTAGCTTAATACCTCAGGGGCTTTGTAATCAATGCCAATGAATCTCAGTTTCATGAATGCTTGTGCTCCAGCCACACTATTTTTATCTCACCTTTTCCTCAAACACATCAGACCCTTTCAGATCTCCAGGTCTTTTGTAAACTAATCTTCCTGCCCTGGAATCTCCTTCCCCACCATCTTTACCTCGCAAATTACAATTTATATGTGAAGTGTCGCCCTCAGGGAGGATTGGTTGCTTCTTTGATGTTTCCAGAGCTCTCAGGGTGTCATGCTATCTTTTTCGAAGTTTTAGTCTCCGTTTCTGACAAGTTTTATAATGTCTGACATCTAAAAGATATTTAATAAATAATTGCTGAGTAAATGAATGAATGAATGGTACAGTCTATCTATTTTAGAATGATCTCATTTTCAACACTTCTAGAGTTCTTTAAAGGAGACTTTGGAAACTGTAAAAAGAATAAGTTTGGGGAGGAAAAAAAAACAGAAAAATGTAGGGGGAGATGTTTTCATATGTAACATTACATAATAATTTGTCACAAATAAACTTAATTTATTAAGTGGATCCCCAAATACAATTTAATATCAAACCAGTCTCAGGTTATTCTAAGTCATCTAGATCTAGATAATGAAGTCTCTTTCCAGATCCTTCAATAGTATCACATATTTTCTTGTTTTCCTTTTGTTTAACATAACAAGGACACGAGTCCTTGCAACCTGGCTGCTACAGATTTCTGGAATCCTTCTGAATTTCAGGTTCAACTTCAAATATTATTTGTTGAATGCTTACCGTCTATCCCTCATGCTTTTACTACCCTTACATATATATTTATCTTTAAGGGATTAGTCCTTACTAGTAATTTTTTTTTCCATACCCCCCTCTTACCATTGCTGATTCCTGCTGCTTCTGAGTTGCTCTTGCAACACTGCCTGGTTTGCCTGATTCATGAGTGTTGCTCATGTGCAATACTACTTATGTTAAATGTAGTTTCCCTCAATCTCCCATCTTTCCTGTTTGTTCCACAAGCTCTGCTAAAGCTAAATCCTTTCTCTTAGGGCCATTTGCCCCCCCCCCCAATATTAGTCTTAATCTTCTTGATCCTCTAGAAACTTGGGCATGGCCAAATCCCTACATGGTTTATGATGCTATTGATCATGTATTATTTCTGGTCTTGCTAACTACTCTGACTACATAGCTCAGCTTGCTACTTACTAATAGTCTAGCTCAAACTATTCATATCTGTCTCACAGCCTGCTCTGACAGCATCCCTATGTCAAACATCAAAGCCTTCCTAAAATTATAGATAAGCCTCTAAGCCCTTTTTAAATCCTTTAACTTCCTCCTTAATTTGTACTAATCTCCCTCCATATGTAAATTGCATATATATCTACCAACGTTCTAATTTTCTTAGCCCATTCTCAGATAATCAACATTGATTATCAACTTTTAATAATTGATGAAAGTAATTTTCCTAAAGGAAGAAATTATAAACACCTTCTACATGTATTATTCATCCTTTATAGTTCTGTGTGAGCCTCAAGAAAGAAATATATTGAGTCATACATAGAGGAAAGAAGAAAAAAAAACCCAACAGTGCTACATCAACCTTGAGGCTGCTAAAACAACTATCACAATAAATAAATGTCATTGTCTTCTTTACCTACTGAATACAAGTTTCTGGCAGGGCTGAAAGAAGATGCTGATAGTTTATATTTAGATATTTCAGTACTCTTCAAAGTTCATTCTTTATTCTGCGCAAAACACCATACAGGTTTATCAAAACTCAATATTTTCTTGACAAATATATGTAGCCCACAATTTGTGAATACAAGCATTTTCTAAAAGTTTGCTTATAACATGCTCATGTGGAACTTCATTTCCCCCAGAGAACTAATGTTTTAAGTTTGTCACCCCTTGACAAAAGTTAATTTCACCAAATGTGACAAAAACAAATACTAATAGCATTGATTCAACTCCATAAAGCCCTCACTCATATTTTTTTTTCCCATGGCAGCATATATTTCAGATTAAGATTTGGCTGACAGAAATATATCTTCCCCTACTAAAATACTACTGTCAGCTAATGTCAGAAAAGACAAGGTAGGGAGCAAGTACTCCTTAGACTCCACAACATATGACCTCTCAGCATGTGCAGGACAAAAGAGAACCCTATAGATCAAGCATTCCTCCAGGAGTTATAAATTAAGCAACAAATGCTTAGAGTCAAAAGGCTTTCCTAATATTGCCATGAATTGAGCAAAGATGGATCACACATCCATACGTGTAAGGAGACACTAGAGAGGCTTGTCTATTTGTCATTTCAAGCCAGTACTTAAAAAAAAAATTCATAAAATCAAATTGAAGTTCCTAATCCAGGCAGTCCAACTCTAAAAACAGTAGGTAGATAGGTAGATGATAGA
This sequence comes from Prionailurus viverrinus, assembly GCF_022837055.1. Lineage (NCBI taxonomy): Eukaryota > Metazoa > Chordata > Mammalia > Carnivora > Felidae > Prionailurus > Prionailurus viverrinus. Next base: position 102,372,280 of record NC_062567.1, read on the forward strand.
TAGATTTTAAAAAGTGAACCATAAGACAAGAACTGTCTTGTCTTTTATTTTTATGCTTCTAGGCCTTACTTGATTTTCTTTTTTTTTTTAACGTTTATTTATTTTTGAGACAAAGAGAGACAGAGCATGAACGGGGGAGGGTCACAGAGAGAGGGAGACACAGAATCCAAAACAGGCTACAGGCTCTGAGCTGTCAGCACAGAGCCCGACGCGGGGCTGGAACCCACAGACCATGAGATCATGACCTGAGCCAAAGTCAGACGCTCAACCGACCGAGCCACCCAGGCGCCCCGTGGCCTTACTTGATTTTCAAGGCCCAACTCAACTGCTAGCTCCCCTCAAATTGTAAAGTAAAGAACTTTAATTGTCTTCCATGGCATATAGTAGATATTTAGTAAGTATTTGATTCACTAATTAAAGAATCTCCTCCATAAAAATCTCCTCTGATCTCTAATAATTTCATATTCCTCTAAATTTTCATAGCATTTTGTCTATACCTTCTTCTGTTTGGGGTTTTGTCTTTATTTCCATTTCCTGTGTGATAATTTATGTTAGTTATTTATGTGCATGGCTTATGACCCTCATATCTAATTTCTTTGTAGACAGGGTTTACATAGTTAATTTTCACACACACCAGTCAATCAATATTTGTAAAAAGAATGAGCATCTGGAACATCTAAGCAAATCAAGTTTTGTTTTGTTTTTGAATACTGGTTCATAATGGAAATATGGTAATAAGAATATTTTCCACCCATGTAGCACTCTTTGCAGAGTACAGATGGATCATTATTACAAGAAGTTTTAAAAATAAAATTCTGCTTCTTAAGAACAAATCAGTTCTAAAGTAGTAATTTAACTCTCCAGAGATGCTTTGGTAAAACAGGTTATCAAGATTTCTCTAAGTACTATAGAGTTGGTATGCATGCTTTTATTTTGCAATTATAAAAATGACACCTTTGAGAATAATAATAAATTTCTGATAGTTTTTAAAAGAATAAAATAAGAATTGTTCTCAGCCAGTCTGTGTATGACACTGAGCTTATTACTTACTTGTTATATCTAGCATTAAATATAAAACCAGCAAGAGGCAGGAGGAAATTACTCAGTGTTAGGCCCCCAACTCACAGAGAAGCTAGACTGTCACTGTAGAAACCATAACAGACATGACACATGAAATCAACACAACTGCAATATGAAGTCACAATTCTATTTGTTCTTTGATAATGTAAAAACACCAGGAATGTTTCATCCAGATAAAAAAAGGAAGAGCAAAGAAATACTATGAATGCTAGGTCATCAAGAGTTGCAGCAATGCCACATCATACAGTGCACTAGTCACCATCAGCTCCTTGCTTGGACACACACACACACACACACACACACACACACATGCAAGCACACTGCCAACTGATGAGCACAAAATGTATAATACAAAGAACCAAGGTCATGACCAGAAAATAGTATCATTAAAATAAAATACTGTGTGGCACACCCATCTTCTAGTGTAGAAGATTTATTTGACCTGCTCTCAATCTAGGCCATTCAGAAGTTGATTAACTTGTGGATCATCCCTCGCTTCCTTTGGTACTTGTAGCAGAAACCAAAACAAGGGAAGGAGTGACAGTGAGTAAAGAAGAGAACTCCACTTAGTTTCTTTGCAGCAAATTGGTTAAATATTGTTGGGAGGGGAAACTGAAGCTTGTAATCAAGTGAGGGTTTTCATGACCCCTGGATTTCATTTTTTCTGACTCAGAACTCTATTATAATAGATAATTGAGATCCATCTTTAGGACATTAAGAAAAATGCTTCTCAGCAGACAGTGTCAATTTGGAGGGAGAAAACTGAAAAACCTGGAAGGCAGACAGTCTGTCCTTCTACTCCCACCTCTGGCCCAGCCCCACCACTGATACTCTTTGCAGGCTGCACAGAGCAGCTTCCTGTGCACAGAGTGAGAAATAGAGCATGATAACTATCACCTGCGCCCTTCAGAATTGTGGGTTACCATAGCAGCAAAGCACTTCAGAAGTACTGACGTCATGTGTTTGGAATTGGAGTATTAACCTAAAGGACCTAATGCTGTTTCTCTCAGATTAAAAAATAAATAAGTAGTGCTTGCTTTGGCAGCACATATACTAAAATAATAATAAATAAGTAAAAAGCTTGCCAATAAATACATAGCTACATTGCTTTACCTTAAAGTGAAAGTTTTTAGATCATCTGCCATGAAAACGGTTGACAGAAAAACCTATGCACTTACAACACCCCTACTAAGAGATCTAGGAGCATTTAGCTGAAGAAAATCTAAAACTGTCAAGAAAGCAACTTTATGACCATAATCCTTGTCTGCTGAGAAATCCTGCAATGCTTTCATCAAGGACATCATGTTTTCTCAGATGTTCTATGAACCATCCCACTCTGGTAATTATCTGCTGCTGAGTAAGTCCTTTGCATTTATTCAAGGCTATCCCCATAAAACCCAACCAAGATGGCTAAAACAGATTAACTTCTCATCAGTATGCTTTAAAAGTAATATAAAACAGATTCCATTTACCCCCTAAAATTTTTTCTAGAGAGATTATACCTAAATCTAGACATTACTATGGGCATCTGCAAGGTCAAACAACATTTACAGAATAAGTCACTTTTCCAGAAAAGATTACAGTAGATTTTTATTCCTCTGCCATTTTGTCAAAAAGTCTCCCTAGTTGCTGACATTACCCTGAAAGTTATTTATGGGTAAGATAAATAAAGTTTCCTTTATTTATGGGTAAGATAAATAAAGTTGCTTTATTTATTTAAGATAAATAAAGTTTATTTATGGGTAAGATAAATAAAGTTGCTGACATTACCCATAAAGTTATTTATGGGAAAGATAATATGGCTCACCTCAAGATTTTGGGGGTTTCCTTAATCATAAACAAATTAAATTGTTTTAAAGAGTATTTTAGTTTATTCTAACACTTTAAAAATTAAGGAGGATCATACAGTTTACAACATAACCAGAATAACTGACTACCCAAAGCATTTCATTTCCAACCATGCTAGATAAAACAATTTACTGAAATTGACTGTAATTACCTCTCTAGAGTAGTTATTAGTGAGCTGATTAAAGGCTAAATTCATAAAAATTATGATACAGATTTATTCAAAAAAATATCAAATGCCTTTTATACGACTGCTCTAATGTAGTAGGCAGCTAACTTTTATATACTGGACATTACACTAGGACCTCTACTTGATAAGGTGAAATTGTGTGGGAGATATATTCTTCCTTTCCTTAATTTTTCCTTCTTTTCTTCCTTTTTACCTTCCTTTTTCACTTCCATCCTCTCTTTATTCTGGCTTCCATTCACATATTCAAGTTAGGAGATTTAGTTAACATATTTGCCGAGCCTTCATAAAAGTTTAGGATGCAAAAAACGAATGAAATCTATTCTTAAATTTAGAGGTATATATACACTAATCCCCATAACCTGTGAATATGTTATTTAACATGGCAAAAGGACTTGGCAAATTAGGTTAAGTTTACAAACCTTGAGATGAGGAAATAATCCTGGATTATCCTGGTCTGGGTGGACCCAATTTAATCGCAGGAATCTTCAAAAACAAAGAACATTTTGACTGCAGTTAGAGAAGGCGATGACTGGTCATCTGAGAAATGGCAGTAGAAAGGACTCACCACTCTCCTGCTAGTTCTGAGATGTAGGGGGTCCTTAGGAGCAAGGGCAGCCTCCAGCTGACAGCCAGCAAAGAGACCTCAGTCCTACAACCACACAGAACTCAATTCTGCTAACACTTTAATGAGCAAGCAAATGGATTCTCCCCTAGAGTCTTCAGAAATATGCCAACACCTTGGCTTTAGCTCAGTGAGAGCAACACTGGACCTCTGATCTATAGAGCAACTCTAAAATAATAACTTAGTGCTATTTTAGGCCACTAACTTTATAATAATTTGTTATGACAGCAATGGAATACTAATACGAAGGGGCTATAATCTAGCAGAAAACAAGAAATACAACACATTAAAATGGGATATGGCAAATGCTTTAGGAGTAGAATAAAGAAAGTACTATGAGTGTATTAATTTCCTGGGACTGCATAACAAAGTACCACAGATTGGGTGGCTTACATAGTAGAAATTAATTTTCTCACGATTTTGAAATCTAGAAAGCAGATTTGGTTTCTTCTGAGTCCTCTCTTGCTGGCTCATAGACGGCTGCCTTCCTGCTGTGTCCTCACATGATCTTTCCTCTATGTGTGCACATGTTGGTGTCTTAATCTCCTCCCCTTATAAAAACACCAATATAGGGTATAATAGGGCCCACCCATATGACCTTATTTTACCTTAATTACCCTTATAAAGTCCTCACCTCCATATACAGTCATATTGTAAGAATTAAAAGGTTAACATGTAAATTTGGGAGGGACAAATTTAGCCCACAAAAGTGGGATTACTGAGTAAAGAGTAACTTGGAAAAAAATTTATAAAGGAGATTATATATTTGATTAGACTATTTCTCAGGCAAAAAAAAAGGAAGGGGAGGGGCATTAAGCTTGAATGGATTACCATATGCAAAGTCACTGATTCTTTAGACTACTAGTCTTTCTTTGATAAAAACATTTGATCAAAAAGTACTAGAAGAATATATATTTCAAAGTCAAATTCCCTCTACCTGCTCTCTACCATCTGCCTTTAGACAAAGATACAACCCCTCTTCATAATCTTGTGTATTCTTCCATATGATTTGAATTCACATGCAAGCATGTATTTATTTACACCAAAAAAATGGATATTGCTGGGCTACTTGATTTTTACAACTTGAAAACATGTATTTAATACATATCTCCGTAATTATAATGACTATATAGTATTCCATTTCAGGAATATACCATAATTTATTTAGTCCCATTTTTTTTGCTCTTACAAATAAAGCTGCAATAAACATTTCTTTATATACCTATATTTATCTATAGATAAATAGATGAAATAGACTGAACTTAATGGATGCAAAAGATTGTTTTGTTATTTTTGTTGATTTTTTTGTTGTTGTTTTTTACTACTGTCTTTAACAATGGTTCTAAAAGTATGGTCCCTGAACTATCAGCATTAATATCAATATCACCAGGAAATTTGGAAATGAAAGTTCTTAAGTCTCAGAGAGAAAGTTCTTAAGTCCCAGACCTACTGAACCAGAAACTCTGGAGATGAAACCTGCAATCCGTGTTTTAACATGCCCTCCAAGTGCTTCTGCTGTATGTTAAAGTTTAATAATCACGGCTCTAATCTCTCCCCCATTTCTACTCCTTCAGGACACCTCAGGCAGATCCCTTAGCTTCCACATATCTTCCCATTTCACTACTATTTTCAGGCATTAAAACGTCTTATAGAGTTTAAATAGAAAATTTGATTTTGCAATCAATCCAAGAACTAAATAATGACAGTGCAGAAGGGTGAGATCATTTATTCTTTCTCTTTTTTTCTTTTTCAGTCTCATTTGTCTAAGCTATTTTTGAATTTCTTTTTCTTTTCTGAGACCTGGAAGAAGAGTTGGGGAAAAGGGGAAACCATTTCTTAAATGATTAGTGCTATTGTAATTCACCATCAGGATCCTCACCAGGCAGTTACTCAAATGCAGATTTTCTGGAAGACCCCCACAGGCATTTCTAGTTTGCACAGTACCAGGATAGGGGTGATGTACTCTCTGGTTGACCTCTTGCAGCTCACTACTCCATCAGCCCCATCAACTGCCTCTCTACGACCAGGCCTTGGCAGCCCACTGCACAGTCTCTTATTACTGGAATTGTCTTGCCCCCAAAGTTTACCATGTTGATTGATAATGGCTCAAACGTGGTTATCCTCCATAGCAGTGGAGAATAGCAAACCCATAGCAAATTCATGCATCTGTGTCATGCTCATTGTTGGGAGTATAGATGAGTCTTCTGCTATCCCTTCTCTCCCAACCTTTACAGTTTGAGAGGTTATGATGAAAAGTAATCCTTTTTCCATCTGAAATAAAAATCAAATACATGAGAGATATAGGAGTCCAAAATAAGGGGGGGGGGCAGATGAGCTGTTATTGATAAAAGCTTGTTTGCAGGAAATAGCTTAGAACTTTGCTCATAATACTTGCTAATGCATCACTCCTAAATGAGATGGAATTATCTGCCCAGTCATAGGCACAGCTGGAAGACTGTAATACTCTTCCCACAAAGGGAAGATAAGAGTATCCCACAATCCTTATCAGAAATTCAGATGAAGAGGCATAATTCTGGTGAACAGATTGTCACCCAAAGAATGGAAAAAGGGAAAGACTGAGACAGAATAGTCAGCTCCTTTTCCCAGACTCATCAGATAAATTGTCCTCTTTCCAAGAAATGAGTGAACAATGTAAAGAGAAGCAAGACTTTAGCCTAACTCAATATTGTCCAGCAGAAATATCATATGAACCACAAATGCTAGCCACATATAGAATTTTAAATTGTCCAATAGCCACATTAAAAAGGAAATAAAAAAATAAGTGAAAAATTTAATAATATGTTTTTATTAACCAGTATTCCAAAATACTACCATTTCATCAAGGAACAATATTTTAAAATTGATATATATTATTCTTTTTCTTATACTAAATCTTCAAATCCAATGTATATTTGACACTTTCAGCACATTTGAATTAGGACTAGCTGCATTTCAAATGTTCAGTAAAAGCATCTCCAATATGGCTATTGTATGAGATAGTTCAGGGCTACTTCAACACTTTCAACACTGAATATAATGAAAAAGGATAGAAAGCCTTCCCTACCATCAGCCAACTTCCAGATTTCAAAATTTTCCAGGCATAAAAGACACAATGGCTTCTATGTTCATGACATCTTCCACCACCACCCTAAGGTCCAATACCACAAGTCATGAGTTATTAGGTCCCCCAACTTTTTTTTCCATGAGAATTAAGATGGACATACAAGTGTCTGCAGCTGGGCAAGCATCCCTGCTGAGAAGTGTGATCTCAATTTCCTATAATTTGAATGTCACTCTGATCACCACAAGCAGATCTTTTCGTGCCCTCTTACCTTGGATGGAAAGGAAAATTTGTCTACAGCAAGAGTCAGAGGACCAATTTAAGTTTTCAAGCTCTGTTGATGAGTGTGTATGTAGGGGACGGACAGTATGCCTTGAAGTAGTTATTGTCTATCATCTCCAAATTTGGAGCTTCATGGACTTCTGAAACACTAGAAAAATTCCCATTGCATATCGTGTATTATATCCTTGGAAATATATCTGAAAGATACATTCATGAATGTGGAATTGCTGGATTACAGGGAATGTACTTCTTGTTTTTATCATTTGGAAGACACTATTAACTGGCTATTGCAAAGCCATACTCAACCTATGTCTCCTTTACCACTTCTCATTAAAATGGCTGGAAGCCAAATACTAGTTTTCTAAATCTTCTTTGGCTGTAGGAAGGGTCTTAGGACTCGATTTGGCCCTTGAAACATGAACAAACGTTTCTGAAGGAACACCTGAAGATCCCTTTATTTTCCTTAAAGCTGGCATAGCCCTTCTCTCTTCCATCTTTTCATTGCTTTGGCTCCAGAAATGATATCTGAATCACCAACAGTCATTTTGGGACAATGAGGTGAGAGATATGAAGAGCAGGCTAACATTGAGCTGGCACTGACATCATAAACTGCTGACCCAGCAATTAACTTCATACTTCTCAACATGGAAAGAAAAATAAACCTTATTTGTTTAAACCACCCTAAAACAAATTTTCTGTTACTTTCAACCAAAACATTCCTAAATGATCTGTCCATTGCCAGAAGCCTCTCTAATAAGTTGTATCATATCCATCTGACCGTGTTTATACCAACAGTGTGTAAAAGTGAATGATCACCCTATATATCCCTGTCAATACTAGTCATTAAGAGTTTTAGTGTCTGTCAGTCTGATAGGTGAAAAGTGGTATCTCATATTCTTTTAATCTCCAAGGACCGAGATTTAATTTTATTTTTAAATTAGCTCTCTTACCTGTAGACAAATATTCCTGTCCACACACTATTTCCCAAAGCTGTCAACCCCTGTCAGGATATGTCATTAGTCAAAAAAAAATGTGTTCAAACACTTTAAACTATACTAATACAAATTTATAACCTGTAATAATAATAATTATAATAATTATAATATTTGTAATGATACACAATCACCCTATTATATATTCTTTGTGATAGACATATAAAAGTATCAAAATAGGCCATTTTAACACAAATATTATATATGTGACTTGTCCTAGACAATGGGAAAATCTGTGACTTAAAGGCAATGAATAAACTTTGCCTATAAAAGTCCTCATTTTCCAAAGAATTTAGAACTCTACATACCTTAAAGATTTATCTTCTCTTGATCTTGCTTAGATAGGAAAAACTCCTAGGTTAGTATTATTTGGTGCACCATGCTATCATTGCCAAGATTTTAAGCTCCCACTGGCTAACAGTGGGACATCTTCTTGTTGCAAAGCAAAAAAAAAAAAAAAAAGAAAAAAAAATTTATCTAATTGGATCATAAGGAAAAACATCTCTTTATTTTGAGTTTCTTTTATCTAATTGGATCATAAGGAAAAACATCTCTTTATTTTGAGTTTCTTTTATCTTACCCTTGTTACAGTTATATGTGAGCTAAAAATATATTCAAAAAGATTACAATTGATTTTTATGCCAATTATACTTACTCAGTTTAACCGTATTTAAAGAGTCAGGATTCATATCAAATATGTTTTCTAGCATACCCTATAAATATACACAATTAATTCTCTATTAGCGGTATTACTGTTTTCTTGAAATTCTGTATTATCTCATACTAACAACATATTGCATAAATTTGAGATGTTTGGAATATGATAATTTTGTAAGTGTGGTAAGATTTTCTTAGTAATGTTATAATTACCACAATCAGAAACTCATCCCAGTTGATTGTGATGAGCATGCAATCAGCAACAACAATGTCAAAACTGTCTGCTGCAGCAATAAATATTGAACCTAGATAAGAAGTGGCAGTTCTTCAGCAAGCTCTCTGTGAGGAAGTCAGGCCATCTATATTAGTCCCTCCTGCATGAGCCTTTGTTGCCTCAGAACTTCCCTCAACTCAGGGTTCCTGGATGGCTCAATTGGTTGAGCCTCCAACTTCAGCTCTGGTCCTGATCTCATGGTTTGTGAGTCCGAGCCCCACATTGGGCTCTGTGCTGAAAACTCAGGGCCTGGAGCCTGCTTCAGATTCCATGTCTCCCTTTCTCTCTCTGCCCTTCTCCTGCTTGTGCGTGCTCTCTCTCTGTCTCTCTCTCTCTCTCTCTCTCTCTCTCTCAAAAATAAATAAACATTAAGCAAAATTAAAAAGAAAACAGAACTTCCCTCAACTCTTGTCCCCCAGATCATTGGTACCTTGAACAGGGGTGGTCCTGGTAGGTACCTCAGATTACTGAATGTTGCACATTCCCTTTCCTTCTTGCTCTCTCTGTCTGGGGCTGTTTCTAATATTACACTTCCAAAACCTCCACAGTGTACTTCACTGGGTCTCCAAAGTCTTCACCATTTTAAAATTCCTCTAAGATGGTTATGTTTGTCAGAAAGGGGTCTAAATTTGAAACATCTCTATTTAAACCAAACACCCAATTTTATCCCCTTCACTGGGATTGTTGATTTTGCCCTCTTTTGTCCTATATTGTATTAATTTCCGATCACCTGTCCACCATAATTAATTAACAAAGCTGTAGGGTATAGTAGTAGAGACTACCTGTGTTCAAATTTCCAACTTGGATATCCACTCTCTGTGTGATTGTAGGGAAATTACTTAAATAATTAGTAGCTGTTTCCTCATCTCCTTCATAGAACTGTTTGAAAGAGGAAAGCCCTGCAAAGCCCATAGAAAATATCTGGCATGTAGAAAGTGTTCTATAACATTTCGTATTAATAACCTCATATAGTATGAAGCCAATTATAAACCCCCCAAATGTTAATATAAAAATGATTTGTACTAAAGGATGCTATCAAACTAAATGGCGAAGAAGGAGGAAGAGAAAAGAGATCAGTGATCTAGGTATCAATGAAAAGGAGGAAAAGAAGCAGGAGAAGCAATAGGCTAAAACATATGAAACTGCTATTTTTGTAGATCAAAAACTGGTAATTTCTTATCAATCAACCCCGCAGAAAAGACATTAAACAAAAATAGTGTCTGAGATGTTGCTGGACAAGAATGAACTCCAAATTGACATTGGAGCCATCCTAGAATTACCTGAAAAGAGATAAAGAGACAAATACCTGAAAGAGAAGGGTTTTTCTGAGAAAGAATGAAGAAAATGAATTTTCAAACACCTTAAATCCAATAAACCAAGTAGGGAAAGGAAGGAGAATGGTGAATTACAGTGAGATCTGGATACCACATTTTGACTAAGTATATGGAAGGAAGCTCCTTGCCAGCCATCATATAGAATTAAAATTATCTTTATAAAAAGGTGTTGGCATTTCAACACTGGGATAAGTAAACTTATAATGCACAGGAAGCTTTTAAGAAAAGCTTATTCTTACCAAAAGTATGTGATCAGTATAACCAATTAAAACTGGGAAGTGTATCATGATTATTGCTATTATTCTCGTGTTCAGAATAGATTCTCATTGTGTTAATAGAATACTTAAAATTTAGAATAGTTTCGATTTTAGCTCAATTTGCTGCCTGTTGGATGTGTGAGAGATAGGAGAGCCTATCTCTCTTATAGAATCCAAACTCCTTACCCTTGTCCTTGGTGTCCTTTGTAATTTGACTCTTGCCTCCCTCTTTAAAAAAAATTTTTTAACATTTATTATTGAGAGACAGAGAGACACAGAACGTGAGTAGGGGAGGGGTAGAGAGAGGGGGAGACACAGAATCTGAAGTAGCCTCCAGGCTCTGAGCTGTCAGCACAGAGCCTGATGCGGGGCCAAACTCACAAACTGCAAGATCATGACCTGAGCCACCCAGGCGCCCCTTGCCTCCTTCTTTAAATTTATTTCCTACCACTTTATTCTCTTCCCTTTTATTCCCCCCATTAGTGGGAGAAACCATATCATCTATAATCCAAACTAAAACAATTCTAAGAGTGAATATAGGTCTTTAAAATAATTAAACTAATGTAAACATTAATTTCTTGCTGAAAGTTGTTTTTATTATCCTGCTGGACATATAAAATTATTCAATTTAAAAACTATTTTCAAAATTAAAGTTTTATTTGGAATGTAGAGATAACATATGCAAGTATACATTAAAGGGGGAAACTACTTTATCTTGATTATCAGAATATTAAAAAATGACAAACAGCATAAATATTACTGCTACATACACAAATAAGTTTTAATAAGTTTCTCAGTTGTATCTGTCCCTAAATCATATCTCACTGGTATTTCTCTAAAGAATGTATTTTAATTGTCTTATTATTTAATATTTTTATGAAATTGCCTGCAATCTTCTTCAAAACCAAATAGAACATTAATATATTTGAAACTGTTGATATCTTCAGTAGAATCTTTTCTGCAATCACAATAATTTTCTTAAAAAAATATTTTCTCTACAGAACTGGGGTAACTGATAAGCTCAAACGAATATCAGTATTCTCAATTCTAATCTTTCATTATTTAAATGAGTAGATATTCCATCATAAATATTTTTGTAAGCATATCTTTCTTACCTACAGAGAATTTATCTTTGACAAACATTTTTACATGAAAAATTTATCAAGTAGGTCATCTCTATAATTGTGTTAGATGTTCTGCCAAATTTAGATCTTACAAAATTAGAGGCCTTCTTCATATCACTCCTCTTGATTCAAGAAGCAGAAAAACTGGGTCTCAGTTTGAGGTTCAAAACCTTAATCACTCAGTGGAAATTCTACATAGCTTTCTTCTGTCCCTAAGACTTTTAATATCATGCTTTACAAGAGACATTCAATGTGAGAAGCTCCTACCTACCATGGTTCGATGATTGCAGAGGAGCTAGACAATCTCACTAAGATATTCATGATGTTGGGAATATGATGACTTAAAGGCCTCCCTACACAGAATAATGGTCTTTTGATATTGTAGATATGCTATTTTAGGGGGAAAATTCTTTTACTTTCATCTCTATGGATTTTTATGAGACCTTTAACATTATTAAGAAGAACTGAAAAACCAATGAAGAAATGATGAAAGTAACTGATTTGGCTAATATCCCTATATTTGGTTCTTCAAGCTCTTTAGAATGGGAATGGAATCTGTTCTCCTGGTTTAATTTTGGCACTCTTGGATTTGGAGTTAGAAGTCTATGACCTCTAATTATTCTCATAGTACTTGTCTGAATGGCACCATTCAAATGTGTGTCTCTAGCACCTTAAATGTTGTTCTACAGCCACTGTCCTATCAAGTGATTCAAAAAAATAATCATCTTACAAGAAGAACAAGAAAGCCTGACCTATGTTGCAGTTGAAATGACTGGCCATCAGCAACTTTCTATGCAATCATGACTCTCCAAAATGTGATGTAGATCTTGGTTGATTGTTTTCCTATGTGATAATGATGTACCTATTCCCCAGCTTGGGCTGAAAAATAACAAATAGGGTTGAGGAATTGAGACCATCTGTGTCACTATGACTTAGATAAGACTGTAGATCATCTATGTCAACACGACTTAGTTGTTTCAAGAAATTGTGCCAAGCAAAAATAAGGCTGTAAATCTATAAATAACTTCAGTGTTTGCTTCTGGAAATTCTCACAGATCAATTTACTGGAGGCAAGAGACTGCTCATCTGAGAAACCACTTGCTTGGCAATCAGAGTTTATTTATCAAGATTTTGCATCATGACCCTTGTTTCTCTATGTCCACCAATTCTAAACTATTATATCATTACCCCGTTTAAATCCAATCAGTTCCCTATCTTTAAAGACCTTAAACAACTTCAGCTTGCAGAGTAAAGACCTGTAAGTATTACGCTTCTGACCTTTCCTTTCTGAAACACTAAGACTCTATTAAGATGGTAAACTCCCTTACTATAGAAGTCTTAAAATAAAAAATTTAAATATAAAATAAATTTAAAATTTATTTAAAAGAAATTAAAAATTAAAATAAAAATTTTAAATAAAAAAGAAATATTTATTTATATATTATATGTAGTAATAGAATTATAATAAGATAATAATTATTATATTTATCTGTTAATCTAATATTTATGAACAGGTTGTCTGATGAGGTTTTATAGAATTCAACATATCCTATCATGTTTCTTTGGCCATTAATCTCCCATTGTCCAATGTCATGGCTCTCCTTAGTCTAAAACTTCCAATACATTTCCCCCTCTCCTCTCTTCTTCTGAGGATCCTTGTTTATTTTACTTAAAAAAAAAAAACTATAATCAATCAAAGTATAACTTCTATAGGCTCCCATCACCAAATCTATCAGCCTACCTGAATCTGTATCAGCCTATCTGGACTCAAATATTCTCTTTTTTGGCTTTTTCTTATTAGACAGACACCCTTCATGCTCTTCTCAGGCCAACCCCATCACATACACTGGAGTTCATCTTATCTCATGGAATCAAGAACTACTCACCCACAATTTCTAGTAAGTACAGAGCCAACATTTTAACAATGTCCGGAGACCTTCCATGATTTCACATTCTACTTTCTTTTTTTTTTTTAATTTTTTTTTCAACGTTTATTTATTTTTGGGACAGAGAGAGACAGAGCATGAACGGGGGAGGGGCAGAGAGAGAGGGAGACACAGAATCGGAAACAGGCTCCAGGCTCTGAGCCATCAACCCAGAGCCTGACGCGGGGCTCGAACTCACGGACCGCGAGATCGTGACCTGGCTGAAGTCAGACGCTTAACCGACTGCGCCACCCAGGCGCCCCCACATTCTACTTTCTGACCACATTCTTTCACAGCTCTCCTACTCATTGCCCTAAAGTTTTACTGGACTTCAAATGTACCCAGTAAGCTCCTGCCACAGGGATTTACACTTGTTCTTAACTCAGCCTAGAAACTTCTTCCTTAGAATGCTGCAGAGCTTGCTCTCTCCCATTCTTAAGTTTTCTGTTCAAATGTTACTTTGTCATGGAGGCTCTCTCTGGCTATAGTATAAAAAGCGTTCTTCCCTGCTGTCATTCTCTATGCACTGAATGTATATTATTTTTATTCATAGCATTAATTACTGCTGGTTATATTATATAACTATCTGTCTACCTAATTATTATCTTTCTTCCTCCATGAGAACATGGCTCCACAAGAGCAAGGATTTTGTCTTAGTTACTTCTGTGTCTCCTAAATCTAGAATAGTGCTTGGCACATAAAAGGTGAACAATAAACACAGTAAATGAATGATGCCTTTTAGCCATATTTTCCATAATAATTTTCATGTCTGTTATGTATCTTTCTGAACAGTATTTATGACAATTCATTTCAAAAGTATCAGAGTGGATAGAAAGAAATTTGTTATTATTGTAATCATAATTGACTGTCTTGTTTCATACTAGTTCCCATCACTTTTTCCATAAACACTCCATTCTGTAAAAAAAAAAAAAAAAAGTTAACAAAGAACCTACTTATTAAAGTTTGAATAAACAGGAGTTTTTCATCTGGCAATAGAGTAACAGCATTGAGCCAGTTGTCTGAGCCCCAAGTTTCCAAAAGGAAAGGTGAACAGGGCCCTACTGCCTACCCATCTAGTGGATTGCACTCCAGAAGACACATCCTGAGCTTAGAGCCTTCAGGTCTTCTACAATGGACAGTAAGTCAGCCTGACTTTTATCCAGAGGAAGACATCACTATACCAGACTATAAACAGACTTGCCCTTTGCTCCAGAAGATACTATCTCCATTATGTAAGGCTGCTCACTATACTCATATCCCTGAAAAAGTAATCTGGGAAGATAGCAGCAATGCCTCTGTTCACAAGATATACAGGAATGGGAGAGCCTGTCTCTCTACAGGCACAATTTAACATTAATTCCAAATACATGTGGCAACAAAGCTCCTGATGCACTTTGAGAGTTCTTTTCTGAAACTCATTTTTTTTCAACACTCCTCCACAATACCATTTGCCTTTCCCTTATTTAGTAATCAGATAATAAATTCCCTAGTCTGGGAAGCTCCCATGATCCCTTGAGGTTGAAATAGGTGACCCTTATTTCCACAGAATTCTGTACATACACTAACTACCATATCAGGCATCATTTTGTATTTCAGTGGCCCTATTGTCTTTTTCCCCTCTAAGCCATATGCCCTTGAGGGCAGGAGCTGTGATTTATTAATCAATTTGCTTCTGGAAACTTAAAACAGGATTTGACCTATTGTTAATTCTCACTAAATATTTGATCTTAAGAGTATGAGATATTTGAGGCACCTGGGTGGTGCAGTCATTTAAGAATCAAACTGATTTTGGCTCAGGTCATGATCCCAAGATTGTGAGATCAAGACCTACATTCAGCTCTGCACTGAACGTGGAGTCTGCTTAAGATTCTCTATCCCTCCCTCCCTCCCTCTCTCTCTCTCCTCCTCCTTCTATCCCTCCCCCCTCTTTTGAAAGCTCTCCCTCTCTTTCTCTGTCTCTATCTAAAAAGAAAAAAGGAATATGGGATATTTTTATAATATCACAATTTTTAACTCTTTATTAATATTAGAGATTATGCAAAATATTTCCTGAGATGCATCTTCATGAAGAGGTGACATTTCAGTTAATTCAGAAAAAAAAGGTAAAAATTCCAATTGAAAAGGATTTAAGATACTTGATAGAAAGTTGATGTCACTAAAATTAATTCTTAAAAATATTTTTTAATAGTGTGTCACAATGCTCCATTAGTTATCCAGGAATCCTAGATAAGCAGATCCCAATACAGGCAAACTATACCTTTCAACACTAGACAAAATATTGTGATTATTTTCAAATTAAAGAATGATTTGTTCTAGAACCAATACCCTAGGATAGTCTTACATTTTCTGAGAATTGTAAGGAGAAAAAAAAACACACTTTGTCTCATATACTCTGATATATTTAATTAAATCTATATAAATATTCTTTATTTTTTTCTGGTTTATTTCCTGAAATAGGAATTTCAGGAGAGTGTCTTCTAGAAATACTATGGAATTAATTGTGTTATATTAAAGACAAGTACATTACATCCTAAGCACTATCAGAAATAAGATTTTCATAATAAAAGTGAACTCAAAACCTACAATACGTCATATTTTCTCTATTTTTAAAAACTTAAGTTACCATGACAACAAAGTAACCTGATGAATCTAATAGCTTTTTGTTGCAATTAAGATTTTTTTCCCCAAGAAAACAGAAAATTTTGTTCTCCTTTAAGAATTTATATTGTACTGGACAAAATCTGCTATAAAATCAGTTAAAATTAAAATCTCCAATTAAAATAATGCATCTTTTAGAAATAATATGTGCCAGAAATTTCAGAATCCTACTGAGTCTTGAAATTATTCATTCTTCTACTTAATCCCCAGGCATCTTGAATTTCAATACTTTTCAATAATTTCTCTGACAATGGCATATAGAACTAAGGGTGAAATGACACAAATTAGCTATGAATTGGCATTTTGAATGACATTGCAAAAGCTCAACATTAGTTGGGATCCAGCCAAAAGATCATAGGATAGAGAAGTGACATTCCTTCCTTATTAATTAGGTAGTTCTAATATTGCACACTATTTTAGGAATAATGATTTTTCTTAAATATGTTAATGCAGATGCTAATTTCCAAAGAGTTTCTCCACCAATATTGCTTCAATGGTGAGATCATTCTAAAATCCCACAGTGCAAAATATTACCTTAAAATAGTCCACAATAGAATGTATCTTAGCCCATTCATTTATGTGCTCAACAACAAAAGGGAATGTGAAGGTTATTTAATCCTGACAATTAAAAGTAAATACTGAGAAAAATGTTTTAGACATTTATGTAACTCTCATTTATCAGGTTAAATACACTTGCTTATACATAATTTTACTGAATAAACTTGGTCTATAACTAAGATTTTTGTAATTGCTTCCCATCATAATCTTTTGAGATTATAGTTATCAAATGTAGTTAAAAACAACAATAATAACCAGTAGAGAAAAGTAAATTGATCCCAATATACTACCTTTCCACACCTAATGAGTATCACTTAGACACACTAAGAGTTTCTCATCAAGTTAATAGCTACCAGTCTAATAAAGAAGCCATTAGTATATGGATAAGGGATATAGTTAATTCTACCAATTTGTTAAATGTGTTTTTTTAATGTTTATTTATTTTTGAGAGACAGAGTGGAAGTGGGGGAAGGGCAGAGAGAGAAGGATACACAGAGCCCGAAACAGGCTCCAGGCTCTGAGTTATCAGCACAGAGCCCAGCCCAATGCAGGGCTTGAACTCATGAACCACAAGATCATGACCTGAGCTGAAGTCAGATGCTCAACTGACTGAGCCACCCAGGAGCCCCAAATGTTATTTGTTATTAAATATAAATGTGAGATTTTATGTAGATATTACCAGTCCTTTGTATCTGAAAGAAAATTATCTAGATAGAAACCATTATGCATAATTAAATCTATTGACGATTAATAGCTAAATCATACCATATATATGTGATTTAAAATCTGATGGCTAAGCAAAAATATACAATGTACAAGCAGCACTGAAGCTAACCTTTTGACATTTTAAGCAAAATATATTATTCTAACTTTCTAGATTACATAAAATTGAAAGTAGTCATTGGCTAACAGTCAATGACACTGTGTGCCAGATTCTGTCCTAAGCATTTTATTTTTTTAAATATTAATTTATTTATTTTGACAGAGGGAGAGAGAGAATCCCAAGCAGGTTCCGCACCATTGGCACAGAGCTCAACGTAGGGCTTGAACTCAGGAAATGTGAGATCATGACCTGAGCCAAAACCAAGAGTCAGATGTTTAACCAACTGAGTCACCCAGGCTCCCTGTCCTAAGCATTTTATAAATATAATCATACTTAAGCCTTGCAAAAACATTAAAAGTAATTATTATCATTCGCATTTCATATGGTAATGAAACTGAATCTCCCAGAAAGACAGCCATGACAAGGAATACACAGTGGAATTCTGAGCAGTGATTCTTCTGATCTAGGTCTTACTCCAGATCTGGGCTCTGAGTCACATGCTACAATCCAATGGCTTAGTCTCCTCTCCAATTTTTCATTGGTTGACATTTTAATTGTATGCCAATCTAGTTCTGTAATGGCCACCATATTTGGAGATTGTCACTCACAGAAGCTTTTGGATGTCCTAGGATATTAGTCATATGCTCTGAGGCACCACTGGAAAAGTACCATGAAGGGGCAGATTGTTGACACTCCCTCACATATAGGGTCATCAGATTTAGCAAATAAGAATACAGGATACCTACTTTAAATTTAATTGCAGATAGAATTTGAATTTCAAATATTGCCTAGAACATACTTACACTAAAAATTATGTTGTTTATCTCAAATTCTAGTTTAACTGGGTGTCCTGTATTTTGCCCAGCTACCTATTCCTATTCACCCCACACACAGCTGT
Organism: Prionailurus viverrinus; assembly: GCF_022837055.1. Lineage (NCBI taxonomy): Eukaryota > Metazoa > Chordata > Mammalia > Carnivora > Felidae > Prionailurus > Prionailurus viverrinus. Next base: position 102,390,860 of record NC_062567.1, read on the forward strand.
GAATGCTAACTGTAGCTCAAATTCCAAATTAGATTTTGGAAAACACATTAGCATTAATTTTTTTTAAGTGTTTATTTATTTATTTTGAGAGAGAGAGAGAGAAAAAAAATGTATGTGCAACCAGGGAAGGGGCAGAATGAAAGAAGGAAACAGAATCCGAAGCAGGCTCCATGCCATCAGTGTGGAGCCCAACTCGGGCCTCTATCTCATGAACCGTGAGATGGTGACCTGAACCCAAGTCAAGAGTCAGAGGTTTAATCGACTGAGTCACTCAGGCGTCCTGTTAGCATTAATTTTTTAAAACCATAACTGGAGATATCACAGTTGAGGAACCCAAAGCCTATGGAGAAAAAGAAAAAAAGACCACAAGCAAACTTATAAGACAAACTCATTTTACTTGTACTAAAACAAAAAAAAAAATTACAAAAAACATTTAAGAAAATATTAATGGGATGTTAAATATTTTAACTTTATAATAATGAATATTGGGATGTTGCTTTCATTCATCATGAGATTTCATGGGAGAAGAAGGATGCTATTATAACAGTATTTATAAAAGACAAGAATTGTATAGATTCAAAAAGTCTATTTTTGTGTTTGTGTCTTTAGTAAGCTTCTATTGGCTTTTTTTAAGTCAATATACAATGGTTCAAATTATTCAGAAAATATATACCTATATTCTACTTTTTCATCTATATTGCTTTATTTTTGAGAAAACATGAAATTTGAGCTAAGAACCTTTTCTGAAATTCTCCTTATCCTCTTTATAAAGTTGTAGCAAAATAGTCGTCTCTTCTGTAGATGTGTCCTTATAATATAATTACACACATGCTCAAGGTACAAACTTTTTTCAGTTGATTTCAAAGAAAGGCCTAGCTTCCTGTCATTACAGTCTCCAAAACCACATCTGGTTTCTTTTGTAAAGCTGCAATGAACTGACATTTTAATCCAAAATACTCAGTGTCTGTATTTTTTCTGGAAGCTGAATTGTCCCCGTCATTACCAGCATTCTGCACACTTTAGCAATAGAAAGGAGATTTAAAAAAAATTCTATACATGCCTATTTACATAATTTTTACATAATTCTTTCTTTGCCTCTATATTAGTCTGCTTTGGCTGGATTATGATTTATAAAAAAACAACTGCAAAACTGCATTAACTTCAGAAAATAATAACTTTCTAATTCTAGTTATATGTACACTTCTGTGCTCTGCTGCCATAGCTCTGCTCCAAGTAATATTTTGGGTTCATACCTACTACATGTGTTTTCTCATTTAGGGACCCTCGTCAAAGGAACAGCTTCTCTCTGAGACACTTCCTTCTCCTGGCAAAGGGATCAAGAACAAAAGGCCTGGCAGAAACTTTGAACATGGCATACATCATGTCTGCTCACATTCTACTTGCCAATGTAAGTCATATGACCCAAAGTCAATAGAGTGTGAAAGATCCTTCTCTAAAACTTTTTATGGTGGCAGGCAGGGATAAATAATCCTCTTGCAAGACAGAGTGGATAGCTAGGTACAATGATACAATATACTACAATTTCTGAGATACCACAGACTTCTGATTTTCTCCCGTTTCATTGATTCTTCCTTCTTAGTTTCTTTTTGTCAGTTCCTCATGCTCTTCCTTTTTTATTTTTTTTTTTTAACATTTATTCACTTTTTTGAGAGACAGAGTGTGAGTGGGGGAGGGGCAGAGAGAGAGATGCAGACACAGAATCTGAATCTGAAGCAGGCTCCAGGCTCTGAGCTGTCAGCACAAAGCCCAGTGCAGGGCTGGAACCCAGAAACCACCAGATCATGACCTGAGCTGAAGTCAGATGCTTAACTGACTGAGCCACCCAGGAGCCCCACTCCTCCTTTTCAAGTTTAAAGAATTCCTAAGATTATTGAGGAAGCTTTTCTTCTTCTATACGTATACTCTTTTCTTACTTAATCTCTACAATTCCAATGGTATTAAAATATTAACTGTAATTTAATGAGGCCCAAATGTGCATTTCATCCCCTACCCCACTGCTCTCTTAACATCTACAAAACAGAACTCTTGATTCATACACGTCATATCCCTTATGTTTCCACATATCACTAAGTAGTTCCAGTTGTGCAAGACAAAAACATGGGATTTATCCTGATGATCTATTTTTCTCATTTGTTACATCTAATCCATCACCAATTTCCAACAGTGTCATCTTTAGTATATATTTGAAATGGTTTACTTTATTTCTACTACTTCACTTCATCTCCAAGGAACCAGAATCATGGTAGGTTTGGAAGTTACATTAAAAAAAAAAATAGACACAATCCCATTTCTCAAAGAGTTTGCAATTTAACAACATGGACCAACACATGCATTTTTAGAGCTGTAAGATCGTATAATACATATAATATATAAATTAAGATAATATTTTAGTGCCAAGGGTCACACATGAGAAATAAATTAACTGCTTTTTCTAGTAAGAGAAGTTAATTATGAGAAAAATATCTCTTAGCTTTTTCTTATAAGATTAGTAGAATTTTATTATGCACTTTAATAATGGGTGTGGATGTGTTGGCGGAGAAGATTCAGGGGAGAGTGATATCGATATAAAGAATGGGAGAGAAAAGAAAATAAATAAATAAAAAGCTGGTGACCATGTAGAAAGTTGATGAACAATTCTGAGAACCTGAACTTGGATATTGAATCTGGAGGCTGAGAAAAAGGAATTCTATAAATAGGAGTTTACTTTTTTGCATAACTCAGTTTTAATGTTGGGAGGAGATAGATGGCTTTACACCAAGGTACAGAACCCTCAAGATATTTACAAATCTCGCTGGCTTCCTTGGTACCTAAATTATGTAGTGTATTTGAATGTCTCTATTAATAGCTAAATCCACAACATCAAAAAAAGTAGGAAAATGAAAGTCAGAATAAAACAAACAGAAAGAAATTGACCTATTTCTATTCTAGAATTATTTTGTTTCCTATACTCATTTTTAGAGATAAATCAAATATTTCAGAAAATGAAAACATATCACTTCGCTCTTACAAGTATTTATAGATATAAATACTACCTTAGTCTCTCAAACTCTTAGTTTTGTATCATGTTAAAAATCAATGAAAGTATTATTGATCTAGCATCTGAACATAAAATCTATAGATTCAGAACTCAGATTGTGGCTGCCCATCAGCCTGAAGCAAAAGGCTGCTAGAGGAATCTGAAAATAAAATTTAAGGTAGATAGGCATCCAAGATATGACTTATTCATGCTTTTATATTTTTAGTGCCAGTACTGAAGCTGAAATTGTCACTATTTTATGTTGGATTTATCTTGAATGTATTTTAAACATCAAGAATGAAGTGACAGATCCGATAAGTTATTTCAAGACTTTAATCTATAAAATGCCCCATGAGGTTCCACATATGCCCATAGAAAGACAGTAATATGTTCTGATAAATATATATAACACATTATTCTCTATTCTGCCAGTCCACTAAACAGATACAACCTTGGCCTCAAGGGGTAGATGTGAGGTGACATGTTATGTCTGCCTAGAAATCCCTGTTTGCTGATCCATCCTGTGTACTGCTCGCAGGATAAGTGGGGCCACTAGAAGAAGGAAAACTGTACTTAAATAAAAGTGCACATAAATAAATCCCATAGCAGTTCCTCTGATTAAACCCAGCTTTCTCTCCTAGATCTCCACTGCATTTCTAAAACTTTGCTTAAATGCCACCCTTTCTGAGGTCAGAGGTTTCATGTTTTGGGGGGTTTGAATAAATGTGTGTAGAGCCCTTACCATATGTTAAGCACTGTGCTAAGTGACTTACATGGATTATCTCATTTAATTCAATTCTTTCAAACACTTAGTGAAGTTGGTACTATTTTTATCCCCATTTTGTTGATAGAGAAGTTGAGATTTAAAGAGCTAAGTGATTTGCAGATCATAAAGCTAGAATACAGGTACTCTGGTCAAGATTGTTTTTTCAAGAATAAATCTTAAATCAGAAGGGCCATCGAAGCATATATTGAGGCATTTCTTTTCTTGCAAAGCTAAACATTTCTCCATTAAAATTTAAGATTTTTTTTCAAGGAAACAGAGAAGGGTAAAGAGGCAGCATGGAAATTATATCTCTTTAATTAGAGCATAAGGCAACTATTTCTCTTTATGGAAATAAGTCACAGTGCTCTAAAATAAATGAGTTGTCTTTATATTTTAGAAAGAATTGATTCACAATGCAATTTAACAAGTATCATATAGTCTACATATTTATTTTGTTTACATATTTACGCCCTACCCCATTCCACAAAGGAATTGAGTTACTCATAAAATGTTATTTATGAAGTCAAATTAGGTCCCTCCTCATATAACCAAGGATTGTAAGGTTGAAAGACACCTGGAATGCTATCTACATCAACCACACATAAATTATCTCAGTCCTCCTTTGTATCTATCTTACTGTAAGGATCAGGAGTGAATAGAAATTAACCATGTACAGAGGCAGACCATTCCATCAGCTAGGAATTTATTTACATAGCTTTTCCTCATATATTGAGCCAAAATTTGTCTTCCTACACCCTCTATTTGTTGATCCTAATATTATCTCTTGGGGCTATTCTTTTTTAACAGCTATATTTTAGAACATTTAATCATCACAAAAAGAAACCCTGTATCCTTTAGCAATTACTTGTCATCCCCCTGCAATGGTCTCCTGAGCCTAGGCAACAAATAACCTATTTTTCTGTCACAACAGATTGCTTATACTGGACATTTCATAAATATGGAATCTTACAATCGGTGAGTATTTTTTGACTGGCCTCTTTTCCTTAGCAGAATGTTTTTAAGATTTATCTACATTATAGCCACGTATCAATACTTTATTCTTTTTTATTGCTTAATAATATTTCATTGTATGAATAACATTGCATTTCTGAAATATTTTATTTATCCATTAATTAGTTGATTGATATTTGAGTTATTTCTACTTTTTAGCCATTTTAATAATACTACTATAACTATTTGTATACAAGATTTTTGTGGGCATACACTTTCATTTCTCTTGGGTATACAGTTGACCCTTGAATAATGCAGGGGTTTGGGGTGCTGACCCTTCATGCAGTCAAAATCTGCATATAACTTTTGACTCCCTTAAAATTTAACTACAATGTAGCCTACTATTAACCAGAAGCCTTACTGATAACATAAACAACACATCTCTTATATGTTTTATATATTATATACTGTATTATTAGAATAAAGTAAGCTGGAGAAAAGAAACTGCCATTAAGAAAATCATAATAAAGAAAATGCATTACAGTGCTTACTGTATTTATTTTAAAAGAATGCATGTATAAATGGACCCACACAGTTCAAATACATATTACTCAAGGATCAACTGTATTCCTAGACATAGGATTTCTGCATCATATGGTAATTCTACATTTAACATTTTGGGAAACTGCCAAACTGTTTTCCAAAAGGTTGTACCATTTTACATCCCTATCAGCAGTGAGTATAAAGGTTCCGAAATCTCTACATCTGCATGGATGCTTGTTATTATCCATCTTTCTTTCTGTAGCCACTCTTGTGGGTGTGAAGTGGTGTCTCGTTGTGGTTTTGGTTTGCATTTCCCTAATGGCTGGTGATGTTATCTTCTTTTCGTGCACGTTTGGCCATTTGTATATATTGTTTGGAGAAATGTCTATTCAAGTCTTTGTCTATTTTCTTAAATTGTGTTACTTTTAGTCATCAAATTGTAAGAGTCCTGCATATATTCTTCGTACAAGTCTTTTATCACATATATGATTTGCAAATATTTTATCCAGTGTTATGTATCCTCTTCACTTTCTAGCTATTATCATTTGCGGCACAATAGTATTTAATTTTACTGAAGTCCAATGTATCTATTTCCCATAAAGGCTCTTCCCCATAAGGGCCCTTCAAATATTTGAAAACAGCTCTAATGTCTGCATTAAATCTACACCTTAGCTAATCTGTATTTCTTCATCAAATATTCTAAACTCAAATATTTTCAATACACTCATTACTTTTCTCTGAACATAGTCATCTTCAAGTATGAACTGGATAATTCAGTTATTATCCAGAAAGTTCAAGGAAGTTAAGAATTTTATCTCCTTTGTGTTAATTTTTATACTTCAAATGCTAGTTCTTATTGGATCATATTGAACTTACAGATTATTGAAATTTCTAAATTTTTTGCTGCTTTCTGTATTTGTGTGCAAAGATCCATGACCAACATTATTTTGACCATAAAGTATAGCTGTATATTTGTGTGCATGGATATAAAAATTCACCATAACTTTTTTATAAATAATGAAACTATACATTATTTAAATGATGTAAAATTATCTTTAAAGGAATGAAATACTTTAAAGGAATGAAATGAACATCCAAGTTAAAAATATGTTGATATATATCACTTAATCATTTTTATTCACACACACATACATACACACACATACAAACACATTCATACACAAGACTGGTAAGATATATGCTGATAAAATAAAATAAAATAAAATAAAATAAAATAAAATAAAATAAAATAAGCAAAATAAAATAAAATGAAAGTGGCTACATATGAATAAAAATGTTAAGTGTCACCTTTAGTTTGTTTTCTAAATAGCTCTTTGAGATATACCATGCATTAAAAATTATTTTAAAATATGCTTATACAGTTAAAGATATATTTATAAAACAGATACCTAATTTAATCAGGCAAAGAAGTAGGACATTGACAACATCCTGGAAAGACTAGAATTATGCCTTCTTCTACCAGATCATTCTCCCTCCTTGCTGGGGATACCTAATATTCTGACTTTTATAAAAATTATCCCTTGCTTTTAACAATGTAGATTTTTTTTCTTGTTTTTGAACTTTAATTGGAATGATATCATACACATTGTTAAATGACTTACTATTTTGCTTAGCATTATATTTGTCAGCTTTATTCATTTATTATTACCTCTAACTATATATTCAATTTAATTGCTATATTACTTTCCATTCTATGTGACACCACAATTTTTTTATCCATCTTTCTATTGATGAACACTTGTGTTGTTCTCAATTTGGAGTTACTTTTAAAACCTGATGCTAAAAAAAATTATTTTCACCATCTCTTGGTATACACATATGGGAGATTCTCTAGGAAATATATTAGAAGAGGAATAACTATTTTGCATATCTATAAGTTTACTAGATGATATCATACTGTTTCCCAAAAATATTTATCAGAAAATCCTACACTTCTCATTCTTGCCACGCTTTTTTTTTTTAATTCACATCCTTCGCTGGTGAGTTATTAGTGATACTGACTTTATGACTTTAACTTGTAAATAAGATAGATCAGCTTTTAGTTTGTTCACTGACCACTTGAACTCCCTGTTGTGTGAAGTGTCTGTACAAGTTTTTTTACCTGTTTTTTCCACTGAAATATCTGTTTTTTTCTCATTAATTTGTAAGAATCTCTAAATATTATGGATATGACATTTTATTACTCACATATACTGCAAGTTCTACCCTATGATTTTTCATTCTTTTGAGCTTTAAAGGAAATTTCCCATTTTAATGTAGCCAAACTAACCAGTCTTCCTTTACAGCTAGAAGTTTACATGTCTTATTTCATGTCTTAATAAGGAAATATTTCTTTATGTCAATACATAAATATATTTTTATTGGATATTCTAAAATCTTAACTTTAAATCATCTGTGTTTGACTTCTGTGCATGGTATGAGAAACCAATTGTAATTTCAGTTCATTTTTTGACAAATATTCAATTACCCTACTATCAGAAATTGAAAATACATAATTTTTTTACTTAATGGCAGTGCCACCTCAGTTATATATACCTGGATCTATTTCTGGACTCTGCTCTATTCCATTGTTCTATTTGTCTAAACCTGCTCCAATATAGCACACTCATTATTTTATAGCTTTATATATAAGGAGGCTTTAAAATTTTATTTATTTATTTATTTATTTATTTATTTATTTATTTATTTATTTTGAGAGAGAGAGAGAGGGAGAGAGAGAATGAATAGGGGAGGGGCAAAGAGGGAGGGAGAAAGAATCCCAAATAGGCTCCATGCTCAGCACTGAGCCAGATGCATGGCTCCATCTCACGACCATGAGATCATGACCCTAGCCTAAATCAAGAGTAGGTCACTTAACCAGCTTACAGACTGAGCCACAGAGGTGCCTCTAAAAGGCGTCTCAATATCAGTTAGAGCAAATTTTCCAATAATCGAGTATTTTTTCTTCAAGAATACTTGGTTACTTGCATTTTCATGAAAATTTCAGAATCAATTCTTCAAATTCAACAATAAAAACAGCAACTGACTCAGTTGAGCATTTGACTTGATTTCAGCTCTGGTCATGATCCCAGGATTGTGGAATGGAGCTCCGCATTGGGTCCTGCCCTGAGCATAGATACTGCTTAAGATTCTCTCTCTCTCCCTCTGTCCTCCTCACTTGCACTCTCTCTCTAAAAAATAAATAAATAAACACATACAGCAACAACAAATCTGTACAGACTTTAGTGACAATTGCATCAAATCCACAGATCAATTTGGGGACAACTGGCATCTTTATAATAATAATATTATAAATTATTATATCTGTTTATTTACATATTTAATGACCTTCAAAAAAGTCATAATTCTATCCATAGAGATCTTCCACACTTGTGTTAAACTTGGTCCTAAGTATTTGACATTTTTGTTGCATTGGCAATATTATATTCTAAAATTACACATTCTGTTTGTAGCTGATATAGCATTGTATATCAATTTATTACTGGATATTGATTTTGCATCCATAATCTCTGATGAAATTTTGTGTTAATTTGCATAATTTATGTGTATAATGTTAAGTAGAATTAGTATTATCAGGTATCCAGATTCCAGATGCAAAAGAAAGTTTTTGATATCTTGTGATAAACTGGTATACTGTTAATAAAATGTCATGAGACTTATCAAATGAACTAGAGTGTTTCCTCTGATTCTATCCTCTGGAAGAGTATGCAGAAGGTAGGAATTATTTCTTGTTTGATTATCTGATAAAAGTCACTAGTAAAAGTTACATCTGGGTCTGAGGTTTTCTTCATGGAAAAAATTTTTTGGTTACTTAATTCATTTCATATTTGTAGAAATATCTATTTCACCTTGACTCACTTCAGGAAAATTATATTGTCCTAGGAATATAATTCAATATTTTCAAATTTATTGGCATAAACTAATTTTAATGCCATCTATCTGTCTATTGTCTATAGCACCTATAGTTATGCCCCATTTTGCATTCTTTATATTTATTTCTCCTCTCCTTTTTTTCATGGTGCAACTTACCAGAGGTTTGTCAATTTTATTGATCTTCCCCCTCTAAAACAGCTGACTTTTGACCTGGTTGATATTTTCTTTTGTATATTTGTTTTTAAATCATTAATCTCTACTGTTATATTTAATATATTCTTTCTTATATACTTTTGTTGCTTATTTTGCTGTACTTTTCTAACTTTTAGAGACACATGACTGACATTAATTTTTAGCCTTATTTTCTAAGATAAGTATTTAAGGCTGCAAACTTCTAATTATTGTGCAAGCTGTATCCCCTTAGATTTTCTATTTAGTATTATCATTATTAAGTTAAAACATCCTGTTTAAAAGAAACAGGTTCAAAATGGAGTCACTTATGTTAACCTCACCAAGATTTAACAACTAACCTAACTGCAGTTTCAGCCTCTCCCAGGAGTAGAATTTTGGTCTAGAATTTCCTAATCAGCACTAGTGAGGTACTCTGTGTGATAAGGTCCCCTGCTTTCCCCTAAGGGAAGGTAACTTAGCCTGAAATAATACTTTTTTTGTTTTCTTAATAACCTTGGCCTGCCCCATTTCTGCCTATGAAATCCTTCCATTTTGTTACAGCTCTTCCTGGAGTTCCTTTCTACTTGCTACGTGGGATGATGCACGATTAATGAGTGGTTGAATCAAGCCTCACAAGTAATCAAGGTAGCCAATTTATTTGGTTGAATTTTATTTCTTAAACTCCTCTAATTTCTGCGATGATTTCTTCTTTGAACCATGAATTATATAAAACTGTGTTTCCTAATTCCTCATTGTATGGAGATTTTCTTGGTAACTTTTTTTTTCTTATTCCTTTCTACACTTAAATGCGCTTCAGTGGGAGAACATGTCATATCCATTTCAGTCCTTTTACATTTTTTGAAACTTTCTTTATGGAACACAGTCAATATTTTTAACTTTTCCCTCTATAACTTGAAAAGTGTATATATATATATATATATATATATATATATATATTCTTGCATTTAGAAGTCGCCTAGGTCAAGAATGCTTATTGTTCATGTATTTATTTTTTGGCTCATGTCAACTAATGAGAAATGCATGCTGAAACCTACCACCATGTGTAGAGATTGATTTTTTTTGGTAGTTCTAAAAATTCATCCTTTATATATTTTGAGACTATGCAACTACGTACGTCTATATGTATCATTTTTCTATCTTCCTTGAGAATTGAATTTTTTATCTCCATGAAGTGACTGCTCTCTCTCTAGCAACTCTTTTATACACTAAAGTTAATTTTATCTGACGGTAATAGAGCTGCACATGTTTTCTCTCTGCTAGTGTTTGCATGGTAAACTATTCATGGTTGGAAGATTATTTTGTTGTTGCTATCATTGTTCTTACTCCCCAAGTGATGAGAATTTTTACTACAACTGAATTCAAAATCTCACATATGGCAGCGGTTTCTAAAGTATGTTTTTTTGTCCTGCTCTGCTAAGTTGCATAGAAACTTTTCTTGTGAGATCCTGGGGATGAAAGTGGGCAGGGGCAGGTTTAACTCTTGATTCACACTTATCCTGAGGTTATAGTCTTTTGGAGCCCCAGAATTCCTGCATTGACCCCCCCCTTTTTTATGATAGCCCACGCTTTGACTCCACACAGTTCCTCACAAGGTAATCAGATCTGAAACTCAAGATAACCTAGTTCTAACAAAATACCCTTGGGACAAAAGCAGCTGTGACACTCACCCTATTTTTCAAAGTTCTTAGAATCTGAATTTGCCCTTGAACACATTTGTTAATGATCCTCAAAACTTTATAACCATTCTTTTTTAACTTAACTGGAAAGATTGTATATTATAATAGCCAAGCATGCAAATGCTTAAGTCAATGATGCCTGACCATATATCTCAACTTTGCAATTTACTAGCGATGAGATTTGGGCAAATCATTTCCCCTCTCAGAGCTTCAATTTACTTCTCTGTAAAATGTAAATACAAGGATGCCTGGATGGCTCAGTCAGTTGGTTAAGCTTCTGACTTCAGCTAACGTCATGATCTCACAATTCGTGGGTTCGAGCCTTCTGTCGGGCTCTGTGCTAACAACTCAGAGCCTGGAGTTTGCTTCATATTCTGTGTCTCCCTCTCTGGCCCTCCCCCACTCACCCTCCATCTCTCTGTCTCTCAAAAAAAATGTTAATATTTTTTAAATGTAAATACATAGTGCTATTGAAAGGATTAAATGGGATTTTGGGTTTAAGAAATATAGCACAGTATCTGGCCTACAAGATTCATGAGTTCAAATGTTTTAGGTTGCATGGTACAGAAAACCCTGCCTCAGCTGTCACAGTAGGGAAGTTTTATTTCACATGTATATCTCAAAGTAAGTTTATTCATTGGATCAAGGACATTATCAGTGAGTGGGGTCTTTCTTTCTTCCCTGCTATTCTAAGGCATGTTGGCTTTTTTTCCCTCCATGGTCTCCAGATGGCATTAACATCTTCAGACATTTTTTTCTTTATGCTAAGGTCCAAAAAGCCTTAGGAAACATTCTCTTTCTTCTGTCTCTCAGAAACTTTCCCAACCAACTTTCCTTATAAGTCAAAATGCCCATTTCCAAATCAATCATTGGCAAATGGTATAGGGTCATAATGGTTGTCTTAAAACTAGTCATGATTCTGGGGTTGTGGATGATGTTTTACCACTTGAGCACAAGGCTGCTATAAAGAGAGTTAATAGCTAAAGAAAATTACAGTTTTGTTAGAAGGAAAAGGAGGAAATTGACTGTGGGTAGAAATAAAGTCTTCTAAAGTTTATATTACTATCCTTCATTATTATTATTGTTATTCAATACATTAATTGATAAAATGTATTCCACAGGGAACAGCCAAAGCTAGACCCTGAAACTTGCCATTAGAAATTTTCTTATATGTATACACTAATTTACTAATCTGGACCCTTTCGGCAGAGTTACAAGATTGATTGTTTTTCCAATTAATAAGTTCAGTGTCTTAAATTGAATTAACAACAAAATCTCTATCTTGTTCACAACATGAAAGAGCTTGTCTAGTAAATTACTAAAGCTCAGAAACACTGTACATAATGATATTTGGGGGGTGAGATGTTTTATCGGTCTAGTATTTCTGTCAAAAGGAATTTATTTAGACTGACATGATTCATTCAAATTTAATCCATCTTGGCTCCCGATGGCCACTTCTGCCTTTTTGAGCTACCCACAAACCACTATTTAGATAATTCTTTTTTTTTTCTTTTTTGGTCAGGAGTTGGCATCAAGCACAAAGGTCTCAAAGTTATAGTTGTATATTTTGTTTTCCTCATCTCTTTGAATATTGTTATAACTTTCTTCAGCCTTCTCATCCTCTTCACAATTCCTCACAGATCAGAAATACTATCAGTTTTAAATATTATAAACATCAATATTGGTGACAGCAGTAAGAGTGCAGATAACATTTTGGAGCAATTCACTATGTGCTAGGCTTATGCTAGGATCTTTATATTAAGAGCCCTAATCCCCATAGACACTCTGTAAATTTGATACTGAGGCATAAAAAAGACAAGTTACTTGCCCCAGATAAAAGTATCCTGGATCTGGAGCCCACACTCTGGGCTACTGTTCAATAATGTAAGCTAGCAGCCTCTTCAGTTATACCTAAGCCTTACAGAGAATAATAATCCCAAATATGGTCATTTTCATGTGAATTCGCATGAAGATCATACCAAGTTTCTACCATATTAAGTTTCATTACTTTCATTGCCTTTTTTACCTGCCCAGCACCTCAACCTTACTTGGATTGGTAAGATTATATTATATTAATAAGTATATTAATATATTATTAATATAATTGCTCTTATTGATGCCATAATGTCATGTTTGAGATCTCCTTAGAGCTATAAATTATACCACTGTTTCTTAATCCTAAACCAGTGTATTAGACCTTATTTTTGAAAAAAAATCATAAAACCTTCACATCAAGAAATACAGACAAAAGTCCCCAAAATATGTCTGAAGGCTTACAAAACTGCACTATAAGTAACCAAAATGTTGTAGTAACCAAAGTGAACATTTTCAACCTTATTTTTAGAACATGTCTGTATGCAGACAGGAAATACTGAATTACCTCTCCCTGCTGGCTCTAAGCAGGGAAAAATTTAATATCAACAAATAAAATTTTCTGTTAAATTCACACACATTTTGTAGACTTAGAATAATTTTGTAGTATTACAAGTCTTGCTCTGGACAATTAATTGAAACTATCCCATTATTTTTTTAATACAAAGAATCACATATACAATGCACACATTCCATATACGATGCATCACATCACTGCTGTCACTTTTGGTACAGCTATAGTTTTCATCATAAATTGGTGTCAGTGAACTATGTCACATGTCCAAGTCATCACTTGTAGTCCATCAAGAGCTTTTTGTGTGTGCATGTGTTTATTTTGAGAGAGAGAGCAAGTGAGAGAGGGGCAGAAAGAGCAGGAGAGAATCCCAGAAAGAGCAGGAGAGAAAGAGCAGGCAGAAAGAGCAGGACAGGCTCCAGCTGTCAGTGAGGAGACCAAAGCAAGGCTCCATCTCATGAACCAAACCATGAGATCATCACCTAAGCAGAGATCAAGAACCAGAGCCTTAACCAACTGAGCTAACCAGGCACCCGTCTACAGCTTTTTCTAAATACAGAAAATTTTTATATTCCCACTTGTATGTTGGTACACAGTTGTACTTCCTCATTTTATGTTATTTTTTAGCTTATTTATTTATTTTGAGAGAGAGCATGCATGCATGAGCACATGCCTAAGTTGGGGAGGGGCAGAGACAGAGGAAAGGGAGAATCCAAAGCAGGCTCCACACTCTCAGCAGAGAGCATGACGCAGGGCTTGATCTCATGAATCATGAGATCATGTCCCCAGCCGAAATCAAGAATCAGAGGCTTAACCGACTGAGCCACCCAAGTGCCCCTACTTTCTCATTTTATATAACTGCTTCTTGGTTCATCACAATACAAAATACTGTATTAATATCCAAACACAGCAATGTTAGCAAATCCAGACTGAATCTCAGATTTCATAGGCAGTAAATACTTTAGGATGGGATGAATAACATACTACACAGAACTCTCAGCTTTTCTGTCTTTCTGATTATTCTTTATCTTTCCCCTCCTTTCCTGAATGTCCTTAGTTTTCTGACCCTGACTGTCTAGATAAGATTAGGTCTAATTCTTACAATGCTGGTGGGTATATAGACATCTTTGAAAAGTTAGAAAGTTACGCATCATCTTACTAAAATAATGCCCATATATACATATGTACACACACACACACACACACACACACACACCCTAACCTAAGTGGAACAAATCACCTACATATATTTATATCATTCACAATACCTGCTAATGAGGAATTTAGATTAGATGATTTGTAATTTGGCAAGCTATGAAAAGAAAAAAGAAACAATTTCTCATTACATAGAGTTCCCACACTTGGAAGTATGAAGCATTGTAATCACTTTGCTTTTATCAGTGACTTTGAGAAAGTTGGTGAAGAAAGTATTCATGTTTGAGGAAATAATAAGTGATGCCACTGGTACTGATTAGATTTTATTTTCCTCTCCTCACTTGCCCCCCAATGAAAGCACAATGACCCTATCATGGGTTTCATTTTAGCCTCAGATGGTGGACTTATTATTAAACCAATTTAAAAAAAAAAGAATGAATATTAATTATGGAGAAAATACTTTCCTCTTTTTGTGCATCAATCTTAACACTTACTCTGTTTGCATTTATTTTGAGATAGACGACAACAGAAAATTCAGCATGGAAGTCAATGTCACACCAATAGTCTAAAATGTGGTTTGCAAGCTTAACCACTCTGATTTTCTGTTTGGAGAGGAATCTTTTCCTACATTCATTTTATTCTTCTCTGATGACTTGAATTAAGACAGTTTAGGAAAAGCTACAGCCTTTGCATGCATTGCTACCAAGTTTTCTTTCAAAAGCCACCTCACTTTTCTTGATGGTAGAGTATCCCTCAGGGTTTGATGCATATCCCCAATCTCTGTTTATTTGTAGGTAGAAGAGGAGGAACTGGTGTAGCTAGCATCTGCCACTCCCATGGGAATCTCAAAAATGAGCATTTAAAAACAAGCAGGTTGTAGGGAAGGGGTTTGAGACAAGCTGCTAGAGCTGTGAGTATGATGGTGACCAAAATCTAACCCAGTCCCTGCCTTCGTGGAGCCTAGAGTCAACTTGGGTAAAACGCATTAATCAAGTAATCATACAGCAAAGGAAAATTACATGATGCCTTAAGAGTTTGTAACTAGGGAGCTCAACTGGCCTAGGAGGCCAGAGAAGGCTTTCCTGAGGGAGTGATACTTGAAACCCAATGGATGAGTGGGCATTAAGTGGGAAAGGCAACTGGGGTCTTCCCTATTTCCAAGCAGCAGGGATAGCTTGTAGCTGCAGGAGACACAATTCATTTGAGCAAATGAAGAAAGTCCATTGTTACTAGAATAGAGGAGAAAGAGAAGATGACTAAGGTAGGGCCAGGAAAAAAAGATGGGGTGAGACCACAAAGAGCCTTGTAGATCAGGATAGAGATTTTGGTCCCAAATTTGAAAGCAATATGAAGAGATAAAGGGTTTTATTCAAAGTGATGACATTAGCTGATTTATATTTTCAAAGATCATTCTGGCTGCAGTTTGGAGCTCTATTCTTCTTACTTCTTGTCTGTATGCCCTTTTTGGAGCCCAGAATTGTTGCAGAGTATTAAAGCAAATCATTCTTTCCTCTCACCAAATACATCAGAGTACATGGTGACTTGTTTTCACATCTATATCAAATTTAAGTTATTTATTCTCACTTCTACCCAAAGCGTTAACATGACTATGGGTAATGTTGAGCAAGAAAAGGCAAAAGTGAAAGCCAGAAAATAAATGTATGCATTTATTTGGGGTTTTAGGGATTACAATCCAGGAGGAAAAGAGTCAGTCAAAATCAGAAGTGTGCTCCAAATCCCAGACAAGAGGCAGGAGTTTTTAAAGACAAAAATCACAGACTTACACACGTGTTTTGAAAGAATTATGATCGCTGCTGTTAAGTTTAAGCTGACTAATATATGATTGGTTGTTTAGTGAACAGGATTTTGTTATCTCTACTTCAGTTCAGTACAAGGATGCTTTCTAGGATGTGGTGGGTTGCAGATGACAAAAGCGAAAAGTCCAAGTTCCATCTGGATATAGAAATGCATGAGTTCCATTTTCCTTATGGCCTCCTGACTCCATTCTAAAATGACTCTGCTATCTATGCTAATTGTCTGTAGTCACAGACATCTCAACGGGCAAGCTTCTGCTGGTGGTGACTGCTTCCAAAAGTTATTAAATGAAATCTGCATTTTTTCTAATAATAATAATAATAATAATAATACAAACCCATACCTTAAAAGTTGAAGTGCTTGATGTGGGGTGAAATCCTTTGCTCCTCAGGAAGAAACTCTGGTTTTGAATCAGTTGTGGGTCACAGCAATGGAGGGAAGGGGACTTACAGCAAGACTGTATCCCAGCCTTTCCTACTTGCTTTTCCTCTCATTTGCCTAGTATGAGGTCATCACTCAGTCAGCCCTTTAGGTTTTTTGCAGGAAATTGTTCCATATGTAGCTGTAGACTCAGTGTGTCTGTGGGTGGAGGTGAGTTCAGAATATTCCTATGTCTCCATCTTGAACCAGAACCTGTTAAAGTACAGAAACTTTTTCCTTTATCTAGTTGATTCGTTTTTGGGTTTTTTGTTGTTTTGTGTTTTTTTCTGCTTATTCCTTGTCCTCCCTGGCTAATGTCAAAGCCAGTCCTTCTGCCATTTTGAATCTGGAATGTGTCATTCTGCTCTTAGAAATTTCACTTGGAAGAATCCTGGTGTTTTTCTAATGTAATTTCATGCTGCTTCCTAATTTTCTGCAAATTTCAGATGTGTTTCATATAGTCAGAAAGTCCAGCCTTTAATTTCTGTATATGTTCATTTCTTCTCAAAAGCTAGGATAAAAGATCTTCTCTAGAGCTGTCCCATTGAAAGTAGTCATCTTTTGAGTCAGTTTCCATTGAGGCAATTGATTTCTTGCTCACCAACTGTGAGATCTTAGTAGCACTTCCTGATCTCGGAATGAAAGCAGTCTCTTCTACAATTTTCTTTACTAGTTTTTCAAACACTTTTGCTATGGGGCTATCCTGCACTGATGACTAGCTCTTGAACCAACCAAGGCCTACATTCTTTACAGCTTGGACTATGATGTCCTCTACAAAGAGGTCTGATCCCAGCCTGCCTCTCCCCAGCCTGCCCTTCCTTCTGCCAGATGTGAAACATGTACAGAGGTTTTCCTGTGGTTGTAAATGATCATACTTTACTCCCCACCCCCTTTCTCTTTCATACAACCTTCCTTTTTTATTTAAAGAAATAATGGTGGTGAAAAAAATTATATGCAAGAGTTTCAGTCAATAACCAGATATGCATAATAATTTTAATTATTGCTGATATTTGTAGTTTTCTTTGAGATGTGTCTTAAGACATGAACCTAAGAAATGACTAAATATCCCATGCTCAGTGACACACTTAAGATTTTCTTGTGACATAAACATGATTGCCTGCTTAAGGCACCAATTCAAAGTCATATATTATACTTTTGACATGAGCATTATCCAGTTTTCAACTCCTCTGAGGTATCGTATTTCACTAAACTATTATCATTTTTTTCAAAGATCTTGATAAAGGGCAAGTTTAAATTGTATAATTTATGTGACTAGGAAGTTAATCAATAAGCTAAGGAAATATGTCACCAAAACACAATTAATTCTAGAGCACTTTTTCTTTAACTGGTCTTATAAACCAAAGACATTTAAGGCAAATGAAAGTCCCAACCATCCTGCCTGGATGAATGTTGACAGTCTGTCACATATCTCCATCCCCTGATGCCATTTGTCATTTTCCCTTTTAATTTGTAGAAGTTCTAAAAATACAAAAATACTTTCTAAGATTAGTAGCATTAATATGTTGAAAGAGCAACACCATTTTTAAGTGTTGTTTTCTACTGCTCTTGTTTGGTAAAATTAGCTCCATGATTCCACCCAGTGGGATTATTTAATGAAAAGATTAAGGAAAGAAGAAGAGAAAGAGAAGGGGAAAGAATAATAGGAAGAGGAGGAAGTGAAAGAAAAAGCAAAAACACTTTTATCTTTTCAAATCCCACGGCTGGAAAACATGGGTGTCTAATTTTACCTTTGACCTCAGTGCCATTTTTCCAAGTATATTCACTGCTGAGCTACACTTAAAGTACTTCACCTCTGTTTAACAAATATGATCTTGCTATGGCATAAAGTATAGTAATAAAAATGTATGATTAACAATAGTAGTCCAATAATGAATTTGACAATATCTCATTCTAATTTAGCAATCTAGAAAAACATACATTTGTAGCTCCAACTTAATACTCCTTGAAAATATGTTTAAAATGAGGCCATTTTATTGCCTTAACATTTAAAAATTCCTTTCAGAGGCACTATTTCAAATGCGTACAGAAGAATTTTATATAGAAAGATACATAAAGATACGTATCATTTTTCTCATTAAAAGCAATTTAAACAAATTTCTAGAGTTAGTAAATCTTTAAATTCCATTGATTCATTCACTCAACAAATATCCATAGAGATTCTACCAGGTATTGAGACCTGGATATAAAGATAATGAAAAATAATGTCCTTCCTCACAGAGTTTCCTTTTATGTGAGGAGACATTCAGTAGGCATACAAATAAACACAGAATATAATCTCAGATCATGATAAACAGTTGAATAAAATAATAACACATTAAGGAAATATTATGTTAGCCTTGAATGTTCTAAGGAAGTGATATTTAACAAAAAATGTTATAGAGGAATAGGATAATGTTGAAGAACATTCCAGAATGAGAGAGTACAAAGAGAAAGGAGTAAGGGTGGACACGAAATCAAATAACATGACAACAGTAAGTTTTGCTTTTGTCAAATAAGCATATAAAGCCTAAAAATTATAAAACATTTTGAAGACAGCTACTGATTTATTATAAAACATAGTTGGACCAGCTTAACCAAAGACTTTGAGAATCATCTATATTCTCCTGATAAAAGCAAATAGCAAAAATTAGTTTCATTTCAATTACTTTGAGGTGATCATGAATTTGTAAGGCCATGTTTCTGCATACGTAAATTATTTTTTTTGTTTCTCCATAACTCATCTTCTTCTCCATTTTAAATCAACATTTTATCTGATGGGAAAAAAACTTAATATTCAATTTCAAGTCAGTGAAGTTATTTCAGACCCTCTCCTTCAGTGACATAAATTCAAGCAGGCTTACAAAACACATGATGTGGAAGTAGGAGGCTGAAAGTAGAGGTCGGAAATAGGATCCTGTTTTATTTTCTCATCTGTTAAAGTTCAAACTCCTGGTGGGTCTACTGATTTTTCACTATATTGGCAACTGCTTAGGGATTCTGCCTTCTCACTGAGTTAACAATGACATAAGACACAGCTGTTTTCTGCTCTGGACCTGTGTCATCACCACAAGATTCTCAAGGTCTTCATCTATCTCAGTCACAAAAGAAAGCAATGGCTGCTTCCTATTATCCCATGAGGGCATGTGTAGACAAAAGATGCATTCCCAAAGCTCCTTTCAAAAAAGGATCTGGGGTACATCTGTAGGGAGTGTGGTTTACAGACCATCTCTCACTGCCAGTCACTTCTTGGTCTGCCTCACCAGCTGTGAGTTGTCTTGCCTGCACTCATGCACATTGCTGGGTAGCTCACACCAATGACAGAACAATCCAGCCATTTCAGCCAACTCAGGAAACTCTGGCGATTCTTGTTCCAAAGTTTCCCTTGAGGTTGGCCAAGGCTGTATCACAGATTTCTGTCATGTCCTGTTTCTTTCCCCCTCCCCTTCAAAGATGTTAAACCCCTAATGAACGTCCTGTACCCCAAACTCTGCCTTAGCATATGATTCTGGAGAACCTCACTTTTAAAGGGGCTTACATTTATTTAATGAGCCTACTGCACACACTTCTACCCAGGCATCTGGTGGTTGAGCCTGTTCTATTTTCCCACATTACGCATATCTGAGGGATGTGCCATTCTGCCACACAGACAACCAGGTGGAAGATGAATCACAAGTCCCCTCCAATATCCCTTCTCCAAATGGTGGTGAGAGTGTCAAGTTTTTGTCACCCAGCAGAAGTAACCTCAGAATAAGAGGCAAAGCATGAGGGTCCTTCTCAGTGACCAAAGCCATTCTCCTACATTGTTTTCTTCTCTCACCTCTGCACTGGAACTCTAAAAACGGATTTAGCAAGTATTCTCCCACACATGGGGTCTGATGTCTGGATCATGGCTTTTTGTCTAAGTTTAAATGTAAAAATCCATACCTTTTTTCTGTGTTCAGGAAATTTTAACTACCTCCAAAAAAAATGATGGATGGATCATGTTAAACAGCCTGGGCTAAAGAGAAGTGGGAAGATCATAGAATATAAGTAAATTTAAAAAAAATAAAAAATAAAATAAAACATATGTTTCAAATGACATCTGACCCCCATCTCTTTGGAACAGGCACATCATCACATGATCAATCTAAGCTTTTCCCTAGGTTTTTTAATAAATTGAGCAGGACATGGGATAAAAAGTTCTTACAACTTACATCCCTTGTAACTGATGACTAAGTTACAAGGAATCCTGGAAATCTAGGTGTCATGTATACCCCTCTCCTGCCCCTATACAAAAAAAAAGTTCAGCTCATGCCAAAATGCAGAGAAGAGCAAGATGATAGATTTAGGATCAAACAAAACCACTCTTACAGCATCAAGCCCCTGTCTCAGTACCTCTGGACCCCAGAATTGTCCTCATTCCTGCCTTCCTGAAGCTGATGTTTTGCTCTGCCTTTGATTCTGAAAATTCTACCAGATTCCTTCTAATATTGTTTTTCCATAAGCTGGTATAACTCAGGCTTCATTATATGCAAATAATATGCTTTACAAAACTACATTGGAACATTTAACTGCTTATTAAGGACCTTTGGCCTGTGAATTGTACCCGCAGTTACCAACCATTGTTGTTCCCACTCTATCAACATGCATATGCACATACACACAAGTGCACACCCGTACACACACACACACGTCTAGGCCAAGGAATTATCTGAATGGCAACTTGATCAACTTAATATACTCATGTATTCCCAACTCAGAAAACCATTTCAGCATGTTTATCTTGCGCCATTTATATCTGTATCATTTGTATGTAAGATCTAAGCAAGATGTACTTGATTGTCCTAGTGTTGAGGATCATACCTTCTTCCTTAAGAAAGTCCAAACATCTCAGTCGGCTAAGGGTCCGACTTCAGCTCAGGTCAAGATCTCTCAGTTCGTGGGTTCGAGCCCCACACCGGGCTCTGTGCTGACAGCTCAGAGCCTGGAGCCTGTTTCAAATTCTGTGTCTCCCGCTCTCTCTGACCCACACCATTCATGCTCTATCTCTCTCTGTCTCAAAAATAAATAAATGTAAAAAAAACAATTTTAAGAAAGTCCAAACATTCCTGAAAAAAATTAGTTTTATAGCAATGCACTTAGCAATGCAAACCCTCAATAATTCCAATGATCTCTGGTTCTTACTGGTTCTATTACCCAATCCTTGACATTACCCAGTCCTTTACATGTATTTCCTGAAGATTACATAATGCTAGTGATTTCTGATGGCATAACATATTTTCCAGAGTCTGTTTTTCAAATTTCACCTTGAAAATTTTCTCAGCTGCTTGTTATTGAGATTTGATGGACCTAAATGATCATGGCTACCTTGGAGGCCCAGAAGAACTCCAAATGTTGGCTCTCCACCCTGTGCATGTAATTCTTAAAGGAACTCAGCACAACAGAACACAACCATTCACTTCATGTGAGTAATGAAACCTCAAAACCATATTTAATGTGGGATGTCTTTACTAGGAGGGTGGGGATATATCACAGTATAACAAATGCAACCAACAGGCACAGCTTAAAACAATTCTGCACAGTTATAGTTAAGTGGTGATAAAAATAGTAATTGTTGCTTTCAATGTAGCTTAACTCCAAGGCCATAAATAAGCCTAGAAATCTAACCCAAAACCTAAATATCTAAGTCAGATATCTAGCCTAAAAGCAAGACTATCTGACTGTGCTAGAACTCTTAATCCCCCAAAATAGCCTTAGCTTTATTTTCAAGAAGGAATTCATCATCACTCAGCCTACCTCGAACTTCCTCTTCCTCACTTAGTAGCAGCAAAACTGATTAACTGATATTCACATTAACTTCTATTTGTATCCCTAAATATATTCCATTATTGGTATTCTTCTATATGTGCATTAGTGTCTATATATTTCTTCCATGGAATCTACATTGATTGTGCCACAGCCTTACCTGAAACTGTACACTCTACAATATCTCTCTGGACTTTTCTTCACCCTCATTTGCCATCTAATAATTCAACAGGTCCTAAGTGTGATGTCCATGCCTGGAGAAAATACTACTCTGAAAACCTCCAGGGTGTTTCCCATTCTCCTTGCCACCATACATGGCATAACCATAGGAGAACATGTCAGTGACCCTAATTACCTTTGTTCCAGTCTTGGAACAACAGTCTTGCTCAACAGAATGGATTATTTGATATCTGTCTTGAAAGTAACCACCATAGTCAAAATGTTCTCCATTTTCTATGATAGATCTGAATACACAGCCTCACAAAGTAGATAATTAAGATTATAGACATGGTCATTTCCTATTTCTGAAAGGATCTCATAAATAATCCCAAATTAAAGTTCCCTTATAACATTATAGTGTCTATGATTTCTACCCAGTATAGGTACATAAATGATAGCTATTAAAATGGTAGTTATAACCGTACAAATTTTAATTTAAAATATTCTATAAATATTTACTAATTGCTTACAATATAACATCATGCTAGGATCAATAGAGAATCAATAGTGAGGGAATAATTTGGATGCTTATTATCATAGAATTTAGAGACTGGCAAAAATGACCAATAAATTATCAAGTATAAATAAATGTGATTTTTGTGACATAATAAATAAAATAGAAACTACAGGATGCTACAGGAGCATGTAATGGAAATGCATGTTGGAGAGGGATGAGTCAAGAGGCATCAAAAGAAACTCTCTGCCAAAACTGATGCTTAGATTGAATCCTAAAAATTAGACAATCATCAAAGGAGATGGGGTAAAAGGGAGACATGGGAAAAATTTTGAGATTCAAGCAAAGGAATTGTAATAATAAAAAGGCTGGGCGTGAAAAGCAAAATGAACTTAAGGAAGTTCATTCTAGCTGCACAAAAATCTAAATGAAAGGGAGAGAACTGGATGGGCAAGTAAGGGGCAGATAATGAAAGTTTGTGAAAGAGATGCTCAGAGAATTAGAATTTATTCCAAGAGCAATGGAAAATCACTAAAAGGTTTTTATGCAATGGTATAAATTTTCTGATTTAGAAAGAAAATAAGAACACAAGACATTTCTATCACTGCCATAACAAACTCTACTGCTTTTTTGAATCCACCTCCTGTTCCCCATGAAGGCAGATCCACTTCTTGCAATATGGTGAACTAGAAATTCTAAAAACCCTCACACTACAAAACCTCTAAGTAACACATTAAGTAAATATAAGAAACATTTTTTGAAACACAGAGTATGTCTGAAGAAAGTAACAGCATTTCAAGGAAATGTGGGAAAAAAAAAAGTGAAGACTAATTCAAAAGTGTAGAGTAAACTAAAATCCAAACTGGAAACACCAAGTTGCTGGTGGAGTGGAGTGGGTGGAGTGTAATGCTGCTTCTACCGAGAGCCTTATGGATTACCTGCCTTGAGCCCTTACCCTTCCCACATAAAACTAGAATCCTCAAAGGGAGCATCTTCATGTGAAACAGTAAACTATAAAAATTCACCCATTTCCCACCAGAGTAAAATGTAAAGATGGGATATCTATTCTGCTCTGGCTCTACAATAGAGAGGAAAACAAATTTTTGCCAATAATTTATAACTACAGGCCTGACTTCAGACAAGTTTAGTGTTTGAATTCCCATTGGTTGCTGGGTCTAAATCTTTAAAGTTTAAAAATTAATATAAAATGTTGGGATGCTTGGGTAGCTCAGTTGGTTGAGCGTCTGATTCTTCTGACTCTTGATTTCAGCTCAGGTCATGGTCTCACAGTTCGTGAGATGGAGGCCGAGTCAGGCTCCATGCTGTCAGATTGGGATTCTCTCTACTCCCTCTCTCTCTGCCCCTCACCCACTCGTGTAAACTCTCTCTCAAAATAAACAAATTTAGAAAAAAAGAAATTAATATAAAATGTTGCCACATTGCCTGGAGGCTGCTTAATCTCTAAGATTCTTGGTAGAACTAAATATAAAATCATTGCTAATGGATACACCTTAAATCTCCTTTACAGAATATTGTCTACTGAGGATGAGTAATTGAAAATAGAAAACACAGAAGGAAGCCACCACTGAGAGCAAGAATCAGCAGATACTATAAACAGCAGGTAAGAAACCTAAGACTTCAGATAACAAAACAATCTCATATAAAAATTGAGAGGGTTAGAAACACTGAATTTTTAAAAAATCAGAAAAATTCAGACAGATTTGGAAAAGGATTAAATACAATTTCTAGAAATTAAATATGTAATAGAGAATAAAAACAGAAAACTAAATGAAGCTGAAAGCATGATTAGTAAATTGTTAGATAGTTAAAAGACTACCAAGAAAGCAATAAACATAGACAAGAATAATGATTAATATAGAGGAAATAAAATCAAGATGACACAAAAAATATTTGATCATAATAACATGGAAAATATGCTGAGAGTTATTAAAGAGAAAATATTCTAGGTAAGTTATATCATTTGAGAAGAAAGCAAAAATTCTGATTTCTTTAAACTTTGTTAAATATATATGTCAAAATTTTAAGGGCAACACTTACAGGAAAAGAGATAATCTCCCTTAAATGGAAATACATAATTTCCAAATGAATAGAGAGACTAAAAATCAAAATAAATTTTAGCAATCCAATAAAATACATAAGAAGGAAAATGTAAGCATAGGAAAAAATGGCATAAAATCCAAAAATGGAAATAAAAATTAACAATAATTACAATAAACACAAATGTAATTTATAAATACCTAAAACATATGGACCCCAAACAATTACAAACAAAAGGATAGAAAAAAGACTGCAAATACTATCAAATGCTAATAGCAAACGCTAATCAAAAGAAAGCTGGTATAAGACAAAATAGAATTTATGGACCAAGACAAATGTATAAAAGTATTGTTATGCAAAAAAGAGTGAATGAATAATAAAAGGAAAGATTTACCAGGAAGACATTATAATTATAAATTAAACATGTATATACCTAATAACATAACTTTAGATCATTCTAATTATCACAAAGAACTTATAAACTAGGTGCTAATATTATGCACATTCTACATACACATGGAGAAACTTGGACACAAAGAAGTAAGTAATTTGTCCAGATTCACACATCTAGTACATGATAGAGCTGAGACATACCCATTTATACCACCGTCACTCAAGATTCAAAAGGTCATAAAAGTAGAGTTGAAATAATAGAGCTGAAAACAGCTCTAGTTTATGACAAAAGGAACAAACTCTCTATTGATATTTTAAATGAAAAGTAGAAAATGAATATATGCTTCCTGGATATCCAGCTGTTAGCTGACCTGAGAGAATTAGTGAAGTCCTTCCTCTCTGTTTCTACAGCAATTATTGCCACTTCTCCTCTGGCACTTTAATGTTGCCTCATTTGATTAACCTTCTTAAATACATTATAAAATCTTTGAGTTCAAAAGTCATGGCTTAGAATTGTTCATTGCCTCCAGGGCACCATAGAGTATATACTATACATAAAATATATATAAATCTTCCATCCAATGTCTGACAAGTTGCAGGTAGTCAATAAATGCTAGTTACCTGAACACTTCACAATGGGGAGGTAAGAATGAGTTTAGGAGTCAGGCAAACAAGTTTAAATATCACCGCTGCTACTTCTTAGCTATTGACCAAAGTCAATTTTCTTAATTTCTCTGAGATGTGATTATCCCATCAGTTACCAGCCATACAATAATACTTACCTTAATGCTATATGCATTAAGTGACAATAGCGCATGAATAAATACTGGTACATAGTAGGTGCTCAATAACATTCATTATGCTTTCCTTCTATTAGATGACTGATTTTATATGGTCTTGATCCTAGAGTTTTATATTTGTCTGGGTTCTCCAGAGAAACAGAACCAGTGGAGGTTAAGAAGTGCCCAGATCTGCCCTATGTAAATTGGAGATGCAGGAAGGCCACCATTGTAGTTCAAAGGCTGAGAGCCAAAGTAGATTATGATTCCAGGCCTGAGGCCTGAGAACCAGGAGCACAAAGGACAAGAGAAGATTGATGTCCCAGCTCAGTGGCCAGGCAGAGAAAGACTAAATTCATCCTTCCTCTGTCTCTCTTTTTACTCAATTCAGGCCGTTGGTGGATTGGATGATGCCCACCCACACTGGGATGGGTCATCTGCTTTATTTAGTTCACCAATTCAAACACTAATCTCTACCAGAAACACCCTCACAGACATACCCAGAAATATTTAAACAGTTATCTGGGGCATTCTGTGGCCCAGTCATGTTGACGTATAAAATTAACCATCACAAGTTTATTACAGACATCGGATCCAGAGTCAACACAAGTATTGCTCTTAAATTTTTTACAGTACACAATGTAAAACATAGATAACACCAATAGTACAGTCTCAGAACATCAGGAGTAGTTCATTAACACCAAAACAATTTTCTGAAACACAATTTTAATGGATAGGATCTAAATTCAGAATGGATAAAAATAGCTACTGTGGCCACTACTTTTTAGCAAATTGAAACTACTTAGACAATAATAATCAACTCAGACAGAAAACAAGTACTTCAAAAGTTTTTAGAGGAATAAGATACTAGAAAATGATTCTAAAGGTATAGTACAATGCAGCCAGATGAAAAGTGCAGTCTTAAAAATACTCCCTTGTGTGATAAAATTAAGAATAGGGAGTTTTCTCTGTGTGGATATATTTTAATTAGGTTTATTAGGCAGACAGTGAATATAAAAGTTGGGTTGTCCAGGCTACAAATTCTACAAGATTAACCTACTTGAATAAGAAGAAAAAAAATGTGCATTTTTTTTTTCAATCTGGATTTTTCCAGGTTGGACCTTCCACAGAAAAATCACATATTTTACTCTGAAAGAGTAAACTGCCCTTGTAATGAAAGAATGGGATCTTCAGGCACTTCTGACCTCTGTACCTTTAGTCAGACCCAAAACCTAAAACCTAAACCATGATAGATTATAAACTCCAAGGAAAAAGAGAATTTAAGCTATTTTAGAAAATTTCTTCACACTAATGTTCATGTCTAATACACCTTTACTTTCAGCACCTGGCATCGTATGGAGTAGGATTGTTGCTTCAATACATTAGCGAATGAACCTAAAATAGAAGCTAAAAATAAATTCCGATACTCACACCATTTTAAATTCAAGTCACTAATATAACATTTGTATCAGCTATATTTTGAATGAATGAATGAATAAAATTCAAATGAATAAATAAAAACTCATGTTTCAACAAAGGACAAAAATATTTGAACCAATCATGTCGGTCAATTTATCAAGCTATGTAAACATTTCCCTTTGGCATAAATAATTCTGCTTTTCCTTGATTGATCACAGATTTAAAATTTCCCTCTTTATTACTTTTTTTTTTTAAGTAGGCTTCATCCCCAGCGTGGAGCCCAAGATGGGGCTTGAACTCACGACCCTGAGATCAAGACCTTAGCTGAGATCAAGAGTCAACTGTTTAACCAACTGAGCCACCCAGCCACCCCAATTTTCCCTCTTCAAATATACTTCCACCAAAGTATAAGAGGGTAATATTTATCTATGGAACCTTAGCTCAACGGTACTTGAAAAACTCCCTCCTATCACCAATAACAAGTCATTTTGCTGTTCACAACTTGCAGACGTTGCTATGCAACTATAATGAGAGAAAGAGAAATTTCAAGACACAGAATACATAGCACATGAATTAAGGTGTTAGAATAAAATTAGTTGAATATGTACATGTATGTGTAGGCAAATACTGTATAAATTATCAGCCTGTAATAAGCTGAAAGGATAGTATTTCTGTGAGAAAAAAATAAAAAAGCCAGAAAAAGCAGATTTTCCAGTTAGAAGCTTACAAAGTTCTTTCAGTTAATTAGGCCTATCATTTAATTTGATCACTAAACTGCAGCATAGGCATAAGGCACAAAGAAAAGAACAGTGGGTGGACAGTTAGCAACTAAATTGGGCAGGCAGCACACACCAGTACAACTCTCTTTTTTTCCTTCTTCTATTTTGGGGAGGAAGAATATAAGAATATATAGAATGAGAGCTTTGTGCTAAATCGCGTGTGACAGTCATCATAACAGGATGGAACACATGGTGTTCAGAACCTCACACTTTAGTAAGAATGCAAGCAAAAATGAAAGATACACTAGAAATATATGTAAACACAGCCTATGTGATCCATAAAGGCAAAAGCATGACACAGAGGTGTTCCCACAGAGGTTTTTCTCTTCTACTAAAATAGTTTCAACTTCCAACAAGCTTTCTCCCAAAAAATCCCAAAGCTTTATGTGCTAAAAAGATGTTTTTAAGTCTTTCTCACTAGGGAAGTAGTAGCGTAATGAAACTGTGTCTCTGAAATCTGCTCGGGCAATTGCACTGCCTTTGTCAATGCCCTTCTGCTAAAGACCACCAGAGATACTCCTGTAGTTGAACCAGAAGGGTTCATTACTCACGGAGGCAAGGGAGAAGATGCATGGGGACTGTGGGCCATCTCAGTAATCGATGTTAGGAAGAATCTCTTGGAGGATTTTGGCTTTGGCTGGGTGCTTTTGAGGAGAGTCAAAGAGTCTCTAGATGATATAAGAAAGCAGGGACAATTCTGTGGGTGGGTATCTCAATAAATCTTTTCATTATGGACAGGCCTGTGTGAGGCTTAAACTGTCGTTGGTGATGAAGTAGTAGTTTCTCATGTCAGCCAGGAGAAAGGGGGATATTTGCTATTTTGTGGATGGCACAGTAACCTTATTTTGCACGTGCTTAAGAAGTTATGATATGATCCTGTTCTGTCTTGCTCTGTCATGGTCTCAGAATGGCCCTTGTCTTGTGTTGGTGTTTGATGAGATTGTTTATGCCCAACAGAACAACCATTGAGTGTTAAGTACCAGGCCAGCTTCAAATAACCCTGAAGCCCAGAGCTTTGTCAGACAGTTCCCCATGGTCAAGAGCTGCTTTTTACTTTCGCATTTCTGGTTGTTTTCAGAATAATAAACCCTTCACTTAATTGTGAAGTTAAAATGGACACAGCAGACTGGGCGTGAGATCTTCTGTACCATGTTGGATTTACTACAGGAGCCAAATGGTTTACTGTCACAGACTGCATAATCTTTTTTAGTTCACATTGTCATGGACCTGTTTTCTCTGGAAATCAGCACTGTCTTGTGTCAGTTCAGTAGCTAGGCTTCCCATAAATATAAGTGACAAACACATCCATACTGATGAAATTACTACAACAGTTGACATTTATGTAGTCCTTATTTGCCAAAGAGCTTTATATCATCTTGTCAGTTATTCCTCATAGAAAGAAGACTATAGGTGATCTAAAGAGATCAGATGGCTTTCTGAAAAGCATAGACTAGTGGAACCAAAACATGAAGTCATCTTCTGAACTGAGGATCCATTCTGAAAGTGTTTACCCTTAAATTGGTACAAACTAACCTTTAACAGCATGATGTCTGAGAGAGCAGCTCTGAGACCAGGCCACCTCCATTTATTCTCTACTTTGCCATTTTCTGCCTTTGTGACTTTGAGAAAGTTGTTTTACCTCTCTGTAACTCAATTTTCACATCTGTAAAATACAATATTTCATAGTAGCTAGCTCATAGGCTTGTTGCACAGATTAAACAACTCAGTACATAAAAAGAGTTCAGGACAGTGCAGACTCCTCTTTACCATTTATCAAATGTTAGTTACTCATATGGGCTGAATTGGACATCTCTCCCAAATTCCTATGTTGAAGCTTTAACTCTCAATACCTCAGAATGTTACTGTATTAAAGATAGGACCATTAAACAGTTAGTCAAGTTAAAATGGGGCTGTTAAGGTGGACCTTAGTCCAATCTGAACTATAAGAAGAGGAAATTTGGGGGGCACCTTGGTGGCTCAGTCGGTTAAGCATCCGAGTTCAGCTCAGGTCATGATCTTGTGGTTCATGGGTTTAAGCCCTGCATTGGGCTCTGTGTTAACAGCTTGGAACCTGGAGCCTGCTTTAGATTCTATGTCTTCCTCTCTCTCTGCCCCTGCCCTGCTCATACTCTTTCTCTGTCTTTCAATAATAAATAAGCATTCAAAAACTTAAAAAAAAAAAAAAAGAGGAAATTTGGGCACACAGAAAAACTCCAGGTATGCATGTCCTCAGAGAAAAGATCATGTGAGGATATAGTGAAAAGGAGGCCACCTGCATGCCAATGAGAGAGGCCTGAGAAGAAACCAAACCTGCTGACACCCTGACCTTGGACTTCAAACCTCCAGAACTTGAGAAAACAGATTTGTGTTGTTTAAACCACTCACCTTGTGCTATTTGGTTATGACAGCACTAGCAAACTAATGCCAACACATTTATAAATGTTAGCCATTACTTGGGGCTGAACAATCTCAAAAATTTCAGTTGCTATTTCTTAGAATCTGTATGTAAAGATATAGATGAGAACATAAAATAAGTTTTCCATTTAAAAAAATTTTTAAAAAAAATTTTTTTAACATTTATTTATTTTTGAGAGACAGAGAGAGATAGAACACAAGTGTAGGAGGAGCAGAGAGAGGGAGACACAGAATCTGAAGCAGGCTTCAGGCTCTGAGCTGTCAGCACAGAGCCTGATGTGGGGCTTGAACCCACAAATTGTGAGGTCATGATCTGAGCCAAAGTCAGGCGCTTCACTGACTGAGCCACCTAGGCCCCCTCTTTTTATTCTTTAAATTTTTAATTTTTCCATTTTTTAAAATAGTTGACGTCTCTTAAATTTTTTTAACTGTTGATTTTTTGGAGCTTCTCATACATACCTTTCTGTCCTCACTGTGCCAACTTATAGAATACTGTATATCAAAGTATACATTGATTACTTCATGCATTCTAGTTAGTATGTGATAAAATCCACATAGGGATAATATAGGAAGATCAGTCAAAGAGGGACAGGAGGATGATAAAGCCATAAATAAGTCTGTAACGAAGCTGGCAATGAGAGCCAAACCATGACGAGTCACCAGGAAGAGATTCCTTCCGTTTATGCTTTAATTTGGAAACTAGCAGGACCCAGTAAAGAGACTGTTAGTATCAAAAGAGCCTGTGCTAAAGCAAGACCTCCAACCACCATAGCCACGTAACTTAAGACTCTCCAGAAAAGACTAAAGACCAAGCAGACATAGGGGCACCTGGGTGGCTCAGTGGGTTAAGCATGTGACTTCAACTCAGGTCATGATCTCACGGCTCGTGAGTTTTAGCCCCACATTGGGCTCTGTGCTGACAGCTCAGAGGCTGGAGCCTGCTTCAGATTCTGTCTCCCTTTCTCTCTCTGACCCTCCCCTGTTCATGCTCTGTCTCTCTCTCAAAAATCGATAAACATTAAAAAAAGAAAAAAGAAAAAAGATCAAGTGGGCATAAGATATCCACTCTGGACAGGGCACCTGGGTGGCTCACTTGGTTAAGTACCTGACTTTAGCTCAGGTCATGATTTCACAGTTCAAGAGTTCGAGCCCCACATCAGGTTCTGTGCCGATAGCAGGGAGTCTGCTTGGGATTCTGTTTCCCTCTCTCTCTGCCCCTCACCCACTTGCTCTCTATCTCTTTCTCAAAATAAATAAAAATAAACTTAAAAATAATTAAATAAAACAAGCAGGCATCAAGTTAATAATTTTATATTTTCATCAGACTCTATGTAAATCATCAGAGACAGAAAAAATAAAACAAAGAAAGGAAACCATGGAATACTTTGGATTTTTTTAATCACAAGAGAAAGGGTAACGCACAACACACAAGGAAACTGATCAAGTTGAGTTAAATGTCTCTTATGAAATTGCAGTGCATATATGCCTGGCAAGACACCAACCCCACCCCTATCTATGGTAATAGCAATATAATAAGAAAAAGCACAAGTAAATAGAGCAAGCGTTAATTAGAGGTAGAGTCACATAGTCTGTACAGGATAAAAGAACTGGAGAGGAGTGTGAGAAAGATTGTATCACCAAGACAGATGTCATTATAGGGAAGAATATGTGTAAATGAGCGAACTTGAACTTACGAATTTGAAAAAGCATCTGGATTTACTCCTTCTCTCACTAAATCTAGTCAAATCGATGTATATTATTTAGGCTAGGCTGCTATAATAAAGATAATTAACAATAATTGAGTAGCTTAAAGAAGACGGAAATTTCTTTCTTTCTTATCTGATAGCCTGAAGTGATCAGTCTAGGTCAAAGTGTTGCCCTGCTCCGTGCAGTCATTCAAAAACCCAGGTTCCTTCCTTCATGTTTCTCCACCATCCCACAATGCCTTGTCTTTATGATATAATTAAAATCAGGTCACTGCCATTGTAAGACTGCATCAGGCTAACAAGCATAAGACAGCATGGTGGCACATACCCGGTTCCAGAGGTGGCACACATCACCTCCATTCATACATGTTTAAAAAAATTTAGTCACATGACCACACCTAATTTGGCAACAGACCTAGCTGAGGGACGGAAGAAGTCTTAGAGGTGGAGAATGGAGTCTGCCTCAATATCAAGACAACAAAAGCATGCAAAACTAACTAAAAAGAAATAAAAATGAGAATTAAAGATGTATATCTATGTAACTTTGATTTTTAAAAAACTTCTGTCAGTGCTTCTTTTCTCACTGAATAATAGAGGGTATACTATAAAAATGTCTACTACTAGCTAATTCATACAAAACTTCTCAGAATTTCCCTAAGAACAATATAGAGCATATTCAATTCTTTAGGGGAAAATGTATAATAAAGTGTAAATCATCACCACATGTCGTTTGGAATACGTAATTGAAACAAATTTTGTGATTATCTTTTCTAATCATGTAAAATGTAATTTAAAATCTGTTTTACACAGTTCCAAATCACTTAAATCATGTTATCATTTTATATATTGCAAAAGCAGGAATCCAAAACAAAACTTTTCATTTAGTAAAGTCAGCAGAAGATTATATATTTTTGTGGTTACCTAGGTAATAGTTACCATAGCTCTGGAATGTATAATCAGTTTAACATTATATTCATCATTGGTTCTACATTATAGCTTCAGATCACTATTTTAAATACAGTCATCAGTAAATGTCTTTGAATTATTTATCTATCAATAACAAATACACCTTTCTATTCCATCACTGCCAATATTTCAAGTGCCCATTTAAAAGCTGTTCTTCCTTCCCTATTCCCCACAAAATCAAGAACTTCAAAACATTTCTTAATTGTATATATGCATTTGTATTGACCTAAAGATGTTAGCAGTATACAATTGAATTTCTATAAAAAAGAAATGTCTGCACTGTCAGCACAGAGCCCAATGTGGTGCTCAAACTCACTAACCATGAGGAGGAACCAAGATGGCAGAACAGCATGGAAGTCTTTTGTGTGTCTCACGTCCATGAAATACAGCCAGACCAACACTAAACCATCCTACACACCTAGAAAACTGATTGGAGGATTAACACAACAATCTGCACAACCTGAACCATAGAATTCAGCAGGTACATGGCGCAGATTGGAGAACCTGGAGAGCAGGAAGGGAGGTGCTTTTGTGAGCAGAGAGAGAATGGAGACATGGGGGGGAGAATACGGGAAAAGCACTGCTCCCCAAAAGCAGCTGGAGAGAAAATGGAAAATTGGAAACAGCTGCAGGGACTAAACTAAAAAGGGAAAAAGGAGAAAGGAGAGGGTTTAAATTCCATTAAGACTGTAAACAAGGGGAGCACAAAGGCTGCAACTCTGCAGCTCCATACCTGTTGGTGCTCTAGTGGGAAGGGCGAATCCCCAGGAACAGAGTGGGGTCCGGGAGGTTCTCAGGCCACACGGGGAAAAGCAGTTCCACTGCTGGAAGGACATTTGATAGAGACTGTTGAAGCCACCTGGTCCCAGCAGACCCCAGAAAACGGCCACATTTGCTGTTGCCAGAACAAGGTCATTAAGGGTGAAGCCTGGTGCCAGATGTGTGTTGTGATTTTCCATAATCCCTGACACGCTGCTGCAACACTATCTCGCGAACTTTTTCTGAGGCGGGCTGGCACCTGGCTGTAGTCTTGGGGCACTGACAGCAGCAGGGTCCAGCGGGCATTCCTGGGTGCAGCCAACATTCGGCCATTGTTCATTCGGCCATTGCTCAGTGAGACCCTCCCGCAGAGGGGTGGAACGGGTCAAAGCCGCAGTCCTTCAGAAGTAAGGGGCTGGGGAAAACAGCCGCATCTGAGACAAAATTCAGGAGGGAGGTCCTGTCTGGGGCCTGGTCACAGACAGTGAAAAAATGGGGCGTGGACGAAAGCTGAAGACAAAGGACGGATGCGCAATTGCTGATCCGGGAGAACAGACTGGGTAACTGAGTGATGCCATTTTCACCGCTCCTGCGCATGCACATACACACCTAGGAGCACCACAACACTCCACCCCAGTAGGCTAGCAACACCATCTAGTGGAGAACGAAGCCATTATGCTGAGACCTGCCCAACTGGGCCACCCTTGCTCTTTAAGAACACAAGTCTCACTGCCTACTTAGTTTATGGACTATAAAGCGTTAACATATTCTGACTTTTAGGGGAAAACAAAGTAATTTCAGTCCTAATTCAATCTGTTAGCAGGTCCATCTATTCAATTTTTCTTTGCTTTTTTTTTCTTTTACACTTTTCTTTTTCTTGAATACAGAAAGAGAAAAAATTCATTTTTATTTTCAATTTTTATTAAAAATATTTTTCTTTAAGTTTTATTACTATACTTTTTACTTTTGTGTAAACTTCTTCAAATTCTATTTTACTGCAATCATTTTATTTTAGTCTACTTCAGTGTGTTCACATTTTCAAATTTTCAAACCATTTCCTTTTTTTTCTTTCTTTTTTTCTCTTTTTCATTTCTTTTCCTATTCTTGAATGCAGAAAGAGAAAAACTTCATTTTTACTTGTAATATCTTTAAATATATTTTTCTTTAATTGTTTTTACTATATTTTTGGCTTTTCTGTAAATTTTTTCAAATTCTATTTTACTTCCATCATTTTATTTTAGTCTACTACAGTGTATTCACTTTTTCAAATTTCTGAATGATTTCCTTTTTTGCCTTCTTTGTTTTTTCTCTTTTTGTCTCTTTTTTTAGTACAGAAAAAGAAAAATTCTTTTTTTTAATTTTTATGAAAAATATTTTTCTTTATTTTTTTTCTACTATATTCTTTACCTTTGTGCATATTTTTTTCAAATTCCATTTTACTTCCATCATCTCATTTTTAGTCTACTTCAGTGTATTCCTTTTTTCAAATTCTCAAGCGATTTCCTTCCTTTTCTTTTTTTCTATTTTTCATTTCTTTTCATTTTCTTGAATGCATAAAGAAAAAACTTCATTTTTACTTTCAATATCTATTAAAAATATTTTTATTTAATTGTTTTTACTATATTTTTTTGCTTTTATGTAATTTTTCTCAAATTGCATTTTACTTCCATCATTTTATTGTAATCTATTACAGTGTATTCACTTTTTCAAATTTTCAAACGATTTCCTTTTTTTTCTTTTTTCTCTTTTTTCTCTTCTTTGTTTCTTTTTTTCTTCAATACAGAAAAAATTCATTTTCATTTTTAATTTTTATTAAAAATATTTTTCTTTAATTTTTTCTACTATATTCTTTACTTTTGTGTATATTTTTCAAATTCTATTTTACTCCCATCATCTCATTTTAGTCTACTTCAATGTATTCATTTTTTAAAGTTCTTAAACGATTTCCTTTTTTTTTCCTTTCCCCCCTTTATTCTCTAATCTGTCAAACTACTTTCAACACCCAGACCAAAACACACCTAGTATCTAGCACCATGTATTCGATTTGTATGTGTGTGTTTAATTTTTTAATTTTAATATTTTTTTAATTTTACCTTTTTAATTTTAATTTTTTTAGTTTTAATTTTTCTACCTCATTAATTCCTTTTCCCCCTTAAAAAACAAAACAAAGGAATTTACCC
The DNA here is from genome assembly GCF_022837055.1 of Prionailurus viverrinus. Classification (NCBI taxonomy): domain Eukaryota; kingdom Metazoa; phylum Chordata; class Mammalia; order Carnivora; family Felidae; genus Prionailurus; species Prionailurus viverrinus. Next base: position 102,427,606 of record NC_062567.1, read on the forward strand.
CAAGAGAAAGAGCATGAAGAAATGACAGTCAGGATTTAACCAACACAGATAAAAGCAAGATGTCTGAACCAAAATTTAGAATCACGATAATAAGAATGCTACCTGGAGTTGAAAATAGATTAGAATTCCTTTCTTCAGAGACAAAAGAAGTAAAAAATAGAATGAAATTAAAAATGCTATAAGTGAGCTGTAATCAAGGATGGATGCAGCAGCAGCAAGGATGGATGAGGCAGAACAGAGAATCAGTAATACAGAGGACAAACTTATAGAGAATAATGAAGCAGAAAAAAAGAGGGAGATGAAGGAAAAGAGCATGATTTAAGAATTAGAGAACTCAATGACTCATTAAAAAGAAACAACATCAGAATCATAGGGGTCCCAGAAGAGGAAGAGAGAGAAATAGGGGTAGAAGGGTTATGTGAGCAAATCATAGCGGAAAACTTTCTTAACCTGGGGAAAGACACAGACATCAAAATCAGTAAGCACAGAGGACCCCCATTATATTCAACAAAAACCGACCATCAACAAGGCATATCATAGTCAAACCCACAAAATACTCAGGCAAAGAGAGAATAATGAAAGCAGCAAAGGAAAAACAGTCCTTAACCTACAAGGGAAGACAGATCAGGTTCACAGCAGACCTATCCACAGAAACTTGGCAGGCCAGAAAGAGTGGCAGAATATACTCAGTGTGCTGAATCAGACAAATATGCAGCCAAGAATTCTTTATCCAGCAAGGCTGTCATTCAAAATAGAAGGAGAGATAAAAAGTTTCCAGACAAACAAAAAATAAAGGAATTTGTGACCCCTAAATAAGCTCTGCAAAATATTTTAAGGGGGACTCTCTGAGGGAAGAAATATATATATATATATATATATATATATATAATCCCGAAAGCAACAAAGATTAGAAAGGACCAGAGAACACCACCAGAAACTCCAACTCTACAAGCATCATAATGGCAATAAATTCGTATCTTTCAGTACTCACTCTAAACATCAATGGACTGACTCAATGCTCCAATCAAAAGACATAGAGTAACAGGATAGATAAGAAAACAAGATCCATCTATATACTGTTTATAAGAGACCCACTTTAAACCTAAAGACACCTTCATATTGAAAATAAGGGGATGGAGAACCATCTGTCCTGGTAATGGTCACCAAAAGAAAGCCAGAGTAGCCATACTTTTATCAGACTATCTAGATTTTAAAATAAATACTGTAACAAGAGATGAAGAAGGGCATTGTATAATAATTAAGGGGCCTATCCACCAAGAATACCTAACAATTGTAAACATTTATGTGCCTAATGTGGAGCACCCAAATATATAAATCAATTAATCACAAATATAAAGAAACTCATTGATAGTAACACCATAATAGTAGAGGACTTCAACACCCCACTCACAGCAATGGACACACCATCTAATCAAAAAATCAACAAGGAAACAATAGCTTTGAATGACACACTAGACCAGATGGATTTTACAGATATATTCAGAACATTTCATCCTAAAGGAGCAGAATATACATTCTTCTCCAATGCACATGGAACGTTCTCCAGAATAGACCATATACTGGGACACAAATCAGCCCTAAGTAAGTACAAAAAATCGAGGTCATACCATGCATATTTTCAGACCACAACTCTATTAAACATGAAATCAACCACAAGAAAAAATTTGGAAAGGTAACAAATACTTGGAGACTGAAGAACATCCTACTAAAGAATGAATGGGCTAATCAAAAAATTAAAGAGGAAATTTAAAAGTACATGGAAGCCAATGAGAATGATCACACCAGAGCCAAAAACCTCTGGGATGTAGCAAAGGTGGTCATAAGAGGAAAGTATATAGCAATCCAAGCCTTCCTAAAGAAGGAAGAAAGATCTCAGATACACAACCTAACCTTACACCTTAAGGAGCTGGAAAAAGAACAGCAAATAAAACCCAAAATCAGCAGAAGACAGGAATTAATAAAGACTAGAGCAGAAATTAATGCTATCAAAACCAAAAAAAAAAAAAAAAAGACAGAGAGAGAGAGAGCAGAACAGATCAATGAAACCAGAAGCTGGTTCTTTGAAAGAATTAACAAATTTGATAAGCCACTAGCCAGTTTGATCAAAAAGAAAAAGGAAAGGACCCACATAAATAAAATAAGGAATGAAAGAGGAGAGATCACAACCAACACAGCAGAAATAAAAACAATAATAAGAGAATATTTGGGGCAATTATACACCAATAAAATGGGAAATCTAGAAGAAATGGAGAAATTCCTACAAACATATACACTACCAAAACTGAAACAAGAAGAAATAGAAAATTTGAACAGACCCGTACCCAGTAAGGAAATCAAATTAGTAATCAAAAATCTGCCAAAAAACAAGAGTCCAGGGCCAGATGGCTTTCCAGGGGAATTCTACCAAACATTTAAGGTAGGGTTAACACCTATTTTCTTGAAGCTTTTCCAAAAAATAGAAATGGAAAGAAAACTTCCAAACTCTTTCTATGAAGCAAGCATTACCTTGATTCCAAAACCAGACAGAGACCCCACTAAAAAGGAGACCTATAGACCAATTTCCCTGGTGAACATGGATGCAAAAATCCTCAGCAAGGTATTAGCCAACCGGATCCAACAATACATTAAAAAAATTATTCACCATGACCAAGTGGGATTTATACATGGGATGCAGGGCTCGTTCAATATCCGCAAGACAATTAATGTGATACATCACATCAATAAAAGAAAGGACAAGAATAATATGATCCTCTCAATAGATGCAGAGAAAGCATTTGCCAAAAGACAGCATCCTTTCTTGATAAAAACCCGCAAGAAAGTAGGGATATAAGGAGCATACCTCGAGATCATAAAAGCCATATATGAACGACCCAACACTAATATCATCCTCAATGGGGAAAAACTGAGAGCTTTCCCCCTAAGGTCAGGAACAAGACAGGGACGTCCACTCTCACCACTGTTATTCAACATAGTATTGGAAGTCTTAGCCTCTGTAATCAGACAACACAAAGAAATAAAAGGCATTCGAATCGGCCAGGAGGAGGTCAAACTTTCACTCTTCGCAGATGACATGATCCTCTATATGGAAAACCCAAAAGATTCCACCAAAAGACTGCTAGAACTGATCTATGAATTCAGCAAAGTCACAGGATATAAAATCAACAGAAATCGGTTGCATTCCTATACAACAATAATGAAGCAACAGAAAGAGAAATCAACGAATCGATCCCATTTAAAATGGCAGCAAAAGGAGGTTTGTCCTTTTTCTCTCGCCACGGTTTGTTGGAGCCTCCGTTTTTCTCGCCCTTTCTGGGCTATCTCGTTCTTTCCAGGCTAATTGGCAGCTACTTGAGCCCATTACTTTTCACTGGAATCCAAAGGTCTAGAAGGACTGAGACTTGGCTTTCAGGTCTGAGACTTGGCTTTCGATGGATTCGCCAACGAAGCTTTACCCATCCTGTGGCCCAGAACCTTCTCAGATGGCCAGTGAAGAAAATTCCCAGGGAGGCTCAGCTGCCTCTCCAACCATCTCCGAAGTATTAATAAAGAACCTTAGTCAATTGACTCTCCACCCTAGTATCAAACTTCCTTCCCCTCTACCAGAATATCCACCCCAACAGCAGGACAGAGGGACGAAACCACAGGGACTTGTGGACCAAATACTCAGCAACAGGAGGAGGGGTGGAGTAAGGACTTTGTTAACTGCTTGGAAAGAAAGGATGGAAAGGCTGATGTGGTTTATTAAAAATCATCGCTACTTCAACCAGCGTTCCACAGATGAATCCAGAGTAGAAAAATTTAGATGTAGATGTCATTATTGCCTGTATCATAGACCTCCCAAGGATACCAGCATGGAGAATAATTATGACATGGAGTCTATGTAAACATAAACCTTATTATATGGTGTTTTTCTTGCTAGTAATTTTAGAATCAGTATGCAGCACCTTGGGAAAGCTGCTCTATTATAGACAAAGTATAATATTTTGATAATCTATGATATTAGCTCTGTCTTGTCTTTTCTACCTTGATAACAATAATTTGTGAGGAATCCGGTGTTTTGCTTTTGAGTGACCTCAATATACTTTAGTTCCACTTTTTGATATGACCCAAGGAAGCACTAGTGGGTTTTGAGTGTAGCCTGGGTGTTTGAGAAACCTGAAGTCATGAAGATCGGTTAACCTAACATGGGATTCCTGGGTGGCTCAGTTGGGTTAAGCACCCGACTAGAGCTCTGTAGAGTAGAGTTCTGTGCTGGCAGCTGGGAGGCTGGAGCCTGCTTCAGATTCTGTGTGTGTGTGTGTGTGTGTTTCTCTCTGCCCTTCCCCCACTCATGCTCTCGAATAAAAACATTAAAAAAAAAACCCTAACATCAAATTGGAAGCCACGTAACTTGTGCAGGGAGAAATGCATAGAGAATATTGGGTGGTTTGGCTGGAGAGCATAATTATAATTATGGCAGCGTGCATAGGCTAGGTTTTCTGGTTTTCAAAAATTAGAGTTGTAATAAAAGTTTTTTTTGTGGTAGTTCAATTTTCAGTAGCAAATGTGTATGTAGAGGATCTTATTAAAATTGAGGCTTATTTGAATACGTTTCAAAAAATAAAATAAAATGAAATAAAATGGCAGCAAAAACCATAAAATACCTAGGAATAAATATAACCAAAGAGGTGAAGAATCTATACACTGAAAACTATAGAAAGCTTATGAAAGAAATTGAAGAAGACACACACAAAAAAATGGAAAAAGATTCCATGCTCCTGGATAGGAAGAACAAATATTGTTAAAATGTCGATACTACTCAAAACAATCTACATATTCAATGCAATCCCGATCAAAATAACACAGGCATTCTTCACACAGCTAGAACAAATAATATTAAAATGTGTATGGAACCAGAAAAGACCCTGAATAGCCAAAGCAATGTTGAAAAAGAAAACCAAAGCAGGAGGCATCACATTCCCAGACTTCAAGCTGTACTACAAAGTTGTAATCATCAAGACATCATGGTACTGGCACAATAACCGACACTCAGATCAGTGGAACAGAATGGAGAACCCAGAAATGGACCCACAAAAGTATGGCCAACTAATCTCTGACAAAGCAGGAAAGAATATCCAATGGAATGAAGACAATCTCTTCAGGAAATGGTGCTAAAAAAATTGGACAGCAACATGGAAAAGAATGAACCTGGACCACTTTCTTTGTATGTATGTATGTATGTATGTACGTATGTATTTATATAAAACTTATTGTCAAATTGGTTTCAATACAATACCCAGTACTCATCCCAACAGGTACCCTCCTCAATGCCCATCACCCACCCTCCCAACCCTCCCACCCCATCAATCCTCAGATTGTTTCAGTATTTAAGAGTCTCTTATGGTTTGACTCTCTCCCTCTCTAACTCTTTTTTTTCATTCCCCTCCCCCATGTTAAGTTTCTTCTGTTAAATTTCTCAGGATCCACATAAGAGTGAAAACATATGGTATCTTTCTCTGCCTGACTTATTTCATTTAGCATAACACTCTCCAGTTCCATCCATGTTGCTACAAAAGGCCATATTTCATTCTTTCTCATTACCAAGTAGTATGCCATTGTGTATATAAACCACAATTTCTTTATCCATTCATCAGTTGATGGACATTTAGGCTATTTCCATAATTTGGCTATTGTTGAAAGTGCTGCTATAAACATTGGGGTACAAGTCCCTTAGGCATCAGTACTCCTGTATCACTTGGGTACATTCCTAAAAGTGCTATTTCTGGGTCATAGGGTAGATCTATTTTTAATTTTTTGAGAAATCTCCACACTGTTTTCCAGAGCGGCTGCACCAGTTTGCATTCCCACCAACAGTGCAAGAGGGTTCCCATTTCTCCACATCCTTGCCAACATCTATAGTCTCCCGATTTGTTCATTTTAGCCACTCTGACTGGCGTGAGGTGGTATCTCAGTGTGGTTTTGATTTGTATTTCCCTGATGAGGAGTGACGTTGAGACCCTGAATAGCCAAAGTAATAATTAGGAAGAAGACCAAAGCGGGAGGCATCACAATCCCAGACTTTAGCCTCTACTACAAAGCTGTAATCATTGGACAGCATGGTATTGGCACAAAAACAGACACATAGACCAATGGAATAGAATAGAGACCAATGGAATAGAATAGTACTCCAGAATTGGACCCACTAAAGTATGGCCAACTAATCTTTGACAAAGCAGGAAAGAATATCCAATGGAAAAAAAGACAGTCTCTTTAACAAATGGTGCTGGGACAACTGGACAACAACATACAGAAGAATGAAACTAGACTACTTCCTTACACCATTCACAAAAATAAACTCAAAATGGATAAAGGACCTGAATATGAGACAGTAAACCATCAAAACCCTAGAGGAGAAAGCAGGAAAAAAACCTCTATGACCTCAGCCACAGCAATTTCTTACTTGACACATCTCCAAAGGCAAGGGAATTAAAAGCAAAAATGAATTATGGGAACGTCATCAGATAAAAAGCTTCTCACTGCAAAGGAAACAATCAACAAAACTAAAAGGCAACCAACAGAATGGGAAAAATATTTGCAAATGATATATGAGACAAAGGGCTAGTATCCAAAATCTATAAAGAACTCACCAAACTCCACACCTGGCAAACAAATAATCCAGTGGAGAAATGGGTAGAAAACATGAATAGACACTTCTCTAAAGAAGATATCCAGATGGCCAACAGGCACATGAAAAGATGGGCCACTTTCTTACACCATACACAAAAATAAACTCAAAATGGATGAAAGACCTAAATGTAAGACAGGAAGCCATCAAAATCCTCGAGGAAAAACCTCGGTGAGCTTGGCTGCAGTGACTTCTTACTCAACACATCTCCAGAGGCAAGGGAAACAAAAGCAAAAATGAACTATTGGGACCTCATCAAAATAAAAAAGCTTCTGCATGGCGAAGGAAACAATCAGCAAAACTAAAAGGCAACCAACGGAATGGGAGAAGATATTTGCAAATGATATATCAGAGAAAGGGTTAGTATCCAAAATCTATAAAGAACTTACCAAACTCAACACTCAAAAAACAAATAATCCAGTGAAGAAATGGGCAAAAGACATGAATAGACACTTCTCCAAAGAAGACATCCAGAGAGCCAACCGACACATAAAAAATGCTCAACATCAGTCATTGTCAGGGAAATACAAATCAAAACCACAATGAGATACCACCTTACACTGTCAGAATGGCTAACATTAACAACTCAGGCAACAACAGATGTTCGTGAAGATGCAGAGAAAGAGGATCTCCTTTGCAGTGTTGGTGGCAATGCAAGCTGGTGCAGCCACTCTGGAAAACAGTATGGAGGTTCCTCAAAAAACTAAAAATAGAACTACCCTACGACCCAGCAATGGCACTACTAGGTATTTATCCAAGGGATACAGGTATGCTGTTTCAAAGGGACACATGCATCCCAATGTCTATAGCAGCACTATTAACAATAGCCAAAGAATGGAAAGAGCCCAAATGTCCATCAATGGATGAATGGATAAAGAAGACGTGGTATACATATACAATGGAGTACTACTTGGCAATCAAAAAGAATGCAATCTTGCCATTTGCAACTACATGGATGGAACTGGAGGGTATTATGCTAAGTGAAGTTAGTCAGAGAAAGACAAAATCATATGACTTCACTCATATGAGGAATTTAAGAGAAAAAACAGATGAATATAAGGGAAAGGAAACAAAAGTAATATGAAAACCAGGAGGGGGACAAAACAGAAGAGACTTGTAAATATGGAGAACAGACTGAGGGTTGTGGGAGGGGGAATGGGCTAAATGGGCAAGGGGCACTAAGGAATCTACTCCTGAAATTATTGTTACACTATATGCTAACTAATTTGGAGGTAAATTTGAAAAAAAAAGATTAAAAAAATGAAGCCTTCAAACTCACAAACCGTGAGGTCATGACCTGAGCAGAAACGAAGAGTCAGTTTAACTGACTGATCCACCAGGTATCCTGTCAAATACATTTCTATGCTAAGATACACACACAACATATAAACCCCCACAAGATTTTTAATATGATATTTATTTATACCAATTATGTCAACTGTCATAATTATTTAACCAATCACTCCCTATCTAGCAAAACCATAATCTTTGGCCTTAATTTACATGTGTAATTTTAGGTCTCTAATTATTGATTTGTAATACATTCTGAAGTATTTAAAAGTTTTGGTTGGGGTGGGCATAAATGATTGTCCCTTTTAAGCTGTTTGGTCATTTTAAATCAAGAAGTAGCATTATATGCCACAGTAATCAAGAGCCTAATGCAAATCCCATGTCTGAAATTAGCTATATGATTTCAATCAAATTACCTGAAGCTCAGAGCCTGTTTTCTCATCTATAAAGGTCTTTCAAGAGGATCGTTTTCAGTATTAAATGAGGTAATGTATGTGGAAAGAATCTCATAATAATAGTATGTATGAGCCCAGAGCAATTACTGTAACTTAACTACCAATTAATTTTTCCTCTACTGTTTAATTACAGAGGCAGAAATGTAAATTTCATGCTGCTCCAAACAAAAAAAAAATTATATAATTTATATCGATATATTTAGCTCCTGGCATTGTGAAAATTAATAAAACAAAACTTAACTAAAATGGAGTTGAGAAGTTTGGCAGGGGGAGCTCTCACACCCTAGCACTCCTCATCAACTGGAAATTCAACAAAAAACAAATCTTGCCTGTGGATACTATTTTACCATAGCAGGAGGAGAAAAGGCTCACCTTCCCCACCCCAACTAGAAAAGAGCCCAGCCAGTGGGAGACAGTCACAACTCAGCCAGTGAGAAGCCACTGTACTTTCAACTCCCAGTTTACTCAAGTGGATTTTTTGTTTATAACAGTCTTCCCAACTTGAGCTTCCCTCTATAAAAGAGTGTGCCAGGGGCACCTGGATGGATCAGTTAATTGAACATCTCACTTCAGCTCAGGTCATGATCTTGTGGTTTCATGAGTTCGAGCCCAGTAGGGCTCTGCACTGGCAGCATGGAGCCTGCTTGGGATTCTCTCCCTCTCTCTCTCTCTCTGCCCCTCTCCCACTTGCTCTGTCTCTGTCTCTCTCAAAATAAATAAACAAACCTTTATATATATAAGTATATACTTACATATGTATAAGTATATGTATTCTAAAACCATAATAATAGACTGGCTTGATGAACTCACTCAGCCATATTTCAGATCTCTCATCTGTAAGTGAAAGAAAAACATGTAGTCCAACAAATATGATGTATTTTGCTTCTTAAAAAATAATCTCACAAAACAGATGAACATAGGAGAATGGAAGCAAAGTTATATAAAAACAAGGAGGGGGACAAAATATAAGAGACTCTTAAATGCCCCTTAAATATAAGGGGCATTAAGAAAGACACATGTAGGGATGAGCACTGGGTGTTATATGTAGGGGATGAGTCAATGGATTCTACTCCTGAAATCATTATTGCACTATTGCCAACTAACTTGGATGTAAATGAAAATAAAAACCTCCCAACAAAAAATAAATTAAAAATAAAAAAAATAAGATGTTTTCAGGGAGGAACCAAGATGGCAGAACAGCATGGAAATTTTTGCATCTCACATCCATGAAATACAGCCAGATAAACACTAAACCATCCTGCACACCCAGAAAACCGATTTGAGGATTAACACAACAATCTGCACAACATGAATCACAGAACTCAGCAAGTACATGGTGTGGAGAGATGAACTGGGCAGAGAGAAGCCACAGAGGGCAGGGAGCTGTTTTTGCTTGTGGAGAGAGGATGGCGGGGGGATAGTACAGGAAAAGCATCCCCCCAAAAGCAGCTGGAGAGAAAGTGGAAAAAGTAGAAACAGCCACAGGGACTGAACTAAAAAGGGAGAAAGGAGAGGGTTTAAATTACAATAAGACTCAGTAAACAGGGGGAGCGCAGATTCTGAAATTCCACAGCTCAATACCTGGCAGTGCTCTGGTGGGAAGGGTGAATCTCCAGGAGCAGAGTGAGATATGGGAGGTCCTCAGGCCACATGGGGAGAAGCGGTTCCACTGCTGGAAGAACATTTGGTAGAGGCTTTGTGGCCACCCGGTCCCAGGAGACCCCAGAGAACAACCACATTCACTTGTGCTGGAACAAGGTCCTTAAGGGTGAAGCCTGGTGCCAGATGTGTGTTGTGATTTGCCATAATCCCTGAAATGATGCTGCTACATGATCGTGTGAACTTTTTCTGGGGCGGGCTGGCACCCAGTCACAGTCTCTAGGCATCGGGAGCAGCACAGTCCAGCAAAAGTTCCTAGGTGCGGCAGGCACTCAGCCATTGCTAGGTGAGACCCTCCCTCAGAGGATCTGAGCAGGTCAAAGCCACAGTCCCTCAGAAGTGAGGGGTCATGAAACACAGCTGCATCTGAGATAAAACACAGGAGGGAGGTGCCACCTGGCAACCTGATGGCTTGGTCATGGACAGTGTAAAAGCAGGAGTGGACAGAAGCCAGAGACAAAACATGTGTGCCCAATTGCTAATTGGGGAGAACAGAGTTCTGATACTAGAGACTGGCTACCTGGGTGCTGCCATTTTCACCCCTCCCATGCATGTGCATACACGCGTACAAGTGCCACAACAATCCACCCCAGCAAGCTAAGCAGCGCCATCTAGTGGAGAACAGAGCTGTTACACTAAACACTGCCCAACTGGGCCAACCTCACTCTTCAGGACCACTACAAATCTCTCCGCCTGCTTAGTTTATGGACTATAAGGTACTTCATAGTATGACTTCTAAGGGAAAACAATGTAATTTCAATTGTATTTCAGTCTGTTCGCTGGTCCATCTATTCAATTTTCTTTCTTTTTTTTCTTTTTCATTTCATTCCTTTTTCTTTAATACAGAAAGAGAAAAATGTATTTTTATTTTCAATATTTATCAAAAATATTTTTCTTTATTTTCTCCTACTATATTTTTTAATTTTTGTAATATTTTCAAATTCTATTTTACTTACATCATTCATTTTATTCTATTGCATTGTATTCATTATCTCAAATTTTCAAACATTTTCCTTTTTTTCTGGATTTCCTTTTTTTTATTTTTGTATTTTTCTCCCTTGTTTCTCTAATCTATCAAGCTCCTTTCAATAATGAGACCAAAAAACAACTAAGATCTAGCATCATTTATTTCATGTGTGCATGTGTGTGTATGTGTGTGTGTGTGTGTGTGTGTGTCTCTGTCTGTTCTTTTTAATTTTTTAATTTTAATTTTTTTTCCTTATTAATTCCTTTTCTTTCTTCAAAATGATGAAACAAAGAAATTCACCCCAAAATAAACAGCAGGAAAAGATGACTGCCAGGGACTTAACAGAGATACAAGCAAGATGTCTGAACCAGAATTTAGAATCACAATAATAAGAATACTAGCTGAGGTCAAAAATAGATTAGAATCCCTTTTTGTGGAGATAAAAGGAGCAAAAATAGGATGAAATTAAAAATGCTATAACTGAGCTGCAATCTTGAATGGCTGCCGTGGAGGCAAGGATGGGTGAAGCAGAGCAGTTAATCACCAATATAGAGTACAAACTTACAGAGAATAATGAAGCAGAAAGAACGAGGGAGGATAAGGCAAAAGAACATGAAATAAAAATTAGAGAACTCAGCGACTCATTAAAAAGGAGTAACATCAGAATCATAGGGGTCCCAGAACAGGAAGAAAGAGAAATAGGGGTAGAAGTGTTATATGAGCATAGCATAGTGGAAAACTTTCTTAACCTGGGGAAAGACACAGATATCAAAATCCAGAAAGCACAGAGGATCCTCATTAGATCCAACAAAAACTGACCATCAACAAGGCATATCATAGTCAAATCCACAAAATACTCAGGCAAGGAAAGAATAATGAAAGCAGCAAGGGAAAAACAGTCCTTAACCTACAAGGAAAGACAGATCAGGTTCACAGCAGACCTATCCACAGAAATGTGGCAGGCCAGAAAGGAGTGGCAGGATATAGTCAATGTGCTGAATCAGAAAAATATGCAGCCAAGAATTCTTTATCCAGAAAGGTTGTCATTCAAAACAGAAGGAGAGATTAAAAGTTTCCCACCAAAAAAAATTAACGGAGTTCATGACCACCTAACAAGCCCTGAAAGAAAGTTTAAGGGGGACTCTCTCAGGGGAGAAAAATTAAGCAAACAAACAAACAAACCCCAAAAGCAAGAAAGACTAAAAGGACCAGAGACCAGGAACTCCAACCCTACAGACAAATAATGACAATAAACTCATATCTTTCAATACTCATTCTAAACATCAATGGTATAAACGCTCCAATCAAAAGACATAGGGTAACAGAATAGATAAGAAAACAAGATCCATCTATATGCTGTTTACAAGAGACTCACTTTGGACCTCAAGACACCTTCAGTTTGAAAATAAGGGGATGGAGAACCATCTGTCATGGTAATGGTCGCCAAAAGAAAGCCGGAGTAGCCACACTTATATCAGACTATCTAGATTTTAAAATAAAGATGGTAACAAGAGATGAAGAAGGGTATTGTATCATAATTAAGGGGTCTATCCACCAAGAAGACCTAACAATTGTAAACATCTATGTTCCAAACGTGAAGGAAAACAAATATATAAATCAACTAATCACAAACATAAACTCATTGATTATAATTCCATAAGACTAGGGGACTTCAACACCCCACTTACAACAATGGAGAGATCATATAAACAGAAACTTAACAAGGAAACAATGGCTTTGAATGACACGCTGGACTGACTTAACAGATATGTTCAGAACATTTCATCCTAAAGCAGAATACACATTCTTCTCGAGTGCACATGGAACATTCTCCAGAATAGATCACGCACTGGGACACAAATCAGTCCTCAACAAGTACAGAAAGATCGAAATCATACGGTACATATTTTCAGACCACAATGCTAAGAAACTCAAAATCAACCACAAGAAAAAATTTGGAAAGGTAACAAATACTTGGAGACTGAAGAACATCCTACTAAAGAATGAATGGGCTAATCAAAAAATTAAAGAGGAAATTTAAAAGTACATGGAAGCCAATGAGAATGATCACACCAGAGCCAAAAACCTCTGGGATGTAGCAAAGGTGGTCATAAGAGGAAAGTATATAGCAATCCAAGCCTTCCTAAAGAAGGAAGAAAGATCTCAGATACACAACCTAACCTTACACCTTAAGGAGCTGGAAAAAGAACAGCAAATAAAACCCAAAATCAGCAGAAGACAGGAATTAATAAAGACTAGAGCAGAAATTAATGCTATCAAAACCAAAAAAAAAAAAAAAAAGACAGAGAGAGAGAGAGCAGAACAGGTCAATGAAACCAGAAGCTGGTTCTTTGAAAGAATTAACAAATTTGATAAGCCACTAGCCAGTTTGATCAAAAAGAAAAAGGAAAGGACCCACATAAATAAAATAAGGAATGAAAGAGGAGAGATCACAACCAACACAGCAGAAATAAAAACAATAATAAGAGAATATTTGGGGCAATTATACACCAATAAAATGGGAAATCTAGAAGAAATGGAGAAATTCCTACAAACATATACACTACCAAAACTGAAACAAGAAGAAATAGAAAATTTGAACAGACCCGTACCCAGTAAGGAAATCAAATTAGTAATCAAAAATCTGCCAAAAAACAAGAGTCCAGGGCCAGATGGCTTTCCAGGGGAATTCTACCAAACATTTAAGGTAGGGTTAACACCTATTTTCTTGAAGCTTTTCCAAAAAATAGAAATGGAAAGAAAACTTCCAAACTCTTTCTATGAAGCAAGCATTACCTTGATTCCAAAACCAGACAGAGACCCCACTAAAAAGGAGACCTATAGACCAATTTCCCTGGTGAACATGGATGCAAAAATCCTCAGCAAGGTATTAGCCAACCGGATCCAACAATACATTAAAAAAATTATTCACCATGACCAAGTGGGATTTATACATGGGATGCAGGGCTCGTTCAATATCCGCAAGACAATTAATGTGATACATCACATCAATAAAAGAAAGGACAAGAATAATATGATCCTCTCAATAGATGCAGAGAAAGCATTTGCCAAAAGACAGCATCCTTTCTTGATAAAAACCCGCAAGAAAGTAGGGATATAAGGAGCATACCTCGAGATCATAAAAGCCATATATGAACGACCCAACACTAATATCATCCTCAATGGGGAAAAACTGAGAGCTTTCCCCCTAAGGTCAGGAACAAGACAGGGACGTCCACTCTCACCACTGTTATTCAACATAGTATTGGAAGTCTTAGCCTCTGTAATCAGACAACACAAAGAAATAAAAGGCATCCGAATCGGCCAGGAGGAGGTCAAACTTTCACTCTTCGCAGATGACATGATCCTCTATATGGAAAACCCAAAAGATTCCACCAAAAGACTGCTAGAACTGATCTATGAATTCAGCAAAGTCGCAGGATATAAAATCAACAGAAATCGGTTACATTCCTATACAACAATAATGAAGCAACAGAAAGAGAAATCAACGAATCGATCCCATTTAAAATGGCAGCAAAAACCATAAAATACCTAGGAATAGATATAACCAAAGAGGTGAAGAATTATACACTGAAAACTATAGTAATCTTATGAAAGAAATTGAAGAAGACACACAAAAAAAAATGGAAAAAGATTCCATGCTCCTGGATTGGAGGAATAAACATTGTCAAAATGTCAATACTACCCAAAGCTATCTATATATTCAATGCAATCCCTATCAAAATAACACCAGTATTCTTCACTGAAATAGAACAAACAATCCTAAAATTTGTATGGAACCAGAAAGGACCCCAAATAGCCAAAGCAATCTTGAAAGAAAACTGAAGCTGGAGGCATCAGACTCCTGGACTTCAAGCTGTATTATAAAGCTGTAATCATCAAGATAGTATGATACTAGCGCAAAACGGAACCTCAGATCAATGCAACAGAATGGAGAATCCAGAAATGGACCCACAAATGTATGGTCAACTAGTCTTTGACAAAGCAGGAAAGAATATTCAATATAATTAAAGACAATCTCTTCAGCAAATGGTGCTGGGAACCCTGGACAGCAACATGAAGATAAATGAACCTGGACCACATTCTTACACTATACATGAAAATAAACTCACAATGGATGAAAGACCTAAATGTAAGACAGGAAGCCATCAAAATCCTCGAGGAAAAACCTCGGTGAGCTTGGCTGCAGTGACTTCTTACTCAACACATCTCCAGAGGCAAGGGAAACAAAAGCAAAAATGAACTATTGGGACCTCATCAAAATAAAAAAGCTTCTGCATGGCGAAGGAAACAATCAGCAAAACTAAAAGGCAACCAACGGAATGGGAGAAGATATTTGCAAATGATATATCAGAGAAAGGGTTAGTATCCAAAATCTATAAAGAACTTACCAAACTCAACACTCAAAAAACAAATAATCCAGTGAAGAAATGGGCAAAAGACATGAATAGACACTTCTCCAAAGAAGACATCCAGAAAGCCAACCGACACATAAAAAAATGCTCAACATCAGTCATTGTCAGGGAAATACAAATCAAAACCACAATGAGATACCACCTTACACTGTCAGAATGGCTAACATTAACAACTCAGGCAACAACAGATGTTCGTGAAGATGCAGAGAAAGAGGATCTCCTTTGCAGTGTTGGTAGCAATGCAAGCTGGTGCAGCCACTCTGGAAAACAGTATGGAGGGTCCTCAAAAAATTAAAAATAGAACTACCCTACGACCCAGCAATGGCACTACTAGGTATTTATCCAAGGGATACAGGTATGCTGTTTCAAAGGGGCATATGTACCGCCATGTTTATAGCAGTGCTATCGACAATAGCAAAAGTATGGAAAGAGCCCAAATGTCCATCAATGGATGAATGGATAAAGAAGATGTGGTATATATATTGGAGTATTACTCCACCATCAAAAAGAATGAAATCTTGCCATTTGCAGTACGTGGATGGAACTAGAGTGTATTATGCTAAGTGAAATTAGTCAGAGAAAGACAAATATCATATGACTTCACTCATATGAGGAATTTAAGATAAAAAACAGGTGAACATAAGGGAAGGGAAACAAAAATTATATAAAAACAGGGAGGCGGAAAAAACTTAAAAGACTCTTAAATATAGAGAACAAATAGAGGTTTACTAGAGGGGTTGTGGGAGGTGGGATGGTCTAAATGGGTAAGGATATTGACGAATCTATTCCTGCAATCACTGTTGCACCATATGCTACCCAACTTGGATGTAAATTAAACAATAATTTTTTTTTAATTTATAAAAATATGCTTTTGAAAGTAAATTTCCCCTTAAGACCAGTCTTCAGAGACAACTGTTTTAAAGAGCTTGTTACTGACAGCACAGAACCTGTTTGGGATTCTCTCCTTCTCCCTATCTGCCCCTCCCCTTGCTCACACATGCTCTGCCCCCCTCTCAAAATGAATAAATAAACATTAAAAAATAATAATTAGCTTTAGGTTTGTTACTTACTCTCCCTAACAGGAAAGGTGAAGATGCTTAGAGATCTCACCCTAGTGCATATTGGATTCTACTGGGAAGATTCTAAAAATCAGCAATGCCTTATGCCAACTCCCAGAGATTTTCAACTGATTGGTTGGCCCCCCCTTTTTTTAAAGTTACCCAGATGTTTCTCCTGTGCAGCCCGAGGGAGAATCTTTAGCTTAGAGAAAAGGGTTTGGTGACAGTAAGAAAGCTTCACTTAGAACTGGTATCCATAGTGTTTTCTCCAGCCCCATTATAAGAAAAACAAAATTACACAACTGACATTAATTGGGGATTTTCCTGAAAATTCCCCCATAATAAATGTTTATCACATACACCCACAGTGTTTGAAAGTGTCTATTCCCCCATACCCATAGGTATTATTAGTGATTTTCTCTTGTTTTCTTTTGTTAAAGTGGAGACAACCACTTTAACATTATTTCAATCTGTATCTTTAAAATCACCACTGTGACTAAACATCTTTTTATTTGTTCATTGTACATTGTGTCTTCTGTGAATTTCTTGCCTTTTCATATTTGTTGCCCATTTTTTTATTAAGCTGGTCATCTTTGTTTATTTACAGAAACTATTTATATAGATATTATCCATTTTTCTTTTGTATACTCTCTCTATATTTTGTCCAGTTTTTCACTTCTCTTTCAACTTTTGTATAGTATTATTCCCTTTCTTTGAGTTGTCAAACCTGTCAGTGCTTCCTTTTCTTATTTCCTATCCTGCTAGAGTGGCTTCTCCTAATCCAATATTACTTTATAAAGACTTTATATTTCCTAATGTGTTTATGTTTTCATATATAAATCTCCAATCTTTCTGAATTTAATTTAGTATAATGCGAGATAGGTAGCTAAATATTTGCCATTAATTTGCACAACACAAATTATTAAATTATCACAGCACATTTTCATGTTTGTAATCTGATCATCTAAAATTATGCATGTTGATTTTTAGGATCTTACCTGGTTAAATATGGATTATTCTAGCTATTTTGCAATGACATTCAGGAAAAAATTAATAAGAAATGAATTAAAAGTTTTTTCCCTCAGTCTGAAATGCATTCATTATATCAGGAACTTTTGACACAAGTACATTTTAGAGGTATTGTAAGTCCTTCAAGTTTGGATTTTAGAATTGAAAAATCAGAAACATCACATTCTGCAGTCATCACTTCTTTACAGTGCTGATGTGATGATCACTTTCTTGTGATCCAATTATGCTAATAAACTCCAAAAACAGAGTTTAACATATATTAACTGTTATCCTAATTAAAGAGCAAAAATTTGCAGAAAATAAGTACACAGAATATTATTTCACTCCTTTAATTCTTTAGGTGAAGATTGATGCTGCAAATCTTCTGCTCTTGATAAAGCAACATGATCTTAGCAAGTAACTTAAATTTTCTAGGTCTCAATTTCCTTATTTTTAAAATAAAGATAATAATACAGATTCCAAAGTGCTGTTACAAGCACATAGTAAAATAATGCCTGAAAAGTGCTCAGCAAAATGCTGTACATAAACCCAATATCCATCAAATAACAGTGTTTTCATTCCATTACTGTCGTTATCACCAACTATGTATATTATGAAACACGTGCTATCTTTTGACAGTTCTTTGCATTGTTTTCATAGGTAAACTCACCCTAGCCAAGTTTTGTCCCCACTACTTCATTGTTATTGTTTATGTCAAAGTCACAAATGACTTCCATGAAACCAAATTCCACGCACACCTTTCTGACCTTGTATTTTCCTGTACTTCTTCCTCTCTCCATACTTAAAGCACTATCTCCTCTATGATCCTTTCTTCTCTATTGAACCTCTATGTGTTGAGGTGCTTCAAGCCTCAGCTTCAAGTCATCTTGTCAATATTCCCACAAAGTAACATTTCTAGCTAATTTCATGCAATTCATGGCTTTAAATACCAACTAAATAGCAATGGGTCCCAAATTCCTACCTTTATCCCTACACATTAACTTTCTTCTACCTCATGTCTCTGCACACATGTCAAACAAATATGTCAGACTTAACAAGGAAAAATCAGAACTCCTGGCCTAGCTTCCTAATCCTACCTCAAGTATATCCTGTCCAAATCTTCTCTGTTTCATATCCTAGAACTACAACTTTTTAAAATATACATATAAACTGGATCTTGTTTCATCTTTCCTTAATGTCTTCCAATAGACTCCCATTATACTTTGTTTTAAAAAATCCAAATCCATTTCCCTGGTTTACAATGGACACTCCATGGCCGTTTCCTCTCTCTTTGACATTACAGTAGTCCCTCCTTATCCATGGGGAATATGTTCCTGAAACTACAGACAGTACTGGACCCTATATATATTGTTTTTTCCTTTATATACATGCCTGTGATAAAGTTTAATTTATAAATTAGGCACAGTAAGAGATTAACAGCAATAACTAATAATAAAATAAGGCAATTATAACAATATACTATAATAAAAATTATGTGAATGTGGTCTCTCTCAACATATCTTACTGTACTGTACTCACCCTTCATGTGACAATGTGAAATGATGAATTGCCTAGGTAAGGAGAGGAAGTGAGATCAATGACATAGGCATTGTGATGTAATGTTAGGCTACTTTTGACTTCTGGAGATATGTCAAAAGGAGGATCATCTGCTTCTAGGCTGCAGCTGACCATAGGTAACTGAAACCACAGAAAGTGACACTGTGAATAAGGGGACACTACTATATTTAATAATCCCCACCTCTGGTTCTCTACAATGCAGCAACATTAGCCTTCTTTGTATGTTCAAATACAACACAGTCCTAAACTTTCCCAGATTGTCACCTACATAGAGAGGCTGCTTCTACAGTAGCCACACAATCTCTTTATCATAAGTCTCTTCATTGTCATTGGAATTATAAATTGTTTGTTTAATTGCTTGTTTGTTTATATCCTCCTACTAATGTAAGCTTGATCAAGGTAGGGATTTTCAAACTTTCGTTCATATCTCAAAGAACAGAGCCTAGTATTCAAAAGAATATGCTAAATGCATAAACAAACATATCCCTCTCTACAGCAGAAAAATAAAACTTGAAGAGCTAGAGCAAAATATTTCACGGGGCGGGGCGGGATATGTAATCACTTTCCTTGAAACTTTGGATATATTTCAAAATAAAATTTTCAATTAATTAATGTTTATTAAATTGTTAAATACTACCTGGAAACCAACAAAACATTAGAATGATCTCTAACATCAACCAGTTCTCAATTAAGTGAAGAGACAACGGCACACATGAAAAGTTACATGTCAGGCAGCAAATATTAAATGCTACATGATACAAATATGAATAAAGAGAAATAGTGTAAGATTCAAATACATTTACTTCACAGGATAATTACCAGGAATAGTGATTTTGTTTTCTTCACCAATTAAAGTGTAGCCAGTGAAAATTTTTTGAGGATTTTGATGCCCAACTGAATATATAATATGGTAACAAAGTTTTGAGAAACTCTAAAGAATTCCTTCAGATAATTCAAGAAAAATAAAACAAAAAATGTAAATGTTGCTCACTAAGAAAAAATAATTAAACTAAAGTCATTTTCTGAAGGACTAGTGTTTGGAACAGAAAGAAAAAAAGCCTGTGCTGTTTTGGACAGAAATTAGCACATTTGATTGTTCTGCCAAGTATATATATTTTGGGAATTATTTGAAAGCTAAGTGTATGTTTTATAGTTATAATTTTAAAATAAAATTTCATTCCATATTTCTAACTGGAGAGATTTCTGCCACATGTGTGTTTCCAAGAAAATTAAATTCTTTCCTCTAGAATAGCTCTCTCTACATTCATGACTTTTGTGGTGAATCTAAATAATGCAACTCAAATATAGTGATTTTTTAAAAAATCATAGTGTAGGTAAGTTTGCCAGATTAATTTCTTCCTTGTTAGGAAGGTCTGAGATAGTATAGGGTCATCAAATACCTGGTAAAAGGATGTTATTACTGGGGAAAAGGTCACAGAAAATGAAAGTGTAAAAATAAATGTTACCTACTTTATTTTTTTGCAAATAGCCAGCCTGGATATCCACCAACAGCAAAGTTCTTTAATTATTCTCAGAAGGCAGGGAGGGTCAATGTAAGTAGAGCCTATCAGCAAAAGACAAGAGTCCTCAATTCTCCCTGAAAACAACTCAGCATGATGTAGTCTTGAAGTCATCCTGTATGGCCATATCACCATGGTAACCTCCAGCTCAGGCTAGATGATGTCTGCAGAGCAGTAAGAACATTTCTTTAAAGAGAAGAATGCATGTAGGTCACACACACACAAAAATACAATGCAAGGGAATAAGAGATTCATTTATGGGGAAGTGCAAACTGCATGTTGTAGCATGCAATATATGGACAACAAAACCTTTCTGAGTCTTTTATTATAGGAGACAAGCAAACATTTAACCCAGCTACTGCAACCGGGAGCATCTCTGAAATGGCAAGAAGGAAATAACCATAAAATAAAATGTGAATAATAGGGGGAAACTTCTCCTGGCTATATAATCCAGAAAAGTATTTTCCCATCTACAACCAAGGTGGGAGAAACTTCATTTCTCCTTTCTGGAGGTACAAAATACCCTTTGAGAAGCCATACATATCTATGCTCAGGTATTATTATGTGAGGCATTAGTGAAACACATCTGCATGTAAGGAAAGCTGTGCTTCACTTATTAGCAATAATGCATGCATCTATATGAGAAATCAGCACAAACAAAAATAGAAATAATAATAATCATAGCACATGCTTTCATAATGCTTATTGTTTAGTAGACACTTTGAATATATTCATTTTTGTAATTCTTGTATCAATCTTGTAGTATAGGTGCTATTGTTTTCTTTCTTTTACAGTTAAAGAGCTAAAACACAGATAAGTAATTTTTCCAGGGCCACACAACTAATAAATGACTGATCCAGAATTCAAACTGAGACAGTGGCTCCAGAGTCCGTGTTCTTAACCACTGTGATAAGACTGTATTACCAACACAGAATTCCTTTTTCTTTAGGTACAAATGATAAAATGCCTCAAGTCTGCTTTTGTTAGTTATCTATTGCTGTGTAACAAATGGCTGAAAACAATAAGCATTTATTATCTCAAAGTTTCTGTGTCAGAAATTCAGGAGTAGTTGGGCTGAATGGTTCTGGCTCAGGGTTCCTTACAAGGCTGCAATTAAAATGTTGGCGAGGCTATGGTCACAGAAAGGCTTGACTGGGGCTAAAAAATCTGCTTTCAAAATGGCTCATTCTCACAGCTGTTGGCAGGAACCCTCATTTCCTTAACACTTGGACTTCTGCATCTAACAGTTTGTTTAGCTTAACAAAATGGCAGCTGGCTTCTGAGATCTTCTCCCAGAAGAGAGAGCAAAGCAGTAGCCAGAATGTCACATACTGTCACTTCAGACATATTCTACTGGTCATACAGGATCCCATATATTTATGAATGCCATAAATATAAGCAGGGGATCATAGAGAACCATCTGGAAGACTGCTGACCCTAGCTGTAATTTGAACTTCTTTGATTAATGTAAAGCAGGGCTGGGACTAAGGCAAGGAAAGCAAAGTGTCTAGGGGTCAAAATTTAAGGAGGTACTCATTCTCAGGTGCCAACCCTATACTTGCATGATGCGGAAAGTGAGAACTTCTTTATATTTTGCTCCTTAGGCTTCTTGCTTGCTTCATCATAGTACCAGCCTTGGAACAAAGGATAAACACTTTTCTGAGTTTGAATGTACTCTTTTCCGTATTATTTATTACCATTTGTTCCCACCCTTGAGAAGGCTTCCCAGGTGAAATGGAAACTGGTGCTCAAACTAGGAGAGCAGGGAGAGATCGAAGAAAGAGGCAGATTACTCAGATTGGTAGGTGGCAGTTTTAATAAGCAAGGGAACTTACATACACAGCCTGTCTCTGTCAGCTGCCAGACGAGTAGATCTCTGCATCCCACAACCAAAATCATAAATGTTTATATAAAGGGGCTAACTGGGTTCAGTCACATATATGGTCCAGATAGTCTCAACAACACATTGCTCTCTCTAGGCTGTGTCCTTGAATATGGCTCTGGCAGTGGGGATGGTGGAGGAAAGTGGAGGGCATGAGGAGCCTCCAGGTGCCCAGCTCCAGCAGGTCAATTGGCAGTCATGTCCTCTGGATGACCTCCTCCAACAAATACAAGATTGGGGTCATCACACATTTACCTAGTAAAGTGTTTATCTGATAATTTCGCTTGTCTTTAAATTTTAAAGATATTAAGCCAACATTCTTGTCATAATATTTTCGTGCTGCTTTCTGTCTCTAACACGAGGAATTTCTAATATTCATAGTTCTTTAACTTGTCTTATAAGACTAGAATGGAAATGCTTTTTTAAAAATTTATTTATTTATTTATTTATTTATTTATTTATTTATTTATTTATTTTGAGAGAGAGAGTGAGCAGGGGGGGGAAGAGAGAGGGCAAGAGAGAGAATCCCAAGCATGCTCCACATCATCAGCACTGAGCCTGACATGGGGCTTGAACCCACAAACCGTGAGATCATGACCTGAGTTGAAACCAAGAGTCGGGCCTTTAACCTCCCTAAAGTAGAGTCCCTCCCTAAGGAATGGGGTGAAAACCTCAGGACAAGGGAAGGCAATCTGGCTATGTGCACGTGCACAACATTCCTCACGACTCTGTAACACAGACCACCCATTCAGACTGTATGTTACCATGTATGGGAGACAAAGGAGAAAAAACTGTACAAAAGGCAACCATCTGCTGTGCTCAGGGCTCAGCCTTTCACGTTTTAGTCCAGTGAGCCCATGCTGGCACAAATAAAGCTGCTTCCTGGAAAGAAAAGCCTCAGTGTCACTATTCTTTGTGTATCTGCTCCAAACCAACTGAACCACCCAGGTGTGCCAGAAATGGTTTTTTAAAAGTGATCTTAACCTGGGGCGCCTGGGTGGCTCAGGTGGTTAAGCCTCTGACTTCAGCTCAGGTCATGATCTCATGGTTCACGAGGGAGTTCAAGCCCAGTGTCGGGCACTATGCTGACAACTCAGAGCCTGGAGCCTGCTTCAGATTCTGTGTCTCCCTCTGCCCCTTGCCCACTCCTGCTCTGCTTCTCTCTTTCTCAAAAATAAATAAACATTAAAAAAAAGCAATCTTAACCTGGAGTCCCATGAATGCTTGAATATTATAATATTTGAGTTATATATATGCCAGTTTTTCCTGTGTAGCAGTTCACAATCTTAACCAAAAAAGGTTAAAACTGCTTCTTCATCATGAATTAAAGCATTATTTTTTTCGACTTTGTGGTTTGCTCTCATTTGTCCTATGAAACTCAATTATTTTTATATGCAAGAATGTGATTTTCATCACTAATTGCTGCTCAACGATAAGAACTAAATTTTATTTCTTGAATTTAATTTTGTTGTATTGAACTTTATGAAAAAGATTTACATAACAAAAAATTTAAGTACACTAAAATTTTGTATTTTTATGTATATAATTGTATAAAATGAACACCAAATGAAATAATTTACCCTTACTCTAACATCAACTTTTTTCACTCATTTTCTCCTAGTCATAGTCTAGCTGCACAGAATAAATCACAGTAGAGATACATTTGTTTTGTTTCTCACTAAACAAGAAGGATATCTAAATATTTTCTCTCTATGCTCTATGCACCTCACCTTACCACTCAATTCTTAAAAGTATCAGTTCACATTTTTTTTAAGTTTACTCATTTATTTTGAGAGAGAGAGAGAGAGAGCGAGCAAGAGAGCATAAGCTGGGGAGAAGGGGAGAGAGAGAGAGAGAGAGAGAGAGAGAGAGAATCCCAAGCAGACTCACAGCACAGGGCAAAAACAGTCAGGTTTGCCAGACGTGCATGGCAAAAACTCACAAACCGCAAAATCATAACCTGCGCCGAAACCAAGAGTCAGATGCTTAACTGACTGAGCCACCCAGACATTTTGTTTTTAAAAGCTTTTTATTTCAGAAAATTCTAATAATATGCAAATTTGGGGACACTGGTAGAGTAAATTCTGTGTACCATTACCCAGCTACGAGAATTTTCAATCACTTTATAAATTCTGAATCAGAAGCTATTTTGCAGAGACATTTCATCTTTTCAAACCTCAGTAAATTATGAGATTAGATCTTTAAATTACAATCTTAATTTTTAAAGCATTTCACAACTCCATGAGAGATGTTCACGGTGTTCTGGTACATTATGAGGTAGCCTGCATCACCTTGGGAAGGATACTTTCCATGGACCAGAGTTGACACAGACAAGATTGACCCAAACATCTTTGAGTTACCCAAGAGACTAGACTGTGTTAAAAATTTCAGACTGTTATATTAATTACATACAAAATCATATTATAAGAGGTCAAAAATCATCCTAAATTGACTTAAAAAACAGCAAAGCCTCAAGAATAATCAATTAATAGTGGCTCATCTTTTTCATTTGCTTCAATCATTGTAAGAATGTATTTTTAAAGAAAAAACAAAACTTAGAAGTTTGTAAAATGATAAATCTGAAGAAAAAAAGAAAAAGCCAAAATGCATTTTGTTATCTGAGACCTGGGGAGAGGAGCTATTGACCGCTGAGTTCAATTAAGTTTCAGAGAATAAAGTCAGAATTAGCAAATCCTTAACAAGCCACTCTGGCAGGAAGTTAATTTTTGATTAAATGACATGATTATAGAGTGAGGTAGTTTAATTCAGAGGGAGATACTGGAGGGCATCCAAATATATTACTTACTTATTTCTAAGAATTAAAGAACAACTTAAAATAGCATAATATGATATTTAAACAGCATTAAAATAACAACTTAAAAATTGGTAGCAACTAGATCTCTGGCTAAATATTAAAAATTAGTGTGGGTTTGGCAATGTAATTCATACTAATGTATTTTTTAAACTTTTGTTTCGAATATTGCAAAAATTTTCCGTTGCTGATTTGAATACATGTATACATGAAAGAGGTAACAGTGAAGCCCACACTTCAGAGAGAATTGATCATAGTAATGAAAAGAAAACTGGACTAGGTATGAAAATATAAAGAATGTACCTTCAGCTCTTTCTCTAAATGCTTATATCTTTGGGCCTCAAAATCTTATTTTTTTTTAAGTTTATTTATTTATTTTGGAGGGGGCCAGAGATAAAGGGAGAGAGCATCCCAAGCAGGCCCCATGCTGTCAGTGCAGCCCCAACACAGGGCTCAGTCCCACAAGCTGTGAGATTATGACCTGAACTGAAATCAAGAGTTGGACACTTAACTGACTGAGCTATCCAGGTGCCCCTGGGCCTCAAAATCTTCAACGTAAAAAGTATTGGGCTAAACTAAGTTAAATAGATGATTGATGATTAAGCTAAAATTTCAAATAAGAAGATTCTCTGTCTCTCAAAACAAATAAATACAACTTAAAAAAAAGAAGAAAAGCAGCGCCTGGAAAGCTCAGTCTGTTAAGTGTCTGACTCTTGGTTTTGGCTCAGGTCATAATTTTACAGTTTGTGGGATCAAGCCCTACATCAGGCTCTGTGCTGGCAGCATGGGGCTGCTTGGGATTCTCTCTCCCTCTCTCTCTGCCCCACTCCCCATCTCTATCTCGCTCTCAAAATAAATAAATAAAACTTAGGGAAAAAAATAAGATTAATATACACAATATGAAAAGATGATTAATCTTATAGTTCTATTTAAGCGTCTATTTTCAAAACCAAATTTATAGATAAATTCTATTGTGACAAAAGTATTACCTGTCTGTACTGAACTAATATGCAGACAGAAGGGAAAAAGTATGTTACAGTATGATAATGTTAGTATATGACATCACTGTCTTTATACCAAAGAATAAAAATACGTATTCAACATAAACTGATCTAGCATACCTCACTTATTATTAAAGCTGTACTAACACCTCTTAATATACCTCTTTTGCAAATCCAGTTAATAGTCTTCATTTGGGATGCAACACTTAATTAATCGAGTTATCGGACTTTTGAGAAACAATTGTGACTAGCCTGGATTATTTGACACATTCAGGGACAAGGCTTATTTTATTACAGATTCTGGGTAGGAAGCAGAAAATACTCTAGGTCTATAGTTATTAAAGTGTGGTCTCTTGCTCAGCAAAGACCTTTGTATCCTGCTCCCATATTTAATATATCTTGTATATGTCGTGTGTGTATATATATATATATATATATATATATATATATCGTGTCCTGTATATATATATATATCTTGTATATATATATATATCTTGTATATATATATCTTGTATATATATATATATATATCTTGTATATATATATCTTGTGTATATATATCTTGTATATATATATATCTTGTGTATATATATCTTATATATATATATATCTTGTATATATATATATCTTGTGTATATATATCTTGTATATATATATATCTTGTGTATATATATCTTGTATATATATATCTTGTATCCTGCTCCCATATTTAATAAATCAAAAATTCTGAGAATGGAGCTAGGTAATCTGTGTTTCTATAAGTCCATCATGTCCTTCTGAAGGACACTAAAGTTTGAGAACCGTTGCTCTAGAGATCTTATGTAAGAATAAATTAAATACATGTTAGGAAATTACAGAATCATTGAGAAGTCTGTAGGAGCAAGCTCTGCACTGTGCCTCCAGAAATTTAAAAAACAGGATAGAACTGACCCACTGGGGAATTACCACCTCTGAATCCATGACTGGAACAACTGATTTCAAGAACATAAACTCCAACTTCAGGGGACATTGGGATGTTGACATTAAGGAGCCATCTTTACCGTCTCCCCATGTGTGCCTCAGTACCAGAAGTTGGAGGATGGAGTCTGAGAAGCAACAGTGGAAGGATCTCATCTCTCCATGAATTTGTTTCTCACAGAATAACAGTCAAGGGAGACACAAAGATTGCTTCTGCCTCTCAAATCTCAACACCAGTACATATGATCGATACATCCCAGTACGCAACCAGAAACAAAGCTACATTGGCATAGACTTAGTGCTATCATTGCCATGAAATAGGCAACAGAATTAAATCACTGGTTGGACATAATGCATCCTGTTTTAAAGTATGTAACTAGAATTCTCTAACTGTTATTGTTTGGTTTTATCACTGTATTGAAGCATAACTTAAGAAATACTAAGGAATAAAGGTTTAGAAGCAATTCAGATATTTAAAAGGAATCACTATGAATTTGTTACATGTCATTGTCCTCATTTATGAATTTATACACTTGTATATTTATTGACTAGATTGAACAAGTGAAATTATGCACAGCTATACCCTCGGAAATACATGTAAGCATTTACATAGAGATGACACATACATAGATACAGAGCAATAACTTACTTACAATTATAGAATACAGTATTTTACTCTTTATAAACTGTAATTGAGGTAGTTAGAGTATAATATATTCATTTTCATGTGAAGAAACCCAGTCCCAAAATTATAAAATTCCACGTAGTTACATAGCTGAATAATAAGTAAAAGAATGCATGTCTTCTAACTCCTGGACCAGTGTTTATTCCAACATATTTTAATGCCATGTCTATATGTCCTCTGAGAATTTTACAGCACCAACACAGCATGACAGAATAAAATGGGTACTGAGCCAGGTCAGGCAAATAATGTGAGTATAGGGTAAACCAGAGTGAAGCCCTGGGCTAGGGAGGAGTTTTAAATAACAGATCAAAACTAAATGAAAATATTGAAAATCTAATGCAATTCCAAGTATATTTATATATTAGTCAAGACAAGTTTGGCTATGCTGAGATAACAAAGAAACTCAACGTCTCTGTGACCTAAAGCAATAAATGTTTATTTCTTGCTCCATTGAGGGATGCATGGAAACCCTAATCTGGTATATCTTCATTCCAGGAACTTAAGCTGACAAAGCATCCATTAACTATTGCTGATCATCAAGGCAGAGGAAAAGCACACTCTAGAGAGTGTTTTCCTGGTATTTAAAGGACACACATCACTACTGCTCACACCTCATTGACCAGAATAAATCACATGATATCACCCAACTACACAGAGCTAGGAGAGGTACAATCCTCTCTCATGCTTGCAAAGTAGAAAGATAGAAATATGTGGTGAATAGCATAATGATTACCACAATGTCAAAGCCAAATTAATAAATAAAGCTTCTGGGGCACCTGGATGGCTCAGTTGATTGAGTGAGTGACTTCTGTTCTGGCCATGATCTCATGGTTGGTGAGTTTGAGCCCCACATCGAGCTCGCTGGTGTCAACACAGAGCCTGCTTCTTTTTCGGATCCTCTGTCCCCCCTCTCTCTGCCACTCACACACACTCTCTCTCTCAAAAATAAAAAATAAACATTTTTAAAAAATAAGTAAATAAAGATTTTACCAAGAACTTGGAATTGAAGGTCAGAGCCACACAATTAGGGTAGTGGAAATAATATCAGTGAGTAACTGTTTTTTCAACCTGGTCATGGAGAAGCAGAAGTCAGTCTACAAAGAAAGAAAAAGTAAGGCAGATGTTCACAGTAAACCAGAGAAAAGTGACAGATTAGGAGTTCTGTTGGCTTTCTTGATCTTGCCTCTAGTCATTTGAGAGCCCTAGATGCCATTTTCCATTGGATAAATCAATACGTATCATCAAATTTCCTGTTTTTCCTAAATTTGTTCAAGTTGATTTTTGTTGTTTACAATCAACAGAATTTTTTTCAAATATTTTTTTAAAGTCTTTTTATTGTTTATTTTTTGAGAGAGACAGAGAGCACAAGAGCAAGTATAAGCGGGGGAGGGGCAGAGAGAAAGGGAGACACAGAATCTGAAACAGGCTCCTGACTCTGAGCTGTCAGCTCAGATCTAGACACGGGGCTCAAACCCACCAACCAGGAGATCATAACCTGAGCCAAAGTCGGACGCTTAACCAGCTGAGCCACCTAGACACCACTCAACAGGACTTTAATTAAGGCAATGATACCAGTTAATTCTTTAATATTTCTCTATCAAGTAAAATATAATATAGACTCTAACACGATATACAGAAGTAGTTTCTCATATTAGAGGGCCTTGCTTTTTCTTCCCCATCATATAACATACGGAGACACAAAATTATTTTAGACTTGGAATTACTATCACAATACTAAAAAAAAGTAAGATGATGGTATTAGAGAATTTGGATTCTTTTTCTCAAATTTAAAAAAATTGAATCCCATTCATTTAAGCAGGCACTAATGAAAACAAATTATCAGTTTTTTTAAGTTTTTTTGGCCAAAACAGAAATAAACAAAAAACAATAAAATCCTTTTTTTTTAATTTTTTTGATGTTTATTTATTTTTGAGAAAGAGATAGCATGAGTGGGGGAGGGGCAGAGAGAGAGGGAGACACAGAACCTGAAGCGGGCTCCAGGCTCTGAGCTGTTCGCACAGAGCCGGACATGGGCTTGAACTCATGAACCATGAATTCATGACCTGAGCTGAAGTCGGACACTTAACCCACTGAGCTACCCAGGCACCCCTAAGATCCTTTTTTAAGAGCTGAAAAAGTGCCAAATGAACAAACTTAATTAATTAAATTAAAATTTTAAATTATTAAAATAAAAATCATATCAGCCAGAGACTAAATTATTAGAATGTATAATGATATTGAGACAGAGAAATAGAAGATAAAGCTTAAAAAGGAGAGAGAGGCAAACCAAGAAACAGACTTTTTTTTTTTAGCTTTATTAATTTTGATAGAGAGGGGCAGGGAGGAACAGAGAGAGGGAGAAAGAGAATCCCAAGCAGGCTCCGCACTGTCAATGCAGAACCTCACACAGGCTCAAACCCACAAACCTTGAGATCTGGGTCAAAATCAAAAGTCAGACACTTAACTTACTCAGCCACTCAGGCACTCCCTCCACCTTCTTTTTTTTAACTTTATTTATTGATTTTAAGAGAGAGAGAGAGAGAGAGAGAGAGAGAGAGAGAGAGAATGAGCAGGGGAGGGGGAGAGAGAGGAAAACAGAGAATCTAGAAACAGACTCTTAACTATAGAGAATCAATTGATGGTTATCAGAAGGGAGGTGGGTGGGGGGATGGGTTAAAAAGGTGATGGGGATTAAGGAGTGCACTTGTGATGAGCACAGGGTGATATATGGAAGTGTTGCATCACTATATTATACACCTGAAACTATTACACTGTATGTTAACTGACTGGAATTTAAATAAAAAATTAAAAAGAAGAGAAGAGAGGAGAGGAGAGAAGAGGGGAGGGGAGGAGAGGGGAGGAGAGGACAGGACAAGAGAGGAAAGAAGAGAAGAGATTTTTTAAGATCCATAACATGAAACATTCAGGAACAGTTCATATCAACACTACATTTTCTTAAGTAAAACTGTTTTCATACATTCTCCAGTTGGAAAGTAACAATTCTGGGAGACAACCTTTGTTTGATTAATTTTATAACCAAGAATATTATTTGGTTCATAGTTTGAAAAAATTAGAGAATCATGGTTAGAGGCTGTTGGATAATCCAAACTGTCAGTTTGGTTTAAACATTTCTGAAAAAACAAAGTAATTTGACCAGAACTGCCAAAAATATGCCAACTACTTTAGTGCATGCTTGAATAAACATGAAACAGTATTTGAAAATACTGATTAAAGATAAGATTTTGTTATATATTTATTAGATTCCATTCAAAAAATTTTTATCTTAGTAGGAGAGACAATAATGCTTTTAAATATCAAATAATGAAATCGGTTTCTTTCTTTTTTTTTTTAATTTTTTTTTTCAACGTTTATTTATTTTTGGGACAGAGAGAGACAGAGCATGAACGGGGGAGGGGCAGAGAGAGAGGGAGACACAGAATCGGAAACAGGCTCCAGGCTCTGAGCCATCAGCCCAGAGCCCGACGCGGGGCTCGAACTCACCGACCGCGAGATGGTGACCTGGATGAAGTCGGACGCTTAACCGACTGCGCCACCCAGGTGCCCCTGAAATCGGTTTCTTAGAAAATGTAACATAAATAAGAGTATGATATTAATTATACAAAGGTTAAGTTTAACGATTGGAAGTAGAACACACTGCCTACCATAAGATAGTGATTCAGGGGTGCCTGGGTGGCTCAGTCGGTTAGGCATCCGACTTTGGCTCAGGTCATGATCTTGCAGTCTGTGAGTTAGAGCCCCGTGTCGGGCTCTGTGCTGACAGCTCAGAGCCTGGAGCCTGTTTCAGATTCTGTATCTCCCTCTCTCTCTGACCCTCCCCCATTCATGTTCTGTCTCTCTCTGTCTCAAAAATAAATAAATGTTAAAAAAATTTGTTTAAAGATAGTGATTCAATAATTATATATTCTTGTATAATCCCTTAATTTTCAGTAGCAAATAATACTTGTCTATACACAATATTTTAAAATATTTTTCTTTGCTATTTACATAGGATATTAAAACTGTGATTTTTTTTATCACTCACAATCTCTAGTCTCAAGTAGATTAAAAATATTAACTGGCCATAAACATTAGCAGATAGCGACCTGGTGATGAGTGGTTCTCTGCAATGTGGTGGTATTGATTTATTTTTAAAATAATTGAATGTCTACTGAGTGCCAGACTTTAAGTGCTTGGGATTCATCTGGGAACATGACAAGCAAGGTCTTTACTTTAGAAAATGTTATGAACTAGTTAGAAAAATATTCTAAAACCAAAAAAAATGTATGTATGACATAAGGGCTATGAAGAAAATTTAAATTGAGCAAAATGACAAATATAATACATCCACATCACTTGTCAGCACTCAAACTGAGTATTCTAACCACCTCTTAACTTCATCTCATAAACTTGAGATTGCAGGGTCTATAAATACTTTGAGCGTATGTACACAGCAATAACTTTTTTCACACAAAATCATAGCTTCAAAATACATTAATATTCACCTGGTTTTTTTCCCCTCAAACTGGAGGAATAGTAACTTTTAAAATCTGTTTTACAAATTAGAAAACAACAAGCTTCAGCCACCTTAAATGGCTGGCCCGGGTCAAGTAGCTGGGACTTGAACCTAGGTGCATTGAAGAAAACTTGATTAAAATTATTTGACGTGTCAGGCAAATGATGGATATACATGACTATAGCATAGCCCTGACTGAAGAATGTTTCATCCAGGATATAGTTCACCATTCTTAATTGCTGGGTAGAAGCAGTCATGCTTCATCAAAAATAACCTACAAAAAAATCTAACCATTGGAAAACATGAGTGTGGAAATAAGTCAAAGGGTTGGTCTCAACGTCATTCTTCCTTCTAGTAAATGTCTACCTCCAGAAGCCATGAGAGATTGCATGCAAAAAAGATTAGGTCATCTATCTTAATCTTTAAACTTCCCTGTTATAATTTACAGACATTATCAAAGGTGAATGGGAGAACCAGAGAGTGAGCTTAAGACAGAACTTTAGCAGGAACTTCCTTGTTTTCCCCACGCATGACTGACACTCACTGGATGGGTTCCCCACAGCCCCCATAGTCATAAAAAGAGTCCTACTCGGCATTCCATCAAGACAAGGCAAGTGGCTCTTTTTACCAGTTTAAATGTGAGTTGATACAAGTAGCTTCTGGGGAACATTGATGTGCTAAATAGCTTTTGGAGAAACGGACTTAAAAAGCTAATTGAGAGGCAATCCAGTAGATTTCTCTAGAGGTACTCTAGATAGATTGTCGAAGTGACAAAAAGGGTTGCTAAATACCTGGAGGGATCATCTTCTAAATGAGATTCAAAATGGAAGTGTTCATGTTGATGCTAAAAGGCCTATTACTGGTTAGTGTCCACAGCAGGACAGAACAATTAGGAAATTTAGGAATAGCTTTCATTTGTGCCTCCAATAATATAGGTAAGGTTTACAAATCAAGTTCTTCCTTGCTTCAATGAATTCATGTTTATTAATAAATACAAAAGTATTTGAAGTATATTTGATTGTATTGCACTCTATGCCTCAGGGAAATCTCTTACATATGTATCACTAATTGAAACATTACCAATTGCATAAAATAGCATTTAACCATTAGAATCAAAATAATACAAAGGGAATCATTCACTAATTTTTGAATTCCGTATCTTTACTCTCCTCCCAGAATTTTCTAATGCACAAGGTCAATTACCTTGGAGAATATGCTTCTACACTGGTTTTTTGTACATAGGACTCTGGTTATTGGAGGAGATCATTTAGAGGATGTGACCACCAGTTGATTCCAAGCTGGACCTAGACAATCAGGTGCTCCTCACCTCATCCTCTGTTTTTGGAATGTGTGTTCTGCCCAACCATTCCATAGCTGGTGCCATTTCAAGGATGCAACCTTGAAAGAGAAGTGCATTACTGAGAACATCTAGACATGATTAAACCCAGTTAGGGTCTCTTTATAAACTTTTAAGAGGCTTGTGCAGAGATCTGCTTGTCTTGAAGCCACCCAAGACAAGCTTCATAGATAAGTGCCCTTGCTTATTAAAACTGCCCCTGCCAATCTACAGTTGTCTGTCTTTCTTAGGTCTCTCCTTGCCTTTCCTGTATGGGGGCCAGTTTCAGATTTCACCTGGGAAATTCTTGAGGTTTTGAACCAACACCACTCAAGCAAAGTGCTAGTAAATGAAGACAAGACCCCAGTAATCTCTGTGACAATCATATTTGCAACATTTCCCTCCAAAGCTCCCATCCAATCCTAGCATAGGCCAGACCTTATTGTGGAGCCTATTGGGCTCAGAGGAAGTGGCCATGTATGTGCTATGAAGGTGGAATGTAGGGGATGTAAGTTCATCAGACAGCCCCAACACAAGGCCCCTGTGTAAGCACCTGGTCCCAAATCCAGAACTGATATTCTCCCAAATTCAAGCTCATTGATTACAATGCTTCAGACATGAGAAGCACTCAATGAATACTTGTTTAAGTGTTTAATTAATTAGCTAATGATAAAGGTAAGTGGGAGAACCCAAAAAAGTAAGCATAATCATGTGACATTTTAAAAGCAAGCAAAACAAAAAGCGTCAAGAAAAATGGAGAACCTTCTATTTAATATGCCTTTGATAAGTCATATAATATGCAACATGTTAAAACTGACAAAATCTTAAGACAACAAGGGAGTCTATGAGTGCATTAGATCCACTCACTTCAAAATTCATTTTGAAATTTCTAAGCTTTCCAGCAAAATTGTCCTCTCATCTTTTCTTGAAAATCTCTACGGACAAATGGCTACACATATTCCTGGGCAAATTGACATAAAAGTTTTATAAACCTAATGGTGTTGGATAAAAAGAGATGATTAATCACTATGTCACTTTGAAACTTAATTTTTCTTACTTTCACAATATATTGTTTATAAGAACTGTTTCATTTTTATTTTTCTCAAAATTGTAAATATAAAAATTAAAATCTCTTTTCTTTGTAGAAATTTTGGAAAACTGTGGAAATCTTGAAGAGAAAAAGACACAACTTGTGTTCCTATCAACCTGCATCCCAGCATTAAACTTTCTTTAATATTTTGATATATTTCCTTCTGGACTTTTTTAATTCACAAAATTAAATAAAATTAAGTTTATTTATTCAGTGTGTGTGTGTGTGTGTGTGTGTGAGTGTGTGTGTGTGTATTCATAGATACGCACACACACACACACACACACACACACAAATAAACACAGTTGTCATCATCTTTTCTATTTTTTTTTAATGTTTATTTATTTGGGTGCCAGAGTGGCTCAGTCAGCTGAGCATCTGACTTTGGTTTAGGCTCAGGTCATGATCTCATGGTCCATGAGTTCAAGCCCCATGTTGGGCTCCATGATGATGGTGTGGAGTCTGCTTAGGATTCTCTTTCTCCCCACTCCTCCTGGCTGCCCCTCCCCTGCTCGTGATCTTTGAAAGAGAGAGAGAGAGAGCCTGTACATATACATATGCAACGGAGTACTACTTGGCAATGAAAAAGAATGAAATCTTGCCATTTGCAACAACGTGGATGGAACTGGAGGGTATTATGCTAAGCGAAATAAGTCAGTCAGAGAAAGACAAATATATGATTTCACTCATGTGTGGAACTTGAGAAATGCACCAGATGAACATAGGAGAAGGGAAGGAAAAATAAGATAAAAAGAGAGAGGAAGGCAAATCATAAGAGACTCTTAAATACAGAGAACAAACTTAAATACTTTATTAAATACCTACTATATGCCAGATACTCTTGCAGATAATTGGAGGTACAAGACATCAGCACAAGATAAAGATTTCAGTCCTGTTATCCAATGAAAAATACACATGATAAATATGTAAATTATACGGTATGTTAGAAGATGTTATATGCAAAGTAATAAGAATAGAATAAGGAAGTTTTGGATGTAAAGGTGGGATTTGCAATTTAAATAGGTTGGTTAGGGAAGGTCTTACTGAATAGTTGACTGTTAAGATGGATGAGAAGGCAGTGAGGGAGCTATCCACTGTTATCCCAGAAAGAACTTCCAGATAAAGGAAAGGGTCAATGTAAAGTGTCAGTTTCTGAACATGTCTTTAGGGATAAATTCCTAGGAATGCAATTACCAAGTCAAAGTGCACGGATATTTTTAAACCTCTTGATAAATATCATCTGCCTGAAAGATTGCATCAGAATAGACACTCACTAGAAACGCATGAGAAATGACTTCCCAAATTAAAACACTATATACAATTGTTTTTAACTGCTATACTGAAAGGTTAAAACAAAAACTAAAAAACAAAATCTGTAATGATCTGAAATTTGCATTTTCTTTTTTTTTAATTTTTTTAACATTTATTGATCTTTGAGAGACAGAGAGAGACAGAGCATGAGCGGGGAAGGTGCAGAGAAAGGGGGACACAGAATCCAAAGCAGGCTCCAGGCTCTTAGCAATCAGCACAGAGCCCAACGAGGAATTCGAACCCATGAACTGAGAGATCATGACCTGAGCCGAAGTCAGACACTCAACCGACTGAGCCACCCAGGCACCCCTGAAATTTGCATTTTCTGATGAGAATTTTTTTTTGTATATGTAGTAATCATTTGTAGTTTTAAGAAAGGCCTATGTTTTGAAGTGTATGCTCTTTTTAATATTGAGCTGTAATCTATAACCTTTAATATGTGGTACAAACATTTTTTTTTCCCATTTGGAACTTGCCTTTTAAGTTTGATTATGTTTATTTTGACATGCATAAATATTTTTAAGTTTAGGTAGTAAAATATATACTTTTTTTTCTTTATGATTCATTTTGAGGTAATGTTCACTTATTTCCTATCTCCAAGAAAAGGTGAATAATCTAGTATATTTTTTCTAGCTGTTTTATAAACCTGTTTTCAATTAAGTCCATTTTGCAAAGTCACTTACAACTTTTCATGAAAGATGACTGGAATCTTGACATTAGTTAAATTTGTGTTTCTTGAAAAACTCAAAATTCAAATGCTCCTCTCAGGTAAAATATTTTGAAAATAGAAACAGAAAATTCAGCAATGATAATAGTTAAAATATATCAGTCTAGATATTTATTTCAAAATTTAACTCTGGCTGTGCTACAAAGTGTATATATTTGAGATATATTAGCTTTAAAATAAATGTTAAAATTATTCTAACAACACATTTTCAATATTTAATTCTACTTATAATACACACTTTTCAATATTTAATTCTATTTATAATTTATCATCTTGTGTAAATACACACACGTGCACACACACACACATAGAGCAGATAATAGGCATTGACAATAAACAGAGCAAAATGTGGAGCAAAATGAAATGGATACATCAAACTCAGGGTAATAGAGTTACCCTGATAGAGCATTAAATTTAACACTGAGCTTCCTGGCTTAAAAAATATTTGATACAACAGAATCAGGTCTACCTCTGCTATCACATAACAAGTGGCCCACAGGGCTTTTGTAACCTTTGCTTGATTGAATTACTGCTACTGAGAGGTTCAGTGAAGCATTTTCTACTTCATAGCAGTCTCCATCATTCTGATATTTATAAATATCAAAGAGCAGCAGGCTGCAGACAAAAACTTGCATTGGAAGAACACAGCTTTTTCAAAATATCCAATATAAATTTGCCTACGTATAAGTTCCTACTAAAATGTCAACCCCCTTCTAGGTTATCATGTTTGCAGCGTTTTCTAATTTCTCATACTCAAAATAAATAAATAAATAAATAAATAAATAAATACTTCAAAAATGTTCAGAAGTGTTAGTCATTCAAGATTTTCATCTGTTTATATGTACATTCAAGTATTAGAAACGTGTTCATGTGATAAAAAAATAAATGACAAAATAATCAACACTTATTAACTCATCTGTAATCATTTTCTCTGGATTTTTTTTCTGACTTTGGGTTTCAAAAATAAGTCGGAATCCCATTTACTATACTCCACATATTATTTCAATTTTATGTTATCTTCATTGTATACATAAACTTGTGCCAAAAATTCTTCTTGTTCAAAAGGAAATTTAGGCTCTCCTCTAAATTATGTGACTTATGGAGGTCCTATAAATATTTACACAAGTTTTGATTATGTAGGTGTAAACTTTGATCAGTGAAGATATTTGATGGAATAAATATTTTTAATTCTTAAATTTATTCCATAAATCGGTAAAAGAACATATTTCTAAATGATTTTTAATTCCTTGCCAGTAAAACAGTACCTTGTACGCCCTCTGCTGGCTTTGGACGGCACTTTAACTTAAAAAGACATTCTTATATTTGCATAATAATCTAGCATAAAACAACAGAAGCACTTAGAAACATTTTACATTTTACATGACTTCAACTATGATATAAATTCAAGTAAAAATATGTATATTTATCTCCTATCAGACTTAAAAATTATAGTTCAGTGTCATAAGAATATTGAAGGAATAGTAACATAAAATCACAGTAATCAATACAGTTTGAGGCAGACACAAGAAAAGACAAAAAAATAGTATAGAGAGTAGAGCATCCAAAACGCATCCAAAAACACACGTATTAAATTTTAGGAATTTAATAAATGACAAGCAAGACAATTTAGTCCAGTTTGGAATGACTTTGATAACAATGTATGTTGACATAATGAGTCACATTTTTGGAAGAAAACAAGGATAAACCTCTACCTTTTACTCCATACAAATGGAAATTCCAGATGCAATTTTAAAACTTTAAAAATAAATGTTAAACCCATACAAACACTAGAATCATATGTCAGAGAATTTCGTATCTCTAGATGGGGCAAGTCTTCCTCAACAACACAAGAGATTTAAAAGTTAGAAGGAAAAAGGTCATCATATTAAGCTGCATGTACATTTCATAAGAGGAAAACACCATAAACAAAGTCAAAGGAAAGCGATTGGGAGCAACTATTGCAACAGATATGATAGGTAAAGGTACAAATGCCCTATTATTTAAAGGCTTTTACAAAGTAGTAAGAAAAAGAAAAGGAACCTGAGGGAAAAATAAACCAAGCCTTTTGCTAAGGAAATTTACAGAAGAAACCCAAATAGTCAACAAGCATCCAAAAAACTACTCATCCTCCTAGTAGTCAAGGAAAAGGAAAATGAAAATGAGATGCACAATGAGAGTTACAAACCATTAACAGGATAATGATGTTAAGCCCTGTTCAAACTGGCAAAAATTAAAAATACAAAAACATACAGTACAAGCTGCTGCAATCTTTTAAAAAATATTTGACAAGTCTTTAAATCAAACACACACACACACACACACACACACACACACACACACACACACGCATACACACGTTTGACACAATAATCCCACCTGGGAGAATCTATCCAACAAAAACAAAAGTGCCAACATCTAAGGCCATATATCTAGTGACATTTAATGTAACAAATGTTGCAAAAACCAGGGAACACTCAAATAACAATCAAAAATAAAACATATGGATAAATGGATAAATGTTGGTACAATCATATTATGCAATTATTTAAAGGAAAGATATATAGAAAGAGATCAGAAAGAAATATGTATCAATCATATTTAAGGCGAATCATGATAAATCATTTCTAAAAGCATTAACAATACCCCATTTATGATTTTTTATGTTTGTGTGAGCATAAAAGGCATTGTGAAAGGAAAAGAACTCAGCCTTTTATAGTAGCTACCAAGGGGTAAGAATGAAGATGGTGGGGGTAAATTTTAACTTTTTATTTATATATCTTTGAATTTCTTATTAGTTAAGACAAGTATCAATATGTCTGTAGGTTGCTATTTAAAAAAAATAAAATTTGAATACATGAAGTATTCGTGTCTTTCAGGAAATAAGGTACATTCTGTACATATTGAAGTCATAGGGTCTATCTTTTTTTTTTACGTTTATTTATGTATTTTGAAAGAGAGAGCACGCAGGGGAGGGGAAGAGAGAGCGAGAATCCCAAGCCAGCTCCGTACCATCAGTGTGGAACCCGATACGGGGCTTGAACTCTCGAACTGTGAGACCTTGACCTGAGTGGAAACTGAGAGTCAGACACTTAGCTGACTGAGCCACCCAGGTGCCCCTAGGGTCTATCTTAATTTCTCTTTTTCTTTTACCCCTAAAGGTGAAAGAGGCTTTAACCACCCTGCAGTGTGTGTCCATGTAATCTGGGTGGAGAGAGGTGACAAGTAGCCCGGGAATTTCCAGCATCCAGTAGGGGAACTACTACACCCCAAGTACACATAGTTGGAAAAACTCCCCAAGGAATGTTGAAAACAACCCTCTAATCCCTCACCTGTGCTGAGAACTACAGCTTTACTGATTAGGTAGTGAAAACCTTCTCTTTCTACCAGTTTCACTGGGGACTGGCTGTGATCGCAGGTGCCAGCAATACTGACTTCCAAAATGTCCTCCAAATTATTCTGGAAAAATACCGCAGCGTTTTTTTTTTTTTTTCCTCAGCTTTGGCTGCACATTAAAATCAACTGGGAACAAACAAAAGAATACTGTACTCAAGCTGATTGGATCAGATTTTTGGACTCGGGGATTGCTTATACTGTGCTCATATTTTTGAAAAGCTCTCCAGATGATTCTGAAGCAGAGTGAGGGCTGAGAACTATTAACAGGGTAAGTACTTTAAACCTGGTGGTAAGATGGTAACTGGAATCTGCAGCTTGCCTCAGCCAGGCAGCCTAAAGGAGAGGAGAAGATGGTTATGGTGCCAGGTAGAAAAAAAATAAAAACCTGGAACTCTAGATACACTGCTGTATTTTTTCCATGCTTTCTTGAAAAAAAAAAAACCCAGTTTTGTTGATTTATAATCTGGGGCTCTTATGAATAATGTTCACATGTTCATACAAGTCTTTGTATGCATATAGGCATTTTTTGGTTCTTTTTTAAAGTGAATATTTTGGAATAGACTCACCAAATTGTATGGTAGGTGTATGTTTAACTTTTTTAAAACTGCCAAATGTCTCCAAAGTGTCTGTACCATTTTACATTTTCACCAGTAATGTTTGAAAGTGTTAGGAGACAATTTTTATGTCTCTTTCATGTTTCTCCACATTTGCCAGCAGAAATAACTGCTCTTTTGTTTCAGACTATCTTTTTTTTTAAAGTATGTTTGTATAGCGAACCTCCTTGAAAAAGCCAAGAGAATGTTTGTTTACTCTCTAGTATAATAAAAATACTATCTCCCTCTGGGGCAAAGGTCAGCAGATTTTCTTGCAGCCCAATATAAAAGATTTATATTTCCTAAGCTTAGGGCTCTTCAGGTGTGATTTTAAAGAAGAAAAACAACAGTACACATAGCATCCACCCAGCTTTCATTGCATCATTCTGTGGGAATTAGAGCTGGAGGAACTGGTCTAAGAAAGCAATACCCTGGGCGCACCTGAGTTGTTCAGTCATTAAGTAGCCGACTCTTGATTTCAGCCCTGGTCAGGATCTCACGGTTCGTGGTATTGAGCCCCGCAGTGAGCTCTTTGCTGACAATATGGAGCCTG
Source organism: Prionailurus viverrinus (assembly GCF_022837055.1). Taxonomy (NCBI): domain Eukaryota; kingdom Metazoa; phylum Chordata; class Mammalia; order Carnivora; family Felidae; genus Prionailurus; species Prionailurus viverrinus. The sequence continues at coordinate 102,469,115 of NC_062567.1, forward strand.
CTTGGGATTCTCTCTCTCTCCCCCTCTCTCTCCACCCCTCCCCCACTTGCATTTTCTCTCTCTCTCTCTCTCAAAATAAATAAAGATTAAAAAAGAAAATAATGCTCTGACTTCTGCTATTGTTATAATAAACCACCCTTTTTGTCTCAGAGTCAGGGGTCTTGTGTCTTCTGCCAGCATCCACAAAATGTGCAGATAACTTGTTAGCTTGTAAGTAGGGTAAAATCTCAGACCTTTCCATTTTTGGCAGAAGATTCCAGTTTGTTCACATCCTCATCAACTTTCATATTGCCTTCTTTGGATTTTAGCCATTCTAGTAGATATGACTTAAAGTGAATTTCTATAATGACCAATTATACTGGGCATCTTTTTGTGTGCCTATTGCCATCCATATATCGTCTTTGGTGATGCGTCTATTCAAATACTTGGCCCCATTTTTACTTGGGTTTGTTTTCTTATTATTGAGGTGTACGAGTTCTTTGTATATTCAAGACACAAGCTCTTTATCAGATATATGATCTTCAAATTCTTCAAATACTCCCCACTTGTGACTTGTGTTTTCATTTTCTTAATGATGACTTCCCAAAAGCAAATGTTTTTATTTCAATGAAGTAGAATTTATAAATGTTTTCTTTTATGGATCATAAACTTTGCCTAAACCAAGATCACAAAGATTCCCCTATGTTTTACTCCAGAAATTTTATAGTTTTAGCTTTTACATTTAGGTCTATGAGTCATTTCAAGTTTTATATAGATCATGGTTCGTTTCTCTTTGCATAATGGATATGTTATTGGTCCAGCACCATGTATTAAAAAAAACAATGTTTTCCCCTTTGAATTATCTTGTCACCTATGGGAAAGGAAAAGATCTTTTATGCCTGGGTCTATTTCCGGACTTTATGTTCTTCCATTCATCTTTATGTCCATTCTTATGCCAATAGCACAGTGTCTTGATTACTGTAACTTTGTAGCAACCTTTGAAGTCAGATGGATAACTTCAAATATTTTTCTTGTTTTTCAATGTTTTCCTTATTCTAGGTCTTTTACAGACTATTCTGCTTTAACAATAGTGGCAATAGGCCAATTTAGGATGGCAGGTAGGAGTTGAAGTCGAAGTTATGTTCAAAGGGTTAAATAAAAAGAGATGCTATATAATGTGTTGGACATTAAGACCAGGAACATGTGTACATGAATCTGTTTTGCACAGGGTAAGTTATTTTCCATTTGTTATATCAATGAATCGGAACCTAGTTTTATTGACAATTTGGTGATCTCTCCTCATTCTGATATTTTTGGCTGTTCTAATAAATTAACTACTTCCATTCATCAGTCATCATCAACTTTCTTCTTTCCTTTCATGTTTTCTTGAAGGCTCTGCTACACACTGCATGCAAAAAATGAATCACTATCAGAGACTCATTGAAAGGACTGTACCAAGTAATCATTCTAGAAATAGACTCATGGGTACCGACTTCAGAGTTTAAGTGAACATTGCTCAGACAATTTTCAGACTGCCTAGAGGACTGAATTATGATTTCCAGGAATCATTTTAGTCCAAAAGCAGAAGATTTCAAGAAAACATATCCAGAAGAATAGGAATTAATTACATAGAATCAAATACATTAATGAGGCATATTTAATTGTGGTTATCTCTCTTGGCATACTACCATTAGTATTATTTCTAAAGGTCTATTTTCTGATGGATATGTGAGAGACTTTTACTTCCGTAGTAATCTATATCTTACCTTCAAGTTAGTAGATTATGGTTTTGTAAGTTGAAGTGAGATATTTAAAATATGGTATCTGATTCTCCTGACCTCTCAGAATTTAGAAATAGATGCTTTTTTGAGTCTTCTTACTATTCATAGTGATCCATTTATTTCACAGGTTCAGGAGGAATCCATCATTACTGGGGCACCTGGATGGCTCAGTTGGTTGAGCATCAGACTCTTAATTTCAGTTCAGATCATGATCTCACAGTTTATGGGTACCAGCCCCGCATCGGGCTCTGTGCTAACAGCGTGGATGGAGCCTGCCTGGGATTCTTTCTCTCTCTTTCTCTCTCTGCCTCACCCCCATCTCAAAATAAATAAATAAACTTTAGAAAAAAGAAAGAATCCATCATTGCTTTTACCAAGACACAGTTGACAAACTGATGGTGGAATCAAAGTCATAATGGACTGTTACACTTAGTAATAAGCCTCAGAAGTTCACCATTGAAGCATAAGTATGGAACCAATACTCATAACACTCTCACTCAAACTGGACTGGGACTTACATGAATTACAATGTGCCAGTACCACAACTAACAAGAAAAATCATTTCTTGGTAGGTCAGAGATCTTAGATTATTTGGGTGATTTCAGAGAGGAAAGAATTCATCAAACCTATAGACATTGAAAGAAATTTAGATAAAGAGACTTTTTTCTTTAAAGTATATTTATTTATTTTGAGAGACAGAGAGAGAGAATGCACACACACAAGTGGAGGTTGGGCAGAGAGAGAGAATCTCAAGTAGGCTCCACACTGTAAGTGTAAAGCCCCATATGGGGCTTGTTCTAAAGAACTATAAGATCATGACCTGAGCCAAAATCAAGAGTCGGTCGCTTAACCAACTGAGCCACAAAGGCACCCCATAAAGAGACTTCTTTTTAAAAAGTTTGAATTCCAGTTAGTTAACATACAGGGTAATATTAGTTTCAGGTGTACATTTTAGTGATTCAACATTTCCATACATTACCCAGTGCTCATCACAAGTGCGCTCCTTAATCCCCATCACCTATTTAAACTATGCCCTCACATAGTTTGCCCTTGTTACCATAGTTACCCTTCTGGTAACCATCAGTTTGCTCTCTATAATTAAGGGTCTTGGGTTTGCCTCTCTCTTTTCTTCCCCTTTGCTCATTTGTTTTGTTTCTTAAATTCCACATATGAGTGAAAGCATATGGTATTTGTCTTTCTCAGACTTATTTCTCCTAATGTGGTAGGGTCCCTTCCCTAAGGAGAGAGAAAAAAAAGGGAGAGAAATCTTCAAGTTAACCTGACTTTGCGCCTACATGACAACATCCTTCATGACCTTGTGAACTGCAACTACTTAATCAGACTACATGTTTGTGTATGTCACTATAAATGGGAGACAAAGAAATTTAAAAAAATGTATAAAAAAAAGTTATACAAAATAACATCGTATGCTCAGTTCTTCCAGTACGAACCCAACTGAGCAGTGCCAGCACAAATAAAGTTGCTTCCTGGAAATTAAAAAGCCTCAGTGTCACGACTCTCTGTGAGAATCCTGCTGCAATAATACTCTGTAGCTCCATCCGTGTCATTGCAAATGGCAAGATTTCATTCTTTTTTATGGCTGAGTAATGTTCCATTATATATATATACACCACATCTACTTACGCTACGTTTTCTAGAGTCAAAATAAAAGAGCAAATAGAGTGAGTTTTAAAATTCCAAATCTATATTCCTTATGAAATGTCCAAAGAAAAGTTAATTTTCTAGCATTAATTTGCCAAACTCTGTATGCTCTATGAGGCTTATATTAATTAACACTTCTCAGTGTATCCATGTAAATAATCAGGTCAAATCGTAATGAAATCAGCCATTTTAGGATTAGGGATAATCTTTGAAGATTACTTATGATCATAAAAGGAAGACTCTTAAGGAAAATCACCCAAAATTTGGAATAACAGATCAATCTAAGGAATATTTCACTATCTGGGGGAATCAATAATGTTACTATTTATTTAAATCATTATCTACTATTGACAAAAGACCCAAACTTTGTGATTTTGCCTTTAAACTTATGTATTTGTATCTGGCATTTTCTTTCAGCAAAAGTAAAGCTCCCCAAAATATGGTTTTATTACTCTATAGAATATTAGTTAGTTTTATATCTAAGCAGCAAACTTACTCAGTATTGTTTCCAATAACAGTACAACTCCTATTCCTTTGAATCAGTTTAGGCTTCCTGCTAGTTACCTCATTAATGAGTTGGATATATTTTGACAGGTGTTCATTCAATATTTTATGATAATCATATTCTTAACCTTTAGAAAAATATACTCTGACATGTCCATGGCACAAAATTGTTAAAAACCCTTGCTCTACCTAATTAGGGAAGTCAGTCTATCTATGAAACCGATAACTGAAATTCATTCATTTATATATTCAATAAGTCAATCAAAAGTATTTATAAACATCTACGAGCAAGGCTCTCTTCTAGATGTTATAGTGGTAGTTATGGCACATTATTTTCCTGCCATATAAGAGAATTTACATTCACCCACAGAGACATAAACAAAATAAATAGGATACATGTAAATTAATACATTTTTAAAAACAAAGCAAAGGATGAGGATAGAAGATATATATCCTGGGGAGAAGGATGCATTTTTATGTTAATCAGGGTACGTGATCTTTAATGAACTATCAAATAAAGATCTAAGAAAAATTGAGAGTGAGCTATTTGACTGGTAAAGGAATGATGTAAAACACTGGTTATCCAACTTTAATTTCAGAACCTCTTTCTTTTGAGTTCTTAAGACTTGGTTAGGAAAGAACTGTTATATATACTTATAAAAATATATCTCTCTATTTATTATAAGTTAAAGCCACACAATTTCAAAATATGTATTTACTTATAATTAATGAATAAATCAGGTAGTAGACAGGTTTATATGCTAATATAAGTATTGTAATTTGTGAAAAATAACTTCATTTTCTAAAATAAAAAACTTATAGTAATAAAAAAGGCATTGTTTCATATTTATTGCAAAATTCTTTAATACCAGGCTTAAGCCTTAGAAGACAGTTGGAATCCCATATATGCTTCTGCATTCAATTCGCTGCAATATGCTGTTTGGTTGAAGTATATTAAGAAATTGCTGCTTCATACAGATATGTAGTTGGGGAAAGAAGGATTGTTTTAATAGCCTTTTCAGACAACTTATTTAATTTTTAATCATGGCAACCAGTTCACAAAATTCCATATCCATCAGGCTGGCAGCTTCCTTAATAATATATTTCATAGTACTTTCATAACAGAAATATCCTCAAATACCTTTCTTTGGGGTATGGTAAGAAGGGGCTGAGAAGATACTTTCTAACATTTCTTCTTCTTGAGCATCTTCTTGAGCCTTTGGACTTCTTCCATTACATTATGCCAGCAAAGTTCAGGCATTTCCAGTTTATAAAGTAGGTACTATTGATGGGTCCAGGCTCCAGGGCTTCTGTTAGTTTTATCAGGTTATTAATGCCTTTCTCCCATACTTAAGCCACTTTATTAAATTCTATATTCTGGGTGAATGCATCCATGACAATAAATTCAGCCCAATTGCACCTTATAGTTTATCCTCCTTAAAACTTACAAATTAGAAAGGTCCTGAAACCCTTTGGGTGTGTGGGCTACTTCCTCTTAGAGAAATTCTTATACTTTTCATCCATGCTAGGTCTGGAAGTAATGGCAGGTGTGTTATGAGGAGAATCCATATGTGACATAAAAGGAACCATTGAAAGCTTTTATAAAGACGAGGTTTGTTCTTAGTTTTCTAGATGTCTTCATATTTAAGAGAATTGGTGGTAAAAGTGGGAAGAACATCAAAGTTCTCAGCTTCATTCATGCTGCTCACATATCCCTTTTTCATGGTTTAAAACTCTATCCCTTCCACATCAATTCTTTTCTATCCATGTAAAAGACCCAGGAGTCTCTTTTGAGTTAGAGATAATGCTCTGAAATCCTCACAATTGGGCCTTGAACTTGGTTCTCATCCGATCCATATCTTCGTTCTGGCCACAGGAAATGAGGGATTCCTTCAAGACTTCCCTTTAAACTTTCTGGTCACCCATGCCAGATATTTTTAGTTTTCAATTGCTCGTTTTCCACATCTACATTCTCCAGGGCCATCAGAAAAAGCCAGGTTTTGACACAGGAACTGAGTTTTACAATCACTTGATTGTATGTGCCATAGCCTGCCCATATAGTTCATCCCATGGCAGTATCAGTAACCATTTGAGCAATCAAAATATCACTGCATGTCATGGTTTAGCCATGTCACATTTCTCTCCGGAACTCTTCAAATTTGTAAGCAATCCATTTCCTAAATTTGAAATTCTGTTTCTTAGGGCCACTCTGGGTACCAACTATTGAACCAGTCAAAGTCCTGGCAGGAAAGATATGACACAAACTGGAGAAGAAGTTCATAAAGAAATGAATTTACATATGGGCAAGGCATAGGGAAACCACAAGGGATAATGCAGAATGCTGTGTATAGTAACATTTCCAAGTTCTTAGCACCTCTTCTCTTAGGATTTAATTTACTGTGGGACACAAAATACAAATTTGAGAGTCATCCAAGATTATCCCTTGTCTGTTACATCCCACTTTTAATTAATTAAATACCAAGTCCTCCTAAATATACCTTTAAAATATCTTCTCTTTCCTGCATTACCTATACCCCATATGTAGCATCATGGTTCAATTCTTACTGAATCATAAATATTTTAGTATAACACAGATTATATTTATATAGGAGCAGCAGGAGTGGGAGTTGGAGAAATAAGGAAGAACTAGGTCATAGAAGGACTTCTATGTCACAATGAGAAGTTCATTCTCCTTTAATTTACAGCAAAAGAAAAAAAACTGAGATAGCAGAGCTTTATATTTCCATATTATTTGCACTGTTGCAATTGAATGCTCAACTTGAGAAAATGCATTAATACAACATCAGCACAAAAGATGTGAATTTTAATATGTTAGCACATCCAATTACAGCACCACAAGGAGAATTAGGGAAAAAAGCAACTATAAACATCCAGCTGCAGAGTTTAAGCAGTCTCATGCTGTGACTTTAGAAAATGCAAATTATATGTTCTCATCTTAGAAACTAAAATGCATTATATTAAAGGCCAATCTATATTATGACCTGGAAATTATAAACTTTACACAATTCAGGAAATGAATTGATTCTTTATTATGATCAGTTGAGTAAATGTTAAACTACATTACACAAGATGGACAGGCCAACATATGTGAAGGTCTCCCTATCTCAGCTACAGTACATTTATTAACTATAAAGTATCAGGGTAAGACATCCATAGTTCCCCCACCCATACTATATTGCCTATGTACTTTGTATTAACTATAATTTTATATAAACTTTATATCAACTATAAAATGTGATGGTAAAGCATAGCCATTGGTCTTCTATCTGTGTTACAGTAAAATTTAATAATATAATGTGTAGATTGCTATATTACTTGCAAATTAAATGTAAGCTAAATTAATCAATCTTAGTCTTTTGTCATCTGAAAATATAATTTTATAATAATTTGTTTTTAAGCATAAAATATGATAAATAAGTAGCCTTCTGTGAGAAAAATAAAATGGTATCCTAATAAAATATACACATGATGCCACATCCCTGAATTTATTTATCTTACTTTTCTTCACTCAGTAGCAACTCTCTGGCTCATTTTTTTTAATCCCAAAATGCAAGACATACTCTTTGAAGAAGAATCTGCACTACGGATAGAACAGACACAACTCTCATGATACTTAACACACCTTCGCATATTAACACTTTAGTTGCTAGGGAGAGAAAAAACCCATCTTGGAATCCTGAGCCTCAATGAAGCATTATAGAATAGGACCATTTGTGAAACAAGACCAAACTGGGTGAAAAAAGCAAACACTTTCTTTTTCTTTTCTAAACTCCATAAGGGATTTGTCAGGTCAGAGACGCTTTAATAATTGTGTACCTTTGGTTCAAAAAGGACGTATCTATTAGAAAGAAAGAACAAATGTCATGTGTTCCAAGAAAAGGATTTATTAAATATCAGGATGCTAACTGAATTTTTCTGTTACTCTGAAATTAACCATTGCATTGTTAATGGTTCTTTATGTGCACAAGAGGGAAAAAAAATCAGTCTTAAGAAATACATAGTCCACGTCCCCATTTTTCCTATAACCTCTGCCCTTGAAAACCACATTCTTAGATTCCCTGATTTGAGTTTCCATTCTCTTTGTCTCTCTCTGTCTCTCTTTGTTGTTGTTGTTGTTGTTAAGGTTTAAGGCACTTAAAATTCTAAAAGATCATTTTAAAATCTTTTAATTATTTTAAACAAAAAAAATATTTTCTTTTTTTTTTTCTTAAAAAAATTTTTAACACTTATTCACTTTTGAGAGACACAGAGAGACAGAGCAGGAATGGGGGAGGGGGCAGAGAGAGGAAGACACAAAATGAAGCAGACTCCAGTCTCTGAGCTGTTGGCACAGAGCCTGACGAGGGGCTCAAACCCACAAACTGTGAGATTATGACCTGAGCTGAATTCTCAGGTCATCCTGAGTAGATGCTCAACTGACTGAGCCACCCAGGCACCCCCAAAATAAAATTATTTTCTAAACTTATACTTTGTTACTGGAAATCTGGATAAAATAGAATCTTCTAGAGAACTGAAAGTTTCTAGAAGCATACTGCAATATATCAGGATATTATTGGAAAGGAATGTGGTAATTACTTTGCTTCACGTTATTTTAAAGCCTAAGCCAGTTCCATGCAGTGATTTTTTTCCCCCTATCTCCCATTTGTGTTAACAACCATTTCAAATTAATTGGGAAAGTAAAATATCCTTTTTTGAAAAAATGGTGGGAAATATTATAGCTTTATGGTAATATGGTTAAGAACATTCATCTTTTAATAAACCTATGTAAAAAGGGGTTTGGGGGAGTACCTGGGTGGCTTGGTCGGTTGAGTGTCCAACTTTAGCTCAGGTCATGATCTAATGGTTTGTGAGTTTGAGCCCTATATCAGGTTCTCTGCTGTCAGCACAGAGCCTGTTTCAGATCTTCTGTCCCCTTCTCTTCTGCCCCTCCCCGTTTCACCCTCTCTCTCTCTTGAAAATAAACATTTAAAAAAAAAGAAGGAGTAGGGCAAAATATATATTCTGTCTTTTTCAAAACTGAAAGATATATAATACTATTTTTTTACATTTTCTTTCCACTAAAATTGTTTAGTGTGATCCTAGAAAATTTTTTAAAAATTTAACATTTACTTATTTTTGAGAGACAGAGGGAGAGAGAGAGAGAGCATGAACAGGGGAGGGGCAGAGAGAGAGACAGACAGAGTGCAAAGCAGGCTCCAGGCTCTGAGCTGTCAGCACAGAGCCCCCAATTCAGGGCTCAAGCTCACGAACCATGAGATCATGACCTGAGCTAAAGTTGGAAGCCTAACTGACTGAGCCACCCAGGCACCCTGATAATTTTTTTTAAATCTCAAAAAAGAATACTTTGCATTATTTACCTGATAAATAGCTAATGATTATAGCTAATATGTCAAAATTTGCCAAATATTTAGTTTAGTTTAACAGGAAAATGTGGTATGAATTTCTGTATGGATATTTCGTATAAAACAGGTATCTGTAAAGAAAAATTCATCCAAAAATTTTTTAAAGATTTAAATACACAAATTCCATTACATTGTTTTTTATTTAGGGTAGTCATAATCTAAAAGTCAGTATCTCAATTAATTAAAATATTATGATGGTTGAATATTAAAATATATTCAACTATAAACCATTAGAATGCTGACTTATCAGACCATTTAATGATGTAAAAATATATCTGTAATATAGGTAGAGAAATATAAAATACTATATTGGGGAGATGTATAGCAATATATTAATAGTTCATAATTCCACATAATTTTCCTTTCTTAAAAATCTGTATTTTCATCTGACTCTAATATTTATAAAAATATAATATTCATATACATATACATTTTTTAAATATACTGCTACTCAACTTGTTCTCCAGCAGAATACTAAATAATGTACACAATTTTGTTGGCCACCAGATGAGAGAATGCTTTTGTGTATATATTTGATACTGAAGATAAGAAAAGACAAGTAAATATAACTATTCTTTACTAGAATTTCTTTGGAAAGACATGTTAGTTGATCATTTTGTAATATCTTTTATTTTTCATTTTTGTAATTATAAAATGAGTCACTGGCTTAAAAGAAACTCTCGTTAAGCAAGTAATGAATATCATACCTATTTGGAAATGAGATACTTGAATCAACTGGAATACTAATTTTGAAAATGTTTTGACACAGGGGTGCCTAGGTGACTCGGTCAGTTACGCGTCAGGCTCTTGATTAGGCTCAGGTCATGAGCTCATGGTTCCTGAGATAGAGACTCATGCTGGGCTCTGCACTGACAGCACAGAGCCTATTTGGGATTCTCTCTCTGCCCCTCCTCTGCTTGTGTGTGCTCACTCTCTCTCTCTCTCTCAAAATAAATACAGTTACAAAAAATAAATAAAACAATTGTACTGAATTCATATTTCTGTATTTGTTTTTTTTAAGTTTTATTTATTTATTACTGTTTTTATCATCATGTTATGATATTAGCCAATCATAGGGTTGGATGGAATCATAAAGTTCATTGGGATTAAATGAGATAGTATTTGTAAATTTCTGAGCACAGTGCCAGGTAACTGTAATAACAATGATGATATTAATTTACTTCTTACATATGTGTCAGAAGAATAGAATCTCAGTATCTATCTGTTTTTCTAACATTTATATCTTTCATTACCTCAAATTACTAGTTTCCTTTTAATTGGCCTCAAAATACCAACTTATGTTTCACATGAAAATATCTGGTAATTATGAGAGGGAAAATAGTATGTTCAACATTTAGTAAAGTAGTTCTAAAAGTTTAAAATGTCTGAGCTCTTAGTTTATATAGATATAAAAATATGTTTATAAATCTACATTTGAATATGAACTTCAGGAGAAATTACATTTTTACTTTAAAAAAAATCTTTTGAGAGAGAGAGAGAGAAAGCGTGAGTGGGGGAGAGGGGAAGAGGGAGAGAGAGTGAGAATCTCAAGGTGGTTCCATGGTCAGCATGAAGCCTGATCTTAAGACTCTGGGATCAAGACAAGTGGAAATCAAGAGTCAGATGCCCAATTGACTGAGCCACATAGACACCCTTACGATTTTACTTTTTTTTTTTAATATTTATTTTTTTTTGAAAGAGAGAGAGTGTGTGTGAGTGGGAGAGGGGCAGAGAGAGAGGGAGACACAGAATTGGAAGCTGGCTCTGAGCTGTCAGCACAGAGCCTGACATGGGGCTCAAACTCAAAAACCATGAGATCATGACCTGAGCTGAAGTCAGTCACTTAACCCACTGAGCCACCCAGGCACTCCATACACTTTTGCTTTTTTAAAGTGGTATTAGCACTAGCCTACTTAAGTCTCTGCAATTAAATTTAGGGAAGATAATTCTAATTCATATCCTATGCTTAAAATCTCATTTTTTTGGGTAGCAAAAGTGTCAAAAGTTTTCAGGGATAAAGAAATAAGAGTGGATAATTCAAATTTGGCAGGTTTTATCTGTAAGGGATCCAGCACTCATAAAGTGTCATTTGAGAATTTTTTTATGGTTTCTTTTTTTTAAATTTTTTTTATGTTTATTTATTTTTGAGAGAGACAGACAGTGCAAGTGGGGGAGGGGCAGAGAGAGAGAGAGAGACAGAGACAGAGAGAGAGACACAGAATCTGAAACAGGCTCCAGGTTCTGAGCTGTCAGCACAGAGCCTGACGTGGGGCTTGAACTCTGAACAGCAAGATCATGCATGACCTGAGCCAAAGTCGGATGCTTTAACCGACTGAGCCACCCAGGCACCCCAAGGTTTCTTAATGGCTATAACTGCCATTAGTAATTGAATGGGTTTACATCCTGTGACACAAAATAGTCAGGCATGATTTTCAATTTGGCAATGTAAAAATTATTAGATATTACTGACAGAATATAATGTGATTAATATCTAAAATATTATAGGCAGATAATTGCAATTATGACAACATATTTACTTTTATTGACAACATATATATTTTTCTCCAATGCTTTTATCATTTTTTATCATTAAAAAGCATGAAAGAATTTAGTTATCCACTTAAGTTACCCTATTATGAATGCATTATTTCAGGCTAATGATCTTTTTACCTACAGTTTTAAGAGGCAAAATTCTCTGAAAACTTTGGGGTTTTGTTTGTTCTGTTTTTTTTTTTTTTTTCACATAGGCAAAAATCTGACCTGAATTGATATGAGGCTATTTATATTCTTGAATCATCTCTTAGTTTGAATATTCATTTTACTGCAGCAATTTTAATATTTTAATATGCTGCTTGAGACCCTGCTGTGACTGTTATGTAAATATCTGGTGTTTGCACTGAATTACATATTTAAAACATTCTGAATCTGAAGCACTCTTGGACTCAAGGATTTGGAAAATGAGTTAGGACCCTATATTATCATGTTCATTTTAATGATAGATAAACTGGGGCACAGAGATGGTAAGTCATTTTGCAGTCACATAGCTTGTAAATAGAAGTGTGATTAATTTCCACATAAACATTTGATTGTTCTTAAATCTTTTTCTGATCTCTCCTTTCTTTTCCAGTGATTCCAAAATCTCAAACATGGAATGTTAGATGGACACCTGTAGATATGTTAGATGCTGTTATTTTTTTTAACAAGAAAAATTTAAAATTTTTTTTTCAACGTTTTTTATTTATTTTTGGGACAGAGAGAGACAGAGCATGAACGGGGGAGGGGCAGAGAGACAGGAAGACACAGAATCGGAAACAGGCTCCAGGCTCTGAGCCATCAGCCCAGAGCCTGACGCGGGGCTTGAACTCCCGGACCGCGAGATCGTGACCTGGCTGAAGTCGGACGCTTAACCGACTGCGCCACCCAGGCGCCCCAACAAGAAAAATTTTAAATGGGGGAGAGAACTAGGAAAGCTTACTGTTCTCGATATTGCTAGCTAAAGGATCACTGCATTCTGTGGAGATCATATTGGTCAACCTAGAAAAGAGTCAGTTAAGACCGGATGTTAATTTATTTGAATGTGTATGTGTCATAGTTACTCTAAAGGGTGTCAAATGCTGTGCCAGCATGTACTGTCAAAAAAAAAAAAAAAAAAGACCACTGTGAATGACTATATAATAATCAGTCTGCAATGTGGAATTTACATAGCAAGCAAAGCTTTCAAAGGGTTTAAATACATCTGTCTTGATTGAAATTTCACAGATGGAATTTCTAGAGTTATCCACATAGCAGCTTGAGGCAAATGTTAGGAAATTGAGTTTTTGTTTAAGCTCAGACACCAAATTGTTGTGTGACCTTGAATAAATAATTAAGCATTTACTTCATATGTTCTCATTTATAAATTATATTTAGAATGTGTCTTCATGAAATCTAGATGAAATAAATGTACCTGAGTGCAGTTAATTGAGCCAGTTTTAGAAAGGCCTAGTAGTAGTATTTATTACTATTTCAGTGTCTAATCCAGAAGTAATTTGGCCCATTCCCACAGTGTCAGAAGCCAAGCTCTGAATTTGTCATCTGCAGTGTGTACCAAGGTAGAATAGAACATTTAAGCTTGTTCACATATTCTTTAATAACTTTTTTGAAAGTGGCAAAACAATAATAATTTGTGATCACAACTGTAAATATAAATAAATGCCATCCTTAGTCAAATTGCAATTGTGTAAGTGAATAATCCAAGCATAATTTGTCCCTATTACACTTTACATTAATCATTAATGTTTCTCGGTTTTAGTTATTATTGGGACAGCAAAATACTGCAAACTCTTAAACTACTTCAATTAATAGCAAAGAATAATTCTTTCCTTTCACAATAGATGAGTGGTTCCTAATTTCTAGAAAAGTACGTATTCCATTATTGCCAAAACCTCTATGTACACTGAAGAGTTGTCGTCATGATTCATGTGGATGGCTCACCTATTAAGCCACTAATGTAAAAACATTACTATAAAATCAAAGAATGTGAGTAAGTCTTAAGAGTTGATGACAGATTATATATCCTATGAAGAAGAATATATAAATGTTGAAGATTATAAATTGTGGTAATTCATAATACAGAATACATCTCAAAAAATTTTTAAAGGGCTAAACATGAGTTGCATAAATTTTAACCTCTCTTCTCTGATTAAAACTTAGATTTTAGGGGGCACCTGGCTGGTTCAGTCGGTAGAGCATGCAACTCTTGGACTCAGGGTCATGAGCTGAAGCCCCACGTTGGCCATAGAGTTTACTTAAAAAATTTAGATTTTTAAAATTAATTTGTTATAAAGTATACAAAAAGTAAATTTGCTTGGAAATGGGGGTAAGAATGTAATGGATGAATTTAGCAGTTTTCCACTTTTTACAAAGGCAAACAGTTATTGTGACTATTTAAAATTTAAGATGATACATTTGATATTATGCCAAATTATACATAGATTAGAACAAAAGAAATCCAAATAACTCTTCTAGATATGCAAGCATAAAATACAAGTCACACAAATATGCTAATGTTTTTTAATGAATTCAGATTTTAATCTACATTTAAAACACAAAAGTAACCTTCAAAACCTCCTGCCATGGTAATTAACTCAAGAAGAATTTCCAAAAGACTTTTTCCTAAGGATGGTGAGAGGGAATGGATGGTATTGAAGATCCACTTGACTTTCTCCACTGTAGTGAACAGATAATTTGAGGTCTACTCAGATATAAATTGAACAAACTCAACATTTTTCAACCCGTTATTTCCTTCTACTAGTTTCTCTATTTCTGTTGTATAAATATTATATACATAGTATATATAATATATAGTAATAAAATTATATATACATAATTGCAGACCAAACCCAGGAGGTTCTCATAAAAAAAGTTCGGGGTTGGGGAGAAATGGACTAGTCTTCTATAATCACAAGACTGTGAGCTCTCTCTGTTCCATATTAGGAAAACAAGGTCTGTGACTAATGTCCATTAGATAAGTAGATCTGGGTTAAGTAAGCACTGAGATAGTTGGAGTGTTTGTATAATGCCCATTTTAGGATTATACCATCCAAGCACCACTGCTTTGTATGTGATTTTGCTACTTTAGAATTATGGCATTTGGGTGTCTCTGCTTTGTATGAGGTGTGCCCAAGAGGCCAAAATTCATCAGTCTCTTCTTGTGGTTATTCCTTCACCTCAGAGGACAAGCTTTGACCATAATTTGCTTACTCTGGCATAGAATTGTCATATGAATGTCTCTGTATATCAGAGGTTCAGTGACAGAACTGGTCCACTAAGATAACATTTTGAGCCCTACATGACTATACTGCATTACTATAAACACAACCACAAGCAGAATTTGAAACAACCAGTGATGACCTTTTTTGAGCCAATGGAATGTTGCTTTGCCATCTCTAATGGACTCTGTACAGTCTGCAAAGTTGATAATAAGGTAGGCTAAATTACTCAGCCTAAGCAATTAACAGGCAACATCTAATAAGCTCTAGTTCCACAAATGCAATATAGGAAGGAGATGCTAAAAAATCAAGCCTTAAGAAATTTTCAGTAATGACAAATATTTATATTATTTTCCTGTTATTTTTACGTTATTTTTCATCTCCCGAACATTACCAAAAGTGACACACACTGAAAGTGTTTGTGATAACCATTCTCTATTGTTTTTATTTTTTTTTAAGCAGCAGGCAAAAGTTTATTAAACTATAAAATTAAAAGAATAGTATGAAAGCTATTTACAGAGAGGGGACATTTGAAAGTGAATACCTGCGATAATAGGCAAGGATCTTTGTTTTATAAGGTTCTAGTCACCCCCCACCCCCTTCCCTTCCCCCTTGTTCCTTCTCAGGTCCTACTGGTATTGGTTTGATAACTCTAGATGCTGGGTTGTCCATTCCTGATTGGTTCATTTCCATTGTATGAGGAGTGGTCTATGGCCATTTCATTCCTTGTGGGTCATATGTTTTATGGTCTATTACTTATTTTTAGTTAGGTCTTTTGTTGCTAACTAAATTCCTGAGGGAAGGCTGTCCCCACTCATGACCCATGGGATCAGGACCTGTGTGGATTTTGACGAGGTAAACTGGCCTCTACAGAGAATAACAGGAAGGGTTTCACAAACTTCATGTGGATATGGCCATCTGGGACCACAGCAATTACTGGTGCCTATGCATAGTAACTGGAATTATAAGGATAATCCCATGGTAGCATGGAGACTTTCTGTATGTAAACAGAAGTTCTCATAGACCCAACCAATTTTTTATTTATAGTTATTGGAAACGAACAGGCAAATTGTTAGCCATGAATTTTTTTTAAGTTTATTTATTTTGAGAGAGAGCACAAGTGAGGAGGGGCAGAGAGAGGGGGACAGAGAATCCCAAGCAGGTTCTTCACTGTCAGCACAGTGCCCAACACAGAGCTCGAACTAACAAAACTGTGAGATCACAACCTGAGCTGATACCAAGAGTCAGACGCTCAACCAATTGAGCCACCCAGGTGCCCGGTAACCATGTATTTTGAATATACCAAGAACTGAATATGATGAACTCAACTATGCTGAAAGAAAACAATCTCATGATATTTGGGTTAAATAACCAAATACCAGGACAATAATTACAAAAAGAGAAAGATTAAAAAAAATCATTGTGCTATGTCATATTTCGTCAATCTCAGGCATGGGCTTCACATCCATTATCATCTTTGGTTCAGACTACTTTTTGAAATTGTGTGCTTCTAGAGAATTTTTTTCTTTAAAGTTTTATTTATTTTTGAGAGAGAGAGAGAGAGAGAGAGAGAGCACATGCATGTGGGAGGGGCAGAGAGAGAGGGAGACAGAGAATCCCAAGCAGGCTCCATGCTGGCAGCACAGAGCCCGATGCAGCTCTGTAAGATCATGACCTGAGCCCAAATCAAGAGCTGGTCACTTAATCGACTGAGCCATCCAGGGGCCCCTAGAGACATTTTTGACTTAGCCTCAGTTTAAGGTATCATGTGAGTGGAAATTCACATTGACACATGAACCCATAGAAGGAATAGAAATGGTGTCCCAATAACGTTGTAAAGCATTTTCATGATAATGTATGTAATGAGTTGAATTGTGTTCCCCTAAAAATGATACATTGTAGTTCTAATCCTCAGGACCTCAGAATGCAGCCTTAGTTGGAGATAGGGTCTTTACAGAGGTAATAAGGTAAAATGAGATAATTAGGGTGAATCCTACTACAATATAATCAGTGTCCTTATAAAAAAAAGGAAATTTGGACACAGAGATAGCCACACAGACAGAACAGCATGTGAAGATTGGTGTTATGCTGCCTCAAGCCAAGGAACTACCAGAGCTAGAAGAGAGCTGGGACAGATCTTTCCCTAGTGCCTTCTCAGGGAGCATAGCCCTTGCAACACCTTGATAGTGGACTTCTGACCTCCATCCCTCTGGTGGCCAATTCTGTCTTTCAGAAGGTTGATGTAGATGCTGTGAGTCAACCTTAGCCTGCTTAAATTGGGAAAATTATCTGTCTGAATGTTTGGTGGGGAGACACATCAACTTAGAGGCATCTCATTTGGCTGGGTTGGTAAAAGCTCATTTAATGTGCAGCTCTACGAGGGCATTGACATTGGCCTTTGGTCTGCCTATCTACTTCTACATTCATAACCACTGTTTCTTTGTGAGTCTTGAATAGCTTCCACTAAGTCATAGGTAACTTTCTCACCACTAGTCAAAATATTTGATGTCATAAATCCTTCAGGTTTCATAGCATTTCAAAGTCACAAACAATTCCAAAACCATATCTACTCTTGTTTTATCTTCTGTCTTTTGCCACAGCACAGGCTTCAGTCAGGGTTATTACCTTTACCACTTGGGAAGATAAAATAGGTAATGGATCGCTTTCATGTCTGTGTTTCCAACAGGCACAATAAAAGTGGATGCCTTTGTCATTTTCAAAATCCATTTATAAACGATATTAAATCAAGTGGCAGGTGGTGGGGGGTGAATGGAGTCAAAAGGTACAAACTTCCAGTTGTAAAATAAGCTATGGGGATGTAGAAGTCTGTACTGCACACAAGGTCCTCTGCCTTGAAGTTTAAGAGCAGCAAATACTGATATAGTCATTAATGTTCTGCACAGCTATATTTTTTCTATCATTAAATCCTAAATGCAGTGGCTATCTAGTGTCTCTGCAGCTTCTGCTGAGGTCCCTAATGTTCATGAGTTTCAATGTAGTTCAGGGTCAAGCTGCAATAGACTGCACCCTGATGCGGCCTCTACTTGCCAATGCCTTTAATGCCAGCAGAGCCAGTAGCTCACTGAGCCTCATCTTGGCTGATATCAGCTGACACTATCTAGGAGGCCAGGTTTTGAGTGAGCCCCACTCCCACATTCCTTGCCTTTGCAGAAGCCTGTGTGTTTCCACCACGCCCACCTTCTACCCGGCTTCTTTGTTGATGCCTGTGCACTTCCGTTGAGGCTCAGTATTGCACCCTGCCTCTGTAGAAATAACCAGTGTTGTGTAAACAAGCCTACCCTGAACTTCAGATCAAAATCCCATGTGCCTTAAGGCTTAACTTAAGGCTTAACTTAAGGCTTAACTTGCCAAAATGGTAACAATTAAAAGCCTACTGCAAGTATACATACGTGTGTGTGTGTGTATCTCAAATTAATGCCCAGTATAAACCTCTACAAACTGCCAAGATCCAAACTCCCTGTGGATGTAATAGTCTGAGCTCGAAAACCACGAGCTCTGACCACCCAAAGCTTCTCCACTTGTATACCATGTTCACTCAAGTTTCATTCCTGCTTTATTTCTTAACATACTGACCCATGCAGCACAAATTGAAGTTTTAGATGTTACGTTCCCCAAAACACAGGCCTTTTCCCTGCTCTGCCTCCATCCCTTCCTCCTCCTGTTCTTCATCAATACTTCCCTGTTCTTTACAGTTTCAGTATGAGAATAGTCATCAAAAGTATATGCACTGTGCAGGCAGGCAAGGTGTTCTCCCCAAAATTATTAGGTAAGTCACTACCTCGCTGGGCAGAAAACTTTAGAACAGCAAAGAGGCCATTAGTGCTGGGCTGAGGGTGTCTCCTCCACATGGAAGAAGACATCAACAAAGGATGTGATAGTCCCCATCCATAATAACAGAAATGTAACTATTTTTAAGACTTTTAAACAAACTTTTAAATATATCCCAGGCTTTCTTCCCTTTGTCTTTTCCTCATTATGTCTTCAACTCTTCTCAACCTTAAAGGTTTTTCCCACCTGCCACCTCACCCATGAAACTATCCCTACTGTCTTCAAAACTTTCTCAGAAAACTGAGGCCTTGTCCAATGCTTTGCAAAATGCGGTCTGAGGACCATCCACAACAAAATCACTTGTTGTTTGTTAAAACACGTTTCTGAAACCATCAGTGTTATCCAAACCTTGAAATAGGACCCCTGCCAGTGCCTTGTAAGAAGGTCTGTTAGTGCATGAAGAAGTTCCTTAATGAATGAAATCTGAACCTTTTATTTTTTGATACCTCATCATCACAGATTACTTTTGTCTTATGATGTTGTTACTTGGCATTTACTTCTCTGTAAATTGCTTGGAGGAAGTTCTTTTTTAAGATTAATTCCTTAACATGGACCCTACACATATAGCAGCTGCTCAAGAGCGTTTTTAAAATGCACTCAACTCCTTTTTACTCATCTCTCAAAAAGACTAGATCTCTTCCCTTATCCTATCCTGATAAAGTGTCTCCCTGCTCTTATCCTGACAAAGTGTTTAGAAGTGAAAGAAAAACATGTGTGAAATCACTATACAGTAATTCATTAAAATATTTTGCTGTTTCACAATGTATTCTCTTTTCTAAGGTAGCCATATTCAGCCTTTTTGAATTACGTATTTTAAAGGCTATATAACGTACTGCACATTTCTAAGCACAGTTTTTCTATGTAATAAAGATTTCCTCTTTGGTAAATTCTGTTTCCTCAGCATCTCCTACTGCATTTTTTTTTTTTTAACGTTTATTCATTTTGGAGAAGCGGGAGAGGGGCAAAGAGAGGGAGGCACAGAATCTGAAGCAGGCTCCAGGCTCTGTGCTGACAGCTCAGAGCCTGACACAGGGCTCGAACTCACAAACCAGGAGATCATGACCTGAGCTGAAGTCAGATGCTTAACCAGGCTGCTTACCGACTGAGCCCCCCAGGCGCCCCGCCTACGGCACTTTCAAATGCAAAGTGATCAGTAGAGCGCACGGCTCCCTGAAACCTTAATGCAGTACCAGGCTGCATGTGTTACCATTTATAAAATTTTATTATACAAGGTTTTACAAATATTATTACACTCTCCTTTTGTTTTCAATCAAGCCCTTCTCATTTTGTAGTGATTGCAGGGAGACAGGAGAAGCAACGTACCAGCATTTTCCCTCAGTTTACAAAGGTTACCAGTGGACCCGGCACTGGTAATGCGCAGAGACAACATTCTTCCATAATAGGGTCCCACTAAACCTGAAAACTTAATTCTTGCTGTGACACTGCTCAGTTCCCATCATCTTTCAAAAGATTTGACACTAACAACCTGTGTGCTTCCACTTAAGAGAATACCTGTAAATAGCAGACTGAATTCTTACACCAAATTTTATAAAGACAACATGATAGAGAGCAACACTACACCATCCTGCACACCTAGAAAACTGATTTGAGGATTAACACAACAATCTGCACAATCTGAACCACAGAACTCAGCAGATACACCGCGTGGAGAGGTGAACTGGGGGAGAGAGAAGCTGCGGAGGGCAAGGAGCTGTTTTTGCTTGTGGAGAGAGGGCAGAGACGAGGGGGAGAGTACAGGAAAAGCACCCCCCCCAAAAAAAAAAAAAGCAGCTGGAGAGAAAGTGGAAAAGTGGAAACAGCCGCAGGGACTGAACTAAAAAAGGGAGAAAGAAGAAAGGAGAGGGTTTAAATTCCATCAAGACTCTATAAATAGGGGGAGCGCAGAGTCTGAAACTCCTCAGCTCAATACCTGGTGGTGCTCTGGTGAGAAGCGCCAATCCGCAGGAGCAGAGAGTGAAGTCCGGGGGCTTCGGGCCACACAGGGAGAGGCGGTTCCCCTGCTGGAAGGACATCTGGTAGTCGCTGTGTGGCCCCCCACAGGTAAAGACCTCCGCGGACCCCAGAGAACAACCACATTCGCTGGTGCTGGAACAAGGTGGTTAAGGGTGAAGCCTGGTGCCAGATGTGTGTTGTGATTCTCCATATTCCCTGAGACGCTGCTGCTACACGATCGTGTGAACTTTTTCTGGGGCCGGCTGGCACCCAGCCACAGTCCCTGGGCATTGGCAGGAGCACGGTCCGGTGAATGTTCCTGGGTGCAGCTGGCTCCAGGCCATTGCTCAGTGAGACCCTCCCACAGAGGGTCAGAATGGGTCAAAGCGGCAGTCCCTCAGAAGTGAGGGGTCGTTAAAGACAGCCACATCTGAGAGAAAACTCAGGAGGGAGGTGCCACCTGGCAACCTGACGGCTTGGTCACCGACAGTGTAAAAGCAGGGAGTGGACGGAAGCCAGGGACAAAGGACGGGTGTGTGATAGCTGATCAGGGAGAGCAGAATTCCAGTATTGGCAACTGGGTAGCTGGGTGACGCCCTTTTCACCCCTCCCGCGCATGCGCATACACACCTACAAGTGCCACAAAAAATCCACCCCAGCAAGCTAAGCAGCACCATCTAGTGGAGAACAGAGCTCTTACACTAAACACCGCCCAACAGGGGCAACCTCGCTCTTCAGGAACACCACAAATCTCCACGCCTGCATAGTTTTAGACTATGAAGTCCTTCATAGTTTGACTTCCAGGGGAAAACAAGGTAATTTCAACCGTATTTCAGTCTGTTTGCTGGTCCATCTATTCAATTTTCTTTTTTTAAATCTTTTTTTTTTCTTGAATACAGAAAGAAAAAATTTACGTTTATTTTCACTTTTTATTAAAAACAACTTTTTTTTCTACTTTTTAAAACTTCTTTGTAAGTTTTTAAAATCCTATTTTTATTCCATCATTTCATTTTCTTTCACTGCATTCATTTTCAAATTTCCAAACTTTTTTTTTTCTTTTTTTCCCCTTTTGTCTCTAATCTATCAAGCCCCTATCAACACCCAGACCAAAACACACATAGGACCTAGCATTATTTATTTGATGTTTTCTGTGTGTGTGTGTTGTCTTAATTTTTTAATTTTAATTTTTTTACCTCATTAATTCCTTTTCTTCCTTCAAAATTACAAAACGAAGGAATTCACCCCAAAAGAAACCCCAGGAAGAAATGACAACCAGGAACTTAACCAACAGAGATACAAGCAAGATGTCTGAACCAGAATTTAGAATCACAATAAGAACACGAGCTGCAGTCGAAATAGATTAGAATCCCTTTCTGCGGAGATTAAAGAAGTAAACCCTACTCAGAATGAAATAAATGCTATAACTGAGCTTCATTCTCAAATGGATGTTACAGTGGCAGAAATGGAAGAGGCAGAGTAGTGAATCAGCGATAAAGAGGACAAACTTCTGGAGAATAATGAAGCAGAAAAAAAAAGAGGGATACCAAGGCAAAAGAGCATGACTTAAGTATTAGAGAAATCAGTGACTCATTAAAAAGGAGTAATCAGAATCATAGGGGTTCTAGACGAGGAAGAGAGAGAAAGAGGGGTAGAAAATTTGTATGAGCAAATCATAGCAGAAACTTTCTTAACCTGGACATCAAAATCCAGAAAGCACAGAGGACTCCCATAAGATTCAACAAAAACAGACCATCAATAAGACATTTCATACTCAAATTCACCAAATACTCAGGCAAGGAAAGAATAATGAAAGCAGTAAGGAAAAAACAGTCCTTAACCTACAAGGTAAGACAGATCAGGTTCACAGCAGACCTATCCACAGAAACGTGGCAGGCTAGAAAGGAGTGGCAGGATATAGTCAATGTGCTGAATCAGAAAAATATGCAGCCAAGAATTCTTTATCCAGAAAGGTTGTCATTCAAAACAGAAGGAGAGATTAAAAGTTTCCCACCAAAAAAAATTAACGGAGTTCATGACCACCTAACAAGCCCTGAAAGAAATTTTAAGGGGGACTGACTCTCTGAGGGGAGAAAAGATAAACAAACAAACAAAGACCAAAGCAACAAAGACTAAAAGGACCAGAGACCAGGAACTCCAACTCTACACACAACATAATGACAATAAACTCAAATCTTTCAATACTCACTCTAAACATCAATGGTATAAACGCTCCAATCAAAAGACATAGGGTAACAGAATAGATAAGAAAACAAGATCCATCTATATGCTGTTTACAAGAGACCCACTTTGGACCTAAAGACACCTTCAGTTTGAAAATAAGGGGATGGAGAACCATCTGTCATGGTAATGGTCGCCAAAAGAAAGCCGGAGTAGCCACACTTATATCAGACTATATAGATTTTAAAATAAAGATGGTAACAAGAGATGAAGAAGGGTATTGTATCATAATTAAGGGGTCTATCCACCAAGAAGACCTAACAATTGTAAACATCTATGTTCCAAACGTGAAGGAAAACAAATATATAAATCAACTAATCACAAACATAAACTCATTGATTATAATTCCATAAGACTAGGGGACTTCAACACCCCACTTACAACAATGGAGAGATCATATAAACAGAAACTTAACAAGGAAACAATGGCTTTGAATGACACACTGGACTGACTTAACAGATATGTTCAGAACATTTCATCCTAAAGCAGAATACACATTCTTCTCGAGTGCACATGGAACATTCTCCAGAATAGATCACACACTGGGACACAAATCAGTCCTCAACAAGTACAAAAAGATCAAGATCATACGGTACATATTTTCAGACCACAACACTATGAAACTCAAATCAAACCACAAGAAAAAATTTGGAAAGGTAACAAATACATGGAGACTAAAGAACATCCTACTAAAGAATGAATGGGCTAATCAAGAAATTAAAGAGGAAATTAAAAAGTACATGGAAGCCAATGAAAATTATCACACCACAGCCCAAAACCTCTGGGATAGAGCAAAGGCAGTCATAAGAGGAAAGAATATAGCAATCCAGGACTTCCTAAAGAGGGAAGAAAGATCTCAGATACATAACCTAACCTTACACCTTAAGGAGCTGGAAAAAGAACAGCAAATAAAACCCAAAATCAGCAGAAGATAGGAATTAATAAAGACCAGAGCAAAAATCAATGATATCAACAAAACAAAACTAAACTAAACTAAACTAAAAAAACCAGAACAGATGAATGAAACCAGGAGCTGGTTCTTTGAAAGAATTAACAAAATTGATAAAACCCTAGCCAGTTTAATCAAAAAGAAAAAGGAAAGGGCCCACATAAATAAGGAATGAAAGAGGAGAGATCACAACCAACAATACAAAATACATTCACTAATAAGAGAATATTTTGAGTAATTATACACCAATAAAATGGGCAATCTAGAAGAAATGGACAAATTTTTACAAACATATAAACTACCAAAACTGAAACAGGAAGAAATAGAAAAATTGAACATACCCATACCCAGTAAAGAAATTGAATTAGTAATAAAAAATCTGCCAAAAAATGAGTCCAGGGCCAGATGGCTTTCCAGGGGAATTCTACCAAACATTTAAGGAAGAGTTAACACCTATTTTCTTGAAGCTTTTCCAAAAAATAGAAATGGAAGGAAAACTTCCAAACTCTTTACATGAAGCCAGCATTACCTTGATTCCAAAACCAGACAGAGACCTCACTAAAAAGGAGAACTATAGACCAATTTCCCTGATGAACATGCATGTAAAAATCCTCAGCAAGGTATTAGCCGACCGGATCCAACAATACATTAAAAAGATTATTCGCCATGACCAAGTGGGATTTATACCTGGGATGCAGGGCTCGTTCAATATCTGCAAAACAATCAATGTGATACATCACATCAATAAAAGGACAAGAACCATATGATCCTCTCAACAGATGCAGAGAAAGCATTTGACAAAAGACAGCATCCTTTCTTGATAAAAACCCTCAAGAAAGTAGGGATAGAAGGAGCATACCTCGAGATCATAAAAGCCATATATGAACGACCCAATGCTAATATCATTCTCAATGGGGAAAAACTGAGAGCTTTCCCCCTAAGGTCAGGAACAAGACACGGATATCCACTCTTGCCACTGTTACTCAACATAGTATTGGAAGTTTTAGCTTCAGCAATCAGACAACACAAAGGAAGAAAAGGCAACCAAATCAGCCAGGAGGAAGTGAATCGTTCACTCTTCCCACATGATATGATACTGTATATGGAAAACCCAAAAGATTCCACCAAAAAACTGCTAGAACGGATCCATGAATTCAGCAAAGTTGCAGGATATAAAATCAACAGAAATCGGTTGCAATCCTATACAATAATAATGAAGCAATAAAAAAAGAAATCAATGAATTGATCCCATTTACAATTGCAACAAAAACCATAAAATACCTAGGAATAAATATAACCAAAGAGGTGAAAAATCTATACAGTGTTCTACACAGAGCTAGAACAAATAATCTTAAAATTTGTACGGAACCAGAAAGGACCCTGAATAGCCAAAGCAATCTTGAAAAAGAAAACCAAAGCAGGAGGCATCACAATCCCAGACTTCAAGCTGTATCATCAAGACTGTATGGCTCGGCACAAAACAGCCACTGAGACCAATGGAACAGAATAGAGAACCCAGAAACGGACCCACAAATGTATGGCCAACTAATCTTTGACAAAGCAGGAAAGAATATCCAATGGAATAAAGACAGTCTCTTCAGCAAGTGGTGCTGGGAAAACTGGACAGCGACATGCAGAAAAATGAACCTGGATCACTTTCTTACACCATACACAAAAATAAACTCAAAATGGATGAAAGACCTCAATGTAAGACAGCCATCAAAATCCTCGAGGAGAAAGCAGGCAAAAACCTCTTTGATCTTGGCCACAGCAACTTCTTACTCAACACGTCTCCAAAGGCAAGGGAAACAAAAGCAAAAATGAACTACTACGACCTCATCAAAATAAAAAGCTTCTGCACAGTGAAGGAAACAATCAGCAAAACTCAAATGCAACCGACAGAATCGTTTGCAGACAATATATCAGCTGAAGTGTTAGCATCCAAAATCTGTGAAGAACTTATCAAAGTCAACACCCAAAAAGCAAACAATCCAGTGAAGAAATGGGACAAAGACATGAATAGACACTTCTTCAAAGAAGACATCCAGATGGCCCAGCAACACATAAAAAGATGCTCAACATCACTCATCATCAGGGAAATACAATCAAGACCACAATGAGATACCACCTCATACCTGTCAGAATGGCTAACATTAACTACTCAGGCAACAACAGATGTTGGCGAGGATGTGCACAGAGAGGATCCTTTGCACTGTTGTTGGGTATGCTAACTGGTGCGGCCACTCTGGAAAACAGTATGGAGTTTCCTCAAAAATTTAAAAATAGAACTACCCTATGACCTAACAATTGCACTACTTGGTATTTATCCAAGGGATACCGGTATACTATTTCCAAGGGGCACATGCACCCCAAAGTTTTAGCAGCACAATTGACAATAAAGTATGGAAAGAGCCCAAATGTCCATCAAGGGATGAATGGATAGGAGTATTACTTGGCAATCAAAAAGAATGAAATCTTGCCAATTGTAAATACATGGAACTAGAGGGTATCATGCTAAGCAAAATTAGTCAGAGAAAGACAAATATCATATGACTTTACTCACATGAAGACTTTAAGACACAGAGCAGATGAACACAAGGGAAGGGAAGCAAAAATAATATATAAACAGGGAGGGGGACAAAATATAAGAGACTGTTAAATATGGAGAACAAACTGAGGGTTGCTGGAGGAGTTGTGGGAGGGGGGGATGGGCTAAATGGGTAAGAGGCATTAAGGAATCTACTCCTGAAATCACTGTTGCACTAATAAAAAATAAATAAAGACCACAGGATAATATAGTGGGGGCAGAGGATAGTTTCAGCACCTGGGTAACCTGCTCTCATGTTTCTGAATTTAAAACCGTAATAGTTGAGGGGTGCCTGGGTGGCTCAGTTGGTTAAGCCTCTGACTTTGGCTCAGGTCATGATCTCATGGTTCATGGGTCTGGCTCTGTGCTAACAGCTCAGAGCCTGGAACCTCCTTCAGATTCTGTGTCTCCTTCTTTCTCTGCCCCTCCTCTGCTAGTGTTCTCTCAAAAATGAATAGAAATGTTTTAAAAAAATTTTTTAAATGTAATAGTTCATTACTACATTAAATATTTAATTGAAATAATTCATTGAAAGCTGTGCTCATTTATTTTCAAAACATTTAATTTCATCTGAATTTCATATGGTACAAAAATATTACATGCTTAAACACATTCAAATAGAAAGTTCTTTCAGTTCTTTGGGCCACCTTGAAGGCAAATAAATAAGAAACAAATTGCATAGCATACAGAAAATTTTCTTTCACAAGAAAAAAAATATTTGGACATTTTATACTTAGTGTAGCTTAGCAATCCATTTTATCTTAATAAATTTAGTTAATTGTTAGGAGGAACAGTATATATACAAAAGAACTCAATAGAGGACAGCTATTTTAACTTCTAATTAAAAACATGGCTGCTTTAATTTTTTTCTTGTATTTTTTTAAGAAGATACTCCATTTGTAAATTCAAGTTTGGTTGGCCTTTTTTAGTCTTTTTGCTCAATATTTTGAATACTTCCATTTTCTTCTTTTTATAGAGCCTTTGAGCTTCTTCTCTCTCTTGTTTTCTCTTCTCAAATTCCTACAATTATTAACATGCAATTTCCATTAGTAACAAACAGTAGATACAATTCAGTCATTGTGTTGAAATAGCTATTACCATGCAAACACTTTAGTCTTGTCTTAGATTTTGTAAAATGAGAGGTGTTACCTGTCACTTAAGTAGTTACCTTCTGCCTTTACTCCGTAATGCTCTAATACAGACTAACACAAAGTTATTAAAGTTTTTTAGTTATTTGGCTACAACTAAAATTAGAACACAGAGGAAAGAAGGCATATATATGTAAGATTTCATCATGTAATTAGATCTGGGATTTTAGAGATTACCTACTCCATATAATACAAAAATCTTCACTTGTAGAATATCTGGTATTCTATTTAATTTGCCATCTGACAGATTTAATTAAGGAAACATTTACTGACTATATACTAGGCAAAACACTGCCAGGCATTATGATTGTGATTAAGAATTATGCTCCTTTGATTTGCTAAGATAAAGACTTAAATTCATTTGAGTATAAGAAAAATAATTCAAATTCTTATGTAAACCTGAAAAGCACTATTTGAAATGCACAATATTCTTACAAAAGTTAAACAAAAGTTCTTAAAAAAAGCAATACATGTGCTGTTTCTCAATTTCCCTAGTAACACATATAGCACCCAAATGACAACAGCCTGTATTTGTATGTAACTTAATTATCAAAGTGCTTTCATATCATAGCATATTCTATTCTTATAAAACTGTCATTCTAGGTTATTATCTTCATCTTACAGATGAAGAACTGACACTCCATGATATGGAAAGTGACTTGTCCCAAATCCCAAATCCCCTGTAGGACCAAGTCTCCTATCTAGATCTTGTTAATGCAAAGTCTGATTAGCACTCAAACTTATGTCCTCCTATGGTATAATACTTCATTTACTTTAACAAGCACAAAAGATCTGGAATTTATTTGTGAATTCAGGTATATACAGGCTAGTTTACCTCTATGGACTTTCTCTAAACAAAGTAAAAAAAAACAAAAACAAACAAACAAAAGAAATTAAAGTTTTGGCATCTATTATGGGTGCTTATTTAATTTATGTACTTAGTTTTGATTTCTCATGGATTGACTGGTGTTGGCTTTTTCTCCTGACATCTGATATCCATAAATTCTAAGAAACTATCAATTTTCATGACTACAAAGCCTTAATATTCATATATATAAAGAAAATTTCAAAAAGATACTAAACGTTTTATAGTATAGTGGTCCTTACTTTACCTGTTATACCATTTCCAAAGGTGGCAGTTAATAACTGACTGTTGCTGGTTAGAAAAGAGCATAATGTAACAAACTATGAAACAAATGTACAATACTTCCATGGAGAAATGTTTCTCCTTCATCCTAGTCTACCATCAGTTTAAATATAATCAGGAGAATTGTACATGTTAAACTTCCAGATTTCTTAATTATACAAACTCTAAAGCTAAGACGTAACAGAAATTTCATGTCAATACCATCTTTGAAGTAGTTTTTGATTGATGTGCTATCCTTTTTAAAGTGATGGATTAATATAGCTTCAATGCAAAAAATAGAAACCACAGGGGCGCCTGGGTGGCGCAGTCGGTTAAGCGTCCGACTTCAGCCAGGTCACGATCTCGCGGTCCGTGAGTTCGAGCTCCGCGTCGGGCTCTGGGCTGATGGCTCGGAGCCTGGAGCCTGTTTCCGATTCTGTGTCTCCCTCTCTCTCTGCCCCTCCCCCGTTCATGCTCTGTCTCTCTCTGTCCCAAAAATAAATAAAAAACGTTGAAAAAAAAAAATAGAAACCACAGATTGAACAATTTTGTTGAAGCTCTGCATCATCTTGTTTTCATTTGAAAAAGACTATTATAATTTTGGGCTTCTGAATGACAATAAAGAGTGGTAACTTTTTGCTAAGCTAATCTAGTAAGTTTTTAATAGGCAAGATCAACTCTTTAGAAAGAAGTATTTTATTCTATCACCTCCGTCTTTTATCTGTTTCAATGTAAAATTATGATAATCTATTTTTCTTAAGTCAGTAGTTCTCAAATTTTATTATACATAAAAATCTCGAGACACTTGTTAAAAGTGCAAGTTCCTAGACCATACTCTTAAAAACTGTTGTCCCAGATACTCATTAACCTATAAGCAGTATCTTTAAGATCCTATTCTTGACCTACTAGTATGCATGCCTTCTTGAGGATAATAGAAATGACTGAGGAATTTGTTAAAATTCTCCAGCTCTTCTCCGACCACTCATTTATTCAATAGCAATTTACAGAAAACATACTATATACACATACTAAGAAGCACAGCTTTATGTATACATTTAGAATTAAAAAAAAAAGAATTTAAATATTTTAAAAGATCTTACTTGTTTCTTAGCAGTACGCTCAGCTTGTACTTGTTCGTATTCTTCCTGTGCTTTTTGATTTGATGTTTTCTTTTTATTTTTCCTTGGAATAGTAATGGAGCTTTTTAAGATAAAGATATGAAAGTCAAAGGATTAAAAATGGTGCAACCAAAATTATGACACAATTATGTCAAATATAGTACTTGCATAGTAAAATGTCACTGATGCAAATGAACAGAGCAAGGAAGAGAGGCTGGAAGAGGACATCAATCTTATTAGTAAAATGTCCAAAAAAAAATATTAAAAATATAGTTACAGCTTTCAAAATACAATTAAAAAATAATTATAAATAAGTAATTATAGAGACTCTTTGAGAAATATTTCAACCAGGGACAATACAGAAAGCTTTGAAAGATTCTAAAATGTTAACAGGAAAGCAGCACAAGAATGACAGAAATGACAGTAGGAAGAAAACATTAAATTGAAGGATGTTACAGAAGTTGTGGGTGGTACATGAACTTTAATCCCAAACTGCTTTGATCAACTTGTCTCTACTTAACCTATTCAATCATGAATGACTACACCTTGAACCTAGTCCCCATTTAAAACTGTTCTATATTAAAGTACTTCTCCTTCTCTGATGTCCCACTCTAATCTAATTCAACTACTGAAGCTCAGATGACATTCATTTCTCAAGCTATCTGATTCAGTAATTAATCTTCCTTTTCCCAGTCTCAGTATTTCACTACACCAATTCACAACTACAATAAAACATATTTCAACAGTTCCTTTCTTGAACAAATGCACAAATTATTCATTACCAGACACTATGTACTGTTCTAACTATCAGTCTTATTCCTTGTCCTTTCATTGTCAAATACCTAGAAAGAACAGAAAATAGACTACAGGTGTCATATCACATTCACTCCTTAACTCCTTGCAATTTGGCATTTGTTCTCTTTAATGAAACTATCCACGTCAAAAATGGCCAAAAATGATGATTGAATCAATGGGCATTATTCAGTCTCATTTAATTGACCATTCACTATTTTTGAAAACTTCATTTCCTTAGTTCTAGTGACATTCTTCTCTCCTGCTCATGTTTTCCTTTCTTGCACCAGGTTTTTCCCCAAGTGTTTCCCTTCTTGGTCTCCATTCTTTAGGTAGTTACATCCAAGTTAATAAGGACTATCTACTGAAAATCTCTCCAAAGTCACCAATGATTACCTAAACCATAAATCCAAAGACTTGTTCTTAAAATCCCGTTTTTCTTGGACTTTACGGTGTTTGATACATGAACAATCTCTACTTTCTACAACTGTCCTCTGCTGACTTCATTGTTTCTGTATTCCCCTTTCTCCAATTATGACACTTCTATTTAACTTCTTCAGTAACTTTCTCCTGCTTTGACCTCAAAGTTAAGAAATCTTTAACAATATGATTTTTACCTTCATATTGTGTCTCGTGGTTTAACCCTCCTTACCTCAATTATTACCAAGAATGACAGAAACCTGCATTTCTAGATTTGCCAGAACTATACATCCATTATTCAATAATATGACGCACATGCCTACTGACAAAATTGAATTTTTAGCATCTCTGTTTCTATTTTCAATTGTACTTTTTCCTGGGGTCTTATTTCCTGTTACTTTTACCACAAGTAGCTAACAACTTTAAGCAATCTCTACACCCAAAGTGGGGCTTGACGTGACCAGCCTGAAACCAAGAGTCACACACTCTACCCACTGAGCCAGCCAGGCACCCCGAAGGGAGGCAGTGAGCGCTCCAGATACTAACAACTTTAAAGAACGGTATTTTAGTGAACTAAAAAGTTAAGAGTCCCAAGTAACAGCTGGATTCTGTGCTGGTTTAGGTTTTAGCACATTTTAACCTGAGGTATGCATAGAGAAAGTTAAGTCAGCTCTTTTAAAACCCAAGTGTTATACAGCTATGCCATCTATTTGTTTAATTGCAACCAAGTCTGTGTCCTCTGGGGGGAAAAGTCTAGAATAGTAGTAACAGCAGCAGTTAACACCTATGTAGTACTTCCTATATACCATACACCTTTTTAAATACCTTATATAAATAAACCAGTCTTCATAGCACCATGAGATGGGTCAGGAGTACCACAGAGTCTGTGTGAATATCCATTCTGGAGTTGAACAAATGGCAGCTCTGAATTACATACTTCTTATTATCATTTCTATCTCAAAGAAGAGGCACCAGAGTCCAGCTCCAGAGTCTGATGTTAACCACTATACTATAATATCTCTCAAAGTAGTTGTTGGTTTTTTTCAACATGTACTACTAACAAGAGTTTACATGGTCCAAAAAAGTTAAATGCATTTGAGGCTGAAATCCAAAACCCACATCTTTTAATTCCAACTTCATTACTTCTTCCACTAACATAAACTAGCCTAATTCAGTCATTTTAGCTAAAAGAAAGCTTCCCTGAAAATATTTTCACATAATTCACTGTGATTTCTAAAATGCCTTAAATGAGAAAAATTCCAAATTCCACAAACTGTCCTATAAACTCTTTCATAAAACACTACTTCTATCTAAAGGACTTGAAAAGAAAATAATACATACTTTATTCTTATGCTATGTTGCTCTGCTGCCTGAGGCTGCTCTGCACTACAATGTTCTTCAGACAAAGCTTGGGCAGTGCTACATTGTTCTTTTAGCAAAGGCTGATCAACTTGTTCTTGTGATAAAGGCTGTTCAACTTTTCTAAGTTGCTTCCTGAGTCTTTCCTCTTCAGCTAAATAAAGATGTTTTAGATGATCAGGGTATCGATCTGTGAACTGGGATTCCTGTGAGGTTTGAGCCTTCTTTTCCTTCCACAGCAATTTCTTGTAATTTTGCTGAATCTTCAGTTTTCTTTGGAATGCGAAGCCTTGTCCTATTGAAGAATATCAGTCATAAATTAACTTTCTCAGAAAATAAATTGCATGAAAAATGTAGCTATTAATTTAACATGGAAAACTTTTTACATCATCACATTCAGAAACTCCAATTACTTTACTAGCAAAACTAGTTTTGCTTTAAGAAGTCATTTCAGGGGCGCCTGCGTGGCTCAGTCGGTTAAGCGTCCGACTTCGGCTCAGGTCATGATCTCACGGTCAGTGAGTTCGAGCCCCACGTCGGGCTCTGTGCTGACAGCTCAGAGCCTGGAGCCTGTTTCAGATTCTGTGTCTCCCTCTCTCTGACCCTCCCCCAATCATGCTCTGTCTCTCTCTGTCTCAAAAATAAATAAACATTAAAAAAAAATTAAAAAAAAGAAGTCATTTCATAAAACAAGTTTAAGAGAACGTAATGAATAGTATGCTGGTCCTTTGCAAAAAAAAAAAAAAAAAAGGCTAATATTAGTCATACACTCTCAATAATCTCAAAGAAGAGAAAATGACTAATGTTACATAACTCCAACTGACTGCACCCAAAATCAAAATGAATTCCTTCATTCATCTAAAACACTTACTCTAGGTCTCCAGTACTTTCAGAAAAAACTCTCATCAATTATTTTACCTTAGAAAAGCACAGTATGACTGATTTTCCAAAGAAATTCAGTACAAAAAAGAGAAGGCAGTGCATTATTTTCTGTACAGCTAGCAATTACGAGAAAACTGAACTTACAGCTTATACATTCCAAATGGGATTTGAGGACACGTGCAGACAGCAAGACAAAAGAAAAACTAAAGCGAAGTTCATTAAGATCAATAAAAGAAAACGGTTTCCAAAGCTTTGGGATATTTGTAATCAGCAAGGATTTGGGGCAGTACATTTCGGTCCCATCTTTCTCTATATCCTTTGCCTTACTTAATACATGCAGAAGTGGACCCATAGATGCTCTATTTACAGTTTCACAGAAAAATTGTAAGAAAAACAATTCTGATCAAGAATGGGGTTAAGTCGGGAAACACGTTTAAAGACTTAGCAACACTGCCTCATCTTCCATTCCTGAGCTATGGGAAGCCCATAGCTCCCATATTCCCATATTCCCTCTGCCCAAGGAAGTCCGGGAATGGGCCCCCTCTGCCCCAGGGAGGCCCGGGTCTGGATGTTAAGCCTTCTTCCCTGCTATGGCGAGTCTCATATCCTCAGATTTCGCAGGCCTGAGGATTTGTAAAAGGCTGCCTTCTTACATACCCTCTCGAACGCTTCCCACGAAGGCCTGCTGATGATTAGATCGCCACGTCCTCTGCTTCACATTCTTTTTCCTAAATGCGACCGGGGAAACTCCGTCGCTACGTGACCCAAAATTCTCTGCCGGCCACCGAGCCGCCGGCCTCACCGGCGCCATGGCACACCAACCAAGTCGCCAGGAAAAACCACAATGGACGCTGTGAAAGTACGTCATGAGACAAAAGCAATCAATCACCCAACTAGAGTCCAGATCGGAGACATATTCATACGGTCTGAGTTACTTGCGACCGAGCCCTCGCCTTGCGGCTACGTTTGCGCCACCTACAGCCCGGGAGGGTGAGCGTCATGGCGGCTTCTTTTCCGCTCCCAGTGACTCAGGACCTGTCCACGTTGCGTGCCAAGTTGCAGGGACTGCTGCAGTTCCTGAGAGAAGCCCTGTCCATTTCCAGTGCACATACGGTGGACTTCTACACTGAGTCCGTGTGGAAGCAACTGGTCGACTTGCCCCCGGAGACCGTGCTGGGGGTGCTGAGGCGGTCAGCGGCCGAGGCGGAGGCTCGGTCCCCCGAGGCGCGCCTCCTGGTGGAAGCTGAGATGGGATCAGGTGAATGGCAAGTGGGCGGGGCGGGCTGGGACCCGAGAGACAATCCGGTCCAACAGAGAGTCTCCCTAGCGGAAGAAGAGCGGAAACAGGTGTGCGGTGGGGCGGGCAGAGGCGGGGCCGGGAGGCACGCGCTTCGGGGCAGCGGAAGCGGGGTCGGGTTCGTGGCGGGGTGGGCCTGGTACGTTCTTCCGGGTTATCTCTGACGTCCTTGGGTGCTTGTGTATTTTCCAAATTTAAAGAGACAGGGAATCGTGCAGGAGCGTTTGTTCTTTGAGTAATTCAACAATAAGTTTTTGAATGGTGGGAAACAAGACGAACAATGCTTTTAGATTCCAAGTGGAAACGGCAGAAGATAAATCAACCCTTTATGAAATACATCAAGATAATTTAAAATAATAATGGCCAAGAAAAAAATAAATTAAAACAGATGTGATAGCGATTGTGTGAGGAGACTGCTCTAATTTAGGTGCTAAGAAGTAGGAGAAGGCGCCAGCCTGCAGTGAGCCACAGGAAAGGATTTCAGGAACCAAAGAGGCCCAGAGGCACAAAAAAGCAGGACTGGTTGAGGTTCTGTAGAAAAGCTTGAGTGTCTAGAGCCAGGCATGGGGAAATGGCAGGTGTGGTCAGGGAGGTAAGCAGGGGCCGTATCACGCAGGATCTCCAGTCCTCAGAAAGATTTAAGTGTGATGGGAAAACTTTGGAGTCATTTGGTCAATATGGGGACTTAATGTAAGTTATATTTGAAAAAAATAATTTTAATAATTGTTTGAAGAACAGACTAATGGAGCAAAAGCTGAGAGTCCAGTTAGAATGCCATTTCTGTAGTACAAGAAAGAGATGCCTGTGTCATGGAATAGGATGGTAGTAGTGAAGACCTGAAATATATACCCGAAATATGTACCAGTTCACGTGAAAATTGTAAAGTATCTACTGTGTGCCATGAATTTTTGTAGGCTCTTGGGTTTCTTGCCTTGGAGAAATTTAGATTCTACTGAGGTGAGTACATGTTAGTAGAGATGACAGGACACCGTCAGGCTTCTGGAATTTCTTCCCTTTTGCTACTAGGCTTTCCCAACTTTGCACTTACTAGTGAACTTTATTCACTGAGCATTCTCCGAAATACAAAGTACCACTAGAGGGTCCTCCTGTAATAGGTAAATACTGGTTTCTTTAAAGGTACTGTTCATTGTAGAAAAGTTACACATCTCTTCAGTTTGCTCTCTTAATACCCAGTACTCACCTAGTAACAGGGCTTAAATTCTCAGTGTACGTTTGTTGAATGAATGAATGACTCATGGTAGCTCCTAAAAAAAACAAAAACAAAAACAAAAAACAACCAATTAAATATGAAGCCCAAGACTTTCATATGGGTTTTCACACGATAAAAGAATTAGATTGTTTGCATATCCTAATGATAATAATAATAGGGTTATTTGATATTTATTATTTACTCTAGCGTGTGTTAAGTGTTTTCTTGAATATTTTCTCTTTTAACATTTATATCAGGCTTGCAAGACGGGTTCTGTTTTCCCTTCTTTGTGAAATTGCAACTTGAAATAGTTTATCAGGGTCACAGCAATGGAGATTCAAACTTGGGTCATCTGAGGTCTTCACTGTAATGAAAGTTTATTCTGAATTATCTAAGAGTGAATTACAAAGGCTATTATCAAAGCCAACATTTTTATGACACGACTACATTCCTTTGTTCTGTTTTGTTTTTATTGTTTTCCCTTTTAAGAATATAAGAATTGTTTTGTTTACTGCTGTATCCCTAGTACAGTGCCTAGTCACTATAAGTGGTTAATAAATATTTGGTAAATGAATGAATGAGTGACACCACTTACTCGTTCTCTTGGGCTAGGAGTAAAATACTACTATCTTTTGGGAAAACCTTACAATCAATTTTTTAGTTATCCAACAACAGTGGAGTCTAGACCAGATTGTTCACTTTTGAAAAGTACCTGGCCCTGCATACTTTTATACATAATATTCACTTGTGCAAATGGTCAGCTGCCTTTACTATTAAAATAATGATTTTTTATAATTCATGCTGGTAAGGGATATTAATTTTTGTTCATGCAAAGAAAAACTATAGGCATTTTCTCTGTCTCTATATGAAGTCTGTTGTTTGTGTCAGAGAAGAGTAGTTTTTGCTCTTTTGACTATATTTGTATCTTATTAAAACTTACATCACATGGCTATGTACAGTATAATTTAGCAGTTAAATTTTTAGGCTTTTGTATCAGAAGTGATTCAAATTCCAGTTCTACCACTATCTCTGTAACCTTGGGGAAGTTTGTTCACTCTCTCAGCAAACATTTACTTAATGTCTACTGTGTGGCATGCTTTTCTAGGAGCTAGGGAAATAGCAAATAAACAACAACCCCTGTCTTCATCTTGCTTGCATTCTAGAAGGAAGAGAGACAATTTTTAATGCCACAGAAAAATCAAGTAGAGAAGGGAGGAATAAATACAGGAAGTGCAGGAGGAAAGTTTGTTTGCAATTTATATAGGTTGTTCCAGCAAGAATTCATGTAGATATCTCTGGAAAAGAAACCTAGAAAGGAGAAAAATGAGTCATGAAGCTATCTGGAGGTAAAACATGCCAGACAGTGAGAACAGGAAGTGCATAGGCTCTGATGTGGGAGTATGCATGGTGTGTTAAAGGAGCACCAAGGAGACTGGAAAGGATTTCCATCAGGGACCCGCATAAAGTGGGGTTTTCTGCTGATTCTGTATGAGGAGTTACAAATAAACACAATTCCCAGAGCTTCACTTGAGTTAATGCACAGTGTGTGAAAGTGCACCAGCAGATGTTTGGCCCAATCATTTGGTGTTTTATGAGACCAAGTTGTTTCTGAAGATCCTCAGAGTAGCTATTTTAGTAGATTTCTCTTACTAGGTGATGTTATGGCCTGGTCAGAGTCCTGAAAGTTTCTTCTCTGCCTGCCTAAAAACAATTAGAGAAGAAACATTTAATTCTCTAAAATAAAAAGGAAAGATACTGAAAATAACTATACTTTATGGATATAAATTACAAGTGTTATGG
This sequence comes from Prionailurus viverrinus, assembly GCF_022837055.1. Classification (NCBI taxonomy): domain Eukaryota; kingdom Metazoa; phylum Chordata; class Mammalia; order Carnivora; family Felidae; genus Prionailurus; species Prionailurus viverrinus. Next base: position 102,506,942 of record NC_062567.1, read on the forward strand.
ATTGAATCGGGACCCCCTCCTCCAAATTCATATGTTAGAATCCTAACCCCCCATTGTGACTATATTTGAGGATAGGGCCTTTAAGGAGACGAGATTAAATGAGGTCAGTAAGGGTGGAGCCCTAATCCAACAGGAAGAGGAAGAGACGTCAAGAGGGCACACAGAGAAAATCTATATGAGGACACAGAATGCAGCCATCTGCAAGCCAAGGATAGAAGTTTCTCCAGGAACCAGCTCTGCCATCGCCTCCATCCTTCAGCTTCCAGAACTGTGAGAAGATAATTTCTGTTGTTTTAGCCACTCACTCAGTCTGTGATATTTTGTTATGACAGCCAGAGTAGACTAATGCAATGGGCTTTGCAGACAGGACTGCCAGATTTCAAGTCCTGGCTCCACTTCTTACTAGTTTTGTTAACTTGGACTTCAACGCTTTGTACTTAGGTGCCTTATCTGTAATAAGGATAAGCATAGTGTCTATTTGATGGAGTACTATGAAAGTAACATGAGTTGATACAATAATGCCTAGCAAATAGCAGCACTTAACCCAGTCATTTATTTGACTAATGTTTACTGAGCACTTCCTACCTACCAGGTTTTATTCTAGACCCTACAGTTATGATACTGAACGCAACAAAATTCCTGCCACATGGAGCTTATGTTTAAGAGAGGGTAGATCCATAGTAAACCAAGCGTATATATGGTATATATATATATATATATATATATATATATATATATATATATAAACATAAATAAATGAGATCAAGTGGCAGTAAACACAATAGAGAAAAGCAAAGCATGGAAGAGAAAGCGAAGAAGATGGATGGTGTGGTGGAGAGAAATGCTATTTTAGATTGGGTGATTAGGGAAGTCTTCTCTAGCAAGACAAAATTTGAACAGAAACTTGGAGAAAGCCAATCATACAACTAAGTGGAGGAAGAGTGTTTTAGGCCAAGTAAAGAGCAGGTACCAAGCTGGAATATGCTAGGTGTGTTGAAAGCACAGAAGAATGATCCAGGTGGGACTAGTGAATGATAAGATTTGAGAGGTGGCGTGGGGTAACTTTATATAGGACTTTGTAGGCCATACTGCTAGGGCCATCATCCCGGGGACATGGGATTGAGCCTGCACAAGGCTCTGCACTGCGCATGGAACCTGCTTAAGATTCTTTCTCTCGGGGCGCCTGGGTGGCGCAGTCGGTTAAGCGTCCGACTTCAGCCAGGTCACGATCTCGCGGTCCGGGAGTTCGAGCCCCGCGTCAGGCTCTGGGCTGATGGCTCAGAGCCTGGAGCCTGTTTCTGATTCTGTGTCTCCCTCTCTCTCTGCCCCTTCCCCGTTCATGCTCTGTCTCTCTCTGTCCCAAAAATAAATAAACGTTGAAAAAAAAAATTTTTTTAAAAATAAAAAAAAAAAAAAAGATTCTTTCTCTCTCTCCTCCTGCCCCTCCCCTGTTCACACACTCTCTCTTTAAAAATAAAGATTTTATGCTGGGTGTGATATGATTTATGTGATACGTGATTTATGACTCTGGCTTCTGTGTGGAGAAGAGACTATTAGAAGGGGAGAATGGAAGCAGGAAGACATGATAGGAAGCTAATAAAATAACTTCAGGTAATGGCAACTTGAAGAAATCAGATAGTTTCTCTAGCAAACAACAATGATAAACAGCGGCCAGATCATTAAAAAACAACTACTGGAAGGTTTGGGAAGATGACGAAAGGTAGTTGAGAAGACTTTACTATAGGAGGTTTCTACTGATGGATAAGAACTGGGAGTTCGTGGCTTTCTTGCTTTCTTTTGTGCTCCAAGCCCCCTAGATCTGGCAGTGGAAAGCTGCATCCTTACCACATCAAGGTGGTGATGACAAAGTTCAGAGATCAGAGCAGATGGAAATTTAAGGAGTATATTGTAGAAGCAGGACAGAAATGGCTGAGATCTAAGCTCCAAGCTCTGCCACAATCCCTGGGTGACTTCTAAGTTTAGAGGTCACATGCAGAATCCAGCAAAATTGCTGGCAAAACTAGGGCATCGTAAGCCTTTGAAAGAGAGCTTCTGATAAGATTTGCAAATTTACTGCCCCTTTGAAAGAGTGTGTTCCCCAGAGTGCACACAACTTGGGTGGCAAAGATCAGGAGCCTGCTTGAATTCATGAATTCTAAAGGCAGAACTCAGGGCTAGCAAGTGGGAATTTAGGCTGGGGAGCCCTGGAAACATAGGGTGAACCCCACAGTCTGTGAAATCTACCCAAATCTTTGTCTGACTGCTACACTGCACAGGTTCAGGGATACCCTCAGGGGGCAGGGTAGCAAATCAGCAATTGAGCAGAGACATCAGCTGCTTCACACTGAAGGGAGATAGAGTTCACAGTTGGGAGTCCAGAGGAGTTAATTTCAACCATAACAAAACCTTTAGAAAAACAAAATAGATTCACTACAACAAATTCCCTGCAATTCTGCTTTTTAACCCAAACTCACTAGATGTGCAAAGAAACGGGAAAGTGTGATTCCTACTTAGGAAACTGATTCCAAGTGAGCACCGATGTTGGATTTAAGTAGCTATGTTCAAAGAATTAAAAGTGTAACCAAAGGGGAAAAGAATGACTTAATAGGAGCTGATCCTTGTTGAACTCAGGTGTTGGATTTAAGTGACTGTTATAAGATTATTCAAAGAACTAGAAGAAAATATACTCTAAGAATAATCTCTAAGAATTAAAGGAAAATACAGCATTAAGGAATGTTTAATTATATGACCTACCTCATAAATTTTTAACTGGAGAAGTACACACATATTGACACAATTATATTAATGTCATATGTTGCTGCAAAACAAGTGACTTAAAACTACACCATCTCACACAGTTTCTGTGGGCCAGGAATTCTAGGAGATTAACTGAGTGGATCTGATTTGGGGTCGCATGAGGTTATACTCAAGATGTTGTCTGGGCCGTAGTTGGTGAAGGCTTGATTGAGGCTGGTGGATTTGCCTCCATGTTGTTTCCCTCACACTGGTGGCTAGTTGTTGCTGCCTGTTGGCATAAGGCCTCATTTCTCACCACATGCATACGAACTTTTGCATTTGCACCATGCCCTTGATTTTGTCTGTGCTCAGACATGACTATGGAGTTGTCATGGCCACAGATCTTGTCTGATATTGGTGTACTGGGACACTTGTCACATTCAGTAGAGAAGACTGTGACTTGTAGGTCAGTGCCAGGCACTTACGAGCTGACATCTGTGACAGCTTTTTTTTTTTCTTTTTCAGAAGTAAAATTTTACCTGTTTTGCAGAGTGTAGTAAAGATTAAAGATGATATACTATAGCACCCAACGTAGAACTGGAAATTCAGCATGGGTACAATATTGTGGCTAATAAATGATAATGGTGGTAGTGATGATGATACTGTATAGTGGTGATTGTGTAATTAAGTCTTTCCTTAAAAGAAGTAAACTGTCAGGAACTTCTAGAAATGTGAATGTCCCCTATAACAACCTGTATTCTCTGCCACATTAACAAATGTCACACTATTGTCATTGTCCACTGGCTTGTCTGTAGTTGCAACTACATTATTAGCTAGGTATAAACCAAGAACAGTGTTTGCTTTCTTCACTGTTCTACTCAGAAACTTGAACAGTTTCTGGGATACAGATAAGTGAAGTAATTGATGCTTAAAGACTGAATGAAGTGAAGCATAGATCTATAATGAGTGTTACTGAAGGTACCCCTTGAAATGTGGTAATGAACTAGACATCTATTATCTCTGGTATGATCTCTGTGTATATACTATGTTTATTACTTTTGTTTTTATGTATGATTTGGTCCAAGCATCTTAATTTGAGGAGATAGAAGTCAGTAACTGTTTTTTCCCTATGTGAAAATGTTGTACTTCATTCAATACATTGCAAATTACAATAAGATACCCTGAGAATTTGAAGGTAAAATCAAGACAGGCATCACATCAGATTAAAATTTCTAAAAGTCATTACATATATAGGTGAGGTTAACCATCTGCAGGAAAAAGCACTAGCTTTTTAATGCTTTGCTGACTCAGGACAAAGGGGTTTCCTATGTCTCATCTCAAGAGATAAGATTTTGTTATGCCCCTTTCAAGGGAACGAGGCTGTGTCATTGGGAAGTAATGACTGAATGTATAAATCTGTAACATTTGCAAATGAACCATCTCTTGGTCTTTGAAAATTTATTGGTTTTCACAAAGTCTAGAAAATTCTTCCAAAAACACAAGAAGGAAATGATATTCTGAGTTAGAGTAGCCAAAATATTTTACGGAGTAGAAATAGATCTAGATTACAGAGACAGCTCAACCAGTTATCAAGCTTAATTAAAATTTTCTTTAAGAATGTATGTCTGTATTTGTTCTAATTGTAATTTTAAAATTAAGAGACTGTGTCCTAGCAAATGAATGATATGGGTTATATTATACAATATAGATTACCTATATATAGATATATAAATATATTTATTTAAATATACTTAAATATATTTATAAATATATTTATCAATGTGTATTAATGCATATTTTCATTTCTTGTAAGTTTGTTTAGAATCTGTTGGGGAAAACCTATTCAGCTCACAGGAGATCCAAACTGTCCTTGGTGACTGCCAAAGCCCAGGGCTGTTCTAAGACCCTGCCTGAACCTCCAGGACTTCTCTTGACTCTCTGCTTCCAGGTTCTTGAGGCCATATGCTGCTTCTCCTGTTTCTTATTATTGTCACTGAAACGATCCTTACCAGGATTGGATGCTGAGAATTGGTTCCTTTTGGCGAGCATTTGTGTAATTAATTTACTATCATTTTAATTGAACAACGCAGAACGTGTATGGCTATGATGGGTTTTTATTTTGTTGAGCTTTCTCTTAAATTATTTTTATTGCATCTTAATAGATTACATTTCTTCTTGGCCATCCTAAGTAGTTTTTGTTGGTGGTGGTGATGGTGGTTATTGTGGTGTATTGACGTTGTGTTCACATTTAATTTAAAACATATGAAGCCAGAAAATGTGTTTGAAATAGAAAATGAGAAAACAGAAATAATTAGTGTCATCTGTTTTACTCTGTTGTATTCAACTTTTATTCATTCACTTTCCTTATGTATTTCCCTGAACTCTGTTTTCCCTTTTTCAGTTTTTCTGGATCTTTTTAGAAGACCTCAAGTGTGGAAATAATATGACACCACAAGATAGTGGCAAGTGTCAGCCCTGTCCCTGGGTTGCTACTGCAATTATAAGTAAGGGAGAGCAACAAAGCAAGCAAATCTGGGAACCCAGGGTGATTTGTCATCGTACTTTGCTTATTTGATATATAGAAGGTGCTTTCAGATTGTTCCTTTTAGATGAGACCATTTAGAACTGAATTTATATTCTAGTTTTTAATATATCCTCCCCAAGTTTTGAGCCCCCATCCCCCATATCTTTCCATAATTAACATGTTCAGTGCAACAAAGTTCATGAAGATATCTCTCATTATTACATTTCCCCCTTGTTTTCCCCTCGTTCCATTTAAATTATGCTTATGTTTAGCTGGTCAGAATAAATTTGAGTGCCTTCTATATGTTTAGATATTCATCTTATGTTGTTTATATAAATTTTGTCAAATCATTAACCTTTCACTGGAAGCTTGCAGTTAATAGTAACCTATCTTTTTGGTTTATCATGATTTAGATTCTTTGCCTGGTTTACAAAAAAACCACCCCCCCCCGCCCCCCCCCCCCCCCCCCACACACACACAAGACCCAAACTCTGCTTGCCTACATGGCTTCATAACTGCTAGGGTCTGCCTTTATTTTTGTTTTATAACTTCATCACCTCAGTGGTTAAAGGGCTTCTCTATAAATGGCATTAACATTCTTCCTGTTACTCAGGCTCATAATCTGTCGTCTCTTCTCCCTCAATTTCTCTTGCATCTGCTGCTTCCCATTCCCGTAGCAAATAGTTTAATTTCCTTCTTTTTAAGTCTTGCAGCAGAATTTTAGCAATAACTTTGAGCTGTTATTCTTGCCTTCAGACTCTATATTTCAGTTGCCTTTCCATTCATACTGCCTTCCAATTATCTTCCAGAATCATACTTCTGGTCCTGTCCTTCATCTGTTCAAAAGTCATCAGTAGGTCTATATTTCCTGCAAAATAAAGTCCTTCAACTTCTGGCCTTATCGCCTGTCTCCTCTTCAGTTGGAACCTCACTGTTAATGTAAGCAAATAGGAGGTAGCATGGAAAGAGTATAGGTTTTGTGGTCGTCACATTTAGTTTTGAATCCTGGCTCTGATACTTTACTGCTGCGCTGTATCATTTTGTGCAAGTTGTTTCAGCTTTTGAGCCTTAGTTTTCCCATATGAAAAATGGGAATCATAGTTCCTGCCTATAGGGGCTGTGTAAAAGTAATTAAGATATATGTTAAAACCTACCACGTGAGTAGGCATTTAATAAATATTATTAATCTTCCCTATATTCTACTCCCCTCAGATAGAGGCAGACTGGACTCAGAGTCAGAAGACCCGGATAATCCATCTCTAAGTCTGATTAGCTGTGTGTCTTGAACAGACATTTAACTGTAGGCCTTAGTTTCCTCATATAAGAAGTAACACCTGAGGTGTTCCTCAGTGGCTGAGGTGGAAAATAGCTGCCCCCCAATCTCATGTGGCTTATACAAATGTCTTACATGACCAATAAGTGTTTGTTGTTTTTTTTCCAGCCAACATTTCAAAATTGACAGATTTAACATATACACATGCACACAAACACCATAGATCTGGGATTGTAGTTTCTCTTGAAAAAAAAAAAAATCAGATCTGGCTATTTTGTTCCACATCTGTGTGTGGCAGAAAGCTCCCTTTATATCTTCAAGTGTTATCTTCATCCCCTAGCAAGCATCTCCATCTGAAATAATTTCTCCAGCCCCCCCGCCAAAGTACTAGAGACTATGACTCTTGGTTTGTGCCCTTCAGTCAGTTTTCTTGTATCCCCTGAAAGTGAATTTAGGAGTTTGTTTCCGAACAACCAAAAATAGTTATGGATCACTTGACTAAAAGTTATCTAGGGTGGCTCCTAGTTCTCAAATCCTAGGGAATGTAATGATTTAAAAGTTTTATCTACAGACCTTATTAGTCCCTGCTGTTAAATCCCTGATCATGTTGAGGGCGTGAGTCAACCTGAATCTTGAGTTAGAAAAACATATGACCAGTCATTATTGGGTCATCCAAGTTAATAAATGATTGAACTCCCTACATGATCTGACTCCACATCAACTTTAATTATGAAGATGGCTGAAATAATTTGATGTCAGTTCTCAGTTTTTTGTTTTTTTTTTTAATTTTATTTTTTTTAGTTCTCAGTTTCAAGGTATGTTTTCAACCAAAGTTGAAGGGAGGCAGTAGAAAGGAGTGGTATAGTATTACCAGTACTTCTCTTGGGGTTCTCTCTCTGCTCGTATACCTTGTACTTCTGCTGCCTTGTTTCCGTAGTGTGGCATGTATTTTTCCCCTCCCTCATTTTGTTCGTGCAATCCTCTGCCCCACCTCAAATATTTAGTAACAATACATTTATTTCTCATCTTTTTTTCAAAGCCCAGATCAAATAATACTACATTAATAACAAAACTAATTATTTGTATATTTTATTTCTACCTTTATTAGAGCACTTAGCATGTTGTGTTAGAATGACTTGCTTCTTTCGACCTTACTAGTATATGAGTTCTGGTCTCTAGCATATGGCTAGCACCACAGAGTTGGTCCTCATTGTCTATGTGTTAAATTTAATATAGCTAAGGATAGAGTATAGGAACATTCCAGTAGGTAGAGCAGTGTAAGCAAAAGGGTAAATATGGAAAACTATAAAACACATTTGGAGACAGGAACAGAGAGCAGAGCATTCATAACATTTTTAAATAGCTAAGAGTAAAGTCTGAAAAAAATATCGCAGCCAGTTTCTGGAGATTAGTCTGCTAAACTGTTTGGAATCATTCTTCCATGGGGCAACAATCACCTTTGTGATAGTCTAGAGTTGATGGTTGGCCTGGGACAAGATGATAGCAGTGGAAATGCAAAGGAAGTGATGATTTTTAAGAGAATTTGTGCAGAGAAAATTGGTAGTTCTTGGTGACCGATATTTATATGAGTATAGGGAAATGGAGGAATCAAAGATAATTCAAAGAATTCTTTGGGGGAAATAATGCATTTAGTTTTAGATATATTGTATTTAAGGTCACCCAAATGGAGATTTTAAGATTTCACATTCATTGCTCCTCAACCATTTATCTACTGCTTCATATTTTTAGAATCAGTTTACATGTTTTATTTGGGTAGTACGAATTATCACTTCTCTAGGCTATAAGGACCAAATGTGATTGGAATGAATTTAACCCTACTGATAGTTGAAAAGTGAGAGAAAGGACTAAGCAATCCTTGAGCATCTTGTCTCTCCCCTCTACAAATTCAGTATTCAAAATTTGCTGTAGTCATTATTGGAATTAAGATAAGAAAGGTCAGTAGTCTCTACACTTTACAACTTCTGGGTGTCTGTATTCTACTTTTTACAAATGTTATTTAAGATTTTATTAGTATAACATGGTACTAGGTATTGTGCTTGAATACAAAAGTGAACTGGGCATAATCTTTGTCTTTAAAAATTCACATTCCAATAAGAAAGATAAAATATATTGGTAATTATAGTATAAAACAAAATGGAAAGATGAATGGAGTTTTCCTTTCTAAGCAGAATTTTACTCTAGTTTCTTCTCATTTCGTCTGAAAATTATACTTTCTAGACTGTGTGATCTGTGCAAGTCCTATGTTCTAAGCATTACCCAAGAAAATGCTTAATTTACCATTCATCAATCTATCTAAAGTTTATTTTGAGAGAGAGAGAGAGCATGCACACATGCATGTGAGCACACACATGCACAAGTCTGGGAGGGGCAGAGAGAGAGAGAGGGAGAGAGAAAATCCCAAGCAGGCTCCATGCTATCAGCACAGAGACCAATACGGGGCTCAATCTCACAAACCATGAAATCATGACCTGAGCGGAACAAAAATCAAGAGTCAGAGGCTTAACCAACTGAGCCACCCAGGTGCTCCTTTCTATATCTATCTATCTATCTGTCTGTCTGTGTATCTATCTATCTATCTATCTATCTATCTATCTATCTATCTATTTTTATTATTTAATTTCCAGCTATGTGACAGTGCTTTTATCCAAAACTGGTTGATTTCATTTTCCAAATAAGTTTTTCATCATTCTTTGTATTTGAAATTTAAAATGTCCAGCTGTGTGTGTTTCAGTTGTTGTATTGCTTCCACAAGTTTTTATCGTTCTCCACAATAAAATTCTAGTTTTCCCTCCTGGCATGTTAAGCTGTTCCTCATTTATTGTTTTATTCTTCTCTGTGTGTTTCTTAAGAATGTTTATGCCATCTTAGTGAGGTAATGTATCATGACAACTATTTTTTTTTATTTTAAAACTGACTATTTTTAGAGTATTCAGAATTTCATTACAGCTGGCTCTTTGTCAACAATTATTTCTCAAAGATTATTATTCTTAATTGACTGCTCTTTGCATCTGTTGAGTATGAAGCCATTATCTAAACATAGTGAATCTGTCCTTTTGTCTACAACACCTGCTTTTTTAAACCTTTAATACTGCTTAATACTTTATAGTATTTTCTACCAAAGACAGATTTGGAAGTATAATTCCATTATTAAATTATCTGGAAATAGTTATTGTTTTTTAGGAGGAGGGTCATTTTTAATCTGGCAAACTTAAACTTGTATAAAATATTTCTACTTCTGTTCTTTTTATTTTTTTTTAATCTTTATTTTTGAAAGAGAGAGACAGAGTGTGAGTGGAGGAGGGGCACAAAGAGAGGGAGACATGGAATCCGAAGCCAGCTCTAGGCTCTGAGCTGTCAGCACAGAGCCTGACGTGGGGCTTGAACTCACGAACCGTGAGATCATGACCTGAGCTGAAGGTGGACGTCCAAACGACTGCACCACCCAGACGCCTCGTTTGTTCTTTTTCTTTAAAAAAAAAAAATTGTAATGTTTATTGATTTTTGAGAGACCGAGCATGAGTGGGGGAGGGGCAGAGAGAGAGAGACAGAATCTGAAGCAGGCTCCAGGCTCTGAGCTGTCAGCACAGAGCCCGGATGCGGGGCTTGAACTCATGAATGGTGAGATCATGACCTGAGCCAAAGTCAGCGCTTAACCGATTGAGCCCCCCAGGCGCCCCTGTTTGTTCTTTTCAATCTTCCTTCTCCCACCTTTCACTGAGTATGTGTATTTGACTTAAGTTTACTTTTTATTTATTTATTTTTATCTATCAACTTTATATTTTATTTTACTTTTTCTATTTCAAGTTTTAATTTAAAAAAAATTTCCCCTTTCTTAAATTTAAATTTTAGTTAACATATAGTGCAATATTGGATTCAAGAGTAGAATTCAGTGATTCATCATTTACATCCAACACCCAGTGCTCATCCCAACAAGTGCACTCCTTAGCACCCATCACCCATTTAGCCCACCTCCCACCCATCTCTCTCTGTCACCTCATAGTTTCTTCTGTATCATTAAGAGTCCCTTGTGATTTGTTTCTCTCTCTTCTCTTCTGCCCCTCTTCCCATATGTTCATCTGTTTTGTTTCTTAAATTGCACATATAAGTGAAATCATAGATATTTGTCTTTCTCTGATTGACTTATTTCACAGCTCTATCCACGTCTTTACAAATATATTACAAATGGCAAGTTTCATTCTTTTTTAGGGCTGAGTAATATTCCATTGTGTGTGTGTATATGTGTACACACACACATACCACATGTTCTTTATCCATTCATCAATTGATGGACATTTGGGCTCTCTCCATAATTTGGCAATTGTTGATAATGCTGCTATAAACATTGGGGAGCATGTACCCCCTTTGAATCAGTATTTTTGGATCCTTTGGGTAAATACATAGTAGTGAGATAGCTGGATCATAAGGTAGTTCAATTTTTGGTTTCTTGAGGAAGCTCCATACTATTCTCCAGAGTGGATGTATAGTTTGCATTCCCACCAGCAGTGTAAGAGGGCTCTTCTTTCTCTACACCCTCTACAAATCTGTTGTTTCCTGTGTTAAGTTTAGCCATTCTGACAGGTATGGCGTGGTATCTCTTCATGGTTTTGGTTTGTGTTTCCCTGATGATGAGGAATGTTGAGCATTTCTTCATGTGTCTGTTAGCCATCTGGGTGTCTTCTTTGGAAAAGTGTCTATTCATGTCTTCACTGGGTTATTTGTGTTTCGAGTGTTGAGCTTATTAAGTTCTATATAGATTTTGGATACTAACCCTTTATCAAATATGTTGTTTGCAAATATCTTCTCCCATTCTATAGGCTGCCTTTGGTTTTGTTGATTGTTTCCTTTGCTGTGAAGAAGCTTTTTATCTTGATGAGGTCCCAATAGTTCATGTTTGCTTTTATTTCTCTTGCCTTTGATGACATTGTCTAGTAAGAAGTTGCTATAGCCAAGACCAAAGAGGTTTCTGCCTGTGCATTCCTCAAGGATTTTGATGGCTTCCTGTCTCCATTTAGGTCTTTCATTGACTTATTTATTTTGGTATGGTGTAAGAACGTGGTCCAGTTTCATTCTTCTGCATATCACCATCCAGTTTTCCCAACACCATTCGTTGAAAAACTCTTTTTTCCACTGGATAGTCTTTCTTGCTTTGTCAAAGATTGGTTGACCATATAGTTGTGGGTCCATTTCTGGGTTTTCTATTCTGTTCCGTTGATATGTGTGTCACTTTTTTGTGTGTGCCAGTGCCATACTGTCTTGATGACTACAGTTTTGTAATATAGCTTATAAAATATGTGGTTCATTCTTCTCCTGGATCAGCTTGTTGTATCACTTGAGCTGTCTCAGGGATTCTGCAAACAAGTAACAATCTTACCTTTTTTATTAGAGATTTAAATTTAGATTGTGCAAATTTATTTAAAACCATTTATTATTATTAACATATATTTTGCCAAATGGAATAGACTAATCTATATGTTTTGGTACCTTAAATTATTTACTTGTTTTGTTTAGATGGGAATTATCTAAAAAAGCCAGCCTAGTAACTTAGACCATCAACACTGAGGATCTGTTAAATAATAAAAATACTGGAAAAGAAAGGGTTATTTTTCAAAGTTAGATTAACTTTAAAAATATAAATTTCATGTTAAGAATTAATAGCTCTCTCCTAATGGGGGGAAAAAAAGAATAATCCTAGGTTATTTTGGTAGTCACTACTTAGTTTTCATGTTTTGAACATTTAAAATGATCTCTAGAAGCAGACGAAAAATACTTGGTTGAATTACATGTTATAATATTTACATTTGGGAATATAAAGGTTAAAAAATAGTAAAATGAGTGATTCTTAATCTTTTGGGTCGCAAGTCCCATTAAAAGATTGAATTAAATGAATGCTATAGAACCCCTTCCTCAAAAAAATAGGGTATCTATGCTCATAATTAGACGCAAAGCTATGTACAGCTTTAGGTGATTCACAGGCTTCTTTAGCTCTTAGATCTCAGGGTAGGAACCACTGGTTGAAAGTGTTAATAGTATTACAAACTTCTTTGAATTCTTTTTCATTTAGACCAACACTTGGGCTCATTCTTCACTTTTTCTGGTAACTTTTTGTTCCTTATTATTAGCGATTTATATATTTTCCAACATTAATTTAACTAGTCTTCATTGCATAGTCTGTCTTTATTCCTTTTTAGAAAAAGTTATTTTTGTCCTTTTTAAAGACGTTTTTATATAAATTCCAGTTTATTAGCATGCAGTATAATATTAATTTCAGGTATGCAATATGGTGATTCAACACTTACATTGAACATCATCCAGTGCTTGTCACAAGTGCACTCCTTAACCCCCATCACCTATTTCCCCCATTCCCTGCCACCTCCCCTCTGGTAACCATCAGTTTGTTCTCTATAGTTAACAGTCTATTTCTTTAAAAAAAACAGAAAGAAGAAAAAGTCTGTTCTTGGTTTGCCTCTTTCTCTCTTTTATCCCCCTTTGTTCATTTGTTTCTTAATTTCCATGTATGAGTGAAATCATATGGTATTTGTCTTCTCTGACTTATTTCGCTTAGCCTAATATTTCTAGCCCTATTCATATTGTTTCAAATGGCAAGATATCATTCTTTTTTAGGGCTTATATTCCATTGTACGTATACACTACATCTTTTTTTAATCCATTCATCAGTCGATGGACACTTGGGCTGTTTCCATAATGTAGCAATTGTAGATAATATCAAGTGTTGGAAATAGTCCTTCCTCTTGTTAGGGGATGCTCCATTTCAGATTCAGCTCTAGATGATCTCTAATCAGCTCTAGATAGCTCTAGTGTCTCCAAGCAGCACCAATGACAGTTACTGAGGCTCAATTCTTCCCTCTTTGTTATTGAAAACAAAATGGTGAATTTAAAATTTAGGTGGACATTTTATTTGTTTATGCTCTGTTTGCAGCCACCTTGAAGAATGATCCCTAAAGAATAATTGATTTGATTTGATTAATTATAAACATAAAAGTTAAGTAAAGAATGAGACCTGCCTGAGATATGGTAGGAACTAGATAAATGAAAGTGTATGCTTAATGCAGATTCCTTTTGTGTATTCCTTCTACTTGGCAAATGATAATAACTGAGTTAAGAGTAGAATAGACACATTTATTTTGTATTAATGTTGAAGTGTAAGTAATGGAGTTTAGCTAACAATGGCAGATGAAATTAAGCTGAAGTTAATGAAATGCATAATGGAAAAAAAGTATAATTTTAAGAGAGAGGTGTGACTTAATTTTACCCTTTTAAGATGTGCTATTAGTTATTAATTATGCTTATAATTACAGTGTACTTGGGACAAAAGCTTTTTGTGTGTCCTGCCTCAAATAATAAACTGGAAAGCCTTCTTTATTTTTGAAAGCGTGGAAATCTAGGTCCAAGTCAATGTGTAGAAAAGAAATATTGGTCTTCTCAGTAAGAGGTCAATGGTATTGTTAGTTACTAAGATACTAACATTGTTGAGGCACTGTGGGCGGTAGAGACTAAAGTGATATTAAGAAGTGACAGTTGAATAGGAAATGAGACATCTGTGGTAGGAACAAGTGACCAGAGTTTGATTTCAAAGCACTTACTGGTCAATTTTTAAAGTATCCTGTACAATTATAACACCAATTTTTAAAGTTTTGCAATTCGGAATTAATTTTGTATTTTGGTAATAAAATCATATTTGATTTATTAAATTTAAAATTTATTCTTTAGAAAATCTTTACAAATATTTATTTAATTTGCTTTTAAATACTTCTGATTTTAAATGGAGTTTTAAGTGGTTGGATTTCTAGTAATCTATCTCTTGGCTTTGGTTATTTTCTGAAAATAGAGACTTTCAGTAATAGAAAATTAAAACTTAATAAACTTGAAACTCTACATCAGGTCTTTAAGGCATAGTCAAGCTTGTAACCTACCTGTCAAATTTCACATTAAATTCAGTGAGAAATATCGTTAGTATTAGAATTCTCTCCTATACTTTAAAGCTGATGCTACAATAGTGGTAGCCAGTGCTATCCACTGGGGTCCCAACACTGAGTAATTCTTGTCATCCTGCCTAGAATGCGGAACCCAGGGTTGGCTCTTGGACTCCTCTGTTGTGTCTCAAGTTGCAGCTCACTTGTCCCTAGTTGTGCCTTCATTCTAATGATGGAGGTCTTGCACCTAAGTTCCAGACCCAAACCTCCTTTCTCCCAGCAGGCTCCACATTTAGGAACTGGGTATGTGTATTGATCTTTCTTTTGGGTTCTTTCATAGCATCCTATATGGTATTCTGGACCTAAAAACATTTGTGTGTTTTCAACCTTCTATTCTGACAAAAGCTTAAGTATACTTAGTTACTTAGTTTAGATTCATGGTTCGAGGGGTGCTTACTGTGTTCTAGGCTCTGTATTAAGTGATATGTATATATGTGTGTGTGTATGCATGGATGCACATGTGTGTAAATACATCAAATTCTTGTGTACATATTCACGTGTATTTGTATGCATATATGTATGTGTGTATTCTTTAATGACATTATAAAATATGTATTTTCCTCCCATTTTATGGATAAATCAAATCTTAGAGCAGATAAATAAATTACTCATGGCCACACAGGGATAGACAGTCTGATAAACAGAATTTAAACCTAGTTCTTGCTCATTCATTTATTCATTGAATACTTACTTAAGTACCAAGCATTATTCTAAGTTCTGAGGAATCAGTAATGAATAAAAACCTGTGTCCTCTTGGATCTTGCTATAAACATCAGATGGTGTTAAGTGCTATAAAAAAAAAAAAAAGATCAGAGAGGGTAAGGGTTGAATGTGGTTGCAGTTTTTTTTAAATTTTTTTTTTAATGTTTATTTTTGAGAGAGAGAGAGAGCAGGGGAAGGGCAGAGAGAGAGAGGGAGACACAGAATCTGAAGCAGCTCCAGGCTCTGAGCTGTCTGCACAGAGCCCGACACGGGGCTGGAACTCACCAACCACAAGATCATGACCTGAGCTGAAGTCGGACCCTTAACTGACTGAGCCACCCAGGTGCCCCGTGGTTGCAGTTTTAAACAGAGTTATCAGAGAAATTTTCACTGAAATTGTGACATTTGAGCACAGACCTAAAGGGAGTGAGAGTGAGCCATGAAAATACCTGGAGAAGATGGTCTCGGACAGAGCTGAAAACAAGTGCAGAGACCTGAGTAAGCACATCCTGTGTGGCGTCTCAGAATTCTCACTGGGGATTTCTGTGCCCCTGGAATCCTCATTGATCATTTGTTGTCCATATGCTTTGTAAATGCTAAGACACATGTCCCATAACTGAATCTCAAATTAGCTTTATCGAGGTTTAGTTATTACCTCACACATAGAAAACACCTTGGAATTGTTGATCTTTTTATCAGGGTTTTTTGCTGTTGTTTTGTTTTTTTGTTGTTGTTGTTTTTTAATTTACCACATCAGTTTCTAAATTGCTATATTTTTGTATAATATTTTTATTTGCCTTCAAATTAAACTATGAAAATGGTCTCTTACAGTTAAAATATGTGGTTAGTTTTTCCTATTTTTATATTTAATTTTATTGTTACAAATAACTAGTTAAATGTGAAAATACTTTTGAAATGGTTACATGTACTTTAAACATTCAGTATGATGTTAATATTGGCACAGTGAGAACATGAATGTCAATTCTTTGTTAATTTTACCTTATTCTTTCTGAGAGTGTGGTTTACATGTTGAATGACATACTGTTTCAATTCATATGCAACCAGAAATTGCCCTGAAGTAGCATACGCAAAAAGTTTCCTAGATATAATTGGATGATATAAGGTAATTAAAAAAAAAAGTATATATTTTATTTTCTTCCTTATATAAATGATAGGATTATGGAGATACTCAAACATTCATAAAATTTAAAACATCCTATCTATAATTTTCACAGTTCAGCAAGACAGACTTTAACTTTGGTTTGAAGTCTACCAAACAAGTATAAAAGATTAAAGCCTAAGTCTGTTGTGGAAGTTATAGCCTTACAATATGTAATTAAATTTGCATTGAATATAAGTAAGTTTCTATTTTAGGAAACATGTTCAATTGAACTCAGGCAACACTTTTGAGCACTTATTATGCTTATGGCAGTTTTATCGATCAGAAAAAAATCACCTGTGAAGCTATTGCAGTAGCACTGGTGGGAACTAATAGAGTTTGAACCCTGGTGGTGATGATGGGGGATGGGATGGGGAGATTCATTCCACAATGAAAGACATTTTTATATTAAGATTGATGAGTGGCTAGGTATGTGGATCAAGGGCACAGGGAGCATTTAAGATGATGGAAAAACTTCAGCACTGAGTGAGCAAGGACGTTATTAAACAAGACATTATTTAAAGAGCATGGGAATGTTCAGTTCAGTTTTGAGCCTTTTGAATTGGAGGCATCTGTAGGATATTCATGTACAAATGAATATAAGACATTTCCATGTCCTTTGAAGATGATTATTAAGAGGGCACTGTTGATTTTTTCTTGACATTCTGGACCATGGGACAGGTCTAGGCTGTGTAATAGCAATAGTGACCTTTGTCCTAACTCCTATAACACAGTTAAACCTCAAAATTTAGCACATAATTATATTCTATCTTGTATCACATTCTAAATGTTCTAAATTGCTCTTGTCTCCCCTTATGATTATAGTCATTAGGGCTCAGATGAGATTCTATTCTAACAGGCTCAGCAGTGCTACTGAAGTCCTCCCACTGGCCTCAGTGATCACTGCCACCACAGAATTTTAGAATTTGTTTCTCCTAGTATAGCTGGTGATACTGCAATAGTGAGTGTATTAAAGTGTTGTTTTCATTCATTCATTCATTCATTCATCCATTCATCCCCTCTTTACTGAGTGCCTTCTGTGTACAAGGTGTTGTTGCTTTCCAAGGTGTTGCTTTACAGCTGAGTGCTGGCGTAGCATGGCATGAAGGAGTCGGGTTGCTTTGTTTTTAGAAATAGATACTACAACAAGATCTCATTATAAAACCTCATTATTTCCTTTTCAGAGACTTATCAGTTGTTCTATGTGTAAAAGTTACTTTTTAAATTTTTCGAAACCTTAAAATAATTTCCAGTAGAGGGAGGTGTTGAGGGAAGTAAAGTGAAAGAATTAAGAACATAGCAAAGTGAATATGAACCATCTTCAGATATTACCATGCATGGTATGCACCTCTGCCAGAGGGAGTTCTGGCTAGACCTGATTCTGACTGTCAGATTTGCCGAGCGGTTTTAACTGCTGTCTTCCCTGTTTTCATTTGTTGCCCACTGAATTGACTGCTGTGGCATGCTAATCAAAGTGAGATTTGTGAGCAAGGTTCACGTGCCTTGCCATTTGGTGTGTGTGTGAACCTGGCTCTCTAGGTTGCAGTTTCTTACTCTGTAAATGGGGATGAGGCCACTATGTAATCACCTCATTAGACTATTCCATTAAATGTAAACTGTTGAACACGGTGCCTGACACATAGCATATGAGCAATAAATGTTAGTTATAATGTTGGTTTATTGTGAATCCTAACAGTATTCTGTCTTCCTTAAAGTGCTAAATAACATTCAGGTAAAATAACAGACATTTATTTTTGAAACTTTATTTTTATTTATTGAATGTAAATATGTAGATTATGTACAATGTAAATATATTGATTGAATATTTCTATTTCTAGTTTTGAAGTGTTATTATTCATTTCTCTACCTTGAGATTTTTATAATCCAACGTGTATATATGACTTTTCTATCTTTCCTTGTGCATTGATCTCTGCTGGGTTTTTTTTTTAAAGATTCTTAGAGATACCCTGATCTCATATTTACAGAAAATAGATTTTCCCCATCTCTTTGCTCCCCTTGCTCTCTCATGCCCAATTAATCTACATTATAAGAAATTTCTGTGGGATAGTGATCTAGGTGTACAAAAATAAGAGTTAAAGACAAAGCATGCAATCAAGCAGAACAGGTGCTTCCAGTAGGGGGAGACATTTACAAAATAATCAAGCCACATAGTATGCTGGCACATTGGGCAACAAATTTAAAAACAAAGTTTTCTGTGTAAAAAAATTGAACTAATTAATAATTAAGTAAATATCAGTTGAGTAGCACTGTAGTTTCTGTTTTGCCAGTTGCCAAACCCAAGCTCCTACAAGTATTTAGAGAAGCACTGTGAGGACCACATCCACTATTACCATTGCCACATAACTTTTCTTACATACTGTTTCAGAGATGGAAGCAAAGGTAAGAACATGACACGTCTGTCTCGCTCTCTTTCTCTCTCTCCTCTGAATCTTTAGAAATATTTCTGTAATTCAGAAATATTTTTCACAGATTCTAGACTACCTGAATAAACTGGTGTAACCCTAAATAACATAAACTAATGGATTAAATCAGATCACTATCTTTTTTGTTTAAAGCAATCATTGCTAAAGATAATAGTTTTGTAATTTTGATTTCCAAATTTCTGAAATTACTTTGAGGCCTATAATTAAAAGCAAATTAACAACATTTAGATCAGGTTGGATTGGGATTTTTTTTTCAAGTATTTTCAGTAGAATAGTTAAGTTGATTTGAACCTTTACTTTTCCAACAGAAACATCAACATTTCTTTCTGTTGGCAACATTGTCCAATAACTGACTACTATAATAGTCCCTCTGCACTTTGAGATTTAATACTCTTATTCTATCACACTCTAAGAAATTGCTGCCCTGGAACTTGGGGATGTTGAGACTGCCCTTAAACTTGAGAGTCTCACTTAATAGTTGACTGAGTTTTCCCCTCTGTATCATGCCTAAATATTTTGATGGGGATTTTATTTCTTTTGGCTGTGTTAGTAAATTCAGTTTGTAAAATATCCAAAGAACTTTATAATATGTGAAATATAGCTTAAATAAATCCACTATAGTAATTTTATAGCTTATATTTCTATCTTGTTGATTCAGAAATGGAAGTTACAGGACTCTGCCAACTATATTCTTATTAATTAACATGGTAAACATTATCACCAACATCTTAATAGATATTAATTAACTTCAAAAAGATACTATCTAAACATGTAGTTTTTATTTAGAATTCTGAGAGCCTCCATCAATTTTCTTCTTTTAAATTTTGTCAGGAGCATCATTATTCTTTGTGTTTAAATAAGCTTTTATAATTTTACAAGTAACTATGGAGGGTCAGCTATGCTAGAATAGACTTCGTAGCGTGTAGTTTGGTTTCTCTGGGAGAACCAAAGTTGTTTCCTGGATTGTACCATTCTTTTGTAAGGTGAACATTTTACTACACTTGGTCTTAGCCAAAAGGCTGAGAAGTGATTCGTAAGGTGAACATCTTAAATACTTCATTTAAACACTGGATGTGTGGGTTTTTTTTTAAATTATTTAAAGTAATTTTCAATGAATGAACTTAATTAGACCAATCTATCTGAAGAGTTTACTTGAACCACTAAAGACAAATTGGAATGCCCTTTTTGTAAGCTTCCTAAATACATTAAATGTACTGAAAATGGCCCTAGACAAATGAAATTGAACAAATAAAAAGCAAATCTGTCAGTGTACATAAGTGTACCCATTAGAATGGGCGAGCTTATGCTGCAGTAATAAACCTAAAAACTCAGTCACTAAAAAGAATGAAGTTTGCTTTTCTATATGTTGTAGCATAGTTTGACAGTGGTGATGTCTGTGTCATCCTCATTCAAGGACTCAGGTTCCACCTTGACACATGTTTCAGTGATTACAGTTCTGGGAATAGAAAGCATGGTGAATTTTCTGATTCTCTTAAAACGTCTGTCTGAAAATGGTGTAGTTCACTTTGGTGAGATGTGGCCACACTAGAGCTCAAAAGGATGCATGATCCTCACACAGAGAGAGGTACCCGATGTTTGCAAACAGTACGACAGTTGACCATACTCTTCTTAATGAGTGAGCATTTGGAAATCATCGGTAGTTCCTATGATAAACTTATAGAATGCCTGGTTTAAAACTGACCAGGGGAAGAAAATGAACTGTTTTCACCTGAATGTAACATGAGTAGTTTTTGAACTCATCTTGATAGTGCGCTGAACACACGTGAACACAAAATTTCTACATGGTGCAAATGATGCAGGGCTCTTTTACAGTAACATTTATACCATTGGGGACATTGCCATCGTTCTACATGCAGTGTGCACGGGGAATAACAGCGCAATGCATGCAGGCTGATTGCCTTTAAATTCACAGTTGCAGGTCAGCCAGACTGTTCATAAATTATGTGATGACTACAGTTTAGCAATATTTTTTTTCAAAAATTTTTAACATTTATTTGTTTTTGAGAGACAAAATCAGAGCACAAGTGGGGAAGGGGCAGAGAGCAAGGGAGACACAGTCTAAAGCAGGCTCTAGGCTCTGAGCTGTCAGCACAGCAACTATGTGATCATGACCTGAGCTGAAGGTGGATGCTTAACTGACTGAGCAACCCAGGCACCTGCAATTTAGCAATATTTTAAACCAAATATTTGGCTTTTGGAACCAAAAAAAAAAAGACTCGAATTTTAATTTAGATTTAAAATATATAATTGTGAGCACTAAGAGAAAACCAGGTGCTACAAATAACTAATAATCGAAATAATAAATATAATGGAGTCATTAGAGATATTTTCAAAATTCACACCAAAATGGAAATATTGTAATTTGTTGTAAAAATCCAGTGTTTTTCATTCATTTTTTAAATCTCACCCAAGTTAGCTATTAACTAGTTATTGCTAACATTTTTCTTTTTATCCTCATTTTTTTTAGGTATTGCCAATTTTCCCCAAATATTTTGTGAAACTTCCCAGAAGCTAGTGAGTGTGGAAGCCTTTGCTTTGGCTGTGAGATATTATTCTGTACAAAACTTGGGAATATGTACTCCTTTTGAACAGTTGCTTACAGCCCTTCGAGGAAATCAAAAACAGAGAACTGGTAGGTGTGTTTGTGTATGTGTATGTACGCATGTTTTTTTAGTACTAGAAGCAGTAGATTGTTCATATATGTATATCTTTCCAACGTGTTCTTAATTTATTGTTAGACTTTCTATCATGAGCAGTGATAGATTGGCTTGTGTCAATCTTTCTTATGAATTATACAGAATAATTTAGTTACGGATCTCCCCATTGTTCCCTACATTGTAGTTCAGTTATCAGTCCTTTCCTTTGTAGTTAATTGTGTTTTCTGTCAAGGAACATTTTTAATAATGTTCTATGGGCCATCTTCTTATTTATATTCTTAATTCAAATTTTGATTCATAGCAGCTAAACTAATAGAAATTTATCATGCAGAGACAATAGAATATGTTATTGTCACATGTAATTACAGAAAACATGAACATTAACTGATGATTTTTCATTACATTTTGTTCCTTTGATAGCGGTATTTTAATTTTGTTTTACTTTTGTTCAGGTGAAAATGTGAAACCAGATGAGTTTATGAATTTGAAAAAGTCTCATGAAGTTCAGGTTATGTCAGAGCTGATCAGCAGTATTGCTGATTACTGTGGAATAAAGCAGGTAAGAGAATTTGTATTTTCAGGTGTTAAGGTAATTGCCTTTTTTTGTATCATTCATATTTTTTTGTCTACTATCACTGTCTAGCATTTAAATGTCATTAAATAATAGCTGAAGTTACATATGTCAGACATTTTAAATAATGTGCTCTCATTTCCCAATATAGTGTGAATATAACAAATTTATACTAAAAATAAGATATGACTATTCATGTTTTACCACAAATTTCAGTCTTTTAAATTATCTTTGTTGGGACACCTGGGTGGCTCAGTCTGTTAAGCATCCAACTTCAGCTTAGGTCATGGTCTTACAGTTTGTGAGTTTAAGCCCCGTGCTGACATCTCAGAGCCTGGAGCCTGCTTCAGATTCTGTGTCTCCTTCTCTCTCTCTGCCCCTACCCTGCTTGTCGTGCTTGTTCTCTCTCTCTCTCAAAAAGAAATAAACATTTAAAAAAATTGTCTTTCTTATGTTTCCAACTTGAGGCAGCATTATGATAATGACATTTGGCAAAATTGTTTGCCACTTGGGTGTTCTTTTTTTTAAAAAAAAATTTTTTTTTTCAACGTTTATTTATTTTTGGGACAGAGAGAGACAGAGCATGAACGGGGGAGGGGCAGAGACAGAAGGAGACACAGAATCGGAAACAGGCTCCAGGCTCTGAGCCATCAGCCCAGAGCCTGACGCGGGGCTCGAACTCACGGACCGCGAGATCGTGACCTGGCTGAAGTCGGACGCTTAACCGACTGCGCCACCCAGGCGCCCCACCACTTGGGTGTTCTAAGGAGGTGGATTACCAAGCTGTGGTCTGGGGTACCTGCCTCATTATAGTAACTTAAAGAAACTATGTGTTAGAACTTGGAGAATCACAATGCATTCCTGTTGTGAAAGTAGCTTTTGGGAAACATGGTAATGTGTAAAAACAGATGTTAAATTAAAATCAAAGATTGCCTATATTAACCTATAAAAATAGTAAGTTATTTTTCTTATCCCTGGCTCATAAAAAATAGTAAATTAGTTCTCTTATCTCTACAAGAACAGTCTCTGGGAGTAGTAGAGAATTTTCCCTCCTTCAGTTTTTTTGGGTGTTAGAATATTTTCCATGGATTCTTCCAGACTTGTGGAGAGTTTGAGAGCGACTAGAAAACTATGAAAGCTTGGGCTAGGCATCCAGAGCCACTTGTGGCAACATAGATCTCTAGGGTAGGGGTCAGAGGCAAGAGCTAAGGCAGTTAATTTTCAGCTTTTTTCTAGTGTATCCTACGTAGCAGTACCTGTCAAGATCAGTAACAGGCAGTGATACTCAGCTGGACTAAAAGGGGAAATTACACGGTAAAATTTAAACTACTGCAATACATCTCATATGGCTAAACATAAGAAACATGGAATTGAATGGAAAACTAAAAAATTTACAGAAGACTACATATTTTTTAGTACCATTTTTTTTAAAGCTCTTCAGCAAAATAATGGTATATTCTTAATGGAAAAAATACATACAAAAAAGCTATTAAAGAAGCAGGGGAATCATGAACAATAATTTGAGAATAGTTGTTACTGCTGGTTGAGGAAGCAATGAGAGAAATATGGAAGGAAGACATAGTCCTACACAGTGGAAATACTCATATCCTCATTCATAGGGTGGCTGGTAGGTTCATCGTTATAGCAGATACTGTTGGAGGTCTAACCTAAATTTTCTCAGGCATTTCATTAGTGTGCCAGCTTGCCTTCTACCTGGCAGTATCTGCATTTTCCCTATGGGTTTCTCTGACTGCTAAAGCAAAGCACTACCTGTGTACAAGTTCTGGGAATTAATTCCTCCCCGTGAGTAGCCTTGAATTAATGATTGATACAAGTTGATGTGCAAATACATTAACTCCTTAACATTTCAGGTAAGATGATTGTGAACTATGTTGTCTACACTAGCTCTCAGTTTCCCATTGTGATTAAATCCAGCTTGTGCTAAAGTGGTATCTTTTATTTTTTTTTAATATTTAATTTTTGAGAGACAGAGAGAGACAGAGCATGAGGTGGGGAGGGGCAGAAAAAGAGGGAGACACAGAATCTGAAGCAGGCTCCAGGCTCTGAGATATCAGCACAGAGCTCGGTGCAGGGCTCGAACTCACGGAGTGTGAGATCATGACCTGAGCCGAAGTCGGACACTTAACCAACTGAGCCACCCAGGTGCCCCTAAAGTGGTATCTTTTTTAAAAGCATACCTTTTACTGAGCTGCCTTTTCTTTCTCCTTTTCTCTTATCTACTTCCCTACCAGTGTTTCTTTCCCTCCCAGATAGTTCAGTTATACTTAAATCTTTGTTGTAGAATCTTCCCTGTGATAACCCAACTAAGATAAGTGCTATTTATTGTTGTGCTTTATAACTTCATTCTTAGACTACATTTATTCTTTTATTTATATGAAATATTACATAATAAATAACTTCAAATTCATACAGCACATTATTCTTTTTTCAAGTTTATCTTTTAAAATTTATTTTTTATTTATTTATATTTTTGTTCATATTTATTTATTTATTTAAATCCAATTTAGTTAACATATAATATAATAATGATTTCAGGAATAGAATTTAGTGATGTCATCACTTGCATATAACAACTAGTGCTCATCCCAACAAGTGTCCTTCTTAATGCCCATCACCCATTTAGCCCATCTCCTGACCCAACACCCCTCCAGCAACCCTCAGTTTGTTCTCTGTATTTAAGAGTCTCTTATAGTTTGTCTCCCTCTCTTTATGTCTTGTTTTTGCATCCCTTCCCCTATGTTCATCTGTTTTGTTTCTTAAATTCCACATGAGTGAAATCATATGATATTTGTCTTTCTCTGACTACCTTATTTCACTTAGCATAATACATTCTAGTTCCAGCCACGTTGTTGCAAATGGCAAGATTTCATTTTTTTGATCGCCAAGTAATATTCCATTTTGTGTGTGTGTGTGTGTGTGTGTGTGTGTGTACACACATATCCCATCTTTTTTGTCCATTCATTAGTCGATGGACATTTGAGCTCTTTTCCATATTTTGGCTATTGTCGATAGTGCTATAAACATTGGGGTGCATGTGCCCCTTTGAATCAGCATTTTTGTATCCTTTGGATAAATTCATAGGAGTGCAATTTGCTGGGTCATAGGGTAGTCCAACTTTTAATTTTTTGAAGAACTTCCATACTGTTTTCCAGAGTGGCTGCACCAGTTTCCATTCCCACCAGCGGTGCAAAAGGGCTCCTCTTTCTCTGTATCCTCGTCAACATCTGTTGTTGCGAGTTGTTCATGTTATCCATTCTGACAGGTGTGAGGTGGTATCTCATTGTGGTTTTTATTTGTATTTCCCCAACGATGAGTGATTTTGAGCATTTTTTAATGTCTGATAGCCATCTGGATGTCTTCTTTAGAAAAGTGTCTATTCATGTCTTTTGCCCATTTTTTCACTGGGTTATTTGTTTTTTGAGTGGTGAGTTTGATAAGTTGTTTATAGTTATTGGATACTAACCCTTTATCAGATATGTCATTTGCAAATATCTTCTGCCATTCCATCGGTTGCCTTTTAGTTTTATAATTGTTTCCTTCACTGTGCAGAAGCTTTTTATCTTGATGAAGTCCCAGAAGTTCATTTTTGCTTTTGTTTCCCTTGCCTCCAGACTTGTTGCGTCCAAGGTCAGTGAGGTTGTTGCCTGTTTCCTCCTCTAGGATTTTGATGGCTTCCTGTCTTATGTTTAAGTCTTTCATCCATTTTTAGTTTATTTTTGTGTATGGTGTAAGAAAGTGGTCCAGGTTTATTCTACATGTCACTGTCCAGTTTTCCCAGCACCATTTGCTGAAGAGACTGTCTTTTTTCCATTGAATATTCTTGCTTGCTTTGTCAAAGATTAATTGGCCATACGTTTGTGGGTCCATTTCTGGGTTCTCTGTTCTGTTCCATTGATCTTTGTGACTATTGTTGTGCCAGTACCATACTGTCCTGATGATTACAGCTTTGTAATACAGCTTACAGAATTGTAAGCATTACAGAATTGTAATGCCTCCAGCTTTGGTTTTCTTCATCAACATTACTTTGGGTATTCAGGGTCTTTTCTGGTTCCATACAACTTTTAGAATTGTTCTAGCTCTGTGAAGAATTCTGGTGTTATTTTGATAGGGATTGCATTGAATATGTAGATTGCTTTGAGTAGTATTGACATTTTAACAATATTTGTTCTTCCAATTCATGAACATGGAATGTTTTTCCATTTTTTGTGTCTTTTTCAATTTCTTTCATCAGCTCTCTATAGTTTTCAGTGTATAGATTTTTCACCTCTTTGGTTAGGTTTATCCTAGGTATTTTATGGTTTTTGGTGCAATTGTAAATGGGATCAATTTCTGGATATCTCTTTCTGTTGCTTCATTATTGGTGTATAGAAATGCAACTGATACCTGTACATTGATTTTATAACCTGCAACATTGATGAATTCATGTATGAGTTCTAGCAGTTTTTGGGTGTAGTCTTTTGGATTTTCCACATAGAGTATCATGTTGTCTGTGAAGAATGAAAGTTGGACATCTACCTTGCTGATATGGATGCTTTTTATTTCTTTTTGTTGTCTGATTGCTGCGGCTAGGACTTCCAACACTATGTTGAATAACAGTGGTGAGGGTAGACATCCCTGTCATGTTCGTGACCTTATAGGGATAGATCTCAGTTTTCCCTATTGTGGTTGATATTAGCTGTGGGTCTTTCATATGTGGCCTTCATGATGTTAAGGTATGTTTCTTCTATCCCTACTTTTTTGAGGGTTTTTATCAAGAAAGGGTGCTGTATTTTGTCAAATGCTTTCTCTGCATCTTTTGAGAGGATCATGTGGTTTTTATCCTTTGTTTTATTAATATGATGTATAACATTGATTTGTTGATATTGAACGAGCCCTGCATCCCAGGAATAAATCCCACTTGATCATGGTGAATAATTCTTTTAATGTATTGTTGGATCCGATTGGCTAGTTGAGAATTTTTGCATTCATGTTCATCAAGAAAATTTGTCTGTAGTTCTCCTTTTTAGTGGGTTCTCCTTTTTAGTGTGTGGTTTTGGAATCAAGGTAATGCTGGCTTTGTAGAATGAGTTTAGAAGTGTTCCTTCCATTTCTGTTTTTTGGAACAACTTTAAAGAAATACGTGTTAACTCTTCCTAAAATATTTCGTAGAATTCCCCCAGAACGCCATCTCTCCCTGGACTCTTTTTTGTTGGGAAATTTTTGATTACTGATTCAATTGCTTTACTGGTTAAAATTGCCCAATTTATCAGCATATAATTGCTCATAATATTCTCTTATTGTTTATATTTCTGTGGTGTTGGTTGTGATCTCTTCTCTTTTGTGATTTTATTTATTTGGGTCCTTTCCTTTTTCTTTTTGATCAGTCTGGTTAGGGATTTATCAATTTTGTTACTTCTTTGAAAGAGCCAGTTCCTAGTTTCATTGATGTGTTCTATTATTTTTTGTTTTTGTTTTTTGATTTCTGTATTATTGATTTTTGTTCTAATCTTTATTATTTCCCGTCTTCGCTGGTTTTGGGCTTATTTGCTGTTCTTTCCATCTCTTTTAGGTGTAAGGTTAGGTTGTGTATTTGTGACCTCTCTTCCTTCTTTAGGAAGGCCTGGATTGCTATATACTTCCCTTTTAGGACCACCTTTGCCACAACTCAGAGGTTTTGGACTATTGTGTTTTTATTTTCATTGGCTGCCATGTACTTTTTAACTTCTCTTTAATTTCTTGACTTAGCCCATTCATTCTTTAGTAGGATCTTCTTTAATCTCTAAGTATTCATGGTTTTTCCAAGTTTTTTCTTATGGTTGATTTCAAGTTTTATAGCATTGTGGTCTGAAAATACACACTGCATGTGTGTACTTGTTTGTACTTGTTGAGGGCTAATTTTGTAACCCAGTATGTGATCTGTTCTGGAGAATGTGCCATGTGCACTCGAGAAGAATGTGTATTCTGCTGCTTTAGGATGAAATGTTCTGAATATATCTTTTAAGTCCATCCAGTCCAGTATGTCATTCAAAACCATTGTTTCTTTGTTGATTTTCTGCTTTGCTGATCTTTCCATTGCTGTAAGTGGGATTGAAGTCCCCGACAATTATGGTATTATTATCAATGAGTTTCTTTGTTTGTGATTAATTGATTTATATATTTCAGTGTTGCCATATTGGGGTCATAAATGTTTACAATTGTAACATTTTCTTAGTGGATAAGCCCCTTAAGTACGATATATATATATATATATATATATATATATAATTACGATGTATTACCTGCTTCACCTCTTGTTATGGTCTTTATTTTAAAATCTAGTTTGTCTGATATAAGTATGGCTCCTCCAGATTTCCTTTGACAACGAGTAACATGATAGATGGTTCTCCATACCTATGTTTTCAATCTGCAGGTGTCTTTAGGTCTAAAATGAGTCTCTTGTTAGCAGCATATGGATGGATCTTGTTTTCTTATCCATTCTGATTACTCTATGGCTCATTGACACTTAGAGTGAGTACGGAAAGATACGCATTTAGTGCCATTGTGTTACCTGTAGAGTTGTTGTTTTTGGTGATGTTCTCTGGTCCTTTCTGGTCTTTGTTGCTTTTGTTCTTTTTTTTGTTTGTTTTTGTCTTTTCTCCACTCAAAGAATCCCCCTTAAAATTTCTTACAGTGTTGGACTAGTGGTCACTCCTTTAGCTTTTGTTTGGGAAAATCTTTATCTCTCATTCTATTTTGAATGACAGCCTTGCTGGATAATGAATTCTTGGCTGAAAATTTTTCCAGTCCAGGATGTTGAATATATTCTGCCACTCCTTTCTGGCTCGCCAAGCTTCTGTAAATAGGTCTGCTGTGAACCTGGTCTGTCTTCCCTTATAGATTAAGGACTTTTTTGTCTTGCTCCTTTCATAATTTTTTCCTTGTTTGTGTATTTTGTGAATTTGACTATGATATGTCTTGGTGATGGTCGGTTTCTGTGGAATCTGATGGGAATTCCCTGTGCTTCTTGGATTTTGATGTCTGTGTCCTTCCCTACATTAGGAAGGTTTTCCTTTATAATTTGTTCACATAAACCTTATGTCCCTTTTCTTTCTCTTCATCTTCTGGGTCTCCTATGATTTGGATGTTATTCCTTCTTGATAAATCAGTGAGTTCTCTAAGTCTGAATCATGTTCTTTTTGCCTTTGTTTCCCTTTTTTCCCTGCTTCATTATTCTCCATAATTATATCTTCAGTATTGCTGATTTGCTGCTCTGCTTTGCACATCTTTGGCATTGTTGCATCCATTCGAGATTGCATCACGGTTATAGCATTTTTAATTTCAGTCTGACTAGGTGTTATTTCTTTTACTTCCACAGATATGGATTCTCTAGTGTCTTCTATGCTTTTTCTCACCCCCAGCTAGTATTCTTACTATCATGGCTCTAAATTCTAGTTCAGACATATTATTTATATCTGTGTTGATTAACTCTCTGGCTGTCATTTCCTATTCTTTCTTTTGGAGTGAATTCCTTCATTTTGTCATTTTGGAGGAAAAGAATATAATAATAAAATAAAATATTAAATATTAAAAATAAAAAACAAATCAAAGATCAAACAAAGGAAGCTAGATCCTAGGTGTGTTTCATTCTGCTTGTTGAAAGAAGCTTGATAGAAAAAAAGGAAAAGGGGGGGGAAAGGTGAGAAAAATTTTTAAAATTAAAAAATAGAATAAAATAGAATAAAATAAAATTAATTAGAATACAAAAATTTTTAAATAAAAAATAAAGTAAAAAATAATTCTTTCTCTTTCTGTATCCAAGAAAGAGAAAGAAAAGAGAGAAGAAAGAAAACAATTTAAGCAAAAACAGAACGAAAGAAAATGAACAAATAAATGAACCATCAAAGAGAATGAAACCTGAATGAAGTTACAGCCAGTTTCCCCTAGAACTGAAACTATGAAACTCTCTATAGTCCATCCACTAAGCAGCACATGGAGTTACCCGCCCCCCCCCCCCGCCCATCTTTTGGGGGATGTGCTTGGAGGGCACAATTGGATGGGGCTTGGTATAATGACCATTCTCCAGTAGGTGGCACTGTTTAGCTTACTGGGGTGGATCATTGTGTGTGCACGTGCACACGGGAGGTGGAAATGGTTTTACCCAGCTCCCTAGTCTCTGACACAGGAACTTCACACTCCCACTGACCTATAATCAAGCACCCCTCCTTTGTCTCAGGCCTCCATCCACTCCCTGCCTCTACCTTGTCCATGTCCAAGCTGTCTGGCACCTCTTTCCAGCTCCAGAGTTTTGTCTCAGGTGGGTTTGTGTTTCAAAACCCCGCACTTCATAGACCCTGGTGACGGATCTGCACCGACTCTCTGTGGGAGGGTCTTACTGAGCAATGGCCGGGTGCCCGCTTGCCCCAGAAAATGTTTGTGTGGTCATTCAGAGATTATGGCAAATCACAACACACAGGCATCCCCAGGTCTCACTGCTGCCTGGCATCTTTGTCCCAATGCCAGCAAACACTGCTCTCTGGGGGTCTGCTGGGACCTTTGGCTGTGGGGAGGCTGTATGACCTCTACCAAGTGCTCTCCAAGGAGGGGAACCACTTCTCCCCATGTGGCACATGAACCCCTCAGCCTGCATTGCCTGCTTCTGAGGATTCACCCTACTTCCTCACCAGAGTGCCACCAGACAGTGATCTCCAAACCTTTAGACTGTGTGCTCCACTGTTTATAGAATCCTAGTAGTATTGAAACCCTCTCCTTTCTTCCCCTCAGTGGTTTTGGGGAACAAATTTCTTGTTTAGTCCCCTGCAAGTGTTTTCACTCTTTCTCTTTCTCTCCAGCTACTTTCAAGGGAATGTTTTTCCTGCAATCTCCAGATGCCCTCCACTCTCCCCCTTTCTCTTTCTGTTTGTGTCCTCTTTCTGTGAAAATGGCTCCATACCCTCCACAGCTTTTCTCTCCCCCAGTTCACCTCTCTGCTCCGTATACCTTGTGAGTTCTATGGCTTAAGTTATACAGATTGTTGTGTTCATCCTCAGATCAATTTCCCAGGTATTCAAAATAGTTTGGTGCTGATCTACCTGCGTTTCAGGGATGAGACGAGTTCAGGGTCTCCATACTGCTCCACCATCTTAACTCCCCCTCCAGCACAGTATTTTATTTCTAAAGTGCAGAGAAAAAATTTTGGAATACTTTAATGTATCATGTTAGGCCTGCTTTAAGGAGACTTTATTATAGCAGTGAGGCTTATTCTTAGTGAATGAAATAACCTAAAATACAGACTTACAAAGGCTTTCTCTTGATATCACTTTATAGCAGTATTTGATTCTCACAATAATGAAGTTTAAGATCTCTATTATATATGTACAGCTTTTACTTTTAAAATGCTGATTTAATAGGTACAGATTTCATGGGGATAGATAGAAACCCAGATTCTGAAATTCTTAACTTTACTAGTGACCACAGACACCAGAGAAGAGGACAAACGGAATTCATTTTTGATTCAACTATATTGCTGCCTACATGCCAGAAACCTTTGCCTCTCACTAACATTACCAAGGCTTCTTAACTTTTGTTTCCAGAATATGTTCATTCATTCATACCTGTGTGCATGCATTCATTTCACAGATATATCATTAGTTCCTACCATGTGTCAGGCACTGTTATAGATACTGAGGATGCAGTAGTGAAAAAACAAAAAATATCTTTGCCTTTATGGCATTTATATTCTAATGAGGAGAGATAGATAAAAAAAATGATCATAAGTATATCTTTTGTATATGTTGATACACTTTAAAGAGAAAAAAATAAATAAAAATAAAGGAAGTAGCTGATTCAGAGATGGGAATTAAAGTTTTTGATTAGGAAGGGAGGAACAAGTAACGCATTGTAAATTCATTTGAATTAAGACCTCTCTTGCTAGGTAAAAGTGTTATCCATTAGAATACCTGGACGAAAAAGCTTTTCAGGGAGAAGCGATAACATGCTCAATGATCCTACAGTAAGACTATGCCTAGTGTCTTCTTAAAACAACCAGTAAGCCAGATAAACTCCATTGGAGAGAGCAGGGGCAAAGCAGTAGGAGCTGAGGTTGGAGTGGTAGAAGGCAGGTCATGAAGTTTAGAGTCTCAGAGGCCATTGTGATATTTTGGGCTTTTATCCTGAATGAGATGGGAAACCATTGGACACACTGAATCACTCTGGTTGCTGTGTTGAGGAGCACTGTCTTTGCACTTTTTAACCATAGTCTTTATAGACATTCAGGCTAGTTCTTTCAGAAATTGGCTCCTATCTGAGCATGAGAAGAGCTTTGAGTTAAGGCAAAAATCCCAGTAACAAAGGAGATTAGTAACAGATAAGATTAAAGTCAATGAGAGATTTTGCTAAGAAGAGAGGTATGATCAGATAGACTTGAGGGAAAGATGGGAGCAGGGAGACTATGAGGAGGTTGTTGCAGTAAGCCAGGCTCAGGGTGCAGTTTCTGAGATTATAGATTTGCTCACATTTCATATGGAGAGTATAAGAGAAAGAAAGGAGTCTTAATCTCCACCTGGAAATATGTACAGAGATATCATTAACTATGATGGAGAATATTATGGGAAAGGCAGGTTTTTTTTTTTAAATTTTTTTTTCAACGTTTATTTATTTTTGGGACAGAGAGAGACAGAGCATGAATGGGGGAGGGTCAGAGAGAGAGGGAGACACAGAATCAGAAACAGGCTCCAGGCTCTGAGCCATCAGTCCAGAGCCCGACGCGGGGCTCGAACTCACGGACCACGAGATCGTGCTCTGGCTGAAGTCTGATGCTTAACCGACTGCGCCACCCAGGCGCCCCGGGAAAGGCAGGTTTTACAGAGAATATCAAGAACTTCATTCTGAACACATTAAATTTGAAATTCTTATTAGATATTCAAGTGGAAATTTTTGGTAGACTGTTAGATATATGAGTATGAAGTTCATGGAAGAATTTCATACTGGATTTATAAATTTTAGGTTCGTTAGCCTAGAATGGTAGTTAGATCTCTAGGTCAGACAACAAAGTATAACTCTTCTATATGAAGTATAGTACCATACTAAACAGAATTAGGAGACTAGGAAGATACCTCCCACCAGGCATTGGACTGGAGAATCATTTATTCTCAAACCCGTAAGTTGACCCAGGAAGGAAATGACTATTGTGGGTAAGGGATAGAAGATCAGGATGGTGGAGATTTTGCTATTCAGATCACATAGTTTGAAGGCAAAAAGTTGCACGGCACGTTACTTAATTCCACAGAGGTTTTCATTGTATTGCTGACACTACATATTGCTACTAAAAGACCAATTTGGAGGGAGATAAAAGTCTACTTGGATTAATAAAATAGAAGTGTGAGTCAGCTGACAGATTTTCTAGGAAAATTTGCCCATTACTGAAAAGGTTTTTAGATGTTCTGTTGTGAACACATGATTCTTAGACTTTCTAGAGCCATCTTACAACCAGAGGAATTACAAATATCTTGATTCACAAGTGGAATTGGCCATAAACAGATTAAGGAGCAAACTCAATTATCTCTTGTTAAGAAAACATCTACATTGGTAGGAACAAATGTGCTGATGCTAGCAACAACTCACTGTTTGCTAACTTTAAGCTTGTCATCAGCATCAGTGTGCTTCATGGAAGGAAAGGAATGGAGAGCTTCGCTTTCACTGGAGATTCAGATATGGGGAAACTAATAGAGTTTCTACTGCATAGCCCTTATATTTATGATATGTATTGTATCTTTAGTTAGGTTGTAATTCCTTA
This sequence comes from Prionailurus viverrinus, assembly GCF_022837055.1. Taxonomy (NCBI): domain Eukaryota; kingdom Metazoa; phylum Chordata; class Mammalia; order Carnivora; family Felidae; genus Prionailurus; species Prionailurus viverrinus. The sequence continues at coordinate 102,540,811 of NC_062567.1, forward strand.
AGATCAAGATGTATAATGCTTATGTATTTCCCATAATATCTAGCCCAGAGATGAACATCAAAAGGGGTATAAGCTTATTTATGGGAATTATTTATTGGAGTGTTACGTATGAGTAACTCATTGGAGTGTTCATTTGAATTGCAGGATCCTAAATTTTTTGAGGACTTAATTATTGGCATTACTTCAAGTATAAGAGTGTTTTCTTGAGTGACTTATACCAGGTTTTAACTGATTTTAGGATAGACATAATAAGAGTAGATATTTCTTAAGAGAGTATTCCTATAATTGTCCATTTATTTCTTACGAAATGACATGGCAGTACAATAATAATCTTGGTAATATTTCTCTTATTTTTAGCATTATTTAGGTATAATTTACATATTCACCAATTCTAGGTGTACATTTTGATTAATTTAGTAAGTGTCTGCAGTTGTGTAACCACCATCATAATAAAAAATATTTGTCACCATAAAAAGTTTCCTCATTCCCTTTCACAAAATATTTCTTTCTCCATTCTCAGGTAACTATTGAACTGCTTGTAGTTGTTTTTGTTTGTTTGTTTGTTTTGTTTTGTTTTGTTTTTCTTTTTTTAAGTAAATTCTACCCCCAACGTGGGGCCCAAACTCATGGCCCCAAGATCAAGAGTCACCTGCTCTACCAACTGAGCAAGCTGGGCACCCCTGCTCTGCTTGTAGTTTTGAATTTTCTAGAACATCGTGTAGATGGAATCAAATAGAATGAGAACTTGTTTTTGACTTGTTTCCTTTAGTTCACAGCTTTTAAGAGTCATCAATGTTGTATTTACTCTTGGTTTTTCCTTTATGCCATAGTATGAATATACTACAATTTGTTTTGCCATTTACAAGTTGATGGATATTTTAGATGTTACCATTTTTTTTAGCTGCTATGAATATTCACATACAAGATTTTGTGTGGACATGTTTTCATTTGTCTTGGGCAAATAGCCTGGAATGGGATTTGTAGGTTGTAAGCTAAGTGTAAGTTTGAACTTTATAAGCTGCCAGTGTTTTCTAGAGTGCCTGTACCACTTGACATTTATGTGCATCTCGTTATGATTTTAGTTTGCATTTCCCTGATGACTAGAGATAGTAGGCATCTTTTCCTATTGGCCATTTGTATGTCTTCCTTAATGAAGTGTGCATTCAAATATTTACCCAATTGTAAGTTGTTTGCTTGTCTTATTATTAAGTTGTAATATATATTTTTTATTTTATATTTATATTTATGTGTATTTATTATATAGTTTAATTTTTATATATTTATATATTATTATTTATATTTATTATATATTTTATATATTCTGGATACAAACAATTTGTCAGATATATATTTGCAAATATTTTTAACCATATTTTTAATAGCAAAATTTTTATTTTCATAAAGTCCATTTTTTCAATTAGTTCTTTTGTAGTTCATACTTTTTATGTCCTACATAAGAAAACTTTGCCAAGTGTCACAAAGATTTTCTCATGTTTTTTTTCCAGAATCTAATAGTTTTTACTATCACATTTACATTTGTGATCCACTTTTTTTTTTAATGTTTATTTATTTTTGAGAGAGACAGAGCGTGAGCTGGGGAGGGGCAGAGAGAGACACAGAATCCGAAGCTGGCTTCAGGCTCCAAGCTGTCAGCAGGCCCAACAAGGGGCTTGTTCCCACAGACCATGAGATCATGACCTGAGCTAAAGTTGGATGCTTAACCGACTAAGCCACCCAGGTGCTCCTGATTTGTGATCCACTTTTAATTAATTTTTGTGTTTGCTGTGTGACAGGCATTTTTCCCCCAGACATACATCCATTATACCAGCACCATTTGTTGAAAACATTATCTTCTCTATTGAATTACCTTAGCCATTTTGTCAAAAATTAGTTGATTATGTAAGTGTGAGTCTATTTCTGTTTTTGATTACTATAGTGTTATATTATTTCCTGAATCAGGGTAATCTTCCAACCTTATTTTTTTTTTTTTTCAAAATTGTTTTGGTTATACTAGGTACTCTGCCTTTTCATATAAACTATAATATCAACTTGTGATTTTTTTTTAAGAAATCTGCTGGGATTTTGATTAGGATTTTTGTTGAATGTGTAAGTCATTTTGGGGGAATTGACATCTTCATTTTGAGTCTGCCATATCATGAACATTCATTTCATGAATGATATATCTTTATTTAGATCTTTCAATTTTTTCTCTGCTTTTATAGTTTTCAGTGAATAGCTATTTCAGAACCTTTGTTAAATTTATTCCTAGATATTCTATTTTTATGGTATTTTAATTCAATTTGTTTTAAATTTTATTATCTAATTGTTCTTTGCTATTATATATGTTTTGATGGTTCATTATTAATTTCCAATGATCCTGTATCCAGATGCATTGCTAAATTCACTTTCTAGTTTTGTTAGCTTTTTGTATATTCCTGTAGACCTTCTGTAGACAATCATGTCCTCTATGAAGAGTGACAGTTTTATTTCCCATTAGGTCTTTTACATCTTTTCCTTGACGTATTATACAACCTAGAACCTCTTTTAAAATGTTGAATAAAATTAATGAAAGTGGTTGGTTTCTAATAGGAATCAAAGAATTAAAAAATAAACATAACAGGTTGTATGAATTATACAACCATTTCTTTATTTGTTTTTAAAAAAGATATTGAAAATGTTTTCTATTCTTATCTGACTAAAATACTTCCTATTCATTCTTTTTTCTTACTTTAGGTAATTGACCTGGGTTCTGGAAAAGGCTACCTAAGCTCTTTTTTGTCCTTGAAGTATGGCTTAAAAGTTTATGGAATTGATTCCTCAAATACCAATACTCATGGAGCTAAGGAGAGAAACAGGAAATTGAAGAAACATTGGAAAGTCTATCATACTCGGTCAAAATTAGATGGCAATGGACTGGCATTAAAAATGGCAAAAGAAAGGAAAGTGCAAGATGAAATTAAATATAAAGTAGATATTGAGGGAATATGTAACAACAGTCCTGCAAATCAAGGAAAGATGTCTACCTCGGATTTTTTGCCAGATTTTTCGGATTCTGTAATTTCTAACATTAGAACACAAATGGAAAACCTACATGTGTATTCACATCGAGAAGAAAATTTGTGTTTTGAAAATGCCTTTTCTCTTATAGACCTTTTGCCTATTAATGCTGTAGAACCTACTTCATTGCAAACATCTAAGAGAAATATGTCTGAAGCAAATAAAGAGAGAAGAAAAATGATATCAAAGTCAAATGAATCAAATATATACTCACCTTTAACATCTTTTATCACTGCTGATTCAGAACTGCATGATATTATTAAAGACCTGGAGGTGATTTCACTTTTGAATTCCTTAATTTAATTTAAAAAAATACTCTTAAGACATAGAATTAAATTTTAATAGTAGCTTACTTAACCTACATATCTTATTTGATTACATTAATCTAAAGGACCAAGAAAATAAAATTATATGCAGTTTTTCATGATTCCTATAGCTGTAAAATCTGCCAAGAGTATAAAATCTGACAATCAGACAATTAACAGTTTTCCAGAATAAGTGCCCTCCACTCATTTCAAGCCTTCTAAATCAAACAGAAGTACTAGCACAAAAGCTAGCAAGATAAGTTTTATTATGCAATGTAGGGATTTTCAAAATTCCAGTCCAAGAAAACTCTTAACATTTTAATTTAAATTTGCAGTAAAAGGGTAGCTAGGGCAATATTATGTTTAACATTAACCTTGGTAACCAAATAATGCAATTTTCTTGAGCAAGAGTAGCTTGAGTATTTTTTAAATGAATTGAACTTTTTATAAACTATAAGTGATTCAGATCATGTAATTGAGAGACAAAATATCTTAATTAAAGGCAGTATTGCATGTTAAGTAGAGGAGATTCTAGAAATCATTTGGCCTCATTATCTTAAAAAACAGTGTAGCTTTTGAAGTTGTAATACTCTATTCTTACTAAATTTTTCAGAAATTCTTCCCTAAAGAAATGAATAAACAAAAGATAGTAGAGTTCCTTGTAAATTTCAATTCCTGTTTGGTAACTGACTAGTGTTTTTATTTAATCCTTGTTTGGTAGTCAACCAGTGTTTTGTCCTTTTAGAATGAGGAATTTTTTTTTCTGAACATTTGTATTTCACTAGATAAGGGAAACTGGTTAGTTCTCATGAATTGTTTTACCTACATATGAAATCAGTAATTACGTTATACCTTAACTTTCTCTTAGGGATAAACAACCCCAGTTACTTTAACTAACTTCAAAATACACAAATTTTAGTGCTTATTATCATATGTTTATATTTTTCAAAATCTTGTTGAAAGTGTATGATCAAAGCTATATGCAAACTATTACAAGAATCTGTCTAATATAAGATGTACTGGGAGAATATTTCTTGAGTCCTACAGTGAATTAACATAATAACCCAAATTAATTAATACCTCCCCTCTCCTCTTTATAACAACATATATAATATTTAAATATTTTATCATTAGGATAAAATAGTGATTGCATATTTTTGTCTGCTACTTGATAATATTATTAACTAATATCATATGATGACTATAGTAAAGAATGAAGTTAAATGTTCTTGTATTATCTTTAGGCAGAACTAAGCTAAGTTTAAAGAGAGAGATTTAGGGGCGCCCGGGTGGCTCAGTCAGTTGTGTCAGACTTCGGCTAATGTCATGATCTCACCGTTTGTGAGTTTGAGCCCCATGTAGGGCTCTGTGCTGACAGCTCAGAGCCCAGAGTCTGCTTCAGATTCTGTGTCTCCCTCTCTCCCTGTTTCACTCACGCTGTATCTCTCTCTCTCAAAAATGAATAAACATTAAAAAAATGTTTTTAAAGAGAGAGATTTATACCTCTCTTACACATATATCATGATGATGATAAGAATAGAAAGCACTTACTGAATTTTATTGTGTGCTAGAGATTGTACTATGTCATTTTACCAGTATTAACTTATTTAAGTTTTATCCACTGAGGTAGGGACTATTATTATACTCATTTTACAGATGAGGAAGTTAGAACAAACTTGGTATAATGATTAAGCTCTGTGAATATATGTGTTTGTTCCCATTCTGTATGTGTGTACGTTTAAATTAGGCTTTGGGCAATTAAAAGAAACATTTCATAGGAGAACTGTTACATAAAATTCATGTTATAACATTAATTTAAAAAAATTTTCTATTGAGTTTAATATTGCCACATTTTATGCAATGAATATACTTTTTTGGTGTTGCAGTAGAATTGCCAACTTAACACACTTATTCTTAATGACAGGGTTTTGAAAGTTTTGATAGTCAGTTTGTACAGAGTGAATAAAAAACTGACTAAAAGGTATAAATGTGTCTCAAATCACAAGTTTTTCCTGGTAATGGATGCTACATTTGACTGGCCAGGCTTTAATTTGGCTAATAGTTAAGCAAACAGTAGTTGTAAAAGAGATCAGAGAAAATTCAAACAGATAACTAATCAAAACCACTAGAAAGTCAACTCAAAAGTATGTTAGTTGTGATGAAAGATCTTACACACTTTGCCTATAAAGGAAATAATTATTCATAATGAGAAAAAAAAAACAGAATACTTTCTAGGTAGAATTTGACCATTTTTAAAAGCTCCATATAGTCTAACGAACATTTAAAATCTTCACCTGAAATGTTTTTTTAGCCCTCCTCTTAATGCCAAAATTTATTTTTTCTTCTCATTGTTAAAGGATTGTTTGATGGTAGGCCTCCATACTTGCGGTGATCTTGCTCCAAATACCCTGCGAATATTTACTTCCCAGCCTGAAATCAAGGGAGTTTGTAGTGTGGGTTGTTGCTATCACCTCTTATCTGAAGAATTTGAAAACCTGCACAAAGGTACAAAGTTTTCCATGTCTCATAGTTCTCTTTATTTGAGCATAACGGCTACTTTGTATCTCTCCTTTTTATTATTGTTGACAGTAACATTTGAATTAACATTTGAGCATATCCGATTTCCTTGCAATTTTAATGTTACCGCAAAAGAAATTTGATGTCCAATACCTCATGTAATATTATAGGGTTTTTTTTGGTTCATAAAATGGTCTTAATGAGTGCTAAAAACTGTAAATATTTAAAAATTTTATGCGGTAAATTTTAGAGAACTTCTGTTTAAAAATACTTGTAATATATAGATTTGCTTAAATAGTAAAGCTGAGTTATTTTGAGGTGAATGTACAGTGGCAAAGTTTGCTTTCATTTCCAAAGCCTCTGTTTTGTAAAGAATATTGATAATTTTTTGAAGAAAGTTCTTTACTGTATTTTGAAGAGTCAACATACTCTGGTTTTAAAAATCTGCATAACTGCTGCTCTGGGAAACAGTGTGGAAGCTCCTCCAAAAATTAAAAATAGAACTACCCTATGACCCAGCAGTAGCACTGCTAGAAATTTACCCAAGGGATACAGGAGTGCTGATGTACAGGGGCACATGAACCCCAGTGTTTATAGCAGCACTTTCAACAATAGCCAAATTATGGAAAGAGCCTAAATGTCCATCAACTGACGAATGGAGAAAGAAGATGTGGTTTATATATACAATGAAATACTACTTGGCACTGAGAAAGAATGAAATGTGGCCTTTTGCAGCAACGTGGATGGAACCTGGAGGGTATTATGCTAAGTGAAATGAGTCAGGCAGAGAAAGACAGATACCATATCTTTTCACTCATATATGGATCCTGAGAAACTTAACAGAAGACCAGGAGGGAGGGAAAGGGGGGGGGGGGAGTTACAGAGAGGGAAGGAGGCAAACTATAAGAGACTCTTAAGTACTGAGAACAAACTGAGGGTTGATGGGGGGGTGGGAGGCAGGGGAAAGGGGGTGATGAGTATTGAGGGCACCTTTTGGGATGAGCACTGGGTGTTGTATGGAAACCAATTTGACAATATATTTAATATAAAAAAATAAGTAAATCAATCAAAAAATAAAATAAAAATGATTAAAGGTAAACAAAAATAAAATAAAAGTCTGCATAACTGTGCAATTGCATCAAAACAATATTCAGGCTGCTGTCTGGACTGAGAAAGGACCTGAGGAACAAGGTAGAGTATTGTGGGAGGACTTGCATCCCCTGGCCTTTCCGGAGCAGCTCCTGAAATTCCTCTGTTTCATCCACTTGATATGTTATATCTCTCCATAAGGTATGGTTTCAAAACCTCTGGTTCAGATTAGGTGGTTATTCAGTCTATTAACATTAGCAGCTCTCTTTTCTATTAGTATAATGAAGTCTTTATCAACATCTAGCACCACTTGCTAAGAATTTTTAGGTCAAGAATATGTGTGCATGTGGATGGGATTTATGCTTTTCTCAGTTTTAAAACCCAGATGAATAGGAAGTTTTGATTTTTTTTGTTTAGTCATGTTCAAGAGGTAAAAAAATTATGATTGAGTAATTCTACTGAAATTTGACTGGGTGACATAGAGGTCATCCTTAAAACTGACAAAGATTTTTATGAAATAAAAGTTCATAGAATTTGAATTCTTTTATGTGTTTTCAAAATTCTCTTTTGGGAAAGGTGCACACAAGTAAGGTTGTAAATACGTAGACATATACAGAGTGAGAGAAAGCAAATTGGCAAAAAGTTAACAACAGTTTGATTTAGATGGAGCATATATATATATTTGTTATGCCATTATTTCCAACTTTTCTCTGAGTACAAAAATTTTCAACATAAAAATTGGGAGGGAAGTGAACCTAAAACTAGAAAAGTGTTTATACCAAACTATATACCCATATATTTACATTATTTTACAGTCTTTTTATTCATCTTCCCTAAAAGAAATGAAGAATGTTACCTTTAATACAATCAGAGTCTTAACAGCTTTTAAATTATTAATGAGTAATGTGTTCCTGCATCAGCAATAGTGTAAGGTTCTATGTAGGGGGGAGGTTTTATTCTTAGTTCAAGAACTTCCTCTTCTGAGGGTACAGTGAAATGGAGTTTCTTTAATAATCATCTCCTTTTGCGGGAAGGTGTGGATGCTCGTTGTGTCCTTTAATTCAGAGATGCTGTCCTGCAGCATAAGATCTTTCATTTCAGGGGCTCCTGGGTGGCTCAGTCGGTTGAGCGTCTGACTTCAGCTCAGGTCATGATCTCACAGCTTGTGAGTTCAAGCCCCACGTCAGGTTCTGTGCTGACAGCTCAGAGCTGCTGCCTGCTTCCGATCCTGTGCCTTCTCTCTCTGCCCTTTCCCCACTCCCACTTTGTCTCACTCTGTCTCTCAAAAATAAATGTAAAAAACTAAAAAAAAAAAAAAAAAAAAAGGTCTTTCATTTCAGTTGCCTTCTTGCTTCTTTCATTTTATGGTCATCATGCCCTCAGAGATGCCTTCCCCTTCCTAAGGACCCCTCTCTCCTCTTGAGGCAGTGCCATCTTAGGACTGCCGTCCTGCTGGACCTTTGCAGCCATTGCTGTGTATAATCAGGTCTCAGACCTGATCTCAGTACTTCCCACCACCGGCGAGATCCTCTTTTTCAGCTTTGTTTTGTATTCTCTGTCACACCCATTTTTCCACACCTGATTCTCCCTCTGGAGTGATCGCCTTAGCTGTTTTGTTGCTTTAGGATGTTTATTTACTAACCCACAATTGAATCAAAATTTGTAGTTTAGTTGTGGCTGTATTTCATACTGGTAGGAGATAATATGATTGAATAAACGTTTCTTGGCCAGCTACTGTCTTCAAGGCGTGGTACTTGGCACTTCATGTACAATAAAGAGAGATGAGGGAGGGGCTCATAAAAGTACTTTGAGAAAGAAGTAAAAGACTCAGATGATAGGCAGAGTTCAGTGTAGTTCAACATTCATCAAATGCCCCCTATGTTCCATACTGTGCTAAGCAGTGATGATATTAAAATGTAAGAGATATCATCTTCACCCTCAAGGGATTTAAAAAAAAAAAATAGCCCTTAATCCTAGGAACAAGATAGTCCCTGTTAGTAACTTTGTTTGTAAAAAATCATTTAGAATTTAGAATACGAAGTTCCAATAATATATAGAAAGATTTTTAAAATGAAAATAAAAGTTTCCCCACCCATATTTTTCATTTCTTGTGTGTTTTTCCAGGAAAGAAAATGTATACATATATGTGCACACTCTATATTCTTATGTTTTAGGGAACCAAAAGATAAACAGTTTATTACCTTATTTTTTTCACTTAACATATTATGATGATCTTTCTATATCAGCACATAGGATGTTGCCTTATTCTTTTTAATGATTCCAAGGTATTTCATATGCTATTTTTTTTTTTATTTATTCAGTCTTAAATAGTTATATTTTCTTAAAATAGTGGTACTTTTCTTTCAGCAAACCAAAATTTAATGAACAGTTGGTCGGGTCAATGTAAAGTTTGGAGAACACAAAATATGGCACCAGTGTTTCTATTTTCTGATCCTCAAACATTAGTTTCAAAGGAATGTAGTAAGTACTATAAGACAGAATATTACACCTGTGTTTTATAGCAGAATAACATGTAGCCCAGTCTTTAAGGGAGGGATGGGAGCTGATGTTGAGTTCCCAGGGTGGCAATACCCACTGTGTCTTAAAAGGTCAGCAGGAGTTAATCAGACAAAGAACTGGAAAAGGTATTGCAGGCAGTAAACAAAGGCATGGGGTGGTAAGTGTTCAAAATCGTTTCATTCTCTTTGCCTTTCATAGTTACTGTTTCTCTTTGTCTTTTCTCCCATCCTGTTTTTCCTTGTGTCTTTCTCAGAGGCAGTGATAATGGTAATCCTAATGATCATTTCAGTGGATAGAAAAGTAGTTTTTAGACTGAATGAGACCTCTGTTTTCTCATTTCAGTTTACCCACAAATCGTTTCCCCAGAATCTCTCCTTGGTTCTCTTAGTTTATTTATTTAATACTTAGCCATTCATAAAATAATCTTTGGATCTTCTGCGAAGATTAAACTAAACACCTACAAATTTCACACTCTGGAAATGGAAGTCTCTCAGTTAACAGATCTCAAGCATTGCTCTTGGGTCCTTTCCTTCTCTAGAGTGGAAGTTGCCATTGTTCACTGAGTTGATATGACATTTTTGGCCCCAAGATTTAGACAAGAAAAAAATGTTGGGAAGGTTTGTTACAGCTGTGTCCAGCAGCTACAGACTTATTTTCCCTCCTATAGGCAGAGTCAATTCTGGGAAAGGCCTTCCTATCAAAACTATCTTAGCTGAGATTATCAGGCAAAGAATACTAGGCTTAAGCAGGAAAAGCTAATAGTATTTTAGTGCTGCTTGCATTTCTTATGCATACCTGAAACAAAGTTGGGAGTTTTACTTGTCAGGAAAGCGAAGGATAAGCAGAAAACAACAGGACTGAGTGATATGAAGGAAGCAGGTGGAGAGGTATTACAACATGAGTACCTTCAAATGTTTTGGAGGTCAAGGAAAGTGGTGGAAAGCCAAAAGATAGGAGAAAAATGTAGAAAAATAAGTCATAGAGGAGTAACAAAGGCAACCCAATCCTATTTACGTTGCAGTTTTGCCGAGCTTTGGACTGACACATTTTCTCATCTCAAAAGCCAGATGGCAAAGGTAACTTATTCGTTCTCTCTTTCCCACACCCTTGTCTCCATTTTCTTGTCCTATCTTGGCTGTAGTGAAAGAAAGAAGAGATGAACCTCTCCTGCAAGTTTTATAATAGTGTTTCTTAATTCTGGCTGCCCAGCTGGATCAAGTATGATGCTTTCAGTATATAGATGCGAGGGACCTGCTTCTGACTTGCTGAATTATAATCTCCAGGAATGGCACTTGAATGTAAATGTTTTTAAGAAGCTCTATAGGTAATTCTGATGAACAGCATGTTTGAAAAACAAGATATTTATTATGGTTCTGTTAGGAGACATACAGAATTCTAAAAGATGATTTGTGGAAATCTATTCAAGATTATTTAGGGGCGCCTGGGTGGCTCAGTTGGTTAAGCACCTGACTTTGGCTCAAGTCATGATCTCACAGTTCGTGGGTTCAGACCCCAAATGTTATTCTGCTATAACATTCTCTCAGTGTGGAGCCTGCCTGGGACATGTGTGTGTGTGTGTGTGTGTGCATGCTCTCGCTCGCGCTCTCTCGCTCTCTCTCTCTCTCTCTCTTAAAAGAAATAAATAAACTTTAAAACAAAAGATTATTTACAGTTATTTTGACCTCTCCCATACACAGACTTAGAAACTCTGTTCACATGCAAATTTGCAGATCCAAACCAAAGGCTGACCCCAAAAGGGCCCAGGAGGGCATATCAAAGTCCAGGGTGCAGAGTGCTAGAATAATTAACCCATAAAAGGTCCTTGAAGTACAGAGCTTAGACTAAAACCTGGGGAAACCAAATATAGAGGGCAGGATACCATGTAATAAATCCTGCCCTCTGTATTTGGTTTCCCCAGGTTTTAGTCTAGAAACGAGTTCTAGTCTAGGCTAGAACTCTTTAGTTCTAGTCTAGGCTAGAACTCTTTAGTTCTAGTCTAGGCTAGAACTCTTTAGTTCTAGTCTAGGCTAGAACTCTTTAGTTCTAGTCTAGGCTAGAACTCTTTAGTTCTAGTCTAGGCTAGAACTCTTTAGTTCTAGTCTAGGCTAGAAACGAGACAAAATCAAGGGGAAAAATATAGGACAAGCAAAGGAACATGCAAGATAATTATGAATACTACTAAAATTCTGATAGCTTAACTTGGTTGATGAGCAGGTGTGTGTGTGTGTGTGTCTGTGTGTGTGTGTGTATGTGAAGGCAGACAACAGCAAACAGTTTATTATGGACTATATAGCAGTAACTATTTGGATAGATAGAATATGGATATAGTCTTATTTTGTATATACAATATATGCTATATCGTTGTTGTATTCCTTACTAAAATGGGAACCCACCACTGTACAGTTCGATCAGTACATTAAAACTAACTTACAGGGCATGAGGTTTCCATCCACAGAGTTGGCATATTCCCTGTCATAGATCTAGCACTCAGGTTCCATGGAGTTATATCTCTGAATGGTCAAGTGTGTCATGTGTCTCTCCCTTCATATCTTACACACCTGCGCCTTGCCCTCACTTTGTTTACACAGCTGGTTTTCAGTTAGAATTGGGGCAGTGTTGCCCTTTGGGATGTAAATTTGAGTTATTAATAGTCCAACGTAGTATAGTCAGAAAGTCTGGTATGTGCACTGCAACTTTTCATGATGATACGTACTGTGCAAACAATATGTGTTGTACATGATATGTTTACCCAGTGTACTGTGGTAGATCGTGGAGGTGGCCTGCCATGAATGTCAGTTTTCAAAAATACCTCAGAGCTCTCTGAGTCATTATGAATACCGAAGTTATACCATATGTTTTAAAGACTGCTTTTAAATATTTATACATTATGAGCCAGTGGTTCCTAGGAGAACAAGAAATACCAGAAACAGTTTTATTGCAGTGCTTTACAGAATGTATATATTTTCCCAAGCTTGAATTGTGTCAGCATTTTGTATTCATATTGATTATTACTGTCATAATTAACTTGAAAGACTTACATCATTTTTTCCCCCAGAAGTCGGAGGAGAAATTCTTCCGGTTGTTTTTTCTGTAAAGGTAGAAAAGCGCTAGAGGAAACACTACTGGTTACCTATCTAGATCCACATATTTCTTTTTCCTTGCCAACTGAATTATAATTTTTTTCAGGCATCAGTCTTTAAGAAGATTGTACCCTTCTATCGCCTCAGAAATAGATGGCTTTCTTCTTTTTTTTTTTTTTTAATAATTTCTATACCCAACATGGGGCTCGAACTAATGACCCTGAGATAAAAAGTCACATACTTTTCTGACTCAGCCAGCCAGGCACCACAGAAATAGAGGACTTTCAGTCTCAATTAATTATGGTAATTTCATTTATTTAGGAATGGATATTACCAATGAAGCATGAGGAACATATCTCCTAGGGGGTTTCCTAGGAAGTTTTTATGTTTTCCTTAAAACTGAGCACAAAGCAGGAAATCACTTTTTTTTTCTTTGCCTCTGGACTTGGTCATTTGTATGTGTTTGTTGAGCTTCACAGAAGTATTTATATCTGTCTGTCATGTATTCTGTCAGAAATTGGTGTTAGTGGGAAAAAAAAAAAGGAATTGGTGTTAGTGCTCTGTGTCCTTTGGGCCCAGTCTGAGGGACTTTTCCTCTAAATGTATGTGACCGTTGCAGAGGCTTAGGAGTACAGGAGGAGTGGAGAAAGATCTAGGACCTTGGAGAGTCACCTCAGGTGGTTTTATAGCACTTCTAACCTGGCCTCCATAGGAAGTGCCTCCTAGGAGCGCCTCTTGTTAGGGCACAGATGTGTGCTCGGGTCTTTCCCCAGCCCGCCTCTGAGCCCAGTGCCAGGCGGTGTTCTCCTACCGTCAGTGCCTTCATGCCCTCCCCCACACCCCGGAATTAATGTGTTACAGGGTATTAAGGTGATTCTCCCATAGATCCCCCTCCGTTTACTTTTGTTTTATTTTCAACCACAGGAGGACTGCAGAAAGTCTTTTAGTGGCATCTTTCAATCTGGTTGTGCCATTTCTGTATCAAATGGAAAATTTTCAAAGTCACATAATACCTCTCATATTACAGTTTCCCTATTTATGTCACCAGTAGGAATTTTAAGGGAGCTAGATACCTATATAGTCATCTGCACTGTCTCTGAGGATTAACTTTTGATATAATTGCTTTAAATTTAGAAGTACTTCATGGGGAAAGGCATCTGGAGGTAAAAAAAAAAAAAAAAAGATCTTGAGCATATCATTTGAAAATTGTAGCATACTGTTTAAAAATAAGTTTATCTTATATTTAGAGATTTATCAGATATCTAGTGTATGGTATATTCCTATGATAGTATTAGGTGGTTAATATCAGCATTAAACAGGCATTGTATCATACAGAAAGGTATGGCTAATTTCTTAGTCAAAGTAATAGGAGTGACTTAATCCCATCATTGCAAGAATACATAGAATTGCTGTCTTTTCAGTAAAGACTTGACATTATATTCTGCCTCCTATGATATGTATTTTATTATACAAATATTTTTTGTCTACTGTGGTCTTTTAATACTGGAAGTTTGACAAATGTAGAGGAATAAAGCATGGTTTCTTTTTTCAAAACAGCATGTATTTGATTTCCAGCAGTGTGGGGGGTGTGATTTTTCCAAGGAATCCTCCTACAGGTTCAGCTAGATCCTGGCTAAATTAGAACATGTATTTTTTTAAGCATTGCTGAGTCAACAAAAAATAAGGAAAATCTCTATGGATCAAGAAAAATCAAAACCTAACATTTAAAAGGAGAGAAGAGGAAGAGGAGTTGAAACCAGAGCAGGGAACTGGAGTCATAGTGTAGCAGACAGTGTTGTCCTGAGGCAATTGCTTGTCACAGTGGGATCTAGAGACTGATGTTGGGCCTCCTGCATGGTGGGGGAGCTGAACCTGAAAAGTCCATACTAAGCCATGACCTGAATGAGACAAAACAGTTTTCAGTTGGCTCTCTACAGAAGCAAAATCAAATCCTTGTGAGGGAATACTTTCCAAGTTCAGGCCCTTGGAATTTCCATAGATAAAATCTACCAAATATAAGATCAAAACTTAATAAACAAACTAAATCACAAAATATGTCTGGCTGGACATAACCTGAATGCCCCCACCCCTATTCAACTAAAAATGCTGAATATAGTTAAATTTCATTTCTTAAAAGTATTGAAATACTGGAAAGATACATAGTATTTGTCCAGTCAAGATATAAGAGAATGTAGGGTTCCACAAAGATAATGGTAGCACTGAAGGCGCTAAGGGAATTTTGTGTACCGGGGCAAACTGGAGCTTTGGTTTCATAGCCCTAAAAGGTGTAGGCTACAAATAATAAAACCTACAAATAATAAAACACAGAAGGGAGTCTCATAGGACACAGTCTCATAAGTTGAGACCACAAAGCTGAGGACTAAAGTTAGGGCAGCAGTAGTAGGAATAGCGTAAATTAGGAAAACTTTAGAAACATTTATGTTTGGGGTGCCTGGGTGGCTCAGTTCGTTAAACATCTGACTTCGCTCAGGTCATGGTCCCACGGTTCATGAGTTTGAGCCCCAAGTCAGGCTCTGTGCTGACAGCTCGGAGCCTGGAGCCTGCTTCAGATTCTGTGTCTCCCTCTCTCTCTGCCCCTCACCCGCTCACACTCTGTCTCTCTCTGTCTCTCAAACACAAATAAACATTGAAAAAAGAATTAAGAAAAAAAAGAAACATTTATGTTTATTCAGAGTGGGAGATAAAGGAGCAGGAGTTGTCAAGGATTATTGCCAGGTGTGTGTTTTCAGCCACTGTGTAGATGATGGCACGACTTACGTGATAGAAAACACTAAGGATAGACCAAGTTTCAGGACAAAGTTTTGGACACGTTTAATATTTTGAGATTGCTTTATATATGAGTGACAATACTTTGGGCAAGTGTTATAAATAGATAGCTAAATACATGGAAATGGAACTATTGTAGCATAATGCCATAGGATTTGTTTTTGTCTTACTTTCTAGAAAATCTGTAAGGTAGTACCTGACATTGTTTCGTATGGTTCAAGGAGGTGGAGGTCAAACTCTCTAAAGTTTTTTACCTTTCAATTATGGTTATGTAATGGTTGCTACTGCTCCAGCCATTACAGTTCAAATATGAAGATGAAAGAGTTTCTCCCAACTGTGGCAATATCCTTTATAGAACATCCTTTCCTCATACACTACCTCTAAAAGGCTAGGAATATAACCTTCTAGATGGGCACATTGCACCTCCAAATGAAATCAAGACTCTGTGAATGACAAAGGAGAAAATGGGTATTAGGTGGGCAGTTAGCATTCCCTGCCACTGTGTGTGTGTGTGTGTGTGTGTGTGTGTGTGTGTGTGTGCGTGCGCGTAATGTTAACACATGAATAAGGCACAGGAAAGAGGAGAGTATAAAGGAGAGTGGGGAATGTAATAGTATGTATATGAAACAGAATATAATCACATCCATTGTCGTCATCTTCTTTTTAATAATTCTAACTCTTCTTGGTTTTAGTAGACAAATGGCACCCAGCCACCCAGTTAGAGTATCTCCCATGTGACAGAGTTCAAGCCAGCAGAATGTGAGTCAAAGTAATGTGTGCAACTTATGTGAAAGGAAGCTACTTGCACCCCATTTCTTTTCACCCTTCCTATTAGCCAAGTAATAACAGTAACCTTGATATCAAAGCTGATAGCCTAATCTTGAGGATGGCAGAGAGTCTATCATCTGGGTCTCTGGATAACACATTGTATACTGCCTTCCTTCCTCTGAACTAGGACAAGAGAGAAATAGACTTCTGTTTTATTTCTGGACCCTATGTTCTGAGATCCTTTGTGATAACCCTATCTGGTTAGTACAGGCTAATCTCAGGTCTTGCTATGAGTGCTTCTCCTTTGTGTGAAACTTGTACCTTTAGACTGTAACTGTATTTATGTACTATAAATGTACACAAGCCAACAATAGTAGCAACAACAGACAATAACGTATGTGATTTATGAATTAATTATGAAGGTATACAATTTATAATTGATTTCTTAGAGCTAAGAAAAAAGAATATAGTAAGTGTTAAAAGAACCATTCCAGCTAGAATGTAAAGATCATTTCCTGTTAGGTGATCAGGGAAAACTTTAGGAAGGTAGTAACTTTTGAGTTGAGCTTTGTAGCATAAGATTTAGATAGGCAAAAATGAGAGAGGAGCATTCCAAGCATGTGAACAAGGTGGCTTAAGTTAAGGTGCTGCAGATCACTCATTGGAAATGAATGAATTCCCTAGCTAGGTGGTAATCTGATTGATTTGAAATATTGAAATGTTAAGGAGTATTGGAAAGGACTCATATGGAAAATCCATTTTGGTAATGAAAACGTTTGAGCAGAACAGTGATGTGACCAAGAGTCACATTTGTCAGACCTACAGTTCTCAACCATGAGATTTACTGGGACCCTAACAGTGGGGAAAGGAAAATAAACCAGAAATTGTGGAACCAAGACTAGGGGAACTAACCCAGAAAGAAGTATCCACCCCAAAGAAGGTAGCCAGTTGCTTACACTGGTATTCAAAAGGCAAACTCTAGTCACACATGAGTTGGCATCTATTTTCAGAGGATCTTGTTGGAAAGTTGAGGACACGTAGTGGTAGTTTCTGACCAGGTGTAAAACTCCCCATGAGTGGTGAATGAATGCTAATCTTTTAATTACTGTATGTGAAGCACTATTCTAGGTACCTAACTTTTATTGACTCCTTTATGCCTCCTAACACTCCTGTGAGGTTATAATCTTGTCATTTCCATTTTCATTATTCTTTGTAACACCCCTGAAAGGTAATACTGTTATTATCATGTCCATTTTCAGCTGAGTATACTGAATGACAGAGAGGTTAGGTAACCTGCCAAAGATCATACACTTCATAAGTAAAGGAGTTAAAATTTTAGCTCAGTCTGGCTCTAGAGTCACGCTCTTAAAGCATCAGTCAGAAATTGGGATAGAGAGGATTTGGCCTTCTGGGAAGATTCTGTTAAATTTAAAAGCATTGAGGCTAAAACCTAATGTGTTAGAATTTTGGAGTAATTTCTGGTCCTTATTAGAGGACTAGAATGGAAACCAGAACCTGAGACAAAAGCTTACATATAGATCCTGTATGAATAAAATGAGGGAAATAGGGGAAGCTCAGGGTATATACAAATACTGGTTCTTCCTAGATATAGAGGAGAGTCCAAGCATGGAACTGAAGGCTAATACTGGTCCTCACCTCTTTTTAAGAATAGCAATACTTAAATATGGAAAAGCTTGGTTAGTTTAAGTTTAGGAACTGGGCAGGGACATTGACTTTGGCAGAGATTGAGATAGTTTGGAGATTGGTAAGTCTATCCTCTCTCACACAAGGTTAAGACAGTTTCCCAATTTCTGCTTCCCTCTCTTCAGTTTTGTACCCTATAGCTTGTTCACAGTCAAATAAAATGACCCGGTGCTATTTTGCTTCTCTGGAATATGGTAAGGATGAGGGGTCTCTGAGTGGCCCAGTACATGTGGACATACTCACCTTTTGTTTTTAGGAGCAGCACTGTCCTTAAATGTCTCTATTTTGTGTTAAGTTTCAATAAATACAGGTACTCACTATAAGATAAATGTATCTCTCACATTCTATAAACTCTCTTTTTATGTAAGTATCAGATATTTTATTTACTAGGATTAATATTTTATTAAGTTGGCATGATTGTAATAGCCATATCCTGCTTAGCTTTTGGTTTTATAGCACATAGCACATAATTAGCTTTTTCTGTTTTTCTATTCATTTTCTATTTGTTCCCCATGGGCCTTGAGAGAAAGGAGATTGAGATAGTTTCAAGATAAGTTCTACCTATAATGTAGGAAGCATGTGACTTCTCAAGAACCACATCTTGGAAAGAAAGACGACAGTGGTTAACCATACCCAGAATCTAGGCCAGAACCTGAGTTGTAAATACTTTGGGCTGTAAATAATGGCAAGTTCACCTAACAGTGGCATAAACAACAAAGTCATTAATTTCCTCCCATAAACAAAAGGAGTAGCAGTTCTGGGGTTGGTTCACAGACTCCATGACATCAGGGCACTGGGTTCACATCTCTACTTCCCTCTCAGGGCTACCGTTGCAAGCATCATGTCTTCACGAGAAGTGGGCATGAGTTAGAGACTTTCTCCTCAAGTATTCTCCCATTTTGTCAAGGAGGGTAAAACAAAAATGTTTTTCCAGAAATTTCTCAGAATTTTTTCATGTCTTCTTGCGCAGATATGTTTCACAAGGTAACTTTCAGCTGCAGGGGAGTCTGGAAAGTGACTATTTGACTTTCTCAGGCTCTGTGGTGAGGCAGGCAAAGTAGACAGGTGTTAAGAATGATGGTTGAATAACTCACTAACTACATCTGCAAAATATTTTTTTTTCTTCTCTTCCCTCACCCCTTCTTCTTCTTTCTGCCTGTTTTCTTTCCTGCCTTGTCTCTGTTGTGTACTGATTTTGAGGGTTGAGTAAAATGAGACCGCTAACTCTGTAAGAGGAGAAGGGCAATGATCTCTTCATGTGCTCTTTCGCTTTGGCACCTACCCCATTATTTTATTATAATTAAATAATGGTTTGGGTTTAATCTTTTCAAGATAGGTAAGTATTTATTTCTTTGAGCAACTTTAAAACAAAAAGGTTATCTCTGAAATTTTTCTTTTAATGCCTAACATTCATCATAATATATGTAGCAAGTGCTCAATAAAAGAATAACATGAAATAAAATTAAGAAAAATCCGATTCCATACTGGTTAAAACCAAAGAAAAAATGAAGGTATTTGATGAGACATCTTGAGAAGAAATAATTATGTTGACATAAGTAGTTTGGGAATTCTCAAGGTACTGGACTGGCTTTGCCCTTCTTAGCAAAGATAAGAAACAGAAAGAGAAGGTTTACATTCCAGAGGCCACTAGAGCAAAATGATGAAAGCACACTATCCTGATGAGACAGAGGTCTTATTTAATTTTAAACCTACAAAAACTCAGATTCCTTTGTGTTCATAAATTATAATTCCCTCTTTGGTTTTCCTTGAGAAGAAAGAAAAAACCTTCTAAACACCTACCCATTAACTATGAAGTTTTTATTTCTCTCTGAAGCATGTAATCTTTAACCACAAAGCATATGATGACCACAAAGGTTGTAAAACATGTTTGTGGAAGAAGATTATATTTGTTCTCTTGATTATAATACTGGTTTCACCTTTTTAAAACTCAGTTCCACATTAAGAAACATATTTTACGTCACTACCCTGTATTATATGAATAGACTAATAGATAAACTGGTACAGAAATTTCACAAGAAAAGTGCTTATTTTTTTTCTTTTTGGTTAATTAATGTTTGTTGTTTGAAAGATACTGGATCTTACAACAGTTAATGCATGCCAATGTTTTTATTTTATTCCTTTCTATTAAATTTTATAAAATATTGGTCATAATTGACTAACTTGATTTTATGACCCTCTTAATGGGTTACAGCCAGTAGTATGATGGTAAATTTTTAGTGGTTGGCTTTGCCCCTGAATAAAAGCCCCTAATGTTAGTGTTTCCTGATTTCCATGGTATAAATACACTTGGCCAATTTGAAGCTACCATCCTGATGTCACTGAATGTTAACTGGGAAGAAATGACACAGTCGGCTTTCTCTAGAGCCATTAGGAGCCAGCTTCATGACACCACTGGCTATAACACATAGTGTAAAATAAATATGAATTTATGTTTGTTACAAGTAAGTTAATTTGCTCATTTGAACTGCAAATCACCTAATTTGTTAAGTGTCCCAAACAATGTCTGATATATAGCAGATATTAAATTTGTATTTGTTAGAAGAATGAGTTGCTTTATTTTGACAGATATAAAAGAGTATTTGTATCTCCCCAAGTTTGTTTCTTTTTCAGTCCAATTTTTCACATAAGGACTGTAATTTCATACCTGATTATCACAGGGATTTTTTCTATTCATAAACTCAAAATTGAAGAGAAAATACTTTGCTTTATTTATATATCATGATGCCTACTACATCACGTATTCATCACTTAAATTGTTTTCTAAGAGTTTTAGCCTAAAACCTATAAAAATGAAAACAAATTATTATTTAAAAACTATAGTTACATTTCAGACAATTCCTTGAAGAAAAGAAAGCTTAAAAAAATAAGTTACAAATGATTGATTATATTTCATATTCTTTTCAAGGAACTTTCTTTAGTCTTTCTATAAATCATTAATATTTGATCCAGAATTTGGATATTGGGGCATAGAATTTTTTTTAGCAACTCCTTTGAACTCAAAACCAATGTGCAGTTAAAATAAAGACTCTGAAATTATGAAAACAGAAGAGCTGATCAGTAACAACTTTGGGCATTGAGAATATCAGTAAACATTTATTCAACATAGAGTATGCTAAGATCTAGAAGATACTCCAGGAACTGTGTATCCACTAACTGCCCACTCTGCTAGATACCAGGGATTTCTAGATAAAAGGCTTTAAAGAAATGTATAACTCAATGGGAAGACAGATAACAAAAGACAGCTGTAATACAGTGTGATAGGTGCTATGTTAGAGTTATAAGTTACATTGGAAGCATAGAGATGGTGACATTTAAATGTTCAGGGGAGGGGCGCCTGGGTGGCTTAGTCAGTTAAGCGTCTGACTTTGGCTCAAGTCATGGTCTTATGGTTTGTGCTTTTGATCCTTTCTCTCTCTCTCTCTCTCTCTCTCTCTCTCTCTCTCTCTCTCTCTTTGCCCTTCCCCTGCACTAGCTCTCCCTCTCTCAAAAAATAAACAAACATTTAAAAGAATTCTTCTCTCTCATTTTCTCTCTCTTTATGCCTATATTTCTAAAAAAAAATAAAAAATAAAATAAATGCCCAGAGGAGTCTAAGAACACCACCTAGAAGAGGACATGCTTTGACTGCTTAGAGTTTTATTTCTGTCTCTGCAATAATATAGCCTTGGATAAATCAGTGAGCCTGATTTTGGAGGTCTCTCCTGGCTCTGATAATGATTCTGTGACTTGAATGTAACTTTCTAAAATATGCCTTTTGTTTTCAATGGAACCTCACCTATATTTATCATGACATTTAGTTTTAGTTTCAGTATCCTTTTTTTCTAAATTATGCCGGATTTGCATGAACAGTTACTCTGCTTTCCTGCTTCGATTCTTCACTTGAATGATAATATGGAGTTTTTGAAAATCAGTGTAATAATGGCCGTAAGTGCTGTCTTTCCCCAAGTTTGGTTTCTAAGAAATAAAGTTATCTAATAATAATTTACAGTAAGTGCATAGTTATGTTTTCATGTACTTAATTATCAATATTAACAGTTTATTAGCTTATTCAGTTATTCAGTAAGAAACCATCAGAAGCTATCTCAGCTGGAATAAGGTATTGCTCTTGTAATCTGACAAAAGATAAGGAGACTCTATTGTCAGCCTTGTAGATTCAGCTGTTTATAAGCTTTTGTTACAATATCACATTACTTCTCACTATTTCAGATGGGTTTATGTCTCAGAACAATTCTTGCCAATTAATATGGGAAAACTATGGAGATTTCTAGATGTAGTTGGCAGTCTTTACACAATTACCTCACATAGACAGCTGTATCTAATCTTCAGTCAGTTATACGTTTTCTAGAGTATTGGCTCTGATTTTTCCTTTGCTGTAGGGCATCTTCTTGTTGTCTAGAAGTAGTTAAATATGGAGTTTTAATACATTTTGCCCCTTTCTTTCTTTAGTTTGCACATCATTATTTCTCATGACTCATAAAGTTGTTTCTGAAGCTCATGGAGATTATATTTATTCAGCATAAAAAAAAGTTCTCCTTGTGCTCATGGTAAATAAAAGAAGTCAAGAATGTGATTAAATCTAAAATAGAAAATTAATATTCTACTTGAAAGAGTAAAGAGAAATAGTTTATGTTTCAAATATTAAGTAATACGAAATCAAAACTAATAGAAATTGTTATCAGAAAGTTGACTATCAAACTAATATAAAACAGGCTTTAAAAAAAACTAGTTTACATTTTGCTAGTTTTATATAAAAATTTGGATTTGTATACCATACAGCACATGATCTTGAAAAATATTTTGCTATAAATAAGTATTCTCACATTTCTTTTTCCCTTGGTAAATAAATTATAAGCAAGTCGTCTAAATTTGTTTCATCATTGGTCTGGCACAATGAGCGAAATTCTCATTGGAATGAAGTCACAACATGATTCATAATGTTAGTGTAAAGACTGTCTCATTGACTTAATGTTTCAGATGTTCCATATGTATCTCAGTGTAAACTCCTTTTTCAAAATTGATAAAAGACTGGGAATGAGTCCAACAAGAACAGCCGAGGAAACTTGTCAGTCACGGTAAGAAGCGGTATTGGGGAGCTACTATCGCAGTTTTGCCAGACCAATGGAGCATTTTCTCTCAGCACCTAGACTCTGTCATTCTTATTGTCATACACAAAAATACCAGGACAGTTATGTAGCAGGAGTCATTAAGAAACAACATCTTACCACAGATATGACTACCAAGGTAATAGATACATTTTAAACTAGCTGTTTATTTTCTGTTGTATGTACACTATAATTTACATATTCCCTTGAGATTACATTCCTAGCTGCACCCTTAACGAAAGGATAAATGAAATATGAGTACGTTGCTTATATAATGGAACTAGAAGTAGAGATGAGATGCATGCAGAAAGAAGGATGTTATAAATAGGGCTACACTTGGCATGGTCTAGAGAGAAATGAGAAATAATTAATGACTCTTTTATCATTGACTAACTAACTGTGCTTTGGAATAGCCTGTGTAGAAAAAGCCCATACGTGGAATATATATCTTACTGACTTAAACTGAAGGTATGTTCTAGTGAAGGCAGAAGAAGACCAGTAGGGGCTCAATACGTATTTATGGAATATATGAATTAATTAACATGAACATATGATTGTGCTATGATTTTCTTTAAATGTCTTGGATTCTAGGATCTTTCTCTAGTATCTCCTTTACAACTTGAATCATTTTTGATAGCCACACATAAATTCTATCTTTTTAAGTTACCAAATTTTTATACTCATACGTATTCTAATCATTTCAAGAGAATAGAGCAATTTTTAAGATTTACCTACTTTTTTTTTTTTACATATTTATTTTTAGAGAGAGAGAGTGCAAATGGGGAGGGAGCAGAAAGAGAGGGAGAGAGAATCCCAAGCAGGCCCAGTGCTGCCAGCAGGGAGCCTGATGCAGGGCTTCATCCCACAAACCATGAGATCGTGACCTAAGCCAAAATGAAGAGTCAGACGCTTAAACAGCTGAGCCATCCAGGCACCCCAGAGTTTACCTACTTTCAAATTATCTAGCTATTTCTTTTCTAGTTGTACTGTTTTGACTTTATTCTTCAACTTATTATATTTGCTATTGTTGACGAGTATAGGTCTGATTTACATAGTCATTTATTTATATTTATATATTTATATATTATAAAATATATATTTATATTTTATAATATAATATAAAATACATATTTTATAGTATATATAATATATAAATATATATTTTATAATATATAAATACATAATTTATAAAAATATATAAATATATTAAATATATTTATATATTTATATATATTCTTTTAGTTTTAATATACTCAACAACTGGTAATATATAAATGCTTCAGAAATCTGGGCAGTTTAGTGATCTGGGGGAGATTAAAAAAAGGGCTGCATGGGCAAGGAGGGGAGGGACCCCCTCCTGCGGAAAGACAAAGGGAAGAGAAAGAGTGGCTAAGGAAGTGCAGGACCATATCTGGACAGGAGAAAGACCTCGGACTGAGACTGAGAGGAATCCGATCTCTAACTTTCTTGGGACTGGGGCCAGCTCCCTGTTCGCGCACCTGGGGAGGAGGGGAGCCAGGCCTGGGTGTGGTGGTAGGTCAGAGTCTCAGTCCACAGCTGGAGGAAGTGGTTCCCTCCATGGAGGGCTGCATGCTAATACAGAACCGGCCTGCTTCCACCACCCCTGGGCTCAGGGACATAGTGGCTGGGCGGAAGGTGCAGACTGCAGGAGGAAAACGCCGCGTTTCCCTGGAGTGCTGTGGGAAAAAAACAGGCTGCCTGCGTCCGCCACCTGGGGGCTCACAGCAAGGGCAGCGGCTCAGTCGCAGTAGGAGAAGGTGGTCCTCCCTGAAGTGCTGTGGCACAGACAAAGCCAGCCGGGACCACGTATGGCGGCACTGAGAGGCGCTTCCCCAGGGCCAGAGCACACAGGGAGTGGGACTTTGAATCCTAGCCAAGTGCAGGGTCACGGGTGTTGGCGGAGCGAGAAGGACCATCCTGTTTGCGCCCACGGCACAAGGAGGAAAACTCAAACTGAGTCCACTGGTCTGGCTTCGTGGGGAAGAGACTGGGGGATCACCATCTCCCCCCCCTCCCCCCCCCCCCCACCACCACTGCCACCACCAAGACTGGGCCTCAGGGATCACTCCTGGGGCCCTAGTGGAAGTGGGTTCAGATTACGCCAAACCACACCCCCTTGCACTGGGTAACTGTATCCACCAGAGCAGCACAGACCCTGTGGACAGCTACTACCTACAAGTGCTGCAGCATTGCCTGGATTAACACTAGGTCAATTCTGGATACATAGATATATTCTCCTTCCCACCCCCCATTTCTCCTCCTTATCTCTTCCCTCCCCTAGGCTGGTTACTCCGGTCATTGGTCTGTCTAAACAGACATATTTAATCCATTATCTTGATACATTTTCTACACCTCCTTCTTTACACTCCTCTCTCTCTCTCTCTCTGAAATAATCAAGCCATATAGTTTCTCTGTCTGGGTAACTTTATCTTTGTTTCATTTTCCCCACCTCCTTTATTTTCCTTTCTCTCTCTCTGGATTAAGCCTTTTAGTCTACCTGCCTAACCAATGTTTATTTTTTCCTCCCCCCCCACTCCTGTCATTTCTCTCTTTGTATGTGCTCTTCCATCAGCACCGCCTCCACCCTCTTCTTTACTTGTAGTCAGTGTTTTTGGGTTTTTTGTTTTTAGTCTTTAGGTTTTTGTTTATGTTTGTGTGTTTGCATGTTTTTGTCTCCCCTTTGTCTGTTTTCCTTTACAGGGCTACTCCAAGGAACAAATCAAAGCACATCTGGTGGAGGGTCCAAAATATTACTACGAGTAGGGTAATAAAATAACCAAAGTCACAACAGAGAGCAAGTAACAGTCCCGGAAAAAACACTTCCTGAAGGGCCAGGCCCTGGACAGTGTATGACCCTCCTTTAATAAAGCAGTGCTCGCATGTGCAGAGCATACAACAAGCTTTTAAAATGCATTAGGGACAGAAAAATAGCCAAATTGATGAAACGGAAGATTTCTTCTCAAAAGAAATTCCAGGAAGTAGCAACAGCTAATGACTTGATCCAAACGAATTTAAGCAATATAACAGAACAAGAATTTAAAAGAATAGTCATAAAATAATCGCTGGGCTTCAAAAAAGCATAGAGGACAGCAGAGAATCTATTGCTACAGAGATCAAGGGATTAAAAAATAGTCATGATGAATTAAAAATGCTATAAATGAGGTGGAAAATAAAATGGAGGCGGCTACAGCACAGATTGAAGAGGCAGAAGAGAGAATATGTGAATTAGAAGATAAAATTATGGAAAAAGAGGAAGCTGAGAAAAAGATTAAAAAATCCAGTGTGAGGGAGTGTGAGGGAAGAATTAAAGAGATAAGTGTTGCAATCAGATGGAACAATATCCATATCATAGGAATTCCAGAAGAAGAAGAGAGAGAGAAGGACTGAAGGTGTACTTGAACTTCCCTGATCTGGGGAAGGAAACAGGCATTGAAATCCAAGAGGCACAGAGAACTCCCTTCAGACATAACTTGAGTCAATCTTCTGCACAACATATCATAACAAAACTGGCAAAATATAAGGATAAAGAGAGAATTCTGAAAGCAGCTAGGGATAAGTGGGCCTTAACATACAAAGGTAGACACATAAGGGTAGTAGCAGACCTATCTACTGAACTTGGCAGGCCAGAAAGGAATGGCAGGAAATCTTCAATGTGAGGAATAGAATATGCAGCCAAGAATCCTTTACCCAGCAAGTCTGTCATTCAGAATAGGAGAGATAAAGGTTTTCCCAAACAAACAAAAACTGAAGGAATTCATCACCACTAAACGAGCCCTACAAGAGATCCTAAAGGAGATTCTGTGAGTGAAATGTTGCAAGGACCACAAAGTACCAAAGATACCACTACAAGCATGAAACCTACAGATATCACAATGACTCTAAACTCATATCTTTCAATAATAACACTGAATGTAAATGGACTAAATGCTCCAACAAAAAGACATAGGGTATCAGAATGGATTTAAAAAAAAAAAAAGACTCATCTATCTGCTGTCTATAAGAGACTCATTTTAGACCTGAGGCCACCTTCAGATTGAAAGTGAGGGGATGGAGAACTATCTATCATACTACTGGAAGTCAAAAGAAGCTGGAGTAGCCATACTTATATCTGACAAACTAGACTTGAAATTAAAGGTTGTAACAATAGATGAAGAAGGGCATTATATAATAATTACAGGGTCTATCCATCAGGAAGAGCTAACAATTATAAATGTCTATGCACCGAATACAGGAGCCCCCAAATATATAAAACAATTACTCACAAACATAAGCAACCTTATTGATAAGAATGTGATAATTGCAGGAGACTTTAATACTCCACTTACAGTAATGGGTAGATCATCTAGACAGAGAATAAATAAAGAAACAAGGGTCCTGAGTGATATGTTGGATCAGATGGACTTGACAGATACATTTAGAACTCTGCATCCCAAAGCGACAGAATATACTTTCTTCTCAAGTGCACATGGAACATTCTTCAAGATAGATCACATACTGGGTCACAAAACAGCTCTTCATAAGTATAAAGAATTGCGATCATACCATGCACACTTTCAGACCACAATGCTATGAAACTTGAAATCAACCACAGGAAAGTCTGGAAAACCTCTAAAAGCATGGAGGTTAAAGAACACCCTACTAAAGAAAGAATGGGTCACCCAGGGAATTAGAGAAGAAATATATGGAAATATATTTGGAAAAATATATGGAAACAAATGAAAATGAAAATACAACAATCCAAATGCTTTGGGATGCAGCAAAGGCAGTCCTGAGAGGAAAATACATTGCAATTAAGGCCTAACTCAAGAAACAAGAAAAATCCCAAATACAAAATCTAACAGCACACCTAAAGGAACTAGAAGCAGAACAGCAAAGACACCCCAACCCAGCAGAAGAAGAGAAATAATAAAGATAACAGCAGAAATAAACAATTAGAATCAAAAAAACAGTAGAACAGATCAAGGAAACCAAGAGTGGGTTTTTTGAAAAAATAAACAAAATTGATAAACCACTAGCCAGGCTTCTCAAAAAGAAAGGGGAGATCACCCAAATAGATAAAATCATGAATGAAAATGGAATTATTACAACTAATACCTCAGAAATACAAGCAGTTATCAGGGAATACTATGAAAAATCATATGCCAACAAGCTGGACAACCTGGAAGAAATGGGCAAATTCCTAAACACCCACACACTTCCAAAACTCAAGCAGAAAGAAATAGAAAATTTGAACAGACCCATAACCAGTGAAGAAATTGAATCAGTTATCAAAAATCTCCCAACAAATAAGAGTCCGGGACCAGATGGTTTCCCAGGGGAATTCTACCAGACATTTAAAGCAGAGATAATACCTATCCTTCTCAAGCTGTTCCAAAAAATAGAAAGGGAAGGAAAACTTCCAGACTCATTCTGGGAAGCGAGCATTACTTTGATTCACAAACCAGACAGAGACCCAGCAAAAAAAGAACTACAGGCCAATATCCCTGATGAATATGGATGCAAAAATTCTCAACAAGTACTAGCAAATCGAATTCAACAGCATATAAAAAGTATTACTCACCATGATCAAGTGGGATTCATTCCTGGGCTGCAGGGCTGGTTCAATATTCCCAAATCAATCAACATGATACATCACATTAATAAAAGAAAAGATAAGAACTATATGATCCTGTCAATTGATGCAGAAAAAGCATTTGACAAAATTCAGCATCCTTTCTTAATAAAAACCCTCAAGAAAGTTGGTATAGAAGAAACATACTTAAACATCATAAAAGCCACTTATGAAAAGCCCACAGCTAATATCACCCTCAAAACTGAGAGCTTTCCCTCTGAGATCAGGAGCATGACAGGGATGTCCACTCTCACTGCTGTTGTTTAACATAATGTTGGAAGTGCTAGCATCAGCAATCAGACAACAAAAGGAAATCAAAGGCATCAAAATTGACAAAGATGAAGTCAAGCTTTCACTTTTTGCAGATGACATGATACTATACATGGAAAACCCGATAGACTCCACCAAAAGTCTGCTAGAACTGATTCATGAATTCAGCAAAGTCGCAGGATACAAAATTAATGTACAGAAATCAGTTGCATTCTTATACACTAATAATGAAGCAACAGAAAGAAATGAAGAAACTGATCCCATTCACAGTTGCACCAAGAATTATAAAATACCTAGGAATAAACCTAACCAAAGATGTAAAAGATCTTTATGCTGAAAACTATAGAAAGCTTATGAAGGAAATTGAAGAAGATACAAAGAAATGGAAAAATATTCCGTGCTCATGAATTGGAAGAATAAATATTGGTAAAATGTCAATGCTACCTAAGGCTATCTACACATTCAATGCAATCCCAATCAAAATTGCACCAGCATTCTTCTCGAAGCTAGAAAAGCAATCCTAAAATTTGTATGGTAGCCAAAGTAATATTGAAGAAGAAAACCAAACCGGGAGGCATCACAATCCCAGACTTTAACCTCTACTACAAAGCTGTAATCATCAAGACAGTATGGTATTGTCACAAAAACAGACACATAGAATAGAGACTCCAGAATTGGACCTACAAATGTATGGCCAACTAATCTTTGGCAAAGCAGGAAAGAATATCTGATGGAAAAAAGATGGTCTCTTTAACAAATGGTGCTGGGAGAACTGGACAGCAACATGCAGAATACACCATTCACAAAGATAAACTCAAAATGGGTGAAGGACCTGAATGTAAGACAGGAAACTATCAAAACGCTAGAGGAGAAAGCAGGAAAAAAACCTCTCTGACCTCAGCCACAGCAATTTTTTACTTGACACATCTCCAAAGGCAAGGGAATTAAAAGCAAAAATGAACTATTGTGACCTCATCAATATAAAAAGCTTCTGCACTGCAAAGGAAACAATCAACAAAACTAAAAGGCAACCGATGGAATGGGAAAAGATATTTGCAACTGACGTATTGGATAAAGGGCTAGTATCCAAAATCTATAAAGAACTCACCAAACTCCACACCCAAAAAACAAATAATCTGGTGAAGAACTGGGCAGAAGACCTAAATAGACACTTTTCTAAAGAAGACATTCAGATGGCCAACAGGCACATGAAAAGATCTGCTCAACGTCACTCCTCATCAGGGAAATACAAATCAAAACCACACTGAGATACCACCTCTTGCCGGTCAGAGTGGCTAAAATAACAAACCGGGAGACTATAGATGCTGGAGAGGATGTGGAGAAACGGGAACCCTCTTGCACTGTTGGTCAGGAATGCAAACTGGTGCAGCCACTCTGGAAAACAGTGTGGAGGTTCCTCAAAAAATTAAAAATAGATCTACCCTATGACCCAGCAATAGCACTGCTAGGAATTTACCCAGGGAATACAGGAGTGCTGATGCATAGGAGCACTTGTACCCCAATGTTTATAGCAGCACTTTCAACAGTAGCCAAATTATGGAAAGAGCCTAAATGTCCATCAACTGATGAATGGATAAAGAACATGTAGTTTATATATACAATGGAATACTACTTGGTAATGAGAAAGAATGAAATATAGCCTTTTGTAGCAACGTGGATGAAACTGGAGAGTGTTATGATAAGTGAAATAAGTCAGGCAGAGAAAGACAGATACCATATGTTTTCACTCATATGTGGATTCTGAGCAACTCAACAGAAGACCAGGGGGGAGGGGAAGAGGGGGGAGGAAGTTACAGAGAGGGAAGGAGGCAAACCATAAGAGACTCTTAAATACTGAGAACAAACTGAGGGTTGATGGGGGGCGGGGTGGGGAGGAAGGGAAAGGGGGTGATGGTCATTGAGGAGGGCACCTGTTGGGATGAGCGCTGGGTGTTGTACGGAAACCAATTTAACAACAAATTTGATTTAAAAAAAATAGAGAAAGAACATCTACAAAAAAAAAAAATCTGGGCAGTTTAATATAATTTTAATACGTCTTTTATCTTTAGGTAATATTTTGAATACCATATTCACTTAACCTCATTTAAAAGTTGAAATGAAAATTAAGAAATTTTCATAGAATTGTCCTATAGCCTCTATGCTAATTTCAACCTATAAAACTCTGTTAGAAATAAGTTCCTAAATTTTTACAACTAAAATCCAAACATTATCTTTACTTGAGAGTGTATCAGTCTCTACATGGCAAGTCTTCAGATTCCCTTGAAGAATACTTTTAAGGAAGCCTAAGAAGTCTTAGTCCATCCTTGAAGAGAATGACATGGAACAGAAACTAAATTTAAAAACAGATAAAAGGGCTGGTAAATGATGTGTAGTTGACCTATGTTAAAGTAACAATATTTTGTGAAAAACATTAAGATACCTATCAACCTATATTTTATCTTTATTATAAACATTATAAAAATGATATAGATGCATGTCACACAAAAAATAAGCTTAATAATTGAACTGAATGCATTCAAAATATTAAGCAACATTTTTTATATATTTGCTTTTAGCATCAGTAGTACATAAATATATTATCATTATAAAACAAATTCTAAAAGTATACAAATATGTAGTAAAAAGTGAAAGTCTTTGTTCAGTGTCACTACCCACAATGATAATCCCTTCTCGTGCTTCTGTATTTGTACATGGGCAGATACATATACATATGTACAAATATCTTGGGTTTTTCTGAGGAAAGGAATCATTTGGATGTAATCATTCATCCATTCATCTATCCATTCTCTCCACAAATATTTATTGTGTGTCTACAGTGTGCCATGTACTTTTCTGGAAGCTACAGAGATTGAAGGGGAAAAAAAGCTCCTGCTTGCAGGTCATTTAATATATATATATTGTATATCAGATGGTGATAAGTGCTATTAAGAAAATTAAAGCAAAGTGAGTAAGAGTGGGATGAGGAGGGATGGTATTTTATATAGAGTAGCCAGGGAAGGCTTTTTTAGGATACATGTATGTAGACAGTTGAAAGATGATGGAAGAAACCATGCAGTTATCTTGGAGGAAGAGTGTTCCAGGAAGAGGGAACAGCATGTAAAAAGCCCAAGGCAGGAGCTTGCTTGCTACTTCAAGGAACACCAAAAAGACCAATACGACTGAAACATAGTTAAAGGCCAAAGCACAGTGATCATTTAGGAAGCTATAATTCAAGTGAGCAATAAACTAGGTGAGAGATAATGGTAGTTTAGGTCAGAGGGGAAGATTAGGAAGAAATTATTAAATTTTGGATATAGTTTTAAAGTATTGTCAGCAGAATTATTGACAGTGGAGGTGTGGGAAAGAATGGAAAAAAAGGGCATACCTCAAAAGTATTTGAACTGAAACAGTGGAAAGGTGGAGTTGTCATTTAGTGAACTGGATATGACTGCAGAAAGAGTAAAATTGAGAGGGAAGTTGTTTGGGATAGGTTGAGTTTGACATGCCTCTTAGAAATTCAAGTGCAGAAGTTGCGTTATGAATTGGATAGATAATTCTGGATTCCTGAGGACAAATATGGGTCAAATGTAAAAAATGTGCGAGTTATTAACATATAGATAGTCTGAATGAGATCACTTAGGGAATAGAAATGATGAAGAAGTACAGAGACTGAACCCAAGCACATTCCAGAGGAGGTTGGGAAGATAAGAAAGACGAGCAAGAAGGTGTGATTAAAAAAAAAAAAGAAGAACAATATAGTTTTGCCCTTTTACTTAGCAACATATCTTGGAGCTCTTTTCATACATTTGTTTTACACACTACAAAGTATTCCATGGAATGGACATATCATATTCTACTTAGCTTCTCCTGTATTGGTTAACATTTGTTTTATAATTTTCTCCTCTTTTATAGTTATAGTTTTTGTTTTACCTAGTTCCATAATCTATCTGGGTTTATTTTGTATGTATGATTCAAGAAATGTCTGTAATCTTATAGTTTTCTAAATGCTATTTATTGAATAATCCATGCTTTGCCACACTGATATAAAATGACACCTTTATCGTATAATGTATTTATGAGTTCTCTTCTAGTCCCTTCATCGGTTGATTCGTCTGATAATACTATTCTTCCTTAATTAATATAGTTTATTGGAACCTTTGAAATCTGCTAGAAGTCCCCCAAAGTTCTCATTTTTTTCAGAGTTTTCTTAGCTAACCTCATGCATTTTTTCTTTCAAAAGGGTTTGACTTTATGTATTTTTAAAAGTTACAATTTTACTTAATTGCTCTCTCAATGAAAAGACATACAAATACAATTTTACTCATTTTAGAGACCAAGTACAGGATTACTGAATGAGTTTCACAAAAGAAGAGATTTTAGTTAAGCAAGGATTGATGACAGCAGTCTAGCCATTATCTGGGGTTGTCAATTACAGATGGCATGGCAGTGCACACTCCATGAACAATACCAGCTAGGAAAGTCGAACAATAGGCATCTTTGTTTCATATTTTACTAGAGCTCTTTGTCATATTTGTAGTATGGATGCAAAAAAAAAAAACATAGGAAGGAGATAGTTAATATTAAAAGTACATATGAAATATTAGCAATTTGGGCCACTTCAACGTTTGGAGAAGAAATATTTTATTTATCCAAACAGCTTGCTCAAGGAGAATCAAAATGCTGATCACATCAAACATTTAATAAGGCTTAAGTAGAAAAATTTACTTAAGTCTTTCATTTAGGATTAAAGTATGTGTAGTTTATAATGCAAATTTATATGGAAAGTTGCAAAATGTTTTGTGCTTAGAAAAAATGATTTTAAAATTATTTCATTTTCTTTATAATATATGGGCATAATAAACTTTGCTGACCAAATTCAAAGTAAAAGCTGATTTAGATGATTCATGTATTGAATGGGTTTTAAATTAGATTGTTAGGATCCATGAAAAAATCTGTTGGGATTTTAATTGTCGTGCATTGAATTTAAAGATCATTATGGAGAGAATTGATGTCTTTAGGATGTCAATTTCTCCTCTCTGGGGTGTAAATTGTATCTTCATTTATATGTTGTTGTTTCAGGTAGTCATGTTAATCTTGCCCAGTTTTAGTTTGGTTTACTCCAGGATTTTGTAATTTTTTTTCATTCATATAAGAAATACTTATTGGGTGTCTATCACATGCTAGTCACTATCCTAAGTACTAGGGATACAAGATTGAACAAAACAAAGCCCCCGCCCTTATCAAGCTTATATTCTAATAAGGCATCAGCAATTGGAAAACAAATAAGTAGAAATGTAATGTCAGGTTATGAACAGTAAAAGAAACTACACAGGAGAGAGGAGGGTGAGGTATCAAAGCACAATTTTTCAAAAATCACTTACCTTATGTATTCTCCCCCCAACCCCCCCCCCCCCCCTCCGCCCCGCCGCCCAGTCACTTCATTTTACTACTTCGCACTTTCAGTAAGAACATCAAGGTGCAAACAGGGCTTATTTCACATTAGTATATTAACTGGTTGTTTTGTCAAATAAACGCAATTCTCTTTAAATAACCATCTCCTCACTTCACGGCCAGTCCAGAAGCAAATGAGAGCAAATTTTAGTGCCTCTAGGGGGTATATCACCAATTAGGCATGAAACTTAAAGGGAAGAGGTCAGGGTGAGGGGCTGGTAAGAGGCCATGGTCAGCACACAGGCTCAGGCCAGGCCCCAGGGGTCAGGAGCCTTTGTTCCAGCCCATCCAGCAGTCCTCAGATGTCATAGTGGGATGAACATTCATTCTCCAGTTCCAGTCTGGGAAGTTCCTTCTAGAGGGAAAAGCAAGAAGGCAAAGAGAAACAAATGCCAAAAGCACTAGGAGGGAAGCAGTGGGCTCCCTCCCTGTTGCTGCGGCCTGGCATTGATGGCACCCACCGCCTGGAAGCTCGTGTTAAAGTTCCAAAAGTCACAATGCAGTGGCAACAGATGACCAAGGACAGGTCAGGGAGGGGAAGGTGAGTGTGATGGGCTGGAGGCAGGCTGGGATAGGAATGAGGGCTGACAGTCCACTGAAAAGGTGGCCTTTCACGGTTAGGCACAGACCAGAGTGGAGGGAATGTGAAGGGGGCCTGGCAGAGCCCCTCAGGAAGACATATGAGGCTGATCTGGGGGAGCTCACAAGGCTGAATATAACGTAGATCCTCAAACGAGGGAGCTGTACTGAGTAGACAAGGTGGCCAGAAAGTCCCTCTGTGAGTAGAAGCTACCAGAGCAAGACAGGAACGAGATGATCACCCATGCTCCTGAGGAGAGCACCAGGGATGGTGAGAGGGAAGTGCATCCAAGCAGCGCCGTGGGCTCTGGGCTAGCTTGAGAAGCTGGGAGGCATGGCTTCTGAGTCAGGGGCCCCCTTTCCCTCAACACCAGTCCCTAGGAAGTGGTTTATAATCAGACCTGAAGGAAGAACAAGGCCCTTCCGTCACCTCTCACTCCCAAGGGGAAGGAAGGGTAGGGAAGAGTGAGCAGGGGTGGGAGGCAGGAGCAGGAAGGGTATGCTGGTTCTTCTTCCATGGGGAGACTGGTAGTAGGAAGGTGGCCGAAGCTGGTTCGTGGGAGTGTAGACATCATGTGGGTTACCCAGATTGTAATAGTCTCTGGTAGCCGCTTCTGCAGCTTTACCTTCAGCTCCAGGAGTGGAGGGGACTTCAGGGATGCTGACTGGAGGTTCCATGGGCCTAGGATGGGGCACATAACCTATGACCCCATCCATCATAGGAGGTCCTGGAACCTCAAGTGGGGGCAGTGGATACATTCCATTGACAGGGGAAAGACCTAGGTCCCACTGAGCATGTAAGGAATACCCATAGACTCTATTTTGGGGGCTTCACCTTGGGAGGCTTGAGATGCCACTTGCAGTATCTGTTGTCCAAACATGATGGCACTCCCTACCATAAAGGTCAACTTGTGTGTCGCAGAGCCTTCCCAGCCACCTCCTGCTCCAGCCTTCACTGTCCTCTTGATGTAGTTTGCACCAAACACAGGCTGCTTGATCTCACAGTCCTTCATCAGATAAAACAGCACCATGAAGGACTTCTTGGTCTCTTTGAAGGCCACAGGCACCTTCTTCATGTCTTTGAATGTAAGTTCCACACAGTATTAAAACATTAGGATGCTCTCAGTGTTGTTGACGATCATTCTGCCACCCTGCGAGTGATTCTTGTTGAGTACCATAGTCTCTCGGAAAAGGCCCATATGTTTTTTTCTATCCTACCCCCCAACCTTTTATGTATTTCAGTAATGGTTATTGTGATTTTAAATAAGATTCTAAAACCCTCTATTTAGGGAGGTGTAATGTAAATTAAGATTATTAACTTAGGTGACAAAAATTTATATATTTAAAAGCATAACACCTGTTTCTTTTTCCCAGATAAAATCATTCCACTCAAATTTCATTTAGGTTTAAAGAAACTTAAAAAGAATATCTCTTTTTCCAAAATATAATGAGGGCATGTATATAATACTGGTTCATCTATATAATTGTTTTTATTCAATTCAACAAAGTTCTGTAGGAGACACTAGATGATGTCAGATAAGTGAGACACTCTCTTTCCCCTTAGGGAAGCTGGTGATCTAGTGAGGAATTAAGAAGCAATTACAAAGAACTTTCATGCATATCTGAGAGTGATATATTCCTGGCCCATAGACCTTAATCAACTATGACTGTGAATTATTTTAAAAAATGGATGAAAGAAGTGATAAATGATGGATGTATAAACCAAATACTGTTAAGACTAGAAGAGAGAATAATTTTTCATAACTAAGGGATAAGAGAAAGCTTTTTAAAAGAGGCAATGTTTGGTCTTCATTTAGAAAAATGACTGAGATAGGAAAGGACATTTTGAGACCTTTTGGAGAAGAAACATAGAGGCAGAAACTGTCGCTTTTTCTGAGTGAAATAAGTCCATGTAGATGTGTATCTGAGAATGAGTTGAGGGTGATGGTATTAGAAACTGAAAATATGGTCAAAAGCAAATTAGGACCAGATATTGAGAGCCAGGAATGCTGTTCTGAGGTGTCAGAATATTATTCAGTGGGAAACAAAATACGTTTTGTTCCATAAAAATATCTCTTGTGTAGTGATTTAATGCAAAGGAGTTGCATATACTCATCTACATTTCTGAAAGGTAGTGATTTGGGGATGTATAGAGGATAGATTGACATGGAGCTAGATCAGGGACAGGGAGACTATTTAGGAAATAGTTATAAAAGTTCACATCAAGAATACATTGGATACGGGGGTGGCTGGGTGGCTCAATCATTTGAGCATCCAGCTCTTGATTTCAGCTCAGGTTGTGATCCCAGGGTCATGAGATCAAGCCCTGTGTCAGCATGGAGACTGCTTAAGATTCTGTCTCCCTCTGCCCCTCTCCCTCACTCATGCTCTCTCTCTCTCTCTCTGTCTAAAATGAAAAAAAAAAAAAAAGAATACATTGGATGAGAATAGAAGGAGGAGAATAAATAATAAACAATCTAAGTAAGTAAATTAAATACAGGGTCAGGAGAAACTTCATTAAAAGGTGAGATTTTAGCAAAGACATGAAAAAGGTAAGTGAGTCACCAAGTGAGTAGCTGGGGGAAAATCATTCCACACAAGTGGAATAAACTGACATATTTGACGAATAGTAAGAACCCAGAGCGGACATGAGGAAGACCAGTAGGAGAGGAGCTCAGGGAGGCAATAGCTCTGGGTGGAGAGTATCGATCACGTAGAGCTGCATAGGATATTACAAGTCTTATTCTAAGTGAAATGGGTGTCGGTCAGGAAGTTAACAGTAAGTAGATGTAGGGTTTGCATCATTGGAATAATTTGAAATGAGTTTACTTACAAAGGGGCTATTTACAAGATATAGGTGTAGGAGAATCATAGGGTATAGTGTGGA
The DNA here is from genome assembly GCF_022837055.1 of Prionailurus viverrinus. Lineage (NCBI taxonomy): Eukaryota > Metazoa > Chordata > Mammalia > Carnivora > Felidae > Prionailurus > Prionailurus viverrinus. The sequence continues at coordinate 102,578,580 of NC_062567.1, forward strand.
AATCTCTGGCTTACCATAGAAAATTCCAAAGCTTTGAGATAGGTATTTTACCAGTTTAGAGAACTGAAAGTGGAACAAAAGGCTGAAACAGAGAACAAGGTATGAAATGAAGCTGGAGAGGTAGGCACAAGCAGATCACGTTAAGGAACAGAGTCTTAATGTTTTTTTGTTTTTCGTGTTTTTTTTAAGTTTCTAGTTAAAAATCCCCGTTAGTTAACGTACAATGTAATATTAGTTTCAGGTGTACAATATAATGATTCAAACTTCCATACATCACCTGATGCTCATCAAAACAAGTGCTCTCCTTAATCCCTGTCACCTATTTCACCTATCCTCCCACTCATCTCCCCTCTGGTGACCATCAGTTTGTTCTCTATTGTTAAGTGTCTGTTTCTTGGTTTTTAATCTTGAAAGGAAAAGAAGGATCTATTAAGCGGGGAAGGGAACTGATGAAGTTTATATTTTAAAATATCACTTTGCAGTATTAAAACTGAAATAGGAGCAAGAGTGGGTGTTGGTAACCAATCAAGAGGCTTTCATAGCAGTGCAGGTAGTTTGGGATGGTGGAAATAGAGAATATTAATGGATTTGAGAAACATTTAGGAGAAAAATAAACTGGAATTTCTAAAACATGCTATATATGGGAAAGTGAAAAGATTCCTGAGCTTTTTGACTCATGTAAATGAGTAAATGTTGATGCTAGTCACCGAAATAGGAAACTTTAGGACATCTGGTTTTATGTCATTCAGTTATTTAGATTTTGGACATGTTGATTATCAAGTGCCAATGAAATATCCATTTGGAGTTGGTGGTTAGGCTATTGGTGATCAGCATTAGATCTTAGAGAAGAGGTTGAAGATATAATTTAGGAATTGGAGTAGGTTGAATAGTGTCTCCCAAAAAGTCGTGTCAACTCAGAACCTCAGAATGTGACCTCATTTAGGTATAGGGTATTTATAGATGTAACTAGTTAACATGAGGTCATACTGGAATAAGGTGGACCCTAAATCCAATAGTTAGTGTCCTCATAAGAAGAGGAGAGGATACACAGAGATCCAGAGGGACAACAGAGGCAGAAACTGCAGTGGTACAGCCACAAGCCCTGAAATGCCAAGGGTTGTCAGCAACCACTAGATCCTAAGAAAGGGCAAGGAAAGTTCTTCCCTACAGCCTCAGAGGGAGCATGGCCCAGCCCATACCTTGATTTCAGACTTCTAGCCTCCAGAACAGTGAGAGAATACCTTTCTGTTGTTTTAAGCTACCAAGTGTATGGTAATTTGTTATAGCTGACCTAGGAACTTAATCCAGGAATTGTCAGTGTAAATTGAGGTATAGGTAAGGCTGCCTAGGGAAAGCACACAGATAGAACAGGGGTTGCACACTGGCTCTGATAGTGCCCACGGGCCCATTTTTGGCAATTTTGACAGTTGTGTTACGCTCCAATTGTTCTTTAAATAGCAATAAGACTGGGCAAATGTGATACTTGGTTACCATGAAAATTGATGATTACCTATTTTATTGTATCTAGCTGCTTCACACACTTATTTACCAACTGAAAGCACTTGAGTTTGCAAAATCTTTCCCCAAAAAAGTATAAAGGGTGAGGTAGGATTAATCCTTATGCATTAATCCTTATGTCTAATTTAATAGACAGAAAATAACAAACTGTCAGGGGATATGATGAGCATCAGGCCTCAAATAAGAGAGCATGGTATCATGGAACCAGAGGAAGAGAATGTTATAAAGAGGGAGCATCAGAACCTCCTGAAATTCACAGTAAGAAAAGTACTGGGTTTTATCTCATAGATGCTAGTGGTGAGGGAAGCAAGAGCTGTTGGAGTAACATGGTTAGATGTGTCTATTTTAGAAAGATAATGTTACTCTTAATGTAAAGGATGGACAAGACTAAAGGAAAAAGAAAAAGAATTAGTAGGTATTACATTTACCTAGTCAAAAGCTAATGAAGACTGAAAATGAAAAGAAGGTATAATTAAGAGGATATGTTTAAGGATATAATTAAGGATATAACTAAGAGAACTGGGGGATTAAAGGAAAGAATAATAGAAGATGGTTCTAAACTTGTTTAGTTAAGTAGATAGCAATATTATTAACATAAGAAGGAAAAATTAGTAGAATCTCTACTTTTATGAGATGGATGGATTTCTAAAGCCAACAGAGAAGAAATGGGATAGATGAAAAAAAAAAAAAAAAAGGAGACTTCATCTATTCCAAAACTATCATTTAAAGATAGCATAAAAGTGATCCCCGGGGAAATAACTGATAAAGGTGGTTAAAGCTCACTTTGACTAGATCTGAATTTATGAACACAGTTAAATAGGAGATAAATATATAACAATAGAAACAGTGAACTCTGTGACTTTGATTCAGGACATAGAAGGGAGCTTCATTCTTCACTGCAGTCAGAATGAAGCTGGTGAAATAGGTTCCAAAGATAATATTGAACCTGTACATGAAAGGCTTTGTTTGACTTTGAGGGTGTCTTGTCTCTGTATCAGTTGTTTGCACTTTGTTAAAAAATGAGCAGAACTGTGAGGCCACCATGACCTCAGTCACAGAGGAAACTGTGATGTAGATTCAGAAAACTTCAAGGAGATTCCACAACCACCAGGTATCCAAAGGAGAGAGGCTTTAATGACATTTCACATAGCCCTGAGCCAAGGCTGGCAGTTCCTATAAACTGCCCTAGGATCTTAGGTGTTTTGGCTAGGGATTCAGGGAGCCATATACATTGAGTAAGACTGTCATTCTCCCACTACAGTTAATGTAGGGTTGGAGAGGAAGCTCTCTTATACACAAAAATTACCCTTCTATATAGGCCTTTATTGTGGGAGTAAAGAGTAGGTTTATGAGCCCTAAGGAACACCATAACCTTTCTCTACTCTCATCACCTTCATCAGCACAAATTAGTGAACATGTGTGAAGTAAGACCATCTTTTACTAGCCTCCATTTTTCTAATGGCAGCCCCATGTGTTCAGAAGTCTTTTCTGCTGGCTTCCATGTTTGTGTCATCTAAAATAGAGAGGGATACCAGGAATCCTATGTATCCCTGCCTTCATCTTCCCTTTATTACCAGAAATCAATTGGGGATCCCAAAACTCTGCATTCTTCTGAATAATTCCCACCCCTCTCTTCCCCCTATCACACACTCACAGCTTCACCACTGTCTGTCTAAAGACTGCCAGGACTAATCCCATCATGCCTTTAATCTCTATTCCTGTCTACAAGAAGAGAATGGGTGTGGGATGGAGGGGGGCGACAGGCAAGACCCAACTATTTTATTAGTTAGCATGTTTCCTAACTATTCTTAATAAAATAGCACAAACCCATCTCTCTAGCCCCTTACCCTTTACAGTAAGCTCTAGATATTTCTCTTTTTGGTTATAAGAAAAAAAAAAACTTTACAGTTATTCTTTCATTTAGCAGTAATCACATCTCAGTAAAATTGTAAAACCTTAAATAAAATTCAACTTGCTATTTCAGGTCATCTAGGAAATAGAGGAAGTAGTATCCCCAGGACCTGGATAGGCTTCAAGGGCTCCACAAGTCCTATGCATTTGTAATTGAAGTTGTTTATATAGCTTGGTGGTTAAGAGCATGGCCTCTGGAGTCCCGATTGCCTAGGTTTAAATCCTACCTCACCATGTGCTATATTTTGCAACTTAGGCAGTTTACTTAACCTGTGTGTGCTTAGTTTCCCTAGCTGAACCATGCGTATAGTACTGTACCTACCTCATAGAATTGCTGTAGGGACTAAAAGTAGTTAATACATTTAAAGCAGTTACAATAGTGCCTCACAATATTAAGTGCTGTATAAACACTAGCATTATTATTATTTATATTCCCAGAGGAAGGTCCATATCTTCCATCTGATTATCAGTAAGGTGTATCATAAATCTTAATTTATGAACAGAAGGAAACCACTTTCACAGGCTTATGATCTTCATGAAATTTAAACTTTCTCTGTTTTAATCAAAAGTCATCTGATCCTTTATAGCAGAGAAATGTATTTAGTTGAATCTACTTCAACAGTATTTTCTTTTAAAGAGTTTTTTATGTTTTCAAAGTTTTAATTCTATTTTTATTTTTTAACCTAATAGAAAATTTATATTTTTCTTATTTTTCTTTTAATTGTCATAGTCTTGATAAAATTTAAGCTCTTATTTTCCAGGCTTCAATTTAAAAAAGAAACTCATTTGTCTTCCTTTTCAAAACTCCTGTGTAATTAATAGTTTTGCATTAAGGGTTTGAACATCAGCAAATCATGTACACAACTCTGTAAGTGAGTTGGGCAAAAGATATGTGTGATTAAACCGTGAATGTTGATTTTTGTTGTTGTTACTTAAACCATATATGCAATTGAGCCAAATTGAATCACAATTGAAAATATTGCAGCCTGTTAATACAAGGAAGAAAGAAGAGCTTATACAGCTGTTCTTTTTCTGGAAAGCGAATATAGTGGCTGAAAAAATAATTGATGCTTCATCATTGTTAGGGATGAATTAATATTCTATAATAAATTGCCAAATTTCATTTAATAAATCATTTTTTTTAGAAAGTCAGGTCAGCAATAAATCGCAAGAATCTCATTACTTATTTCCTATAGTTACACTGAACATAAAGAGTACTTCCATTTTAAATTGCTCTTGCTAAATCTTAGAAAAAATAATTTTGGCAAACTGGTTAGTATCAGACCTAGAGCTTAAACACAAAACAGCTGTTGTTGAAAATACCACTTTCATAACATTAATATGCTTTCAATTAACAGATTGGAATGAACTGTTAAACATTACTACCTCCATGTTTAACTACTGTTTGACTCTCTCAATAACTGCTTTTCTTTCTCAATAGATTGTTTACTTTAACTGAAAGAGGAAGAATCTTATTTAAATAATCCATATTTTACCTCCATCTGCAGAAAGCACCCAAGACAAGTGGGGATTTCCAATGTGCCATTATTTAAAGGAAGAGAGATGGTGCTGTGGTCGTAATGCCAGAATGTCAGCATGTTTGGTATGATTATATTTTTTTCTGGGCTAAGAACTTTATCCAGATGTTACAGAATTTATTATTGTTGGCTGATATCATGAATTAAATGCCAAGTTTTGCAGAGCATCATTATTAATGCTTTTGTGCATTGCAAACTTTGATTAAAAAATGACTTGCCCTTCCAGCATTATCTACTTTACATGCAGTGTGGTAACAATTTATAGTTATACTTTTTTACATATAATTTTTTATATATAATTACTTTAATTACCATATAAAATGTACCAGCTACCAAGTGTTAAACACCGAATTAGTTCAGTGCTTTATTCACAGTTCTGTGGTATGTTTGTATGTGTTTATAGTAGATCACTTGGTCTACTAATTTTTTTTTTAATGTTTATTCTTGAGAGAGAGTGAGACAGAGCATGAGCAGGGGAGGGGCAGAGAGAGAGGGAGACACAGAATCCAAAGCAGGCTCCAGGCTCTGAGCTGTCAGCACAGAGCCCAATGCGGGGCTCCAACCCACAAACCGTGAGACCATGACCTGAGCTGAAGTCAGATGCTTAACCGACTGAGCCACCCAGGCGCCCCTCCTAATTTTTTATAGAATGGGAAAGATATTAATAAGGTACCTGGAAGTAACTATCTAATTAAATAAAGCCTTTAATGTGCCTTATTTGGCTTGTGTCCTTACACCTAGAACACTTTAACCTGTGGTATTCTCTGTTCATGGTGTTATGTTAGTTTATAAAGAATAGGTGCACATTAAAACATCTAAGTTATTTTTTGTCATTAGAAATTTCAAATATAGTTGATTAAATAATGTGTTTGATGTCCAACCCCAAGGTAAATTAATTATTCTATGACCATTATTTCTCTGCCAGTTTATACAGCAATATAAAAAATAGCACACCAGTGTTCTAGGTCACAGATCCTAGTATTATCATAGAAATCTATTTATGCTCAAATAATAATTTTTAAAGTCCTCTTAAAATGCTTTTCTTGGAAATTATCTTTTTCTTTCACTATATCTGCTAGTAATGTTTATTCAGGGTCATGTTATAGTGACAAGTAATTCTTGAAATGACTTAGTTCTCAGAATGCAGCAGCCAGGATTATACCCTTCAGGCAAGAAATTAGGGAATCTGACTAACCTAAGAAAAAAGACCTAATGATGCTGGCATCAGGGATTTTACAATAAAGCAGGACACATGTCACCTTTATGATAAAGCCCACAAGTAACTGTCCTCACTCATAAGCACAGTACTTCTAATCACATTTACAATACCCCCATTTTAATTATCAACAGACAGCCAAGGATCACTAGATGTATAAGGAAAATCTAACATGAAAGAACAGAGATCAGAAAAACTGAAGAAAAGCAACTTGGAGGAAATGGAGACTATACAAAATAAAATAATATAAAATAACTATTAATATCCCTTACAGAGATAAAAGAATATATGGTACCCACAAAACAAAAATGTTTGTTATAAAAATAAACATTCAAAGAAACATAAAGAAGAGGTTTTGAAAAATAAATTTTAGAATATTTAATGTATAGACCACACTGCACTTAATAACTTTCTCTGCCCAATGTGAGCTTCCTATGGAATGCCCCTCTCCTTGGCTCCATTGAAGTCCCTGACTACCTTGGCTTCTTTTTTGGTTGCTAAGGAACATTTTTTTGATGTATTTTTTGTTAATTGTATTTTACTCCATAACTGACCTTTTCCACAAATAATCAAAGTTACAGGGGTTAAACAAAAAAGAGATCGAGAAAGGAGAACTTTCTGGTGATGCTTTGAAAAATTGTTAAGGGTACTAACCAGAGATAAATTTTAATTAGATTAGCACAATCATGTCAGCATACTTTAAGCCTGATAAAACTGCAAAATATTTTCTATTAACACTTGGTATATATTTTCTTCATTATCTTTATTTATTGGCCAAGAAAAATACTAATGTTTGCAAGAAACTTCTTATCACCTACCTGGTTATCTTTTATTATGTAACCAAAATTTATCATTTGTATTTCTAAAGTCCGTCATCAGCAACACATACTAAAAGTAGTCTTGGTATTGACTACTTCTAACTAGTTATTCTTATCTAAAAGTAGACACTTTTATCAACACCAAACAATTTATTATTAGAAACCCATGTTTCTTTATTCAGTTCAGCCTGTTAGCCAAAGCTGTAACACAAAAATCTAATCTGAAATGAGCACAGACAGTACTGTAAAAGAAAATCAATGTTTTCTTTAATAATAAACTTATTCTGGGCCTGTTGCTATTTAATTTAATATGAAAATTATATAATAATTTGCTCCTGTATTCCTAAAACTCTGGCTCTAGATGTTAGGTGAAGGTATCATTCAAGTCTTTGGAGAATTATAAATTTTTTCTTCAAATAATTTCTGCGAAGCAACTTCTTATACAGTGAACTCAAACTCATTTTCCCACTAAATCTTAATGGTATGAGGGCAGGTGAAGTTAAGGTTCAAAGAACAAGCTTTTACTTCCTGCTCACTTGCTAACTAGCTATACAACTATGGCAACTTATCTTACCTTGCCAGTGAACTTGTGCCTCTGCAAAAATTGTACTTACACAGGATAATCTGTAAATTGTCTTTCAGTTTTAAAAGTATGTGATTCAGCTATATCTAACAGTTATTATTAATGAAGAATAGCAACCTGAAGCAAACATGGGTATTCTAAAATTGAATAGGAAGTATATGTAGATCTATTATATTTTACTACTCTATTTTGAAATATTTTCTAATTAAAATTTAAAAAATAAAGGTAAATATTGAAATATTAATGTAATTCAGTTATAAAACTTCATAAATGTAGAAATGTATGTCTCTTAAAAATGGAAGTTTTAGAAGCCTTTATTCCGTACTGAAACTATGATAAATCTTTCAGATGTATCTTTTATATATGTTGGGTTATGCATATTTACTGGAAATATGAGGAAATACTTTGTAAAATCATCTGGATCTTAAATAAATATAAATGTAAAACCAGCTATATAGAAAATTGTAAAAATATGTATTCTTTCTCTTTTGGGCACTTGATCATATGTGACTTTGATTTGAATTTGTAGACCAGGCCAACCAAAACTATACATACTATTCTAAACTAAATTATCAGCTATAATCTGTTCAATAAAACCTTGTATAATAAAAGGCAACTATATGTTTATAAAAAATTAGAAGAGAATACACTTAGAAGTAGTATATAAACATGTTTATTATATACACACATATAATAATAGATTTGGATTTATTTGATTGTTTCAGCTATACAGCTAAAAGTGAGCCAAGACCATGTTCTTTTATTTCTTTCGTTTTCTTATTCTTTCTAAAATTCAAGGAGTATATACAATTGGGTGTGTATGTGTTTGTGTACATGACACACATCTATTATAAATCAACCCTAGAGTATACAACTATACTGGTTAACATTCCTCAATGATATTAACACTTGTAAATGTGTAAACTTACACATTATCACTTAATTAATCTTTTTAAATGTCACTTTTATAAGCCTTTATACAGTGTGTTTATAAGTCTTATAAGATAAGACTAAATATACCAGCAGTCTTTGTCTTACTTTTTTCTCCTTATTTTTTCTCTAAAGGCATTGGAACGGGTTGCGGTTGGCCAAGGGGTAAGTACGAGTGTTTACTCTAATACAGCAGATGGACAGGATAGTTTTCTTAAAGTACTCTTCTTACTTGGCCTGCTGATGAACTTAAAACCTGAGTCTTCTTGTCACCTCTTCATATTCAAATTTGTACATTTTCTAGAAGTTTCTCTTTAAAAGAGAAGTGAACTTCCAGAAAAAAGAAATTGAACTTTTAAGAAAATGTCCACATTATATTCTTGTACTAATGTGTCATTTCTTCATAATACACTAAACAGTCTATGAATATTTCCAAAGACTGCTATTGCTGACTATCAGGCTCTTATGGGCTTAGTTGGAGCAAAGATAAACACGGTATAGCATTCAATTTATTTTTTAACTACAGTCCAAAACACAGACCTGCATTGGTTTTTTTTGTTTGTTTGTTGGGTTTTTTTTGTTTGTTTTTTAACTTTTTTCCTTATTAACTTGATTGGTCATTAGTTGAAATAGCCAAATGGACTTGCACATATAAACAGAAGTTAAATATATCCCCCAAAATATTCATAAAATTGCCTTATTCTCTATTTTATGATTGATGAAACATATTAGGAATTTCTAAAAGTTTTTTTAGCTGTTCTTTTTAAGCTTTTCACAGGATTTTTCTTGTTGGACCTAAATGTTAGAAATCTCTTTTTGCTTCTTTTCAAGGAACATTAATATGTCAATTTGAATTTTTTTAAATAATTAAAATTTAAAATGATAATAGCAACAAATATATACTGAGTACTTACTCTGGCCCAGGCTCAATGCTAAGAACTTTTTTTCTTAAATATATTTGTTGTTCCTACCTAAAAATTGATAAAAGCTGATTTTTTTAAAGGCATTAGGGCATATTGTTGAGGTATGTGGGCTTTCGTCTCAAACTGCTGGTTTGCAATTGTACTGCTTATGAGCCTAGTGGTTCCCTAGGATCTGGAAGAGAAAAGAGCCTTCATCATAATGTCCCTGTGCATTTTTGTGGTGTTTTTCAGTTTCCCAAGTGCTTATTCATGTTTACAGTCAATCTTATAAGTTGGGTATTATCCCGAACTTACATGAGAACATGATACACAGCAGAAGTTTAATAGTGCATTCTACCTCCCTTAATTAATTGCAGAGTACTGACTTCCAGCTTAGTGTCGTCTCCACTAGACCTGTAAAATGCATGCCTAAGATATATACTTTAAGCGTGTGCTTTTTGCTCCCTCCGATTTAAGATGCATTAAAGTGTTAGGTTGATTTATCATTTGTGAAGGAGAGAAAGTAAACTCTGAGCCACATCCAGTTTATTCTTGGAATTGTCAGACACAGGGTGCTGGGGAGATGTTGACTCCCTTCCCACATGCCTCCATCTGTATTTACCAGGATGGATAGACCCAGTTATCCCAGGAATGCACGTTTGAAGGCACTTCATAACTCTCTTCCCTTTCTCTTAGCGAACAGCTGTAAGGCTCTTATTTATTCAGGATAACTAAGGAATGATGATTTATTCTATCCTGTTTTTATTTCTCTGTGCATTGCATTTCTGTATGATCTCTTGTTTAAATGCATTTCTTGGGGGTTTTTTTGTCATCTTTAACCAGTTTTTAATAACAATATAAATATACATTATTTTCTAAATTACCTTGATACCGTTTATATAATTTTTCTCAAAGGCATAGGTATGGAAAGCTTTATTTTTAAGATTTTTTTTCCTGACTGAAGTATTGAATAAAAACTAATGACACCATCCCTGCCCAAGTGTCCAAGAGGCCATATAGCATCATGGCTTTATATGTGGACATCAGAGCTAGGCTTCTTCAGTTCAAATACCAGCTCAACTATTTTTGGAAGTTTCATAGAAAATTCATGTAAAATTAAAGTTCCTGTTTATTGTATAGCTAACTAAATAAAAAGTTAAGAATTTTATAAACCATTTATAATACTAATATTTTACTTCATGTAATAAGATACTTCTAAAAATGCCTTAAATGTCAATAGAACAATAGGTGTCAATATATGAAAGAGGATTTCAGCATTTTTGTGAGAAAACTGAAGGGATATGGGGAGAAGGAAGGGACGGATGATAGAGATTTTTGATACTACAAAAAGAATTACTCAAGATGGAAAAAATGCCAAATGAAAAATATGTGCAGAGATGGAAAATTTTGAATGATATGTTTTGGAGCAGTCTTCTGGAAAGAAAGTTTACAAATCAGAGTTTGTCTTACGTCAAGGCGTTGCATTTAGAAAGAGATTTTATTTAAGAAGTATACCTTTTGAAGGTTACAAATTTCTTATGAGTATTCAAGTATGTCTGCTTTCAGTGCATTATTTTAGGAGCTGAACTGGGGACTTTGGTATTCCTAACACCATTTCCGACTAGAATCACCCTCCCCACTATCCCCACCATCTTGGAAGGATATAACACGTGCCCTTTCCAAGTGCTCTGTCAAAATCCTGCAAGTCAGACATTCTCCAGTGATTTAAGAAGTCAGTGCCATTAGGTGAAGATGCAAGAAATAATGGTTCACCCTCAACTCCCAACTTGTGTTTTTTTGTAGCCTCAGCGCCTGGGGCCCACAGTGTAGGAACTTGAGGTCAGATGGGGAGAGGAGCAGTAGAGTAAGTTTTCTATCTGAGTGCACAGGCAAAATTGTATTTTATGCTAGACTCCATCTGAATCCAAACATATTCTAGTTGAAAACAGACGAAAATAACAATGTTGTGCTCTGAAGGAAAAGCGAAAGAAGTTTGACTCAGGGAATTTGTACAGTGTACTGAACTCTGTCTTTAAAACTACCAGTCATTGCACAGTTTGGGGTTTTCACCTTATTAGCCTTCTCAGGACCATTCAATATTGTTGGCCTCCCTCCACTCTGGCTCATTTTTCTTCCCCCCCCCCCTTTTTTTTTTTTCGTTAGAAACTTTGCATGGAAGCAGGACTGTTGCTGATATTATTTTGTATTGGATTTATTTACACTGTCATTAAGAGTTCTGTGGGGATGTGGATCGAGTTTGGGTGACTTGTAGTTTCTTAGTTTAAGTGCCCCTTCCCTGGTTTCAGTGAAGTGTTTTCTTTTATACTTTTTCAAAACTATCATGCTTCCCTGAGGCCCTTCTCTTCATCCATATCTTCCTTGCTTTGGAAAACCTTCATGGATACCTAATCCTATATCCTTCCTGAGGGACAAAAAGACATGCCCTTTTCAATTCTACAGTAGCCAATGCTATGATCTTTTAGACCTCAGACATACTTTTAGCATGTCCTTACTTACAATAGTATCTTCTCCTTCTAGGTGTGAATCCTAGGTGATATGATCTCTGTTCCACCACCATTAGGACAAATCCATGTTCACTTCTCTTTTGCATGTATTCTACCTTACTGCTCTCTTTTCGGCTCCAGAGCTGATCTTGCTGGTCATGAAAGTTTATTTCTACATTTTTAACTGAACGCACTGCATTTGGGACATTAGCTCATTTTTGTTTGATTGTGCTGTTTCTTCCCCCATTCACTACCATTTCTTTTATAGTTTCTTCTATTTTCATGCAGAATTGCTTCCTCAGTATTAGCCTCAGGGTAACAATTTAACTTAGAATGGAAAAATTATAAAAGTTTCCTCTATGTTTTGCAATAAAGTCAGATTTCTAACATTCACTTATGTTCCTGACTCTCTAGTATTGATTCGATTTATGTTTTTTATTTGTTTCTTGTGCTTATATTTATCTACATTTTTTTCAGCTGCCTACTGAATCACTCTTCTATCGAGCTGTCCTTCAGGATATTATTAAAGAATGTTATGGCATCACCAAATGGTAGGAGGATTTTATTTTAATAAGGATAACTCTGTTGTCTTATAAGTGAAGTGATTTTTAGCCTAGGTGAATTTATTGAACATCACTATTTTTTTAAAAGAAGCTTTGAATTTGAGCATAATGTCAGTAGTAACAAAGAAGTATGCAGCAACTGTATCTTAGATTAATCATTATTAAAGTGGGGGCTCTAATGTTTCCTTTTTGTCCTGAAGCATTGTGTAATGATAAAATAGTCTGTATCAATTATAATTTAAAATTTTAGAAGTAATGAAATGTTATATATAAGTAATTCAGTGAATATAATGTTATCATATAGCAAGGGTTACATTTAAAATGTTTCACAACCAGTACAGCCTAAACACTTAACTAATGAGAACAGAAATTGATCATAAATAATTGTGGCCCATGTACTACTGGTAAATAATAGCCCTGCACATGTTTTGTTTGCTGTTGTTTTTTCCAAATAACGCATTGCTTATACAGAGAGGCAGGAATGGGAGAATTTTTCCATAATATTGGTTCAGTAACTGCTATACTCAAGCATACATTTGCAAGTCTGGCAAATTTCATGAATATCTTCTTGCTAATTACAATTTTAGGATTCTGATAGCCATTTGGTTGTAATAGGATTATTCTTCAGATTAAAATAGGACAGTTTTAAAGTTCTCAAAAATGAATCCACACTTAACAGAGATAGAAACTATTTTTAGATTAGTTATTATTTCTCTGTAAGAAATAAAATAACCTATTTTTTTACTGATATAAATTATGACATATAAATATCTACTATACCATTGGCTTAAACTATCATTTCTGTGTAACTAACTCCCAAGTCTTATTACAGACTCCATTTTATTTTCCATATATTTACCAATCTTTAAAATTGTCTACAAATGAATTTTTCATGCTTTCCTGAAAACTAGCTCCCTCTCTTGAGTTCATCACAAGATACTGATTTTGTTGGAAAAAATCACAAAATTTTGCAAATTTATGTCCACTCAGATATTGATTGCCTGCTTCTTTTGAGACCTCAAATCTCTTTATAAATTTTTTTATCTCTCCCAATGACAACTTAAAATTGTCTCCATTTTTTTATGAATCTTTCTTCTCTCTTAAAAATTACACTGTCCAGCCCTCCATATTCCTGCTTCTTTTACTACTACTCAGAAGATAGATGGTATTTATTATAAACGCTTTCATTCCAAAGCCTGATTGGCCATTCAGCCACATTTGACAATGTTGATAATTGGGTTTTTTTCTCCAGACTCTCTTCCTCCTTATCTTCCCTTAAGTTACATTCTGAGGCTTTTTTCCCCCCTACTTGGCATTGTCACCTATTTACTTAAAGGGTTTTTCCTCTTAACTCACCTCCTACATATATCTTCATTCGCTAATATTTTTATACTCAGCTCCTGTCTCTTAATATATCCTCTTTCTCTTAGGAATTACCTTCACAACTAATATCTTTTTTTTATTTAAAAAAAATTTTTAACGTTTATTTATTATTGAGAGACAGAGTATGAGCATGGGAGGGGCAGAGAGAGAGGGAGACACAGAATCCAAAGCAGGCTCCAGGCTCTGAGCTGTCAGCACAGAGCCCCACGCAGGGCTTGAACTCACAAACTGTGAGATCGTGACCTGAGCTGAATTCGGACACTCAACCGACTGAGCCACCCAGGCGCCCCCCTCACAACTAATATCTTGAATCAGGTATCCACTTTTACCTCTTTCACTTAAGTACCTTACAAATATATCAAATTCAGTCTATCCAAAAACCAAAGTCAACTTTCCACTAATTCTAGTCAAGGAAGGTACAAATAAATGGAAAGATACCCTATGTTCATAGATTAGAAGAATTAATAGTGTTAAAATGTAAATACTACCAAAAGCCATCTAGATTCAGTGCAATCCCTATCAAGATCACAGTAGCTTTTTTTTTTTTTTACAGTAGAAAAAACACTCCTAAAATTTATATGGACCACAAAAGAGTCAGAGTAGCCAAAGAATTCCTGCGAAGAACAAAGCAGGAGGGATCACACTTCCTGATATCAAGCTGTAGTCACCAAAACAGGATGGTACTGGCATAAACACAGAGAGACCAATGTAACAGAATTGAAAGCCCAGAAATAAACTGAAGCATATACAGTTGACCAATATTTGACAAAGGAGCCAAGAATACCCAATGGAGAAAAGATAGTCTCTTTAATAAATGCCTCTGGGATAATTGGATATTCACATGTAAAAGAATAAAACTGGATCCATATCTTATATCACTCACAAAAATTAACTCAAAATGGGTTAAAGATTTTCATGTAAAATCTGAAGCCATGAAAGTCCTGGAATAAAACATAAGAATAAAGCTCCTTGATATGGGTCTTGGTAATGACTTTTTGGATATGACACCTAAAGTACAAACAACAAAATAAAAATATGCAAATGGGATTACATCAAACTTAAAAGCTTCCATACAGCAAAAGAAATCATCTACACAGAAGAAAAAAAAAACAGACAACTTACAGAATGGGAAAATATATTTGCAAACCATATATCTGATAAGAGGTCACTGTCCAAAATATATAAAGAACTCCTACAACTTGATAACAACAAAAAAATTTAAAAATGGTCAAAGGGCCTGAATAGACAAAAGGCCAACCAACAAGTACATGTATGAATACACGTCACTAGTCATTAGGGAAATGCAAATTAAAACCACATTGAGATTACTTTCACACCTGTTAGAATGGCCATCATCAAAAAGACTAAGAGATAACATGTTGGCATGGATATGGAGAAAAGGGAACCCTTGTGCATTGTTGGTGGAATTATAAATTGGTACAACTACTGTGGAAAACTGAGTAAAGGATCCGCAAAAAATCAAAACTAGAACTACCAGATGATCCAGTAATTTCACTTTTGGTAATATATCTGAAGGAAATGAATATATTAAATCAAAAAGATATCTGTAGCCCCATCGTTCGTAGCATTAGCCAAGATATAGAAACATGTCCTTCATTGGATGAAGGGATAATGGAACGTTATTCAGCCATTAAAAAATGAGGAAATCCTATCATTTGCAACAACATAGGCGGACCTTGAAGGCATTATGCTAAGTGAAATAAGTCAGACAGAGAATGACAAATACTGTATGATCTCACTTATATGTGAAATCTCAAAAACAACACCAAAATAAGAAACACCAAACTCATAGAAAGAGATGAGACCTGTGATTACCAGGGGCAGAGGGTAGGGGGATGGGGAATTGGAGGAAAGTGAGAAAAGGTACAAAGTTTTAGCTATAAGATAAATAGGTACTCTAAGGATGTAATGTACAACACAATGACTATAACACTATATGCAATATATAGAAGTTGTTGAGAGTAAATCCTAAGAGTTCTCATCTTAAGGGGATTTTTTTTTCCTTTTTTTTTCCTTTTTTTAAATGTATCTATATGAAAAAATGGTCATGTTAGCTAAACCTATTGTGATAATTATATCATAATATATGTAAATCAAGCCATCATGCTATACACCTTAAACTTGTATGCCAATTATTTGCAGTAAAACTAGAAATAAAAAAGGTAAGTTATGTGTTTATGTGGGGACTTGAATTGTCACTATGTCTCATAAAATTAGTTTATTCATACTTGAAGTGAATCCTATCCTAAGAGACTTGGAAAAGACACAGGCATCTTTTGTTGATGTCAGATTTAAAGGTTAAAGTATTCTTGTTGATGCAAAAAATAAAAATAAAAATAAAAACAAAGATGGAGAAGAAGAACAAGAGCAAGAACTACTACAGGGCAAATACCTAGGAGAAGATGGGAATCAAGAGACATAAGCCCTGTGTCTTCTAGGGGATGCATTTCACCAGAAGCATCTGTATAGAATAGGCAGCTGTCTGACAGTTAACAAAGTAGACAGAGAGGGTGAGCACAGCTTTCAATAAAGTAACAGTTCTAGTGAGACAAGAGTTAAAGTTCATGGCCTGCCTTAGGAGGAGGACTCCATAGGCCAGGCACACCACTCTTACCTTGAGTTAGATCCACTCTATGAGTGACGGTAAACCATAAATGAAACAGTCCTAAAATGGCCTAAAGCCCCACTTAGAATTATCTGAAACTGTGATTAAAGTATTTCAGAGTATTTTTCTAGCTGCCTACTATTGGCAAATCCTCTCTGGACAAAAATAATATATATGCAGGCTCAAACTATCAAAAGTTTGCTGTATATAGTATCTGGCAAGCAACCCCAAATAACCAGCCATATGATGAAATAGGACAACATGACCACAAACCAAGGTAAATCAACCACATGCAACAGAAATGGACTCATTGGAATTTAGAGAAAAGCTTAAAATAACAACTTGAGAAGCTTCTACTTTGGGAAAATGGAGCGGTTGTACTTTTTTTATATTTTTCTTGGTAATCACAATTAAAAATCTAGAACTATCTATAAAATATAGACGACTCAGAAAGAATCTTAGAAAGAAGAAGACAAACTAGCTCAAGATCTCAGGACCCAAGGAGCAACATGGTGGAAGTTCCCTGGGTTATCTTTTTGCCTTAAAAACCTTGTATTGGAGCTGAAGTAAACTGCAATCCAGGAATGCCAGTAGGCACATACAAAAAAAATACATACCTGGACCAGGAAAGAGGAAGGCATAGGAAAACCTTCAGACAAACCTCCCATACTACAGCCAGAAACCACATAAAAAATTGTGATCCCACTCTCAGCAAAGACCCATTGGAGAGCCCAGACTTTCATCCTTGCCAAGCTGTAATAAGGTTCCTGAACACTCCTTGTGGAATGGTGTCAGAGAGGCCAAGTAGGAAACTAGGATTTCCTTCCCACCAGGAGGTAACAAGCACCCCACCACTACAGCCACAGTGTCAGAGACCATGTGGGAATTTGGACTTCCTGCCCACCCAGCAGTAAAATGGTTTTACACTCTCTCCCCACCAGTATGGCATCAGAGAAGGCCTAGTAGAGTCAGGATTTTCACCATTGCCCAGCAATTACAAGGCCACCCCTACCACAGTATCAGTGGAGAAGATGTGGGAAGCTGGAAGTCCTAGCACTAACAAAGTACCAACAGAGACTAGTTTATCTTCACACAAAACTTGTAAATGAATGTTTATGGCAGCTTTATTCATAACATCCCAAACTGAAAACAACCCAGATGTCCTTCAACAGGTAAACAAACTGCTAATCCATGTCATGGAATACTACCCAGCAATAAAAAGGAATGAGCTATTGATATAACAACCTGGGTGAAAACTACAGAAAATTATACTGAATAGAAAAAAGCCAGTCTCAAAAGGTTATATACTGTGTGATTCCATTTATATAACATTCTTGAAGTGATAAAATCATAGAAATTGGGAACAGATTAGTAGTTTCTGGGGGAGAAAGAATGAGATGGCAGGGAATTGGGTGTAGCTATAAAACAGCAACATGAGTAATCCTTATGTAACCTCATTGCATCAATGTTAGTATCTTGGTTGTGATACTGTACTATCATTTTGCAAGATCCCATTATGAGACATTTCAGGAAACTAGACAAAGGGAATAACAATCTTTCTGAATTCTTTCCAACAACTGCATGTGAACCTACAATTATCTTAAAATAAAAAAATCTATACTTAATATGTACATATAAATAAAAATATTTTGTCAGAGAACCAAAGCATACAAAAAATAACCTAAGTGAAAATTCTGTAACTGAAAAAATAAAATAACTGAAATTAAGAAATCAGTGGGTGGTATTAATAGCATTGTAGACACAGCTGAGGAAATAATTAGTGAACTGGAAGACAGATCAGAAGAAAATATCCACAGTGAAGCACAAGGAAACAAAGATGGAGAATACAAAAGATGGACTAAGAGCTATAGAGAATACAGTGAGTAGGTTTCACAAACATATTAGTTGCAGTTTGAGAAAAAAGGAGAGAGAAAATAGGGGAGTAGGAACATTAAGAATTTTCCAATATTGGAAAAAAGACGTAAGTCCAAGAAACTTAAAATATACACAAACTCCATGGAGAAGCAAAAAAGAAAATAAATTCTAGGTACACCATAGTAAAATTGATGAAAACAAAGGCAAAGAAAACATAAGCAGCCAGAGGTGGGAAAGAGGAGGGAGATAAGAGATATCTTTGGAGATATCTCCAAAGGAGCCAAAATGAAACTGACAGGTAAATTCTTAGCATAAATAGAAGCTACAGGTTAATGATATCTTCAAAGTACTGAAAGAAAATAGGCTACAATGTACAGTATTCAAAAATGAAGGTGAAATAAAGACTTTTTCAGACAAAAAAAACCAAAAAACAAAAAACAAAAAAACAGAGCAAATATGCTACCAGCAGATAGCACTGAAGAATTAAGCCAGAAGCAAAATGATCCCAGATTAAGTTTGAAGATACAGGAGGAAATAAAAAGTAATAGAAATGGCAAATAACATGTGAAAAAATCCTCTACATCATATGTCATCAGAGAAATGCAATTAAACAGCAAGCTATCACTACACACCTGTTAGAAAATCAAAATCGAGAACATTGACAACACCAAATGTTAGCAAGGATGTAGAGCAATAAGAACTTGCATTTCATTGCTGGTGGGAATGCAAAATGAGACAGCCAATTTGGAAGACAGTTTGGTAGTTTCTAACAAAACTAAACATACTCTTACCAAATGATCCAGCAGTCATACTTTGTTATATTGTTTTGATCACCAGAGAGAAGAGGAGGGAGTCATTAGATAGTGCTAGGACAGTAGTTACTTATACAGTTGTACAATGTATTAGTTTCCTTTGATGCTGAAACATATCCCTACAAACTTCATGGCTTAACACCACATAAATTTATTATCTAGTCCCCTGGAGGTCAGAGGTCCAAAATGGGTTTCACTGGGCTACAGTCAGGTATTTTCAGGGCTGTGTTTTTTCTGGGGGCTCCAAGTGATCATCCATTTCTTTATCTTTGACAGCTTCTGGAGGGAACCTGCATCCTTTGGCTCATGACTCCTTCCTCAGTCTTCAAAGCCAGCAGCATAGCATCTTTAAATCTTTCTGTAATTTTGACTTCCTTTCTGCCTTCCTCTTCCTCTTTAAAGGATCCTTGAAATTACCTGAGCCCTCTGGATAATCCAGGATTCTCTCCATATTTTAAAGTTAGCAGATTAGAACATTTAATTATATCCGCAACCTTAATTTCTTTTTTCCATGTAACATAATGTATGTATAGGTTTTGAGGATTAGAATATGGACATCTTTGGTGGACCATTCTTCTGACTACTACACAAAAAAATAAAAATCTGAACCCCTGCTTTACAACAAACACAAAAATCAATTCAGAGTGGATTAAAACCTTAACTATGAAAGTCAGTACTATAATACTTTCAGAAAATAGTATTGAAGAATATCTTTCTGACATTGAGGGAGGGGGTGTCTCAAACTAAATATGAACCTGCAAATCTTACAATAAAAGATTGAAAATTCAATTACGTTAATATTAAGAACTGTTTTCAGAAGAGTGGAAGTGTCCTGTTAGAAACTAATTGGAAGCCCTATAACTGAAAAAAGACTAGTAGCCAAAATACGTGAAGAATTCCTACAAATTTGTGGAAAAATTAACCTAAGATAAAGAAAAATAGTGAAAAGACTCGATTACTCAGTTCACAAAGATGACACTCAGCTGGCTAATGAACATTGGGTAAGGTGCTCAATCTTAATTAGTAACCAAGATCATGTAAAATGAAACCACAATAGGATATTATCTTTTTTTAAATTTTTTTTTCAACGTTTATTTATTTTTGGGACAGAGAGAGACAGAGCATGAACGGGGGAGGGGCAGAGAGAGAGGGAGACACAGAATCGGAAACAGGCTCCAGGCTCTGAGCCATCAGCCCAGAGCCTGACGCGGGTCTCGAACTCACGGACCGCGAGATCGTGACCTGGCTGAAGTCGGACGCTTAACCGACTGCGCCACCCAGGCGCCCCGGATATTATCTTTATAACCATGTGATATTGTGATTTGTAGCAAGAAATATACATTTGGTCTTCATCCCTGTTCCTGGCACAGAACTCCTCAAACCCTTATAAATTCTTAAGTGATACAGGCTCTTAGAGCATCTTTTGATCTAATGAAGTAATTCTGGGTAAGCTCCTGGATGGCTCCTGGCCTGGGGCCTGTCACCAGAAAGAACAAACCATGATTAGAAGTTTGAGGCCTCCGCCCCTTCTTCAGAAAGGAAAAGGGGGCTGGAAATTGAATTAATAATTGACCATGCCTATGTGATGAAACCTCCACAAGAATCCCAGTAGTATGGCACATGGAGAGCTTTTAGATTGGTAAACACAATGCCCCCCTACCAGGAAAGTGACACACTCCATCTCCACCGGAACAGAAGTTCTTATGCTTGGAACCCTCCTAGATCTTGTCCTATGCACCTCTTCATCTGGCTGTCCATCTGTATTCTTTATCTTATCCTTTAATAAACTGGGAAATGTGTTTCCTTGAGTTCTGTGAACTGTTCTACCAAATAACTAAATGTAAAGGGGAGGGGAAGGTCAGTTTTTTGTCAGGTTGGACAGACTGTGTGTAACCTGGGGAACAAGTCAGATGCAGTTGGCATCTGAAGTGGGAAGGTAATCCCCTTACCTTGTGGGATCAGTGCTGTCTCTAGGTAGACAGTACCAGAGTTGAGCTGATTTGTAGAATACCCAGCTGGTGTCACAGAATTGCTGGGTGTGGGGAAACGCCACACGTCTGGTGTCAGAAGTGTTGTGAGTATGCTAGTAGTCAGAAGTGTGAGAGGAAAGAAGAAACACAGAAGGAGGATTGAGGTTTTTCCAATTCAAACCATTAAATAGGCAGAAATTTAGAAGATTGCTAATAACAAATGATTGCAAAAATGCAGAGCAACTAGAACCATCCATTGCTGGTGAGAGAAAAAAAAATCAGTTTACTCCTTTGGAAAACAAGTTAGCGTTGCCTAATAAGGTTGAAAATGCCTAGTTGCCTAGTTAGTTTTACCTACAAGACTTGAGAATACTTTGTCTCAGCAGTTCCATGCCTATGTATATATCCTAGAAGCTCTTCCACATGTATTCCCAGAGACTTACACAAGAATAATCCATAGCTGCAATGTTTATAAGAGCCAAAATCTAGGAACTTTAGTTCATTAATAAAAAAATGGATAAATTGTAGTAGAATAATACTATGCCAAAGTAAAAATACATGAATAACAACTGCATGCATCAGTGTAGACAAATTTTGTTCATATAAAAGTCACAGGAAAAACTTCAAGATGGTTCCATTTATACAATTTGAACAAGCACAACTGTGTAACTATTTAGGAGTATAAATATATGGCAAACAATTAAGAAAAATGTAAGAATGGTAAATACAAGCAAGATTCAGTATTTTAGTTTCCTGGGGGGGCATTTGACTATATACAGCATGGTGGCTATAGTTAATAATATTGTATTGCATACTTGAAAGTTGCTAAGAGGGTAAATCTTAAAAGTTCTCATCACCAGAAAAAAAAAACAAACTATTTTTGTAACTATGTATGGCGCATGTTAACTGGACTTGTGATCATTTCACAGTGTATACAAAAATCACATTATTGTGTTGTATACCTGAAGCTAATATAATGTTATATATCAATTATACCTCAAGTTTTTTTTTAAGTGTGAACACTAAAGGCAGAAAATAAGATTACCTAATTACATCTTTCTAATTTTGCTTAATTTGTTCTCCTTGTTAGCTAAAGTAGTTTTCAAGTGACATACTCTTAGAATATCTGAAACACTATTTTAAAAGTTTAATTGTTTATAGCCTAAAGTTAGAACTGAACTGTTTCATGGACTTAAATATAGCCTTTTTACTCTGTTAATTTTAATTGTGACTGAGCATTTAACATTTATCTTCAAATTCAATAATTTATAGAAAACTCTTCATTTTATAATAAATCCTTATCTGGAAACTTTCTAAGAGAATAAAATACCAAAGGAGTTTCATGATGTAAAAATCTCTTCAAACACTTGGAAAGAGAGCAGGAAAATATATACACTTTACTCAGTTATTATTTCATGATCAATATGGTATCAGCTATATAATAAATATTGTAATTTTTGATACCTATAATTGTTGTATTACCTAGTTTAATTTTTATTTTTGTTTTGCTGTAATCAAATAAAAAAGTTATAAACCAGATCATGAAAACTGGCTCACAAAATTAAAACTACTTAATCCATTATGTGTGGCCAAATTGAAGTTAGGAAGTCTGTATCTTTTAAATTTAAGAGTAGTTTGAAGATTTTCAGAGTTCCCTTAACCAGTCTCCATTTTCAGCAAAATGTGGATCTCAAGTATTTCAGTATGTATTAGCATAAAAAAGGCACAAAATAATTAATTTTAGAAGTATTTTGTAGTGATAGAGAAACTGCATTTTGTCACTTTCTGTCCTGCATGTGCTTGTTTTCACTTATTTGGTATACATCTACTTCACATTTTCCTAAAATTTCCTACACTAATTTTGCTTCTTTGGGGAGTGCTACATGTAAACCATGTTCTTACAATTGTATTTTTGGAAAAGCATGTGGGTGGTGTTGGATTCACTTGAGTAGAATTTTAATTAGATCTACTGCATTCACTTTTATTAAAAGAAAGAATACTAATTCCTTTTTAGCATGCTGACCATGCTTTATTCTGACAGAGGGCCCCCTTTTAATTTGTTCTTCAAGTTCCATAATTTGTCTTTCAGAAACAGTCATGTCACTTTTCTAACTTCAAAATGTTTGATAATTCCTTTTCTTGGTACTCAAAAACTGAAATATCCTTATTATGGCATTCAAGGCCATTTCTGATCTGTCACTAAGATCCTTTGCAGCCTAATCCATCACCCCATTTTCCCTCCTCTGTACTCCAAGAAGCTGTCCATGCAGAATGTCCTGGTACACTGGCTTATTCATCATTTCCCATGCAATTAATGTTATGGCTTGTATGCTTCCTTGGAGCTCCTCTATCTACGTGGAATATTCTCCTCATTTCTGCCACCCCTTCCTTCCACAACCTCTGGCAGGTGGAATCTAGGCATTCTTTAAAACCCAGGTTAGACAACCTCTCTGATACTTTTCTTTTCTCTTTCTCACCCTCTTCTCTTCTGCCATAGGACTTAATCTGTGACTTACTGCTCTGATTGAACCTGACAGTACAATTAATTGTTTGTGTCTGCTCCTCTACCCCCTAGTGAGTTCCATGATGGCCAGTTTTCATTTTTATTAAGTGAAATGATGTGTCATAAGAGCACATGTGGTTAAGAACACAGATTCTGAAAATCCTTTGGGGACTCCAGATTCCCATTCAACTATCTTTTATCTGTTCTTTACTGAAAAAGTCCTTTGAAAGTTCTTTCCCTTTTATTCTTGAATTCCAGTCAGATTTTACTTCCATCAGTCCATCAAATCACCCTGTCAGGGGCACTAATGACCCCATGTTTCTAAATTACATGGTCACCCACAACTATATGGTCAGCTAATCTTCACAAAGCATGAAGAATATCCAATGAAAAAACACAGTCCCTTCAACAAGAGGTGTTGGGAAAACTGGATTGTGACACACAGAAAAATGACACTGGACCACTTTCTTACACCTTACACAAAAATAAATTCAACATGGATGAAAGACCTAAATGTGAGACAGGAAACTACCAAAATCCTAGAGGAGTATACAGGCAGCAACCTCTTTGACCTCACCCGTAGCAGTTTCTTACTAGACATGTCGCTGAAGGCAAGGGAAACAAAAGCAAACATAAACGGTTGGGACCTCATCAAAATAAAAAGCTTCTGCACAGCAAAGGAAGCAATCAGCAAAACTAAAAGGCAACCTACATAATGGGAGAAGATATTTGCAAATGACATATCTGATAAAGGGTTAATATCGAAAATCTATAAAGAACTTATCAAGCTCAACACCCAAAAATCAAATAACCCGGTTAAGAAATGGGCAGACATGAATAGACACTTTCCCAAAGAAGACATCCAGATGGCCAATAGACACATGCAAAGATACTCAACATCGCTCTCACACGGAGTAGATACAGTCCTTCAACAACTGTGTAGTCTCTACCCTCAAAATATGTCTAAAATTCTACCACTTCTCACCATCCTCAGGGTCACTACTCTGGTCTAAACTTCTCCTCTAGATTATTGTAATAACTTCCTAATTGCTCTTCCTGCTTTTATTTTCACCACCTGTAGTATGTAAGATGTACATGTCTATTATATCTGTTATACGTAAGATACATAACTATGTTTTGGATCTGATAATTACACAAAAACTCATAAAACATACAAGTTTTGTTTTCTGGAACCTATACCTATTCAAACAACTATTATTTCAAAGCAGTGATGAAATAACACGAGTGGAAAAAGGATACGGGCTGTAGAAATTCAAAACCAGAAAACATGATATTAGTGATGTTACCAAAAAGAATACATAATTTGAGCTTAGTCATATAAGATGGCTGTAGCTTAACTAAGCAGAAGAAGAGAGTGGAGAACCTTATAATCCATTAGGAAGTGAGTGAATGAGCAAATGCACCAAGACATAAATATGTAGAATAGTCTGAAACAATGAGTAGAGAAAACTGAATTCTGTATTATAATGGGAAAATGTGGGTGTAGCCAGAAAATAGTAAACCATGATTGCTTAATTAAGGAGTTTCAAATTTATCCCAAGAAATGGCAGGTGTATTGAAATTTTGGAGGGTGGGGAAGTAATACATAAAAATGTTCCTCTAAGAAACTATCGTGAAAATATAGGCAGCAAGGAAGGAGACAGACTTCAATCTTAAAGGACATGAAGTACTAATAAGTGGAATTGAGGTGGCCATCTAGAAATGGAGCTGCAAGAATGTATTTGAGATATATTTCAAAGGAAGAATTCAAAGTTCAAAGGAACTTCATGTCTGATTAATCAGAGGGATTAATATTTATATTACCAAGAGTAAATGAGCTTTTATTCATTGATTTTGATAACTTGGAAGTGGTGAATTTTTTATTCCCTAGATTTTTATATTTTACCTCAGTTGCAACCCAAATTATGTGATGTGATAGTCTCACATTTCATTATTTAAATTCAAAACCATCTCATGATATTTTGTTTAAACTGTAGTGAAAATCTGCAGGGCATAAATGAGATCAAGTCAGACCCAACTCAGCATATGGTGTTTTAATGGCTGGCATTGAAGGAGTTCTCTTTGCATAGCTGTTGAATTATCGCCACCATTAGCAGGTGTTGCAATGAAATATGAACTGTAATGTTGCCAATAAAATTAAGTGTGTTTTATAACATAATGGAAACTTTTGAAAGACCTATAGTTTCCTTTAAAAATTAAGCTTTTTAATACTGTTGATAAGTTATTTCTCATATATTGTCTTCCTAATACGGTTTCCCACTACTGTGTGTTGAAGGAATTCTCAGAAGCAGATCTTAAACACTTTATAATATGTAACCTAAAAATGTTTATAAAAATATTAACACATTTTTATCAAATCTGAAGCTTGTGTCACGTACACAGAAGGTATTTAAAAATATTTCATGATTTAATTTGCAGTCATCTATAATTTAAACTGGAAAAACTAAAAAGTGATTTACTTTTGTTTTGCAGTGATCGGCATGTTGGTAAAATTTATTCCAAATCCTCTTCCTTTCTGGACTATGCCAGAAAGTCTCTAAAGAAGCTTGGGTTAGATGAGTCCAAGGTCAGTATATGATTGCTGTTTTTATTAAAAAAAAAAAAAACACAAAACAGAAGACCTTCTATGGAATAATGAATTGAGATGATACAAAATAATTTGCCTTCTACTTTCCTCCCATTTGTGAAAAACATCTACATTACATTGAAACCATACCACCATTTCCTTTATTCCAGTTCACCTTTCCAGTCAATGTGGGTGCTTTGCTGTTGTACATCTCTTGAGAGATTCCCCCTTTAGGTTTATTCAGGTAATATGTATTAATTCTCAAATCAAAACAGAGTTAAAAACAAGATAACAGAACAAATGGGAATTATAAGTAAGGTAAGAGTAATGAGACAAAAAACTGCATTTATTTAAAGATTGTATAATTAGTTAAAATTAAAAATCTTAAATTCTAAAAGCCTTTGAATGGGAGAATCCTGGAAAGTATAACATCATAGGCCGCCCAAGTTAATAATTGAGAGTTTGATGTCAAAGATAAAGTGGTAAGCTGGTTGGCTAGTAGTAATAAATATTCTAACACTGAGAAAAAAAATAAACTCTCAATTCAAATGCGTTGAGTAAAATATTAAGTTGAACTTGGATCACTCTGGTATTTTGAATTGATTATAAATGGAAATAAAGAATAAAATAGCTTTTTAAAGGAATGAAATGGATTTCTTGAAAAGGTGGTACAGATATGGTTGTATTGTATCAAAGCTAAAAAGTATTGTTATTTATTCTACCAGTTGTTCATTTACTCCCCAGTTACTTTATTATTTACAGCCATTAGACTGTTAATAATCAAACCCCTCCTCTATAAAATAACTGTTCAAAAGCACTTCTAACTCATGATTTAAGATCAAAGGAGGTAATACACGTAAAATACTGAGCACAATGTTTTTACATAGTGAATGCAAACAGAAGTTTTAGTTCATTTAGTTTTTATATATAGTTTTATTATATGTTATAAATGTTATATATGTTAGTATACTTTTATATTAATATTATAATTAATAATATTGAGTTTTATGTATATTTTTATTCTGATCTTTGTATATGTTCTACTAGTAATAACACAATTGATAATGACTCTTGTCAATATTTTTATTTAGTCACCAAACAAAGGTCCTTCTAGTCTTACATAAATGAATGACAATAGATAATTTTTGTCCTAGTCATTTTATTTCTGGGTATTTATTTATTTATTTATTTGTAATTCATTCTTGAGCAGGGAGAGGGGTGGGGGGGGGAGAGAGAGAGAGAGAGAGAGAGAGAGAGAGAGAGAGAGAGAGAGAGAGAGAGAATCCCAAGCAGGCTCCGCACTGTCAGCACTGCCAACCATGGGGCTCAAATTCACGAACCATGAGATCATGACCTGAGTTAAAATGAAGAGTCCGATGCTTAACTAACTGAGCCACCCAGGTGCCCTTTATTTCTGAGTGTTTCTTTTTTTAATGTTTTTGGGGCACCTGGGTGGCTCAGTGGGTTGAGCGTCTGACTTCGGCTCAGGTCATGATCTCACGGTCTGTGAGTTCGAGCCCCACATCAGGCTCTAAGCTGTCAGCACAGAACCTGCTTCAGATTCTGTGTCTCCCTCTCTCTCTGCCATTGCCCCACTCATGCTCTGTCTCTCTCTCTCAAAAATAAATAAAGATTTTAAAAAGTGTTTTTAATAAGTCAGACAGGTTTTCCTTCCAGTTTAGTATATCTTTGTTCCATGTCTCAATTTTATGTCTTGCAGTAATGTCAAGCACACAAACCAAAGTGTTATTTTCACAGATGAAGAGCTAAGTTTTTACTTAAACTAAAAATATATTAAAAAATAAAAATAAAAAAAATAAACTAAAAATATATTACCCTTTGCCAAAAACCAAGTAGCAAAAATCCAGAAAGAATGTTACTTATCCTTGTTGATAGCTTTCTCTTCCCAGGTTTGTCTTTAATAATAACCATAGTAAATGTTCCTTGATATGTTCCTTATTATATTACAGAAAGGAATATTAATAATAGCTAATAGTTAGTAAGCACTTGTTATGTGGTAGTTATATGCTAAGAACATCACAACATTATCTCATTTACTCTTCACAAAAACACTTATGGTAGATACTATAATTATTATGAATGTAAAGATCTAGAAAGAGAGGTGTCAAAAAAGAGAAGTCATTTTGCCAGAGTCAAAGCAATTAGTGGAGGTGGAACTTGAACACAGATTCAGCTAACGTCAAAACCTCAAGTGTTAACCGCCACTATACTGAGAAATGAAAGTAAAAACAAAAAAAACAAAGACTAATGTAGATAAGTATCACCATGTAAAATCAGTCTTAAATTATTCCTTATATGAGTTAATAAAGGCAATAATAGTGCCCCACTGATTTTCTCCTAAAACTATTTAAGCTCATTAAGAACAAATATATCAGATAAAATGGGTTGGAAGATGAAAAGGAACAAGAAACCCAAGCTGGAGGACTTAGAGGGAAGAAGGTATAGAGCAAAACAGTAAGGTATTTAAAAGGATACACCGGTGAAAGGAAGCAAATAGATGAGTACATGTTTTATGGGTGGGAGGTTGATTTTAATTTTAAGCAAGAGGAATGAGAAAGTTTTATCTGTCAGATCAGACTAGTTGGAAAGGATAAACCAAAATTAGGTTTTTGACCCAGTACAAATTCCTATTATTTTTCTCCCACATAATCAAGTATCGATGCTCAAATTAAAGTTTTGACAGTAAGCACAATGAAAAGAGATTTGTGTATGGTTTCATTTTAAAAATGAATGAGGGGCGCCTGGGTGGCTCAGTCGGTTAAGTGTCCGACTTCGGCTCAGGTCATGATCTCATGGTCCGTGAGTTCGAGCCCCGCATCGGGCTCTGTGCTGACAGCTCAGAGCCTGGAGCCTGTTTCAGATTCTGTGTCTCCCTCTCTCTGACCCTCCCCCATTTATGCTCTGTCTCTCTCTGTCTCAAAAATAAATAAAGGTTAGGGGTGCCTGGGTGGCGCAGTCGGTTAAGCGTCCGACTTCAGCCAGGTCACGATCTCCCGGTCCGGGAGTTCGAGCCCCGCGTCAGGCTCTGGGCTGATGATGGCTCAGAGCCTGGAGCCAGTTTCCGATTCTGTGTCTCCCTCTCTCTCTGCCCCTCCCCCGTTCATGCTCTGTCTCTCTCTGTCCCAAAAATAAATAAACGTTGAAAAAAAAATTTTTTTTAAATAAAAAAATAAATAAATAAAGGTTAAAAAAATGAAATGAATTTTCACATGATAGTCTAAACACTGAAAAGTATCAAAACAATTTAAGTTTAAAAAATTAAGGGGGGCCAGGATGGCTCAGTAGGTTAAGTGTCCGACTCTTGATCTCAACTCAGGTCATGATCTCACAGTTGTGGGATCGAGCCCTATGTTGGCTCCGCACTGGGTGTGGAATCTGCTTACGACTCTCTTCGTCTCCCCCTCTCCCCTGCTGTCTCTCTCTCTCTCTCAAAATTTAAAAGAAAGTAAAAAAAAAAGTTTAAGATATTAAATATACCATAATATCTAATAATTTATTGATAAACATATATATATATATAATTGGAAGTGTGAATGCATTGATGTTTTTCTAAACTTTTAAAGCAAATCTCTTCATATTCAAAACTATGGAAGCAAGTAAAGTGTCTAGAAAATCTCTTTTAACATGCTCTGGATACATTTTTAGTTATAAGAAATCATGTTAAATGTATGGAAGTAAACAGAAAACATTCCCAGACAAATTATCATTTCAAAGAAGGCCAAAGCTGCATATGCTGGATATGTAAGTGGCTCATACACAGCTTAAAAGCTTAGCCCATAATTCCGATAGCCAGTTGTGAGAGACCGCATTGGCATTTTCTCTTAGAGCAGGATTTGGCAGCGCTACTGACAGTCGGGTAAGTCTTTGTTGTGGGGGGCTGTCCTGTGCCTTGAAGGATGTCTAGCAGCATCCCTTACCTCTACTCATTAAATGTCAGTGGTAGAACCCTAATGGTATAAAGAGTCTCTAGACATTCATTGCCAAAAATTCCCGGGGGTGGGTGGGGGGGTGGTGCAAAATCCTCACTTCTCATCACCCCCATTGAGGCCCACTGTGTACGAGCATTTGTCGTCTTAGTGATTCAATTTGCAGTCATCTAACATTTCTATTATAAACCCCATATATTTTTTAAATGCATTTTAGATGTTACACCGAGAAACATGAAGGAAAGTGGGGAAGAAGCAATGATTCTGTTCTTATATTTTGAACACGTTTTATTCAAAACAGTACCCCGCCTTGATCTTTCATTTTGTTTCACTCTAATCACTTATAGGTGATATAACTTCAGCCCAGTATAAAATATAGGTCTATTTAAGCAGAGTGTTTAGATTCCATAGTAAAGTTAAGCCTAACTCTGTAACTACTCAAAACCGTAAATTGTGGCAGAACATCAGCTACAGTAAGTCTACTGTTTATAATTAATGAATTTCTTAGAATGAAACATTACAGTAAATTTCTTGTAGCGTTCAATTACTTCTTTATAAAAGAAGTATTTTAATAGGACTTTAAAACTGTCTAAAATATTAACATCCTAATGATTAGCTTTACCTAAATCTTAAAAAGATTTGGTATTCTCAAACTTTATCTTCTGTACCAAACTTGGGCGTCTCACCAAATTTCAGAAAATTTCAAAATTGTCTTTTTTTTTAATGTTTATTTATTTTTGAGAGAGAGAGAGAGAAAGAGAGAAAGAAAGAGGGGGTGGGGAGGGGCAGAGAGAGAGGAGACACAGAATCCAAAGCAGGCTCCAGGCTCCGAGCTATCAGTACAGAGTCTAACACAGGACTCATACTCACAAATCGCAAGACCACGATCTAAGCTGAAGTCGACACTTAACCGACTGAGCCACCCAGACACCCCTCAAAATTGTCTTTAAGTTTTCTCGATTTCTTCATGGTCCATAGCATTTTGCCTTCTTTTGTCAATTGACATTACTTTTCTGCCTTCCTGTCTCTCTCCCCCAGCTTATATCGCATGCACACAAATGCACAATTGCACACACACACTATATCTTTTGGATTTCAAAAGCATCAGTACTGATATCATTTGCTAGACAAGGAATAAACTGGAGTATTTGTTTATGAGAAGAGAGAAATAAAAGGAGCTTATGTTCTAGAGTTTGTGTGTTATATAATGAGTACAAAAATAAATGAAGTTAATTTCAGATACTGAAAAGTGGAAAAAAAAGACAATAAAAACTGATGATTTGATGGGGATGGTGTAGTGTTGAATGGGCAGAGTTGAAAACTACTAAGCTAGAACCTTAATGGAAGTAAATAAAGGATAATTTGTGTATTTTTTAATGGATAAATTATTAAGTTCTTTTTGAGAAATTTAGAACAGCAATGTGTAAGGACAAACTCCATTCCTGGGAGAAAACACAGAGTGGAGATAGCCCTGAAGCTGAGGAACAGCTTTGATTTTTGGCAGACTTTGCAAGTCCACAGCTTTCTGATCAACCTTGCACTGCTGTGTAATCTCATATTTCTCCTTCTCTGTGTTGAAGATCTCACCTTCCTGGTGTCTGAGTTTACACAGCTTCTTCTTCTAGACGTAAACATCAGTGAGATGTTTTGGGTTTTCATACTGCTGGTATCAGTTTTGGTGGAGGTGGCGATGACAAATGTCAGGTGTGTTCTATGCAGAGGAACTCGATGGAGGGCCAGAGGTCAAGTCACAAGTGGCAAACCACTGCTCATTTGCTTAACGAAAACTACCCTCTTGCCTGTGTGGTACCCAGTGAGGATGATCAAAATGAGTGATGCTACCTCGCAGTTTTCTCACTAGCTACCTGAAAGATTTTTTTGCCGTGGCTCAACAGCTTTCAAGGCACATCTTCTGTAGGATAATACCTAGGCATTTTACAACATTTAACTACTTGGGTACTACCATTCTTGTCACCACCAACTAGTTTTCTGACAGTAGGAAGAGTCTTCTCCTTTTTCTTCTCAACCTTGGATTTAGTGCTGAATACTTCCTCTTATACATGGCCTTTCTGGAATACATAGCCGATCAAGAATATCTGCCAATTCCTCTGACCAGGGCAGGGTTTTGGTGGGGCTTCCCCTTCTTTGGCATTTTAGCCTTGAGGCTACCCTTCTTTTTTTTTTTAATTTTTTTAATTTTTATTTTTGAGAGAGAGAGATACAGACTGCGAGTGGGGGAGGCTCAGACAGAGAGAGAGAGAGAGAGAGAGAGAGAATCTGAAGCAGGCTCCAGGCCCTGAGCTGTCAGCACAGAGCCCATCGCAGGGCTTGAACCCATGAACTGTGAGATCATGACCTAAACCTAAATCAAGAGTCAGACATTTAACCAGCTGAGTCACCCAGGTGCCCCTCTAAGATGGCAAAGGGCAATAAAGGATAATTTAGAAAAATATTCTTAGATATGTTTCCACAGTGGGTCAGCAAAAGGAAAACTTTTGAGACCAAAGTCATTTAGTTATTCATCAAAAACCATTTATTTTGAAAAATCTCCAATGTGTCAAAAACAGTGTAAACTCTGGGGCTACAAAGATAATTAAAATATAACCCTTTTAAAAAGAAAATAATTATGGGGCAATTGGGTGGCTCTGTCAGTTGAGCCTCCAACTTCAACTCAGGTCATGATCTCATGGTTTGTGAGTTCAAGCCCCACATTGGGCTCACTGCTGTCAGCTCAGAGACCTCTTGGGATCCTCTGTCCCCCCTCTCTGCCCTTCCCCCACTTACACTGTTTCAAAAATAAACATTAAAAAAAAGAAAACAATTACAATATAGCATGAACCTACAACAATAGACACATGTATAAACTAGTGTGGAGGCATAGAGAAAGGAGTGACTCATTCTGCCTGTGTAGATTTCACGAACAACATGTGGTACCTTAGCTTGGTCTTAAAGGATGCAGAGGAGTTCATCAAGCAGACAAGGTGTGAAGGTAGGGAGCAATGAATTAATTGTAGGTATGCAGGGGTGGGTATGCTTCTTCAAAAATACACAGATGTGAGAAACCTGATTCTGAACTCAGCAGTGCTGGAGCACAAAGCAAGCAGGAGAGGCAGAAGTGAGAGATGAGGCTATAGGAGTGAGCACATGTGGAGAGGCCAGGTAAACTTATTTTTTGGGTGTTAAATCAGGGATTAATCCAAGATAAGAATAATCACCAGGTGGTTTAAATACAGGTGAGAGGACAGGAATTGTTCCATAGGAAAGCCAACAACAAATGTAGGGAGCTCATGAGCTCTTCCATGTTGTAATATGTCTCTAAGTGATATTGAACTGCTTTGACATATGCATTATGCCCATAAGTAAATCCTGGCTGCTTTTTGCAACCACCATGGTAATAATTGATTCACAGGAGAATCATCAAAGCATTAAAGCCATTGGGTAAAATGTTTATGGGGGAACAGGATATTTACACAGACTCACATTACCTCCCACAGATTTTTTATTCATTTCAAAAAGTAGATAAACCTTCAAAGTTAGCATCACCAATAATGAACAAACTGACATTGTCCAACTCATCAGGCGATGCATTGGAAAGGATACAGCATCACTTATGTAATATTCCCTACCAGAAATGAATAACTTGAATCTACTCATGAGAAAACACTCAGACAACTAGACTTTTCAAAATATGTCCGTATCAGATAGTAAAGGAAACCATGAACCATCAAGGAAAAGGCACCCTACTGAATGGGAAAAGATACTCACAAATGATATATCTAGTAAGGAGTTAACATCCAAAATATATAAAGAACTCATACAACTCAATATCAAAAAAAAAAACTGATTAAAAAATGGGCAGAGGGCCTGAACAGATTTTTTTCAAAGAAAACATACTGATGGCCAAAAGTCACATAAAATGATGCTCGATGTCACTAACCATCAGGGAAATACAAACTAAAACCACAAGGAAATATCACCTCATACCTGTCAAAATAAGTAATATCAAAAACACAAGAAATAAAAAGTATTGGTGAGGAGGTGTAGAAAAGGGAAGCCTCATGCACTGTTGTTAGGAATGTAAACTGGTGCAGACACTCTGGAAAACAATATGGAGTTTACTCAAAAAATTAAAAATAGAACTAGCATACAATCCAGCAGTTCCACTGCTAGGTATTTATCTGGGAAAAGAAAAAACAAAAACATGAATTCAAAAAGATGTACACACCGCTGTTCCTCATAGCATTATTTATAGTAGCCAAGATGTAAAAATAACCTAAATGTCCATAAAGAGATGAATGGATACAGAAGATATGGTGTGTGTGTGTGTGTGTGTGTGTGTGTGTGTGTGTATCATTCAGCCATAAAAGAGAATGAAATCTTGCCATTTACAACATGAATGATCTAGAGAGTATTAAGTAAAATAAGTCAAACAGAGAAAGATAAATACCTTATGATTTCACTTATATGTGGAATCTAAAAAACAAAGAAAACAAAAACAGAAACAGATTCAGAGATACAGAAAACAAATTGGCAGTTGCCAGAGGGAAAGGGAGCAGGGGATGCACAAACTAGTTGAAGGAAATTAAGAGGTGCAACTATAACAGCTTTGTATGGTGACAGATGGTAACTGGACTTACTGTGGTAACCATTTTTAATGTGTATAAATGTTAAATTAGTATGTTGTACACCTGAAACTAATACCATATTGTATGTCAATTATTCTCCAATTAAAAACTATATATATCAATTTCATAAAAGACAAGACTTGAGGAACTGTTCCAGATTAAACGGGAGTAGAGATACAATGTCCTATCCCAGATGGGATTCTTAAAAAGGTGGAGTGGTAGGAGAGTCCATAAAAGGATTATTAGGACAAATGGTAAAATTTTAATATAGAATATGTAATAGACAACAATATTGGATCAATGTTAAATTAATGAATTTGATTATTCTAGGTATGTAAGAGCATATCTTATTCCTAGGATCTACTTGCTGAAGCATTTAGGGGTGAAGGGTCATGACATCTGTAATTTACTTTCAAATGGATCAGCAATAATAATAATAATAATAATAATAATAATAATAAATGGATGGTTAAAACGAATATGGCAAAATAGTAATGATTAGTGAATGTAAGTAATAGGTATATAGATGTTTGTTGCACTTTCTGCAGCTTTAATTAAAAAAAAAATTGGAAACCCAAATCCACCAAACCCAAAGGAAATGAACCTTACACAAAGTAAATACAACAAAAGGTTTTGGAGAACTAAAAATACAGCCTGTATTAATACTGAGAAGGGTAGGAGCCAATTAGAGAAGATAAACTTCTTCTGGGAAAGGACAGAAATTGTTTCAGGTCTTTTTAGAGGACTTTACCAGATGCTGTCCTCAGAGATGCTGTGGCCCAGCCTAGGCCTGCCTATCAGTCTCATACAAGTGTATTTTGTGCTGCCACTAACCTTGACCCTGCTGACTGTGACTCGCCTGCCAAAGCTGCCAGCCGCCAGCTGTCAAAAGCCACATTTGGGCAGATTCCTCACTTACCAATCAATCCATCCTCTTGCCTTGCATAAAATATTAATCATTGTTCACATTTTATAATTATAATTCTACATTTTAGGAAAACAGTACAGTAAGCACGTAAAATATCAGTATAGTTTATATTCAGATCATCTTTTCTAATGCTTCTTTGTAGAAAAGTGCTCTACGTTAGAATTCATACCTTAATGAACTTGATTTTTTTCCTATTGGAAAATAGGTGTGAAGGATCCCATTTTAATAATACTTTTCTTAAGTGTCATGGTAGACCATCTCTTTACTATTTGTTTATATAGAATTGTCAGTAGTCAAATTTACCACAGAGTAAAGTTTGTTGTATAATCATTTTATATGACAAGTTCTTCCAGTTCATGCATGCTCATTTTATTTAGTAAACTGTGGCTTTTTAAAATAATAATAATAATAATAATAATAATAATAATAATAATAAGGAAGGAAGGAAAGAAGAGAAAAGCTCAGAACAAAATTAATTGGAAGGTTATTCCAAAATTTCAGTGCACTTTGGGAGAAAAAGAAAAATCATAGGATAGTGATTTGAAGATCACTTTTCTGGGAACTATGTTGTAAATTATTCCTCTTTCCAGAAACTCAGTAGTGCTTATCTCTCATACCAGGACCTAAGAGTCCTGAAGAATTCATTTCCTTGCAAGAATGTCATTTGTCTGTGTATTATATCTAGCAGTATACATTGATGTTGTATGTGACAGGATTCTAGGGCTTTAACTGAGTACTTTGTTCAAGTGCTTGAGCAGCTCAAATACTGCCTCCTTGGGAAAATTTTGGCCCTGCTTATAGGCACATGAGTGGTTCCTTTCATGCAGTCAGGTAAGCACTAATGAGTTTGGGGAGCTTTAAAGAGTCCTGTTTAGAAATCAGAAAGTGCATAAGCTTTTTCCAAATGTGAATCCTGACATGTTATGGGACCTCACAAGCCTAATGGCAGCAAATAAAACCAAAAGGAAGGATTTGTCCAGAACACTACTCAAATCCTTGCCTTTGCCCCTGGTGCCCTGATGTCATCACTATCTTCCAACACAGCTTCATCTTCAGGCTTCAAATTTCTAGTTTTCCCCTTTGTTCAGTGTTTAATGTTTTGGGTTTTTTTTTTCCTGCCCATGAGCGAGAGATCATGCTACTTGTCTATTATGTTTTTTGGGTTTAAGAATGTTCTAATTCTTAATGATAAAACCCCAACCCTTACCTATTATGCCTTCTAATTTTATCTGAGTTAAGCCTCATCACTTCAGAATGTGATTTTGAATCCCCCAACAGCTGCACTTGAATTACCTGTAGTATCTCATGAATGTCCCATGATTTCTTGGTCTTGCCTCAGTAACAGCAAATGACTGTCTACTAAACCCACTCCCTCCTTTTTATTTTATTTTATTTTATTTTATTTTATTTTATTTTATTTCATTTTATTGTATTTTATTATTATTTTTATTCTCAAGATAGTTAAGATACAGTATTGTCTTGGCTTTAGGAGTAGAACCCAATGAGTGATTTCATCGCTTACATATAACACCCACTGTTCATCCCAACAAGTGCCCTCCTTAATGCCCATCACCTACTTACCCCACCCTCCACCCCCATCAGTCCTCAGTTTTGTGTATTTAAGTCTCTTATGGTTTGCTTCCCTCTCTGTTTTTATCGTATTTTTCCTTCCCTTCCCCTGTGATCATCTGTTGTTTCTCAAATTCCACATATGAGTGAAATCATGTGATATCTTTCTCTGACTCACTTATTTTGCATAGCATAATACCCTCCAGTTCCACCCATGTTTTTGCAAATGTCAAGATTTCATTTTTCATCACTGAGTATTATTCCATTATATATATATATATATATATATATATATATATATATACCACAACTTCTTTATCCATTCATCAGTTGATGGACATTTAGACTCTTTCCATACCTTAGCTATTGTTGATAGTGCTGTTATAAACATTGAGGTACATGTGCCCCTTTGAATCCGCATTTTTGTATCCTTTGGATAAATTCCTAGTAGTGCTATTGCTGCATCGTATGGTAGTTCTATTTTTAATTTTTTGAGGAACCTCCACACTGTTTTCCAGAGTGGCTTCACCAGTTTGCATTCCCACCAACAGTGCAATAGGGTTCCCCTTTCTCCACATCATCGCCAACATCTGTTGTTTCCTGAGTTATTAATTTTAGCCATTCTGACTGGTGTGAGGTGGTATCTCATTGTGATTTTGATTTGTATTTCCCTAATGATGAGGGATATTGAGCATCTTTTCATGTGTGTGTTGGCATCTGGATATCTTTCTGGAAAAGTGTCTTTTCATGTCTTCTGCCCATTTCTTCACTGGATTGTCTGTTTTTTGGGGTATTGAGTTTGGGTATAAAGTTCTTTCTTTATAGATTTTGGATACTAACCCTTTATCTGATATATCATTTTCAAATATCTTCTCCCATTCTGTCGGTTGCCTTTTAGTTTTGTTGATTGTTTCCTTGGCTGTGCAGAAGCTTTTTATCTTGATGAGGTCCCAAAAGTGCATTTTTACTTTTGTTTCCCTTGCCTTCAGAGACATGTCAAGTAAGAAGTTGCTGTGACTGAGATCAAAGAGATTGCTGCCTTTTTTCTCCTGTAGGATTTAGAAGGTTTTGAAAGACCTAAATATGAGAGAGGAAACCACTCCTTACTTTTATTGCACACACTATCCATGCAAATTCTAGATTCCCCAGCCCCATCTCTTGTTTTGTTATTTTTTATTTGAGTCTCATTGACACACAATGTGATCTCACTCTCAAATGTACAACATAGTGATTCAACTTCTTTATACATTGTGCTATGTTCACTACAGGTGTACCTGCCACTTGTCATCATTGACTACATTCCTTATACTGTGCCTTTTATTCCAGTGACTTCTTTTTTTTAATTTATTTCTATTTTAAGTTTACCTTTTTTTTTTGAGGGAGGAGAGAGAGAGAGAGAGAGAGAGAGAGAGAGAGAGAGAGAGAGAGAGAGTTCACGAGCAGGGGGGGCGGAGAGAGAGGGAGAGAATCCAAACAGGCTCAGCACTATTAGTGCAGAGCCTGATGTGGAACTCAAACTCACAAACCATGAGACCATGACCTGAGCCAAGATCAAGAGTTGGACACTTAACCAACTGAGCTACCCAGGCGCCCCTATTCCAGGGACTTCATGCCGTAACTGGAAGCCTGTATCTCCCACTTCTCTTTACCTGTTTTGCCCATCCCCCCATCCCCTCTGGCAGCCATCAGTTCTCTATATTTTATAGGTCTGATTCTGCATCTTGTGTATTTATTCAATTGTTTTTTTAGATTCCACATATGGGTAAATCACATGGTATTTTTCTTTTTCAGTCTGACTTATTTCACTTAGTGTAATACACTCTAGATCCATACATGTTGTCATAAATCATTAAAGAACTATATTCCCGGTGATGAGGAAGATGGAGGCATAGGAGGACGCTGGACTCACCGCGCGTCCTGCTGATCACTTAGATTCCACCTACACCTGCCTAAATAACCCAGAAAACCGCCAGAGGATTAGCAGAACGGAGTCGCCGGAGCCAAGCGCAGATGAGGCCCACGAAAGAGGGTAGGAAGGGCGGCGAGGCGGTGCGCGCTCCAGGGACTGGCGGGAGGGAGCCGGGGCGGAGGGGCAGCCTGCCGGCCAAGCAGAGCCCCCGAGTCTGACTGGCAAAAGCGGAGGGGCCAGATGGACTGTGTTCCCACAGCAAGCGCGACTTAGCGTCTGGGAGGTCATAAGTTAATAGCTCTGCTCGGAAAGCGGGAAGGCTGGAGGACAAAGGGAGGGAGAGTTGTTGAGCCCCCGGACGACAGAGCTCTGTTTGGCGGGGAACAAAGGCGCTTGCCAGCGCCATCTCCATCGCCCATCCCCCAGCCAAAATCCCAAAGGGAACCAGTTCCTGCCAGGGAACTTGCTCGCTCTGCGCAAACACCCAACTCTGTGCTTCTGCGGAGCCAAACCTCCGGCAGCGGATCTGACTCCCTCCCGCTGCCACAGGGCCCCTCCTGAAGTGGATCACCGAAGGAGAAGCGAGCTAAGCCTGCCCCTCCTGCCCCCGTGCACCTTGCCTTCCCACCCCAGCTAATATGCCAGATCCCCAGCACCACAAGCCTGGCAGTGTGCAAGTAGCCCAGACAGGCCACGCCACCCCACAGTGAATCCCACCCCTAGGAGAGGGGAAGAGAAGGCACACACCAGTCTGACTGTGGCCCCAGCGGTGGGCTGGGGGCAGACATCAGGTCTGACTACGGCCCTGCCCACCAACTCCAGTTATACACCACAGCACAGGGGAAGTGCCCTGCAGGTCCTCACCACGCCAGGAACTATCCAAAATGACCAAACGGAAGAATTCCCCTCAGAAGAATCTCCAGGAAATAACAACAGTTAATGAACTGATCAAAAAGGATTTAAATAATATAACAGAAAGTGAATTTAGAATAATAGTCATAGTGTTAATCACTGGGCTTGAAAACAGTATAGAGGACAGCAGAGAAACTCTTGCTACAGAGATCAAGGGACTAAGGAACAGTCACGAGGAGCTGAAAAACGCTTTAAACGAAATACAAAACAAAATGGAAACACCGACGGCTCGGCTTGAAGAGGCAGAGGAGAGAATAGGTGAACTAGAAGTTAAAGTTATGGAAAAAGAGGAAGCTGAGAAAAAGAGAGATAAAAAAATCCAGGAGCATGAGGGGAAAATTAGAGAACTAAGTGATACACTAAAAAGAAATAATATACACATAGTTGGTATCCCAGAGGAGGAAGAGAGAGGGAAAGGTGCTGAAGGGGTACTTGAAGAAATTATAGCTGAGAACTTCCCTGAACTGGGGAAGGAAAAAGGCATTGAAATCCAAGAGGCACAGAGAACTCCCTTCAGACGTAACTTGAATCGATCTTCTGCAAGACATATCATAGTGAAACTGGCAAAATACAAGGATAAAGAGAAAATTCTGAAAGCAGCAAGGGGTAAACGTGCCCTCACATATAAAGGGAGACCTATAAGACTCGTGACTGATCTCTCTTTTGAAACGTGGCAGGCCAGAAAAGATTGGCACGATGTCTTCAGTGTGCTAAACAGAAAAAATATGCAGCCGAGAATCCTTTATCCAGCAAGTCTGTCATTTAGAATAGAAGGAGAGATAAAGGTCTTCCCAAACAAACAAAAACTGAAGGAATTTGTCACCACTAAACCAGCCCTACAAGAGATCCTAAGGGGGACCCTGTGAGACAAAGTACCAGAGACATCACTACAAGCATAAAACATACAGACATCACAATGACTCTAAACCCGTATCTTTCTATGATAACACTGAATGTAACTGGATTAAATGCGCCAACAAAAAGACAGAGGGTATCAGAATGGATAAAAAAACAAGACCCATCTATTTGCTGTCTACAAGAGACTCATTTTAGATCTGAGGACACCTTTAGATTGAGAGTGAGGAGATGAAGAACTATTTATCATGCTATGGAAGCCAAAAGAAAGGTGGAGTAGCCATACTTATATCAGACAAACTAGACTTTAAATTAAAGGCTGTAACAAGAGATGAAGAAGGGCATTATATAATAATTACAGGGTCTATCCATCAGGAAGAGCTAACAATTATAAATGTCTATGCGCCGAATACCAGAGCCCCCAAATATATAAAACAATTACTCATAAACATAAGCAACCTTATTGATAAGAATGTGGTAATTGCAGGGGACTTTAACACTCCACTTACAGAAATGGATAGATCATCTAGACACGCGGTCAATAAAGAAACAAGGGCCCTGAATGATACATTGGATCCGATGGACTTGACAGATATATTTAGAACTCTGCATCCCAAAGCGTCAGAATATACTTTCTTCTCGAGTGCACATGGAACATTCTCCAAGATAGATCATATACTGGGTCACAAAACAGCCCTTCATAAGTTTACAAGAATTGAAATTATGCCATGCATACTTTCAGACCCCAATGCTATGAAGCTTGAAATCAACCACAGAAAAAAGTCTGGAAAACCTCCAAAAGCATGGAGGTTAAAGAACACCCTACTAAAGAATGAGTGGGTCAACCAGGCAATTAGAGAAGAAATTAAAAAATATATGGAAACAAACGAAAATGAAAATACAACAATCCAGATGCTTTGGGATGCAGCCAAGGCAGTCCTGAGAGGAAAATACATCGCAATCCAGGCCTATCTCAAGAAACAAGAAAAATCCCAAATACAAAATCTAACAGCAAAATCTAACCTAAAGGAACTAGAAGCAGAACAGCAAAGGCAGCCTAAACCCAGCAGAAGAAGAGAAATAATAAAGATCAGAGCAGAAATAAACAATCTGGAATCTAAAAAAACGGTAGAGCAGATCAACGAAACCAAGAGTTGTTTTTTTTTAAAAAATAAACAAAATTGAC
This sequence comes from Prionailurus viverrinus, assembly GCF_022837055.1. Taxonomy (NCBI): domain Eukaryota; kingdom Metazoa; phylum Chordata; class Mammalia; order Carnivora; family Felidae; genus Prionailurus; species Prionailurus viverrinus. Next base: position 102,620,750 of record NC_062567.1, read on the forward strand.
AAACCTCTAGCCAGGCTTCTCAAAAAGAAAAGGGAGATGACCCAAATAGATAAAATCATGAATGAAAATGGAATTATTACAACCAATCCCTCAGAGATACAAACAATTATCAGGGAATACTATGAAAAATTATATGCCAACAAATTGGACAACCTGAAAGAAATGGACAAATTCCTAAACACCCACACTCTTCCAAAACTCAATCAGGAGGAAATAGAAAGCTTGAACAGACCCATAACCAGTGAAGAAATTGAATCGGTTATCAAAAATCTCCCAACAAATAAGAGTCCAGGACCAGATGGCTTCCCAGGGGAGTTCTGCCAGACGTTTAAAGCAGAAATAATACCTATCCTTCTCAAGCTATTCCAAGAAATAGAAAGGGAAGGAAAACTTCCAGACTCATTCGATGAAGCCAGTATTACTTTCATTCCCAAACCAGACAGAGACCCAGTAATAAAAGAGAACTACAGGCCAATATCCCTGATGAATATGGATGCAAAAATTCTCAATAAGATACTAGCAAATCGAATTCAATGGCATATAAAAAGAATTATTCACCATGATCAAGTGGGATTCATTCCTGGGATGCAGGGCTGGTTCAACATTCGCAAATCAATCAACGTGATACATCACATTAATAAAAGAAAAGATAAGAACCATATGATCCTGTCAATCAATGCAGAAAAGGCCTTTGACAAAATCCAGCACCCTTTCTTAATAAAAACCCTTGAGAAAGTCGGGATAGAAGGAACATACTTAAACATCATCAAAGCCATTTATGAAAAGCCCACAGCTAACATCATCCCCAATGGGGAAAAACTGAGAGCTTTTTCCCTGAGATCAGGAACACGACAGGGATGCCCACTCTCACCGCTGTTGTTTAACATAGTGCTGCAAGTTCTAGCATCAGCAATCAGACAACAAAAGGAAATCAAAGGCACCAAAATTGGCAAAGATGAAGTCAAACTTTCGCTTTTTGCAGATGACATGATATTATACATGGAAAATCCGATAGACTCCACCAAAAGTCTGCTAGAACTGATACAGGAATTCAGCAAAGTTGCAGGATACAAAATCAATGTACAGAAATCAGTTGCATTCTTATAAACTAACAATGAAGCAACAGAAAGACAAATAAAGAAACTGATCCCATTCACAATTGCACCAAGAAGCATAAAATACCTAGGAATAAATCTAACCAAAGATGTAAAAGATCTGTATGCTGAAAATTATAGAAAGCTTATGAAGGTAGTTGAAGAAGATATAAAGAAATGGAAAGACATTCCCTGCTCATGGTTTGGAAAAATAAATATTGTCAAAATGTCAATACTACCCAAAGCTATCTACACATTCAATGCAATCCCAATCAAAATTGCACCAGCATTCTTCTCGAAACTAGAACAAGCAATCCTAAAATTCATATGGAACCACAAAAGGCCCCGAATAGCCAAAGTAATTTTGGAGAAGAAGACCAAAGCAGGAGGCATCACAATCCCAGACTTTAGCCTCTACTACAAAGCTGTCATCATCAAGACAGCATGGTATTGGCACCAAAACAGACACATAGACCAATGGAATAGAATAGAAACCCCAGAACTAGACCCACAAATGTATGGCCAACTAATCTTTTACAAAGCGAGAAAGAACACCCAATGGAAAAAAGACAGCCTCTTTAACAAATGGTGCTGGGAGAACTGGACAGCAACATGCAGAAGGTTGAAACTAGACCACTTTCTCACACCATTCACAAAAATAAATTCAAAATGGATAAAGGACCTGAATGTGAGACAGGAAACCATCAAAACCCTAGAGGAGAAAGCAGGAAAAGACCTTTCTGACCTCAGCCGTAGCAATCTCTTACTCGACACATTCCCAAAGGCAAGGGAATTAAAAGCAAAAATGAATTACTGGGACCTTATGAAGATAAAAAGCTTCTGCACAGCAAAGGAAACAACCAACAAAACTAAAAGGCAACCAACGGAATGGGAAAAGATATTTGCAAATGACATATCGGACAAAGGGCTAGTATCCAAAATCTATAAAGAGCTCACCAAAGTCCACACCCGAAAAACAAATAACCCAGTGAAGAAATTGGCAGAAAACATGAATAGACACTTCTCTAAAGAAGACATCCGGATGGCCAACAGGCACATGAAAAGATGTTCAATGTCACTCCTTATCAGGGAAATACAAATCAAAACCACACTCAGATATCACCTCACGCCAGTCAGAGTGGCCAAAATGAACAAATCAGGAGACTATAGATGCTGGAGAGGATGTGGAGAAACGGGAACCCTCTTGCACTGTTGGTGGGAATGCAAATCGGTGCAGCCGCTCTGGAAAGCAGTGTGGAGGTTCCTCAGAAAATTAAAAATAGATCTACCCTATGACCCAGCAATAGCACTGCTAGGAATTTACCCATGGGATACAGGAGTACTGATGCATAGGGGCACTTGTACCCTAATGTTTATAGCAGCACTCTCAACAATAGCCAAATTGTGGAAAGAGTCTAAATGTCCATCAACTGATGAATGGATAAAGAAATTGTGGTTTATATACACAATGGAATACTACATGGCAATGAGAAAGAATGAAATATGGCCTTTTGTAGCAACGTGGATGGAACTGGAGAGTGTGATGCTAAGTGAAATTAGCCATACAGAGAAAGACAGATACCATATGGTTTCACTCTTATGTGGATCTTGAGAAACTTAACAGAAACCCATGGGGGAGGGGAAGGAAAAAAAAAAAAAGAGGTTAGAGTGGGAGAGAGCTAAAGCATAAGAGACTGTTAAAAACTGAGAACAAACTGAGGGTTGATGGGGGGTGGAATGGAGGGGAGGGTGGGTGATGGGTATTGAGGAGGGCACCTTTCGGGATGAGCACTGGGTGTTGTATGGAAACCAATTTGACAGTAAATTTCATATATTGAAAAAAAAATATTTACCCTCTAAAAAAAAAAAAAACTATATTCCCCTGTTTACATCCCTATGCCTACAGTAGTTCATCTCTATAGGGATGCATTATCAGAATTATGATTAAGTAGTTTGCTTTTTTTATAGTTTTAAGAAGAAACAGAAGTGGTCATTTGATTGCAAGAAGTAAAGATGTACTCAGGTTTTCTCAATTTGTGGGACTCTATTCCAGAAATACATATACTTAAAAGAAAGATTGGGATCTCTTGGCTTGATAAAAACCAAAACCAGAAGTAGAGCCTAGTCTCATCAGAATGTATTTGTTAATGAGAGCAAGATTCAAAACTGCCATAGTGACCAAGTTACTGTTATTTTCTAAGCAATATATTTTTTAATCCTTTACGATTATGATGAGCTCCTGAACTAACAACAATTTCACTCTTTGTTCTAGGTAATTTTTCCTCTGAGATTTTTCTTATTGATAAGTTTATTCATGACTCAGCTTTCATTACTTCCCCTCTCTGCATTACCCTCCCCATGACCAAGATAAAGAAGATCTCGTTGACTCATTTGATCTCTTTCATAGCTCTTTGGATAGAATTTTTATGAACAGGGGTGCCTGGGTGGCTCAGTCAGTTAAGCATCCGACTTCAGCTCAGGTCATGATCTCATAGTTTGTGAGTTTGAGCCCCATGTTGGGCTCAGTGCTGACAGCTCAGAGCCTGGAGCCTGCTTCAGATTCTGGGTCTCCCTCTCTCTCTGCCCTTCTCCTGCTCATGGTCTTTCTTTCTCTCTCTCTCTCTCTCTCTCTCTCTCTCTCTCTCTCTCTCTCAAAAATAAATAAACATTAAATTAAAAAAAAAGAATTTTTATAAACAAACTCCCTAAATCCAATAAGGTGATTAAGGTAGAAGAGGGGAAACTGTACTTGCAGGAAGATTTATACATAAGTTGCAGCCCGTGACTCTTTCCCCAAGCAGTGATTGGACAGAAACCCATGGGGCTTAGGTTTTAGGGGCATTCAGTCTTAATATATTTGATTCAATGAGGATATTTTTGGACATTCAATAAAGACAGTATTTAGAAGCCTTTTCATTTATGTAGATCCTGTTATATAACAATCTATATAATAATTTTTATAGGTTTTCATGATATGACAGTCTCCTCCAAAGAACACTCAACTTATTTTTTGCTTTAGCTATCAGGAGGCTCCAGTTTACATTTATGCTTGATTCCAGCAACTGTCCTTAATTAGGTTATTTGGTATCATGTTTTTCTCCTTTGAATTGTACACCCTTAAGAGTTTATCCTTTCTTTAATGACCCTACTACTGATATGTTTTTATGCTTCATAGTGTAAACCACCTCAAATTATCCTTGAAAATGAGGATACTCTTATTAATAATAAAGTTCCCTACAACTAATGATTGTACTTATTTGTAGCAATTACACTTGGGGGTAGATAAAAAACAAGATTTAACAATTATACTTCCTTTAAATTAAGATCAAAAACAATATGTCAATATTATATGCAAAGACCAAGCCAAATGTGCAGAAAATAAAGGGATATTTCCATTATGCAATAGAACATTCTTACATAATGTAAGTCTAATTCTACATAAGAACAGTCACATTGCCTATAAAAACTATCTTTTTTCTCCCAGCTAACCACAGAGAAGCTTTAGGTACAGAAATGTCTCTCAGACAACAAAGAGCTCTAGGAAGTAGTAGAAGATAGGATATGATCATTTAAAGGACAGGAAAATATATTACTTTATTTATTTATTTATTTATTTATTTATTTATTTATTTATTTATGGAAGAAAAAGAGATACTTAATTATCTTAGTTTTTAATACTGCTTTTTTAAAAAGAAAGTTTAAAGTGTATTTATCTTGAGAATGAGAGAAAGCATGAGTGGGGTAGGGGGAGAGAGAGAGAGAGAGAGAGAGAGAGAGAGAGAGAGGGAGAATTCCAAGCAGACTCCAACCTGTAAGACCAGAGCCCGACGCAAAGCTCAAATTCACAAACTGTGAGATCATGACCTGAGCCAATATCAAAAGTTGGACACTTAACTGACCGAGACATCCAGGCGCCCCTAATATGCTTTTAATATAGGAGAAAACATGTTTTAATGTTACATTATTTTAAACTATTAGAATTATTGATGTGTACAAAATCTGCAAATGACATATTTAATTCAAATGAAAGAATATGTAATAATTATATGATATATCAGTGATCATTTTTAGAATAACTATGAGCTGAAGTTAATATTTTGTATGTAGATTCTGCTTTCATATAGTAGAAAGTTCAAATTTTATTTCTGTTAACTAATTATTGGACAGGTATACATTAGAGAATATGGAAATAACTTTATACATTACATTTTGCTTTATTTTTAAGAAAACTTCTATCTTGGGGCTCCTGGGTGGCTTGGTCGGTTAAGCGTCCGACTTCGGCTCAGGTCATGATCTCACGGTCCGTGAGTTCAAGCCCCACATCGGGCTCTGTGCTGACAGCTCAGAGCCTGGAGCCTGTTTCCGATTCTGTGTCTCCCTCTCTCTCCGCCCCTCCCCTGTTCATGCTCTGTCTCTCTCTGTCTCAAAAATAAATAAAAGTTAAAGAAAAAAAAAGAAAAGAAAACTTCTATCTCATTGTCCATAAATTTCAGGGCTTATGAATATGTTATGTACATAATCACATCATTTCTAAAAGTAAGAATCATACTGAGTCATCTTTGCATTATACTGCAAAAGATTCGTAGTGACACTAATCCTTTGAATAATAGCATGAATAACTTTCTTTGTTAATCTAAGACTGTTAGAACCAATTCAGTCTCATTGCCACTGGCTTTGTCTTCCCAGCTCCCTGGGCAGATCGCCTAATGGGCTTCACCTTCACATCCACCTACCTTAGTTCTTGAACCAGTTATGGCCTACCCGTGGATATGTCGGCAGCCTCAGTCTCACCATCTCCTGGTGAGAACTAAGTTAATTGCTAACCCAGGTTTGATCATGTACAATGTGGGAGGATCTCTAAACAGCCATGTATCTCTCATCCAGTCATCCAGCCCACTTTCTATGAAATTGCAGTATAGTCCATGTTTGCTTACCTAGGCCCCTTTATATTAAAAAACAACAAAAAAAAACTTTAATAAATAAAGAGAAGAGACAAATGTCCCATGGAAGGGAATTCCAAGTAATCTATTTAGATACTCCACCATCAAGGAAATGAAATATAAGTCCCCACTCCTTAAATGTAGGCTGTACATAGTGACTTTCTTCCAAAGTGTGCAGTATGAAAAGTGGAAAAAAGAGGAACTTTAGAGTGGAAAAACCTGACAAACACTGTCTTATCTGGGTAATCAAGGTCTATATCAATGATGTTAAATTTATGTTGATAGGTATCCTTGATATGTCAGGAACATGGTACTCTATTTCTGTGGTCTTCCTCTCAAAAACCCATAGCCCTAGTCTAATTATGAGAAAGAACATCTGCAAATCCAAGTGAAAGAACATTCTACAAAATGTCTAGCCATTACTCCTCAAAACTCTCAAGGTCATCAAAAACAAGACAAGTCTGAGAAACTATCACAACCAATAGGACTAAATCCAATGTGATATCCTGGATAGGATGGTGGAACTGAAAAGACATTAGGTGAAAACTAAGAAATTATTTTTTTAAGTTTTTATTTATTTAAGTAATCTCTGCACCCAATGTGGTCCTCAAACTCATGACCCTGAGATCAAGAGTCACATGTTCTTCTGACTGAGTCAGGCAGATGCCGCAAAAACTAAGAAATTCTCAATAAAATAATGGACTTCAGCTAACACAGTCTATCAGTATTGGGTTCATTAATTATAACAAATAACCCCATTGTAAGGTGTCAATAATAGAGGAAATTTGGTATAGGGTATATGGGAACTCTCTATACTATCTTCAAATTTTCTGTAAATCTAAAACTTTTAAAATATAAGTTTATTTAAAAAAACAATATGAGAAAAGATAATGTTTATTGAACCATTGCTTTGTGCCGGACACTGCCAAAAGCATGGTTTATATCACCTTACTGAATACTAAGAATGACCTTGTCAAATGAATACTGTTATACTCATTTTACAGATAAGGAAATTGAGACACAGGTTAAGTGGATAAGTACATTTCTTAAGGCCAAACTACATAATTGAGGAGAAAGAACTCCAATCCAGACTGTCTAACTCTAGACTGTCTACTTCTTTTGGTCCTATTTATATAACTTATTAGCAGACATTGAGCACAAGAAAAATGTTCATTTAGCATTTTTCCAAATCAGACAAGTAAGGAAGAATAAAGAGAAAATTCATGCCTGCCAAGAGACAAAATAAATGTACTTCTAAAGGAGACTGAAGAATTGAGGTTTGAGATAAAGACAGAAGAAATTCAAGGACTTATGAATCTTACTGAAGCATTAAAGAAGAGATACTTGTATCCACAACTTTGACTCTTGAAACCTTTGCAGGTATTGTCCAACACAAAGGCTATACTGGAGTTAAAATTACTGTCAAAAATTATTTAAAAAGTGGGGAAAATAATCTAAAGCACCTGAACATGAACATAACCGCTTGTTTACAGCCTCTCACTCCAGTTTCTCTTTCAGACTGGGTATCTCCCTAAACTCAAAACTTAGCTCTCTGAGCTAGGGCCCTATTGCACAGCTTAACTCATATTAATCTCCTTTTCTGGAGTCTAGGGAATGGGCAACAGGGAGCAATAAAATTCATGATCAGTACTCTCAACTGCCATTCAATGTGCACTTCAACTTGTAAGTTTTTATGTATGTCCTTGCCGAAGTATGATCTGCACCAGGCAGTGACTCAATTCTGATGCCTTCCTCCATCTCTAGGACGTTGGCCCTACCTAGGCTCTCCCTGACTTTAACACTCAATAATGTCATCTACAAAATGAGATCATGAAGGCAGCTCTTTCTGCCCACAGGTCCTGCCCCATGCTTTAATAAAATCACCTTTTTACACCAAAAAAAAAAAAATTATATGAAAATATGTATGTTACAGATTGATGTTAGGATTAAATGAGATAGTATCTTTTTAAATTTTCCAAATAATCTCTGTGATCTAATGTAATGAAACTGGCAGTTGAGTGTATCACTGAAAAAACTGATGAAAACTTAAAACACTGAATTTTTCACTTAAAAACATATTAATATACTTTTACTTACCAGACTTTTGGTGTAAGCACAAGGCCATTTGTTGTTTTGGTCTTTGCACACAGCTTTGTATAGGGTCACTCTTTGGAGTTCTGTCTTAATTTTTTTACATCAAGCATACCTCTAAGGCAGTCTACAGTGTCCAGCTTTGTTTCCCTTAAACAACCAATTTCCATTTTTAAAAAAATAGGAGAGTTAAGATGATGTTCTCACCTTTTCCCTTCAGAATCACACAAAAGCAACAAATAAAAACCAAAACACAACTTCTTTGACAAAATCAGAAAGCATGCTAAATCTCAAATCATGTGTTTTATGAAGCACAATGAAGGTAAAGAGGGATGGAGAAAGATACCAAAAGAAAATTCCCAGAGTTACAGATCACTGACAAAACCAACAACACAGTTCTCTAGACTGGAATATTCTGAGCAGCAAAATCAACAGTTCCTAGTTTGGGACAAATGCAATTGATGACCAGGGTTGTGCTTCCCAATTTGGCATAAGAGAGAAACAGAGAATACTGGAGAACCCAAGGAATCACACTGAAAAACTGTATTTATAGGAAGCAGTATGCTGGTGAGGCAGGATCAGAAAAAGATGATGAGTTCTGACTTGTCCCGTAACTGCTGATCTCAGATGGCTGGAGAGAAGACTAACTAAAGGCTGTAATTCAAACACACACAATTTTGTGAGATGAGTTTTCCTGGCTTGAATCGCAGGCCTGGATCCAGTCCAATATACACTACTGCAGAAGTTTGGTTTAGGGGTACTCATTTGATTCAAAGATGGGCAAGATTTTTAAAAGTGGTGGGGAAGTAAAAATAAGATAAAAACAGAGAAGGAGACAAACCATAAGAGGCTCTTGAATACAGAGAATAAACTGAGAGTTGCAGTGAGGGGGTAAGTTAAATGGGTGACGGGCATTAAGGAGGGCCCTTTTTGGGATGAGCCCTGGGTGCCATATGAAAGAGATGAATCACTGTTCTACTCCTGAAAGCCAAGACTACACTGTATGTTAACTAACCTGAGAATGAAAAAATAAAAATAACAAAAATTTTTTTGAAAATAAAAGGGTTGGTGAAGGAGGTATAATCTGCTTGGGTTCTGTACTAAGGGGAAAATCTTTTCTGGAAAGCTGCACTAAAAACTGAGACAAAACCTTGCTTTTCACCATTAACCTTTTTATACTTTTTAAATTCAAAAGAAATTTAGTTCAGTAAGAAAAAGAATAGGGACTTTGAAAAAATAATAAATTCAGGTAGACATTTGCAGAAAAAATCTAAATACAAATCCTTTCAGATATTTTACTCTTTTTATCCAGACTTACGTTTGTTTTGACCACATGTAATTTGACAGCAATTTCTTCTAGTGACTTTCCTTTATCAATCCTTTCACAAAGGCATCCAATTTATAGAAACAACATTTCCTTTTGCATTAATATTTCATTAATTATGTAATATTTACTTATATCATTACAATTCTATAACTGGCATAACAAGTTTAGAAACAAATACAATTGACTCAGTAAACAAAATTCAACTGGTGTGAACAGAAGCATATATGTTCTAAAAAGTGGCCTGCTAACCACAAGGGTTCATTGTATTATAGGTATCCTATGTTTTTGAGGAAAACCAGAAAGTAATGCTTGTTGATGGATTTGTTATGTGCACGTTAGAGGAAATTACCTTAAATATGAACATATGTCCTTACTGGGTTTTTGTGGCCTTTGAATTATTCTCTAGGATATATAGTTTTAGATATATCATTTAAATTTTTTAATTTTACTCAAAAAATGTTTATTGAGCTCCTACTATGTACCCTAAACATAGAAACAAATATTTCATCAACTTGTTGAAATTAAACAATATTAATAGGATGTTACTGCTGTTTTATTTACAGTATGCTGAATAGGTGTAGAAGATATTAATGAAAGAACTTAGTTTATTGACTTGCTTCATTCATATCCTTAGAGTTCTTCACACACCCAAATTTGTTTTAAATTGTTAATGTTGGTTTTACTTTAATGTTTGATAAGGAAAAACTTTTTTTTTTTAAACTGTTGTTACATTTCTTGTTTTATCTTGAAGCTGCCAGAAAAAGTTATAATGGACTACTACGAGAAGTACAAGCCTAGAATGAATGAGCTGGAAGCTTTTAATATGGTAAATCTCAGAAATGAACATATTAAATTGGATATGTTGCCAGACTTGAATGGGGTTCAATTACATTTTATTGTGGGACCAACCAATCTATGTTGTTTTTCTCTTACTGTAGAAAAACCGTTTTGGACCATTTCCTATTTCAGAACTATATTAGGTGTCAGTAATGTAATAAAGAGAACACATGGTAGATTTCTCTTAAAATGTATCATAAATGCACAGAAGAAATTTCAGAGTTCTTTGAACACATACTTGTCTCAATGCAGTTATTTCCCCAGCATGCGTTTTAATGAATTTCATTCTTAGTACCTCTGAAAACTCTCTATCATACGTACCACTGCCTTTGGATTCCTGTTATTATTAAAGAAAAACTTTTGATCTCTGCAGTATTCGTTTTCTGAATATATACAATTGGTATTGGAGATTTGGCCCTATATAAATTTCTGTAGATGCATTTTCTTGAACATAAGTGTTAAGCTAGTTTGTGTTTGTTTGTTTGTTTGTTTGTTTTGTTTTGTTTTGTTTTTTAAAGTTCTACCATCCTATCTTACCCTTTCTTTTAGTTGAAAGTTGTTCTGGCTCCTTGTATAGAGACACTGATTCTTCTGGATCGACTTTGCTATCTGAAAGAGCAGGTAAATTATATTTTAAAATATATAACTAATATCTTTATTTAATATAGTAAACAGATCCACTATTACCTAGGATAAGTTTCTTTTGCATACAGCTAGTCAGATAATTTTTCTTATTATATTTTCCAAGTTTAAATATTCATTCCATCTCTTTTTAAACATAAACATATGTACAACAGATGTTTTCAGCAAACCTATTATAATAAAGTTTATGTTCTTTTAATTGTATGGTAATTACTGTGTGGTAGGCAGTGAACACAACTATCATATATGACGTATTGTGTAGCTAAATTTAATAAAGGCCAGACATAAAAGATATTACATATATATATATATATATATATATATATATATATATATATATTTCATTTAATGAAAATTTACCTTTTAAATCACTTTTGGATTTTGGACATATGTAATCTGCAGTATAAAAATTTCTTTCTGATCAGTGAAAATTGCTTTTGCTTCTTCACAGTCTTGGGTTTTTTTAATCTATGTTGAATGCACCAAAAAAACTGGTTTTTTGCTTGTCTTTAAGGAAAAATTTTTTTGCAGATTTTACACTGAGCTATGATCAAAATAGTTATGTGAACTGTTTAAATTAAACCCATACATGGATTCAGCCTCATGTTTCCACCATAAGCCCTTTATTTTAACAATTTTGTTCTATCATAGTGGGTAATTTTACTTTCTTCTTTTCAACAGGCTATTTGGAACAAATGGATTTTAATAAATGCTTGCTTTTGTTCTAATTTATATTTTTATGGAAAAAAGACAATTTTTAAATATTTGGATAATTGTGTACTTTCTTAAGCTACCAAGTAACTCAAAATCACTGGAAATCTTTGGTTTCCAATTTCATAGGTGACAGAATTGGGCCTGTTTTACTAGGTACTCATTATTTACCTTTTCAAAGCAATTTCCATTGACCTAAATAAAATAAGTAAATGGTAAAAAAATAAATTAAATTAAATAAGTAATATGCACAAAGATAATAGATTGGCAATGAAATGATATAAAGCATAAAATATTAACTTGTTAATAAAATATTTTTAAATAGCATGTTAAATAATAATAATTTTTAAATAGCAATGTTAAATAATAGCAATGTTAAATAATATTAAATAATATCTTATTCTAAAATAACACTTATATGTTAGAAAGTTTTAAATGAAGAATATAAACAAGAAAATTAAAAATGACAACAGTCCCATCTTTCAGCATTAACTTAATTTTTGTTTTGTATTCTAGTGCCTCTTTCTAATATGTATATGTTGCACACATATATATGAGCGCATTATTTCTACTTTAATTAAAATTGGAATCTGGGGCACCTGGGTGACTCAGTCAGTCAAGCTGTCTGACTCTTGATTTCAGCTCAGGTCATGATCTTGGCTCAGGTCATGGTCTCACAGTCCAGAGACAGAGCCCTCAAGATTCTCTCTCCCTCTCCTTTTACCCCTCCCTGCTCTCTAACATAAGATAAGATGATGATAAGATAAAGGAATCAAATTACAAGTGCAGTTTTGAATCTAATCTGTTTCATTTATTTTATTCAGAATTTTCTCATCTTATTGAATATACTACAGAAGGTGAATAATGTTTCATCATATAATAATTTCTTTAAGTAATGCCCAATTGTTTTTTATCACTTCCACTCTTTCACAATTTCAGCCAAGAATAACCCTGTAGTTCACTATCTTATGTAAATCTTTTATTTCCTCAACATAAATTCCTGTAGGTGAAATTGTAAACGTTAATTTCATTCAGCAAAGAATAATTTTCTTTTATATAGTTTGTCTTTTATGTTGTTTTTATATTACAATATATAGTCTGACTCATCTTTCATTCTTATCTTCAACAAATTGCTATGTATTTAAATCACTTATCAATTTGCAGGAAAATATTGCATGGTCTGCACTTGTGAAGTTGTTTGATCCTGTGAAATCTCCCAGATGTTATGCTATTATTGCTCTGAAGAAGCAGCAATGATTTCAGTTGAAGCAAGGTATTAGATGTATCTGTTTGTGGAAACTATCACTAATTTTGCTCTTCTAAACATTTATGTTGTGTTATGTAAATATTTGAAAAAACATTGCTCTATATTTTAAATAAACAATAAAATAATAGCTAACAACAGAACACCATAATCTATTTTTCCATTGTCAAAGCATACATTAATAAAATAAGAACTCATGAAAATATTTAAAGTATTGACCTACATTCCTGAGTTACTATATCAATAGTACATTGTAATCTGACCCTTGTTTCCTATTGTTTGAGACCCTTAATATTTGCTACATACCTCATTTTGACTTTTATTGATTTAAAAACTTTTTGGACAGAGGAAAGTTATAGGTGTATATATAATAAAATTAGCACAGAAGATCACTTTCATTTTCCTCCAGATTTTGGAAGGATTTTCCATGTCATCTGGAGGGAAAAATCCAAAAAGGAAAGAAACACCCAGGAACCAGGCAGATACAAAAAGTGCTTAATATGTGTTTTCATCTAAGTTACATGAGAAGATATTCTGTGTCCTTAAAGAAATATGCATCTTGTGAGCTTCACTTTAAGGAATCTTGATACTACTTATCTTATTAAAATAGATAATTACCTTGTGCTCTGTAGAAAGCCAGTCTGAGAAAAGCAAGAGAGAATGAAAGAAGGCCAGTGCTATGCCCAGTGTGGTACAGGTTCTTTTCATTTGCAGAAATCTTGAGATTTCTAATATACACAGAAGATACGACAGTTGGCAAAAAGCTTCCTTGATGCTCAGCAAAAGACTATAAAATTCTCCCATCAGAAGAAGTAACTACTCTCTTAAATTTTAGAGTCTATCCGCAGATGGAAAGAACAAGTTTTTGCTCTGTGTTGTGATAGGAAGTTTGCAGCCATTATATATGTGGATGATCAGGTACTTTGTGTAGCTAGTACAATACTGGGGAAAATAGCCACTTTTTAAGCTTTTTATTATGGAACATTTCAAATATGTTCAGAAATGAAGAGTAGAGTCTAACGAATCGCATGTACTCATCACAAACTTCAATAATTATCAACATTTTACCAGTCTTGTTTCATCTGTACACTTACGAGCATGCACACGTTCACATTTGCCACCCCACCCACCGTTCCCAGATATGTAAGATTTTGAACTTTTGCCCTGATGCCTAAATATTTATATAACATTATTTTCTCATTATAATAAAGAAAAAAAACTTCATGTGTGTAAAGCTCTGTTTAGTAAAGTGAACTCCAACTGTTTCAATACCAAGGAAACTTTGTAGTAACTTCCCTATGCCTTAAAACATTGTCAGAAAATATATTTATCAGTTAATACTTTCCATTTTTAATAGAGACATTTGTGTGATTCAAGCTAATCAACATGAGATAACTTGTATGACCCACTGAGATGATAATATGTCAGCAAAAGAACAAAGAAATATAATATTTTGGCAGGACTACAGCTTTATACACATGAATCCCCATTGCAATGTTTGTAGACTCTCCTCTCATAAAAACTGCTCTTTGAGAACTCATTTACAGTTGAGCTAAAGAATGTGATGTATTGGCAGGAGCATCAATCCTGACAGCTACATTCTGAGTGAGCTAAAGCAAGACTCTTAATATCTCAGAGCCTCATTTGTAAAGTGGGTTTCATTTAATTTTCATTTTAGAAACATTTATTGAATGCTTATCATGTGTCAGACGTTAGGCTAGGCACTGGCAGCACGGAGACAAACAAGATATGTCCCTTTTCTCAAAGAGCTCACAGTCTAGTAAGAAAGACAACAAAATTACTAATTACCATAATTAGTACTGTAATTATTGTATAGGGCTGAGAGTGTCAGGACATGAGATCCTTTATGGCACCTTCAAATTGATAAGACTTCAAGGGAAGATAGGCTCAGTAATATTAGTACCATAGTTTAGATTCATATGAGTTAAATTATTGTCTGTCCTTGTGTAGGTCACTTTAGTATTCAGTATGCCTCAGGTTTCTCATCTGTAAAAAGAATATAAGAATAAAATTTACTTATAAAGTTGTTATGAGCATTAAAAGATTAAATATGTTATTGAACTCCCACAAAATGTCTCCAGGCAATCTGTTAATAAAGCAAAACTGAATTTATTAAAACTGTCTGTAGTAATAGGGGATTCTGCCTTGAGGGTCTCTGAAGGTAAAGTCAGGAGAGGATATTTACAGCATTTTGAAGGTGGCTCTTTTCAGGTGGAGACCAGACTGCAATTTGGAAAAGTTCATGACAAGTTTTATGATTGGTATCTAATAGCAAGGCAAGGGTCTTGAAGCAAGTTCTGATAAGTAAACTGTTGCTTGATAAATGAGCTCTTTGCCAAGGTGAGCAGATTGTCTGAGATAAATTAATATATGAGAATTTCCTGAAACAATGAAGTTATTTATTGGTTTACAGCCTTATCTTTCCTGGGCAAAGATTTCCTTTACCAAACAAATAAATCATGTTGACACAGGTGGTCTCAGTTCTTAGACCCCATAGCTCTGTCATATTAAGGCACATGGTTGTAGTTCTCAATGTAAAGCAATTAATTCCTGGTACATAAACATATGTAAAGCAAATAGTATAGGATAGTAGACTCAAACCTAGATATGTCAGTACTTCCATTAAATGTACATTAAATGCTTCAATTATAAAACAAAGATGACTAATTGGAAAAATAGAGCCCAATAAGTTGCTGGTTAGAAAAAACATCTAAAACAGGGGTATAAAAAATTCAAAAGTAATAGGAAGGAAAAGGCATATTTGCTATTACTCATCAAAAGGAAGGATATTTATCAATATCAAAGTAGATTTTTAGTTAATCTCAGGCAAAAATATTCTGGAAGATAAAGGGTAACCTTCATAATGAAAAGAATTTCAATTTGCCAGGAAAATGTAAGTTTGTATTTAGTTAATACCATAATTACAAAATATATAAGGCAAAAATTAACTACAGGGAGAAACAAGTCTACAATCATGCTGGGAATATTTTCATGTTTCCCTCTATCTTATGGAAAAAGCAAACAAAACCAAAAAGATACAAGATTTGAACAATGAAAGAAGTAAAATTGAGCTAATGGATAAACAGTTTATTATAAACTGTTCCCAACTACTATATAATTTTTTCAAGTACGTATGAAAATTTTACAAAAGTTGACCATATGCTGGGCTTTGAAGTAAATTTTAATAAATTTCAAAAAAATTGAAACTATATTATATGTAGTTTCTGACCACAATGCATTTAAGCTTAAAAAATTGTTTTAGGGGTGCCTGGGTGGCTCAGTTCAGCATCTGACTCTTGATCTCAGCTTAGGTCTTGATCTCAGGGTTGTGAGTTTAAGCCTCATGTTGGGCTCCATGCTGGACATGGGGTGTATATATATATATATATATATATATATATATATATATATATTTGTTATGTATTATATAATTTTATTATATACTTATAAAATTTATTATATACTTAAATATATATGTAAATAAAAATTTAAAAATTGTTTTAAATATAAGTAGAAAATCCCCATATTCTTTAAACTAAGAATTATACCTCTAAATAACTTCTGAGTCAAAGAAGAACTCACAGTGGAAATTAGAGAGTATTTGAGTAATAATGAAAATAATTGAATTATAATGATAACACTGCCCATCAAAACTTACGGGATGAGCTAAACCATGATATAAGAAAACATTAGCTTTCAACACATATTAGAAAAGGAAGAGACTAAAAATCAAAAGATTAGTAGTTTCTGGAAGAAAAACACGGAGAGATGATTAACACCTCCAAAAGTTGGTTCTTCAATAATTAATAAAATTTACACATCTCTGGTAAGTCTAATCATTTAAAAAATAAAACGTTCAAATAATCAATATCAGGTATATAAAAGGGAACATGCCTGTAAATTTGCCAATAAATTTCTGACAACAAAATTGAACATTTGTATGAAATGGAAAAATTTCTCAAAGAAACACAATATGCCAAAACAGCCTCAAGAAGGAAAATAAAATATTAATAATCATACAACTATTAAATTGAATCTGCAATTAATCTTTTATTAATTTCCTACATCTCGATAAAAGTATTTTTTGGATGTGGCATAGAATTTAGTCAACCACTGTTAGTTTGCAACAGTGTGACTAAGACTATCGTAGACACTATACGTTGGGCAAGAAGATTTATAGAACTAGACTATGGCAGTTCCTAATTTTTAGGAGTTTATAATCTATGCATTGAAACACATATGAGAGGCATATGGAAGAGTTAAGATTTAGATAATGACTTTGGGGAAGAAAGAAAAGAAAGTATCTACAGAAGCACACAATCCTTTACTATGAACTAACTTTGTCTTAGTCTGTTTACTTCTGTTCCACTCTCCTCTTTAATTATAGGTTCCTTTAGTTTGTTTTAAGTATGGTCAGTAGAATGGCTTATTTTCAGGAAAGAGAACTGTTTAAGAAATAATCTGCCATGTGAAAGATGTGCTCTGGTAACCTGTGACCAGAAGGAACTGGAAGTCTCCAAACCTCCCCAGGTTTGTACTTGGCCAGTGATGCTACTGGCTACATGTATGGGGATTTATTAGTTGATGTATTTATCTCAATGGATCGCCTCATTAAGTTTGCAGATGTTCTGTCAATGGAAGTCCTTTAAAAACAAATTATACTGTTTTTATTAGAGTTTTCCAATGCACAATCCAGAATAAGAGAGTTAACACATTTCAGCACAGAACAAAGTAGCATGTATTTAAATCTCAGGGGAGGAAAAGCCTTTAACTTGTTCTCAGACAGTTATGATTGAACACGTTGAATTTGAGAAAAATGGAGAAAGTATGCACCAAATTCACCATTTGGTCAGCATGGGATTTGGTGTGCATCAGCTAATCATGTTGAACTAATGCTCCACTTAGCTCAACTCTCAGGAAAGAATCCAGTCTTCTAATAACTGCTACAACTCCTTTAAGAAAAAGTCTCAAGGATGGTTTTCCATCAGGCAAAGCACACTCAAGTAATGTGTTTCAAGGGAAAGGTAAAACAATTCCAGATACCATTTGATTATAACAACAGACATCTCTGGTGTTCTGGTGACTTCAGAATATTTCTGATCTTAGTAGACAGTATAGCTGCAGGTAAACCTCTGCAAATAAAGGCATGAGGAACAGACTTCAAATCACAAAGAAAAAATTAAATACTCTATTTCTACTTAAGCTAACTCAAAAGGACAGAACTAAGAATAAAAATGAAGGCAAAGAAGTGTTTACTTTTAATGTATAGAATAATGAATATCTTTCTATGTATGTACAAACAGTACCTTTAAAGGGTCCAAAATTACATTCACATTACCTGCTTATGCTAGGTTCCAGAAACCATCCCTAAAGCACAGGTTGTACTGTACTGAAGAATAATATTTAGAAGTTTTGAGGGTCAACATCTAGAGGATAAAACTGAAAGCTATTGAAAGGTAAATTATTTTTTTGGTTAACTTTTCTCTCATTAATAGAAAATACTGTTGTTTATCTTTAAAATAAATAGATTTGAAATTCTTTTAAAATATGCTTCATATTTTAGATCTTTAGTACAGTTGTAGTATCAATGTTTGTTAATAAGATTATTGGTAATGTGTTTTCATTCTAATAAATTGGTTGCAGATGTTTAGAGAAGAAAGGATTTCGTTAAAATTGCTGCCATAAATAGCATAGTTCCTACCTTTAAGATTAATGAAACCATAGTAAATTCAACCTAGATCTTCTTACCATTCTTTTATTATGAAAAGTAAAACTAAGTCTCAGAGTTGTGTTTAGTTAGGTAAATAAAAGTGTTACAGAGCCTCTGAGGGTCATAGGTCATAGTAGCCCAGTGGAGTTACATCATATACACATTTATGTACTGATTTTTAGATTCTAACCTCTCCCCAAGATGCAAATGCATAAGAAGGATAGGATATCTGTTTGTTGGCCAAATCAGAAGTGCCATCTTTGAAAGACAGGAAATAGAAGACCAAACAAATATCTATAACTTTTCAAAGAGCAGAGGATATGTGTTTCTCATCAAGTAAGACTTAGAAAATCCAACTGAACTTTATTGAACATCTGTGAACTAACTGCTGGGTGCTTTCACACTTACTTCAATCTTCAAAACAACAAACAACAAAAAAATAGGATGCATTAGGGATATAGATGCTTAGTAATAGTGACAGTAGTATATACCCAAGGAGCAAGCAGTAATCCTTAATAATTCACCCATTCCTCATTCACTGTAGGAATTTAATATTATCCTAAAAGCATAATGGTTTGAATGCTCAATATCTGCTTAAAGACTACCCTTTTGTTCTTTTCTTTCATCTACCTCTGTGGTCTCCAAATTTTAGTGGGCCAAGGAATTAAGGTATAGTACTATATTCAAAACTACACAAATAAAGCAAAAAAGAAAAAGAAAAAAAAGAAAAAGAAAAAGGAAAAAAAATGTTGGTGTGTTTTCCATAGAAATGTGTTCTCATAGGAAACCCATTAAAAGAGATCTTTCAGCTCACTGTTCACAGGTTTAAAAAAAAATTCAATAATAAGAATCCCATTAACATTCTAAATAATGTATTCATTTTTACTACTTTGGGTACTGTATGTCATACTTAGTTTTTACGGTCTCATAAGTATAATCAGAACTTTGTGTTAAAAGTTGTGTCCTGAGGACACTTTTGAAAGAATTGAACACTAATAATAGTGGTAACTATAAATTAGGAAGATCAATGAAAACTAAGAAGCTTCTTGACCAAGACATTAACTTTAATTTTAATTTTAAAATAAATCTTAATTACTAAAACCTAAAGACAGTTGCTGATTATTAAATACCAAATAGTTTGACATTTTACATATCATATATAAAAGGGTCACAAAGAGAATCAGAGAAGGGGTTTTTGTTTGGTTGTTTTTTGTTTATTTTAATATGTCTTTTTTTTTTTGTCAAGTTATTTAACATACAGTGTAGTCTTGGCTTCAGGAGTAGATTTCTATGATTCATCACTACATACAACACCCAGTGCTCCTCCCAACAAGTGCCCTCCTCAATGCCCATCACCCATTTTCCCACCCCCATCAACCCTCAGTTTGTTCTCTGTATTTAAGAGTCTCTTACAGTTTGCCTCCCTGTTTGTATGTTATTTTTCCTTCCCTTCCCCTATGATCTTCTGTTAAGTTTCTCAAATTCCACATATGAGTGAGATACATGATATATGATCATATATATATGATACATGTCTTTATCTGACTGACTTATTTCACTTAGTATAATACCCTCCAGTCCATCCACATTTTTGCAAATGGCAAGATTTCATTCATTTTCATCACTGAGTAGTATTCCATTGTGTATATATACGATATCTTCTTTATCTGTTCATCAGTCAATGGACATTTGGGCTCTTTCCATAATTTGGCTATAATTGATAGTGCTGCCATTAACATTGGGGTGCCTGTGCCCCTTCGAATTAGCACTGCTGTATCCTTGGGTAAATTCCTAGCAGTGCTATTGCTGGGTTGTAGGGTAATTCTATTTTTAATTTTCTGAGGAACCTCTACACTGTTTTCCAGAGTGGCTGCGCCAGTTTGCATTGCAACAGGGATTCCCTTTCTCCACATCCTCACCAACATCTGTTGTTGCCTGAGTTGTTCATTTTTGCCACTATGACTGATATGAGGTGGTATCTCAATGTAGTTTTGATATGTATTTCCCTGATGATGAGTGATGTTGAGCATCTTTTCATGTTTCTGTTGGCCATCTGGATGTCTTCTTTGGAAAAGTATCTATTCATGTCTTCTGCCTATTTCTTCACTGTATCATTTGTTTTTGGGGTGTTGAGTTTGGTAACTTCTCTATAGGTTTTTGATACGAACCCTTTATCCAGTATGTCATTTGCAAATATCTTTTCCCATTCCATCTTTTAGTTTTGTTGATTGTTTCCTTTGCTGTGCAGAAGCTTTTTATCTTGATGAGGTCCCAATAGTTCATTTTTGCTTTTGTTTCCCTTGCCTTTGGAGACATGTCAAGTAAGAAGTTTCTGAGGCCAAGGTCAGAGAGGTTGCTGCCTATTTTCTCCTGTGGGATTTTGATCATTTCCTGTCTCACATTTCAGTCTTTCATTCATTTTGAATTTATTTTTGTGTATAGCGTAAGAAAGTTGTCTCTTTTTATTCTTCTGCATGTTGCTGTCCAGTTCTCTCAGCACCATTTGCTACAGACTGTCCTTTTTCCATTGGATACTCTTTCCTGCTTTGTTGAAGATTAATTGGCCATACATTTGTGGGTCCATTTATGGCTTCTCTATTCTATTCCATTGGTCACTGTGTCTGTTTTTGTGCCAATACAATACTGTCTTGATGATCACAGCTTTGTTATACAGGCTACAGTCCAGGATTGTGATGCCTCCAGCTTTGGTTTTCTTTTTCAACATTACTTTGGCTATTCGGGGTCTTTTCTGGTTCCATACGAATTTTTAGGATTGTTTGTTCTAGCTCTGTGAAGAGTGCTGGTGCTATTTTGATTGGGATTGCATTAAATGTGTAGAATGCTTTGGGTAGTATCAACATTTTAATAGTATTTGTTTTTCCAACCTGAGAGCATGGAGTGTTTTTCCATTTTTTTGTGTCCTCAATTTCTTTCATAAGATTCTCTAATTTTCAGCATACAGATCTCTTACCTCTTTGGTTGGGTTTATTCCTAGGTATTTTATGGTTCTTGGTGCAATTGTTAATGGGATAGATTCCTTGATATGTCTTTCTGTTGCTTCATTAGTGGTGTATAGAAATGCAACCAATTTCTGTACATTGATTTTGTATCTTGCAACTTTGCTGAATTCATGGATCAGTTCTAGCAGTTTTTTGGTGGAATCTTTTGGGTTTTTCCATGTAGAATATCATGTCATCTGCAAAGAGTGAAAGTTTGACCTCTTTGCCAATTTGGATGCCTTTCATTTTGTTTTGTTGTCTGATTGCTGAGGCTAGGACTTCCAATACTATGTTAAACAACAGTGGTGAGAGTGAACATTCCTGTCATGTTCCCGATCTCAGAGGGAAAGCTCTCAGTTTTTCCCCATTGAGTATGATATTAGCTGTGGACCTTTCATGTATGGCTTTTATGATGTTAAGGTATGTTCCTTCTATCCCAACTTTCTTGAGAGTTTTTATTAAGAAAGGGTGCTGTATTTTGTCAAGTGCTTTTTATGCATCTATTGACAGGATCATATGCTTCTTATCCTTTCTTGCCTTAATGTGATGTATCATGTTGATTGATTTGCAAACATTGAACCAGCCCTACAGCCCAGGAATGAATCCCACTTGACATGGTGAATAATTCTTTTAACATACTGTTAAATTCGATTTGCTAGTATCTTGTTGAGAATTTTTGCATCTGTGTTCATCAGGGATATTGGCCTGTAATTCTCCATTTTAGTGGGGTCTTTGTCTGGTTTGGGAATCACGGTAATGCTGGCTTCATAGAATGAGTCTGTAAGCTTTCCTTCTGTTTCTATTTTGAGAAGTCTGGGTAGGGGGTTGTTAATTTTGTTTATTCTTTCAAAAAAACAGCTCTTAGATTCATTGATCTGTTATGCTGTTTGTTTGTTTGTTTTGTTTGTTTGTTTGGATTCTATATTGTTTATTTCTGCTCTAATCTTTATTTTTTCTCTTCTGCTGACTTTGGGCTTTCTTTGCTGCTGCCTTTCTTCTTCCTTTAGATATGAGGTTATGTTTTGGGACCTTTCTTGCTTCTTGAGATAGGCCTGAATTACAATGTATTTTCCTCTTAGGACTACCTTTGCTGCATCCCATAGGGTTTGGACTGTCATGTTTTAATTTTCATTTGCTTCCATAATTTTTTTAATTTCTTCTTATATTTCCTAGTTGACCCATTCATTCTTTAGTAGGATGTTCTTTAACCTCCATGCATTTGTGGGCTTTCCAATTTTTTTCTTCTGATTGATTTCAAGTTTCATAGAGTTGTGATCTGAAAATATGCATGGTATGATCTCATTCCTTTTACATTTGTTGAGGATTGTTTTGTGACCCAGTATGTGATCTATTTTGGAGAATGTTCCATGTGCATGCAAGAAGAATATGTATTCTGCTGCTTTTGGATGAAAATTTCTGAATATACTGTTAAGTCCATCTGGTCCAATGTGTCATTCAGAGACGTTTCCTTATTGATTTTCTACCTAGATGATCTGTCCATAGTTGTAAGTGGAGTATTAAAGCCCCCTAAAATCACAGTATTATTATCTATACATTTATTTGTTTGTGATTAATTGATTTATATATTTGGGTGTTTCACATTGGAGTCATAAACATTTATAATTTTTTGCTCTTCTTGATGGATAGACCCCATAATTATGATATAATGCCCTTCTCCATCTCTTGTTAAAACCTTTAGTTTAAAATCTAGTTTGTCTGATATAAGTATGGTATTCCAGCTTTCTTTTGGTTTCCAGAAGCTTGATAGATGGTTCTCCATTCCCTCACTTTCAATCTGAAAGGGTTCTCAGGTCTAAAAGGAATCTCTTGTAAACAGCATATAGATGGATCTTGGGTTTTTTATCCATTCTGATACCCTATGTCTATTGATTGGGCCATTTAATCCATTTATATTCAGAGTGATTATTGAAAGATATGGATTTAGTGTCATTGTGTTATCTGTAGGTTTTGTGCCTATGGTGGTGACTCTGGTCCTTTGTAGTCTTTGCTGCCCTCTACTCACAGAGTCCCCCTTAGAATCTCCTGCAGGGCTGGTTTAGTGGTCATGAACTCCTTTAGTTTTTGTTTGGGAAAGCCTTTATCTCTCCTTCTATTCTTAATGACAGCCTTGCTGGATAAAGGATTCTTGGCTGCATATTTTTCCTATTCAGCACATTGAATATTTCCTGTCTCTCCCTTCTGTCCTGCCAAGTTTCAGTGGACAGATCTCCTACCACCCTTCTGAGTCTACTCTTGTAGGTTAAGGCCCATTTGTCCCTAGCTGCTTTCAGAATTCTCTATCTTTGTATTTTGCCACTTTTACTATGATATATCATGGTGTTGACCTGTTTTTGTTGATTTTGAAGGGAGTTCTCTGTGCCTCTTGGACTTGGATTCCTGTTTCCTTCCCCAGATTAGGGAAGTTCTCAGCTCTAATTTGTTCAAATAAACCTTCTGCAGCTTTCTCCCTCTTCTTCTTTTTTCTGGAACTCCTGTGATAACCAATATTATTTCATTTCATTGAATCACTTAGACCCTTGTGGTCTAGTAATTTCCTTTCCCTCTTTGTTTCAGCTTCATCATTTTCCATAATTTTATCATGTATTTCACCTAGTCTCTCCTCTGCTTCTTTCATCCTCGCTGTCACTGCATCTAGTTTATTTTGCATCTCATTTATAGCATTTCTTAATTCATCATGACTGTTTGCTAGGTCTTTGATCTCTACAGCAATATATTCTCTGCGTCTTCTATGCTTTTTTCAATCCCAGCTATTAGTCTTATGACTGTTATTCTAAATTCTTGTTCAGATATATTGTTTATATCTGTTTTGAGCAATTCTCTGGCTGTCATTTCTTCCTGGAATTTCTTTTGAGGAGAATTCTTCTATTTCATCATTTTGGCTAGGTTTCTGTCTTTGATGTGTTTTAATAGCTTGTTATGTGTCCTGGACCTGCAAAAAACTACTATATTAAAAAGGGGTCATACACTGTCTAGGGCCTGGCACTTCAGGAAGTGATTTTGGAGTGTGTTGTGTGCACTCTGTTCTTGCATATTTGGCTGCTCTATCCACTGGTCAGTCTTCTACAAAGCTCCTCCTTACTTGTGGTGGTGAATTCTTTATACCTTCCACCAGGTATACTTTCATTTGTTCATTGAAGTAACCCCAGAAGAAAGGAAAGGGCAGGGGACCTGATCCCAAAGAAAGAGGAAAATGAAAGGGGTGAAAAAAAGACCAAGCAAAGAATCAAAGAAACTATAAGGCTTAGTCCAGAGAGACAGAAAGGAAAACAAAGAAGAAAATATAGAAAAGGTATAAAAAGAATTGAGTAAAAATGCCTGATTAAACAGAGAACGAAAGGAAATTAATATATATATAAATGTATATATTAATACATATATACATAATAAGAATTGGCCAAAAATCAAATCAGAAAATTTTTTCCAAAGGGAAAAAAAAGAAGAGAGTAGAAAGAAAAAGAAAAGAGAAGGAAAGAAAAGAGAAGAGAGAGGAAGAAAAAAAAGACCAACAGACTAATATACAAAACCACAGGACAGTTGTCTGTTGGTGCCTGGGACCTGTGGCTGTGCTGGTCTGGAGGAGAGGCCCTCTGGTTCTTATAGTGTCAGTCCTGCTCTAGTAGATAAGCAGTTGTCAGGCATGGAGGGGCAGGGTTTGGTGTAAGTAGGTCCCACCTCCACTGGGGGCTGCTATCTTGTTTGCGGACTCTCCACCATGTTGGTGATGGGGAGATATATGGGGACATCTCAGTCTCTTCTCCCTGGACCAAGTGTCTCAGACTATGCTGTTCAGGCAGCCTTTACAGAGTAGCACAAGCAGTCAGCTTGCCTTGCTCCACAGTCTCCCATGCCTCCTAGCCACTGAGCTAGAATTCAAAACCTGACATCTTAAAGGATCCTGAACCACATGGACCCAGTTCTGGGGTAGCACCACTCTACCCTGCTGATATGGCTGGCACCTGTAGGGTCTTTTATCCTTGGGAAGCAATATACCCTTTACCCACAGTACTCAAGGAAGGGGACTGTTCTTTTCCAGTGCGCCCCTGAGATCACCATGAGCCCCAGGGCTAGCTCCCCTCCCCACCAGGTGTGTGCCTACCGCCACCCCCAGTTTGGAGAAAATCACACTTTTTTGAAAACTCTGATCTTTAGTGGGCACCTGGGTGGCTCAGTTGGTTAAGTGTCTGACTTCAGCTCAAATCATGATCTCACATTTTATGAGTTCAAACCCTACATTGGGCTGTCAGTGCAGAGCCTGCTTCAGATCCTCTGTCCCCTTCTCTCTTTTCCCCTCCCCCACTCGTTCTTTCTCTGTCTCTCTCTCTTTCTCTCTCCAAAATAAATAAGCATTTAAAAAATGAAAGAAAGGAAAGGAAAGAAAAAAAAACAGAAGAGAAAAGAAAAAGGAAAAGACAAGACTCCGATCTTCCACTGCTAACGCTGTTTACAAAGTAGAGACTGGCACTCTCCATATTTCTCATTCCCCAGTCCATGGTCCAGAGAGGTTTTTCTCTGACCTTGACAAAATACCACAATCTACAGCTTTTCTTTCTCTCCCTTTTGTCTCTCTACAGAAGGGGATCCCTCCCCTCTGTGCCCACGATATTTTACCTCTCCCAGTTTGCATACATGTACCTCTGTCCCACCAAGCTGTCTCCATCCGCCTGTGGAGATTTTTCTGTCACTCCACAAATGGATTTCCTGAGTTTGGAACACCCAGTATTCTGATCTCAATACAGCTGTGTTTGAGGGACGAGGGAAATCCCAGTCCCCGTACTTCTCCGCCATCTTGATTCCTCAGTCTAATGTTTCTTTTTTTTTTTTAAATTTTTTTTTTTTTTTTTTTTCAACGTTTATTTATTTTTGGGACAGAGAGACACAGAGCATGAATGGGGGAGGGGCAGAGAGAGAGGGAGACACAGAATTGGAAACAGGCTCCAGGCTCCGGGCCATCAGCCCAGAGCCCGACGTGGGGCTCGAACTCCCGGACCGCGAGATCGTGACCTGGCTGAAGTCGGACGCTTAACCGACTGCGCCACCCAGGCGCCCCTGTTTCTTTTTTTTTTATTTTGGAGACAGAGCAACAGAGGAAGGATAGACAGAGAAGAGAGAAAGAATCACAAGCAGGCTCCGCACTATCAGTGCAGAGCCAGATGCAGAGCTCAAACTTACAAACCATGAGATCATGACCTGAGCCTAAATCAAGAGTTGGACGCTCAACTGACTGAGTCACCCAGAGAAGGGGTTTTATAAAGACATCTTTTATAAATAACTTTGAAAATTCCAAAGCAAAATTTCAAAAGTAGTCAACCATACAGATGTCTACACATCATAATATTAAGGCATAACATTCCAAAAGCTGGTGAGCACAGAACAATGCATAAGACTTCAACATAAGAGGTACATGATGTATTTCTTAGTTACCAATACTTCTGTTTCTGGACACTGGAGGGATAAAAATTGGAGTCCACTCCAATGGCATACTTCCTTGTCCAAGGATTAGTTTCCAGTTACAGATAATATATGGGAAGCAAAGATTAAGCAGGAAATGTCCCACGTCACTTATTTTTCTCAAGTAAACTGAGTTTAGAGCTTACTACTCAAAAATACAATCCACGGACCAACGGCATCAACATCACCTGGCAGCTTGTTAAAATGCAGGACCTCAGTCCCTATCCCAAACCTACTCAATTAGAATGGGTATTTTAAGGAGATTCCCAAGTGTTTCACATTTGAGAAGTCAGTCTTAAAATGGTTCTTCTGGGATGGTTTTATGCCCAAGAATATGGAAGACCCTGCCAGGCTTTGTTAGTGTCTGCTGCATTCCATTCCCAGGTTGGGGAGCATGCAAATCCTAAGGGTATGCAACAGCTTCGCCCTAAATGGACCAACATCTTGGCTTATGCTCAAGAAGTCTGTATCTAAGAAGGTTAGATCCCCCCTTCTTCAGTCACTGCCAAGGAATAAATGCAAGGGAAACCAGAATCTCACAAACCCCCTCTACCTTCAGCTGACATTCTTTATTTAACAGGCATTACTCCAAGAGGACTTAATAAATTTTGGGTTTGAATGGTGGGTGTTTTTTCCAACCATTTCTCACAATTGACTATGGCAATATTTTTTAATTATAATGTAAAGGATTTAATGTGGAAGTAAATTTTAATAATGTGAAAATGTTCTGTATTATCTAGATATCTCCCAGAAAACTCTAACTTCTAAAAAATATATATAGCAATTATGAACAACTTTTCAAAAGGCCTTCATATCTTTTGGTGGACTTTCTACACCATATGCTGTGCTCCTCCTGTTTATCTCTGACTATGGTATCTTTCCACCCATGAGATCTTTTCATATTAATAAAGATAGCAAACCACCTGGCATTGGAATTTGCACAGAATTTATGAAGAAAGTCAAGATACAGTAAATCTATCGAGGCAAACAAGTCAGGTTCTTGGGCTGAAGTTCAAATCTCCTTAACATACAAGCTGTCATTTTTACAAATCCATGAAAAATGAGTGAGGAATTTGGCCCTTGAATAATTTGGTCATGCCATGTAAAGCTCTTTACATTTTCTTTTTTTGTTAAAAAAAAAAGTGAAGAAATACATTTAAATTACTTATATTCCCACTAGCAAGTAGTTATTTTCGGTTGGTCCAAATGCATGCATTGTTTGTATTTGCCTTAACAGTCAGCATAGCCTTCTGTATTTTGCCTCTTTTACTTAATATTATATAGGAAACATTTTCCCATGACTCTACACTGCCTTCAAATGAGCATTTTAATGACTTCATAAAAGTCCATCCTAATGAGATATATTCTGTTTGCCCATTATTTTATTGTTAGACCTTTAGGTTGTTTCTAACTTCTTGAATAGTCTCAGCCTATATATTTTTACATAAACTACAAGGAAATGTAGGCAATCTACTAATGACTTGACAGAAATCAATTGAGATAACAAGTCTTCTATATAAATGTGCCAATAAACTTAATTCAAACATACGCTCCAAAAATGCCCAAATGGCCAGTCACAAAATGTAAAAATAAATGCAGAGAACTTTTTTATATACTCCATATGATTATAAAAAATAACCTATAATTTAATCTTTGTTGCAAACTTTTTCTATGCCCCCAAAAAACAATTCTAATCTAGTAAATGCTAACAGCATATAGTTTAACTGAAAGTATGACTAGACACAGAAGGCCAACTTAAACAGATGTCATAATCAAAAAAATATTTACCCCACTTACATGTATTAGTTAATAGATGTCAAAATGGCCAGCTTGACAGGAAGAGAAGAATGGGGCCACTTCAGTTATAGATTTCATTGAATCTCCCCAGAAGTTCCATTTTTATTGGCCTCATATTCAGTCCAAAGGTGTTGCATAAGCCCCTTCCTGGCAAGCAGGAATACATCATCAATTTCTTTGACAGTTTTGAAAGTCTACTATTCAAATTGCTCTTTCACCATCCCAGTCTCCATGGAAGGTTCCAATATGTTAACATAATTCCAGACTCACTACTCTCAAATGTGCTGGCATCTGAGCAGCTCTCTGTGAAGGAGTCTTCTTGAGTGGCCAGATCTGTTTAAAAAATTTTGGAGGTGACTCCAACATTATATTTCTCTTACACACGTACATACCATTCATACAGAGTGTCCTTGGCAACTACTCAATTTTTAAAAGGTTTTTTAAACTCCAAAACGACATGATGGGTTATAATAATAATGCCAAGTAAATATTTATTGAGTGCCTGTGTCACACTAGGTGCTGTTCGAAGCACTTTATTAACTTATTCAGTCCTCACAATAATCCTAAGAGGAAGGGACTATATTATTTCTGCTGCTTTACTAAAGACGAAATTCAGAAACAGAGGTCAAGCCACTTGCTCCATGTAGAAGGAGGCAGGAAGAAAGCCATGGTATGGTGAAGTCAGGATTCAAATCCAGGCATTCTGCCTTGTGACTCTAACCTCTTAATCACTGCAGCTACTGTCTTACCGTTTGATCACTTGAGGGTCTTCTGTGTTGGTCTTCCATTTTTTTCATTTCCTCTTGAGTAGAGTAAGATATTGGTGGATGCATAACCCTGTAGACCTCAAGCAATTGATGATCTTTTGGTTGCTCTGCCTCTCAGTGGGTAGGTATCATAGTCTGCCAATCAGATGGAACTCTTTTTGTAAATGGCTAGCATAATATATGGGTTTTTTTCTTAGAAAATGTTCAGTATTAAAGTGAAGGAAAATAGGTGTGCAACTAAAATTATATGTAATGTAATTTTGAATTTTCTATCTGAAATAATAATAGATAATTCCTTTATGTTTTATACTGGAAAATTAAAGCTGAGAGTTCAATTCACTTTCCCCAAAATTATCTAGCTGAAACTCGGAGATGCTAAAATACAAAATAAATGACAATTATGGACAATATTCACTCAGTGGCATGTCTAGAACAAGAGACAAGGCCCTTCTCAAACACCTCTCTTCTCATACGTAACTAACAGCTACTTCTTCATCAGTGACCACCCTCAGCCCACTTTAATGATCCTGCCCCCAATTTAAAAAAAAAAAAAAAAGCAAAACCAGTAATTGAATTTCCCTAGCTTTTTTACAACCTCCAATTCAAAACTGGACCCCATGGTTTTCAATCCTGTCTATAACCATACAATACAGGCCTAAATCCTATAAGAAGCTCCTAAAAACTCTACAGAGTCAACCTACAATTCCTCTGGAGTGCATTCCCTTGGCTGCAGTAAGTGAAATAAATCTAACTTGGACTACAGGTTTTTTTCCTATGCTCTTTGGTTGATGGGCTGTAACAGTTGTCTAGACCATCTGACTAGATGAAAGGTGGTGCTAAGGTACACTGAAGAGTAATATTTGGGAGAAAACTGACAATTCCATTTTGAATATATTGAGTATAGAGTAATTTGAGAAGTTCAGGCAGTGTTAAAGAAGCATTGGTCTGTAAGGGTCTGTAGAGAACAAAGAGAAGCATGAATATAAGAAGTCATCAACATATAGATGGAAATTAAAGCTAGGACATGGATGAGACTACTCAGTGTAAAAAGCACAGGGAGAAAAATATGGGGAAGCTAGGACTGAGTTTTAATGACCCCAGTATGAAGATTCTATAAAGAATGAGCAACAAAGGAGGCTAAGAAAGCATATTCAGAGATAAATCAGACGAAGAATATATCATCACATGAACCACAGAAGATATTTCAGGGCCTATGGAGTGACCAATGGCTGAATTTTGAGAGATCAAGTAAAAAGAGAATGGAAAAATTCCCTTTGGAGTTCATTGATATTTTTTGTGAGAGATTTTTCATCATTTTGATGGGAGGAGAAGCCAGATTAAATGAATGAGGAGTGGGGCGCCTGGGTGGCGCAGTCGGTTAAGCGTCCGACTTCAGCTCGGGTCACAATCTCGCGGTCCGTGAGTCTGAGCCCCGCGTCGGGCTCTGGAATGATGGCTCAGAGCCTGGAGCCTGTTTCTGATTCTGTGTCTCCCTCTCTCTCTGCCCCTCCCCCGTTCATGCTCTGTCTCTCTCTGTCTCAAAAATAAATAAACGTTAAAAAAATTTTTTTTTAATGAATGAGGAGTAAGTGTGAGGTAAGCAAAGTGAAAAAAGAAAGGTCTTCCCGAAGTAGGGGCAGTGTGGTAGTGCTATATATAGTAGTTAAAAGAAGGGATTCTAGAGAGAGACTGAGTTCAAATTCTAGTTGTGTCCCTCACTAGCTGTGACCTTGGTTAGGGTGCTTAACTGATTTGTGCCTCATTTTTTTCCATCTGTCAACTGGGGGAAAAACAGTAACTGACCACTTGGGGCTGTGAGAAGGAATAGATCAATTAATAGAGATCTTTATAAGTAGTACCCTTTCAACAAGGATTAGCAATAATTATTTCAAAAACATGAGACAGCATGACTCCATAGGGGCCTGAAAGTAGATCAATGTGAATGGTGAGTATGGAGATAAGACCAAAGAGGGTGACAGGATCCTAGATATAGAAGACCTTGAATGCCAGGCTAAAGAGGTACATTTCCTCTCACGGCATAAGGATTCATTGAGGGAGTTTAAGAAGAGAGTGATATGATGATATTTCTATTTTAGAAAAACCACTCTAGTTATAGACTAGAGGATAGATTGAAGTAGAATCAGGCTAAAGGCTGGGACAACCGATAATGCCTGAATTAAGGCAGAAAGTAGAAATGGAATAGAAAATAATAGTAATTCAATGAGGTAAAATTATCATGACTTGGTTACTCATTGTGTATTTTAGGTGAGGGAGAGAATGAAGTCTAGGATACTCACCCTTTACCTCCCCCCAGATTTGGGTGGCTAGCTGAGTAGTACAGCCATTTACTAGGGAAGAAAGTCTAGGGTTGCCTGAGAATTAAGATGATTATTATTCAATTCTGGATATGCTATGTCTGTGCAACACCCAAAGGATACATATAGCCAATATACAATCTAGAACCCATAGGAAAGTTAGAGCTCAAGATCCATACATGGTTGTCTAAGTTGAGCATTCCAGTGGTTACTGAGGAAGAATATCTAGAGAGAGAAGAGTACTGGTGGGGAAAAATTTATTCAGAGAATTTATCTAGGAAAATAATATCAATTGACAATAGATAAATGTTAATAAGCTTAGGGGAAGGTGGTATATGGTGAAAAAGATGGCATAGGGTAGTTGGTTTTCTCTAAAGAAGGATTTCCAGAAGGCCTCAATAGAAAACGACAGCAATGGTGGGAGAATGAGTGGGAAGGAGGAAGGACACAGCAGTATAGATGTAAGAGCATTATGGGACTAGCTGATTGGAGGTACATGTATCTTGTCCAGGTGACAAGGTGAAGGCATGTAGTTCCAAGTTTTTGGCAATTCCACCAAAGGCCAAAAGAGGCCTCTGATGGTGACTTTCTGTGTATGCTAATTACCTCATGTCAAGTGAGCTGTACTCACATTTCACGACCCATCTCAAATGTCACTGTCTTTGGAGCTCTTCCCCCAAGTGACCTTAGCAGGCTTAATTTTTCCTTCCTCTAAGTTTCCACAGTATATTAGCATACCTGTATCATTGTAAATAAAACATTCCCACTCTACAGTGGAATTCAAAGACATGTAAATGATTTCCCCAAGGTGACCCAGGTTTCCTGACCCCCAAGATCAGTACCGTTTCATTATATCCCTGCTCCCTTTCTCCAGGGACAGGGAGGAATCTCATGACTATAAACTTTTAGCCACTACAAGGGTTTATTCATTTAGTTAAGAAGTGTATAAAGGCTGTGTTGGATAAATAAGGTTTGCTTTAGATCCTATGTTCTGATTGCCCAGTAGAGGTCTTATGCCAGGATAACCCAATGCAGACCGGAATCTGACAGATTTGGATACTGGCTTGTCATTCTAACTCAAAGGCAAGACCCTGGTTATGAGAATATAATGGATATAGGCAGGATGTTAAAAAAAAAAAAAAAAAAAAAACAGTAGGAGAATGATTAGACTCAAAAAATTTTTTTTTAGTAAGTAAATAACATTGGGCCTTGAATTAGAAAGCCTGTTCTGTTCTTGGTTTTGGCACAAGGTATATGACCCTGTGCAAGTCACTTCACCTCTCCAGGTCTGTTCCCTTATTTATGTTATGAGTTAGAGTTGATGATTTCTAAGATATCTTTTAAGTGGCCCTGTCACCATAGTCACAGCTAGGTGACTGGGTGGACTGGGTGGACTGCCCCAGCCTGCTGGCAGAGCTGGCAGAAACCCCAGTAAACAACATCACGGATCATTCCAGGACAAGGTGTGCTGTGAAGCAGGTCTGCCAGTAGCCTGGCTTTCCCTGGTGAGCTGCACTCAACAGCAGAGCCTACTCAGTCTTAAAAGGACTAGGACAGTTACCCTACCTTTGATTTTCTGTGGGATCCCTTAGGGAGATCTCAGTATCTGCAGGAACATTAGATTATCAATTACCTCATAGGGAGGACATGAGATGAGCAGGAGTGAAGACAGAGAGACTTTGCAGAGTAGACTTCAATGCCCTTTGCCAACCTTTTACATTTCCTACAAATCACCCACAATGCTTCTCCTGCCCTTCTTCCCACAGTCTCATTTAAAGAGATCCTTTCTAGGCGTGTCTGGGTGGTTCAGTCAGTTGGGTATCTGGCTTTGGCTCAGGTCATGATCTCACAGCTCGTGAGCTCAAGCCTCGAATCAGGCTCTGTGCTGACAGCTCAGAGCCTGGAAGCTGTGTCTTCCACTCTTTCTCTCTGCCCCTCCCCCGCTCACTCTCTGTCTCTCTCTGTCTCTCAAAAATGAATAAACATTAAAAAAAAATGTAAAGAGATCTGTTCTAGGGGCGCCTGGGTGGCTCATTTGGTTAAACAACTGACTTCAGCTCAGGTCATGATCTTGTGAGTTCTCGTGATCTTCATGGGTTCGAGCCCCATGTCCGGCTCCATGCTGACAGCTCAGAGCCTGGAGCCTGCTTTGGATTCTGTGTTTCCTCCTCTCTCTGCCTCTCCCCTGCTTGTGCTCTGTCTCTAAAATAAATAAAGATTAAAAAATTAAAAAAAATAGAGATTATTTTCTAAAATAAAAATAATAAAAAATAAAGAGATGCTTTCTTTTTCTAAGGGTAGTTCTTTTCTCTGTGCCCATAAGTCCAGACCCACTGTTCTACTCCAGAACAAGGGCAAATACCTAAAACAATAAAATATATGTTTGAGAAGAGGAAAACAAGGACAACCACCACTAGACTCTGTGTCTTGTATCAATATCATCACCCTCCCCTTCCTTGCCTTTATATTACAAAGTTTGAGGTTAAGATCCTTGTTGATGGGAAGCCACAACTCCATGTCTCCACGTTATGCCTTCATTTATTACCAACTCACAGCAGCCAGAGGCCTCTCCACCATCCCAGCAACTGGCCAGTGCCTAGCTGGCATCCATATCATCAGATCCAAAGTACTCTTTTTTTTTTTTTTTGACATTTATTTATCTTTGAGAGACAGAGACAGAGCACAAGTGGGAGGGGCAGAGAGAGAAGGAGACACAGAATCTGAAGCAGGCTCTAAGTTCTGACCAAACTGTCAGCACAGAGCCAGACACAGGGCTCAAACCCACGAACCATGAGATCGTGACCTGAGCCAGAGTCAGTTGCCCAACTGACTAAGCCACCAAGTTACCCCATCAAAGGATTCTTTCTTGATCATGCTATGGTATCTGCCATTGTGGAAAACTACCACCTTTATTTAAACTTTCTTAAACTACAGATGTCATTCAACCTGACATTTTTTTTTTTTACTCATCACCCCATATCTTCAGCCAAAGGGGTGAGACTGGGCAGCCGTATTTTATATCAAAGACCACAGGTGATAGGAGTGGGAGTACACACCTGGTCAAGGCAGCTTAGATCCCTGATGTGACCTGGCTCAAAAAGAAGGGTCAGACCTATCAGATTCTCTTTTTCTCAGGAATGTGAAAAAAAAAACTCTTTGGCATTTTGGCATAGGAGCTAATAGGTCATGATGTATAAAGAGATTCTGGAGGCAATGTTTGACCACGTGAGGCCAAAATTATAAGAGTTAGAAACTATGAATGAGCAGAGGAAAAGATCCTGAGAGAGAAGAGATAAAGCCAATACAGAGAGTAATGAGCTGTAAGATTCAGGGAGGTGGAGGGAACTTCTGACCTCCAAGACCTTCCTTCCTGGAAACCAACAGCTTCTCTAGAGTTTTCTCCTTCCACTATTTATTCTCTCCCCCATTCTTTGAAGACTATTCTCTATTTGTTCTTTAAGTATTAGGGGTTTGTTGTTGTTGTTGTTGTTTTCCCTTTGAGGACTCTGACCTTGGACCTTTTTCAATCTACACACTTTCAAAGAAACATGGTTATGGCTTCCAAAACTGCCTGTATCTGATGATGCTCACTCAGATCTTAATTTCTAGGCTAGCTCTCTCTCCTGAATCTCTCTCCTGAGCTTTTGGCCACGTTTACCCAACTGCCTAATGGACATTGCCGTTCCCCACCTCAAAATCAACATGTCTAAAATTAAAACTTTCCTGCCAAACCCACTTTTCCTCTGATACTGCTTTTCAGTGAAGGAAACTTGCAGCTGAAAACCAAAATCACCCTAGACTTCTCTCTCCTTCCAATCCATTTGGACATTAAGTCATTTTCATACATCCTCTTCTACTTCTCTTCACTGCTTCTCCTCTCCAGTCCCGCTGCTACTAAGTTCAGGGCCTCATAACTGCCCTCCTGGTTTTCTTGGTGTTTAAACTCCTATCCCTGCCTGTAACTCTTCTGTGGCCTTCCCACTGTATTAAAGGAAAATCCAAACTCTTTAGCATGGCATCAAAATCTTCCATGATGCTTTTCCTGGTTACTTCATCAATAGAATATTCTGCCAAACTCCATCCAACCACAGTTTCAAGGTATCCGGACTTTTTGTGACTCCAACAACATCTCAAGTGTTGCCTCTGTCTGGACTCCTCTCACCGATCCCTCTTCCAGGAAGGCTAACATCCCTTTCTCTTCCAGTCAACACTTTTCCTAAGTCATCCTTCAATATTTATGATCCTGCCTCCACATATAAATCACTATCTTTTTTTATTATGTCCCAACTATACTCTGACCAGATGTATATGACTTTATGACATTTACTTTTAAAATGTTTGTATTCCTCTACTTAATCTGGAGGGGCAGAAAATATATCATTTTTACTGTTTGTCCTATGCCTAGCAATGAACATGTTCAGAAGATGCTGTGGAGGAAAGGGAGGAAATGAATACACTGATCCTCCATGGGATAAAACTGGCCTATCCTCTGACAGAAAAGACTAATGCCAGGTAAGTGAAGTCATGAAATTTTATGGTCATAATTAAAAATGCCTACCAAACAAGGAAAGATGAGCAAGAAAGTGCACCATCCTCTTCTTCAGAAAGTGTAATGTCACCTCAAGTAATTGGAAGCAGAAACCTCTCAAAGGTTCCCATAATGATAACTAACAAAAATGCAGCATTTTCCCAGACTAAACAGAAGCCCTCAAAAATATAAAGATTTGGGGGACGTCTGGGTGGCTCAGTCAGTTAATTAAGCACCAACTTCAGCTCAGGTCATGATCTTGCAGTTTGTGAGTTCTAGCCCCAAGTCAGGCTCTGTGCCTACAGCTCAGAGCCTAGGATTCTGTGCCTCCCTCTTTCCCTGCCCCTCCTCTGCTCACGCTCTCTCTCAAAAATAAATAAACATTTAAAATATATATACATATAAAGATTTTACGTCTACATTCCTATCCTTGAGAATATCAAGGATATGAGGCTGGAAATTGCTCCATTTAGACCCTGATAAGGTGAAAATGGAGCCCATCACAGGGAATGGTCCCAGTACCCTGGCAGAAAGAGGCAGGAAACACTCTGTCACAGCTGAGAACTGTGCTAAAGAGTCAATTAGTCCCTAATTAGCTAAGCAGCCCCTGATGCTGCCCAGCTTGAGAAAATGCTTGAGGACAGTTTAAATAGGAATGTCTCTTAGTAACAATCTCTGTTTAAGATGTAATAAATGACTCATTCAATCCAGGATGGGAGAGGACCTGGCTGCTCTAGACTGGGGTCCTCTGGGCTATGAGTCTAGTCTCAGGTGTCTCTACCCTTTGCCCATTCTGTCTCAGTGCCACCTACCTGTCTAGGACTGAAGGAAACTGGCTAAAACTTGGGAGGCACACTAAGACAGCCTGGGGAGGACACACTGTAGAAGGCACAGGAAATAGGGAGGGGTCCTTGCAAAAAGGGCTCCATTGGCCAAGGGCTCAGCACTTGACAGCTTCTGGGGGGAAAAGGACCTGAGAGAAAGAACTTTTGCCTGTCAAATAGACACACAAGCTGAATATTCCAATCAAGAGCAGGAAGCTACTTTGGCTTCTACATTGTGAAAATGATTGTCTTCCTTGACACATCCTAAGGGAGAAAAGGGTAGGCAATGCGTAATTCTTCCCTTGGCTGCTCTGTCCCAGGGCTCCAGGCAGAGTTGAGCTGGATGCTTGCTCACATTTCCTGTGTGAAATAGTCTCTTCACATTCTAGTTCCTGCTTTCTTATTCTCCAGGTTTCCTCAGAGAATAATGTGTGTGTCAATTCCTATGGGAAACATTTGCTGATATTCTGCCCACACCTCCACCGCCACCCAAGTGAAGGGTAAGAACATCATCTAGGTCACTCCCATGTGTGCTCATTGGAGCACACAGATTGTAAATTGCAATGCCTGCTTCATTATCTGCCTAGTACAACCTAAGTTCCTCAAAGGGAGGAACCATGTGATATACCTTTGAATCTCCAGATTCTGACCTGGAGCATTGTCTAATCTCACATGTTTAATAAAGGTTTATTGAACCTTTCTTAATAAGGTGAAATAGTATATAATATTATGTTATATTATATTTTTATATAATATAAGATGAAATAAGGCAGGACTGGTAATACAGCAATATTCTAAACTGAAGCAATAAAGACACTTTAAATGGGAGACAACCCAAGTAATAGGTCTGTGAAATAGGAATACAGAAGGCAAATCTACACCATTTCTGTGCCATGGAGCCCTTTGCCAATCTGGAAATGTCTTTGGGCCCCTTCTCAAGCATTCTCTTTTAAAGACATAGTAAAATACATAATATGACAAAGGAAACCAATTATATTGAGATCGTTACTGAAAGAACTTTTTAAAATTATAATTTAGTAATATGTGTTTATTAACTCAGAATAACAAGGTCAAGTGGAAGTTCTAAAAACTATAATTTTTAAGTAACAATAAATGTCAACAATGATGAGGTTTTTGGGGTGATAGGGGGGTTTGTGGGGCGAGCCGAAGGCCAAGAAAGAATTCTTAAAGAAGTATTTGGTGCAAAAAGATGATTTTATTGAAGCACAGGGACGGACCTATGGGCATGCCCCAGGACCATGAAGAGACACTGGTTATATACTATGGAGCTGGGGGAGGTGAAGTCCTGGGCGAGTTTCCAGTGAGATTTTCACATGCTAAAGACTCACAGGATATTGGAGGCCTACCTACTG
Source organism: Prionailurus viverrinus (assembly GCF_022837055.1). NCBI lineage: Eukaryota > Metazoa > Chordata > Mammalia > Carnivora > Felidae > Prionailurus > Prionailurus viverrinus. The sequence goes on from NC_062567.1 coordinate 102,659,459, forward strand.
TCAAGCTAGGGTTGTTTTTCCCTCTAGCAACACATTAGCACTAAAGACAGTAGGGAGTTCCTGGAGAAATATTTTACTCTGCCAGCCTCAAGTATATGTCAGTGGACTGCAGGTTATAAGGAAATTTAGTTCTATCTGCCATTTCCTTCTGGCTTTGTTTCCCACATCACTATGGAGGGGAGACTTAGGTCTTGCAGGACTACGATTTCTATCAGGTAGCCTGGGGGGGGGGGAGGGAGCGGTTTGCAGACTGTCAACGTTCCTTATGCTCCCTCATCAAACAATATTTGAAGATATCGGCCATAACAGCAATGTGACATGAAAATATCTGTACCTTCTATTGGCAAGAGGTGCAGATACTGCAGTACCCCTGAGGTTTGTTGTCCACATTTGTGGGAACACTGAATTTCAGTTAGTGATGAGTGAAAATAAAGAAATACATTTTCTCCAAGAGGCAAGATCATGGATGCCCTGAATTCGTGGATTCTGTGAGTTCAGTAAACCCCATGTCTGTGGAACACAGGAAAACAGAACACCTAAAGTAACAACCAAGAATAGCAATTCTTTCATCTCAAATCAGTGCAGGCCTCTACCTACACTATATAGTACACAGCTGTTTCAGAGGTGCTTAGGCTTATGAAGGATATGAATATCCACTTTACATAAAATGTAACAGTTTATAAGGCTTACTATAAAACTACAGTAATAACAGCAGGGTGGTATTTGTTTAAAGATACTTATATAGATGAATGACGCAGACCTAGTGAGTTCAGAAATCGACCCACACCTGTTCAGTCAGTTGACTTTTGACAAAGGGGCCAAAGCAATTCAATGGGTTTAAATACTTTTTTCAACAAGCATTGCAAACAATTGGATATCAAAAAAGCTTAACCCTCACCACATATCACATATAAGAAGTTACTTGAAATGGATCTTTGACCTGAATGTAAAAAAAAAAACACAAGAAGAAAACATAGGAAAAAATATTTGTGATCTTTTGTTAAGGAAAGATTTCTTAGGTATGAAAAACTGGAACCATAGTGAAAATTTTACAAATTGGACTTCATAAAATTTAAAATGTCTGCTCTTCAAAAGAAACTATTAGGAAATGAAAAGATAGGACACAGATTGGTAAAACAAGCAAAATTTGCAAAGCTCCTACCTGATAAAGAGCTCATATGCAGAGTACATAATTACACAAAAACCTTAGTAGATAGAAAGGCAAAAGATTTGAACACCTATTTCACCAAAGAAGATGTGCAAATGGCAATGTCCATACGTAAAAATACTCAACATCATTAATCATCAAGAAAATATTAATTAAAAGCACAAGGAGATACCACTATACAAACATTCAAATGATTAAATTAAAAGGGTTGATAATACTGTTAGAGACCACGTACAACAACTAGAGCTCTAAAAATTGTTCATACAAAGGCAAATGATACAGTTATTTTGGAGAACAGTTTGGTAGTTTTTTTATAAGTTAAACATACACTTCCCATATGACCCAACAATTCCATTCATAGGTATTTACCCAAGAGAAATGAAAACATATGTCCACACAGCAAATGTTAATAGTTGCTTCATTCATGTAGCTGAATGTCTATCACCAGCAGAATGGATAAAAATATTATGATATATTCATACAATGGGATACTTAACAACAAGCAGTGAATTACACACGCATGCAACAACATGGATGAACTTCAAAAGCATTACACTGAGTGACTAAGTGAAATATGCCAGACACGATAGGCTGCATTCTGTATGGTTCGATTTACATGATATTCTAGAAAAGACAAAACTATAGAAACAGAAAATAGATTGATCACTTCTTGCCAATGGGCTGTGGGTAAAAGGAAGGGATTGTCTACAAAGAGGTATAAGGGAACTTTCTGGGGTGCTGAAAATATCCCACATGTTAATTTGGGTAGTGAATACACAATTTCTATGTTTGTCAAATTCAGTAAACAGTATACTTATAAAGGGTGGATATTGCTGCATGTAAACTGTATGTCAATAAAACTGGACTTTAAAAAAATTCTAAAGTTTTATCAGAGAGAAATTATAAATGATGTTTTGTGACTAGAACTAAATTGTCCTTTCAGAGAATTCAGTTTTAGGATTTTCCCCCCAAATGAAAGGCATTTGTGCATACTCTACAGACAGGAACAGATGCATTGGCTCACTATCTTATTGAGTTTGTACGCTATTTGGAAACTGAATTGCTTTGACAAATTACTTGCTAGGCAAGAAAAGCATTAAGGGATTATTTATCCACCATGATTTCAAATTTTTCCCTAATGATAAAATCACTTGAAATAAAAGAGGGCAGCCAAAGTAGTTTTACTCAGGGAGATATTGTTTCATACATAGACATGTACAAAAGAGTATAAGCAAGAAAAGGAAATATACTCTAATTTTGAAATTTTTAAACTTACTTTAAATGTTATGATAATAGCAAACAATTTTAATGCTAAATAGCACATATTTCAGATTTCCTTATAAGTGCTTCTCAACTTAAAGACTTGAAATCACATGTGAATGTGGGTGTTTAAACTTCACTTTACAAATTGAATCTTTACCTCTCAGACCACTTTAATACCCATTTTAATGCTGTTTGAGGATTCTGTTAGATTGTATCACTGTTTTTACTTGTTTATGTGCTCTAATGTTTTCCTGCTGTGCTATAGAACATTTTGCTTTAATAGGATTCTATGTATTTCAAGAATTTCTTGGGGCGCCTGGGTGGCTCAGTCGGTTGAGCGTCCGACTTTGGCTCAGGTCACGATCTCACGGTTCGTGAGTTCGAGCCCCGCGTCAGGCTCTGGGCTGATGGCTCAGAGCCTGGAGCCTGCTTCCAATTCTGTGTCTCCCTCTCTCTCTGCCCCTCCCCCATTCATGCTCTGTCTCTCTCTGTCTCAAAAATAAATAAACATTAAAAAAAAAATTTAAAAAGAATTTCTTTGTAAGTGATGTGCCTTTCAAAAAAAGCAAGGAGAAGCTTCAAAATCTTCATAAAAGCAATGTCCTTCATTCACTTGTTGATAGAACATTAACATTATCTGCCTTATCTGAAGTAATTTATTTTCATTCACAGTTCATAGAATGTAGAACCACCACTTATTTTAAATGAGTTTGTATGTAACCGTCAAATTAAATGAGTTAATTTTTACCTTTGGGCCTTTTCAACGTATCGTCATAATAATAGTTGTTTTAATGAATGGCGATAATTTACTTCATATTTTTACTTAGTTTTTTTGCCAGAAAGACCAAACTAACTTCAAATATTTTTCCTTTTTTCCAAAGATATGCTTGATCTCCAAGTAAGTATTTATTCTATTTACAGGAGGTCTATTCTTTCATATAACTAGATCTGCTGCTAATACAGGAACCACTAGCCACATGGCATTATTTAAATTAATTAAAATGAAATAAAACTAAAATTTTCAGTTTCTTGGTCACACTAGACAAATTTCACGTGGTCAGTAGCCATATGTGGTCTGTGGCTATCCTGCGGGAGATCACAGATATGCAATATTTTCATCACTACTATTCTACTGGACAGAGCTGATCCAAATCAAAGTCAGGAAACTTTTTTCTTAAAGGCCCAAATAGTAAATATTTTAGAATTTATGGGCCAACAAGCAAAACTGAGGTTGCTATTTAGGTACTTAAAAAACATTTGAAAAATAGGTCCACTTAAAGATAGAAGGAAAAAACAAGCATTCTTAACTTGATGGCTACACAAAGCAGGCAACAGGCTGTATATCTTTCAGTCCTTGATTCATTAACCACATCTTTATCGAGCACATCCATGTTTTAAGCAAAGCTAAATATTAAGCAAAGCATAGTGAAGAAAACCTAGTTCCAGCTTCAGAACATAATAGGAAAGGCACTATAACAAAAATTGCACAATTAATCAATTATTATAATATAACAAATAAAATGATAGAGATAAACAGGGTGTTATAAAAGGAAGTAACAGTAGAACCTAAAGCCGTGTGAAAGATTGACTAATTCTAAAAATTATACATTATCTGCAACTAATATTATTTTGTAATATATGGCATCTACTGTTTATTGTAGACTTTCTAGGTGACCCATGTGAGAAAGATGCTATAAAAATTGATAAATCTAGGTAATATTTCTAAGTGGATTTATGTTTAAATATATAACATTCCTACATACCATCTGTTTTATATATGTGAAGTAATAGCACATCTAAAAATTATATTTGCTAAAATAACACTCATTGATGTTTGGTGTTTTATTTTCCTTTACTAGAATCTTTTATAAGAATAAAAATGTATAAGCAAAATGCTTCCTTGTAACTGGAAAAACTGGCCACAAGTTAACTCCTAAAATGGCCCCAATATCCTATTAATTGCTTATACCAAAATTCAAATTGAACCTTTCACTAAACAATACAATGCGATGCACATAAAACTAGGCCACTTCCACAGCTTTTTTAGAACGTACCATTTTTTTTCATTTATGAGAACTCAGCATGCAAATCACGAAACCACAACAAAATAAAAATATATACTATACTCTCTTCCTATATAATGGCAGTGTTCCTGAAGATCATTTTGGTTTTCTGAGCCCTTTATTGCACTTTGCAGTTCATCCAAATGTTTGGATGTTCATCCATCTTTTATTGTAGTGTCAAGAACATGATATAAATCTAAATACTTCACCACCAAACATGTGAGAGACCTGAGAGAGCAGAAGCCATTCTAGACGCCACGTGCCTTGACTGACAAATAGACTAAGCCGAGGTGGTTTAGAGATCACATCATGTGACATATATCTGCTTTGTTTTGATAAATAAACCTAGAACTGTTAAAATATGGCCGATTACACATTGAGATGAGGGTGAAATAAAGAGAATGGAATATTTTCTGAGGTCATAACATTCAGTATTAATTCTACAATTTCACTATAATTAACGGGCCCAGGAGCAAATCCTTCTGCTGATCAGGTTTGAGTCGCTCTTTTACGGTGACAAATGAAGCACACCAAGAAAGTAAAATTTGACATTCCCTTCATGGCTTCTTAGAACAATGCATGTTGGAATGAAGCAGAAAATAGTGGAGTTTAAAGACAAATTAAAAAAAGAAAAAGAGAAACAGTGACTGAATCCATCAAGAAAAGATTCCACTTTTGAATGTCTACGTGCAGCTTGGCTCTCCCATTACCTCTGCATAATTTTCAGCAGGGAGCTGTTATTCTTTAATGCAACCCTGTACATAAATTAAAGATTATGGCTCCCTCAAGGCAAATATCCTGAATTCATCTTTACTGAAAGAGAAAAAAAAAAATGTCATACCTTCTTAATCCAGAAGATTGAAGGTCCCACACAGGAATCAGTTCTTAATGTCATCTGGGATGGAGTCATATTGACAACTAGCAGACATCTTCCTCATGGAGCATGGGACTTCTTCTGAGCACCCAGTGGCCAATCCATAGATGAGCTCATCCTGTGCCTCTTCCATCTGAGATCCCTTCTGTCTCTGGGAAGGAGCCCCGCGCTCTTTACTCACACAGTACCATCACCACTGAACCTGGGGGTACTCCTCTGATGGTTTCCATTTGCTGGAACGTTTGACACAGGCGTTGGTGCTTGTACAGAGGTGGAAGGGGGACAGGGTTGGCTGCTGGGGTCATAGGAGGTGGTGAGGTGGGAGTAATTAGCTGCCTTGAATCTACACCTGGCTTTGTTTCTGTATAGAACCTGTATCAGTTGGATCAGTGTGTCCTGATTCTTGAGATCTCAACCATATCAAAATGTCATTTGGCCCAAGTCCAGACTCTGTACTTGCATTTCTAATGTTCCACCGTAACCATCTATCACTGAGACCCATCACGTTTCCTTTTGATTACTCTAGCCCAGAAGAAAGCTAAAACATTTTCTGGGATCTCTTTTTCCCAGCGGGAGCTCTCTGCTTCATTCGAGAACAGTTCTCAAACCCTAACCTAAATGATGGCCCACCATTGCCAGCGTATTTCGGAAAGTGGTTCTCCTTTCTCTGGAATTTTTGTTTATGCTATTTCCTTACTTTCTGATATCATTAAAAATATGTGTTTTGTAGTTTATTTGCCTTTTTGTGGTTTTGCAGTCAATGTGTTGGCTTGCCATGACCTACTACATCTTGCCTGAAAGAAGACCTATTAAATTTATTTTTACATGCTGACATGTTTAATCTACCTCATTAATGCTTCTGTTCTATACAGCAAAAGAGAAGCCTATCACAATGTTGTCTCTCTGGTGAAGGGACAGAAATGAGTATAAAGTCGTGCTTTACAGAATTTGGAAACAAAGTATAATCATTTTCACTGGTATATATTTGAAGATACCACAAAAAGACACAAAACTGTTTTTAAAAAATTAAAAGCAGACAAAAAGCAAAGTTGAACGTTGTCCAGTAGTGATGACCTATCTGTTTTAATAGTGACAAATTCCTAAAGTTTAAATATATTTCTTATTACATATTCATACATTTTATTAAGATATTTATTTTATTAATAAAATATTTAGGAATCTTTCTGCCCTCACTTGTGTCCTTTGAAGCTTTGAGCAGCAGGACTGTTCACTGAGGAAAAGATTGGAGTGTGTTACCTGTTTCCACGCACCCCCCCCGCACGTCCACCTCACATGCACACACCACCCACATACGTAGACAAGTGGCACTTAATTGCATGTGAAGTTTGTCACCCTCCCCTATTCTGTTGGGTGCTTTAGGGGAACAGGTCAATACTCTCACCTATTGTTTTGTGATTTAAAAAAAATTTTTTTTCAACGTTTATTTATTTTTGGGACAGAGAGAGACAGAGCATGAACGGGGAAGGGGCAGAGAGAGAGGGAGACACAGAATCGGAAACAGGCTCCAGGCTCTGAGCCATCAGCCCAGAGCCCGACGCGGGGCTCGAACTCACGGACCGCGAGATCGTGACCTGGCTGAAGTCGGACGCTTAACCGACTGCGCCACCCAGGCGCCCCTGTTTTGTGATTTTTTAAGTGACCTTTTTATTTTGGAATAATTTTCCATTTACAAAAAAAGTTGCAAAAATAGAGTTCCCATATACTTATCACCCAGTCCCCTCTAATGGTAACATGTCACATTCCCATGGTGTATTTGTCCAAACTAAGAAGCCAACATTGGTACATTACTATTAACTCCAGGCTTTATTCATATTTCAACAGTTTTCCACTAATGTATGTTTTCTGTTTTAGGATTGAGTCCAGGATACGGCCTTCTATTTAGTGTTTTGTGATTTTGTTTCAACCAATGTTTTGTAAAGTTCCACATTTAAGAATTCAATGTCCTGTTTGTGCTTATATACAATTACTGAATTTTCATCTGAAAATTGTTTTCGAGTGCAAAAGTGCCGTGTTTTTCACACTCCAAACTCCTAGGCAGGCCTCTGAAGACAACTTGTCCTTTATTTATGACACTATATATTAAACTAACTGAAAATCTTCAAAATAATGCTTACTTTGTGCAGAGTCCATGAACTCCAACCAGAACACATAAAAGTCAAATTTGAGCAATAAATTTTGATTGATTCTGAAGTACCATTTAAGGCACTATTTTCTGAATAGATTTTCATGGAAAATATTTTTAAATATCGTTTTATAAAAAATTATTTCCTATAGGATCTGAAAGGTCTTTAGGTAGATTTTTAGGAAAATGTCTGAACACTTTAAATACTATTTCAGATTGCCAGAATGACAAATTGTTTAATTATTTTATTACAGTGATTTATCACTCAAGTTTCAGTACTCTGATCATTATTTTTTTCACTTCAACTAAACAACTGGCATTTTTCTGTTTTGTTCTTCTTGTGTACTCTGAAGCACTTTCAAATTAAAAAAAAAAAAGAGGTTTTTATCTAGGGGCCATTAGTGAATGTGCATAAGCCATTATATTGAGTGAAATAAGCATTGTGTGATTGAAGATTAAATAAGGGAATGGATTATGGTTCCATTAAAGACACAAAGATATTCCTGGAAAAACTATGAAAATATGCTTTTCCATTAAGGAAAAACACTTATCAGTAGGGCCAGTCTGGGTAGAGATTGCCTACTATAATAGAAAGCAGATATTTCTTATACATGAGGAGGGCATTAGGCTTGAGCATAGTGTAACTGTCTGTTAGGTAGGACTTCAATTTCTGAAAGTTAAACTTGTAACTCACATCAGCCACAGATGACTAAAGCTGACACCAGTTCAAGGGGGCAGCCATGATTCTCCTTAAAGGTGGAAACGTTTGGAATTAAGACGATTTAGCCTAAAGAGAAAATGACTTAAGTAAGGGTCACACATTTATGGCTTGAAGTTTTATTTTGTTTGGCCCAGACAGTGTGTTTGTTTATTTGTTTTAATTTCAATGGGGCATTCCCTCTCTGACTGAACCCAGTCCCCACCACACATGATGGTTTTCTTGCCCTGTGGCTACCAGTTACCACCACAGTTTACACAATGTTCCTATGAGAAAATGGCTCTGTTTCCACGGTGTTATTCAAAGTAGAAAAAGGAACTGTGTTTGAGAAGCCAGTGTTCTCCTTGCATTGATGTTTTTAATTGGCCCTGAGGATATTTGACCTCATGACCCTGGTAGAAAGGTGCCATAATATTCATCTGAAGGTAGTGGGCATTCCCCTGATTTTGAAGTTGTAATTAAGATTGGAGTCCAAACATACTATTTTTTACCTTTATCTCTTGCAGAAATGGCTTAGTGTTTTTAAGCCCAGACTCTGCAGCTGGACTGCATCAGTTCATATCCCCACTCTGCTGTTTATAATTATGTGTCCTCAGGCAGGCACTTAACTATGCCTCAGTTTCCTCAACTGTAAAAGGAGGGTAAATATAGGTCCTGCACACAGAGTTGTTGTAAGGCTTCCATGGGTCGACGCGTGGGAAACACTGAAAAAAGGTCTTGATATACAGAACGTGCCACCAGAGTGTTAGCTATTGTAGTTGTTACTCATTTTCTGACTGTGCTCATGTAGAATATATTTTACATTGGTCACATAACCTCCTAATTTCTAAGTGACCGATAAAAAGAAACTCATCACGGTGTCTGGCCCTTCCCCACACTTTGTGCCTCCATGTGGCAGCACCAGCTCCAGGGTGTTGCATATTAAAGGAGGTAAATAACAACGGTGAATAAAATACATTCAGAAATGACAGGGACCTTAGAGATCATCTAGTCCAGGAGTTGGCAAACTTTTTCTGGAAGGGGACAGATTGAAAATATTTTGGCTTTGTGGCCATATGGCTTCTGTGGCAGCTACTCGACCTGGCTGTTGCAGCACAAAAGCAGCTATAGATGATATGGAATGAATGGGCGTGGCTACATTCCAATAAGACTTTTGGTGGACCCTCAAATTTGAATTGTATATAATTTTTACATATCATGAAATATTATACTTCTTTTGATTTTTTTTTCAACCATTTAAAAATGTGAAAACCATTCTTAGCTCACAGGCCATAAAAAACAGGTGGACTGCTGAACTTGGCTGACCCTTGGTCTAGTCCAAAGCTTACAAACCCCAGTGCTTTCACCTGGGAATTCCACTGGGAGATTTTTTTGTTGAGAAGTAAAGCTACCTGAGCCCAACTCCAAACCCACTAAATAAAAATCTCTGGGTGGTGGGCAATGGAATCTTTGCTGTGAACATGTTTGAGGAATCACACTTTGACAAACTACCCAAGGCCTTCACGTGAATATGGAGGGACTTCATGGCCCTCTTCAGAGATTTAGAAATGATTTATGAACGTTGAGTATTACAAGTACCACACTGCAAAACTGAATGGGATCCCTTGTGGCTTAAATTTTTTAAATTTATTCTTTATATTCTTTTATCCTTATTTTCAAATTCTCCTGCCAACAAAGGTCATTATTTTCTTTTACTATGTTGTAAGGGTGTAGTAGCACCTTGAAATTACCCTAAAATAACTGCCCATTTGAGAAATCTCATTTTGTGTTTTGTCACAAAAACATGTGCATATTTTTTGACACATTCTTCGTGGTAACAAAAATAAAATGAAATAAAATCTGGATGCACCTGGGTGGCTCACTCAGTTGAGTGTTTGACTCTTGATTTCAGCTCAGGTCATGATCTCATGGTTGGTGAAATGGAGCCCTATGTCACATTCTGCACTGACAGCACAGAGCCTACTTGGGCTTCTCTCTCTCCCTCTCTCTCTGCTCCTCCCCCACTCAGTCTCTAAATAAATAAATTAAATAATATATAAATAAATATCTGAAAACAAATGGCCTGGTGAATGAATTCTGGTGCATGCTTACTTTAAATATTATGCCTGTACTTCCCTGGAGGAAGGATGTCTATTACATACCAATAACATCCAAAAAAAGGGCAGAGGAATATATATAATATAATTCCATTTTCATTAACAAAGGAAATATTCTGGCATTTGATGACATTGGTTACCTCAGACAGTTCAGACTGGAGGGGGAAGTGGAGGATGAAAGACTATTTAACTTTTTCTTTAAATACATCTTTATTGTTTGACTTTTTATAGGAATGGTTTTAAAATAGAAAAAGTTTAAAGTGTAAATTAGAAAAAAAATCTCTAATAACCTTCATAGTCTGTTTGGGACAAGAATCCATTTCCCCGATAAGAAAAGGAGGTCTGCTTTCTGAGACTCACCAACTCCAGCCAAGTGGAGAAAATTTAATTTATAATGTGAATCTGCCTGCAAAATCACACAATTATCATCGTTTCTTCCTAACTCAGTCAGCAGTTGAAGAGAATCTTTGAAGTGGAACTCCGTTATATAAACCTCATTGAAAGTCAGGTAGAACCCTGACATTGAGTGAGCCCCTGCTTTACTCAACAAGTAGGAAAGAGGCAGACTATTCTGCTTTTCTGGTCCTTATTTTCAATACACAGAGAATAATTTCAATAGCCTAATGGTTTTCTCCATTACAGAAAGTTTTTTAGAAAAGTAATCCATTGAAATAGTTGCTAATTACACAGCTCCCCTTAGACTTCCGCTTTGCAATAGTGTTTTCTCAGCAACAGATTTCTTAAGAATTATGGAGAGCACGTTACCAAATGTTCATCTAAATTATTCCGTTTCATTGTGGCACAACTGTCATTTCCATGTAATTACATTCAAGCGTTAGGTAACTGATGCTTTCTTAAGAGAGGAAAATAGATGAACCTAATAGCTCTATGAAGAAGTTCAAAATTAAATACACTCAAGTTCAAAGTGAAAATTTCAAGACAAAAAGGGAAACTTCATTCTCTAATTGCAATTTATCCATTTGTGCACACAGCGTTGAGTGTCTACATGTCAGGACCTGCGCTAGTAAGTGTGTATGTGCTATCACCCGAAGACAGCGGCTCGCCTTTGTACTCATTGAGAAAAAGGAAGCTCTGAGAAGCTGGGTAACATGCAGTCACACACTGGTAAATGCACGGAGAATTAATGCAGGTCTATGTGTGTATGTAACAAACGTTGTAGCACAGTTGCCAGTCACTGTTTAAATATGTTATGAATGGGGCGCCTGGGTGGCTCAGTCGGTTAAGTGTCCAACTTCGGCTCAGGTCACCATCTCGCGGTCCGCGAGTTCGAGCCCCGCGTCGGGCTCTGGGCTGATGGCTCAGAGCCTGGAGCCTGCTTCTGATTCTGTGTTTCCCTCTCGCTCTGCCCCTCCCCCGTTCATGCTGTGTCTCTCTCTCTGTCTCAAAAATAAATAAACGTTAAAAAAAATTAAATATGTTATGAATATTAATGTATCGAATCTTCATAATAACTCCAGAGGGGGGGACTTTTGACCATACAGTTTATAGGTGAGTCCATTCAGAGGAAGGTTACTCAAATGACAGAGCTGGACTTGAAACCCATGCAGTCAGGGGCGCCTGGGTGGCGCAGTCGGTTAAGCGCCCGACTTCAGCCAGGTCACGATCTCACGGTCCGTGAGTTCGAGCCCCGCGTCGGGCTCTGGGCTGATGGCTCAGAGCCTGGAGCCTGTTTCCGATTCTGTGTCTCCCTCTCTCTCTGCCCCTCCCCCGTTCATGCTCTGTCTCTCTCTGTCCCAAAAATAAATAAAAAACGTTGAAAAAAAAAAAAATTAAAAAAAGAAACCCATGCAGTCAGACTCCAGAGGCCTGTTTTGACCCATCCCACTACATGGCCTTTTATGTCCTAAAGGCTTTGTCGCCCCCTGCAATGGGCTGTTTTGGAAGTCAGACTGACACATAAGGACAGAAATAGAGTGGATTGGGTGCTGAAGTCAACAGCAGTGACTATAACGTTTGGAACTCTGTCATATTAAGTGACTGAAAAAAATCCAGCTCGTTGCTTTTGGGAAAAGAGGAGGAGAGAATTTCTTGTATCATGCTATGGACTGCGTTGTTCATATGCTAAACCCTAACCCCCAACGGGACTGTATTTGGAGACAGGACCTATAAGGAGGTAATTAATGTTAAATAAGCTCATAAAGGTGGGTCCTGATACAATAGGATTAGTGTCTTATAATAACAACCTGACTGCCCCCCTCACCCCTGTCCTTCTCTTCCCTGGGGACACACAAAAAGGAGGTTCTGTGAGCAGGATGACAGCTACCTGTAAGCCAAGAGAAGAGACCTCAGAGTGAAACTGGCCTCACTGGAACCTTGATCTTGGACTTCCTGTCTCCATAAGCATGAGAAATAAACTCCTGTTGTTTAAGCCACCCAGTGTATAGTGTTTGTTATGGCAGCCCAACCACACTATTTACATGATGGCTCTGAAAATCCTGAGGTTAATCTAATTCGGCACAGATGGATTCAGGGGCTCAAATAACAATATTAGGTTCTCAATCCCTCTCCTCCTCCCCTGCTCTCCTTTTTACCCATTCTTGTTTTTGTTTTCCTCTGAACTGACCACATTCTCAGGTCACCGTCTGCTAAGTGCCCCCGCTCCCCACAGGCTGACGTGATTCTCAGTCACTAGCTCATCCTAGTGATGCTAGTGCATAAATCCCAAGGGGAGGAACGCTTCTCTTCCCCCACAGTTCTGACAAAAGGGAACAATTGAGCCTCACTAGCTAGCTTGGGCCGGATCCCTGAACCAATCACTATGGATTGGCTAGGTCCAGGCTACTTATTTCCCCCTGGAGCAGACAGCCTGGGGGCAGCCCCTTTTGAGCTATTGGCTGGGAGTGGAGCAGGGTGGTTCCCTGGAAGAAAATCAAGATGGCTGCACCAGAAGAGAGAGGGGATCCCAGGCTGGAAATACTAGTAAGTCCACTGCGGTGTTACCAACCTTCTACTAGGCTGCTAATTGTCACAGCAAACTGCACTGAAATGACTTGGGATCTTGTAAAAACTACAGATGCCAGAGGCTTACAGTTAGAGATTCTGTTTAGATACTTTTCTCAGAAGACTTTAGTGTTGCAAAGACCAGGGGCTCTACTCAGAAATACTTACCTTTTTTATTTGATAGCTTAATGAGATACAGTCTTTTCAGGTTTAAGTTATTGGAAGCCAATAAGAGTGTGATATTGTGATTAATATATATATTTGGTCTTCATCACTGTTTCTGGCACAGAGCTCCTAAAACCCTTGGAATTTCTTAAGTGATAAGAGTGATAATGGTGTCTTCATATTCCTAACAAACCTCTTTCAACCTCACCTGACTTTATGTTAATGATGCAATTTATGGAAAGCACCAAAGGGTGAGGGCTGGTTGCCAGTGTAACCAACCAAGTGGTTAGAAGGTTGGAACTTTCAGGCACACCCCCTGACCTCTTGGGAGGGGAAAAGAGCTACAGGTTAAATCAATTATCAATAGTCAGTATTTTAATCAATCATGACTATATAAGGAAGCCTCCATAAAAACCCAGAAGGAGTAGGTATGGAGGCCTTCCAGGCTGGTGAATACGTAAAGATTTGGGGGGAGTGGCACCCAGATTGGGCATGGAAACTCTGTGCCCTTTCCCTGTTCCTCACCCTATGCAACTCTTTCATCTTGCTGTTCCTCAGTTGTATATATAATAAACTGGTAATCTAGGACATAAACTGTTTCTCTGAGTTCTATGAGCGAGCTTTAGCTTTAATCCAACCTAAGGAGGGGGTGGCTGGAACCTCTAACTTATACCTAGTGGATCAGAAGCACAGGTGACAAACTAGGATTGCAACTGGCATCTAACTGGGGTGGGGCAGTCATGTGGCCCTGAGCCCATACCTATGGAAACTGACACCATCCCAGATGGAAAGGGTCAGAAATGGGTCGAATTGTAAGATGCCCAGCTGGTGTTGGAGAATTGCTTGTTGGTGGTGTGGACCTCCAACACACACACTGGAACTAGTGACCAGAATTTTAGAGAGATTCCTAATTCAACCATTGTTTAATGTCTGGGAAAAATACTCCTACTAAAATGCAGCTGTGTACCGAAACGACATTCCTTTCTTTAAGAACTAGTAAGTAAAAGAAAACTGTCCCATGAGAAACATTAATGGATAGAGTATAAATATGCAAAGCAAACTAAAAGAACCAGAAAGGAGCTTAAGGCCAGCAGGACAAGCATGACGTGAATTCTTCCTATTTTATTTTTTGACTTACCATGTATACATGGTGCTGATAATGTTCATTTCCAACAGGGGAAAAAAAAAAAAACTGGTGTATTTTTCATTTACATGCATCTGTCTCCAAGTATCAATCATTCCAAATTTTGCTAACATTGGGACTGCCATTGATATTATATTTATTTCTGGGATTTATTTTCCTTTTGTTTTGCCTGTGTGAGAAATAAATATGGAAACAAAATCCAAATAAAAGAGCAGAGTAAGAGGGAAGAGAAAAATTAGCATGGAAAGTCTGAGAAAACACGTTCTTCAGAACTGATGAATTTCCTAGGTGAGGAAGCAGCATGGACATTCAAAGAAAAAGGAATGAAGCGAATCTCATTTCGGGCAGAGGTTGTTCAGTCTGCAGGCGAGCCTAATCTTCTATGAATATGCATATTAACAGAAGTGTGAAATCTTGCTCTGAAACGGTTGGGGGAAGAAATGGAAATGAGCATTTAAGTGGCAATGGGAAAATGGTTATAATATTCTCTTAGCTATATGCAACAGAAAATAATTCTGGCCTTGTACTTAAGCAGAAATGGAGTTTGTAGAAAGAATAAAGTTTAGCTCATAGAAGCACAAGAAAACTAGGCTTAAAATGTGTACAGAAACAAGGTCAGACGAGAGTCCAAAACATACTACAAGCCAGTGTGATGACACCACTGCTGTCACCATGAGAATCTGGACCTTGCAGTTGGCTCGCTCAGCCCTAGGCCCTGAGTGTCCTTGTCACATGCATTCTGTGGCCAGTATCACACA
This sequence comes from Prionailurus viverrinus, assembly GCF_022837055.1. Classification (NCBI taxonomy): domain Eukaryota; kingdom Metazoa; phylum Chordata; class Mammalia; order Carnivora; family Felidae; genus Prionailurus; species Prionailurus viverrinus. Next base: position 102,674,812 of record NC_062567.1, read on the forward strand.
TACTCAGTGTAAACCGTGATTTCCCAAGCAGCAACTCCCTCATATAAGGAAACTAACTGTAACCAAATTGTATTTAACTTCTCTGAAGAATGTGCAATTTATCAATACCTAGTAAAAAATGAAGATGCTTATATTCTATCACCCGGCAATTCCAGTAAGTTGGAGTATATGCCTTGGTAAAACTCAATGAGCACAAGGATCTACATACCCAAGGATGTTCATTAAAAAAAATTTTTTTTTAATGTTTATTTATTTTTTGAGAGACAGAGAGATACAGAGCACGAGCACGGGAGGGACAGAGAGAGAGGGAGGCACAGAATCCAAAGCAGGCTCCAGGCTCTGAGCTGTCAGCACAGAGCCCGATGTGGGGCTTGATCCCACAAACTGTGAGATCATGACCTGAGTTGAAGTCAGACGCTTAACCAACTGAGCCACCCAGGTGCCCCCCCAAAGATGTTGGTTGAAAAATAATTATCCTCTTCAGATCTTTATCAGTGGCTTAAGTGGAGATTTGAAAGAATGCTTACAAAATGCCAAATATCAAAAGCTGAGATAGAGAAAAAACAATGTCTAAAAAATCCATCTGGATCAGAAAAGAGATTCCAAATGTTTGTGAAAGCCTGAAGCACTGTGGTAAAACTGACAAAATGAAGTATAACAAAGGTACAATTTTTTCTCTCACTTTAAAAATTTTTTTAGTATTCATTTTTCAGAGACAGAGTGTGAGCAGGTAAGGAGCAGAGAGAGAAGGAGACACAGACTCTGAAGCAGGCTCCAGGCTGTGAGCTGTCAGCACAAGCCCGATGTGGGGCTCAAACCCACAAATTGTGAGATCATGACCTGAGCCACCCAGGTGCCCAAAGGCAAGGATAACTATCTTTTTTTTTTTTAATGTTTATTTATTTTTGAGAGAAAGAGAGAGCACAAGCAGGGAAGGAGGGGGTGTGGGGTGGGGAACAAAAGATCCAAAGCAGGCTCTGTGCTGACAGCAGAGAGCCCAATGTGAGGCTCGAACTTGCAAACTGCAAGATCGTGCCCTCAACTGAAGTTAGACACTTAATCAACTGAGCCACCAAGGTGCCCCTCATTCACTTTTTAATAACCAGCTGTATACATACAGAGTAAGGAAGACCTGACTTGTGGAGGAATTGCCTATGAAAATAACTTGAGGGGTTTGGGTTGACCATGAACCTAATACGCATGTATGCTGCTAAATTAACTCTGCTCTTTGGTTACATCTGGGCCTCATGCTCAGTTCAGGAGGAGGGACATCAGCAAACCAGAAAACCTGCAGAGGAGGGAGATCAAAGTAATAAGTATGCTATGTTATATGAAGACTAGTTGGAGGAATCAGTAATATTTAGGCTAAAAATAGAGAATAAAGGAAGACATAACTGTCTTCTAATGCTATGTAGAAGAGAGAAGAAAACTTAAAACCACAGAATTTCCATTAAACATGATCTGTATTCTTGTAGCAGATAAAACACGAATACATGGTTGGACATTATATGAATATGCATTTTGTTTTGGGATAAGAATGAACTAACATCTGTAGGTTTTCAATAGGCAGCTTAATGAGCTAGTGAGTTCCCTACTCCTGGAAGTAATCAAGCAGAAACTCGATAGCTTATTATCCTATTGGGTGAGAGATTTCAAACATTTTAAATTTTCTTAATATTCTTTTGCATTGAAAATTTTCTTTTTCAGATAAAAAAAATAGTTCTGCAGAGTCAAGGAAAAAGAATACTAGTAGTTTGGAGAACATAATATATTTAAAATTTGTTACCTAACTGATCTTAGAGGCCACGGGTATAATTACAAAATAATCTTATTTTTGTCTCGCTCCTTCCTTTTAATCCTGTTCAGTGGGGCTATTCCTTTCCCTGTTTGGATGACATCCTGGGCCAGCCTGTGACTTCACAAATTATATTTAGGTAACAGTCCTGCAATCATTTCAAATCACAAACCCGATCTAATGTATAATTGAAACATCCATTATTGGATTACAATCAAAAGTTGAACTTGATTTAAAGTGAAAACACTCCTGCCATCCTGTCCTCAAGGACCTGGGCCTTTGGTTGGCCACTTGCAGTGCGAGAAGACTCAAAGGAAAAATCCTCCCCAGCAGGCACTTTTGTAAGATGGTTGTATGTCCTCAGGAGGTTGTTGGGGTTGGAGTTGACACTGACCTGTTCTCATACAGGAATCTTTTGATCTCTGGGGACTCTGTCCTGGAACCCTCCAAGTGTAGCTCCCTTGTCAAGGGCCGGGCCTCAGCTTTGGCTGGACTCCCATGTCCTCCCATAGTCTCTGTTCTGGCTGCTCTAGTCACCATGCCTACCATCCCCTTCCCTTGGCAGACCATGTACTTAGGGAGATCCCTTTAAAAACGCTACAGTTTGACTTCACAGCCATAGTTTCCACATTTCGTTTTGGGGTTATTACACCTTCCTCTTGCTGTATCACAAGGCAGGTGCAATTACTTCCCAGGGGCCCCTGTTTACTCTTTTGCCATCAGATGTTTTCACTTCCTCAGGCATGAGGTAAGTCCCAGTCCATGGGGTCCAGGAGCACCTATCAAGCTCTCTGACTGGTCCCACTGAAACCCCTCTCACCTGACCTACCACTGGGAGGCAGCACCACTATACCCCTCCCCACCTGGGAGGTAAGAGTGCAGCTCTCACCTAAAAAAAAAGTCTCCTGACAAATCCTTCCCAAATCTCAACTCATCTGATCCTTTTACAGCTGTGTTCTGAATGAAGCCCACCCCCCCGCCCACACCCGGGTAAAGGACTCATAATTTCAATGGACTTGAGTAGATTTTCTCTGTAAATTTGCATTTTGAACATCTATTATATCTGAAATCTATCATATCTTCATGCCTGGGTAAAAAATTCCAATTAAACATTCCTCTTATACTCATTTAGTCCCCTCGACAAACCTATTGGATAGGTGTCAACATCCACCTTCTATAGATAGGAAAACTAAGGCACAGAGAGAGTAAATAATTTGTCCAAACCATAATCATACAGCTTGTAAATTGTGAGATAGTATGTGAATCCAGGATCTGTTATTCACATGTACACCACACTATTCAGATTAGCTGGCTTTGTTGTATAGAAGAATCAACCTACATGTGTAATTTTCCTGGTTGGAACAGGGGGTAGAGGGTTGTTATTGCTGAATAGCTGGAACGAAACATACATTTCCCATGACTGTATTTTAGTCATTGGCTACACAAAAACTCTTCTTTGGGGGTGTCTGCCTGGCTCAGTCGGTGGATCGTGCTGATATAAATAATATAAAATATCAAAATAAATATATAAATTATTTTATATAAATACAAAAATAAATTATAAAACTCTTAATGCATTTGAACCAGTTAGTGGGGACTATATGTGGCTCAGACACCCTCTACAATGGATTCTGGGTACAGCAGTTGTGCTAAGGAATGAGCATAGCTCTCTTTCTGGGGTATCATTGACTCTTGACCTCAGGGTTTTGAGTTCAAACCCATCTTGGGTGTAGAGATTACTTGAAATAAAATCTTAAAAAAAAGAAAAAAGCTCTTCTTTGTATACAATATCCTGATGTGGGCAGAAAGATAACAGCGGCATGTGCACGTTAGTCAGCTAATTTATTTGTTATACAACAGAGGATAAAAATAAACATTTGTTGAGCATTTACTAAAAGCCAGTGTTTTACCTAGATTCTTTTGGGTTTTTCCTCAACACAACACAAAAGTTAGTATTTTTCGCATTTTACAGATGAAGAAAGAGAAACCCAGGGAAACCACCAGAGAAAACACTAAAGACAGAAGACCAACCTTCTTGTTCCTATTTTACATTTGCTAGAATTTGCTGGTCCAGGTCTGTAACTCCTTATGACCGTATTTCTCCTTGTCTATCACATGGGAGAGTAACATCTATCCTGTTTGCTTTGCAGGATCCATGTGGGATCAAATGAGACGATGGGTGGGTAAGAATTTTCAAGCTCACACAGTAGCGTCCTGATTCAGGGAATCATTCTAAGTTATTCCCAGTCAATGAAGACAGCTGCAGTAAGTAACACTGCAAATTCTTCCTTAGCTACATGTCACATGACAAGGACTGCAGAGATGTTGTTTGACTGCAGCTAGTATGCATGCAGAAGAGAGACTGTGTCCTGATAATCAGTTAAACAGAAGGAAAAGAAACTTCAAATTAGAAAAAAAAAAAAATTCAAAAATAGTGTTGTATTGCTGAGACAGGGCCAAGCTGGGAAACCTTTGGGATACTTTTGTTGCTCTTGAGAACCATTAGAAGGCTTGAAAATGAGAGCCAGGTGGAGGAAAAGAGAGAAAAGCCACAATAGATGAGCAGAGAGAAAAGAGGCACAAAATCACAAATTCAGGGAAAGCAATCTTAACAATACAGAAAAGTATTTTTAAATCCATTCAAAAACTGACCAGAGATGCGAAGATATGACTGGATGTTTCTGCAAAACACAACAGCTGCTACATTCCATAGTCTACAAGAGAAATAATGGAAACTTTCTTTTCTCTTTTCCAACAAGACATAACAAAAGCAGAGCTGATGTAATTAATGAAAAAAAGATGGCTATTTGAAACAGTGAAGGCACCGAACAACAGAATGGAATGGAAATGAGGTTCACATTTAGGGACAATTCATTATTTATCCGCTGTACTTTTTATGCACACCACACTCTGCTAATATTCCTCTCTCCAGGGATAATACCAAACCAGGTTGGTAAGCTACACAAGCGTGAGTAGTTAGAGGCTGCAATGTAAGGAGCCGGGTGCGTGGAGTTATTCCTTGAATATCAATTAGCATAGTCCATCCAACCTGAAGACTCTTACAATTGAATACTTCAACTTAATGGATCTGTTTTCAAATTCCTTTTAATGGCCCTTCTGTGACCATAATATCTACTTTTCCAGACATCCTAAGTAGAAACCATTATGGACAATGTATGTAGAATCCCCTAAGGATAGCATATGGAGGAGAGAATGTGGATTGCCAAATTTAGCAGCTCTGGCGAGAGTGTTTTTGAATTAAACTTGAGTCTACGGGGATTACCGTTCATTTATGACTGGCAAAACATGTCTTCCCAATTCTGAAAGATAAATCCCACTGATATACATGTGGGTTTCACAAGTGTTTGTCGAAAACCAGAAGACAAAAAAAAAAAAAAAAAAATCCACGAATACAAAAGTTCCATAACTATTTTGGAATTATGATGTCACAGGTTATTTTGGCAATGTTACTGCTAAATATGGAATTTTGTAAGTACTGTACCAACTCTGACCTGAGGAGACAGTTCAGAAGTTCCATCCCTGGGATGTAGCGTTCGATGACTTTTTTAAAAAATGTAAAGTGGAGGATGGGCAGGTCAATAACTACAGTCTTTGGTATCTTAAAGATAAATAACATTCCAGAAGTATGGGGAGGAAGGAACCATAGCATTGTGAATTGTTTTCTTTTGCCAGATAAGATCAGTTTTTATTTTTATTATTCATTTTAATTGTATTTTATTATTTTATTTTCATAAAAAATAATAGGCAGTACAGACACAGACCGTTTAAAGCACAGCTCTTTAAATTTAATACACTTAGTTTCATGAAAACTCATCTTGATTTATCTTAGTGCTCTAATTTCATTGTGGACCAGTGAAAATATTGTGGCAAACCAGAGCTGGTCTGCAGACCCGCAGTTGAAAACCACTAGCCTGATTCACTTCATTAACATGAGTTACTTCTCTACCCTTAGTCATTAAAATCTTATTCGAAAACGTCCAACATCTAACTAGGAAGCAAACTCTTTTTTTAATTTTTTTTCATGTTTTTATTAATTTTTGAGACAGAGACAGCATGAGCAGGGGAGGGGCAGAGAGAGAGGGAGACACATAATCTGAAGCAGGCTCCAGGCTCTGAGCTGTCAGTACAGAGCCCGACGCAGGGCTGGAACTCACGGACCGTGAGATCATGACCTGAGCCGAAGTTGGACGCTTAACCGACAGAGCCACACAGGCACCCCTGAAGCAAACTCTTATAATTTAGGACAAATGACTAAATCTTCTGGTGAACGTTTACATTTGTTGAAGAATATTTTATTCTGTACCTATTCAATAAATTCTTTGGAATCCAATTTATTTTTTTAGCCCCATTTTCAAGTACCTGATATAGCTAGGATTTTACTCATCTTTGAATAGTTACTATCAAAACTATTACTGTATCTTCAAACATTAGAAAGCTTCTAATCTGCATGCTCAGAACACTCTTCATTCTGAGAGTGAACATTCTTGCTTCTTTCCCTTTTTTTTCATCCTGAACAAGACAGCTCTTTAATTCTCATTCTTCATCACAGGTTAAATCAAACCATGAATTCCAAGAAACTTCCAAGATTGCTTGTTTTTTGTTTTTTGGGTTTTTTTGGCATTGTCTTGTGTTGAATATCTTAGTAATAGTTTGCAAAAGGAGAATTAAGAATGCTTATTTACTGTTCAGTGATTTTTGATGTTGTGATATTTTTAAATGAGATTTGGCCAACTATGATAAAATAATTTTATTAACTCTGGTGGGTGAAGTAGCTTTCCACTGAAAGTACAGATGAGTCTAAAAATCAAACCTGACCTTGTACTAAATTTTGAAAACCTACACGAGGGATACCTATATTCAAGCACATTTTTTTCCTTTCCTTATATGTTTGGAAATTAATATAATTAGCACTCTGACACTTTTAGAAAAAAGAGCTGGTTAAATTCTCCCTCTAGCAAGACCAGTGGGCAATCTTGAGTATTAAATTCTTCAAGTGCATGGAAAGAGTGTCCTTTTTTTCCTCCTTACCCTGTTACTCTAAAAGTCAATGCATGCTTAAATTCCATCTACCCACACTTAGCCTAAAATTCCAAACCAAGTAATCCACACACTAAAAATAAATTTTTCCATGGTAGATTAATCCAGATCCTGGAAAGCGGGACTAGGCAAGGTACTGATGGAGAGACTCACCCTTTTATACTGGTATCATTTTGGGAGTGTTGGAATTTGTTTTCTAAGATTGTGTTCCTTTTTTACTAAGTAAAATATAATATCAAGTATAAGCATATAAATAAAAATATATCAAGCTTTTTTTTTTTTCTTTTTAATCTGCAATGTGTGTTTTACTGACCCTCTCTGGCAACTGGGCTCTGATTCTCAGAAGATAAATAAAACACAGATGGGGAGTAGTAAAAACCCAACACACATTTCTTAAACTAAATAAATTATTGAATATAGAACTTGGAACTGTATTAAAACCAGCAGAGATCTTTTTATTAAACATTTGCTTTTTCATTCATGCTAGCAATTTTTCCTTATGCATCGTAAAGTATGGCTACTGCTTGCAGAATTTGTCTGTGACTTTGGCTACATTATCTGATAACCAGTAGAGGTCGCCATGTACCACATTCTAGCATTTTAGGGGAAGGAAAATATTGAATATTTGGTTAGTAAAAATGCACAAAAGGGTCAGAAGTTTTCAATATGAAGCTTTCCTCTTGGAAGCTTTGCATAATTGAACCAATATTCAAGTAAGAGAAAAAAAGTATAAATAAAAATAATGGATACAAGATGTTGGTGTTCTGGAACTTCAAAAAACAGAATTTCTTAGAAATTACATAAAAATTTTTCTAGTTGACTGAGTTAATACAAATCCTTCTTTATGTCAAAATGTTGACACAAAAACCTCAAAAAGTTATCAAATCCCGACATAGTAAAATCTGTATATTTGTGAAATGGCTTTGTGGTCTCTTTCTACCACTATGTTGGAAACCCTTAAAAAGCTCAGATGTTTGTTTTGCCCCGACTTGTTCTGTGACTTTCATTCTGTATATTAGATTTTTTTTTATGTCTTAGTTTTCTCAACTACACAATAAAAGTTAACCTGTCATACTGTTAGTGTAACTAGTAGACCTTACAGTTTATAAAGAACACTGAAGCTTTGAAATGTAATTACTGCTGCTGGGTTTCCCAAAGATAGGTAAAAGTTTATTTTCTTTAAAGCATGATTACACTGAAATAATAAAAGATATGCCTATTAGAAGAGGAAATAAGCTGAAACTTTGTAATTCTAGAATGGACAAATCGGTAGACATATAAGGATATGCAACTCAAAGTAGGGAAAGTTCTCCTATAAATACAATTTTCTTAAAGGGAAATGGTTGCTTCAGAAGTAAGCTTACCATCACTGAAAATATTCATATGGATTAGATACTTGACAATGTGGTAGAGATTTAAATTCTCAGGTGTGGGTGAGAAGCTATACTAAACTTCTAAGAAACACCAATTTTATTTCTTATTTTTTAAATTTTAATTGATAATAGAGTTATATTAAATTCATGCCATATTAGGAAAATGCTAACTGATGTGACAAATAAGTCTAAAAATTTTAGTGGCTTAAATAACCATTATTTCAAACTCATGTACTAGTCCCATGCTGTTATTGATGGTTGATAGTGACTTTCCTCTATATGGAGACTCAGGAACTCAGCTTCTATCCATCTTGTGGCTCCATCACCTCCTAGGGCCTTGAAGTACTTTGCCTCCAGTCAGGGGATGGGAAAAGGAAAAACAGGGAATGCACACCTACTTCTTAACAAGCTTATCCTAGAAATGACACAAGTACTTCTGATCACATTCCACTGGAGAGAATGAGTCATATGTTCCCATATGGATTTAGGGGGAAAGGGAAGAACAAACTTTGATACACAGCTGTCTGTTCTACCATGCCCCAGAGGACTAAAAATATTTGTGAATACTCCTCTTCTTATACATGAAACGAATTCCTTACCTCTTCAAGTAAGTCAACTCAGAGTTATATTCGGTAACTTCATCCAACTCAAAATCCAGAAAATCTGAGGGATGCATAATACTCCATCAGGTATAGATGTGACTTCTCCAGTGACCATGTTTGTTTCCTGAAGTAGATCGCATCATTGGCCCAAACATTGACCACTCCTTGGATCCACATCCTTTACCATGTAACTTTGCAGTGTTCACTCACTGTGGATGAAATGTTGTGCCCACCCTTGACAATGAGCTCAGCTATGAGGAGCTTTGAGTAATAGGATAATAGTAGACAAAATGTAAGCAGAAGCTTGTCCTCTATCAACATGAGAACATGCTCAAGGCTAGTCTACACAAAAATGAAAGACACATGGAGCAGAGCCAGTTGCCCTAGTCAAGCATCCTAAATAAGTTGACAGCTAGACAACTTCCAGATATATGAGTGAGCTAAGCCAAGACAGAACCACCTGGCTAAACCCCAACTGATCCTAGACACTTGAGCAATAAATGCTTAATGCTATATGACACTTAGGTTTTTATAATTGTTTATTATGATAATAGATAACTGATACATTTCCTAAACTAGACTGTCAACTCTTAGTGAAAACACACTTGTTTTGTTTTCTATAGTTTGCATAATAGCTAATAGTATGCCTTCCTAAATTGGAATTCAAATTTTATTGAGCTCAATTTCATATATAGCAAGACTTAGCTGAGAAAATGCTTTAAATAATGTCAAACATAAGCATAAATCACTTTTTATATAGTTATAGCTCTCTTAACTTCTCAAATCACTTTCAGATCTCTCTTCCTTTTATTTTTGTAACAACACTGATAGAAGGTGAAACAGATATTAACTCTATTCTAATGACTACCAACTTCAGTGACTGATTGACCTGCTCCAATTACAACTAGTTAATGACAGAAGTAGACGAAACACACTGAAGTCCATCACTCCTGACTACCAAAATCTGTTCCCATTGCTGAATAGGACTTGGTTAAAGAATTAAGGACTCAACTCTTTTTCCATTGCTATCTATGATAAAAATGGTCATGACATTCTTAACTCAGTGCATATTTTTGAGTGTAAGCTTTCTTCAGAAATTTCTCATAGTTTCTCATGGTTTATGCCTCTTCTCTCCAATGGAATGCTTACACTAATATTTTATTCTTAGATGAGCTATAGAAGAACTGCTCAGTTGATAAGAATTGGATGTAAAGGAATTTTGGCCTAGAGCTGAGTTTCTCAACCTTGGGACTACTGACATTTTGGCCCAGGTGATTCTATGCTGGAGGGAGGAGGTGCTGCCATGTTCATGTAGAATATTTAGCAACATCTCTGGCCTGTACCTACTATATGCCCCGTAGCATTTCCCAAGTCATGACAACGAGACGTGTCTCCAGATATTGTCAAATACCCCTCCCCAAAAAAGAAACACTGGTCTACAGATGAAACGCAACGTGGATTTTGCAAGAGTGTCAGATTCCTGGAATATGAGAGCTGAAATCTAAGGAATGAGTTTGTACAACCTTTCCATTTTATAAGAGAAGAAACTGTACCTAAACGGTTATACAAGGCCATGAAGCTGGTTAATTCCATGTCTCTTGACACATAATTAAATCACTTTATATACTATGTATCTGCTCCCCTTCACCTTGCAAGTGAGGGGATTTTGGATAGCCTATTTAATGTCTGATGCCTGCTCTGGGTAATGATGTATTAGCCCATCTTTGGATTTCTATAGTTGCCTGATCCTACCCAGATAAGACCAAGGTAAACCCTCAACTGACTTCTCTTCCTCTGTAAGGCAGCCACACACATGAACATGTTTGGTCATTCTCCCCCAGGCCAGGCCCTGGTGGCTGTCTTTTTTTTTTTTTTTTTTTTTTTTTTTTTGGTCTCTTTTCAATCTTTAAGTTTAGGTTCAGCTCTCCAGCTGCCCCAAGACTCTCATTTTTTGACTGAACCAAGATATAATCTTCTCTTTGTCCTTTTCCTCTTTTAGGTCTCCTTTGAAAATATTCTTTATCATTGCAAATTCCAAACCTTTGGATATCAACCATTTCAAGGCAAGACCTCCTTACTCAAGAGAGCTCATTTTCTATACAAAAATCTGCATATCACCTTTTAATTATCATCACCCTCCCAAATCCCCATTCAAATATTTTTGAGGCATATTTACACCTTAATAAACAAATTATCAGCTTGCTTGTAGAAGTTCCCACTGCTATCTCTTTAAAATGTCTCTGTGTTCTATTTCAGCACACCAGGATTTTTCCCTCACTCCCCACCTGAAGTACCCTGTCGTTTTCACCACTGCTTTGGGGTATATTTTGCAATCCTGTCCCTTCTTTGAAACATGTAAGTGAACAAAACAAAATAGCTTTGTATGAAAATTGATTAACAAATTCAGCCCTTTGGGAAGGCTCTTCTATGAAATGGGTGGAAAATAATTATTTGATAAGGGTGCTAAACTACAATGAAAAGTCCATAATTAAAAAGCTTGCTATCATAGCATTCAAAGAGAAAAATGTCATCTATTTGTATTCAGGAAATTGACTCCTTTCATTATAGCCTATCAAGAATATAATCTGGTTTCAAATGATTATGTATTAACCTATTATAAAAAGTTGCTATAATGTAGAGTAATGAGAAAAAGTAGCAACCCACAGAGCATTTGGGTAGCAGACACTTGAAAGCTGCACACTCTTATCACTTCCTTAGGGGTGGTTATACCTTCTCTTTTAAAATTATCTGACTCATTTAAGAAAAAATGGAGGTAGGGAGAGACAAGAAAGGAAGAAACCCCAAATCTCTGAGATTTTAGTCAGGGCAATTAAAAACAGAAAAAATTATATGCAAGGGTGCCATTTGATTCTGCCATAGATAGAGGTGCTAAGCAACTTCTGCTCCAGAAGGAACCTAAAAAAAGAGCTGAGTCCAAGATATATGACAGTGATACAGAAGTCTATGGGCATGTTATTTAGTTACTTAGTTACTTGCCCCATCAGTGTGCAATATATATTAATAAATACCACCTGGAAAATGTGAAGTTTTCATTTTCAGCTCTGATTTCAAGCCATATACTGTTTGTTTTGAGGTGTTTTTCTTTCTTTCTTTTTTTTTTTTTTTTTTAATTTCAGGAAAAGTAGTTTTCCTAGCTTAAAGAGATGCTTTTGGCTTGTCTGGGTTGGATAGGAGCATTTTTATAGTTAGCATAAGAGAAAATCATTTTTAATGAAAGCCTCTTTTAAAAATTTGCTCACAGCTATATGTTTTTAAGATACCCACTAGCGAGTATTTTTATTTTAAGTGGACATTGTGTCTGGGTCTAGGAAGCCACAAAGTAGAGAGGAAAGTTAATGGTTATCAAGTCAATTCAGGTTGTGGTTGTATGTTTGCACAAGAAAGTTGGTCTCCTAAAATGTGTTGCTCTGGTTCACTGGTATTCCTCTTAATGCTTCATGAAAACATGATGGTCAAATAGTATAATTCAATCTCATTCCTTATTTATTTGTTGATATTGGCAAGAGGAAATACAGAAGAACCAGAGCAAGTCTCTGATTCCTGCCTCTGAGTGGAAGTTATATGGCAGAAAGCAAATCAGTTACCCTTGGCCATAATAATGCTGAACAAAAAAACAAACGCAACACTTCAGAGGAACACATCTCAGTAAACATTTATTTTTACTTATGAGTACGTAGGTTGGTTGATGTAGTGCAGGTCTCGGCTGGGCTCTGCTAACCTGAACTGGGCTCGTGGATGCTTCGGCAGTCAGCTGAGGAGTGGCTAATGGCTGGCTGTTCTAGGATGGCCTCAGCAGGGACAATTCTGTTCAGCTCTAAGTTTTTCTCTCCTCTCATTAGCAGGCTAACGGAACTTGTTCTCACTGTGCTAGCAGGAGATCAAGAGAGCAAGCAGCAGTGGACAAGGCCACCTGAATCCCAGGCTCAGAACTGGAATTCTGTGGCTTAGGCCACATAAAATTATGGTTAAATCAAGTCACAAAACTAGTCCAGGGTGCAAGGCTAGAAAGCTTCAAGACCTCATGGAAGGAACTAGAGAATCAAAACTCAAGCAGGGTAGATGTAGAGAAGGATGGAAATTGGGATAATCCCGATAATAAATCCACAAGGGAAAAACAGGCCTGTTGAAGATGGGAATTAGAGGGTGTGGGAGCCACGTCTCAAACCTGCATTCTCCACAGCAACACCCTGCTTTTGTGTAGATTGTATCCTTATTATGAGAAGTGTGTTGCAATCTCTTTTTTGGTCACTATTTCTGCTGACACTATTTTCTATCCAAAGCACAGTGGAAAAATCAGATAAGCCAGGTCAATTTTTTGGTGTATTTAGTGACTCAGGACTTCATTTATCTAAGTTTTTCCGTGACCACTAACGTCATATTGTCAAGTCTTCCCTTCAATTTGTTCTGTGTACATAAAAGTGAGGGCTTTTTTTTTTAAACTTTCCATGGATATTTTGACCTATGTCCTTCTTATACTTATTCCTATGTATGCACTTCCCCTATCACTAATCCCGCCTTCGCGTGGAAATCTCTGCCTCTTTCTCTTTCTTCTCTTAAGCCTACATTCCTCCTTCTTACAATAGCAGTATTTTGATTTTTCTTCGGGGAATTATCCCTCTTCCTTTCCATGAAGACTGGTTATGGCTATCAAGAGTTAGGAACATAACTTAAACTTGTCCATCAGCTCCTCTGCCAGGGAATTTTAATATTTGGTTTCTTGGCTTCTCCTTTAATTTTATGTATTATATCATATGCTTCCAAGAAATGTATTTGCAAGTTATCCAGAAGTGTTTTCTGTTCCTTATAATCAGAGGACACTAAGATGTTATCTCTTAAATTTTAATTTTTGTATATTTTACCTTACCTGAAAAAAATGTAGAGTGTATTGCTGTCACTTTAAGTTCTTACGTAAGGAATAAAACTTAGGTATTTTTACTTTAAAAAAAAAAAAAGCAGCAAGATATTGAATATTCGGATGGATGAGCAGGCATAAGAGGTGCTGGAGTATGTGGGACCAAAGGTAGAACAACATAGTAGTCATTCATATTTGTTGACAGCAAAAAGAAGCTAGAGACAGAAAGGGTGTGTGATCTTTGAAGTTCGATCAGGGTTCTTTTTTTTTTTTTTTTTTTAAATAAATTTCAACGTTTATTTATTTTTGGGACAGAGAGAGACAGAGCATGAACGGGGGAGGGGCAGAGAGAGAGGGAGACACAGAATCGGAAACAGGCTCCAGGCTCTGAGCCATCAGCCCAGAGCCTGACGCGGGGCTCGAACTCAAGAACCGCGAGATCGTGACCTGGCTGAAGTCGGACGCTTAACCGACTGCGCCACCCAGGCGCCCCTTGATCAGGGTTCTAATTGCAGGCCAGATATGTACTCGATCTTGGGTACTAATCTTGGGTAACACACTTAGTTTCTTAACCATTAAAATGTGATTTTAATGCATTATCATACCCATCCTAGTGAAAATTGGAGATAATATATAAAGTGCTTGCCACATTATAGATGTTCACGGATTTATAAATATTAGTATTATGCATACAAATAGTGAAGAATAAATATCACCCAAAAAAAGGTCTGGCCTTTGTCCCTGCTCCTGTCACGTAGCCTCTAAACCCTGGGAATTTCCCAACTTACAGGAACACCTTTGCTATGCATGGTGGCTCCCTCAGACCACAGCTGATATTTTATGGTAATGAGGTAACTTATGGTGGGTCCCTAGTTAGTTTATGGTAGCAAGGTGACTCAGGATGGAGACTGGCCACATCAGAAAGACCAACCATATGATGAGAAAATTGAGGCTTTGCACCATGTGTTATCAGTCTGACCTCCAGGGGTGAGGGGGTGGACATTAAGTTCAACCACAGGGACAGTGACTCAGTCAATGATGCCTACATAGTGAAATCTCAATAAAATCTCTGGAAACTGAGCTTCCTTTGCTGGAAATACTTTATGCACATGTTGCCACATATTGCTACCAGAAGGGTAACGCATCCCTGAGGACACAGAAGCTTCACATGGGGAGCCTTCCCAATCCCAGATTCTACTCTATGCATCTCTTCCTTTGGCTGGTTTTGATTTGTATCCTTTGGCTATAGTAAAAGTATAATCGTTAAATATAGCCCTTTCCTGAATTCTGTGAGTCATTCTAGTGACTTATCAAAACTGATGGTAGCTTTGGAAAACCCCCAAACTTGCAATTGGTGTCTGAAGTCTTGAGCTGAATTGGCAGTCTGGAGGACTGTGTCCTTAGCTTTGAGTTTGGCTGAGTCCAAGCAGCATATTATATCCAACCAAGTAAACCAGTTTCAGTATCCTTGAAACTGAGAAAAAATTCTGTTTTTTTCTTCTAGGCAGCTGGGAATGGTAATTAGAAATTAACTGTATTTAGAATGTGCAAATACAAGTATTATTCTCTTAATTTTGAGGATGTATTATAAATGCTATCATTGTTACTATATTTTGGCAAATGTAAAAAAAGCATTTTTAGGGATCTTCATATGTTCGTGTGTAATCTCCCAAGCCCTTCCCCTTTTTAAAATTAACATCTTATATTCTTAAATCCTTTAATTCTGCCAAAGAGATTTTCAGAAACACAGCCTTTGTATTTGGGAAAAGATATCTTTGCTGGTGTTATATACATACATATATAGAAATACATATATACATACATACATATATAGAAAGATTTTTTATATATATATATTTATAAATATATATAAATATATATATATAAATATATATATATTTATAAATATATATAAATATATATATATAAATATATATATATTTATAAATATATATATATTTAAGATATATATATAAGATTTTATATATATATTTATATATATAAATATATATAAATATAAATATATATATAAATATATATATATAAAATCTTTCTAACCAAACTGGAAGACATTTATTGTCATTCTCTTTTTTAAGATGACAATTATTTTTTTTTAAATCTAATTGATATACAATATCCTGTTAGTTTTAAGGGTGTATAATAGTGATCCAATATTTTTATACATTAAAAAATGGTCCCCACAAGAAGTCTAGTTAACCATCTGTCACCATACAAAGTTATTATAATATTGTTGACAATATTCCCTATGCTGTACATTACATTCCTATGACTTTTTAATTATAACGGTGAAGTTAGTACTTAATTCTTTTTACCTATTTTGCCTGCCCTCTAAACCCTCCACTCTCTGGTAACCAACAGATGGTCTCCTATATCTATGAGTCTATTCTGTTTTGTTTTTTCATTTGTTTTGTTTTTTTGGAGTCCATATATAAGTAAAATCATATGGTATTTGTCTTTCTCTCTCTGACTTATTTCACTTAGCACAATACCCTCTAAGTCTATCCATGTTGTTGCAAAATGGCAAGATTTTGTTTTTTATGACCAAGTAACATTCCATTGTAGATAACATACCACATCTTCTTTATCCATTCATCTATCAGTGGACACTAGGTTGCTTCTCTATTTTGGCCATGTAAATAATGCTGCAGTGAACATGGGGATGCATAAATCCCTTAGAGTCAGTGTTTTGTTTTCTTCAGATAAATACCCAGAAGTAGAATTGCTTGATTGTATACTAGTTGTATTTTTAATTTTTTGAGGACTCTCCATAGTCTTTTCTATAGTAGGTGCACAAATTTCTATTGCCACGATAGTGCACAAGGTTTCCTTTCCTCCACATCCTCACCGATACTTATTATTTTAAGATGACAATTATGGACTCATAAGAAAAAAACATGTTAATCATACAAAGCAAAGTTTAGTAGACTTACTATAGTAAGATAGAATACTGCTTTGACATAGTCTTAGTACTACTTTAAAAGGGTGGAGAAGGGGTTTAGGGAAAGATATTAATAAGGTTTGGAGTCTGAGAGTAAGTGGTTTATCCTGGTCTTTCCTGGTAGGAAACTTACTGAGACTGGACAGAGTTAGTGACATCATAGTTAAAAATTGGAGGACCCATCAAGGTGAAAGTTTTAAAGGAATCTTGATGGTAAACCTTCTGATAAGCAAATTGTTTACCCAGATAAGTACCACATTGTTCTGATAGAAAAACTGTTGGCCAGAATGAGCAATCTTTTTGCCCAGAAAAACTATTTTGTAAGAATTTATGAAAGCAATAAGTAAAACTGTACATCAGTATACATTGTTATCTTGACGAAAATTACCTGAAATAAATAGTGAAGTCATATTGACATGGTTGTTCTCATTTCCCAAAAATGAGGAAATGTAGTGATTTCCCAAGGATGACACCTCGGACTGGGTAACTTCAAAGTCCTCACTTGTTCAGTAGCTCCAATATTTCTCTCCAAATATCTCTATCTATCCCTGAAAAATAAGACTGCATGTCATCACATTACTCCACTACCAAGACTAAGAACTATGAAAAGATGATTAAAGAAGACAATTTAGATGATACAAACAAACTTTAACACTTCATGAAGTGGACAGCCCCCATTTGGAAGACTGAATGGCAGGGGAGAAAGTGGTGAGCTTTTATAGGGGGAAAAAAATAAAAACCAAGGAATAGAAAAATAGAGAATAAATAAAGAATGAGGAAATAAGTGCAAAGAAGAGTTGGCTTGGCTTTTGGGTATTGGCTGACTGGATATATTGTGCTTCTGGTCAAGCGGAACGTTCCCAGGGACACAAACATTATCTGAATTTTATTTTGCTGACATGGCACTCCAGGCAAGAATGACTCCTTCTTGGGCCTAGAGAGTTATTTCAACAGAACTAAGGTTGCCTACATCAGTATGACTTTACTGTTTTTTTTTTCCAGGAAGTTAAGGCTATAGACCAGCCTTTATAGGGGAAGAAAGTTAATTTTCTCTCCACCCTCCAAATTTTTGACTGAGAACCCTCTGCAATAGGAGACAGATTAACAGGAGCAGAACAAAATAAAACAATTACCTACATACAGGGCACCCAGGTGGCTCAGTTGGTTAAGCATCTGACTCTTGATTTCGGCTCAGGTCATGATCTCACAATTTGTGAGTTCAAGCCCCCCATCGGGCTCCACACTGCCAAAACAGAGCCTACTTGGGATTTTCTTTCTCTGTCCCTCCCCTGCTCTCTCTCTCTCTAAAAATAAATAAATAAACTTAAAAAACAAACAATTACCTACATACATTCTGGGAGCCCCACAAAAACATGTGATTCAAAAGGTAGCCAGATAACTAAAGTTTATATACCACCCAAAAGAGGGAAAGCAATTCTCAAGCAGGAGGGTAAGAAGAGCAAATGTTTGGTAAACAAAAGTTGTCCTGCCATGCAGATAAGCTTCTCAGTAAAAAGGTTATCTCCGGTAATAACTCTCTTCTGGTACAGCACACACACCCCCATATAAATTTCCTTTATTAATGTCGATTTTTCTTACAAAAGGGTGACTTCTACTCTGTTTTCAGGCCTTCTCCTATATCTGCAGCTTCTTAAAAATAATCCACCTCAAATAATTCTTATGCCAAAGAGGCACATTTTAGAGTGACACGTTCTGCTACTCTTCAACTTACTTCCAGAAAATTCATTTGGAAAAATAAACCATTTGGCCAGTGCCTTTCTCAAAACATTAGATTGCTCATCTGGGCAAGCTGCTTGCAGATGACATAACTATTTATTCATCAAGAATCACTTCAAGATTCTCACTTCCCTGGGACCACTAATCTTTAACTATTTATGTCATGAACTTTCCCAATTCCAAACAGATCCTTGCCTTGAAAAACTAGGATTGAACCACTGGGGCCCAGATCTCAAAATCCTATAAATATATACCTCTGGCCTCCTTCAGGGACTCTATTAAGACTCTAAAAAGGTCACTCTCTAACACTAAGTTTATAATATAATAATAACAGTAGGTCATGACCCTCTATTCTGGCAGTTATCTATGTCTTTGAGAGACTGGACTAAATGGGTAGCCAAAGAGAAATGCTACAGAAAGTAACATGCCAGAAATAATCTAGTGCATAAATATATCTCCTACTTACACTCTTGTCATAAGATTTCCCTGTTAATCTCTGGGCTAGGATCTCTATGACAGTGACCACCTGCCCCTACAACAGAAGAACATTTTGAAACTCTCTAGAGTCTTTGGGCAAGTAAAATAAGAATAGTAAAGAAGTGTTGTAAAGGTTCCATGAGAAATGCACTTGGGGTTTTTAATACCATGCTTGGCACATAGTAAGTAGCCCATGTTGGCAGCTCTTAGTGTGATTCAATAGCCTTTGATTTCACTTTTCCTCTTTATCATTCCCAACTCCATATTCAAACTCATCAGTGAAATTCAGGATGGGATTTTGAATGCTAAACAGAATTTATAGGGCTTTAACTTGAATCTTAATGCAAAGAAATAATCACATAGCTTTCTTCTAAGAAAATGAATATTTATCAAATATTTATAAGATATTTATTACAGTTCATTTTCACATTTAGTGTTAGAATGTATGTATTAAAAATACTTCCTAGATATACATGTTATCTGAATGCCTATATCATACCAAAACAAAGTTTTTTTTTATTATTTTGATCATTATTTTTTTAATATGAAATTTATTGTCAAATTGGTTTCCATACAACACCCAGTGCTCATTCTAACAGGTGCCCTCCTCAGTGCCCATCACCCATCCTGCCCTCCCTCCAACCCCCCATCAACCCTCAGTTTATTCTCAGTTTTTAAGAGTCTTTTACGGTTTGGCTCTCTCCCTCTCTAACTTTTTATATACCCAAGGGATACAGGAGTGCTGATGCATAGGGGCACTTGTACCCCAATGTTTATAGCAGCACTCTCAACAATAGCCAAATTATGGAAAGAGCCTAAATGTCCAATAATTGATGAATGGATAAAGAAATTGTGGTTTATATACACAATGGAGTACTACGTGGCAATGAGAAAGAATGAAATATGGCCCTTTGTAGCAACGTGGATGAATGTTATGCTAAGTGAAATAAGCCATACAGAGAAAGACCATATGTTTTCACTCTTATGTGGATCCTGAGAAACTTAACAGAAGACCATGAGGGGAAGGAAAACAAAAAACAAAAAAAAACCAAAGTTTTAAGTGTGATAGATTTTTATTTAAAAACAAAAGAAAGAAACCTCTTATCTGTATAATGCTTCTCCTTAAAACTGCTGGTTATAATCCACCAGGAGTCCAGGTGTCTGGTTGTTTACCAGGGCAGAATCCATGTTCTCTTAGAAAATATCCATCCCCTTTGACTTAGGGCAAATAATCCTCCCAGACATGTCACCTACCTAGGACTGATTTCATTCTCTTGCTTGGAAGGACTGATAACATCTTGCAATTATGTTTGCTTGTTAGTACAGCCTTTTACGAAGAACTAAAGTGTGCCACTGAGTGTCATTTAGACTCAGTCAGGCTGGATTTATATGAAGTAGAATGTGTTGGAGAGAAGAATGGATTGATATTTTTAGATCTTTTTAAATTTAAAAAGCTTTACACCACCATTAGCACATTCATTGAAGTAGCATTCAATTATGAGATGGGTTTTTATGCATATATAATATATCAAATTAAGCAGAAGAAAATAACGTTAAGCCTTCTTATTTTAACTGCCTTTCCATTTCATCAGTTTTGGAAAAGTAATTCTTAATTTTTCAATTATTTTTTTATTAAGTGCTCACTGTAAGGATGGCAATTCACTGAGTACTTTGAGGAAAAACAACTAGAGATTAGCCAAAGTAGTGAAGATGTCCTATAGGGATTGTCATTTTCTTATTCTACATGGAAAACAAGCCTGGATGCCCCCTTATTTTCATCCCTATTATCAACCACACTGTAGATCAAGAGAGTGAACTCAAAAGTCGAGACTGGACAGGTAAATAAACAAGGGCCATGTGCTGGGTGGAAGGCACCAGAGGTATGGACGCTATGAAAGGTGGAGCTAGTGTGATTCATCTCAGTATCACGGTTGTTATTTACCTCTAGCTAATTGGAATTGTAGGCCCAGGGCTAACAAATCCTGCATATTTATTTTCAGGAAATTCTTTTCAATTTTGGCAACTAATTCAAATTAAAGGGACGGATACATTCTGTAAGTCAGTGCTGTGTCATAGCCCACCAGGTGCGACATTTGGCTTAGAGTGAAATGAAATTAGAAGACAGAATTGTTAGAAACAGCAAGCAACAAACAAACAAAAAAAGTGTAAGAACTTTGGTTGCAAGTGACAGAAAATTCAACTCCAATTGGCTCTTTATTTTTATTTTATAAACTTTTTTATTTGAGTAGAATTGACTCCAATCAACTTTTTAAAGTGTGGGGGGGGGGGGGATATTTTGAGTGAAAAATCCAGATGTAAAAGTAGCTTCAGGCAGGGCTGGATCTAACAATTCAATGCTGTCAACATCATTTCTCTCCATTTCTTCCCTTGGCCTTCCAAGTTTTCTGCTTTATCCTCAAGTTCTCCATGGTGACCCTCAGTACATTCAGGCTTATTTATTAGAATTGAAAAGTAGCTGCCATGTTCAAGATGTCATATCTCCACACCATACGACTAAGAGAAAAAGAAGTTCTTTAGCTCCTACAGAAGATAAAGTAAATGTCTCTTTCCAAACGGGGGTGTGGGGGGGGGGGGTTGGGGGGAAGTGTTTCTTTGTATGAAACTACTTCCTATGAGGTGTGGTTCCTACCTTGGACCACTATGACAAGGAGATGGAATCACCATATAACTTAAGCCATTTAGAGTTTCAGGGGCTCCCCTAGAACAGCCCTATCCAATAACACATAGCTAAGAATGACAAAGGGTTGTTTCAAGTATTTTCTTTAGGGATTACTGCTGTAGAGAAGAGAAATGGACTCAGAGTCACAAGCAATAGTTATCCATCAGATTGGGGGAAACTATTAAAGAAACTGAAAATAAAACACCGAATTAGTAGGGGGAAAAAAGTAAGAAAAGAACACGCTAATAAATGTGAAATTTTCAATATAGAAGGTGTGGAGATCAAAGACAATTGATGCAGGGACCTAAAATACAAGGACAAAAAATATCCACTGTGAAAGTACTAGAAGAAAACATGGAAGAATTTTTATTTTTGTAATTTTAAAGTTAGCAAGTTCTTTCTAGTTAACATACAAAACCCAGAAGCCATAAAGGAGAAGTTAGATAAATTTGACTACCTGAAACCTTAAAATTCAACTTGTCTACAATACCATAATTTTATTAAAAATAAGCCAAATAACAAATTGGTAACCTATTTGCAACTCATCTTTGTGATGCACAAAGAAATAACATCATAAATGTTTTAAAGAGCTGTTACAAGGGCTCCTGGGTTGTTCAGTCAGTTAAGCATCTGATTCTTGGTTTTAGCTCAGGTCATGATCTCATGGTTTGTGAGTTCAAGACCTGCATCTGACTCTATGCTGGCAGCGGAGAGCCTGCTTGGAATTCTCTCTCTCTCTCCCTTTCTCTCTGCCCCTCCCCCACTCGCTCTGTCTCTTTCTCAAAATAAATTTTAAAAACTTAAAAAAATATATATAAAGAGCTCTTACAAATCAAAAGATAAACCCAATAAGAAACTGAGCAAAAGTTATTAAAAGGAAAAAATGGCTTAAAAATGAGAAAATGCACAACTTTAGTTGTAGTTAAATGTAAATCAAAAGAAGCAGACATTATTTTTCACATACTAGATTACCAAGGATCAAAAAAGTCAGTGTTATACAATATGGCAAAGCTGTGAAGAAACAGACCTTTTCTTGCATCTTTGACGGGAATATAAATTGGTGCAATCTTTTTGAAGGACAATTGGAAGGTATCACTCAAAATGAAAACATACTGCCTCTTGGCTATGCCATTTGACTTCAAGGACTGTATCTGTCAATGTCCCTCAGTCAAAGAGTACCAGGAATGCAACTATAGTTGTATTTGTTGGATTTATTACTCATCACATCAAGACAGAACACAGACCACAGAGAACCATGAGGTGCCTCAGTAAGAGGGTCTCATTTCTAACACCTTATTATGGGATTTGGGCTTTGATTGGATGATCTGGGGGAGAGTCCAAGGAAGTGGGACTTAGGTCTGGATTGGGTGCTGTCACAAATTCAGGACAATATATGTTTGAGTGTCTCAATCGGTCTTATCTAGTGAGAGGTCAGACTAGAATGGGGCCAAAGCTATAGTTTACAAAAAACAAACAAACAAACCAAAACCAGCAGTCAATCTTATTAAATGGAAGAAGGGATGTTTGCTATTTTGCATGTTTGTATAGTGACCTTGTTTTGTCTGTGCTTGGACAAAATTATGAAGTGGTCTTGTGCTGACAAATTTTATTCTGTGAGTGATGTCAGGGGCTGCCCTTTTCTTTCTCACATCCTAATGATCTACTTCCAGTTATGCAAAGAGATTTATGCACAAAGATAGTCAATATAGCAATATTTATAGCAAAATATTCTAAAGATTCACCAGTGGCAAAAAGACTAAGTAAATTATGATTACAGTTGTACAATGGATTATTATGTCTCTATGAAAAATGATGCACACATGTGTTGACAGGAAGAATTCCAAAATATTATTAGGTGGGGCACCTAGCTGGCTCAGTCAGAAGAGCACGAGACTCTTGAACTAGGGGGTGTGAGTTCAAGCCCCACGTTGGATGTAGAGAGTACATAAATACATACATACATACACATATACATACTAAAAAAAAAATACTAGTAGATGATGAGAGCAAAGTGTAAATTGCATCTGTTCCCATTTGTGCTGAAAGTCATTAGTGCTGTTTCATAAATACTTCTGTTTCATCCTCCTCCGGTTGCAGGATAAGAATACATTTCCTGGCCCCTTTGTGTTTAGACAGGGCCACATTACTAGTTCTTGTAATGAGTTACCAATAAGACATGAGTCACTTTTGAATTCTAACAGTTAATTGTTGATCCAAGGTCCTCAGTAACTCTCTTTCCCTTTATCATGGCTACTGGCAGTGATCCAGATGGCAGTCTGGATCCTAGAAGAAGAAAAGCATGAATCAGAGCCTCCAGGCCCCCTCTAATAGACAGCATGAAAAAAAAAAAAGCCTTATTGTTTAAAACCACGAAGGTTATAGGATTGTTCGTAATCAGGGCATAACCTAGTCTGCCCTGGCTAATGTGAAATTAGTACCAGAATTGGATGCTACAGTAAAGAATATTGGCTTTAGGTTAGGGGTAGGGTTGTGCTCAGAGAGAAAACTGTGGTCTGTGAGAAAGCTGTAAGAACAAGGATCCATATCGTGTAGTAGCAAAACATACAGTAAAATTGTCACCAGAAAAAAAATGAAAAGGCAGTGAATGTACCTATTAGAATTGAAGCCTTCAGGGGAAGAAGTTGAAAGACAAAATGTTAGTCACAAGTGCTAGTTTCTATTGACTGCATTTGGCAAAGTATTACAAGAAATAGACTAGAATTAGCTGTTTCATAAGTGGGAATACAGTTGCTCTTTCAACATGTAGTTTCAAGCGATCTTTTGTTTCAGGAAAATTCTCTTGGTTTCTATTTTCCAGCATGCATTCTCAACCATGGCTTTAGTTTCTGTCCTTAGCATCTCCTTTTATCTATTTTTTGCATCTTCTTTGCCTGTAACTCTCACTGTCTCTCAAATACTTTTTTAACATTTTATTTCTTTTTGATTTTTTTACTTTTTCCTTTCTATTTATCCTAAGGCATTCATTATCTTTATTGATTCCCTTTTGTGTTCTTTCCAGTTTATTCTCCAATTCTAAAATGACTTTTTATTTTATTAATAATATTTTACATTCTATGGGCTCATATTCCAAATTTTCATATTCATTTCTCTCTTCTCCAATTTTTAGAATTTTTTAGAGTCAAGATTTCTGATGTTTCATAGCTATGAATGTTTGCTTGAATAATTTTATCTCAATTTTTTAAAACATGGTCACAGTTTTCATCTGTTTTTGTATGTATATCATCCTGGCCACCATTATCTTTAAGGATATTATTTTGCTCCATTTTTTCTTTCTTATTATAAAAATCCTTTTCTGTTATGATTTTCATATGTTACACATTTTCTGTGCTAGAAAGGGAGAAATCAGGAAAGTTTCCCTAGCTTCATGCCTCAAGATCTCCTTCTGTAATTTTCAAAATGTATTCAAAAAGAAAAATTGATATTTTCTTGAAATCTGCTAACTCTGGTTCTTTCTCCTCAATATCTTCTCTGAACATTTTCTTTCCTTTCTTCCTACTGGAGTTCTACTCCTGGTACTTTTTTACTTGTTGCAGGATTTGATACTGGAAGGGAATTGTATCTGATTACTGGCAAGTGTTTCTGAAGCCCAGATCTTTCCAGCATCATCATGCATACCATGGACCCACAGCTCACACTGTGAACTGAGGTCTGTCTATTTCCTTCCCAGTTTTAGCTGCTGGCCTCAAATTTTTCTGATGAGTTTACCAGTGAGTACTGGCTGGTAATTTGGGTATTTTTCAGCTCTGGGGCTATTAGAACCTTCTTTGTCTTTCCTGTGTTCTCTTTCACATTGTTGCTGACACCATGTGGTTCTCTTGGTGGTGGAGATGGTTGGTCTTCACCCGCTCTGTTTTAGGGCTTAAAGTTAATCCAGTTTTAGATTTTAATGGAAGAGGTTGCCCATGTGGTTAGCTTTTGCTATCCTAGTTCTGGTACCTGATTATATGAGAAGATTTGCAGACATTAAAAATGTTTGAAAATCTTGGTTTTATGTTTTTATATATTTTTGTTCTTTCTTGTGTATAAAATTTATCATATACAGTTGTATACATTCATATTATATGTGTGTGTGTCTGTGTGTGTGTCAGTACAGCTCTGTGACATCTTGAGCAGAAAAAAAAAAAACAAAAACAGTGTAAATTCATTCCAACTTTGTAACTATTGTAAGTGACCCAAATCTCATTACAATCTTCTAACATCCGTATTTGGGTTTATAATCTACATGCACATAGGTGCGTGACTGAGGATGAACACTCCTTTAAAGATAGATGATTCCAAATTTTAGGGCAGAAAAAAATTTGCATGGGCCTAGTTTTATTTGTTGCTACTGATTTTATAGATGAGGAAATTGAACTCCAAAGAGTGTTGCTAGACACAAGCATACTTTCAAAAATGTCAGGAAATCGGCAAGATGGCGGCTTAGGAGGACGCTGGGCTCACCGAACGTCCTGCTGATCACTTAGATTCCATCTACACCTGCCTAAATAACCCAGAAAACCGCCAGAGGATTAGCAGAACGGAGTCGCCGGAGCCAAACGCAGACGAGAGGCCCACGGAAGAGGGTAGGAAGGGCGGCAAGGCGGTGCCCGCTCCACGGACTGGCGGGAGGGAGCCGGGGCGGAGGGGCGGCTCGCTGGCCAAGCAGAGCCCCTGAGTCTGGCTTGCAAAAGCGGAGGGGCCTGATGGACTGTGTTGCCACAACAAGCGCGACTTAGCGTCTGGGAGGTCATAAGTTAACAGCTCTGCTCAGAAAGCGGGAAGGCTGGAGGACAAAGGGAGGGAGAGCTGCTGAGCCCCCTGACGACAGAGCTCAGTTTGGTGGGGAACAAAGGCGCTCGCCAGCGCCATCTCCCCCGCCCATCCCCCAGCCAAAATCCCAAAGAGAACCGGTTCCTGCCAGGGAACTTGCTCGCTCTGCGCGCAAACACCCAACTCTGCGCTTCTGCGGAGCCAAACCTCCGGCAGCGGATCTGACTCCCTCCCGCTGCCACAGGGCCCCTCCTGAAGTGGATCACCGAAGGAGAAGCGAGCTAAGCCTGCCCCTCCTGCCCCCGTGCACCTTGCCTACCCACCCCAGCTAATATGCCAGATCCCCAGCACCACAAGCCTGGCAGTGTGCAAGTAGCCCAGATGGACCACGCCACCCCACAGTGAATCCCACCCCTAGGAGAGGGGAAAAGAAGGCACACACCAGTCTGACTGTGGCCCCAGTGGTGGGCTGGGGGCAGACATCAGGTCTGACTGCGGCCCCGCCCACCAACTCCAGTTATACACCACAGCACAGGGGAAGTGCCCTGCAGGTCCTCACTACGCCAGGGACTATCCAAAATGACCAAGCGGAAGAATTCCCCTCAGAAGAATCTCCAGGAAATAACAACAGCTAATGAGCTGATCAAAAAGGATTTAAATAATATAACAGAAAGTGAATTTAGAATAATAGTCATAAAATTAATCGCTGGGCTTGAAAACAGTATACAGGACAGCAGAGAATCTCTTGCTACAGAGATCAAGGGACTAAGGAACAGACACGAGGAGCTGAAAAACACTTTAAATGAAATGCATAACAAATGGAAACCACCACAGCTCGGCTTGAAGAGGCAGAGGAGAGAATAGGTGAACTAGAAGATAAAGTTATGGAAAAAGAGGAAGCTGAGAAAAAGAGAGATAAAAAAATCCAGGAGTATGAGGGGAAAATTAGAGAACTAAGTGATACACTAAAAAGAAATAATATACGCATAATTGGTATCCCAGAGGAGGAAGAGAGAGGGAAAGGTGCTGAAGGGGTACTTGAAGAAATAATAGCTGAGAACTTCCTGGAACTGGGGAAGGAAAAAGGCATTGAAATCCAAGAGGCACAGAGAACTCCCTTCAGACGTAACTTGAATCGATCTTCTGCACGACATATCATAGTGAAACTGGCAAAATACAAGGATAAAGAGAAAATTCTGAAAGCAGCAAGGGGTAAACGTGCCCTCACATATAAAGGGAGACCTATAAGACTCGTGACTGATCTTTCTTTTGAAACTTGGCAGGCCAGAAAGAATTGGCACGAGATTTTCAGGGTGCTAGACAGAAAAAATATGCAGCCAAGAATCCTTATCCAGCAAGTCTGTCATTTAGAATAGAAGGAGAGATAAAGGTCTTCCCAAACAAACAAAAAATGAAGGAATTTGTCACCACTAAACCAGCCCTACAGAGGTCCCTAAGGGGGACCCTGTGAGACAAAGTCCCAGAGACGTCACTACAAGCATAAAACATACAGACATCACAATGACTCTAAACCCGTATCTTTCTATAATAACACTGAATGTAAATGGATTAAATGCGCCAACCAAAAGACATAGGGTGTCAGAATGGATAAAAAAACAAGACCCATCTATTTGCTGTCTACAAGAGACTCATTTTAGACCTGAGGACACCTTTAGATTGAGAGTGAGGGGTTGGAGAACTATTTATCATGCGACTGGAAGCCAAAAGAAAGCTGGAGTAGCCATACTTATATCAGACAAACTAGACTTTAAATTAAAGGCTGTAACAAGAGATGAAGAAGCACATTATATAATAGTTACAGGGTCTATCCATCAGGAAGAGCTAACAATTATAAATGTCTATGCACTGAATACCGGAGCCCCCAAATATATAAAACAATTACTCACAAACATAAGCAACCTTATTGATAAGAATGTGGTAATTGCAGGGGACTTTAACACCCCACTTACAGAAATAGATAGATCATCTAGACACACGGTCAATAAAGAAACAAGGGCCCTGAATGAGACATTGGATCCGATGGACTTGACAGATATATTTAGAACTCTGCATCCCAAAGCAACAGAATATACTTTCTTCTCGAGTGCACATGGAACATTCTCCAAGATAGATCATATACTGGGTCACAAAACAGCCCTTCATAAGTTTACAAGAATTGAAATTATACCATGCTTACTTTCAGACCACAATGCTATGAAGCTTGAAATCAACCACGGGAACAAGTCTGGAAAACCTCCAAAAGCATGGAGGTTAAAGAACACCCTACTAACGAATGAGTGGGTCAACCAGGCAATTAGATAGAAATTAAAAAATATATGGAAACAAACGAAAATGAAAATACAACAATCCAAACGCTTTGGGACGCAGCAAAGGCAGTCCTGAGAGGAAAATACATTGCAATCCAGGCCTATCTCAAGAAACAAGAAAAATCCGAAATACAAAATCTAACAGCACACCTAAAGGAACTAGAAGCAGAACAGCAAAGGCAGCCTAAACCCAGCAGAAGAAGAGAAATAATAAAGATCAGAGCAGAAATAAACAATATAGAATCTAAAAAAACGGTAGAGCAGATCAACGAAACCAAGAGTTGGTTTTTTAAAAAAATAAACAAAATTGACAAACCTCTAGCCAGGCTTCTCAAAAAGAAAAGGGAGATGACCCAAATAGATAAAATCATGAATGAAAATGGAATTATTACAACCAATCCCTCAGAGATACAAACAATTATCAGGGAATACTATGAAAAATTATATGCCAACAAATTGGACAACCTGAAAGAAATGGACAAATTCCTGAACACCCACACACTTCCAAAACTCAATCAGGAGGAAATAGAAAGCTTGAAAAGACCCATAACCAGCGAAGAAATTGAATCGGTTATCAAAAATCTCCCAACAAATAAGAGTCCAGGACCAGATGGCTTCCCAGGGGAGTTCTACCAGACGTTTAAAGCAGAGATAATACCTATCCTTCTCAAGCTATTCCAAGAAATAGAAAGGGAAGGAAAACTTCCAGACTCATTCTATGAAGCCAGTATTACTTTGATTCCTAAACCAGACAGAGACCCAGTCAAAAAAGAGAACTACAGGCCAATATCCCTGATGAATATGGATGCAAAAATTCTCAATAAGCTACTAGCAAATCGAATTCAACGGCATATAAAAAGAATTATTCACCATGATCAAGTGGGATTCATTCCTGGGATGCAGGGCTGGTTCAACATTCGCAAATCAATCAACGTGATACATCACATTAACAAAAAAAAAGAGAAGAACCATATGATCCTGTCAATCGATGCAGAAAAGGCCTTCGACAAAATCCAGCACCCTTTCTTAATAAAAACCCCTGAGAAAGTCGGGATAGAAGGAACATACTTAAAGATCATAAAAGCCATTTATGAAAAGCCCACAGCTAACATCATCCTCAACGGGGAAAAACTGAGAGCTTTTTCCCTGAGATCAGGAACACGACAAGGATGCCCACTCTCACCGCTGCTGTTTAACATAGTGCTGGAAGTTCTAGCATCAGCAATCAGACAACAAAAGGAAATCAAAGGCATCAAAATTGGCAAAGATGAAGTCAAGCTTTCGCTTTTTGCAGATGACATGATATTATACATGGAAAATCCGATAGACGCCACCAAAAGTCTGCTAGAACTGATACAGGAATTCAGCAAAGTTGCAGGATACAAAATCAATGTACAGAAATCAGTTGCATTCTTATACACTAACAATGAAGCAACAGAAAGACAAATAAAGAAACTGATCCCATTCACAATTGCACCAAGAAGCATAAAATACCTAGGAATAAATCTAACCAAAGATGTAAAAGATCTGTATGCTGAAAACTATAGAAAGCTTCTGAAGGAAATTGAAGAAGATTTAAAGAAATGGAAAGACATTCCCTGCTCATGGATTGGAAAAATAAATATTGTCAAAATGTCAATACTACCCAAAGCTATCTACACATTCAATGCAATCCCAATCAAAATTGCACCAGTATTCTTCTCGAAACTAGAACAAGCAATCCTAAACTTCATATGGAACCACAAAAGGCCCCGAATAGCCAAAGGAATTTTGAAGAAGAAGACCAAAGCAGGAGGCATCACAATCCCAGACTTTAGCCTCTACTACAAAGCTGTCATCATCAAGACAGCATGGTATTGGCACCAAAACAGACACATAGACCAATGGAATAGAATAGAAACCCCAGAACTAGACCCACAAACGTATGGCCAACTCATCTTTGACAAAGCAGGAAAGAACATCCAATGGAAAAAAGACAGCCTCTTTAACAAATGGTGCTGGGAGAACTGGACAGCAACATGCAGAAGGTTGAAACTAGACCACTTTCTCACACCATTCACAAAAATAAACTCAAAATGGATAAAGGACCTAAATGTGAGACAGGAAACCATCAAAACCTTAGAGGAGAAAGCAGGAAAAGACCTCTCTGACCTCAGCCGTAGCAATCTCTTACTCGACACATGCGCAAAGGCAAGGGAATTAAAAGCAAAAGTGAATTACTGGGACCTTATGAAGATAAAAAGCTTCTGCACAGCAAAGGAAACAACCAACAAAACTAAAAGGCAACCAACGGAATGGGAAAAGATATTCGCAAATGACATATCAGACAAAGGGCTAGTATCCAAAATCTATAAAGAGCTCACCAAAGTCCACACCCGAAAAACAAATAACCCAGTGAAGAAATGGGCAGAAAACATGAATAGACACTTCTCTAAAGAAGACATCCGGATGGCCAACAGGCACATGAAAAGATGTTCAGCGTCGCTCCTTATCAGGGAAATACAAATCAAAACCACACTCAGGTATCACCTCACGCCAGTCAGAGTGGCCAAAATGAACAAATCAGGAGACTATAGATGCTGGAGAGGATGTGGAGAAACGGGAACCCTCTTGCACTGTTGGTGGGAATGCAAATTGGTGCAGCCGCTCTGGAAAGCAGTGGGGAGGTTCCTCAGAAAATTAAAAATAGACCTACCCTATGACCCAGCAATAGCACTGCTAGGAATTTATCCAAGGGAGACAGGAGTACTGATGCATAGGGCCACTTGTACCCCAATGTTCATAGCAGCACTCTCAACAATAGCCAAATTATGGAAAGAGCCTAAATGTCCATCAACTGATGAATGGATAAAGAAATTGTGGTTTATATACACAATGGAATATTATGTGGCAATGAGAAAAAATGAAATATGGCCTTTGTAGCAACGTGGATGGAACTGGAGAGTGTGATGCTAAGTGAAATAAGCCATACAGAGAAAGACAGATACCATATGGTTTCACTCTTATGTGGATCCTGAGAAACTTAACAGGAACCCATGGGGGAGGGGAAGGAAAAAAAAAAAAAAAGAGGTTAGAATGGGAGAGAGCCAAAGCATAAGAGACTATTAAAAACTGAGAACAAACTGAGGGTTGATGGGGGGTGGGAGGGAGGAGAGGGTGGGTGATGGGTATTGAGGAGGGCACCTTTTGGGATGAGCACTGGGTGTTGTATGGAACCCAATTTGTCAATAAATTTCATAAAAAATAAAATGTCAGCAAAAGTGCTGAAATAAAGGGAGACAAATTATTTATATACATAAGAAAGAACCAAAAAGGGAGACAAATAAGGAGTCCTTCTTCATCAAATTTATGCAGTTTGATTATTAAAATAAGATTAGTGATAACTATTATGATAATTATAAGACACTGAACAGACTTCATCTAAGAAAGTCTTTAAGTTAAATTCCTAATAATATACCAGGAATTTTTTTTAATTACCAGAGTATTAAAATCCACAAGAAAAACAAATATAGTAGAATATGCTTACTATTTTATTGAATTAAATATATAGGAATTGTTAATATATAAATATGAAGAATTGTTAATATACAACAGAATTAAATATGCCTATAAAATTGAGATGTATACTCTGTTTGATCAACACAGAATACATAAGAAAGCCAAGTTATCCCAGCAGAAGTAGAGTCAGTAGCAAGAAAAAGAAGACCTGATCGGCAATATAATTAATCAGATTCAAAGGGTGTCCACAGCTAATCAGCTTCAGTGGTCACACACAATAATCAAGTAAAAGGAGGGTTCAACAGGGTGTTCTAAAATGATAAATTAACCAAATGTACAAAAGAATAAAGCGGACCATGCAGACACAGTCCCTCATCTCCTAGGAGCTGACAATTCTTGATGGTCCAACTAATTATAATAAAATGCTAATAAGAAATATATAAGATTTTAATAGTACTAACAAATACACGAATACATCAACATGACAGGGCAATGGATAGGATAAACGTTGAAAGAATTTCTTACTTCTTGGAAAGCTACCAAGTCTCCAAAAATTAAAACTTTTATAAAGAAAAAAATTAGAAGTCTCAAGTTGTAATAATTCAAATTTTACTATAAAAAGGAATTTACTATTGATTAAGCAGCCTAGAAATTACCTTACACTACTTAACTAGAGCCATGTCTCAACCAAGAATTAAACTTTTTATAACCCATATCCAAAACCTGGCTAGCCTGAAATGATTCTATTTCATTAAAGATCTGGCAGTATTACTGAAATGCCATGAAAGGGGTTTAATGGAAACCTAGGAAGACAAGACAAGAAATAATAAAAATAAGGATAAAAATAATATAGGATACTTTTGTTCCTGCTTTTAGATTAAATGTATTCATTAATTTTGTAATCATTGTAATAGAGTGTTGCCCATTTTCAAAGGTGTGTATTTTTTTAAATTTTTATTTTTTAAGACATTATTTTTGAGTTATCTCTACATCCAATGTGGGGCTTGAACTCACAGCCTCAAGAGTCACATGCTCTACCAACTGAGTCAGCCAGGCACCCCTAAAGGGGTTTAAAGCATTGAAAGTAACTAGAATATAAAGAATTTAGAAGGATTTTTTTGGTAAACAATATTTAAAAATTGGGGGAAATTTACTTTGCTAAACTCAAAAAAATTTGTTTTATTCATGTCTGTGATATTTAGAGGAATTTTAAAAAGTGGTTTTAATAAAATCCTGAGATTAATAAATTGTTTAATAATAAAGTCAAATATTAGTGACTATTACTTTCCCACACTAAAGCCCATCATTCAATAAACGTTACTAATAAAATTGTAGCCAGAGGAAGGCAGAAATTTACAAAGTAAACAAGTAAATAAGCAAGAAAAGTTCAGGTAGTTTGAAAGAAGCAAGGTGGAATGATGCAATAGAAATGTGTGGCTGCATTCATTTGGACTGAGTTTCAGGGTGTGTCGCTGAATCTGTGATGCTGGGGGTGAGATCTAAATGACAAGATCTGGGGCCGCAGAGTCCCGGGCAAAAAACAGCAAAAACAAATGTCTTACAGCATATGTGTTTTCCTGTACCCAAGACTTAGAAAGACTTTCTTGGCATGGCTGGAAAATGATAGATGAGTTTACGAATGGCAGGAGAAAAGACCAGATCATGTAGGGCCTCCTTAACCACAGGAAGAGGTGGGGGCTTTATTCCCAGCCAAATGAGGAGTCACTGGAGGGTTGGGCAGAAAGGAGTGAGGAAGTGGTCAACGTGTTAGCCACTGTTCCTGTTTGAAGAAGAGTTTGCTGTGGAGCAAGAGTGCAAGATGGTTGTCTCTTTACGTGGATCCTGGTTCCAACACTCCCTTGTCCCACAAAGCCTTTATATTGGTCTCTTCTTTATATTGGTCACACTGTGTGCTACTGTTTTATGGCATTTTAGGAATCTGTTGTGTTTCATCTCCCCTCAAAAGTCTTAGGATAGAAGATCCTTCAGGGTCGGGATTCTATCTTGTATGTCTTTGCCTCTGTAACAGAGTGTAACTCGGTGGCCAATAAAAAATGAATATTGTATGAAGATGAAAGAATAAGAGTGTATTTTGCTTGGTGGCAATACGTAGAATCAATCCAGCTACCGTCCACAAAAGTGTTGAAAGAATATTAAAAAATAAATGATTGTTGGTATTGATATTAGTGGAGTATAAAAAAGGTGGGAATAAAGGTTGTCCCAACTTTTTATTCAGGACCAACTCGATATCTATTCTGGATAAAATAAAATAGAACTGTTAAAAAAAATTTAAGGGGCATCTGGGTGGTTCAGGTGGTTGAGCATCCGATTCTTGGTACCGGCTCAGGTCAAGATCTCACAGTTTGCGAGTTCGAGCCCTTCGTGAGGCTCTACCCTGACAGCGTGGAGACTGCTTGGGATTCTCTGTCTCCCTCTGTCTCTCTGCCCCTCCCCAACTCACTCTGTCTCTCTCAAAAATAAATAAATAAACATTAAAAAAAGTTAAGGGGCGCCTGGGTGGCTCAGTCAGTTAAGCTTCTGACTTCAGCTCAGGTCATGATTTCATGGTTCATGAGTTTGAGCCCCACATCAGGCTCTCTGCTGTCAGCGCAGAGACTGTTTCGGATCCTCTGTCCACCTCCCTCACTTCCCCTCCTCTGTTAGTTCTCTCTCTCTCTCTCTCTCTCTCTCTCTCTCTTAAAAATAAATACATAAACGTTACAAACATCTTTAAAAATTTTAAGAATTTAATTAATCTGGGTGGGAAAAATAAGGTTCAAAATTTTGCTGTCAGTTTGACAGTTGAGTTCCTTAGTAAAAGAAATGAAGAAAGAAGCAGATAGTTTCCTTATCATTTATTAGTGAAAAAGAAATGAAGAAAGCACTTTGTGAACAGTATTAAAGGGACAGAATATCATGTATCAGAGAAGAATGGACTGCACAAAGGAAGGCCAGGATTCAGGATGTGTATTGGAGTCAGCACAGAAAGGTGGCCAGAGATGAGAAGGAAGAAAATTGCAGAGGTGGATGGCAGGAGGTCTGCTTGTCCATTAACGACACTGTATAGAAGCAGGGGGATGAATCAGGTCCATGAAACCATTAAGGTACACACTTGTTGGCATGGATTTACTTACCTGGAGAGAACCCACTGAAATTGAAAACCACAGTTTAAGGGCCAACAGAAACAAGAGAAGCATTGGTTATCATCTACCCAAGCTTTTGATTTTGTAGATGAGCAAACTGAACTCCAGAAAGATGAAATCACATTTTGAGGCCACACAGCTAAGGAACAGAAACACTGAAATTTGAATCCAGGTGTTCTAATTCCAGTTCATTGCCCCTGCCAAAATATTCTGCAAATTGGATGATGACAGTCCATTTCCCCTTATTTTGGTCGTAGTGTTCAAAATCCTTTTGGGGTAATTGGTGCTCAAGTTGTCTCCCAGCTAAGGCCTGAGCGTATGACCAAAAGCTAGACAAATGAGAGCTTCTCTCTCTGGGGCTTTGAATCCTGAATCCACTAATTCTAGGACAGGAAAAACGGATGGAGCTGAATCATCACAGCAGGCAAGCAGGCAAGTCTGTCAATTACATTCAGCTGCGTGAATCCCCGGAGCCTCCTCACTCTTGCTCTTCGTGAGCCTGGTTTTTCGTGTTGTTGTTATTTCACTTTTCCTTCCATTTTTGAATTATCTCATGTTGCACACACTTATTCATTTTGTTATTATATATATAATATATAATAGAATATGTAATATAATATAATATATATATATTTTATATATTTATATATATATTATATTATATATATATATTTTATATATTTTTACATATATTTAATATATAATACATATATTTTTTTATCGTTTTGCTTAACACAACAGAGCCCATTTCTTTTGCTTACATACAAAAAACTTTAATGCCAGCTCTGCTTCTAAGAATACAAACATGTCAGAACATGAGATCAGAAATTAAAGAAACAGTTAAAAGAAGAAAGGAAATGACAGAACCGAAGTTTTACAAACAAGACTGAAGCGGAATTTCAGATTAGGGGTATACACCTATTCATCCATGTACCGGTATAATGCATTTTTATTAGGTATCTATACTGTGTCAGGCAGGAGTGAGATAGCAGCCGGTGGGCATCCAAATGAATGGAAGAGAGCCCACAACACATGCCAGAGACCTAACAGGCAAGCTGGGCAGCTGGAAGCAGAGAAAGTAGCACCCAAGAGCAAGGACTAATAGATTGGGAGAGGAAGCTGTCAGAACATGATCTGCAAGAAGACTGAACTATGTGCTCCCTGGAGCCACCTCATTCTTACTTCTGAGCCTGGTTCTTTCATTCTCCCTTCGGTTCTGGAAATTCTGAAATTGATCCCTGAATATAGGGCACAGCTAAGCCCACAGGTAGCACTAAGAACAGCAGGCACAATAAGACGACTCCACGGTCTTTGAATCTCTTACCTGGGCCTTGCAATTCTATTAAAATGTCACTGGGGGGAAATCAATGGTCAGGGAGAGGACACTGGGATTCTTGACATGATTTTGCATTTAGGAGCCCTGAGCCCGACAGTCCAACAGTCCTTCTCGCCGGGCCTCACTTTCCTCTTCTGCACAATGAAGAAACAACACCCGCTCTGCTTGCCTCCTGAGTCGTGAGAAACACATAAGAAAATGGATGCAATAGCTTGGTAAATTGAGAAAAAAGATCAAGAGAAAAATGTAACTTTCCCTTTGGCATCGTTTTCAGCCTTTGTTATGAACAGCCATTTCTCAGCCATGGCAGAGAGAGAAGTTTAAAAAAAAAAAAAAACAGCTAAAGAAAAGGAGATTGTGGCTCTTCTACCAGCTTCAAAGGCCAGCCTCCGGGTTATGCAGCTCCTAGAAATAAGGACAGAACAGAGGCTCTGGGAAGAGTTTTGACAAAAATTAAAGTGCAGGAAAGGCATGCCATGACTGAGAAATTACGAGTATTTGTTCAGAAAATATAGGGATTGCCATTGGAAATAATCTCTTTGAAAATGAGAATATATCCTTTATTTCTGAATCCATGCATTTAGCATCTGTCACAAATAAACACTGTTGAATAAATGCATGAATGAAAATTACTCTTGCTTTGGCCCCAAATGCATATACTTGCCCAGCGTGGTACTCACAGTTTCTAAAATTGTGACATCAGTCATGCTGCTTAGAATGACAAACTCAGTACAGAATTTGTCTATTGTCCCTCTGGAGCCCTCTAATTTTACATCACTGATGAAAAATTACAGAAATGTAGAATGACAATGGGAATAAACCCATAGCAATAAAAGTAAGGTACCAATATTTTATTAGGAAGTTCAATTCCATGAAAGCAAGAATGAAGGACAGAAGGAAGCAAAGTAAGGAAGGAAGAGTGGAAAATTAAAGTGGTACATCACCGAGCTGGGCAAAAATTTTTAACTTCAGCCACTGGTTTCTTGGCCATATGACCTACTATGTCTCAGAAACAGTCCATAACCAGGAAAGAAAAGAATTATTCGGCTAGCCTCTTCCTGTTCCAGACCTGTCCCAGGCCTCTTGTTAAAATTTACCCCACATCACAGCATGTCTAGATTGTGTTATCTCTCTTTCTGGGCAAGTTCTGAACCCTCTTCAGGTCCAGTAAAGCCATTCAGTCAGGCACATGGTCAGGTTCTTCTTGGCACTCGCGATATCTTGTTGGACTAAAAGCACAGAAGCTGTCCAAGACTGCTAGGGTCTCAGGAGCCAGGGTGTCTGGCTGGCTCATTTGGTTAAACATCCGAGTATTTTGGCTGAAGTCATGAGCCCACTGACATCACAGAGTCTGCTTGGGATTCTCTGTCTTCTCTCTCTGCCTCTTCCCTACTCACATGCTCTCTCTCTCTCTCTCTCTCTCTCTCTCTCTCAGAATCAATTAATAAACTTAAAAAAAAAAGATCTCAGGAGTCAACTTGAGAAGTTCTCACTGGAGTAAAATGGAAAAATTAGCAGCAAAGATACTGACTACACTGTATAAAACAGATGAAATACTTTAAAATCCCTGAATTTTTCATAATACTAAAAAAAAAAACAAAAGCAACCACATTTGTTTGTTAGGGGACCATTCTATTGTTTTGAAAACCAATAAATAAAGGAAATACATTGAGCACGTATCTTGCCTTTTCTATACAATCTATATTCAAGGTAACAAATACCTAATATGGAAAAATTCTTTATAGTAGAATAGATCATTCAAAGATGTAGGAAAACTAAGAAAGTCAACATTTTGCAATCCTAGTGACATAGCAATCCAGTCAAAGATCATCAGTTGTTGCTAAAACCACTAGGTAAATGTTGGTGGGGAGCTTTGTGATAAATTGATTAGACTGACATTCTTTGAACCCACTGATTAATCTTCCTATCACTCAAAGTGGATCAACCAGACCTGATGCCCCTTCTTCTAATGTGATGCTATAGGAAGTACATATTCAGTACCATTCAGGCCATATTATTGCAAAAGGAAAAGGTTTTTGAAAACAACAACAACAACATTAATTTAATTAAGCATCTAGTTCTAAGTACCAGTTTTATAGAAAGCATTTAAAGAAACACTCATTAACAGCATTATGACATGACTCACCTAATTCAGCTATTCCATATTTGTTTGTTTCTTCGTGTGAGGAAAAACCATTAGTCTGAACTACATGGACACTGTATAATTATTATTCTTAAAGATTACAAATACATTATCATTAAAGTCCAAAGTGATCTCAAGAAGGGTATCTGACCTTCATTAATTTACTTATTCAATCAAGATTTATTAGCCATCTACTGTAGGTCTAGCACTGCAGTAAGTGCTATTGATTCAGAGATGCACATTAGAGTCTCCTTCCTGGATTTGATCACCGTTCCCTCAAAAGCTAGGATTCCATTCTTTTTTTTTTAATGTTTATTTATTTTTGAGAGAGAGAGAGAGAGAGAGAGAGCGTGAGCAGGGGAGGGGCTGAGAGAGAGGGAGACACAGAATCTGAAGCAGGCTGCAGGCTCTGAGCTGTCAGCACAGAGCCTGATGTGGGGCTCGAACCCATGAACCATGAGATTATGACCTGAGCTGAAGTCAGATGCTTAACTGACTGAGCCACCCAGGCACCCCAGGATAAATTAACCGTGAAGAGGTATTTGGAAGGGAGTGGTAGGAAGAGCTCTGACCTAGTTATCTAAATATCTGATAGCAGTCAAGTAGATATTAGACATGATCCAAGGCCATGTTAATGAGAATGGTAAGAGTTTTAGTTTGGGAAATTAAAATATATATTTTTGGCATTGAATCATAAAGCATAAAGCATAAAAAATTGCTTTATTCTCAATTTGTTCATGGCTTCTTTGATCTGAAAGTCTAGTTTATATAGAATTGGTGCAATAAAAAATTCAAATAACATTTAGCATTTTAACATGAACTTTTTAAAAAAAAAAATTAAGTTTATTTATTTTGAGAAAGAGAGGCAGGGAGGGGCAGAGAGAGAGGGAGAGAGAATGCGGATCCGGGGCTGGACTTCATGAACCATGAGACCACTACCTGAGCCGAAATCAAGAGTCAGATACTTAACTGAGGCGCTCCTGAACATTTTTAAAATTGGTTAGCAGGTACTTCACTTACAGATAAGTAAAAAAAAGAAAAACAAAAAAAAAAAAAACAAAACAAAAAATTGTTTTGGTACGGAAGTCAACCAGAAGAACAATATATATAGTGTCATTAGTCACAAATGGACTTCTAAGAGAGTCAGCTGATTTTTAAAATTTGGAAAGAAGAAGAATGGAACCTCTGGAATTTCATCCTCATATGACAGAGTCCAACAAGGAGTCCTGCAGACTCCTTGTCAAGCAAAGATTATATGAAAGTTTGTCATGTAATTGGAATAATATATCACTTTGTAGAGGGACTTTAGTTGCATCATTGTGTCCAGTAAGCATTTTTTAATCATCTTGGCTGGGAAGAAAGCTCAGGAGACTTCATAGTCTTTGAAATAATTTTGAAAAAGAACCCTTCATATTTCATAGAATACATTTTTCAACAAATTAACTAGAGTTATGAGAGTTTGGGAAAATAGGTCCTCTGAACTTCTTGAGGTCAATGAGAGTTTACCTTGCTTTCAAAAGGAATCTTTCTGTCTTATTGTCCCCTATGGGAAGCTTGAAAGACTCCTTCTTTACTTAAACTTGTGTCAAAGTCCCACTTTCAGAGGAAGAGACCAGTTTAGCCAGTTGAGACTGGCAAAAGGACTCTTTAACTTGCATTGAGGACAGTGGCAAGAAGCTAGATTGAAGAGAAGGCAATTAGGACACCAAGAAATGGACTTCCTGGAGATACCCTGAGCAACTATATGAGAGACTCTTTCAAAGGAGAGCTCCGAATAGGGGATGTGACTGTGATAATACAGTGGATGATTTTGAGATTATCTCCCTCACATCCCTATTTAGAGAATTTCTTCTGATCTCAGTCCATCTCCTTGGTCCCCAAAGGAGCTATTGCAATAGTACTATCTCTGGGCGTTTTGCTTATAAATAGTGAATCTTAAGACCTCTGGATCCATGTTTCTTGCCACACGTATGAAAGCACAGAGATAGCTGGCCAATAGGGAGAAAGGAATAATGAAGCAGCGGCACAAAATGATGAGAAAAAAAGACATGGGAAATAGAGTCCCAAACATTGGTATGCTAGGAGATGTTTAACAACTAGTACCCCATTAAAAAAAATGTTAAAGGCCTGATTGGGGCGCCTGGGTAGCTCAGTCAGTCAAGTGTCCAACTCTTGATCTTGGCTCAGGTCATGATCCCAGGGTCGTGAGATCAAGCCCTGTGTGGGGCTCCACACTGAGCATGGAGCCTGCTTAAGATTCTCTCTCTTTCTCCCTCTGCCCCTCTCCCTCGCTCACACTATCTCTTTCTCTAAAAAAAAAAATAAGTGAATAAATAATGATAATAAATAAAAATTTTAAAGGCCTACATGTAGCATTTGCCAATGACTGTGGTGTAAATTCTCCTATTATAGCTGATTTCAAACTAATGGGATGTCACTGAATGTAAGTTTGAAAGAGATTCCTAGTAGCACACCATTATATAGTATTTCCAACACAGAGATACAATTAATGTGTATAATTTCAAGAGCACAGATGATAATAAAATATCAAATAGGTAATATTAAAACCAATAACAGCAAAAAAAATCAGGAAATGATGAGATCTGATTAAGTTTACTTAACTGTATTTTTTTTCAATTTTTAATAATGGCTGTGTTTTACAATGAGCTTTGAAAAGTCCTGAATTTAATAATTGACCCTGGTTAGCTGGAAAGGCTGGTTCTGAGTGGGTCTGATGGTTTAAACATGCCTTGTTTAGTTGTCTCTTAAACCAGCAATCCCTTTCTTGTTCTTGAATTACTTGAGATAACTCAGTGCTTTAAAAAAAATTTTTTTAACATTTATTTATTTTTGAGACAGGGAGAGATAGAGCATGAACAGGGGAGGGTCAGAGAGAGGGAGACACAGAATCTGAAACAGGCTCCAGGCTCTGAGCTGTCAGCACAGAGCCCGACGCGGGGCTCAAGCTCACGGACTGCGAGATCATGACCTGAGCCGAAGTCGGCTGCTTAACCGACTGAGCCACCCAGGCTCCCCTACTCAGTGCTTTTAAAGTAAGCCTCTCTCTCTCTCTGTCTCTCTGTCTCTCTCTGTCTTTCTCTCTCTCTCTCACTCCCTCTCTCTCTCTGTTACACATAAGCTGACTCATGTTGGATTTTGGCCATTTGTCACATGGGTAGGTGTTTTACTAGGGGTTGGTTCTCACTACGATTTTCAAGATAGTAGAAAAAGTATAATATAGGGGCGCCTGCGTGGCTCAGTCGGTTAAGTGTCCGACTTCAGCTCAGGTCACGATCTCGCGGTCCGCGAGTTCGAGCCCCACGTCGGGCTCTGGGCTGATGGCTCAGAGCCTGGAGCCTGCTTCCGATTCTGTGCCTCCCTCTCTCTCTGCCCCCCCCCTGTTCATGCTCTGTCTCTCTCTGTCTCAAAAATAAATAAACGTTAAAAAAATTTTTTTAATAAAAAAAAAGTATAATATATAAAAATCCTTAATAGTACTTCCTTTTTACTGATTCCTTGTGTAAAGTACTATGGTTAACACTGATACAAGCTAACTTCAGGTTTTTTCCCCTCATGATTGCTTATACCAATTATCCTTCCACCATCCAGGCAGCTACAAGAGCTTGGCTTATGAATGCCTTCAGGGCCAGTGAGAATATAACTGGGAAGAAGGCATTGTTCATCTTCAAGTTTCAAATTAGGCTTTTTAAAAAGTCTGTCGTATAAGCTATAGTCTTGAAAGCAAGTGTTTCTCTTATAGAAGCTAGGCTTTTTTGAGTAATAAAAGATTTTGATGATCTCTAAAGACTAAGATCCTTGCAGTTCTCAGAGCACAGTGTTCATGGGTAAATCAGAGGATGAGGAGGATATGTGACAATGTAAGAACAATTTCCTATCTCAAAAAGATAGAAAAATGAGACTAATGGGTAATAAGGGAAAATCAGTAAGGAAATGGCTAGAACTTAGAATGTGCTACCCTGAAAGATGCTCAAAGGTTCCACATTGCTGGAATTGGGGGTAGTATATAGCAGCACAATGAAAACTGTGATAGAAGCCCAACCATACTTGAGAGTCTCCCACAATATAAAAGGCTACACATTTTTACAAGGTATTCCTGCAAGTTTCCAACATGGTCCCTAAGCAATAAAGCAGAATGACTGAGGAGGGTGTACCAGTGCGTGGGTCTTGGACCCCCCCAAGAGAGGACATGCTGAGGCCCATGGACTGCAAGAAGCTTAATGTGTGTGGGGGGGGGAAGGATGCGGGATTTACATTCATAACAATCAGAGGTTATTGCAGCACTGGGGCCTCTGGCAGTGAAAGCAACAAAGACCAGCTGCCTATTCCCAGACTTAGTGAATTACCCCCCAGCATAGGCCAGGGACAACAGAACATGGTAGTTGGATTAGAGGTTCCAACGTGGCAATACTGGCATGGCTCAGGCACTCATAGTGTCTCTACAGAGGTCAGGAGAAAGAGAAGGGGATTAGAAAAAAAGTCTGAGTTCTCCTGAATTGGCAACATTTTATTATGTACCTTTAGCAGGCCGGGGCCTTATGAACAAAGTTCCATTATGTTGTATATAGACAAACATTAAGAGTTACCTTTTTCACACCTAAGATTTTTTTAAATAGTTTCTATAAATTCTTCCCACTAGAAATTTCTGGTTCAGTTTAGGATTAGGAGCAGGGATCATAGGATTTAAGATTTAGAGGCTAAGTATTCCTTGTCCCATTTTCTAGCCTGAGGTCTACTTATAAAAAAAAAAAGTAGAGTCTGAGAATCACCAGAGTACATGGGTAATAAGTACTTAGTTTGTCTTTGGGATAAACTAGGTCCTATATTCTTTTAATATAAATATATAGGATCCATAAATACATGTTGGGGCAACAGTTTTTGCCATATAATTTTGATATTTCCATTAGCACTTAAAGACTGGAATAGGTCCAAAGTGAAATTCAGCATTGTCCATTATAAGTATTTTTGTCTGAGTCCAAGATAAGTGCAGTTTGATAATAGATACAACAAATATTAGTCATTTTTTAAAAGAAAGAAATAAAGGAAAAAAGAAGAAATTCATCCTCAAATGATTCAGATT
The DNA here is from genome assembly GCF_022837055.1 of Prionailurus viverrinus. NCBI lineage: Eukaryota > Metazoa > Chordata > Mammalia > Carnivora > Felidae > Prionailurus > Prionailurus viverrinus. Next base: position 102,718,681 of record NC_062567.1, read on the forward strand.
CTGATTCTGGCCTAGGTTGAGTCTTGGGAATGTTCGTATCAACAAGTAGCTTTCTCAGGTAGTAATCTTGCAATGAAAAGAACCAACTCTACACATCCAGGCACAAAAATGGTCTTAGATTTGACATACTTCATAGCATTCAACCATAAGTTGAAGGACCAGGCTTTGCAAAGAGGCATTAGGAAGCTCAGTTGATCTCAGTAACAGTAATTGGTAAACAGTTTCTCTTTTCAAGAGAAGAAGAAAGAAAGAAAGAAAGAAAGAAAGAAAGAAAGAAAGAAAGAAAGAAAGAAAGAAAGAGAAAGATGGAAGGAAAGAAAGAAAAGGAAAAGAAAAGAAAAGAAAAGAAAAGAAAAGAAAAGAAAAGAAAAGAAAAGAAAAAGAAAAGAAAGAAAAGAGAGAGAATTACACTCTTATTCAGTCTCTGCCTCAATTTTCTGAAGATTCAGACTCCAAGACAAGAGCATGTGATAGACTGAGTTTTGGTCTTATGTCCTCCAGTTGGCCAGAGGAAGCCAAGATAAATTGATTGGCAGTTCCATTAAAGGGGAAAAGTAGATCCCCAAAATAAAAGTAGGGGCTATTACTAGAAGAAAGAAGACTTGATGATAGGAAGACAAAACCACAGTTGTTCATCACAGAACCCAGGTAACTCAGATGTGGTAATGAAAACCACATGTCTAGAAAGATTGCCATTGGCTAGTCCAAGTGCAGTGGTATTTATAATTAATTGACCACAGCCAGTTACAGAAAGCTTGCCGTTGGGGATTCTATGATGATATCTGTATTGGCTTCCCAGGGCTGCCATAACAAAAGACTACAAACTGAGTTGTTTAAAATAACGGAAAATTACCCTCTCACAATTCTGGAGGCTAAAAGTCTGAAATCAAAATGTATGCTGAGCTCTGCTTTCATAAAGGCTCTAGGGTAGGATCCTTCTTTACCTCTTAGACCAGCTTCTAGTGGCTCCAGGCATTCCTTGGCTTGGGATACATAACTCCAATCTCCGGCTCAATCTTCACATGGCCTTCTTTGTGTTTTGGTACATCTCTATTTCAAATCTCCCTTTGCTTTTCCCTTACAGGAACACTTGTTATTGGATCTAGGTAGGACAAACCCAATTCTGAAAATGATCTCATCTGAGATCCTTAACTTAATTATATTAGAAGTCTCTTTCTCTAAATGAGGTGACATTCATGGGTCAGGAATTACAACATGGACTTACCTTTTTTCTTTTCTTTTTTCTTTTAAGTTTATTTATTTATTTTGAGAGAGAGAGAGAGGGAGAGAGAGAGAGAGAGATCATGAGCCAGGGAGGGGCAGAGAGAAGAAAGAGATTGAATCCCAAGCAGGCTCCATGCTCTGTGCTGAGTTGACAATTAGGGGCTCCATCCCTTGACAGTGAGATCATGACCTGAGCCAAAATCAAGAGTCAGACATTTAACCAACTGAGCCACCCAGGTGCCCCAACATGGACTTATCTTTTGCAGGGAATGGGGGCCACCATTCAATTCACTACCCTATCCTTAAAGACTATTCAAGCTCTAGAGTAGATTCCAGGGATGATACAATATATAACTAAAAATCAAGGTCAATTGTGATAAGTTCCAAATAACATTTAAAAAAAGAAAGAGAAAAGGGGCACTTTGGTGACTCAGTTGAACATCCGATTTTGGCTCAGGTCATGATCTCGGGGTTTGTGAGTTTGAGCCCTGCATGGAGCTTGCTGCTGTCAGTACAGAGCCCACTTTGGATCCTCTGTCCCCCTCTCTCTTGACCCATCCCCCACTCATGCTCTCTTTCAAAAATAAAAAAATAAGCATTTTAAAAAAGTAAATAAACATTTTTTTAAAAAGGAAAAAGAAAAAAAATTCTGGGTCCAACGTAAAGGGGTAAGCACACTTTCTGAGAAAATGAGAGAAGACCTATGGGCAAATAAATGGCATCTCCAGTAGACAGATATGATAAAGAGAGTGTTCTAGCCAGAAAAAAAAAACTACGTGAACAAAGCTTTGGAAGCTGAAAAGAAGAAAATATGATTAATCCATTAGTTTAGTATAGATTTTAAATTGAAAGCATCACAAACACTGAATAATTTGATCAGAAAATAAATTTTTTAGAGGATATTGAGTTCTTCACACAGTCTCCAGGAAAACTGAGAACCAGATTCAGAAGCTAGGATGAACATCACACACAGAACTGATCTTATGAAGAAATCATGCCTTCCCCACCACCCCCACCCCACATTTGGGCACAGGTTGTTATATGTTATACCAATGCTATCAATGACCAATGCTATCCAGATTCCTGCCACATTCCCCTCTTGTACTGTAAAAAGAAAAGTAATGTTAGCAAGGATTGGCCCATGTAGTAGGCAGAATTCAATGATGGTACCCTATGATATCCCATCCTAATTTCCAGGATTGTGAATATGATGACATACCATGACTGTAATTGTTACATTACATGGCACAAGGGTTTATATAGATGCATTTAAGGCTACTACTCAGTTAACTATAGAGAGATTGTCTAGGTGGGCCTAATTTAATCAAAGAGGGTTTTTTTTGTTTGTTTTTGTTTTTTGTTTTTTTACATAAAGACTTTATTCTAGTTGGTGGTGCTATGGGAGGTCAGAGACATTTGAAGCACAAGGATTTGGTGTGCTGTTTCTGGATTTAAAGATGAAGGGGGCCATATAGAAAGACAGGAGCGTGATCTCTGGCTAACATCCAGGAAAGAGATGGGGACCTCAGTCCTATTAATGCAAGGACCTGAATTCTGCCAATGATCTGAATGAGACTGGGAGCATATTCTTCTCCAGAGCCTCTATATAAGAGTCCGTCCTGGCCCACACCTTGATTTTGACCCATGAGACCCTAAGCAGAGAACCCAGATAGGTCTACTCTGACTACTCAGATAGAACTGTGAGCTAATAAATGGGTGAAATTTTAAGCCTCTCTAACTTGGTGGCAATTCGTTATAGCAACAGTAGAAACTGAATATAGCCAGCTTCAAGGATGTTTTATTAGATCATGGAATCGAGCCCAGGATCTTGTCCCTCAGCACTTTATTTTGTGGGAGTCTGTCTCCTCCTACAGATTGTGTGCGAGGTTCTACCTGCTGCAGTTAAGGCCAAGTGCCCTCTTTCTGCTCCCACTTCGGACCTCTTCCTTCAGTTCCCTCTGACTGAGTCTCGCCCACGTGCCTGACAAAAGAGGAATGGGACCAGAGCTTATTCCCTCCTAAAAAGTCCTGAGGTGGGTTGCCCAGACCTTGAAGACACTAGGCCTTGGGGCATATCCTCTTGCCCTTTTTCTTCCTGATAGCTGGAATGTGCAAAGATGTGAGTCTTCTTCTTGTCCACCCAAATTATGAACCTATTAAGAAGTGAAGTAAAGAATTGGCAGATAGCAAAAATATCCCCTTCGTTCAGGGGTCATATTCAAAATATTTAATACTTTCATGGGAACCTGGTTGGCTCAGTCAGTTGAGTCTGACTCTTGCTTTCAGCTCAGGTCATGATCTCACAGTTTTGGGAATTCAAGCCCCATGTTGGGCTCTGCACTGGCAGCATGAAGCTTGCTTGCGATTCTGTCTCTCTTCCTCTCTCTCTTCCCCTCCCCTCCTCATGCTGTCTCTGTCTCTCTCAAATAAATAAACTAAAAAATTACAAAATATTTAATACTCTCTATGCTAATACAAAGTAAAATACAGATTCAATATTTAAACTCTAGTTCCTTATTATCTAAATACAGAATATATTATAAAGTACACAATCATGATAACTTGCAATGCAAATATTGATCAAATAATTCTAACAATTAAGTCATTTGTTGATTTTTATAAATTTTTGATATAATCTTTTGTTTGACAAAGTTGTAAACAGCTAAGTAACACTCATATCAAAGTCATGACCTTGAACCGCATCAACGTTTTTGACTTCCCACTTAAAGTTATAGCTGCTGGTAATATGTAACTTAATAAGTAGAGAATATCTCTTAATGTCTATTATGTAGTTCATGGTACTACTTTCTCAGATTATACCTTTGTTTAAATAATACCAATTAAACATTTAAAAATATTAAGCTTTTTAATACAGTGAAAAATTTTAAGCAATCTGTACAGTAATACAAATTTATATATAAACCAATGTTAAAATATATCCCCTTCATTACCTAAATTCTTCTGAAACTTTTATATATTCAATATTTCTATTATTGACTAAGTCACTAGATAATTTCTTGAAGTATTTATTTAATAGGCTTAATTTCATTGATTTTTTTTCCTACTTCACTGAACAAAGTTTTGTAAGATTTTTAGACACTTTTCAGGATTCGATAAATTAGAGATCTTTTTTTTTCTTGTTATCAAAACAACAATTATTTTCATATATCAAACAGGTTACTAATTTTTACTGAGATAAAACTTTGTTTTATTTCAAATTATACAGTTTTTTGACATGACTATAATGTGTTTTTTTTTACTTTCATAGTTTCCCTTAATTTTATGTTTCAACCATTCTCATTATTTGTTTATTGCTGTCAGTTTTTGTAACTGAGATGTGTTGTTTTCTTATACAGCTCAAGACCATACTGACTCTGTACTAGACTCTCACTTATTAAAGCTAAATCTCTATAAATAGTTCATTTTACAAATACTTAATACCCCCATTTCACAATTTTTAATAAATGTAGTAATCAGGTTTTTGCAATTTGGGCACCATACACTATTAAAGTCCAAATAGTTTTCTAATTTTTATTCTTTTACTCCAACAAGTTCTGGTTTTTGGGTTTTTTTTTTAAATTCTTTTAGTGTTTATTTTTGAGAGAAAGGGAGAGAGACAGAGTGCGAGTGGAGGAGGGTCAGAGAGAGAGGGAGACACAGCATCCGAAGCAGGCTCCATGCTCTGAGCTGTCAGCAAAGAGCCTGATGTGGGGCTTGAACTCACGAACCATGAGATGATTACCTGAGCTGAAGTTGGAAGCTTAAACAACTGGCTGAGCCACCCAGGCACCCCATACTCCAACATGTTCTGACATGTTGACTCTCTTCAAAGTTTATTTGGCTATATGGGAGTAAATCAAAGTTATTGAGAAAATATTTAAAGTGATTCACATCATCCAGTGATAAATGAGTACAGTGACTGATTTGGTGCATTAAAATATCTGGGAAATTTTCTTAAATTTTCTTTGGGACTCTCAACTTTCTTCCATAGCATTCCTCTAACATCTTCTGTGCAAAGTTCAATTGGGTTTTCACATAATTTATCTCATTGAAACTATTTTTCTCAAGCAATAAAATTAGATGTTATTTTGGCCATTGTTCTTTCTAGTTCTGGATAAACAAAAGTACTAACCTATACTTTAAATCATAAACTTCAGATTTTAAGTAAATTATTAAAACATTTTAATGTGAAACACTTGGTGCTTTGTTAATAACTTATAATTTTGAAAATTTATTGCCTTGATATTTAAGATATCTGAAAAGTATTGTCTCATTACTGTAGATAAATGTTTTGACCCAGAAGAACAATATATCCAGTGTACAATCTTATGCACATATTGATATTATTCTTTTCTTTAAGTTCTATTAAATAATATGTATCTGTAAATGCTTGATTTTTCCAGCTATCAGATAGTGTTAAAATTTCTTATGGCACTTTTTAAAGATTTTTTTATTTGCTTATTGACACTCCTATAAAAATTCTTGGCTGTAATTTGTTTTCCAATTCTCCAAATGTGTTACTATGCGAAACTGAGTTCTTTTCCATGTTGTCCTCATTGATAACCACAGGTTTTCCTTTTCTTTTCTTTTTTTTTAATGTTTATTTATTTTTGAGAGAGGGAGAGAGATGGAGTGTGAGCAGGGGCGGAGGTACAGAGAGAGAGGGAGACATAGAATCTGAAGCAGGCTCCAGGCTCTGAGCTGTCAGCAAAGAGTCTGACGTGGGGCTCGAACCCACGAGCTGTGAGATCATGACCTGAGCTGAAGTCAGACACTTAACTGACTGAGCCACCCAGGCGCCCTAGGTTTTCTTTATTAGAATCATGAGCTTTAACAAAACATGAGAGTAGTTCTTAATGTATTATGGAATACTTCTAACTGGAATAATACAAACTTGGGGACCATCTACATTACCATTTATGTCACTAACAAAAACCAAGATCAAGTTGTTTTTTTATTCCAATATACTCATTAATTCATTTGTTTGTACTACTTCTTACATATATCAATCATTCCAAGTTGTTTTGGTTGCTATAGTTTCAGGCTATGGTTTAATGTTAATATCATTTCGTCTTGATTACCCTACAGATTTAGAGGATTCAGGTTTATAACATCTGAAATTCACATTAAGAAACTTATCTAAACTTTGGAGTCCCTTCAATTTAGGAGTTGACTTTAATTATTTTATTGTAAATTCTTGAATGGCCAGAGTATACTTGGCCCTTTGATGTTCTGAAATTTGTCAGCACAGTATACAATAACTCTAATGCCATTGTCTACTCAATAGTCTGTCCCAAATTTTGTCAAAATATGTTTTCTAATCAACTAACCAAGGTTCTACAATGAGATAAAGAGACAGCATAACATAAAATTGCTAACAACATAGAGATGACCAGAATTTCTATATAAACCTCTCCTATTAGGAATTTCCTGGGGTAAGATTAAGTTTCAAAATTTAATCCCACTGAAAGTTTTAGTCTAAAGACATAAATTCAGAAATCAAATCGTTTTGCCCTTGTGGGCTAAATTTTCAAAGAAATTATAAAGTACAAAAGCCATAAGTTAAAGTCCAAAGGAGTTAAAATTTTAAATGATATGTTTTGTCCCTATGAATTAAAATTCAAATGAATTAAAGATGAGAGTCATCCTTCCCAGCTTCCTTTTCTACTCAATCTCAGCCAGTAAGGTTTCATTGTGATTGTTTAGCAGTCAAGGCTAATGTATTCTCTGACTAGAAATGAAAAAGTTCCTTCAAGGCCTCAGAAGAAAGAGTCCAAAAAAAGTCAATAGGATGCCAAATGATCCAATACTTCTTGATCCCCCAAATTTATAAAATAAGCCAATACTTAGTCTCGATGCAGTTCCCCAAATCCAGTCTTCAGTATTTTCAAAGACCATAGCAGAAACACAATGTCTTATGAGAGAGAGCACCTTGTGACTTTCAGCCTCACAGGGGTGTTAGCCAGTCTATGGGCAGCTGTCCAGGGTCTACACCTAAGGTCCTTACCCATAGATGGAAGAAATTTCTCATCAAGAAATTAATTTTGGCACTACAAATATACCATAGCTGGCAGGAAAGATCCACCTGTACACATGGTTTTCTCTCTCAGACAGTGACATTTTTGACATCACTGCCTTTTACAAAGTTTAGAAATTTTTTGTAGTAGGCAGCCCTAGTTATCAGGTATTAAATTGAGGTACCTTTTCTGCATGTTTAGTACTCCTTAATTTCCATTTGCTTATTGATTCTGGTGTGTCTGGCCCTCCAATACTGAAATGAGTATAAGCTATACCTACTGACATAGACTCCACTATATATTATGTTCCAGTATTTTCCATCATGCCACAGAAGCCTTTGACAATGCCTTTTGCTGTGGAATAGCTTAAGTCAAAGAAACCTGCCTCTTGGGAAAATTTCTCCTTTATTTCCACATTTGTCTTAGCAGAAAAGTCATCCTCAATACATTCAAACACTGAAGCTTCTTTTGAGGCTTCTTTAGTATGTACCTCTGGGGGTCTAGGCTAGACTAATACCCAGGCTATGTGCTCTTAAGACATGGAAATTTCTCACATTTTTAATGTGCTGGACACGAACAGCATTTCTCTTGTTATTATATCTGTTTCTGCCTCAACCATGTCTCAATTCTTTTCATAAAGTTAAATCTGCTTCTTAAATGGATCCTTTCCTTCTCTAACCAATGTAAAATTAGTACCATTTATAGAATCTCAAGGTCTTGTTTTCTTTCACTTTTACTTTGCTTTTTGGACAGACATTTATTTGTCTAACAATTTTTCATAATAAGAAATAGGAAATGAGTGAGCTCTGGACTTGCCAGAGCAACTATTTTTCAAATAAATCTTGGCTACCTCCATGTCTATGAATTGGATATTCTTACTCAGGAGGAATTCTCCCATCAGACCAACATCTGTCCAAGGTCTGAACTTGATCTATTATTCGCCAGCTCAGCTCTCCTTGAATAACTTTGTTGCACCTTCTCGTGGAATCTCAATTACATAAATTTCTTAATCAGGGACCCCCAGGACACAGGCAATAGCTGTTGCTTCCCTGGTAAGAGCCTCATTTCACTTTGATCCTCTGTAATGCTTTGAATATTTTATGATGCTCCTCTGGTTTTCCTTTTGCAGACCAGTCCAATTTACTTTAACCACTTTTAATAGCTGTCACATTCTTTAAGGGGTAATTTCCACATAACTCTTACTATGGATGTTACTTGTAGCTCTGACAAAGTTTCCTTCTGTATTGTCTTTTCCTGGATCTCTATCCCTCTAGGGAAGTTTATTCCAGGAAGCTTTGTGAGACTTTGTCTCTCTTTCTCTACTAGATTCTTGTTTTTTTTTTTTTTTTAAGTTTATTCATGTATTTTTGGGACAGAGAGAGAGAACAGGGTCCTGGTAGAAGAGAGAGGGAGGGAGAATCCCAAGCAGGCTCTGCACTGTCATCACAGAGCCCAATGTAGGGCTTGAACCTGCAAACCATGAGATCATGACCTGGACAGAGAACAAGAGTCAGATGTTTAACTAACTGAGCCACCCAGGTGCCCCTCTGCTAGATTCTTTAAGAGCCCAGCACACTGGGCTCAAACAGTGAGTAAAATATCAGCCCCATTCTAAAACACATTTCAAGAACAGTTAGAAGCAGATTTATCTCCTTTATCCTTTTATCTTCCTCTATCCTAGCCTATGTGAACTCATTTCTCCATTCCTGTCTCTCTAGTCTCCCACTGAAATTTCAGCTTCCTCCTAAGGAAGGAGGAATTCTCCCTCTAGCTTAATTCTTTGTTCTTATCCTGCTGCTCCTCTTCTGACACTAAGACTGAAGGATGTATTTCAAACTACTCTGGTTTCTCGATTTCCTGAATGAAATGAATTCCTAGAACTAGAAATTTCCAGGCCCATGACGCTTTGTTGCATCAGTCATTTTATTCAGTTCTGTACCTCAACACAAGAAGATGACCTATCTCTTTCTGAGAGAAGCTGCTGTTTCCTTTTATTCATTCATAGAGTTAAGGACACAGAGTACCCCTCCCCATGTAAATTAACACTTTGCATCTCCAAAATCTAAGACTTGTGTCTCCGCATAACTGGAGAGACTCTTGAGTCTGCAAACAAATGGCTTGAATGCTAAGAATCGGCCCACCAAACTGAGGCTGGAATCGGGTTTTACAGGTTTAATGCTTAATATAATTTTCTGGGCCACCTTTTAAGAAAAAGAACACAAAATTTTGAATACAAAACTAGGTAAGAGAAATAGGTAGCTATATAGAATAAGGAAGAAAAATAGTAAATTACAAACTTTAAGATCTATAAACATCAGCAAATTCAAAGAGATAATGATATATTATATTAATTGTTTAAAACACCTTGGTAATAATTTTCTCTTGCATTTTTCTATGCATTCTCTTTGATCACCTCTTCACACAAGGATTTTTTTATAGAGAATATAGGAATATAGAAAGGTAATTCAGCCTTTTCTTTAGGTTGACCGATTTTTTACTATTATTAATAGTCAGGGCCCATCAAATTTTTTACTTCACACACATAGATATATTTACTATTCATCATACAGCTATGGAGTTGTGGGCCACAAAGATGAATCTTGTTACAGTATTTTCTACCAGAACTCCAATGTATCTCCAAATCAGTTACCTTAAGCCAGATTCCAAAACAGCCTGGAGCCATTTGTTAAAAGAAACATTTCTTTAAGCAACTGTAATGAAAATATCTTAATTCTTGGGGTACCTGGGTGGCTCAGCTGGTACAGCATCTGACTTCAGTTCAGGTTGATCTCACGATTCGTGGCCTTGAGCCCTATGTCAGGCTCTGGGCTGACAGCTCAGAGCCTGGAGCCTTCTTCAGATTCTGTGTCTCCCTCTCTCTCTGCCCCTCCCCCCACTCACACTTTGTCTCTCTCTCCCTCAAAAATAAACATTAAAAAAAAAAGAAGAAAATATATTAATTCTCACATTCCCTGATAACATAACCATGTGAGCATATTGTAAGGACCCGTGAAAATGGAGGGCCCTAAAGCAAATACTTAATTAGCTTCAGGATAAATCTGCCTCTATCCTTTGTAATTTCCTTCCTGGGTCCTAAATACAGTTGAAAGCAGGAGAAAATGGCACAGAATCTAGGGCAGCACATTTTTTTCTCTCTACCCAAGTCTGGCACAAATGCCTTGAAGCTGGAAGCTTACACAATAGAATTCTTGTAGTTCAGAGAAAATTTAGTTACTGTTTAAAGCTCTAGCTTACCTAATTTTTTAATAACATGGTTAAATAGAAAATATTTCTTTGGCCTCTGTTATCCAGAAGTTGTTCAAAAGTTCTTAATCGAAACTCTCAGGCCACACCAGCTTAGGAAAATCTGTACCTGCATATTTCAAGGTTAATCCAAAGTAGCCCAGAACTTGAGGGTGCTCCCTTAAGGCTTGGCCACTATCAAAAATGCCTTTGGTAATGAATAAAACGACCAAAGTTCAGTGATCGGTCAAGGTGGGAGAAAAATCCTCACCAAGATTCTCATTTTTGGTATTATTTTGATCCTCAAATTCCACTAAATTCTGTTTCTCGAGCTCCTTGGTTATCAGAAACGTTGTGGTGGAGGAAAGGCGTGAATAGTTCCTTCTCTGCTTTCCAGCTTCTCTCAGCCTCGGTGGCTTCCTAACAGAAGAGACTGAAATGTGGGCTTGCAGGCAGATAATTCATTTCTAGGAAGTGATTCCAGGGGATGGTGGTAAAGGATGGGAACTGAAACCATGACAGAAAAAAAAGCTGCTACTGCAGTCCATTTTTGAGACGTCTACGACTAAGCAAATGGGAGTTGATGTCAATGCGACCTTTTGCAGATCCAGGGAGTGCACACCCGAAACTGTGCACTGGAGAGAAGCTCCTGTCCCCACACTGGTCAAGGAGTGACAATTCCCTTGCACTTCCAGGGTGTACGCACATGAGTGCCAGGAATACATGCAGGCTGCTCAAACTTGAGTGCTAGGGAAGTTTCTGTAGGCATCCAGAGCTATGGAGTCTGAGAAGCAACTGGGCAGGGAGTGAGAGATAAATCTAGCTGAGACGAACTGCTATTAGGGTGCACATACGGAAAACGGGCTGTTATGTCACGGGTACAGTGAAAGGTAGACCAGAAGGATATGACGCTACCGCAAGAAGCAGCCAATCCACCATCAGATTTCTGGACCCAAAGGAAGATAAAGTGGCAAATGGCCGGGGGGGGGGGGGGGGGGAGAGAGAATACCACCTTATTAATATTAAAGGTGATATTGGAAAATATGGCTTAGGCGCATGGCAGCAATGTTCTTTCTTATGTTGAACCTCAGATTTGGACAGACTTAATTAATCACAGGCGAGGCTAGGCCACCACTGAACTTCCACTGGGCCCTGCCCGTACAAAACAGTCAACGTGGAGGAACGGAGGGGGTATGTGCTTCCAGTAGGCCACTGGCTCCGAAAAAGGAAGAGTGAGAGGTAGTAGCTGACGGAGCTGTGCAAGGTCAATCCTTTGTCCCCAACCCCCTTGGGGAAGAGGGAGTTAAATGGTGGAGAGAGGAAGAAAGGTTCTGCCAGACGCACTTTCTTTAGGAGTGGGGAAGAAATATTATCCTTATTCAGGACTTCCTCTACCATTTGATCAAGGCCAAAAGGAAGACAAGATTCACATAAGTGTTAGAAAAGAAGCAAAGGAGGCCCTACCTATACCCCTGGACTATGAAGAAGAGTCACCCACATGGCTCAGTTTAGGTCACCCCTTGGAACTGTGCTGTGGTTTAGGGCCAAAGCCTCAGAGTGGTAAGGGGCAGTCATGAGCATGGCCTTGTATTCTTGGTGACCTCAAGAATGAGGGTGATGTGTGGAAAGACATAATGTGCTATTTAGACTCTCAGGTTCTTCCTATCCCTTTCTCTATCACCAATTTTAAAATAAGATACAAACATTTGATAATCAATGAGTAGTCAAAATTTCTGAATTAAGGAAATAAACTCAGAAAGATGGGAGGAAATTCACAATCATTTCCTGGTCTAATATGCTTCAAGAATAATATTAAGTGTTTCATGAGTTTCTCCTTTAACCCTTACAATTAAACTGTATACTATCAATTTTACAAACGCAGGAACTTACACCGGAAGATATTTTAAAGTTTAATAAGAGATAAAACAATGAATTGAAATTAATATTGACTCTAAAACCTATATTTCCAAAACTTTATTATATCTTACATAGGGACTTTAAACAGGTATTAATATGACTTTTTCCCTCCAAAAAAGAAGAAGAAGAAGAAGAAGAAGAAGAAGAAGACGATGTCCCAGCTGGATTCATTACAAAGGAAAGCATCTTTTTCCTTTCTCCATCCTCAAATTGCAATATCAACTAAGCCTTTAACAAAGCTGAGACTCCCATTGCATGGGGTTGTTTCCATATGCAGGAGTCTGGGCTTAACACACTATATAATTATTTTCAGGTTCTAAAAATAATGCCACTCACTCATGCCAGTGAAGCACGTAAGGGAAGTTTTCGGTCTTTAGAATGAGCAAAGAGCCTGAGCACAGAAATGACATCTCCAAAATTCTTAATATTTTTAGACAACCAAAATCCTAGTTTATACAGCTCATTTCTAGCTGTCAAGCTTTCACACTGCCATTAACAAGAGGCAATGAATGCAAGATACTTTACTGAAAATGCTTTTATGTGTTAAGAATCACTTAAGAATTAATGTCATTGTATGACCTTGTGCTTTTCACGCCATAGAAAGAAAATAAATTGAATTCTAATGATAACCATAGCTACCTCTAGCTACATGATAAACTTGTTTGCCCTTGTGTAGGAAGTTTTCCAATTCAATTTTACTGAATTGTTTAAGGAAGAACAAGAATTTTTGTGTGTGTGAGCAAATTGTAAAGTTTAAGCAGACTAACTTATTTTTGTAAGAAAAAAAAAGAGAAGAAGAAGAAATTATTGCTACTAACCTCTGTTCTCAGAAGGAACCCAAGGAGACGAAACACTATGGCAAAGGCCTGAGTGGGAGGGGGACACTCTCAAAAAAAAGCCTGGGAAAAAAGCCAAAAAGAAAAGTCAGGCACTGTTATAAAAGCATGGTAGGAAGGCATATTTATCTCACTGAAAAACAGAGAAAAGCAATAGTTCATCCAGCACCCTTTCCTTATTTTTTATTTTTCTGACCTGGAAACACGGAATCACACAAGTATCAAAAAATTCCTCCTTCTCTTCCAGTCCTCCCCTGACCTGCCTAAGCAGAAACCACGTCCCCATCCCCCTGTGGAAGTTACCTCTACAACCATCACAGACCATCCGAGACTCTCAAGGCCGTGGGCAGGCTTCTGTTTGGTGGTCCCACCCTACGATATATCCAGCATTGAAACACAGCCACATCCTGAAAACCTGGCATGATTTAATAATAGCTACCTTTCTGGGGCACCTACATATTGACAGGCACACTCAGAAGACTTTATGCCTATTTAATTGTCACAATGATCTTAAAAGTGTTATGATGACCCATATTCCTCCTACAGGGAAAAGTGATGAAATGAGTTGTCTAGGGTCATGAAACTAGTACATAATAGAATCAGGAGTTAAACCCAGGGCAAAACACATGAACTTATCCCTAAACAGTAGTAACATAAAAGTGTGTTCTCTAAGTATCGAGTAAAGATGTACTGATTTGGGTTTTGCAGTTGTGTTTTTGTATTTTGAAACTAGTGTATTTCTTTTCAAGTATCATAAAAAAAAAAGCACGTGATGCCTTTGTTCTGTTTCCATAATGACCAATAAGTGAAAAACCACTACTTCCCTCATCTCATGCCCTTATTCTAATTTACTTCCGGGTCTCGGTCTCCCTTTCTAGACTGGCAGAAGTTAAGTTGTAAAATGCCTTACACAAAGAGGCACTCTAACGAGCATCAAACAGAGTCCCACTGAAGGGTAGCAATAGAAAGGAGAAGACCTGCAGTCATTTGCTAAGGACAATGGCCCAGTTTATCTGAGATAACCTGGGGGCCTGTTTTTGTAGGAGACAAGTGCGCTAGGGAAATGGTCAGTTAGCTCATCCTGCAGTAATAAGGAGTGGGGTTGCAGAGGCAATGGTGGGGACCTCATGCTCCAATATCAGACTTGCAAATTCAAAGAGGGTTGTATTGAATAGTTTCTAGAGAACTTAAAAAAAGGAAACAGATAATCCCAAAGGAGTTGACCAACAGGGAGATGATTATATGGGGGGGGGGGGGTCATGTATCCTTAATGTTTTATTGTCATGTGCCTTCAAATTTATATTGTTTGTAAAATACTGAGATTATACTCCATAATTATATCAATTATAAGTATTTCATTAAGCCCATAAAATATTATATATTAATTATAGTAGGTCGCTGTCTTTTCATTTATTGGAAACCATGTCTTATGTCTTTTGAATTCAAAAGACAATGTTAGAAATAATTTGGTTGCTTTGTTAAGGTAGCCATAGAGGTTTCATAATTAAAGTAATTCAAGAGGTATTTACTAAGCTTCAAGTATGTGCTTATCATTGGCCCAAAAGTAGGAAAACAAACATTTCAATGAGAGAAAATATATATGCGTGGCACTGGGTAAAATAATATTAAACAACATATTATTACTGCTTATATGAATGATATAGAAAATAAAAGCCATTGAGGATAGAAAATCAATGTAGACTGAAATTATCAAGAAAGATCTCCCGAGGCAGAGCAACACTTGGGAGTTTTTAAGCACGTGAGGTTTTGTTTGTTTTTTTCCCCCAATTAAATTTTATTAAAATTATTCAACCAAATGTCTAAAAATTAAGGTGGCTCCTATTTTTTGTTTTAAGTCCAGTGTAGTTGACATACAGTGTTATATAGTTTCAGGTGGATAATAGAGTGATTTAAGAATTCTATACATTACTCAATGCTCATCATGGTAAGTGTAAGCTTAATCCCCTTCACCTATTTCACCCTCCCTCCCACCCCCACCTCCCTTCTGGCAACCTCTGTTTGTCCTCATAGTTAAGAGTCTGGTTTTTTTTGGTTTGTTTCTTTTCTTTGCTCATTTGTTTTGTTTCGTGAATTCCACATATGAGTGAAATCATATGGTATTTGTCTCTGACTGACTGACTTCACTGAGCATTATACTCTCTAGATCCATCTAAACACGTGAGTTTTAAAGCCAAAAAGACCTGGGATCAAATCAATTCCTACCACTTGTCTTTGTGACTTTGGACACGGTTCCGTATCTCATGTCTCAATTTTCTCACCCACAAAACAGAAATAATAGTCCCTCGTTGAGTTATGGTGAAGACTCAAATAAGACAGTTATTGCCAAGTGCTCATTACAGAGTCAGGCTCATCTAAGTCACTTACTAATGACGTTGAGGTAAGAGTAGAAGTAGTTGTTGTTGTAGTCGTAGCCTTAGTAGTAGGAGTGGTAGTGAGAGGAGTTACAGCGGTCTTAGTAGCACTGACAGTAGTCATAGGAGTAATTTCCCGAGCTGCCGTGTGGCTATCAGCAAAGAGAAGAGAGTTAGTTGTCCAACAGTAGCAACAGGATAGATAGACTGAGAATTAGGAAATGATGATGGGTATGTCTTTCTAGATCAGAGAGATTACCTGGTAAAAGTGTAAAATCGATTGGAGAGTAGTTAGAAATAAAACTGTACAAGGAAATTAAGGGTGGATTGTAACTTGTTAAGACCAGTTATTTTTTTCTTTGTTGGGGATGAGAACGGGTGGGGGAATCACCAATTTCCCCCAGTAATTTTCAGTCATCACTGTGATGCATATACCTGATTGAAGGATATGGAGAGTGAGCTATTATCTTCAATTGGAGGAAAAGAATACAGAGTACACTTTTGTGCTCTACCATTTAGTGGTCAAAGGAATAAGAAATAACCCAGAGGAATTTAGGCTGAGAATGCAGAGACACTGTCAACCATCTGGAAGAGTGTTGGTGGATATTTCCTATCATTTGTGTGATATCTCCAAATCTCCTTTGGGTCATAAAGGTTTCTAAGGAGGAAAATAATCTGTGAGGAAGTAAGACTTACAGGGAGTTGGAAGTCTCTAGTCCAGTTAACACATAACTTTATGCAAAATAACGTTCACACTGACAAGCAGCTTCAAAAGCAGCTGGCAGTGGTTGCCATGTTACCAAAAGTAAGCTTTATGCCTGTCTTCACTTATTTCTGCTTTGGGGTTGGTGTTTTGTGCCATTTGTGCCTCAAGGAGGAGCGAGGCAGTCCAGGCTGGGCTGGGCTATTTGGTCCTCTGGGAAAAGAAGAAAGGAACAGATCACTGCCCAGGGGAACCATGCTCATTCGGAGACAAAGGTGACAGGTGTTTGCTGTGTAAAAAGTCTAGTGGCTATGGAAAAACTCAGCTGTGGTGGATTCCTAATACATAAAAGCTGTTAGGGAGGGAAGAGAGAAAAGACAGAGCAACTGAGAAGAGAAGACACAAACAGGGTGACTGGTCATCCTCATTTACCTGGGACAGATGCATTCGAGATGCTCACTCTAAGCACGTGTTAAGATAAATTTTTTGCACTGTGTTAATTAGTATGTGTTCACGAGTTGTGGGGAATGCTGGGAGGTGAATTCTCCTTTTGTGATCCTCTTTCTCCCTTAATGCTTGGTTGAGCTTTGGGTGTGTTAGATTCAAAGTTAGGAGCCAGGTAGAGCTCAGGGTCTTCTGGGAACCAATCATATATTCCCCAGTAACCACAGACACTCACCAATGAGAAATAGAAACTCAAACAGTGAGAATGTAAATCAGGTCACTGAAAACCATTTATTTGGTTTCCTTGGCATGAATATCTTGGCCACTTTTCCTGATTAAAGTGGACTTATCTACAACATACATGCATGCTGCTCTCCTGAGCAGATAGTGTTATCCAGCAGGATTTCAAATTAAAGAGAAATTTATGTTTCAAGGATGTAGCATCAGATCTTTATGGGATTAAGTTTCCAGAGGCAGAAGGTCCCTAGAGGCTTGTTGCCAAGAGCAGAAACCTGATTCAGAAGTCAGAAGCCTCATGATGAGCCATGTTTTTTATTTGTAGACTAGAGGAATGTAATGGGAAGTGAAGAGGCCTTTGTGGGGGCAGCTTTAAGGCTGCCAAACAGGGGCCGAGTTGGAGGATAATTGGAAAGCAATAAATGTCTTTAGGAGTCCAGCCGAAAAAAACAACATATCTAAGTGAACCATGAACACGGAAGGTACTGTTGGCATATGTTAGGGATTTCCCTGCCTCCCTAGTTCTCATCATCTTTTTCTCCCAGAATCCTCCTTCATCATCTTCTTCTTGCTTCAGAAATTTGGATAATCAGGTGCAAAAGTGTATGTTCTATCAGGGTCGATTCCTTATAAATATCTGCAGTTGAGTTGAAAGGTTCCCTGTTGTCCAAAGGGTGTTGTAACTTTTTGACCAGGTAACTGCTTTGCTAAAGGGGAGTCTCTGAAAAAAGAACAAAAGAATCTTACTTTTTCTGAGTAAACTAAGACATCATGGAGAAAAGTAAAAAAAGAAAAGAAAACTTTATATGCATACTATATATATACATATACATATATATATATATGTATATGTATATATATATATACACACATATATATATGCATTTTTATAATTATATGTATAGGAGTGACAGTATTCATTCAGAGCAGAGGCATACATTTGAGTGACATCCTAAATCAC
This sequence comes from Prionailurus viverrinus, assembly GCF_022837055.1. Lineage (NCBI taxonomy): Eukaryota > Metazoa > Chordata > Mammalia > Carnivora > Felidae > Prionailurus > Prionailurus viverrinus. The sequence continues at coordinate 102,736,635 of NC_062567.1, forward strand.
AGTTAGATATGACAATAACTAGGATTAATTAAGCATCACCAGTCAGAAAACACAGGAACTAAGAAATTTTTTTAAAAATAAGATCATGCGTATCTTCTAGTTAATAAATTTCAGTGTAATGCGTTATTTATTCCAATAGGCATCCAAGCATTTTCTTTGTTAAAATTCAAAGGAGTCAGCATTTAGAAATAATGTTTCCACAATGCAATGGCTCTTGACTGTGTGTAAATGATATGTGGTTGCTCCAAAAGACTCTCATACCAGGTGCAAATGACAGACACAACAGTCATGATGACAGAGAGTTCTTGTAAATAGCAACAGGAGGGTTAATTTATTAAGGGTTTCAGCATCCACAGCTGTTTCTCTTCAACTGAGTGTCTGAGCTACTTTGTTAACAGACCTTATAATACCCTCTCTGATTATGTTACTTTGTTTCTTTGCTTCATTTTTGAATATCAGGTTGATAAAGCCCTGAAAAAGGACTTTGAAAGATTCTGATCAAACCCAGAAAGATTTTAAATTCAACAGCACTTGCTAGGTGCTGTGCTTTTCACTTTTGGTTGCTTTCATCTGAATGACTATGCCCGATGAACATAAAAGTCTCGCAAGTGTTATTTTTTACTGTGGAGGGAATGAAATTATATTTGAGACTTGCAAAGAATATGCACAGTCTGTTCAGGGATTTGAATCAAGTCACTTTCATCAGACCAATTGTATTTATGACAGAGATTATTCGAGATTGTTCATGTTTCAATATTTGATATGATGCATGCTGATGCCTTCTCTAGGAGGGCTTTTGTATGGCCATAGAAACCTTGATCAACACTAACAATGGCTGACTCTGGGTGGTAGGGTTTGCTGATTCACCATAGGAGCTGGTGGAGGCTCTTCACAAACACATTTCAATCAATGAAAATACTAAAAAAGCTTCTTAAATTTAGGCTATTCTAGGATTAATTTCAGTAATCTGATTTCCAATGAAAGTTAAAATTTGAACATTAAGAAAATATCTGTTCAGTGGTGCCTGTGGGATGGCTAATTTGTTGAGACATGTGGGGAATATCTATTTTTGATTATATAATTTTAATTGCTGGAATCATGCCCATCAAAACTAGGCTTAAGTGGATACTAAGCATCATATCAAAGTATACATTTAAAATTTTTAAGGGTTATAAGGAAATGTTGGACTTCAGCCTTAACCTAAGCTCAAAAAGAGGTAATTTCTGATAATTTGGCTTTAAGAAAGCATTTGACACACTATAGACATTTCCTAATACTTATGTCCTTTAAGGCTTCTGTAAATGTCTTCGTGAACAGCATGGTCCAAATCCACAGTAAGATGTTTTACTGGCTTCACAGACTCAACCTTTCAAAAGCAGGACTCATCATCTTCCTCTGAGTTCCCTAGCCTGGTAAAAGCTGTCCCAAGTCACAAACCTGGATGTTATCTCCAATCCCACTCTCCAGTTCCTCCCCCACTGACAACCCCCCATCAGGTGCTGTCAATTCTAACTCGTAAATATCTTTTCAGTCCACCCACTTCTTTAAACACCAATGCCCCTACACTAGGTCACCATCATGGGCCCTTGGATGATGGCCACAACCACTTAATGGATTTATTTGCTCCCTGCATTTATTTTACCTCTTCTCTTTTCCATACAGAAACCAAAGAAACTTTTATAAAACTCAATATGCCATTCTTCTGGTTAAATCCCTTCAATGAGTTCCCATTTTTCTAAACTCATAAAACAAAAGAGCTTCAGCACACCCTTCTACCTTGCCTCTTCTCACAGGCACTATGAATGTGAATTTTGGCCTGCAGATCTATACAGAAATAATCTCTTCCTTTAGCACAATTTCCACTTGTCTTTCAGTGGAAGGTATCAACTGGATTATTTTTCTAGGAATACATTTGCAACTCTTCCTCCAGTCCCAATTGTAGAGCATGTGTCCTTCCGTTATTGTATTTATAGCTCTCTGTGCTATTGTTCCCAAGACACTCTCTGTAGTAATTACCTGTTTATCTGTCTTTGGATACAATCTCTCTCTGAGAAACACTATCTCCTTCCCTTCATAGCTCCAGGACCTAGACATATCCTGTTCATGCTTTAATCAATATTTGTGGAAAGAATTAATGGCATGAAAATTGAGTTGAAGCCATTTATAGTGTCTAATCATCTAAATAATTTTTTAAGGTCACTGTTAATGCATGACAGAGGAGAGTAACATAGATTCTTCGTACAAGGGACTTAGGAATGAATGATGTCTACCTCTAAAGGTATATATGCTAGGGGCACTTGTACCCCAATGTTTATAGCAGCACTCTCAACAATAGCCAAATTGTGGAAAAAGCCTAAATGTCCATCAACTGATGAATGGATAAAGAAATTGTGGTTTATATACACAATGGAGTACTACGTGACAATGAGAAAGAATGAAATATGGCCCTTTGTAGCAATGTGGATGGAACTGGAGAGTGTGATGCTAAGTGAAATAAACCATACAGAGAAAGACAGATACCATATGTTTTCACTCTTATGTGGATCCTGAGAAACTTAACAGAAACCCATGGGGGAAGGGAAGGAAAAAGAAAAAAAGAAAAAAAGAGGTTAGAGTGGGAGAGAGAGCCAAAGCATAAGAGACTCTTAAAAACTGAGAACAAACTGAGGGTTGATGGGGGGTGGGAGGGAGGGGAGGATAGGTGATGGGCATTGAAGATGGCATCTTTTGGGATGAACACTGGGTGTTGTATGGAAACTAATTTGACTATAAATTTCATATAATAAATAAAAATAAAGGTATATATGCTAAAGTGAAATCTAATTGCTAGGTATTCCAAAATTTTGTACATGATGACAGAGGCATCTATGAAAATGGAATTAAATATATCTAACTAACAGCATGAAACCAAGAAGGAGGTCCAGAAGAACAATATACAGTTATTAGAACATAATACAATCAGAGCAACCTGAGCTCATGTCTGGGGCTCTGTAACTTACTAGGCATATGACCTTAAGCAAATTATTTAATCTCTCTATTAACAAGGATATTACAGTCCCTGCCTTGTGGATTATGGGTAGCATTAACATCCATAGTATGTATATAGTATTCCCAATGCCTGTCACATGCTTCCCAATACATGGTATTTATATTGTAGCTCTCTGATTTTTACCTCTAGAACTAACACATAATGGTACCCATTAAATCTTTGGATAAATATTAAGTAAAGATGACAGAGACAAAGTGTCAATTTGCAAAGAACCCTAAAATTGGTATAACATGACAAGATGGGGAGGAAATGAATTAACAATGTCCTTTTCAGATAAGGATGATCCTCTAGTCTGGCCATTGTGTTTTGACAAATGAGAGGGAAGCATTTTATCAGATATCCACAGAAAAAATTTCCAAAGAAAACTACAAGCATTCTTGCCATTTATACTGATGAGAATATTTAACATTCTTATTTTAAATGTTCTCCATTAATTTTCCAACAACCTTTATAATTCAAAATGTTTGATACCGTAGGAACTTTCCAATCCATGTACTGCCCTAATAATTCAGGAGTTGAAGAGTGAGAATAAACCTATTGGAAAGGCTAACCATATAATACAGAAACCTGTTATGAAAGAAATATATTCCTTCCTTAAAATGCATTAATTTCCCCACATCAGGCTCTGTGCTGACAGCTCAGAGCCTGGAGCCTGTTTCCGATTCTGTGTCTCCCTCTCTCTCTGCCCCTCCCCCATTCATGCTCTGTCTCTCTCTGTCCCAAAAATAAATAAACGTTGAAAAAAAAAATTTAAAAAAAATGCATTAATTAAACACTTTTTGTCCTTCCATTTGGTGCCAGGCATTAAGAACACAAAATGCATCAGCATTAAGAACACAAAAATGAATACTGAACATTCTTGTTTGCAGGAGCTAATAGGTGACAGAGATGGACAGAAAAACTGAGAATACAGTGTGATAAACCAAGTGATAGAGTAATACACAGCTGGAGTCGTGAGAGCTGTAAGAAAGGAGACTTCTCTTAGGGAATTTCTACTGAGGGAGTCGTAATGCTGTCCAGGGTTGGGGGGAGGCATGAGAGAGGCATTCTGGGCACAGGGGAGGTGAAAATAGTATGCATGTGTTTGTGCTACAAGTTGTATGATGATGGAGTGGCAAGAGATGAGACTGGAAAGAAGGTGAACCAAATCCTGGAACCCCTTAAATGGCGTGCCAGGACTCTTGGACTTTATCCTGAAAACAATAGGGAACAGTGAAATGTTTTATGCAAGGGAGGCTGCCAAGGACATCCACTCATTTTAGATAGGGCATGTATTTTCTACACAAATGTAGAAGAGATTGGAAGCTTCCTTCTCTCTGCTCCAATGGAAATTTATACATACCTGTTATTTTATTGAAATGTTTTGTGAATCTATTTGCTTGTCTTACTTTCCTCAGACCAGTGGTTCTCGTACCTGTGTGTAGAACAGGATCACTCGGAGTTGTTAAAACACAAGTTGTTGGCTGATATTGGGGGTCTGGTTTTGCACTTCTAACAACTTCTGGGCTGAAGCCAGCAGGTTGAAGCCAAAGCCTATGTTTGGCTGTACTGTGAACACCACTGTTTCAGAGTAAGATTTGGGCTTACTTATTATTTGCCTTTGTTTCCCAAGCATCTAGTCCAATGTCTATTACTGAAGAGGTACTCGTTAACTATTTTCAAATAGAAGAATGAAAGAATGGAAACATTCCAAGGACAGGGGAAATAAATATATTAAGCAGAATGATTTTGTTTCTCCTCTTCATCAGAAATTACTCAAAATTATAAAGGTGCATGCATTAGTATAAATTGTAGAAGAAAAAACAGGGACAATAATAATGGTAGAAATGAGAGCTAAGTTAGGAATCTTAAGACTTCCATTTGCTTTCCAGTGCTTACATGAGTGGAGTGGCCTTGAGCAAACCATTTTACTTTCCACAGTACTATATCTGTGCCTTAGTTGGATGATTAAGTGGCCATTAGCAATACTTCATTGAATAGGCCCTTTGGAAAAAAAAATCTCAGAAAGAATTTATTCATATAAAGCCTATTGAATTTAACTTTAATATAATGAATACTACAAATTGAATAAAAGTTCCAAATGTACTACGGCAAGTGTTCTCTTATATGATGTCTATAAATTCCTTTCTACTTGATAAATCGTCTTACAAAGAAACTCTGCATTCATTGTAGCACTATGCTGTGCTTTATATATAAATGCTTCAGTTACAGACTAATACTTCACATGGATGGGTTTGTTTTGATTCATAGGGTGAAGGACCCATGCTTGGAGTTTTTTTTCTCCAGGGCGGGTCATGTTTTTGTCAAGAAATCTTCACTTTCTCACCGTATACAGAGTGACTAAATTTTCAGGATGGCAGAAATGCTTCTTTGCTATTACATAATTGGAATTTTTGACTTGATTAAGGATGAAATCTGCTTGTTCCATAGTATATCCCGACTAACTAGAATCAGTAAACAGAAATTCAGTGCAAACTCTCAGCTAAAATACCTGTAGTAAAAATTCAAATTTCCTATCGGTCATTGGTGTGAATTTTCCCACCATGTGAGAGAGCTCAGAAACTATCACATTCCTGAAATTTAATCTGGCTCAGGATCTAGCCACCTGGATAATGGAAAGTCCAACTCAGTCTGTTTCCATAAGACAGTGTCTTCTTCTCTTGGAATCATTAAAGAACATGAGGGCTTGTAAAATCCAGAAGAGGGAAGAGTTTTCATATTTTAGTCCACAATGATCACCACTGAGATTCTTTTCCAACCCACTGAAAAGCAGTTGAAAGCCATCTCCTCCCTTGATGGCATTCTTTCCTTGGGTACCATTAACCTCATCCACTGACCCCAAGCATCTATGGAGCTGTCCACAACCTGTCCCCACCCTGGGGTCCCAGCACCTCCTGTACTTCCCCACAAAACTGACCCAGGCCCCTGCCACATCTGTCAAGTCTTGGGAAATGCAGTCTACCTCTGAAGATTATATTATTCCCTTCTCTGCCACCTGAACGACCAACCTCTATCCTGCTCTCTTTCTAATAACTCCCAGTTGATTATTTGATGGGCCTAACCCTGGAACAGAGGCAACCTCGTCAGCTGGTTCACAATTTGTCTTTCTTAATCAAGACTCAGTTTCTCATCTATAATGAGCCAACTTCAACCTGGATCAGTCCTATGATCTCCTAAGATCTCTTCTTGCCCTAATCTCTGTTTATTCTATTGTCCCTTTTGTCTTTGCTTTAGGCAATCCAAAAACATAAAACTGATCAATTTGGAACAGGAGTCGGCATACTATGACCAGGTGCACAGGCCAAACCTGGCCTACCTCTTCTTTTTAATTAGAAAAAAAAAATTTTTTTACCATCCTTAAGCTAGGAATGGTTTTTACACTTTTTCAATGGTTGAAAAAAATTAGGAATAACATTTTTTGAGATGTAAGAATTATATGAAATTCAAATTTCAGTGTTCGTAAATAGAGTTTGATTGGAATACAGCCATGCCCATTCATTTATGTATTGTCTATGGCTGTTTTCACACTACAGAGGCAGAGTAATTAGTAGAGACCATATGGCCTTCAAAACCTCATATATTTACCAACTGGCCCTCTACTGAAAAAGTTTCCCAACTTGTCTTAGGGCACTGTTTGAAACTTCAGTGAACCACTCAGTAAATGAAGTCTGAATTCATGATCTTTCCTATGACAGTACCCCCACCCCCTCCTTCCCTCTGTCTCTCACAGTGTCAACATCCAGTTCTACAGGCTAATACTCCTTACCATTCCCCAAAACTATCCTATTTTTTCCACTGCTGTAATTTTTTCTTTTTCCTCCATTTGCCTGACCAATTTCCATTTATCCTCAAGACTCAGCATAAATGTCACATTTCACCACGTTAGAAACTTCCTACTCTCTGATTTCACCCCTTGGTTCATTGTATTGAAATAATTGTTTGCGTACAGGTGGCAAACATTTACTCGGTTACCTAAAGTCCATTCCTTCTTCTTATGACTTTAAGATAAGAGTTTTGGTTTGTCTAGTCTTCACTGCCTTGCCTCCTGTACTAATTCCACCACCTGTAAGCTCTAGAACCAGAGCACCTACTTTAGCCTAAGCCAATGGGTGCCTCTCATCCCCTTAGCCACAGTGATTGCTTCATGGATAAATATGCTCAAGCAAGGCAATCAGAGTCAATAATATTCAATTCTAGGACTTTTGTCCTTCTATGAGGTTATTTGATTTCTCTCAACCTCTCGCCTGTAGGACAAATTAAAGGTAAACATAAGCCCAAAATTGCTGAGGGCTGAGTGTAGGAGGACATGTAGTGACGTTATTTGGGCCCCAGTCAAGCCATGCCTGAAACCACATAGCCACTGGAACATCTCAATGACCTCAGTTAAGGTCTCAGTGTCACCTCTTTTTGCTTTAACCAGTTTGGATCAGGTATTCCATCACTTGAACTCAAGGAGTCCTAACTGACATACTATCTGCTTTTCCCTGTAAGACTTGTCTTTGTAACCCTGGCTTTGTGTCTCTTCCTGGCATATAGGATACACTCAATAGATGCTCTTGAAATTAATTAATTTTAATTTTCTTATGTTATTTACTGGCTTAGCAGTCAGATATAAAGGTCCCATCACCTCAAGTTACTTTCCCTCATTGCTTTCACTTCACCATGTATTTGCTTTCAATGGTTTCGTGTGGTCTTAGTGAGCTGACCAGCTCCTAAATGCTCCCTTTGCTTGAATTTGATCTGTGGCAAATTTAATCTTATTGACATAGGCTCTAGATGCTTTCTCCTTCAAACATTATTCTTTCATTTCTGGTTTCAATCTATATTCATATCAAAGCTATAAGATACCTGAACTATAAGAAGTGAGAGTGTGAACTTTGGAGTTGGGTAATCCAAGGCTGGAATCCTGAACTACACATCATATCCACAAGACCTTAGAGACCTAGATTCCTCTTGGTAAAGTGAAGAAAACTGTATCTCAGGATGTAACAATGAAGAGAAGATTATGCTACAGACCTTAGCATAATCTCGGGTGTATAGAAAGAACTCCAGTCATAGCTTTATTTGTTTTTAATAAGAAGAGAAAACCTTTCTTCTTTATGTTTTAGATGTAAAAAACTTATGGCATTCATTTAAATTTTTGTAAGGAATTGGGTTTATTGTTTATTTTGAGAGGTGGATTTTTTAATTATTAAGAATGATTTGAAAAGAAAAGTCTGATCCATTTCAGCTTCATAGTATCTATTCACTCTAGGTCATTTTGACATTGAGGCTGATTAATGTGCTTATGCATGTAAATTAATATTTCAGGTTCTTGTTTGAAATTTTAGGCTCTCAGATTCAGAATAAGTTTATAAAAATATAAGTAATGTCGTAAATCTAACTCTCAATTATAGAGATCTATGCATTGGTGCCTTATGAAAATACCTAGAAAAATCCATTGTGCTGTATACATTTAATCACATTTATTCCTCTCTTTCTCTCCTGTCATCCCCTTCTTCCCTCTTCCTTCCTTTCTACAAAAGGTACAGTAAATATTAGTTAAATTGTTTAGAAATGTAATACACTTGAAGTAATATTACTAAAACTTATACACTCTGCAGGACAGATTCCAGCAAAAATTGACTCTTGAAAATACTTACCTGGTAGTTAGATTACCACTACTGATCTTGCCTACTCCTATATTTATAGAAGACCAAATCATTGATTCGACCCCACCTTTTCCTACTGTCACCATGGCAGAGATGGAGTTGTGGATTTTCTTCTTATGCACACATCCAGCTATATGCAAATGATTAATATACAAATAATTCCAAAGCAAATATAAGATTTCCAGGGAAACTCCATTTTAAAAGAGACCTCTTAAACATTTGTCTTTGAGAGTAATAAATCTTTAAACTTACCAAAGCTCTTCACCAGCATGCATTAAAGGCATTTTTGTTTTGTTTTCATATATTACCCTTGCAATGTCTAAGACTTGAAATAAAAACTGGATTCCTACCAAGGATTGTAGGAAAGGGGATTGTGTGGGGCACATACAGGTAACAAGACAAAGAAGTGTTTGGAGTAAGGATGGCAGGGACTGGATAAGGGGAAACAATATATTGTTTACCAGAAAGGGATCTCTACCCCATCTCTGAGTTGTTGTTGTTGTTGTTGTTGTTTCTGAGCCAGAAACAGGAAAAAAGAGAAATAGAAAAAAGAGTATATATGGTTTAAGATTCAAGTGATTCATAGCCACCCTCAAGTACAGAAATGCCAAAGCTGTCCAAAGTCAAAGTTAAATGCTATGTTCCATAAGATTAGCTGTGAAGATGATTTAGAAAATTGGGCAAATTACAGAGTTTGTACCCCTCATTTATTCACAGTAAGATTTATATTTCATTCTAAAACCAAATTATATTCCTTCTCACATCAGCTCATTGATGTCTAGACTCTCAAATAAGGGCTGACTTCAAAACCCCAAAGTTTAGCTTTTGATTCTAGAAGAGCTAAACTATCACAGAATGCCTTGAGTATCACACATTCCTAAAATTCCCTGTGATTTGTTTGATTTTGCTTTAGCTCAGTGACTGAATGTTGTTTTCCTACCTGAGATATAAATGAAGTAGACATGTTTTTTTTTGTTTGTTTTTGGGTTTTTTGGGGGTTTTTTTTGGTGGGAGTAACTATAAATGTTATTTTTTTACATTCAATTGCTTTGATCCCCAGATAATTGTACTAAATGTGTCCAGGCTAGAGAGAATTAGCAAAGATTAAAGGATATAGGGATGATTAAATAGGAAAAATAGACTCTTGAAAGCCTAGAATATTTCCGTTTTATCTATTTTTATTTTGGATAAGATTGTAGAAATAGGACCCAGAATCACTCAAATGTTAGAGCCAAGATAAAGTTCATGAGATCTGACCTTAAGTCCTTTGGCCTATTAAAAAATCAACCTAAATTCAATTTCATAACAGGTTAGACTGAGCTTGTAAAAAAAAAAAAAAATCCCTGGGAAGCCAAAGGTGAACGGGCTTGAGGAAAGCAAAGGCTCTCCAAGACCTCACCTCACTTCCCTCAAGGTTTCTTATTGTCAGACAAACTTGGGTTTCATTCTTCTGAAACTTTCCCCAATGCCCTTTCTTCCAAGCAGACCTTTGTGTCTGCTTACCAGAGAGGAGGTTTGTGTTAGAGCACAAAAAGCAAAAGTTACTTACAGATAACCTGCTTTCTGGGCTTTAATGCTCTGAAGGGAAACATTGGAGGAAAGGAGAAGTGGAGAGTGTGTTTTGTATTGAGTGGGGAGAAGGAAGAGAGTAAAGATGGGCAGAGACAGCTAGAGGGAGAGTGGCAGTGGTGTCTGGAAGAAGTGAGTCCCCTATGGGGAAGGGTTTAGGAGCCAACTTAGAGAAGCTGGAGCTTTAGTTCAGGCCAGTCAGCATCAGCAAACCCACCAGTGGTCACACTTAGCTTTGGAGCCACAGAGCTGCCTGCCATCAAAGGTCCAAGTGGGCCTGGATGGTGATTTGTAGCTCATTGATTCTAGTGCCTAGAATAGTGCATGTCCATTAGTAAGTTCTCAGTGTTTGGTGAATGAATGAATGAATGAATGAATGAATGACATTCAGTGAAGAACATTATGAACTGAAGTGGACCTTTTCATTTTGGAAGCACTATATAAGTTTCTTGAATTTTTGTGGGACTCTAGGAATGACAAGACCTACTCTCCCTCAAAAAAAAATTAATAGTGACATACTGCATTTCCTATCATTCTGGCAAGACAGAGGTTGAGTAAGATTTAATTTCATTTTTTTCACAGCTACAGGTTGGAAGTGGGACGCCTACCCATGCAAAACTAGATCTGTGGGAGACTAAATTGACCTGGTGTCCAGGAGAAGGTGATAGATGCAAGGGCTCTCTGCAGGAAGAGTCACCAGAGCCCCTTGATCTCCCTGGGAGGGCTGTTCCAGAGTTTTTATTTATATGATGCTTAGGAGTCTTAGGGTTGACCATCTAGTTAGAGAAAGATGTGAGATGGATCTTGAAGCTGCATTTACATAGTATTTCTCAGAAGATTAGGAAGCATCTATCATGCATATAAAAAATATAGAAATGAGGTTGATGGAAATGGGGAAGGGAAGCCAAGCTCTCTCACACCACACTTGGTGCCATCAGTGCCTACATCAAGGAAAGGTACACATACATTCTCAAACACATAGTCACATTCATACACCCACCCATCTATGCATATACAGTAGAGTATAAATACCTTTATCCTGACTAATTTTTATTTTGCTGTGTTGATAAAACCCTGTTGGTTTGGACTTATTAAGCTTAGGGCAGTGTAAATTGATTTAAGCCTACCTCAAAGATATTTTACCAGGCCTCAGTTGTGGTGGGATGGTGATAAAAATAGAGTCCCTAAAATATACATAAATAACCATTTCTCAAATATTTGGAATGTTTATTCTATTAAATTTATGGAAAAATATCTCTCTGCCATTTACACACATTTGTATTGTTAGGTAGCTCAAGTCATTGTCTTAATGACCACAAATTCTCAACCTCGAATATATAAATGAGTTTTCACTGATTGACTATGTTAAAATTAGTGCACACAATAGTAAACGAAGGACTGAGAATCAGTGGGGCCTTGAGTCAAATATAGTTATCTTCAATTTCTATCATGATGTCAAATTTCTCAAATATTTATTAGAAACATTTTTTTCTGCATATTTCATTCATGTCGCGAAACTCACACATTAACACACAATGGATGCTGACTAATTCTAGAAACCCAGAACCACTGCAAGTATTTTTGTTGGGCTCTTTGGTAGTCTTATTAAAAATTACAATTTCAAAATAAAATAGGGTAGCATCAGAGAGAAAAAGCCAAGTTTACTGTTCCACAATCTCATAACCTCTTCTGATCTGTGGCTCTCTTTCCTATTAGGTAATAATCATCAGAGGACAATTCAGTGACGTACAAGTGTACAAGCAATAAAAAGATAGATACATTTTGTACACTTGGGCTCAAAGGCTGAAGGAAACCCAAAGCTATAATATAAAACATCTTTATAAATATCAGTAACAAAAGTTCAAAAGGAACATGCAATGATGTACACTTAAAATATTAGCCAAATTTAGACATTATCTAGTAGATTATATATATTTTTCTTTTATATGATGTTTATTTTCATAAAAGGAAATCTGGAAATATATAAAAACAGGAAGAAGATAGAAAAGGAGGATGTTTATAGCCCTGTCAATCTAAACACAGCCAAAGCTAACATTTAGATTAATTTCTTTGCCTTTATATTTAGTATTTTTAATATATATTGTAATTTATGTTACATCTTGTTTTTTAAATTTTCTATTATAATATAAGCATTTTTCACATTATCTATGCTTTTCGTCCTTTTTAAATGGTTGAATAATACTCTTTTTAGTTGATAGGTCGTAGACTGTTCAGCTAAACTATTCAAGTCTTCAACACCCCATAAGCTTTAAAAAGATAAGTTAGATATATTTCATGCTAAGATTGTATTCTCTCTCTCTCTCTCATTACTGGTATTAAGAATAGGATTTTGTACTCTTGTCTGCATTTCTTTTTTTTTTTTTAAGTTTATTTATTTATTTTGAGAGAGACAGAGACAGTACAAGTGGGGGAGGGGCAGAGAAAGAGGGAAAGAAAGAGAATCCCAAGCAGGCTCCGCACTGCCAGCGCACAGCCTGATGGCGGGGCTCAAACCCATGAAGCCATGAGATCATGACCTGAGCCCAAACCAAGAGTTGGACACTTAACCAACTGAGCCACCCAGGTGCCCTGATTGTCTGCATTTCTATTTTTTTATTTGTAAAATGTGAAGGGAAGGATGTGCCTCCTGAGACAGGACCTTAACAAACCTCAGCACAAAGCATGAGTTCACTTAAGATTGTAGAGTAAGTAATTGAATGAATTAATGATAACAGGAAATTTCTAGTGGGTTTAATTGTTTGAATTAGGACATTAGGGGAAGAACAGCATCTCCATACACACTGATTATTTCCATCTTGACTCCATCCCATCTCTAACTCCATCCTGTCACTTGTCTCCATCACTCCATCATCTTTGTACTCATTTCTGCCGTATAGCTTCGCTTGTGTTTTAGGTGTATCCAAGAGGAACGCTGCAGAGCTGCACATGCTCAGAAATGAAGTGAAATGAATGTTGTCCATCCCTTTAGAGGAACCAGGTCATGTTTTTTTCTCTTCCTCCTCCCTGAAATCTAAATTCCATGACTTTCTTAAAATAAATAAATGATATATAAAGAAAAAAAAGTTTAAGGGGCGCCTGGATGGCTCAGTCGGTTAAGCGTCTGACTTCAGCTTGGGTCATGATCTCACAGCTGGTGAGTTTGAGCCCTGCGTCGGGCTCTGTGCTGACAGCTCGGAGCCTGGAGCCTGCTTCGGATTCTGTGTCTCCCTCTCTCTCTTCCCCTCTCCCGCTCACGCGCTCTCTCTGTCTCTGTCTCTCAAAAATAAATACATGTTAAAAAAAAAAAAGTTAAAATAAATTCTATGACTTTCTGGCTGCAGGGAATGTGCACAGCTCTCCATAGGTTGTTCTATGCTCCAAAAACTAAAATATCAAAGGTTCCCCTGATCCAGGTTACATTTCTTTCAGCTAGAGACATGGGACAGATGATCAGAGCAACTATTCTAAGTTCATAACAAATATTTCATCACAGTTGTAGCTTTCCCCCTTTTTACATTGGTAAGTTATAGCTCAGAGTCCCCAGCTTCCTATTATGAGTCAGGTATATCATAATAAGCTCCAGTATGTAAAATGTGCCATTATCTCTACTACTGCTTTATTACTTCTGGAAAATTCATGTGTAGGAATTTGGGCAATCCTTTAAGATGAATTTCCTTATTAGACTGTGGTTATAAAATGCAATCAGTTAGCAGAGTCTGCTGTCATCTAACCATTAAAATGTGATGCCTAAGGCTTTTAGCTTTGCTCATTATCATCTTTTGATTCCTTTGTAAATACAGTTTGCCATTTGAACTGCTTTGCTAATTATTGGGAACCATATACCAATACCCAAACTGGTGAAACATATCATACTTCGCTGAAATGGAAATAAGAGTACATTTGACCTTTCAGAATCAGGATAAAATTGGTGAGAAAGATGACTCAGTGGGCCAGTACCACTACATAGACTGTACAGACTGACAGATGCTATGCCTGTGCCTTCATATCGACCAAGTTCTAGAATCATAGGATGTTGTAATAATATACATTCAGAATCTCCAATACTGATCTACTAAGTCAGGATTTTTTTCGGGAACACAAAGGTTGAAGAATCATTGGTAAAGGATTATAAGTTTACAGGCTCTAAGACTTAAAAACAAAAACCAGCCTACAGGTTTCTGGTTTTCTGACACAGCTTTTTTATTAACGGTGTTTGAGGATCACAAACTGTCTTTTAGACTCATTTTATCCTCGACCCCTTGATGATTTTACCAACCTAGAAGGCAAGTAATTATGCAATTCAACTGATATAAGTATTAATGAAATTTACGCACAAACATACCAATATTTTTTTTAAAAATCTTCGAATAACCAAGAGAAGGAAAATACAATGCATTTCCTCCTACAACATATTTTCGTGCTGTATGTCCTCAACTGGGACCTCACAGCAGCTGAGAAATGTCTTCAGTCATCTAACGGATTACCTACCACGTCTCCACAGCTGTTTCTGCAGACCGTCCTGCATCTCTCCGAGCATCTGTTTCTCTCTCCTATGTGGCCGTGAAGATGGAAGATGTACATAGGAGTGTTCCCAACCTCTTCCCCACCTCAACGTTTCCCTGCATCATTGTACTGTCTCTGCACCTCACATGCAGGAAAAAGAAGTTCTTGAGGATAGTCCTGCCAAAATCCTAAAACTTCAAGATCTTTGTGATTTTAAAGAGATACTGACATATAGATTCATGGAGGAAGAATGATTTCTGCTACCCATGGGCAGATGGAGGCAAGACACAGATGCTAGAGACGACTGGGAATGAATAACTGTTGGGTGTGAGGGCTGAGATATCAAAGGAGGACAGCTGGAGGGACAGGTGTGGATGACAGGATACCTAAAAACAAGGATCAATCTCAAAACCGAGGCTAGGCTTTGGGACACCAAGAGAGGCATCAAACCTGAGGCCATGGAACGAGAACAGAGCTGCAGTAGCTGGATTTGCAGCCAAGTGAGAAGACATTAAAAATCAAGGATGGAAATGGATTTAGTCAGAGCAGCCACAGGGATCAAAGATCCCAAGTATAAATTGTGCTGAAAGCTTTTTTTGTCATTGGTGACCCAGAGGTTGTTGCTTCACCCTTTTTGATTTTTAAAAGTTCCTGTCCTTATTCCTAGTGTGACTGAGAAGTTGTTTAAGTCTTACAATTTTTTTTTTATCTAAACCTTGATCTCATCCTCTTCTGTCGCTTCCAGGATTCTATATCATGTGTGCTGTAAAATGTGAGGAGGATCCTTATATAGGGGATATCTTCTTTTTATCGTTTTGACATTGCATCCTAATTTTTCCTTGCATAATCCCCAACCCCTGATAGGTGTGGTCTGAACAAAATTGACTTCAGCTTCTGGTTTCTAGGATGAGCCCATAACTCAAGTCTGGCTGATCAAAGTACCATACGTATCCCAGTGATTGGTTCAAGGATGGTATATGACCCAAGTTGTGCGAATCAGAAGATAAGCTTCTGCCTCAGGACGTTTTGTTTGTTTGTTTGTTTGTTTGTTTGTTTGTTTGTTTTTGAGAGAGAGAGAGAGAGAGAGAGTATGCGCAGGGGAGAGGCAGAGAGAGAACCCCAAGCAGGCTCTGCACTGTCAGCACAGAGCCCGACACAGGGCTCAAATCCACCAATCGTGAGTTCATGACCCGAGCCAAAATCAAGAGTTGGACGCTTAACTGACTGAGCCACCCGGGCACCCCTGCTTAAGCAACTTTTAAATCAGTTAATTAAATTTAAAATAGAAAGTGATCCGACTAATAGAAATTAAAATGTGGTACAATTCTAGTGAACAATATGTGTCTTCGCAAGCTGCATGCAGTCACAGCCACTCCAGACAGTATTGCGTTTCTGTGATTTTTCAGGGTTATGGAATGTTCAACCTTCTGTCATTCAGCCTGCTCTCTTTTGGATTAGAATGTTTCTTCTTTCCTCTGGTCATGCAACATCCGCATATGTGTTTTGATGCTATGCTATTCATGGGAGATTACCCAAACTGTATGCTTGTTCAGTGAACATTTTATTAATGCCCAATGTCTTCTTGTGGAATCATTCTTCCTTCATTTTTAGTCCAGTTGTTTTGAGTGGTACTGACTATACCCCAATTTCCAGGTATGTGGGACACATGACTCAGACCAAGTCACTTAGAGATTTCCCTGAGACTTTTACTAGAATTATCTGGAGAAAGGATCACTCTATTTTCTGGCATTGTTAATTATAAGTCTATGTAAGTCTAAAACTGCCGGTGACTATTTTTGGGTCACTCAGTGTCTATATGAGATTGAGGCCAACACAGAGAAAAGTAGAACTTAGAGATAGGTGGAGAAAGAGAGTAGTTTAATGAAGATATATTTGAACTTGAATTTATCAATGTCTAAAGTCACAATTGCTTAAACTTTTCAGTTATAGGAGCCAACAAATCCCCCTTTCTTTGCCTTATTCTGGTTTAGGTTGGATTTTTGACACATGGAACCAAAATCTTGACTGTACATTGATACCAAGATGTCAGTGCTTAGGGTTAATGTCAGCCGTCACAAAATTCCAAAAATTCATGAGAAAAAAGTGAATCTTCTGAATCCCATGCCTCAGCATTTGCTGAGTGACTGGCTGACTTCTCTGAAAATATCCTTGGTTGTCATGGCAATGGAAGGGCACAGATACTCAGAGAGATTCTGAAACACTTTCGTATATAATCTGAACTGGGTGGGAGACATATCTAACTCAGAGCTGAGTCCTGTAAACATCACGGCATTGAGAGAACCTCCGAAGAGTCTCTGAGATACACTGGTCTTGGTTTCTTTATGTTGCTCAAGGACTCGAAAGGGGCAGCCTTCTCATAAAAGGGGTGACAGACAAATGTGACCTTGTGTCTGTGCTAATACTCAGTGATGGGTGTCAAACATTAGTATTGCCTCAACCCTTTAGTTTGCCACACATAGTCTTCAGGGTTTTTTCCCTCCACTTTGTAACCATGACAAAGCATGATATGTAAGCAATAAGACCAGGCTATCAGGGTTTTTTCTTTCCCAAGATTTTGCTAGCTACAGGACTCTGATTTAAAAGACCAAAAGATAGATGCAATTTTATTCCATTTTCTAAAAATTTCCAAAAGTGATACCCTGAACTGTATATGAAGTATCATTTGTGAGAATGTTGAGATTCTATAGGGTTTAGATGTTGCTAAATGTCTTAGAGCAACCTGACAGCTCATCTCTTTCATAAAAGATCACATCTAAGATAGTTTACTTCTTTGATAGTCACCTATTCAAATGCTAGTACTTAGAATGAAAACTGTCATGATAAACTCTGAAATATCATACACTTGGGGGTACATGTTATGAGATTAAGATTTAGGGGTGTATTTTCATCATTTATCCTTTTTTAAATTTATCCTTTAAAAAAAAAGTTGACCTTTTATAAAACAGCAATTATATTAGTAGTTAAGGAACAAATTGTTGCCCTGGTTCTACCACTGGGTAAACCTGGATGAGGGACTTTATCTCTATAAGCCAGTGTTTTCAGATGTAAAATGCAGGATTTAGACAAGATGAAAATATGGGTCCTTTCCAAGTTTGAATCTACGCTTTTATGTAACATAAGCAAGGAATTAGCAGATGATTAATAAAAAAAAAAAAAAAAAACAACTTCCATATGCCACGGCGACAGGGATTCATTTCTAAAACTACAAGGCAATCAAGTTATTAAGGCAATTATTTTAACTAGAGAAAAGATGTGAGAGCAAGTCTAAATTTACTTGGCTGGATGTTATATAAGCTACTTCTGTGCAATGTTTTAATTCCTGGACTTGATAACAGTGCCAGAAGAACTGGTTTCTTGGCCACGTTTCATCAAATAAAGACTAAAAACTCCCCCCCTGCTGTAGGGGGCGCGGAGGTGCGCTGCCCTGACGCCCCTGCAAGGAAGGCCTTGCTGCCCTTCGCCTGGCTGCTGAAGGGAGTGAGATCAGCAGACAGCCTAAGCCCGCCCGCTCCTTCAAGGATAAGCTGCGTGGAGACACCTTGCCAGTTCCACACTCTGCTGGGAGCAGTCTGCCTTCCCTGACCAAGTGGGTACACAAAGGTTCCACGTAAGAGCCTCCACAGGCCTGACTTGCCCTAGCACCCCCATTCCCCGCTGGGTTGGCCAGCCTGCATCATAGACTGACTTCTCCCTCTGCCTGGTGCTGCTTCCCTGCACCTGTGTTGATCTCTCATAGATATGTTGCTCCCCAAACTCCATCTTAGCATCTGATTCCAGGCACCCCAATCTTGGACACCTGTAATTAGAAATAATAAGTTCATGTGTTTATCTTGCTTGGTCACATACAAGGCATGAGAGGATTAATGTCCGTTTCAATATTGTCTATTTTAATGTTAGTCGGATTTTTAATTTTTTAATTTTTTGAAGATTTTATTTTATTTTTTATAACTTTATTTTTTAAAGTTTACTTATTTATTTTTAGGGAGAGAGAGAGAGAGAGTGAGTGTGAGTGGGGAGGGCAGAAAGAGTGGGAGAGAGAATTCCAAGCAGGCTCTACACTGTAAGCACAGAGCTGGATGTGGGGCTCGATCTCACAAACTGTGAGATCATGACCTGAAGCAAAATCAAGAGTCAGACACTCAACTGACTGAGCCACCCAGGTGCCTCAAGATTTTGTTTTTAAGTAATCTCTAACCCAACATGGGGCTTGAACTACAACCCCAAGATCAAGAGTTGCATGTTCCACTGACCGAGCCAGCCAGGGGCTCCAACAACTAGATAGTGAGATCTTTTTAAGTAGGCTCTCCACCCCACCTGGAGCCTGATGCGGTGATTGAACTCATGACCCTGAGATCAACACCTGAGCTGAGATAAAGAGTTGGACACTTAACCCACTAAGCCACCCAGGCACCTCGATAGTGAGATTGTTTAAACTTTTGTTTTGGACTTGTCCACATTGCTTCAATTTTTCCAAAAGGATGAACGAGCATAATGTTTACCAAAAATTGAAATCATCATAAAGTAAGAATAATAAACAAATATAGTATTGATAATGTAATGGGACAAGGGAGATAAGGGATGAATATATTTTAAAAATTAGCAATAGATTTGAAATCAGAATTCAGCTGTATTTATTTTTTATTGTTAGACAACTGGAAACTTCAATATGGTTGTAAGCTCTTCCCAATATTTTTTTTATCTCATGTTAGTTTCCCTGTAGAAATGAATAAATAAAGGTGCTTTGAAAAATCGCATATACTAAAACAATTTACCAAGGTATAAGATAATCATACAGTGTTGCCATGGATTTTTAAATTTTAAATTTTGACAAAGTACATCTTCTTTCTTCTATTTATAAATCAAATTTTGCCCATGCTTTGAGAGGACTCAGGTTGATAAATGCATACATTCTACCCAGTGTGCTTGGGAGTGTCTGTTATTTTGAACAGGCAATCATTTTTGAGACTCTACTTATATCCACATAGAATGGAAATAAGTTGAACAGAAACAGATATCGGAATGATGTAATAGTTTTTCCCAGACAAATCTCAGATGTTTAAAGTTTTAATTAGGATCATAGGTGATAACTGATGGGTAGAGGAACCTCAGGGCCATAATCATACCTTCCATAATTTCCTGGATTTCCAGAATTTTAGCCAGGTGCTCTAGTTTCAATCCCACCAGGACATCCTCAGGGTGACATCTTCTGAGTGCTTTCTTCACTGCTAAACTGAACATTGCCGTTGGCAAATAAAATCCTTTGGTCTTAGATAAGTGTAAGAAATAAAAATATTTCCTCAATGCTACTCATAGAGTGTTACTATTTTCCATCTATGATATCTACTTATTAATAGAAAAAAAAAAAAAACTTTGTTTTCCAGGGGCTATGATACCAGAGCTCCAGCAATAGTTTAGTAAGCAACCACCATACAAATTTTCTTTCTCCCTACCTTCACAGACACAATAACCAATGTAAAATTGTTCCCTCTTTCACTCTTTCCAGAATGTCAAGTGCTAAGGATCAAATTCCCTTTGCGATGAAAATTTCTGCTAAAATACACACACATACAGCTTTGAAACAATATTTGATAAACAGACATGTCCACTGCAAAAAAGAATACAAACCTCTTTTTTTTTTTTTTTGTATTCATGGTTATGGGGATTTTAGATGCTTGTTAAAAAGAGGCCAAGTTCGAAATGAAAGAAGACAAAACTAATTGACGTGAATGAGCCCAGAGCAAGCATCCATGGTCAGAAACAGCTTTCCCAAAGGCAGGATTTGTTAATGTTTCACTGGAGCCACACTTACCAGGCTGCTGCATATATGGAATGGCTTCCCATCCTTACAAGAGTCAGAGTAAAGATGTGCCCAGTGGGGAAGAACGGCAATAACTCCAAGAAGTGGCATTCCAGAGTGCTAAAACGTATTTGAGATTTCAATTAAGAGTCCCTACCCACAGGTGGATTTCTTCCAAGCACTGCCCTTTGGGCCTTGCTTTTCACAAGCCAGGAAAACGACCCTCCATCTATAGGGCTTTGTTTTCCGGGGGTGTTGTGAGACAATGGAATAATGAATAGCAAACTCAGCTGGTGCCAGAGCTCTGTCACACAGGCCTGGCATCTGGGAGTCTGGTGTTTTTACTCATAGCAGCTGTGCAAGTTTGGAAAGACGTTCCATTTTGAAGATCCATTAACCCCTGCTAAGGGCC
This sequence comes from Prionailurus viverrinus, assembly GCF_022837055.1. NCBI lineage: Eukaryota > Metazoa > Chordata > Mammalia > Carnivora > Felidae > Prionailurus > Prionailurus viverrinus. The sequence goes on from NC_062567.1 coordinate 102,757,637, forward strand.
ACAGTTTAGTACGAACATATTTTAAGGGATAAATAAGTGTTGAATCCTGTTGAACCCAAGCCCAGCTTGTGCTAAAAAAAAAAAAAAAAAAAAAAAAAAAAAATTGTGCTAAATAATCTCCGAGGTCTCACAGACTCGTGTGCTTCGAAGCTCACATTTTGAGAGGTGTTGGCAGTTAACTTGATAATGTAGTTAGAATGGTTTCTTAATGCTGTGCTTTGTTCTGTGAAATGTTTGGGGAAGACATTTAAATAAGGCCCTTCACTTAGTGTGGGCCTGTTCCTTATATGAATGAGTAAATGGTTTTACAGTTCCTGTGAACTATGATAAGAAGACTGTGCCTTATTAATTCATTCAACAAATATTTATTGAGCACCTGCTATGCCAAGCACGTTATTAGGTACATCAGATTGGGTAGGCTACAAAACAAAATCCCCGCTACCATATTGTGGCGAATAAGCGAGAAGTGTCACTCATATACTAGTTTGAAGCCATGGGTATATGAAAACTCGGAACTGAGACTCTTAAAACATCACTTAAGCCCTTCAATTGGACCCAGCCTACTATTCCTGTTTTGTTCTAATATTCCAGGCAAACTAGACATTTCATTATAAATAGTAAATTTCTCATCTTTTTTTCTGCAGAAATTTGTATCTGTTCCTCCTTATTTCTGGAACATTGTGATCCCTGCACTTAAATTTTCAAGATCTACTCATCCATCAAGGTGACATTCAATATTCCCTACTCTATGTCCACCATCCAGGTTCCTGAGACTAATGTGTATTCTTCCTCTAAGATCATATAGCCACTTGTTTAGACACTTTCTAAATAAGTTACCTTTGTTTATATACAGCCTATCACTCTTCTCTCCTTCCTATCCTCCCAAACATCCAACAAACCCCATGTATGCATGATCTTTGAGACTTAATAGGGGTGTCCCTTTTTTTTTTTTTTTGGTAGGTATATCATTATGTTTATATACCAGTTTAGATCCCAGATTACCTAATTATTCTACATAATTTTAATTAGATTCACATTTTGTACATTGTTTGAGCAAAAATTTGGGGCCATTTATAATGACTCTTTACCATTATTAATCAAGATTAGTCAGGAAAACAGAGCCTACATCAGATAGTTTAATAGTGCATATTGGGAGAGCTAAAAAATCTACAGGAGATAGAGAAGACAGAAAATAGCAATAACCTGAAACCCACGGCAGGAGATAGGGTAACAAGCCCAAGAGCCAGTGTCTCCTCATGAGAACCACACCTTGAGAGAACCTCTCCTAGAGGAACCAGGAGTCCAGAGAAAACAGTTGTCTGGTGGATGTTAGACATATGGAGAAGATGCAGTTATTGTTGGAGACTTTACCTAGAGAGGAAAGGGAAAAAAATCCCCTGGCTCCTTTGCCCCATACTCCAGTCTCTAGCCAATGCCTCCCATTGGTTGAAAACAGCCAGAAACAGTTAAAAAGGGAGTCCAAGAAATACAGTTGGCAGAATTCAGTTACCTGCAATACAGAGCAAAAGAAAGGAATGGTGAATAATGCATCTGGGAACAAATTGTCAAATTATCAGCAATGCCTACTTAATAAAAAAATTACTGCATAAGTTATCTTCAAATGGTAGCTAATTGTTTACAAATATTTGATCTTCAGTTAGAAGCTCAATTTGATTGTAAGACCTTTGGAACATGAGCAACTTTTTTTTTTTTGTTTTTTTTTGTTTTAAGCAATCTCTGTACCCAATGTGGGGCTTGAACTCACAATCCCAAGATCAAGGGTTGTATGCCTCTCTGACTGAGCCAGCCAGGCACCCCAAACATGGACCATTTTTGAGCTTTTTGTGAGCTAAGCTAGTCTAAAAATATCGTGCAATATGCTATTGGTTATTTCTACTATTCTTCCATCATCTTTTTCAAGAAACAATTTGGTTTGCTCTCTCCTTTAGTTATGTTCTTGTCTGGGGTTACTTGCTGTGACAGCACATACAAGTATCTCTTACTTTGGTCTGATTTCACAGTTTTCTTTCTCAATTCTCTATCAATCTCTATCTGAGAGCACTTGATAATCTAGTTGGTAGAAAAATATAAATAGTTAAATGTTGGTAGTGAGCGTCCTTGATGATCCCCAGTGAATCTCACCTACTAGGATTCACACTCTTGTGTAGTCCTTTGATGCAGAGCTCAAAGTGGAAGTGATTGTGTGTGTGTGAATTCCAAGGTTAGATCATAAATGGCTATGCAACTTCATGGTGGTCTCTTGGATTGTTCGCTATGGTGGATGCCAACTTGTCAAACTGTCAAGACACTCAAGCAGCCCCGTAGCCCATATGGAGAGGGGCAGAGGCCAACCGCCAGCACCAACTTGACAGCCATGGAATGAGTCACTTTGACAGTAAATTCTCCAACCCCAGTCATGCTTTTGGATGACTGAAGAAGTTCCAGCAGAAGTCTGATTGCAATCATGAGAAATCATAAGCAAGAGGTGCCTGGGTGAGCCCTTTCCAAATTCCTGATCTTGAGATTTTATAAGAATACTACAGTTTGGGAGTAAGTTGTTATGCAGCATTAGATAACTGGTGACAGTTGCTATTTTCATGATAGTTCTTCAAAGGGATGTTTGTAAAGCTGATGTTTTAATAATGCTGATATCCTCAGGGTGCCTGGGTGGCTCAGTTGGTTAAGCATCTGACTTTGGCTCAGGTCATATTCTCACAGTTTGTGGGCTCAAACCCCATGTCAGGCTCTGCGCTGTCAGCAGAATCTGCTTCAGATTCTGTCTCTCTCTCTGCCCCTCCCCTGCTCACATTCTGTCTCTCTCTCAAAAATATATAAACATTAATAATGCTGATATCCCGCTTCTCATAGTACTTTGCAAGTTCCACACTAAATGTCTTTGAAATAAATTATGTTCTTTCTTATAATAAACTTGGGAGTTAGGTGTGGCAATACTTTTTTTTTTTTTTTCAATTAACTTTATCTTACATTGGAGGAAATCTGACACTCAGAATTTAACTTGCTCAGGTTTCTTCAGTTGGTTGGTAGCAGATCTTGGATCCAAGTCTATGTCTTCTAATCCAATCCCTTCTGTGTATATTGCTGGGGATTTTCAGCACTATGGTAAGGCAAAGATAAAGACTTGCTGGTGATCCTCAAATTTAGAATGTGTGCACCTGACTAATGCACCTTTGCAAGTAAAGAATCAAAAGAGACAACACAACATGCAGCGGTGAAACTGACCTATGGTGGCTGGATAGGCAGGAGTGAGCTCCGGCTGTTACTACACATCACAACTCTTGTTCCTTCCTGTGTCTACTAATACTTTCCAGACCCCCAATTCTAGGCATCTTGAAAATCTAGTTGCAGCTTTTCCTTTCCAAGGATTTGGTCAAGATTATAGGCACATGTGCTTGGAACATCCAGACTCTGTGTTACAATGTGTTTCTTATTTATGATTTTACTGAAGACTTCTAATATCTAGAACAGTCCCACAGACTCCAAGCCACTTAACACTAAGGCCGTCTGATAATAAAAACATTCTTTTCCTCTGACAGACCAAAATAAATGTGTACATCAAGACTTCTTGCTGGTTATTGATTTATTTCATAAAAATGAAAATTTGCAATCCCTGAAATACATTTTTATATTCTTTATCACTATCCAACATTAAATAACTTATGTTCTGATTTGTTCCAAGTTGGGCACCTTGGTCAAAGGTAGATTTCCCATTAGATTGCAAAGTCCAGTGTGAATGGCACACTTATACTCTTCTGCCTCTTCTCCCAGTTTCCTGAACACGTTTACTTACAGGAAATCACATGAAAATAAATATCAAGGATAGAATTCAGAGGGGAAAGTCATGAAATGATAGTTTGAAAGTATTTTTAAAAGAACAAAGCTTGACCCCACCTCTTTGCTTAGGAGGGTCAGTCTCGCTTCTATGCCTAGAACAGGGATTGACCACTTGACCTGCATATTCGCATCACCTGGGGAAGATGGTGCCAATCAATATCCTGGGGTTCTACCTCAGAGCAATTAAATTAATTCAGAATCTTTGGGCTGGAGCTCAGGCATCAACATTTTTAACCGGTTCTCCAGGAATTTCCAACTACAGCCAAGTAAAGAACACCAGCCATAGTATTGTTTGGGGGCTGACTGAAGACAACAGAGCCTTCTTATTTTCTCCTACCGGCTTGCTTTCTGGCAAGAGGTACCAGAGTTAAAAATGATCAGGTCTGTCTCCTAGGCGTGCTTCGTGGTAGGGCCAGCACTGAGCAAGACACCAGAGGTTTATGTTTTCTACCTTCCCCTGACAAAGCTCGATCTTAAATTTCTGAACTATGTACAACTTTCAATGGCCTTCATTTACCTCCGGCTCTTGTGAGTAAAGTTACTGAGAAGACACGGTATATCTTATTTAATAGGCTGAGGACAATGACAATAATAGCCATAGCCTGTGTTAGTAGTAGATTTTAGAAGTAGTTGTATTAAATGCTGCCCATGTTTTAATAATAGGCAGGATAACATTATAAACAAAATTCACTGTTGCTTTAAAATGGCTCCCAAGTGCACACTCTTGACCTGTTCTATTTAATCCTCGCAGACACTTACATGCCCGTATAGATCACTTTCTTATAAAAACCCCACATTCTCATAAAGTTTCCTCTCCTGTGAGAAAGGCTTTAGGGCCTTTTTCTATTGTTGTGTATGTCATCAAAGGGTTCATAGATATGTCATCATCCCATTTGACTTTAAGCTCTGAACACAGTGATCTGGTTTTCATCTCTTCGTATTCAAGTGACTATATAGTAATCTACCCATAATGGATGTTTAACAGGTGCATAAAATAAATACATGCAAATGTCCTCTGCCTAATTTCCTCTTGTAGATGAGCAATTTTTCTCTGTTAGAAAAAAAGGAAAGTCTGGTTACAGAATGGCAAGACTATGTAACGGATCCTTTTCTGCATTATGTCATTTTCCAGAATTTAGAAGTAATGGACAGTATAAATCCTTGAACACTAGAATTATGTAAGTTTCAGCTTCTAAATAAGCCAAAAGCATAAGAATGACAGAACTTTAAACATAGCTGCCTTGGAAGTGCTTTATTTAAATGGAGGGCAGAAGTTGTTAACCTTGGTTTGCATGCCAGATTCCTAGGGCTAATTTAATCTTTTAGTGCCTACACTCATTTTGTTTTCCCAATCATGTACACTGGAGACACATTAAAATTAGAAATTTAAATTGTAAATTAAAAAAAAATTAATGTTTATTTATTTTTTGAGAGACAGAGAGAGACAGACAGAGCATGAGCAGGGAAGGGGCAGAGAGAAAGGGAGACACGGAATCTGAAGCAGGCTCCAGGCTCTGAGCTGTCAGCACAGAGCCTGACATGGGGCTCGAACCTATGAACTGTGAGATCATGACTTGAGCCAAAATCAGATGCTTAACCCACTGAGCCACACAGGCACCCCTAAATTATAAATATTTTTAAAGATGTTTGTCTCCTTTCTAAAAAATTACTTTAAAATTTTTAACATTTGAATCCACACGTTTTGGGATGTTCAGGATAACACAAGTACTAACAGAGATCAAGTTGTGATTTATTATCTGATTTGTAGTTTCACTTTAATATATTAAGTTGAACATCTCAGCAAATAATTCTCCATTGCTTTGTTTGCCATGCCCACTGCAATCTTACTCTACCTGTTTAACAAACATAATAGAAAATTGATTTCCCTCTCTTATATGAAAAAAGGATCAATAAAGATTAAGTACAGGCTAAATAGATTGATTAATGGGATTTAACTCAGAACGAATATTGACTGCTGGAAAAAGAAATATATAGAAAGTGCTATGATATGATAGCGTTGTCCCCAAATCTTTCCATAGTTTGACATTAATGATGCTACCCTATGCTTTATGCTTGCATTTCCAGCTGGAAGAAAACAACTGATGAAAAACAGCTCTATGGTTATGCATTATGGTTAATGGGTTTATTTCTGTGTGTCTGTTTAAGGAAGGCTCTTTTTTTTTCTTTTGACAATAATCCTTTTAAACCAAATTCCTATAAAGAAATATCCATATTTCTTTGCATTTCAAAAACCAGTAGAAAGAGGGCATGACCTTAGAACTATAGTTCTAAGAAAAAGCTTTATAAAATAATCAATGGCTTCTCTTGTGCCTGGTTAAAAATCACATGAGGTAGTTTTTGTTTTAAAGAGATAACACACACCCCGTTTAAAAATTTTCTTTCATTTATTCACACAAATTTATTGAGTCCTTACTGAGCCAGGGATTGGAGTCAATGAAAATACAAATGTGGTTCCTACTCATAAATACATGTTCTATCCAGAGGAGACAGAAAATAGCAAGTAATCAAATTTATCAGTGAGATAATATCACGTGGTGGTGGGACTGGACTAAAATAAGGCATGAAATATTGGATAGAGGATGCTGTTTTGGATAAGGTGGAGAGGAGGAGACATTGGGGCAGAAACTAGAACGTCCAGAAGGAGCTGACCATGCTGAACTACAAAAGAACTTGCTTCAGGCAGGGGAACGGCGGATATAAGGGCCAACAGGGAGCTGGCTGGTTCCCCGCAAAAATGATTGTTTATGATGTCTGTTTGAATTCCATTTTGAATAAAAAGGGAAATGACTGCTATAATCATCAAAGCCTGACTTGCCTACCAGGTCAGTTAGTACCTATCACGTCGCATTTAACTGACCACTTTAATTTTCAGACCCTTTAATTCGGCAGACAATTTGGAATTTTGTGTCCAGCAAAATCTCCCTATCAAATGGAGTGTACGGATGAGAGGAAGCTTCTGATTTATCATTCAAGTCATTCAGGATCCAAATCACAATCTTTTTCTTTTCCCCCCAGTAAAATAATATAACCAGTTCACTTCACTGGCTGAGGGCTTTTCAGGACTCGGTCTATCTTACAATTGCCCATTTCAACAAGATTTGGCCGTCCACCATCTGCAGTATGCATTTTGTCGGGAAAACAATGCCAATTCCGCAACATCAAACGACGTAACCGTGACAGTCACGGAAGGGAGACCATACTTCCAATAATTGCTATTAGATACTTCGCGCTGCTGTTAGAATTTTTCTTAAGAAAGATCACTTTCTAACATTAAAGCCGGAAACCATAGCACATTAACAAGAATGAGAGACTCATTTGTTTTTAGTTAAAAATAAAATGAGAATGTGTTTCCAAAGAGCTAAAAATCTAAATTAGAAGGGGAGGGGGGAAATGCAAATAACAACAAAAACCTGCCTTCAAAAATTTTAGGCAAGCTGTCTCAGCAGGAAAAAGGAAAACAACAAAGAATGAAGACTCAAAGTCCTATTGCAGTTTCTGCTATTAACTCATTAATGTTTGTGCTTCTCATTCGACAGCATTATGAATGCTGCAAATTGTAGCATATTTCCTACAACATAGGTGTGTTGTGACACATAAATAATGAGAAGTAGAATGTTATTGAGCCACTTCCTAAAACATGAGAACATCTGCATTTACACCTCAATAACTCTGAATGGTTCAATTAATGAAAAGTAATTAAGGGATATCTGTAAAGACATAGATTTATTACTTTCAAGGGCACATTCTCACTTAATGTAATGAATAACAAAGTTCTGCCAAGCAGAGGTTATACAGGGACTATAATTTAGGAGTGTTTGTAATTAAGAGTATTGATTATGTGAAAAGTACCAGAGTGCTTATAAAAATTTAATCTTCTTAAATGCATAAAATATTTCCTTTATAATCTTTTAACAAATCTAGTTTTGCATTTGGATACATTGACCATCCTATAAACATAAACTCCAATGCCCATGTTCCATAATTTTGAATCTCACCAATATGAGATTGTCAAACAATACCAATATTTTGACCGGCCATATTTCTAGAACTACAATTAGGACAAATATAAGAGTCATAAATATTCGAATTTTGAGGACCTTGAAAATAATTTTTAAGGAGAATAGGCCTGCCTATTGATCAAGACTATTCATCAAACCCCAGGACATGCGGTGGCCACACATATATTTTAGTTTGAGGGCTTTGACCTGCACATTGAACTTTCAGCCAGGTTGACCTAGCCTTTCATAAATTCCTACTTTCTATTTCCTGGTCCTGCTCACTAATCTTCACCTTTAAACTCCTTCACTTGATAAGTTCCTCCTCATTCTTTAAGTCCTGACTTAAATAGCAGCAAATTATATACATGTTAAAATTGGCTCCTGTCTACCGAATGGCTACTAGGGGCCAGGTATGAAGCTAAGCACATTTCAAATATCACCTCATTTACTGTTTACAATAAATTTGTGATATTTCCCAGAAAAGAAAATTCAGTAAAGAGTTTAATGCAAGTTCCCTTAACCCGTCTGTGGTAAAAGACCATTTTATTTTTATTTCCAATCCTTTACTGACCCAAACTTTTATAAAATATCATATAAATAACTAAAAGTATGACATGAAAAAAGCTCTAAAAATACAAATGCCAATTATTATTAGATTGAATAGACATAAAATTGCTCTAGCAATCTGCTCTAAAAGTTTCTAATTCTATATTTCTGTACTTTCTCATCACTAACTGATAACATACCCTTCTTGGACCAGCTCTGATGCAGACTGAACTTTGAACAACACTGTTCAGCAACTTGTTCCAAGTAGCAGATCAAGATTCTTTGGACTCCAACATTTTGTTCTGAACTTTGAAGCAAAAGACTTCCTTCCACACTTCAGGAATCTGGACCAAACTGCCAATAGGCCCCAGAGAGAAATGCTTTTCTCAGACATAATTTCACATTAGGCTTTGCCTCATTTCCTGTCCCCAGTCTAACCTTTGTGTGAAGGACACTGGAAACATTAATTACAGAATTATTAAGGACACTCCACCCTCAAGGGTGTGGTCCTATGACTCAGCAGGACAAAATAGTCCACTGTCCCTGCAGTCAAGTGATTCAATCTTGGATAAACCGCAAATGAGGCATCAAATTTCTCTGTCAGAGTGTCCTCCAGAGTGAGCTCTGTGCCCGCTGGTGTTTCTAGCACTCCCTGTGATCTCAGTTACAGATTTCCTGTAAACAGTTGCCTGAAGGAGAACACCCACAACTCTTTGGGACTGAGCAATAATCTATAACACTGGGAAGTTTTTAAAAATTAACATTTCTCCCGGAGACAACCAAATCCACAGAGGCCACATTCTGCTAAAAGGTACTCAATTTACATTTCCAAACAGAACAAATGACTTCTCAGACCTGAAACATCTGCATTCAAGTAATTTCCCTGTCTTTCTTCAGGGTAATGTGCGGGATCTAATTTTACAGTTTCATCACTAAAAAGCCCATTGTGGTGTGTGTGTGTTTTTTTTTTCTCCAAAAAATAAATGGGTGGTCTGCGTCAAAGGTAAATACAAGTGTCCGAAATTTAGAAGACAAAAATATGTAACACTGTCCACATTTTTTTCCTAATCTCACTCAGTTAAAAAAAAAAAAAATCTTAAGGTCCTGTTTCAGCCAGAGTCATTTTAATTTGGAATTTAATAACACAATCTGTTTATTTCAGAATGTAATAACTTGCTATACATACGATTGTTCCCTTTCCTTGAAGCAGCCCAAACCTAAAGTAAATATTAGAATATATTTCTGGTATATTTAACAGCATGGTGGAGAATTCACTGTAGTTTACACAACTGTATATCTTCATAGAAGAAACGGTAGGTGAACAGATTTGATGTGAGTTTTCTGACCTGGCATTTAATCCAGCCCTGAACACTTGTACAGGTAACTGTGCTCAGCTGTGTAATTCTGTCATCTGGCATGCAGACCTACATTTCAAATAGAAGACCAGCCTATGGCAGCAACTTCCTCAATCATGACATATTTGTAAGCGGTGATGGAAGGGGAAGTTTCATTCTGAAGTTGGCTTCAAAAACCTTATGTTGGCAACAAATTACTTTGGTAGTCTTTATAACTAAGTAACATTTTAAAATGAGGTACCAAAGGGGCACCTGATGATATGCCCCGATTGGAGAGACCCCCTGAAAACAAACCACCAGAGTCCAGAATCAAAGCCAAGCGGCAAGGGTCGTTTATTGCAGGTTCGAACCCGGTCCTCCGCGCACTCGTTGCCGGTGACGCTAAGAGGACCCGAGTAAGGATCTTACAGCTTCTTTTATAGACAGGCACAAACAAGTTAGGGATATTTTTTAGAGGTTACAGAGCTGTTGTTGGTTAACATTTAAATTTGAACGCTCAGCAGAACTTGATTGGTTCCCGCCTTTATTTCAAACCATTCAGCAGAACTTGATTGGTTCCCGCCTTTATGTCAGACTACAATCGGGCACGCCCTGGCTGGTTTCAGGAATGGGGCGGGGGGGGGGGGGGGGGGGGGGGGGGAGGTCTTTTCTTTGCAGTTGTGAGTACACCTGGTAATTTTTCTCTTAGTCTCTCACTGGGTGGCTCAGTCCGTTCGGCGTTTGATTCTTGATTTCCACTCAGGTCATAATCTCACGGTTTGTAAGACTGAGTCCCATGGTGGGCTCTGTGCTGACAGTGTCGGGCCTGCTTGGGATTCTCTCTCTCTCTCTGTCTGCCTCTCCACCCTCCCCCACTCCCACCCCGCAACTCATGCTCTCTCTCTCTCTCTCTCTCTCTCTCTTTCAAAATAGGTAGATAAACTTAAAAAATAAAATAAAAATGAAGTACCCTTTTCACTTATACAGACTATGGACATAATTCTGGAAGGTTCTAGAAAGTTCTTCATTGTTGTTTTAATTGCATGTTCTACTACCTGAGGTGGGGTTCAGGACATGCTACCCCAAAACATGGCACCCTGGCATATTGAAAATGTTAAGCTGAAAGTATTTGAAGAAACAAAAGAAGCAGGAAGGTCAGAGTGAAATAGGTCATAAAATCCTCATGTGAGAGGTGTTCTCCCTATCTTCTGAGAAAAGAAACATCTTTATCTCTGAAGACAGAGGGACTCCGAGAAGAATCTGAACAGGCCCTGTGAAGTTTCCCCAGTTTACTATACCTACCTCTTACTCTTCGATCTATATTTCTTCATGACTCTGTACTCTTCATTAAATCTAGCACAAAAATACTCGGGTCTAACTGCTTCTTCAGGTCTTTTTTTTTTTTTTAACATTTATTTATTTTTGAGAGACAGAGCATGAGCAGGGGAGGGGAAGAGAGAGAGAGAGAGAGAGAGAGAGAGATACAGAATCTGAAGCAGCCTCCAGGCTCTGAGCTGCTTGTTAGCACAGAGACTGGACGAGGGGCTTGCAAGAGCATGACCTGAGCTGAAGTCAGGGGCTCAACTGACTGAGCCACCCAGGCGCCCCACTTCTTCAAGTCTTCATTTCTTATGAATGTTCCTGTGTCATGTAAAACTTATGTAAATTTATATGCTATTCTCTTGTTAGTCTGTGTTTGTCAATTTCATTTTTAGACGCAGTCAGGGACCCTAAGAAGATCAAGGAAAACTTTTTCCTCCTTATATCTGATTATGCCCAAAATGTTAGCCTCACCTTCTCCTTTTCTTTTCTTTCCTTTTCTTTCTTTCTTTTTTTTTTTTTTTTTTTTTTTTTTTTTTTGTCTCCAGACTATATCTCTCCAGACTAAATAATTCCCTCTGTCCATTATCAGTCATTTCTTGGTTACCTGAAATGGATTTCCCAAACTGAGAATTATCCATTCTTTTTATATTTTTCTTCTGCATTGTGTCCTTTGTCACTTTAGTAATTCATTAATGCTTTTACAGATCTACTGGGAGGTGAGGGGAAAATGAACGTCGCTTATTAGGAATCCTTATAAAGTGAAAAGTGAAACCAATGGCTAAAGTAAGTTTCTGTGAAATGCCTCCACATCATTAGCATGAGGAATCAAGAGCTATCTGAACACTGATAAGCAGCCCAGAAGTTTAGAATTATCCTGAGGCAATTTCCCATTTTCTGGTTCCTTTCTAAGTAATTCTCTGTTGATATGCTTATGCAGTTATCTATCTCCCATTCTTCCCCTCTTTCAGCAAAGTAGTTCTTCATTCTTGTGTAGCAAAGCTTTTTCATATTTCTCTTAAACTTTTTACCAAGATCTCCAAAAAAAAATAATGGCATCTCCCTTATATTTGTTTGGACATTTTAGTTGTAAGAAACAAAACTCAGCTTGAGCTAATTAAGGTGCACAGGTTGATTTATTGAAAGAATATTGAAGAATTCCCCAAAATAAAAATAATTAAAACAAACAGGGTAGCTCCAGGGTCACTGGGGAGAAGAAATGAAGCCCCTCCAATAGCATGTCTCTCTTTTTGCTTTTTTCTGGATTTTGGCCTTTTAATTTCAGGCTTTCCCCCTAGAGAAAGGACATGAAAGCAACTTTGGGGTCACATCCTTCAGGTGCCGTGAGCAGAGAGGAAAAGAGACTTTTCCCATAAGACCCACTTAGAAAATCTTGGGAGAAACAGCTTTCTGTTCAGCCTGCATTGGCTTCTCATTTCTAGCCTTGTGTTACTGGGGCAGTTTCTTTTTGTCCTTATTATTTGTTCTTTTTTCAATATTTCTTTTCATTTCAATTTACTAATAGTTCCCTTTTCAATCAGAAATTAAATAATGATAATTTTAACTGTTGCAGTAAGTTTAATAATACGTTAGATCTAACTTTAGCAGAATGCTTACTACGTGCCAAGCTTTATGATCAGTGACATGCATGTAACTACTTATCCTCAAACAACTGTGAGTTAAGTCTTAGAGTGAAGCTGGAAAGTAACTAGTTCCCATTGGTAATTGATTGTTAGACCATAGCTTGAATACTAAAACCTAAACTAATATTGTTGAAGTATCAGAGTTGAACCAATGAGACGTGATTTTTGCATAGAGACAGTGCCAGGTTTTTAGCTTTTGTTACATGATGCATCAGGTGAAGATCTCTGGCTATACACCACTTCTGGTCTCTCTTTGTGGACTCACATGCAGCTAGACAACATTTCTGAGTATCCTTGCTGCAAAGTGTAGTTAAGTGATTGAGTTCTAAGCCATGGCAAAGGATATCTGCATCTTCCGGACCCTACCCACAAACCTTCCCCCCATGTGCTGCTCCAAGCTCTTTCAACTTCCACTGGTTGAATGCAGACAGTGACAAGGAACGGGGGAAGGGACACCAGACCAGAGAAGGACTGAGCCCAGAGGAGAATTACTCTGACCACTCAAGCAGCAGTCTTGGACCAAAACACAAGATTTCAAAATCTATTTGTTACTACAGGCTACTCTACCTTAACTCATTAGAACACATTAGAGAATTACTTTATATTTTATAATTAATTTTATACACATATGCAGTATATATTCTCATTGCTAGCAATAGTTAATTAATTTTAAAAATTGGGTCATGTATGGCTGACTGATTGATTTAAAGCAGTTGAGCCCTACAAGTAGGGAAGAAATGTTTTAACTGACATCTCTGTAATTCAGCCACCTAGGCTTTTAGAGAAATCTTCTGCACTAGAAATGAAGAAGTGTTTTGGGGGAGCCTGGCTGTCTCAGGCTTCGGAGCATGTGACTCTTGATCTCGGGGTTGGGAGTTTGAACCCCACATTGGACATAGAGATTACTTAAAAACAAAATACTTTTTAAAAAAGAGGGAAGTGTCTTTACAAAGAAGTCTACCATTTCATCAGCCTCCATTCTTACCCTTAAACATTGGGGGGGTGGGGGGGTGGAGCTCAGTCATATTTTAAATTTTATCTCAATAGCAGTATTATTAGCCCAAATTTCACCAATGAAAAGACTATATTCATTTTCTGTTGGTACTGAAAAAAAAACAATTGCCACCTACTTGGTGGCTTATGACAGCAGAAATTTCTGATCTTACAATTCTGTAGGTCTTAAGTCTGACCTGGGTTTCACCGGGCTAAACCGAGGTGTCTAAGGCCTGTGTTTCCTTCTAAGGGCTCTAGGAGAGAATCCGTTTCCTTTCCTTTTCCAGTTTCCAGAAGCTGCTCACATTCCTCGTCTTATCACTCTTTTTCTCCATTTTCAAAGCCAGTAAGAGCAGCTTTCAAGTCCTTCTCACACAGCTGTCACTCTGACCTCCTCTGCCTCCCTCTTCCATATCTAAGGAAGCTTGTGATTACATTGGACCCAAGCTGATAATCCAGGACAGTCTCTTCTATTCTGAGGTGTGCTGATTAGCAAATTTAATTCCATTTGAAAAATCAGTTCTCCTGGGCCATGCAACCTAATATATCTACAGGTTCCGAGGACTGGGACTTGGGTGTGTTTAGAGGGGCCATTATTCTGTCTACCACAGAAACTGAGGCTTACAGATAACAAGTTGGGAGTACCAGTTGGGAGTCATTCCATGACTATCTTTGTGTCTTTCTTATCTATCTTTTAGCTCTTCATTGCTGATTAAATTTGTTCTCGTATTTCTCACAGCTAAGATAAAGCTTTTATTTTTGGTGAAGACATCACTTTTTTTTTTAATTTGAGTTTTTATTACAACCTTTCTGTGTAGCTAACCCATGTTTTTGACCCATATTTGATTAGCGCATGGATGCTGTCAACAGGATTTCTCTAGACTTTTAGACTTTTAAACATCTCTTTTTCATAGTAAAATAAAAGTCTCCATCTCTAATGGAGATGCTTTCTCCCCCCTCCATGGCAGAAATAGAAAATATGTGCCTGTGTCCATACTCTGCCACAGATCCACTCTCTTGTCTGTCATTCACTATTGGCACAAGAGGCTGACACCTGTGACAAATCCCAGGCTTGCTTACATCTGGCTTCTAAATGGGATCAACCAATGGGAGACAAGGGCAAAAAGGGAGTGGGCATGGAGTATTTCTCCTTTACACCCTCCCTACTTTGACACTATATGGCTGAACAACATAGGTTTGAATTGCAAGGGTCCACTTGTATGCAGATTTTTTTTTTTTTTTGGATAAATACCGTACTATAAATAAATTTGTTCTTCCTTATGTTTTTCTCAATATTTTTTCTCTAGCTTATTATAAGAATATAGTACATAATACATATAACATACAAACTTTGTGTTAATTGGCTGTTTATGTTATCAGTGAGGTTTCAGTCAACAGCAGGGTATTAGAAGTTAAGTTTGGAGGAAGTCAAAAGTTATACATGGATTTTTGACTATGTGAGATTCAGCAGCCCTAACCCCAAATTGTTCAAGGGTCAACTATATTTACATAGGGCCAATTCCACATTTCTCCTTCACCATAACTTCCACTGGGATGTCCCTGGTCTAAAAACTCCAGCTCTCACTGAGTCTTGGTATCACTATTACCTCCTTTTTCCCCTTTGGTAGTAAGGGTAGTGATCGTTTCCCACTGATAGTGGTCTCTGGATCCTCATCATCCCTTGTATGTTCCTTTCATGGTCCCATATTTCTATAAGAAGATTTTCAATAAGTTCCTTCATTTGAAATGAATCCTGTTTTCTGCTGGAACTCTGACACAATATCCCCAAACAAATTATCCTAAAAGAACATTTGTATCTGATTTTAATGGTAAAACAAATAGATCTTCAGCTCAGTGGAGCTAAACATTCTCTTTGATGATATGTGAAAATGGCCAAGAAGAAATGAAAGAAGGTAACCAGTGGTCTTCCTTCACACTCTCTCTCTTTATGTGTCTCAGGACTTAACCTCATAATGTATACTTTCCTTATAGAGATCAAAACTACCATTCATTCATTATTCAACATTTACTTGGAACAAAAGAGTGGTTTAATGACACTGATGTGAAAAAGAGACAATATTGGAGCTTATAGCAAAGGAGGAGAAGGTGGTTGGGGACAGTTCTCAAAAAATCACAAAAATATAAAATTACAAGCTGCCTTACCTGTAATAAAAGAAAAAAATAGAAAGGACCATTGAGCAAGGAAGTAGGGGAGCTAACTCACCTGGTGAGAGTGGGGGAGCTTCCTCATAAGATGATGTATATGCTGAGGTTTGAAGGAAGGGAGTGATAACTCAGAGAGGAAGTGGGGATAAGGAAAGCATGTAGTGTGGTTGTACAAAAATCTCAGATAAATCCCAGAAGGCACAAAGGCCTCGAGCAGCCATAGAACTTGACAGTTTTGCAAAATCTAGAAACCAGTGAAACTGGATTACAGAAAACAAGGCAGATGATAAAACAATACATGGGGCACAAGTCAATGGCCACCTTACTCAGAATTTTGCATCCATGTTAAACATTTTGCTTATCACCTTAAGAACTATTAGGGGCTATTTCATGGTTTTAAGCAGATGAGTGATGGCAAGACTTGTGTTTCTTAATAATAACTCTGGTTGCCACAGAGAGGACAGTTTGTAAAGAAGCAACAAGGTATAGAGCTGGGAAGATGGAATATTTCTTACTCAGGCAAGTGATGAGTGTAGCCTGAACCAGGATAGAGAGACTAGAAATAGAGAAAGAGCCACCATTTTGAAAAATGTTTAAAATTGGTGAGAATTTGTAAAAAAAAAAAAAAATACAGATGAGGATATGGGGAAGTGTCGAGTGGGCCCCCAAATTTCAGTTTGTGCAATTGGATGAGGCCTTTAATGAGACTGGAACCGCTGGAAGAAATCCAGATTTAGAGGGAAGAGTAGTGTATATTTAGTTTAGGACATACTGCTTTGATATTTTATTTTATTTTATTTTATTTTATTTTATTTTATTTTTTAATTGTAGTAAGAATACCGATTATGAGGTCGACATTCGATAAATTTTTAACTGTCCAATACAGTATTGTTAACTATATGCACTATGATGTACAGAAAAAAAAAAATCCTAAAATTCACATGGAACTACAAAACACCATGAATAGCCAAAGCAGTCCTGAGAAAGAACAGAGCTGGAAGCATGAATCTTCCTGATCTCAAGATATGTTATAGTAATCAAAAATAGTAAGGTACTGGCATAAAAACAGATATATGGATCAATGGAACAGAATACAGAGCCCAGAAATAAACCCATGTATATATACTTGATTTTCAACAAGTGAGGCAAGAATGCATGTGGGGAAAAGACAGTGTCTCTGACAAATGGTGTGGGGGAAACTGGACATCCACTTCCAGAAGAATATGACTTTCAGACTAGACACCAAACCAGATGAATTGTGAAGTAGAGATGCGCACAGTTCTTGCCTCTCTGAAGAGAGATCTGTGAGGAAGAAATATGAGGACCATTAGAAGACAGATAGTGGTGGACGTCCTGAGTAAGGAAGAGAGAGAATATAAAGAGAATGGAAGATAATTGTCAAGAAGTTTAGAAATTTTTTTTAATGTTTTTTATTTTTATTTTAATTTTTTTAAATTTTTTACTGTTTATTTATTTTTGAAGGAGAGAGAGAGAGACAGACAGACAGACAGATAGAATCTGAAGCAGGCTCCAGGCTCTGAGCTGTCAGCTTAGAGTCCGATGTGGGGCTCCAGCTCACAAACCGTGAGATCATGACCTGAGCCAAAGTTGGACGCTTAACTGACTGAGCCATCCAGGCGCCCCAGTGGTTTTTGGGTTTTTTTTTTAATGTTTATTTACTTTTGAGAAAGAGGCAGAGAGACAGAGGCGTGAGTGGGGGAGGGGCAGAGAGAGAGAGAGGGAGACACAGAACCCAAAACAGGCTCCAGGCTCCTAGCTGTCAGTACAGAGCCCGACTCGTGGCTCAAACTCATAGATTGTGAGATCATGACCTCAGCTGAAGTCCAACGCTCAACTGACTGAGCCACCCAAGTGCCCAAGAAGTTTAGAATTTAGGAAAAGTGGGCACTGTGATTAATCCAGGAGGGATTGGAAGAAATATGTCATATGCTTTATGAAAATTTACTGAAGGTTTAAGGATTCTTTGACTCTCTGCCTTTTATTCCTTTATCTAAATTGTAGCTATACTACCCTTTTCTAAGAAGCAATACTCTGTTTTTCTTCTTCTGTTCCTTGTTGAAAGAAAACAAGCCAAAATATAAAACCCCGGATTTTTTTCATATTCTAAAGAAAATAAATATTTAAAATTTCTAGTATTTAACTATCATTTAGTAATTAAGATCAGATTTATATTTTTATTATTTTTTAAATGTTTATTTTTATTTTTGAGAGAGAAAGCGTGAGTGGGAGAGGGGCAGGGAGAGAAGGGGGGACAGAGGAGGATCCAAAGCAGGCTGCGTGCTGACAGCAGAGAGCCCAATTCAGGGCTTGAACTCAGGAACCGTGAAATCATGACCTGAGCCGAAGTCAAAACCTTAACCAACTGAGCCACCCAGGCACCCCTAAATTTTTATTTTAAAAACTTTGCTTCTTTTGCAATGGGTCTTAATTTTGAGACCCCCCGAGAATCTGTTCAAATAATGGACCCTTGTCTGGGAAGAAGATGAATAAGCCCACATTTAAAATGTTGTCATTAAATTCACGAGCCCCAAGGAACCCCTGAAGTCTGTCATCCAACCATAGACTCCCTAGAGAGGGCAGATCAAATCCTCCTGCTCTAAAGGAACACAGAAAGAGTGTTTTGCTATTTTTATCTTAATTTTAATGATATAACAGACTGCTTTGATTTGGGATACATTAGGTATTTTTTAAGGACTTGAATTCCTGATATTTTACATATGTTTTGTTTCAGGACTCATGGCTTTTAATGATTACATATTTTGATACTTTTCATGACATTGAGCTTCTCCACACATGACAAAATGGAAGATCAAAGATGTTTTAAAGGAGAAAAAAAGCAAACCTTGATTTTACAAAAAACTATCTCTAGAGAGTAGCTTTCAACCTGATAAGTTTTCCCTTTGGCAACCAAATTATTTTTTCCTTACACACAAACATATTTATTTGATTTTTCCTTATTATCTTCTCCTGGAGGAGTATACCAAAAATAAGCTGCACACAAAGTATGAGGAATCTTTTCTAGACCTTTATCTAAAACATAACAGATTATAAACACAGTAATATAAGACATGCAAAATTAATGTCTCTGCTTTTCCCATAATTTTTTAATAGCAATAATTCTTCCTTCTGACAGTCCCTTACTGAGATGGCAAAGCCACTGGTTTTTGTTGTGGGTTTTAGATTTTGGCATCCAATTTTATATATTATAAAATTATATTATAAAATATAATGCATATATTTATTTAACGAATGTATGTTAGCTTTCTGGCTGCAATATTACTGTAGATGTAGAAGATTCTTCAAGATATGCATGTAGTCAGAATTGCTTTATTCAGAATTAGTCCTGTTCAGACCACTCATCCCAGGCCCTGACTGAGTAAAGGAGAATTCTATTACCATGACCCACGCCTGGCACACAGCAAGCCTGCAGGAAGTCATCGCTGCCCCTAACCAAGCCAGATGTGACTTAGTGATGGTAGAAAATCTAACTCAGAATCATAGCCTCAGCTCTGTTCTCACGCAGTCTGAAGGGCAGCGCTCTGAAAAGCATCAGGTTGGTGAGACTGGCGTGCGTTGTAGAAACATTTCCTCAGAGAAATAGGCTTGTATTTGAAATGAAAATGAGGACTGCAATATTTACAAGCCTCATCCTGTGCAAAGAGTAAGGCAGAGGCTATCAGAGTTGGCAAGCAGAGAGCTCGTAACAACAGCAACGGAGATAGTGATTCACACAGAGGAGAAAACACGGTAAGCTGAGTTTTGTACTCTTGGCCACATGCAAAAAATGTGCCAGATTTTAAATTTGCCATCTAAATATGATAACCCCAAAGGAGGAAAAGGTAGAAGCTTATCAAATCTCTCCATACTTTCAGTTTTCCTTAAATATATGTTTTTGGAATAATACAAGAGGAGCATAAACATTGTTTGAAACATTTTTAAAAATGTTTCATTTTTTTTTAAGCCTTTGGATTTGTCATCAAGTGCAGTATTAATGCAAATACCTGTGGCGAGAATCCAATACAGATCCAGCAATGTTTGTCAGCGTGGTTAGATCTGAGGGCTATGGCAAGGTGGTACCAAGAAGTTGAATTCTGGGGAATTTTGAGACCAGCACAGGGTAGATTAAAGAATAGATATGCCAAGTCCCTGAAAAGCAGTCTCCTGCTTTGTGAGAGAGACATGGAGTGGTGGGAAAGAGGGAATGAGGGATATTTGCAGGGCATACTGACTTTTTTTTTTAGGCTTAAAACAACAGAAACTTATTTTCTCACAGTTCCAGAAGCCAGTTCAAATTCAAGGTGTTGGCAAGATTGGTTCCTTCTTGGGGGCGCAGAGGGAGACCCCATATCATACCTCGCTCCTAGCGTCTGGTGGTTGCTGGTGATCCTTGGCATTCCTTGACTTACAGCTGCATAATTCCAATGTCTTTTCCCATTGTCACATG
Organism: Prionailurus viverrinus; assembly: GCF_022837055.1. NCBI lineage: Eukaryota > Metazoa > Chordata > Mammalia > Carnivora > Felidae > Prionailurus > Prionailurus viverrinus. Next base: position 102,777,975 of record NC_062567.1, read on the forward strand.
GCCATCTTTCTTTTGTGCCTCTGTCTTCACATGGCATTCTCCTCTCCGTGTCTGTGTCTCTTCTCATAAGGCAATGACCCTATTTCCAAATAAGGTCACATTCTGAGGTTCTGGGAAGGACATGAATTTTGGTGGGGACACTATTCAGCCAAGTACACCATTACAAATTCTCAATTTAAAGTAGGCTGCATTTGTGGAGCTATACCAATAAACATACTCACACGTTATTTATTACTACCCAAATGGTGAGCCAGACACTTCATTAGATCACATTTCATGCATTGTACTCAATTCTGAATACATCATCCACAAGAGGAAATGGGATTGAACTAGGATGTGAATGGGGTTATGAGGATTTTAGAAATGGTATTCTATGGGGGCGCCTGGGTGGTTCAGTGGGTTAAGTATAAAACTTCGACTAAGTCATGATCTCATGGTTTGTGAGTTTGAGCCTCACGTTGGGCTCTGTGTTGACAGCTCAGAGCCTGGAGCCTACTTTGGATTCTGTGTCTCCCTCTCTCTCTGTCCCTCTTCCTGCTAGCACTCTGTCTCTCTCTCTCAAAAATAAATAAAACATAAAAAAAAAAAGAAGAAGAAAAGAAAGAAAGAAAAAAAAAAGAAATGGTTTTCTATGGATAAGAACTGAGGTCATTCAGTTGGAGAAGATTTGGAAAGTCTGGATGGCCCTCTGCAGGAGGACTGTCCCTTCAGAGGAGAGGTAGTAAAGATGATCAGATTGTAAGTTACATAGATCACAGGTCTGTACGCCTGTAGGTAAGAAACACGGGTTTGCCTTTTTCCGGGGAGGGAGGGGTCTCTTTATCTTTTCACATTATACCAGATACCAGCCTGCATCTCTCAGAAGACAGGATAGTGACTTTATTTACTTTTTTTTTTTTTTTTTAACTTGGGAGACATTTATTTACTTTCCCACATCACCAATCATGGATACGAGTGGCTAAGTCTTATATTCCGTCAGGAAAACAGAGCGCTATCACATCCTAAAAGATCTGTGATATTTGGTCACAGCATCAAGCACTCCTGGTTTTGGTCCCACAAGCCTTCTTTGAAATGACCTAGGGTTAGTGATTTTAAATACTAACGTGACTCCAAAAGACAGGCAGGCTATGAAGCCATTGATCAGACTCGTAAGAACAGAAAAAGACAGAAACCTATAATTTTAACACCTTAATAGCTACCACATACTGAGCACTTAGTGTATCCAGCCAGGGTACTGTGTAGTCGATACATATCTATTTAAGTACCAATTATTCCTATATCATGGATGAGAAGACTGAGGCTTAAGGCAATTAAATAACTTTCCTGGGCACACAACCAATTGGCATGGTATGAGTTCTAAACCAGACAGTGTGGCTCCAGGCCCATGCAGATACTGGCAGGGCCTCCTGAGACAAGGAGCAATGATATCTGACTGCAAGTGTTGTGTTTTTAATGCATGCCCAGTGTTAGTGTGAGAGATGCATCAGACAGTCTCACCCTGGTGCCGCCAGTATATACTCCACTCTTCATTTTTTATTCACTTCTTTGTCCAATACTATTGACTATCCATTTTATGCAAAACTGTGCAAAGCATCAGGGTACAAAATCACAAGTAAAAACAGACACCATTCTTTCTATCACAGAGCTTATAAATATAAAATAGCAGCAGTGATAAACGCTATGCTGGAGGCAAATGAGGCTATAAAACAGACCAAGGCTATTTGTCCGAGTCAATGAGGCCAGTGTGGGGTTCATTCAGGACATGCCATTTGAACCAGGATTGAAAAGATGCACAGCAGCCAACTCCATGAAGGGATGGGTATTAAAGAGTGCTAGACAGAAGGAACATCAGATGCTAAACTGCCACGGGTAGGGGATGTGCAGCAATCCTGAGAGACTGAAACACCAGTGTGGTTGGAGCTGTGGGGGCAGAGGGATGTGGAGGAAGATGAAATTGACAGGGCCACAGAGACCATGCAGAACCTGAAGAGGCATTAAAGAGATTTGTGCTTATTTATCCTAATAGCAGTGGGAGGTCACTGCTAGTAAGGGCCAAGGGTAGGGGTAAATGTTTTAAATAAACCATAGTTACAATATGTAGCATAAACTGGAGAATGGAAACATGGAGATCAGTTGGAGGCTATTATAGTTGGCCAAGTGAGAGATGCGGGTAATTTGAACCCAATTTGTTGATGGTGATGGGTTGAAGTGTAGAGATTGAAGTGTAGTGAGATGTTTTTTAGAAGCCAGAATCAATAGGATTTGGAAATGTATTTGTTTTGAGAGTGGTAAGGGAGAAGGTACTATCAAGATTGACTCTAGGGATTCTGTTTTATCCAGCCAGATGAATGCTGTGCCATTCACTAGGACAGAACAGTAGGACAGGGGAGCTCATGAGTTGGTTTGGGAGATAGGCTTATTTTGAGATGCCTTTGAGACGTTCAAGTGGAAATGTCAAGTAGCAAGTTAGTTATATGGATTGGAACTCAGAGAAGAGGTTGAGACCGGGAACTAGAGATTTGTGACTCATCTGCTTCATCTCAGTGATGTCACTCTGTGTGGGCGAGAAAGCCTGGAGAAAGGATATAGAGTGAGAAGTAAAGTGCCAGGGAGGAAAGCTGGAGAAGGTTCAGCATTTATTCCAAACCCCCATCTCTATGTCCTGCCTTCAAGAAACCATCAGATTAGAAGTGATGTGACTGCAAGAAGAGTGGTCATCCTGGGGATGTCAAGTGTCCCCATTTTTGCACCTGCACTTTCACAAGATAAATTCACAGCTGTTTCTGATAATACTGTAGATTCTCATGTATAGGTGGGCACGAGGAGAGAATGTGCAGGTCATGTGAATTTTGTACTTTAATAATTGCCATTCTGCCGTCATCTCACCTCTGTGCGTTTCAGAAATGGCGAGCCAGTCTCTCAGAACCCCACAGGAGACAGTCTCAGAGCCTTTGTGACGTTCAGAGGGTACATCCAGCGAGAGTCCCTCTTACAGACCCACTTCCAGCCCCCATAGTACTTATTTTTATATCCCAACATTCAATCTCGGTGGAGCTAAAGGTAAGGTCCTGTTATGTAGAGATTCTGGAGACATCTAGACCTTAAGGAAGAGAGAAATGGTTGGGAATAAGCATTATGCGAAATTCTAGGGTATCAACATGATCTAAGTTAATAACTGCCTGGCAGTGAAGACCCCACTTAAGGGAGAGATTCCAAACTTGTAAAACACCTGGACTGCACTGTTACATGACTTTTTTTTTTTTTCAAAACCAAGAGGTCAAGCCTTAATTTCTTATTGTATTCTCTCGATGTTCTTTAACTGTGAACTGCTTTTCTCACAAAAACACTTCACAGGGATTCATGTTTAGAATCGGGAAGTATGACTGGCAAATCTATTGTTTTGGGGGTTTATCCTTTTATTGTCAAAGGCATTTTGCTTCAAAAGGTTCTCCCCTAATTTTGGTCTTAAGTAAATGAATGTATGTTCACATCTCTATAATTATGTTCACATTTGACACATTTTACTTTTCAGACCTTTTGTTTAGCTGTCATGTAATCAAATTATGTCTTACAAATAAAAGTATAAATAGAAGCAAATGTAGACAAATTACTTAACCTCTTTAAAGGCACCCCGATTTTCTCATCTCTCAAACAAGGACAATAATACCTGCAGAATGGGGAAAACAATTTTCATATTCTCCTCACTTTTCTACCTCAAAATAGAAACTTCTGCCTTTTAGAGACATTGAATTAAAGCTTTTCTGCTCTTTTTCTTTTCACCCTCCTCACTGGCTGTCCCCACAGGATGAGTAGCAATTTATACAACTGGTAAAATGAAGGGAGTGTCACATGTATTACTCCATGCTTCTCTACGGGGCCAAGATAATGTGTTAAAGCTTGGGGTATGCATATGACCTTTCTCTCTCTACACCTCTATTTAAGTTCGAGTAAGACTAAACACAACAACAAAGAGCCCTGAATACGTATTATGGCTCAGATATAGTAAAGATTTGTCTCTCAGGTACAGTCCAAGTCATGTATTTCCTGGTTGGTGAATGGCTTTTCTCCACCCATCATTCAGAGACTGAAATCATTTCTTCTGTGGTTCTGCTGTCTCCTAGCTTGGAGTTATCTGCATCCCACTAGAAAAAGTCAAAGACAGTATGTAGGGACAAAACCTATTTTTAAAAATCTTGTTTCCAAATGGCACTTATCAGGAGGCCCCAGGTGGCTCAGTCCGTTGACCATCCGACTCTTAATTTCGGTTCAGGTCATGATCTGTGGGATCGAGCCCCGCTTTGGGCTCCATGCTGAGCGTGGAGCCTGCTTAAGATTCTCTCTCTCCCTCTGCCCATCTCCCACATGTGCTCTCTCTCTGTCTAAAATAATAATAATAAAATGGCACATATCGAAGACTTGGGGGGAAATCTAGTAGTTTCTCTGGTTTTTGGCCTTTTGGTCTCTCTGTGCTTGACAGAGTTTGTGGCAGGCAAGAATTCCCCATATAATGTTCTGTAAGCTCAAGTTTATCAAGTTTGGATCTAGAGATTCACATTGGGGCTGTTATATTAGGAGTCCTCTCTGGGTTCCGGGCTAAGTTAAATTTTCCAGTCTAGCTGCAGAGTGAACTGGTTGCCACATTCTGACGCTGGACTTAGTTTCAAATACTGGCCTGCCACTTACTACATGTCTCTCTTCCATTATGTCTCATTACCTTTCTCTGTTCATCTCTCTCTCTCTCTCTCTCTCTCTCTCTGTTTCCTCATCCATGAAATGAAGATATTAAAAGAGCATACCTTGGGACGCCTAGGTGGTTCAGTCGGTCAAGTGTCTGACTCCTGCTCAGGTCATGATCTCTCAGTCTGTGAGTTTGAGCCCTGAGTCGGGCTCTGTGCTGACAGCTCAGAGCCTGGAGCCTACTTTCGATTCTGTGTCTCCCTCTCTCTCTGTCCTTCCTCCACTTGCACTTTGTCTCTCTCTCTCTCTCTCTCTCTCAAAAAGTAACATTAAAAAAATCTTTTTAAATAAAAAAAGAATAGCATACCTCAAAGAATTAATAGCAGATTAATTTAATTAATTCCTGTAAAGCACTTAGTAAATGCTCAATGAAAATGAACAATTCTTATTACTACTAAAAAAACCAATAAAACCTCTAACTAAACTAATAGTTTAGTCTATTTTTGGCTTCTGTCTATAATTTCTCAATTGGACTGAATGCAAAAGAACTAGAGGCACATTAATGACCATCTAACACTTACCTTCAAGTGTACTGGCACTGTGCCTGGAGCATTCTAGAAATAATAAAAATTAAAAAAAAAAAGAAAATGTTATAGGTTTTCAAGTTATTTCCTCAATTTCGGGCCTTAATTTTTTGTTTGTGTTTTGTTTTGTCTTTAGCCATAGCACACACTTCCATTCTATTCTCATTTGTAGTCTATAACTTGCTCTGTCAAGATGCTTAGGTTTCCAAATTTGAATTTAATGAACATAGGTTCTTCATAGATGCCTCTTCACTTGGTCTCTGTTTATTTATTAATTGACGTTCAGCCATGCTTAGAGACTGTCTCTTGCGTCTTTAGTAGCTGGAGATCACTAAATATCATTTTTTTAAAAAAAATTTTAATGTTCATTTATTTTTGAGAAAGAGACAGAACACAAGCAGGAGAGAGGTAGAGAGAGAGCAACGCAGAATCCAAAGCAGGCTCCAGGCTCCACGCTGTCAGCACAGAGCCCGACATGGGGCTTGAACTCACAAACCGTGAGATCATGACCTGAGCTAAAGTCGGATGTTTAACTGACTGAGACACCCAGTCAGAGCCACCGACACTTCCTTCTGTGTCAACCTAGTCTCTTCCCCACTTAGCATCAGATTCCTATTCTATATAAAGATTCTCCTTTACTGATTTCCTGGATATTTCAACATCTCACGGGTTAACTAATCACCACAACCACTGATCACCTTGGATGTGGACCTTTTGGAGCCATAATGTCATAGAATGCTCTAAGTATCTTATATCTGCACTGTGTTGCCATCTGGTTGGTTGATTGTCCATCATTTCATTTACTATCCAAGTATCAAGTAGCTCAATTTCTGGATAAGAAACAAGGGATCTAAGAGGCTGAGCAACTTTGTAAAGATCGCCCACTTTGTAGACCCTTGGGTGACACTGCAGGAGTTCTAGTCCCTCAGTGGACACTTCCCTCCATTTACACAACACTTCCCTTGAAACTGGCAAGCAGCACAAACTGTAGCTCTGGTATTGCATTTATCTTTTCTCCCCTTCAGTTTCTTCAACTCTCACATGGGATTAATAATATTGACCTCTCAGCGTTTCTGTGAGGCTGGCCCCTAGCAAGCATTCAATTCTTGTGTTAAAAGAAAGAAAAAGAAACCAGAAGAAGCAGAAGGGTACGTTCTTAGAGAGAAACAAAATCATTATGAAATATTGTCTTACATGTTGTTTTGTATAATTTCCTATCCCCTCCCTAGATCTAAGAAGTTATCCAGGGCCTTTGGGCTCCCTTGCCCTAAGAGAAGCATAGTTCACCTTTCTGAAGACGACTACTCCTTATGTCTAACTCATAGATTAAAATATGAGATTAAAAGTTCATGGGATTAGTGGGGATTCTCAGTCTTGTTCAACCCACTCGCTTGCAGTGCCTGAAGGAAGTGACAAGATCTTAAAAAAAAAAAAAAATGCTTGGCAGACCCTAGAAAATTGAACACTTGGCTCTGAGATTTTGGAACCAATGACATTCTTGGAGCCCCAAGCATGACAGAAAGGTTGCTGCCTTTCACGTACTTATTTGGGGTTAGGTAATGAGAATTATCTGCAGCAACCGTGATAGGCTGAGCACAAAGGAGTCCTTTTCCATTTTAGTCAACCACATAAACCACGGGATTCTCAGGAAAGCCTCAGGAAAGGGAGCGGTTGCTCACAAAACGACTGAGTCTGCGTCTCCAAACAACACAGGAAGATAAAACTCCAGTTAGGTATCTTGTTTAAATTAATTAAACAATGTGATGTTCCCTATTCACCTTATTTGGGGGACTAAAATTCAAATCCACTAAAACAGTGTGAGGGAGAGATGAGAGGGAAGAAAGATTTATGCCCAGTGTAATAAACTATTAGAATAGAAAAGAAGTCTGCATAGGAGAAGGGGAGAGAAGGCCAAAATATGACTAAAGAGTAAGAGGACCAAGAGGTTAAATGTCAAAGGGCAAAAGTCATGAATTTCTATTAACTTTGTTAACCCTCCGGAGGAGACTCACCGTAACTTCTGTGCCATAGTCACCTATCGTGCCTTTGTTCTTAGAAGCTTGGCTAAAGCTGTGCCATCCGTGGCAAAATACCTGAGGGGTAATGAGAGCCACCTCTTTTATGTGTTCCTGAATGGTAGGAACTCTGCTCCATCTTCCTTCTGTTTATACTCCCAGCATCTCATAAATATAGAGAACTCAACAAAACTTCCCTAAACACATGGGAGACTGAATCATCTATTTTTTTTTTAATTTTTTTTTTCAACGTTTATTTATTTTTGGGACAGAGAGAGACAGAGCATGAACGGGGGAGGGGCAGAGAGAGAGGGAGACGCAGAATCGGAAACAGGCTCCAGGCTCTGAGCCATCAGCCCAGAGCCTGACGTGGTGCTCAAACTCACGGACCGCGAGATCGTGACCTGGCTGAAGTCGGACGCTTAACCGACTGCGCCACCCAGGCGCCCCGGGAGACTGAATCATCTAAAGAATTCCACTTTATACAAAAACTTTTGGATATCTCGGACAGATACTTCACTATACACTAAGCCGTGGTCTAACTATTTCCACCAAGATTTGTGGAACAGAGCTAAATGGGTTTAATTTCTCAACATCATTTTATATTCATGATAATCATACCTTTCTTCAGGTATGATTACTCATTCTAAGTGATCATTGTTTAAGAATCAAAACTTAGAAAATAAAGAGTAACATTTATTTGCTTTAAAAGAGTCAGCAGGACAAGAACCACATAATTACTCTCCATCTGTTTCTTGAGGATCACATATGAAATAACAAATGTCCTCTTTGTGAGCAATACTTCCATTATATGCATCTGGTAGTAGAGAAAAAACAATGTGTTGCCCTCTGGTTTATAGTTCCATTTTAGGAACTGAAAAAATATATAAAAATAGGAACACTGTGTATAATAAGTAACTGTAGCATGTTTTTCTCTGGTGTTGGTACTCATCACTTTCTAATAGAGTTAACAATTCAACATAATATGCTATTAAGTTGGGCTTTATCATAAACCAAATTTCTTAATAAAAAAATCAGTGTTCTAACTGATATTTTATTTTAAATGGTCTCTTGCAGAGATAAATGCAGGGGGAAAAGGTGCAATAATTCAGCCCAGCAAATACTTACTATGCAACAACTGGGTGCCAGCACTATTTCAAGAATTTGCCTTTAACCATAACAAGAGGAGTAAAATTCTTTTTTTTTTTTTCAGTCTCTTTGGACATTTCCAGGCTGTTTGAATTTTTAAAAATATTTGTGCTCAATGTGGAAGTAAAAGAGAAGGTCAAACAATATGCTTAGCTTAACAGTGGGGAGAAGAAAATTCTTGTTTCTTCTCTGCCTAGAAATGGGACAAATAAATAGATCATCTTGTTATTTGTTTTTTCCACTTTTAGATTTTTTTATTTTTTATTTTATTTTATTTTATTTTATTTTATTTTATTTTATTTAGAGAGAGAGAGAGAGTCGGGGAGAAAGAGAGAGAATCCCAAGAAGACTCCACTCTGTCAGCACAGAGCCTGATGCCCAGGCTTCATCTCATTACCCTGGTATCATGATCTGAGCTGAAATGAAGAGTTGGACGCTTAACTCACTGAGCCACCCAGGCATTCCTCATCCTGTTATGTAAAGGAAAAAAGTAAAGACTGTTTCATAATCAAAATGCCTATTTGGGAGCAAGTTATTGTGTGTTCCTAAGAGCAGGAGCCATGTATTCAGTAAAAGCATCATACTGACAGAGTCCACTGGATGACTGTGGAGGTGCTGTTTTTATTTACACAATACAACTGACTTAAGCAATCAGTCTTTAGTGCAATTAAGTATAACTAGGTTTTCTTTTCTTTTCTCTTTTCTTTTCTTTTTTTTCTTTCCTTTCCTTTCCTTTCCTTTCCTTTCCTTTCCTTTCCTAAGAGTTTAAGTAATCTCAAGGGGCGCCTGGGTGGCTCAGTCTGTTGGGCGGCCGGCTACAGCTCAGGTCATGATCTTGTGGTCTGTGAGTTCGAGCCCCACATCGGGCTCTGTGCTGACAGTTTGGAACCTGGAGCCTGTTTCCGATTCTGTGTCTCCCTCTCTCTCTGCCCCTTCCCTGCTTGCTCTCTGTCTCTCTGTCTCTCAAAAATAATAAACATTAAAAACAAAAATTTTTTTAAAGGTTAAGGTAATCTCTATACCCAACATGGGCTCGAATTTACAACCCTGAGATCAAGAGTCACATGCTCCACTGACTGAGGCAGACAGGTGCCCCAGTCTTTTGAAAATTAATGAACAAGTTTGGTAGGCTGTAGGAATATATTAAAATAAATGAGGGGCCATTGGGACAACTTCAAATAATGTGATTTCTTTGTGTGTGTGTTTGTTTGCTTGTTTGGTAACTCTGACTTCTACATAGGCAATGTCTAGGAAAACCTCTTTGCTCTCCTGATCACAGCTTCTCACACATCAGATGCAACAGCTGTTTTAACTGGCACGTCCACACAACCGTTCCTGACAGGAAGTGCATTAGAACAGTGAATGTAATTGAAGCTGCCTAATTTAGGGAGGCAGCATACCCTTGACCAACTGGGAATGTGGCCAGAATATTGGAGCTAACACTTCCTCTTAGAGAAAGGGACGTATCCCTGCACCCAGTCATACCATCTGCTCCACCGAAGTCCTTCTCTCCCTGTCTTTGGTCTCTCCTATAATGACTCGCCTTGGTGTAGGATTGCTCAAAAGTGCCCTGTATGATATATGAACACCATCTTCTGAAAATGTATGTTTTGCATATGCCCATTTTTGTAGTTTATAACGCCAGATTTATACAGAATATGCAGGGAAAGGTAGATAACAGGAAGGGTATAATAGTTGGGTGATATGGTGACAGGACGAAATAAGGCATTTTTATCTTACAAATTTAAATTTTAAACCAGATCACTTGAGAATTGGACAACTTACAATCCTACTGGAGTGATGTGCGTTTATGGGGCAGGTGTTATGCAAAAGCCTGGAGCTCGAAAGGAATGAAGCTGTCTTTCAACGTTTTTATCTCAAGGGAAATCTTACAGAACAAACGGCATGAATGGATACTGAGCCAACAGATGACAAGAGGACTTGCTCCATTCTCTGGAAAATATGATGATAAGAAACAGATTTCAGCTGTTCCTTCAGTTTTTTCTCTACTGGACAACAAAGCTGCCAAGAAATGAGGATACACAGATTATGACACACACATAACCCCTCCACCTGCATCACATCCTGACAAGCCACAGCGTTTCTTTGCTTCAAGGGTAGGAAACCTACCCATGAAGAGAAATCGTCTTTTCCTACGAAATACTGTATTCTACAGAAAAATCAAGCAAAACAAATGAGTATTCCTGTGATATTGTTTAGAAAGCAGTTGAAAATACCTCTAACATCAATATTCAGAGGCTCACATAAACACTAGTCCAGAAAGTAGAATCCCACTTTTACCTCCCCTGACACAAACAGACAAATAACAACAACTAAAATAAAGAAAAATTAGGGTCAGTGTTCTATTGCTCTGTTTAAGTACACGTTAGCTCTTCGGCCTATCCCTGACATTCTCACAGCACAAGGCAAGAGCATAAATGGAAACCTACATACCATCTACTTTTTAAATCACGCAAACAGTTCTTTCCTTCTATTCTGACAAATATACTTGCATAATAACAAAATCAGAAAATATGTGTATAGCTAGGTTTTTTCATAAAATTTAATTTGGCAAAAGATCAAAGCTGAATGAATTTAGTTACTATTGCACACGTTGGGTGTTCAGTTGATGGGCTAGTGATGTCCTTTTTTTTTAATGTTTGATTATTTTAAAAGAGAGAGAGAGAAAGAGCACGAGTGAGGGAAGGGCAGAGAGAGAGGAAGAGAGAAAATCCCAGCAGGCTCTGCACTGTCAGCACAGAGCCTGATGCAGGGCTCAAACTCACAAACCATGAGATCATGACCTGAGCCCAAATCAGGAGTTGGATGCTTAACTGACTGAGCCACCCAGGCACCCCAATGTCTTTATATATATATATATATATATATATATATATATATATATTTATTCAGCCTTTATTTATATATATATTTATATATAAATATATATGTTATATATATATATAACATATATATATATATGTTTATTTATTTTTGAGAGGCAGTCAGAATACGAGTGAGGGAGGGGCAGAGAGAGAGGGAGACACAGAATCAGAAGCAGGCTCCAGGCTCTGAGCTGTCAGCACAGAGCCCGATGCACGGCTCAAACTCACAAACTGGGAGATCATGACCTGAGCTGAAGTCAGATACTTAACCAACTGAGCCACCCAGATGCCACCCCCCAATGTCTTGATAAATCATAAGAAAATCATAGTACATACATTATTATGTTTTCTATAAAATTTATTAAAATTTGTTTTTAATATTTATTTTTGAGAGAGAGGGAGAGACAGAGCGTGAACAGAGGAGGAGCAGAGAGATAGGGAGACAGAATCAGCAGGCTCTAGGCTCTGAGCTGTCAGCACAGAGCCCGACGTAGGGCTCAAACTCACAAGCCATGAGATCATGACCTGAGCCAGAGTCGGATGCTTAACTGACTGAGCCATCCAGGCACCACTATAAAATTTATTTTCTTACATTCATCTCAGTAAGCTCCTTGATTATGTTTTCAAAATCAAGATTTTTGTATAGTTTTTTGATAACATCAATGATTTAAATAATTAAGTATGTAATTATATCCAAAGTACAAAATTTGAATATATTTTCATCAAAAATATGAATTTATGTAAAAATCATGAACACAATTTATTTTGTTTTCAAACTAAATTATAATTGTTCCAAAATTTTCATTATAAGGAAAAATACAAATTATAATTTGTAAATAAACACACTTTAAATAAAAATTATTTAAATAAATGTTATTAAATAAATTCCTAACATTCAAGGTCCACATAGTTGCCAATGTAAAGAATCAGCATCACGTTTTAATACCAGATCTACAAATACAAATTTAAAAGAAATAAATTGCTTAATATTCCACAATATTCTTCAGCTGCCATGTGCATCAGTTGAGAATACACACTAAATTTGTGAGTATTGATAGAATCACGAATGGGAACATATAAACAGGCAAGGTGCACTGGGACCTAAGTAGCACAAGCTTGAAGGTGGTGAAAGTGGTTACCGTGGAACAAAAAACTACCCCAGCTATTGGGCTATATCATGAGGGGACTCTGCTGTAGTCCAACCTACAGAGTCCAAAGACTTGGTCTTGATTCCAGTAGGTATGGCTATCTGAGGAGATTCAATCTGTTTGATGGGAACACAGCCAAAGGAGTCCACAGGTATCGGGCTATACTAGAAGTCAAGAGATGGATGGAACTGTAGGTTTCAAGTGATATATAGCAGAACCTTCTTGAGTAGCAGGAGGGCCCAGGTAACAGAGCTCAGGCTCCATTGACAAACCTGTCAAAACTAGGCAGGATGTCAGGGTCCCAGCCAAGTGGGCTTGGGTGCAGGGAAAAGCTCTGTATCCAGATGGGTTTTGAAATGATGGGAGAAAACCAAAGCAGATGTCTGGATATAGACATAAATTCAGCCAGCACAACAGGGGTGAGGGAGAAACATTGATTCAGTAGGCAAATGGTGGGAGAGAAACAGAAAGCATGTGGATCCCAGGTCCCTTGTATTTTCTGCCATGGTGAGAATAGTTTCTGTTTGGGTTGAAGTTGAATCTCAGTGAAAAGGGTATTTGTGATTATAGTTGAGTGGAGCCAAGAAGAAGACAAAGGCTGAATAATTTTATGTATTTATTTTTTAATAATTTTTTAATGTTTGTTTTTGAGAGAGAGAGAGAAAGAGAGAGAGAGAGAGCACAAGCAGGGGAGGGACAGAGAGAGGGAGACACAGAATCCAAAGTAAGCTCTAGGGTCTGAGCTGTCCACACAGAGCCTGACATGGGGCTCGAACTCATGAACTGCGAGATCACGACCTGAGCCGAAGACAGACACTTAACCAACTGAGCCACATAGGCGTCCATAAGTGATTTTAAAATAGTGCCATGGTATGGCATATTTTTAAAGTGCTTTTATGGGATTGTTGGGGAAATTGTTTATTAAAGTTTTAATATATAGGTCCAGTATATTTGTGAGGTTTAATTTAACTTTAACTATGATGACGTTTGACCTGATATTCATGGTAAATTTTGTATTAAAACATTATGCAAGTTTTCATTAACTTATGTTCAGTGGGTTTATATATAAAATAAATTTTGGAAAATCTTTATTACATCTTAAGACTCTTGATACTGGTATTCCCTGAGTCAACCTGGGGCCCTGAGACTCTGCACTTATCTTAAAATAGTTTTTGTGACAGTGCTGAATGGCTGAAATTGTGTACTGCATTTTAGTATCAAGTGTAAAAACAAGTCTCTATTAAGAGACAAAGCTGATTCATGGATCAGCTCTGTCCATGAAAATGCAAATTTCTGAATACAAGATCTTAGCAGGAAGATAAGGTATATTCTTTCCAGTCCTGAAAATCAGTTCTAGATAACTTTTGCTTTCTAAAGATGGTTTTCTTTTCTTTTTTTTTTTTTCAACGTTTATTTATTTTTGGGACAGAGAGAGACAGAGCATGAACGGGGGAGGGGCAGAGAGAGAGGGAGACACAGAATCGGAAACAGGCTCCAGGCTCTGAGCCATCAGCCCAGAGCCTGACGCGGGGCTCGAACTCACAGACCGCGAGATCGTGACCTGGCTGAAGTCGGACGCTTAACCGACTGCGCCACCCAGGTGCCCCTCTAAAGATGGTTTTCAATGCTGTTAGGAATACTGACGTGGTATGAAATTTCAAAGAAAAAAGTTTTGGATTTGGAACTTGAGTTTCAAGGGACTGGCAAGGATGGGGTACTGCTTGCCTGTTCTTACTGGATTTTACATTCCAGAGACTTTGCCTTTATATGATACAGGAGAGGCATAATCAAGGAGCCAAGCAGCCACTTAGATTTCAAGACACTACAAGTGAATAATAACTGGCAATCAGGAAGTGGAAATCATTTTTGTTGACTCTTTTCCTAAAAAGGTACTGTCTTTAATATTTTAGCTCCACTGACTGATCTGAACGGGGAAATGACTTCCCCTAAGAAAATGCTTTGGTGCAAAATCTATTTTGTTAATATTCAGGCAAACGTTTTGATTTTAACTATTGTTTCATATTATTTCCTGCTTATATCCATTAAAGAAATAGCCAGCAGATCAATCTTCCTCTAAATACATGCTCCTATTTTGCTGAGATTATTTCACCGATAGCTTACTGAAGTGTCTGTATTAGAGATACACTGTAGTGTGTGTTTCAAAAATATAGGTAGTAAGGTAACTTTAAAAAGACACATAAATGAATAATAATTCTTAATTTGAGTGATACCAGAAAGCCTGAAATGGCATAAGAAAGGGTATTCTGCAAATATTAATTATCACTTAAAGTTGATTTCCCAGAATCGCTTTTTTAAAAAATTATGGTAAAAAACCACATAATATGATATCACCCTCTTAACAATTTTTAAGTATACAGCAGAGTTTTGTTATCTCTATGTACATTCTTTTACAGCCAATCTCTAGAACATTTTCACCTTGTGGGACTGAAACTCTGTACTCACTGAACAGGCATTCCCTACCTACTCTTCCCCCAGCACCTGGCAATCACTCCCAGCATCACTTTTAATTAATAATCCTTTATTTAATATTATATAGTTCTAGAATTCTTCAAAAAGTATCCATACATATTATTAAGGAATTCTTGAGTTGTTTTTATTGAATAATTGTTTCCAGAATCTCTGAACGGCTTTCCAGGGTTGGATAGCCAATTTTTACTTCGTTGCTATCTGGTGTTTCTGTTATAAAACATGATTTTTAAAAGGTATTTTGAATATGATGAAGAGATAGGAAATGTCATTTGTATATCTTTGTGTATACATTGTATTCTTTTATCGCTACATCTGGCCTCAAGGTAAAAGGCTAATTTTTCTCTGTCTACAAAATAGTTTTAAAAGGTATTCCTTGATGTCCATCTGTGCAGAGTGGCATCCCCTTGCTTGGCTCTCAATACTGGATTGGGGCATAAAATTTCCAACAGTGGGAATTAGTCCATTCCCCACCTGAATCGTAGCTTATTGGTGTTCTCTGCAGGAATTCACTACCATTAGTGTTTCTATCTTTCACATTCCAAATTCTTTGTATCCTGCCAAAATTCAGTAGCCTTCTGGACTTTGCCTCCATTTTTGCGTATACAGAACCTAAACATGATTTTGTTTTTATGACCCATGAGTCTATCTCTTTTGATTCCATTATCTCACAAAAATCTCACCAGAGCAAAAAAACCCAAAAAACAAAAAACAAAAAACAAAAACCCCAAAAACAAGCAAACAAAAATGACTTTGAAATCCTCTCAAAAGCTGTTCCTTCATCATTTTACGAAGGGCTTAAAGAAGGAGAGAATCTAAAAAAGTCACTTGATTCTGAAGTAAGTTCTCAATATCGTTAATGAGATGGACACTGTATAAGATTTAACATAAGAGGCTTTTGGAACAAGACAGAAATGGTATAGAATCCTGGGTCGTCAGTTACTTGTGCTATCCAGCGCAAGTTACTTAATATTGTTGACCCTTTGTTTTGTCATTTGTGAAAAGATAGTAATATTCATTTGGCCAGACTATTATGAGAATGAAATTACATAGTGTATTCAACATACCTGGCATAGTACCAGTTGGTACATAGCAAGTGCTCAACAAATATAAACACCTTTTTTTTTCCCCCTGTCTCTACATCAGAAACCCTACTTATTTGGCTGTGGGTAAGAGAGACAGTAAGGGGGATGGAGAGGGGATTAGCAAAAACATTGTATTCAAACAAGGTACAGGCACACATGTGGGCAGCTATCATGCATGGCTTTTAGTAGAATTACTTGGGCAAAGGACTGACTGCCACCTGTACCCAGAGCCAAGTTAAAGGGTGGGTCAGCCAGGCAGTTGCCCCGCATTCTTATTCACTGGGATTCTGAAATCATAACTGAACTAAATTGGAAATATAGTTCATATTTGGCTCCTTTCATAAATGTAAAGATGATTGATCCCTTGAATTGCAACTCAAAAGTCACTTTGGGTCAGAATCCACCTATCCCCACTGGGTATTTTTGTGGCATATTTCTGTAAGGAGGTGTCACGGTGCAGTAACCGACCAGGCCACTAACCCCGAGATTGAAGTCTGTACTTGCTGTCAGCTGAAATGTTAAAACTGACTACAGCACGTGATATATGCTGTTTGCTGAGAGCCGGTGATTTACAACTAAAGTTTAAACACTGTAAGATACTTTCAAAGATGCTGTCATGTCCTGAAACATCACAAAACTAAAACTTATCATAGAACAGGAACCACAGAAGAATGAGAAATGTTTTACTGGCATGAATGCATGAAAGAGAGTGGGGATTGGGGGGGGAGAGAAGAGAAATTGAAAATATCGGAAAGGAGCTTGTAACTGTATTCATTAAAATCACTTATCTTTTGTGAATGGTAATGATTAGCGCTGTCCATGTGACAGTACAGATTTGGGTAATAATTCCAGCTAAGTTGAAGTGTTGTGTTACTTTCAACGCCTATAATTTTCTCATTTTGAACCTAAAGAGAAATCCATGTTGAACAGATATTTTAAGGGTTTTGCTTAGAAAGGATGACACCTGCATACATTAATCCTATCCTACCCATGTTACTAACTAATATCTTAGGCCATAAATGTTCACTCTACTTCTCATACAGAGAACTCACTCAAAGAACAGACACATTTTTTGGATCTAAATGCCCACACACACATAATCACATATTAAATCACATATATTAAATCACATATACATCTACCTAAGAAATAGATATATCTTAGAAATATATCCTATATATATATATCATATACATATATGATACGTATATATATGATATATACGTATCATATATGTATATGATATATATATCTTAGATATATAAGAAATAGATATATCAAGAAGAGGTGAAAGAAAACAAGAGCCAAATGATAGGGGCTTATAATAGCAAGTGGAAAAAAATGTAATTAAATAGAGGTAGGGAACAACGTTGAAAAAGAAGAACCAATTTGTAAAAATTACAATACTCGACTTTAAGACTTATAAAGCTTCAGTATCAAGACAGTTTCATGTTGTCATAAAAATAGACAAAAGGATTGATGGACAGAATATATGTCCAGAAATAGATCTATGTATATATGTCAGTTGATAAAGATGCAAAGGCATTTCAGCAGAGAAAATAAACTTTTTTAGCAAATCATGGTGGAACAATTAAATATCCAAAGACAAAAAAAAGGAGAGAGGGAGAACTTTAAGCAATATTTTATCCCAAAAACAAAAACTAAGTCCTCATGGGTTATATATCTAACTCTAAAATCCCAAAACTGTAACATGTGTAGAGAAAAGTAGGAGAAACTCTTTGTAACCTTGGATTAAGCAAACATGTCTTAGATACAACATCGAAAACATGATTAAAAGTAAAGATCAATTGGACTTACTCAAAATTAAGAAGATCTGCTCTTTGAAAGACACCATTAAGAGACTGAAAATACAAGCCAAATGCTGAGAGAAAATGTTTGCAAATTATATATCTAACAAAAGACTTGCATTTCAAATAAAGAACTCTCAAAATTTGATAAGAAGACAAAGAATGCAATTTTTTAAGATGTCTTTTTGACAGAGAGAGAGAGAGAGAGAGAGAGAGAGAATGAGTGGGGGAGGGGCAGAGAGAAAGGGGCACAGAAGTACATTAAGTGCTGTCATTTCCTTCATTCCCATCAAGTGAGACTTTGAGCTGCCCAGATGAGCAATGCTGGACTTCTTTTTTTTTTTTTTTAATTTTTCAAAAAGTTTAGTTTTGAGAGAGAGAGAGAGAGAGAGAGAGAGAGAGAAGCATGATTTGGGGAGAGGCAGAGAGAGAGGAGACAGAGAATACCAAGCAGGCTACGCATTGTCAGCACAGAGCCTAATGCGGGCTCGAAAGAACTGGGAGATCATGACCTAAGTCAAAGTCCGATGCTCAACTGACTGAGCCACCTAGGTGCCCCAAAGGATGCAACTTTTTAAATGGACAAAAAATAGATTTGAAGCATGGAAAGGACTTGAAGCACTGTTGCTAATTTGCAAATGGAAAGAGAACTTGTGAGAAGGAAGGCAGGCAGCCTGTAAAATCTGAGGAGAACAAATGGGGACTTCAGTCCTATACCCACAAAGAACTGAGTTCTGCCAACATTTGAATGTGTTTGGAAGTGGATTCTTCTCCAGAGCCTCCACATAAGAGCCTAACTGCTCTAAGCCCTTCATTTGCATCAAGTGAGATCTTGAGCTGAGAACCCAGATGAGCCATGATGTACTTTTTTTTTTTAAGTTTATTTATTTTTGAGAGAGAGACAGAGAGACAGAGACAGAGAGAGTGGGGGAGAGAGCACGAGTCGGGGGGAGGTAGAGAGAGGGACAGAGAATACCAAGTATGCTCCACATTGTCAGCACAGAGCCCGATAAGGGTCTCAATCTCACAAACTGTCAGATCATGACCTGAGCGGAAGTCGAGTTGGGCCCTTAGCTGACTGAGCCATTCATGCATCCCTTTTTTAATTTTAGGAGGACTTTTTAAAGTTTATCTATTTATTGAGAGAGAGAGAGAGAGGGAGGGAGTGTGTGTGTGTGTGTGTATGTGTGTGTTTGTGCGGGTACACATGGAGTGTGAGTGGGGAGGGGCAGGGAGTGAGGGAGAGAGAATCCCAAGCAGGTTCTGTGATGTCAGTAAGAGCTCAGCTTGGGGCTCAACTCGATCCCATGGACTGTGACATCATGACCTGAACTGAAACCAAGAGTGAAATGCTTAACTGATTGAGCCATCTAGTTACCCCCATGCTGGATTTCTGATTATAGAACTGAGAGCTATAAATTTGCTTTAAGCAGTTGTCTTTTGTCAACAAAGACATGGGGCAAATGATTTGAACAGACTTGTCACCAAAGATGTATGGGTTGAAAATAAGCATATGGAAAGATGCTCAACATCGTTAGTGTTAGGGGAATGACAAAAGTAAAATGTATTATTCTTTCACACCTGGTAGCATGTCTAAAATTAAAAAGACTGACTCTACAAGTGTTGGCAAGAATGTGGGGTAAGTGGAACTGTCATAAGCTGATTGCAGGAATGTAAAATGGTATAACCACTGTGGAAAACAGTTTGGCAGTTTCTTAAAATAGCAAACACTATGGGACTGAATGATTCAGCCATCCACTCCTAGGTATTTACCCAAGGGATATGAAAGCACATATCCATGCAATGACTTCTCATGAATGTTCATAGCATCTTTGTTTGCACTAGCCAAAAGCTGGAAAGAATTCAAATTCTCATCAACAGATACATGGATAAAGAAATTGTAGTACAGCCATACAAATAGAATATTACTCAGAGATAAAAATAAATGAACTATTAATATACACAGACACACTGAAGAATCTCAAAATAATTATGCTGGGTGAAAGAAGCCCCCCTCATAAAAAAAAAGTAGAGTGTAATTTCCATTTATATAAAATTTTAGAAAATGCAAACTCATCTATAGTGACAGGAAGCAGATCAGTGCTTGCCTGTATCACATGTTTGCAATATAAATTATAGGTGACAATTGCCAAAAATCAGCTTGGAGGGGTGCCTAGGTGTGGGCGGCCCAGTGGGTTAAGCAGCCAACTCTTGATTTCAGCTGAGGTCATGATCTCACAGTCCTGAGGTCTAGCCCCACCCCCCACCCTGTGCTGGACATGGACCCCGCCTAGGATTCTCTCTCCCTCTCCCTTTGTCTCTTCCCCACTGGCGTGGGGGTGCTCTCTCTCTCTCTCTCTCTCTCAAAAAATTCAGCTTGGAATTCATGAATCTAATGTCTTCATTTATCCACTTCAATTAGGGACTGACTTTCCAACTGACTGCTAAGAAAATAAATGTCTTAGCTTCAAATCTACCATTGCAGACAACCTGTTTTCTTAATAGCTGGTCTCTGTCAGGGCAGATTTTCATATGCATAAGGGTGGCTTTGTTGTTTTGTGCATTAAGATTTAAATGCTGGAAGCAAAAACAATATAAAAAAGGGAGGAGGACAAAACACAAGAGACTCTTAAATATAGAGAACAAACTGAGGGTTGCTGGTGGGTTGTTGGGTGGGGAGACGGGTTAAATGGGCAAGAGGCATTAAGGAGGACACTTGCTGGGATGAGCACTGGGTGTTATATGTAGGGGATGAATCACTGGATTCTACCAAAATCCTTCTTGCACTATATGTTAACTAACTTGGATGTAAATTAAAAAGTAAATTAAAGATAAATAAATAAATAAGATTTAAATGTTTTCATAGGAATAAAATATGCAAAAATACAAGAGACTCAAAAGGACAAAAAAGATGAAAGAAAGAGCATTGGGGAAAAAAAGTATAGGGTGGTGGAAATCTACATGCAAAGCTGTAAATGTATCATTCATTTGTAATTATTAAATAATAGTATTACAAATTATAAGATATTTATTCATTTAAATGGACAACTTAATTAAATCTATTGCAAAAGTTTTAAATACAGTGACTTCCTGTCATTTATCATTAGATTAATAGACCAACTCTAAATATACTTTCTAGTCATTTCATAGCAATAATAAATGGATTAAATACGCTATATGAGGTACAAATTTGTAGTGGGGTTTTTAACATAATTATATTAAATCAATTATAAATGCTTTATTTGGTTTTCCAAATTGTAATTTGCATTAATACTTTCATTACTTTGTTGGAGTTTGAGTTACGTTACTTATCCTCGCTATTTTTGTAATATGTGATGTGGATTATGTTAGGAAAAATGCCTATACAGGATTTGAATACATCTATTTTAAAAAATATATGTGGGGTGTGTTTGTATTTTATAGAGGAGGGTTTCTAATATGTAATCTCTGGAGTCTTTGCAGGTTTTGATACGAGATTTGGGGGAAAAAATCAGGTAAAAGTAGTTGACAAAGGAAGATAAGTATTTTATCCTTAATCATCTGAGTGAGGGGAGAGGAGGAAGAATATGAATTTAATCAAAACATCCTGGAAGTAGCCAGGAGTTCCTTCTCCTGAAGCAGATCCCAAAGGGGATGTGGTGTTTTGAATGGGAGAAGGAACAACAAGATTGGACTGAGTAGTGCTTAAAGCATAGACTTCTGGAGTTAAAAGACATAAATTCAAATGTCAGCTCCACCACCAGAAGTGGAAGACTATGAACAATTTACCGAACCTCTCCACGCCTCTGCATCCTTACCTGTAAGAGTAATGGTACCTATCTCCCAGGGCACTTGTGAGGATTAAATGAGGTCATAAACATAACATGCTCAGTGAAATGCCTAATTCCTAAAAGGTGTTCAATGGCTGGTGGCTGTTTTTTTTTTTTTTTAAGTCTAAGTTCTTTTTTAAATTTTTTTAATGTTTATTTATTTTGGAGAGAGAGAGAGAGAGAGAGAGAGAGAGAGAGAGCAAGCAGGGGAAAGACAGAGAGAGAGGGAGACACAGAACCCGAAGCAGGCTCCAGGTTCTGAGCCGTCAGCAGAGAGCCAGATGTGGGGCTCGAACCCATGTGCCTTGAGATCACAACCTGAACTGAAGCTGGTTGCTTAACAGCCTGAGCCACTCAGTGGCCCCAGCTAGTGGCTATTTTATAAAGGAGACAAGCCACATGTGGGTGTGGAGCAGTCCAATGCAAAAGGTTCAGAACTAAAGCTGTTACTGGTGGCAAGAGGAGACAATGGTTTTGATAAGTATCCTCTTGTAAGGCACAGAGACAGGGGTCAGCTGCGAGGCCCTGAGAGCTTAAGCTGTGCTGTCCAATAGAGTAGCCACTAGCCAATGTCCTAATTTAAGTTAAAATTAAAATTCAGTTCCTCAGTCACACTCGCTATATTTTAAGTGCTTAGTAGCCACATTAGCTGACGGCGACTACATTGGACAGTGCAGCTCTTCAACTACCTTTGCAGAAATGTTTGTTGGACAATGCTGGCTTAAAGGGCTCACGTTGGGCTGAATCCCAGGGCAACATTCATGAATAACTGGTTTACTTAATGTCCTCATCAAATCTCATCTTCTCTCTTCTCCTTATCTTTTATTTTACGGAATCTGAGGCTTATCAAAACTGTGACCCAAGAGTCTGTGCAATTTTTCAAGCTGTAGGAATATTTTTGATCACTGTTTATATCAGTGCATGTGAATGCATTTGGAGAGATTCTGTGAAGGAGGTTGTCCTTGCTTTTCTTGATTGAGTTTGAATTCTATCATTAGCCTTAACATCTCTGCAATTACCCATATCTGGTTATTAACATGTTACTTCTACACTCCTCCTCCTCCTCCTCTCCTCCCCTACCCCCACATCCTCTGAATTGCAAGCTGGGAGACTGTGAGATTTTTAAAGTGATCATTATTTTAGTAGCAGCTGGTTCTTAACAGCCCCGGGTTTGTGACAGAGGTGACAGGATTTGTTTCTGTGGCTGTATTGTCCTAATTATATTCCTAATGGATCACAAGTTTTGGGACAAAGCGATGTTACATATTGCAGTGTCTGCAGGGCAGGATTTTATGGTGTGCTGGGAACATCTAAATGTAACATGTGTAGCCGATGC
Source organism: Prionailurus viverrinus (assembly GCF_022837055.1). Taxonomy (NCBI): domain Eukaryota; kingdom Metazoa; phylum Chordata; class Mammalia; order Carnivora; family Felidae; genus Prionailurus; species Prionailurus viverrinus. The sequence continues at coordinate 102,800,958 of NC_062567.1, forward strand.
ATTTACTGTCATTAGTTAACCAAGCAGCTAGTGTGCCTCTTTCAGCTCCCTGACCCACATTTCATCCACGCTCTGCTGTTTTTCTCCTGCAGGGTTATTTCCTGAGTAAAGCCCAGAGCTTATGAGTCCCCCAGCAGAGAGCTCTGTTCTGACCTCCCTAAACAGGCAGTTTCACCTGCTGGGCTAGTGTTTTTCTGCCTCCTAGTCAATCTGTTAAGATTTTAGCAGGAGATTCTTGGATACCTTTTCCACAAAACATATGGGAGATTGTAATTACTTTGGCCTGGTACAATTTTAGAATTGAGAGAGCAAGGAAGAGGTGCAAATCTTCTGTTCATAAATAACCAAATCTGTGGGCACTTTAAAAGGCATTCTGTGCAGCAGGAGAATTTATGTGCCACATTTCACCCTTGGCACACTCTCCAAATGAATTGTTCAAAGAGAAGTTATATTAGGACAAATAGAAATGAAGACCAACTCCAGATGTGGATTTTTAGTTAATATTTATGCAACACCCAAAGGGAAGACGGTATTGCACAATAAACCAAAAATGTCTTAGGCAAATAAGGAAATCTTTACCCCCAGGACCTGGCACCACAAAGGTATGAATTATACAACAAAGGCCTGGGAATGCAGAACGAATGCAGGGTAGGTCGGGGCGACTATAAAAAAGAATTCATTGAGGAAGTGGTGAGGTAGCAGATGTGTGGAACCTACTTTGGGAAAATAAGGGCTTAGCACTTTTTTGGCCAGTCTTGTGTCTAAGGTAGAAAAGTCAAGCCAACCAGCCTAATTTCCTTCATCTGTGGAGAGCAACAGTAGCTTTAAATAGAATATGTATATCTATATATATATTCATTACCGAGGCAGCAATCTACAATGGGTGGGTATACCTTAATACACTGAAAAGCAATGTCTCCAGATTTGAAATGATCTCCAAGGATAGTGATGACATCTTTGAGACGATAACGCCCTCCCCGCGCCCCACCCCCACCCCCCAATTGGTGTTCAAGGAAGGTAGGAAATGCAGAAAGTGGCTGCTTCTCAGTCCTTGGAGAGTAGTCTGAATGCAACCAATGTTTAATGCGTTGGAAGAATGTTGAGACCTACATTAAATTAAAATAGGAAAATTTGTTAAAATCAGCACAGCTGTTTTTTCAGCCTTCCATTCATCAGGGACAGCAAAATGTGATTTCTCACCATCTCCCAGGCTCCCAATCCTCAGGAGTTGGGAGTAGGGAGAGGAGAAAAGAAGGAGGTGGAGGAGGAGTATAGAAAATATTTAGAACTATTGGAGCCTTGAAGTGGAGACAGCTCTGGAAATGCTTACAAGCTGTTTGCACGCTGGACCCAAACCTCTTTACTACTTTCATGCCTCGGAGTCCTCTTAATTATTGAAGAGAGCTGTTTGTGTGTGACTTACCATAGGCTTTCCTGAAGAACTGATGCTTTCTTCAGAATTTTTAACCTACTTCCTCCCTCTCTCCTTTGTTAATTCTTCACTGTCTCTACCATGGACAACAATTCAGTTTACCTTATTCTCTCATGATGAACATTTGTGAATTTCCGGTTGCTATATTGTTTCTGCTAAGCACATTTATTTGTTCATTTGTTGTCAACATTTTGTGTTGTTTTGTTTTAGCTTCTTCTGCTTGTCCAGATGTTACAGGCTCTGGGTGTTATGTGGAAAACCGGGCTGTTAAGATCCTCGCCCTCTTGGAGCTGCTGGCATTCTAGTGGGCATTCCAGATACAACGCATGCTATCAAGAAAATCTTTCGGGGGAAAATGGGACAAAGATGGCTGGGAGTGAGGCTACGGTATAGGGTGGGTGGGGGAATTCTCTCGGGTGGATGGATAACATTTGAATTAAGATTGGCATGCTGAGAAGGAGCTAGGGAAGGTCTGAGAAGGCATCCCAGGCAGAAAGAGGAGAGAGTGGTGTCAGAGGAGAAGGATGCCCGTGTGGCTGGAACACTCGAGCACAATGTGAGGGGAGGGAAGGGATCAGGGCCAAAGGAGTGCCTAGCTGGCCATGGTAAAAATCAAGAGTTTTATTCGATGTGTATCAGGAAGTCATTAAGCATTTTAAAGTAGAGACATTGTAAGTTTTCAAAAGAATCTTCTAATGCCTGAAGTAAGACTGTGGGGAAGGGGGAACTGCAGAAGTAGAAATAAGGGTACTGCTTAAGTCCATGCAGGAAATAAGGGAGTTAGAAATAGGGTTGGGGCCATGTGGGCGCCATGATCTACATTTTGGAGGTATCTAGGTTTTAGTGAACAACTAAAAGGAAAGGAGAAAGTTGGAGATAATAATAATTATAATTATTATTAACACTTCTATTGCACTTAGGTGTTTCACACCTTAATTACTTTAATCTTCATAATAATAGTACCCACAGATATTATTTTCATCACTGCTGTATAGGTGAGACAAAAGGGGCACAAAGAGGTTGAGGGACTGGCCAAAGGTTTCTCATGTAATAATAGCACAGTGAGGACTTCAGTTCCTGGGTGCTCTTCATCCAGTGTGCTAGGATCCAATATCAACATGTAAATACAGTGGAGGGATACAGATATAGAGGAACTTGATGGGTCAATTAACAGGATTTTTTAAACTTTGCAACAGTGAGCAGAGGTTACAGAGTTAAAAAAAGAAAGTTAAAAGATCAGTGTCTGAAAAAAAAAATTAAAAGATCAGTGTCTGCCTTTAAAGATACAACTCCCTTTTTTGTATGTTTTACATACGTTTGTCTCAGGGAACAAAAATGGGTCCATCTTGCATGGCAAAATAAATATAATAAATGTTCACCATTTCATCCGTGTCTACACAGATTTTTTTGTGAAATCAGGAAAAGACGGAGTTTTGTTTTGCTGACACCCAAACCACAGTATTTACTTCTCAGGCCATGGCCAGACATCCAGAGGATTACATTTGTTGCCCTGGATTTGAGTCCTGGAAAGCTTGTTACTTAGGCGCTTCCCTTGGACGGCGGAGGGGAGGGGGGCGGGGTCAGTCAGCCCTCTCCCGGTCTGTTTTCCAAGCACTGTGGTTGTCATGCAGCAGGGGGCGCTGCAGTAGTGTTCATCTTGGTCCACGGGAGCCCATCGCCCAGCCAGAGAGGGGCCAAGCCAGGAGGAGGTGTGGCAGGCAGCCCACCGTCCTCTATGGTCTTACAACTTTAGTACTCAGAGCTCGTCTACACAGGCCATTCTTTTACACCATCATTTATCAGGTTGGACGCCTTCCATCCAGTCCTGCATCCGGGCGGAAAGGAAAGGGCATTAGCTTCCCGCCTTCCTAGGTTTTGAGGATAGCGGTGTACCGGGCTGCAGAGGCGTCTCTTCTCTGTATTTCCAGAGTCAGCCTGAAAGTCCCCCCTGAAACCACGAAAGGCCCCCGCAGCTGCGGTGTGTGCGTATGTGTTTCTTTCCTCTCCGGGGGTCCTTTCTTTTTAACCTGACTGCGGGAACATTCTCCTTCCCATGCGTCTTTCTACTGACATTCGGGACGACGGTAGGCTCGGAGCTGAAATCTCTCCCTCCTAAGATGCCCCCCAAGCTCTCCAACACCCCCTCCCATTTCGACTCACTCGCTGTGAGCGTGTATGAGAGGTCGCGTGAATGTTTGTGGCCACCGAGCTGCAGCCCTCGCCAAACCTGTTCTTCCTCTCTCGGTCCCCAGAAGTCCCTCCAGCTGACCGGACTTACGCCTGGCAGCGCTTGGCACAGTCAGCGCTGGGGCTGAGATCCAGTCGGTGCCAGGCACTGCCAGGCAGCAGCGGCGCGAGAGACCGGGTCCTCCTCGGTGTCGGTTCTCTAACAGCTCCTACTCCCAGGGCGCACTCCAGCTACCCCTCTGGGCTGTCTTCCAGCAGTCGCCCTTGGGTCCCGGGGGCTTTCCGGAGTGAAATCGAAGGTGAAGGAAACAAGAGGAGGGCGGGAGGTGGGTGGGAGGAGCCCCGGGCCGTGGGGAGGTGGGAGGAGCCTCCAGCCAGGGGGTGGTGTGGGAGGAGCCTTAGGGGAGGATCTGGGTGGAGAAAGGGGCCGGGCAAAGCCGGGATGGAGGGTTGGCCACGCAGGCGCGGGGGGCCGCGCCGAGAACCCCACGCGGGAGCTTCTGGAGTCTCCAGCCACCGCTCCTCACTTCACCGGAGAAGGGGCTGAGGCTGGGAGGGAGCTAATAAAGAGTGAATGAGCGGCAGCCGCTGTGGCAGCCGGAGTCAGCCGGAGCAGCACCGGAGCCGTGCGCCCGGGAGGCGGCGAGGGGAGGCGGTTCGCCTCGTCCCTCCCACCCGCCCCTCTTTCTCTCTCTTCCTCTAGCTGGTCTCAGAGTCCGGCTGGGTCCGGTCCCTCTGTCCCCATCCCGCATTCTTCCACCTCCTCCGAGTCCCACTCCTCACCTAGGGCGCCCCGAACTGCCATGGGTTAGGGTGGGGGCCGCGAGCCGTGCGAAGGACCAGCCCTGTACATCCGCCGGGGGGCGCGGAACCCGAAAGCCGCCAGCCGCTCGCGGGCGCCGGGCATGGGGAGCGTGGTGTGAGCCCGCACCCGAAGAGGACGCAGGGGCTGCGGAGACGGGCGCGAGGAGGAGGAGGAGGAGGAGGAGGAGGAGGAGGAGGAGGAGAGCGGCGGATTGCAAGGACCCGAGGGAGGAAGGGAGGGACAGGAGGGTGGGGAGCTAGGAAAAAGTGAAGCTGGGAGGAGAAGGCGGCGGAAGGTGGGGATTGATGCTTCTGTTTTTTGTTGCCGCTGCTGCCCTCGCGCTGGGAGCCGAGCCGGAGGAAAGGCGGTGGAGAGATGATTGCAGAGTTGGTGAGCAGCGCTCTGGGGCTCGCCTTGTATCTCAACACCTTGAGTGCGGATTTCTGCTATGATGACAGGTAAGGGGTCGACGGGCTCCGTGGGGACTCCGCGGTGGCTCAGAAGCTTCCCGCACTTTAAGGCTTGAAGCGCGTCTTACAGGAACTGGTCCAGCACCTGAAGGTTTAGGAGAAGCGTAAACAACACCCAGAGCAAACACCGGGACGCGAGCGCGCTGGGCGGGCTGAAGGAGTTTGGGTTCCTAGTTTGCGGCAGGTTCTTTCTCTTGGTTCTTGGCTGTTGGCGAACGCTTAAGTATCCTAGCGGAAATCACAGCAATTTGGGAAACTGTTTAATCAAGGTATTAAATGGAAAAAAAAAAAAGTCTTAGGTATTTCTTGGTGCACATTGAGCGATTTTAGGTCTGGGCTGGAAGGAAACCGCTCCCCTCCTCTGAATAGGTCTTCCCTGTGACGTTTCCTTTTATTGATGGGACACTTTTATTTCCCGAGGAAAAAAAAACACACACACACACACACACACCTTTGACAGTTACCAAAATAGTGGAAGGAGAGAATCGTCCTGTGCTCCAACTTTCCCATTTGACGTGTACGGTACTTTACTTTGAGCCAAGATAATGCTGCTGATGGACACTCCGACTCCCCCCTCCTCCCTCACCAATCGATGGAGTAGCACTTTTATAAAAGCCTGCGCTTTCATTTCTGTTTGGGAGTTTTACATTAGACGTTAGCGATTCTTTTGTGCTAATTGAGGAAGAAGACGCCCCTAGAGACTGAAGTTGTCTTCTGCATTTGGGCTAGTTTGGGTGGCTAATGAGACCTGAACTGTGTTGTCAAAGAAACTGCATCGATTTCTGGAAAATGTCACAGTTGTGCTGGTGTCTCTACCTATTTTTTAAACGTTGTTAGTGTTTAGAAACTGGTGAAAAGCTCCGATAGCCATTAGGGAAAATTCCAATTTGTGCCTTTCCGGTGACTTAATCTGATTACAATTAAAACAGATGCATAATTAAAATATATTAGGGAGAACAGCACGCCTGGCTAAACTTATTAACCGTCCTGGGGTGTTTCATGCTCCATTGAAATTAAACCATCCAAAAAGTGAGCACAGATTTACTTTGACAGCTTTTCAGCAGCCTCTCTGGGCTATGGAAAGGGAATGGATCCCCAGGGTCAGGGCAAGGCAGAGAGTGAAGTTAGAGTGGCTGATCGTGAAGGCAGAATCTTTTCTGGGTGGTAATTAGCCATCTCTGGTGTGCCCACTCTACGGGGAAAAGCATGTTCATGGATGTATGCTTGAAATCTGTGAATCTTGATTTACAGCCACATGTCTGCTACGAAATCAAGCAAACTCTTCTTAATGCATTTTATGTAGTTTCTATCAGAGACTGGTTGATAAGGAAGCCACTGTTAGACGTAAACTTTTCCTCAACTTTTAAGCAATGTATATGTTTAGCAATTATGCTACATGCTCTGAGAAATAAATATTCTTTGTGTAAGACTGGGGTGAGCTGCTTCTGTTCCTTCCAGTTTTTTGTTACCGTGCACCTGCTATTTCTAGGGTATTGGAAGAAAAAACTTTTGCTTCCAAAGATGGGTGACTTTTCACTAAAATGAGCTCAGGGATGAATCTGAGAAGTTCCTGTTTCTGTTGGGGACAGTTTGAAAAGTAATCACTTAAGCCAAGAATAAAGAGCTTGGAAAAAAAGCAACTTAACTGTAATGTGCTAAGTATTGTAGAACGCTGTGATAAATCAAGCATTCTCAGTGTATGCTGTCCTTTATTCCTGTCCAGTTCTGTAAAAAATACATGTCAGAAGAACATATCCTGTAAAGATGAAGGCTTGAACTAAACTAAACTTGCACATACATTTTTCTATAGATTTAATGCTTATTTTGTGTTCTTTAATCATCGGTCAGGAGCATTAGGACTTTGTAACTTGGGGAGAATAGTGTGAAGGAGATGATAAATGAGTTGTGCTTTGATGGTGGGCAATCGTCGTAAGTTCTTTACATACTGTAGGTTGGGTGCAATGTCAAAATTCCTGACTTAGCTACGGAGATGAACATAATGTGATGAGTTGTCCATATCATCTAATTGATAGCTTGCTCAATATATGATACATAGATAGACATCATATACTGATATGATGTTGAGAGCCTGTAAATATAAATTATACTTTGCTGTGATTTGGAAGTGTATTTTTAGTCCAGTTTTCTTAGTAGCAGAACTGCATATACAGTCCTATGCTCTTAAAAGAGCATGAAGTCTTAACAGAATCAAACTTGGTTTTCATGTATCCTAGAAATTCTGATACACTTGTTAATAGGAGTGTGGAACTTACTGGATGTCTGCATGGCCTGTGCAGGTGATTCAGTGCCAGAGTGCTCTGTAAATTGTGGCTTTTTGGATATAATTTGTATCTACCTTCTCTAACTCACAGCTCCATGTGGAACTGGGGGAGAGCTAAGGAGTCAAGTGGAAACTGTAGGATGATGATAATGTGTTTACTTCTAGTACTGCGTTTCAGACTACAGAGACTCAAGTTTAAAAAATTGTGTAAACTGCATGTGTGCATTCCACTACCCCCCAGGAACTTTGTGAAATACAGTTCTGGAAGGAGAGGCCAGTGCTGGGAGCTTGCGAGAAGGGAGATGGCTCTTACGCTTGACTTGCTTAACTAAATCAAGACTCTGCATTTTAGCTGAAGAATCTGGCATTTGCTAGAGGAGGGCTTTATATTGCTTCAGCTTAAACATTATTGCTGTGGTACTTCTCAAAGTTATCATTTCCTTTAAATATGGTGATCAAGTTTACTTTGTAAACTATATATGTAATTACTTTCACTGTTTGATGTAACTTGGTTGAGATTAAGTGGTAATCTGAAACTTTTTCATAGCAAAATCGATTTCCCTATGGTAAAACTTAATATTTTACAACTGTTTTAATGCTAAACTTAAGAATATGGCTGGGAAGAATAGAGTTCATCATATCTGATGAAAAAGCATATATAGTTTCAGCTTCACCGCCCCCCCCCCCCCCCAACTCCATCCCCTTGCGTTCAGTCTAGCCATGATTGTATTGAATCTTAAATTGTGGTTAGAGTACAATTGGAATTATAAATGTGCAGTCTTGGCCAAATTTGAAGTCATGATGAATGATGACTTCTTGAAGGGCTCTCTCATTTTCTGGGGAAATTTGGTGTTTAGGTCACTGGAAAAAAACTTGCTGACCCCAAATTCTGTGCCCTCTTATATGTCTGTTGAGGATAACATTGCATCATTTTCACTATGTCCTCTTTAAAAATCCTATCTTAGGTTTTGCACAGAGATAACACTCAGAGAGGAGTCTGTGTCCTTCAAAGCAACAGAAGTATGCCAGAACTGTTGTTTTGTAGTCAGATTTCATGTTGCACGTATCATCTAATTGATAGCTAGCCCTTTATGATGTGTAACACGTAAACAAGAAGATAATGCACCTAACACGTATTTTTATTCTTGTGTGAATAAAATCATACATTACTTAAAAAAAAGATAATTTGAGTATTTGGAAGTGGGAAGTGGGTTTGTGGTACTCTGAAATTTCTTTTCCTTGTTGTCCATTTTGCAGTTTGTTAAAACCAACCTTGATCGTCAACGTGACCGTTAGGTTTCTTAGCTATTCCATTGTGCAACAATCGTGTGAAACTTGGAAGAACAGCTCCACAACTGAAATTTCAACTTTTCAGTCAAAACTACCACAACTCTTAATAGCACTTTCCTGGTTTAGTATTCTTTCAGATGTGAATATAAATCTGTTTTTATAGAAACATGAGTTAATCTAAAGTCATAAAGATTTTGATTAACAGCATTTAAAATGAAGGAATGGAGGAATTAAGATATTACAACTTTTTTTTTTAAATCTTTTTTTTTTTTCTAAGGGTATTCAACTATTCCTTCTGCTTGGCCCTTTTAAAGTTATTTGGGTTTTGACCTGGTATGATAAGAATCCCTTATGAAATGATCAGTCACTCTTTTAACTTCCCTCTAAAACATTCTAATAGGCTTGCAGGAGAACAGTCTGGGATTGTTACCTTAGGATTCTAGTATGTTCAACCATTGAAGTCGTGCTTGGTATTTAGTGAAAGCATGTTTAGGAAGAATTACTGTATAATCAAAATATATAAGGAAGGAGTTTGCTTTGTATCAAAGTTGCCTACTCAGGTTTTTATTGGAAGAAGTCAGTGTATACAGGGGTGTTACTGTACTCTGATTTTCTCTCCTGAGTTTATGATATACTGAAAAAAATGCAAGTGGATACAGTTTATAGTTTATGAACTATTTTAATGTATTTTATTTTCTAGCTAAGTTTAATCAAATGTATGCAGGACAGATTCATTTTGCAGTTTGAACAAATACATCTCTTAATAGTAAATTAAAATTAGGTGAAGCCAGTATGGACTACTTTACCTTACTTCCAATGAGCCTGTCACATGCGGTTTATCCTAGCTAATGACCCAAAGACAAGCACTGAATGGCCATGTATAAAGGCAATACGGAGAATTGCCGCGTGCCAGCCATGTGTCTCTTAGTTGTGTTTCTCTCTCTATATATTATAATAACAATATTATTATTATGTGTGTGTGTGTGTGTGTGTGTGTATGACGTGGGGGGCTATATTATTATATATTATTGTTTTACATTTTTTGTCATCTGCATTTAGTTTTTTTAGTACTAATGTGCCCCTAGGGGAACCCTTAATTCTCTGATGCTATAATTCTGAAACAACTAGAACCTTTTGGATTCCAACTTGAGTTAGGAGGACAATTTGTCTTCCCAATCTCTCTGTTGCTCTTCTGCATGCTAAAAGCACTTCTTTAAAAATGCCCATGGTGTTCCAGCTGTTCATCATAGGCAAAGGGAGCATATCTCCTAAAACAGGCACCTTCATAATGTTAGGAAAGGGCATAGTTTACCCTTGTCACCCTGAAAAATGTGTGGCTGACAAACCTAATAACTTTATCATTCTCACTTACCATGCTTTTAATACAATAACATATACCTTTTAAGTTTTTTGATTATTTTCTTATAAGCTAAATATCACGTAGCTTTGGGTACCTACTTTAATGGCTTCACAAAGTGACATGTGTGGCAGCTTTGATGGAAAGGACAAATGGGTTGTTGAATGTAAACCCTCCTCTTCTGTGAATAGCTGTTCTCATTTGGAGCCTGGTTGAAAAAAAGAGGAGAGACATATGACCAGGAACTGTGTACGTTCTGTTTTTCGTGAAGGCATCATACTTTAAATAATTACAGGTGTAACTGTGCACAATGCTAGATGGTTTCTTTGAAGATTTTATTTGTATGTACTTTTGAGGTATAAATGACTGTGTTCAGCAATTCACTAATTGTGAATACTCCTACACATAGGCTTCTCATATATATGATGCATAATACAAACAGCGGCTGTTCACCCTCGTCAGCAAACATCGTTACCGGTCTGTCCTTTCCTACTGTACTATAGCTGGTATTGTAAACTCTTTGAATCTGGGAGTCTGATGATAAACTTATAAAAATGCTGATACATTGTACTTTAGCAGATTCACTTGCATTTAGTCATGTTTATTTTGATTGATACTCGTATTTTAAAACTTTTATTGGGACTCTGTTGGCTTCTTTCCCAGAACAGCTGTGCTGAGGGTCCATGGTAGGTGGTTTGAACTGGCCTTGTTGTTGGTCTGGTGCTCACTGGCACTGTATTCATACACGTAGAAGCTTTAGAATACCTCTCCCCAAATGTGTTTTTCCTGTTTGTCTGGATCAGTTGTTTTCCATGGAGGGAAACAGTGGTTGAATACTTTGAATTAACTAGATTTGCCTCGACTGGTCATGGGGATTGAAGGCTTTTGCCTCAAAGATTTTTTTTTTTTTTTTTTTTTTTGGCTGTAGTTTCTAGGCAGATAATTCCATCAAGATGCAGCACTATCAAATTTCTATTGATCTCCTTTCCTCCTCTCTGACAGTTTAACTTTTCAATCATATTTGTCAGTTTCTCTGGTACTCAAGGTTTCTTGGAGCAAAATGTATAAATGTTTGTTTCAGTCTTTTAGAAACTCTTTGGGATTACAATTTTGGGTTCAACCATGACTTTTTTTTTTTTTTTTTTTTTCTTACAGGTAAATGGGAAAGAACTGAGTGAGCCTAACTACTCAAAAAAATTTTTGAAAAAGGCAGGAACACTGAAGTGATTGGTTTTCAAGATGCTACATTAAAAGTTGCTATCGTGTTTTTAGAGTAGTTTGTTTTCTTTAAGGGCATTTCATAAGATGCAGTTAATTTGAATGACCAGAATGATTATTTTAAAGATGAGATGAGCAGAGAGATTTTTATTGGCTCAGGTCTAAAAAATTAATATGGAAAAGAGATTAGAATTGAAAATTCTAAATTCACCTTTAGATTTCATTTTATTGTGGAATTAAATGAAATTATATGTACACTTATTTATTCTAAAAGTTCACCTTTAGATTCCATTTTATTGTGGAATTAAATGAAATTATATGTACATTTATTGATTATAAAGGTATGCACATGCCACATTGCTTGAGGGCAGTGCTGCAGTATCTGTTTTAAGAGTACCTTAGTATTTGGCAGAGGAGATACTATTGAGCTTATGATAATTTGATGTAAGCTTTTGTTTCTTGTTTTCTTTGCTGGGGCATCTTGTGATATCAGAGTGAGGCAGGATATGAGGCGTGGCCCAGCATGTAGTTATAGTTCAGGAGATTGACTAAATTACATGATTTGTCAAATGAAACGTACATTAGTGCCCTTCCAATAGCAGCTGTGTGTTAGGTGTTGGGAAAAATGAAATGGTTCTGTCCTATCCCTTTGCCTTTGATGATTGCCCTTCATTTCTGTGGCATTTATTATAATAAATGTGTCATTATTTCACTGAGACATCATGTTTAAAAAAAAAACACAACCCAGCAAGTTCACTAAAGGCTTGTGATTATGATTTCATTAGCAAACAGTGTATAAAAATTATTGCCATAGGGTAAAAGGAATTTACTGACATTTGAAACTGAAAAATTTCCAAGTTTTGATAACAAACATGCTTTCTTCCTAATTGTGATTCCAGATTATTGATTTCTTCAGAAGTAGAAAGTTTTGACTGTAGAATCCTAGAAATTCTCCCTTGGCATCATTTAGGAGTATTTTAACTTCAAAGGATGTGTTATTTGCTGAAGAGTGGCCACTGGGGCGCAATATGGCTCTTGACATTTTGAACAGTGTTAAATGATGATACTGAAGTATTTCAAACAGCCATGTTTCAGCATTGTTTAAAAATCCAGTGGGAAGAATGGCAATCCATATAACCCTGCATTCTTGGAATTCTTTGGTTATTAATTTTAAATGCAGTTCACAAGTTTGCATTTTATAAAATAAGTTTTTTTTAAAGATGAGTAAGTCTAGTAAAATTTTTTACAGCTGTGTCTTATGAAATTTTGTTTTCTTTTTTGAATTGCTTGTAACTATTCTATTAAGAGACTGAAAGGATACAGACCATAGCCTTGTTTGTTTTTGCTTTAATCTCTTGGTTGGGTTCTATGTCTATGTTTAGAACATTGTTACAAAGCATATTATTATTAAATTTCTATTATAAACCCTAGATTATAAAACTAGTCTTGGAGAGAGGCAGATAAGTGAAAACACTTTGGGAAAAGTAAACATCTTGTTTTTGTTAATTTCCAATTTGTTCCACAATGAAGGCAGATCTACCCTGCTTTCTTTTCTGTTAGTGGCATCCCTTGGATTAATACTGAAAGTCAGTAGTTTAATTCATTACAATGTCGGTGCATGTTGAAGCGCTATCTCTGCAGATTGTGTCTGCAACAGGGGATAACATAGGTGGTGGCTTTACAGATTACATTGACAGGCTCGACCACTTTTAGTTTGGGGGAAGATGCTTGTCATTACAAAGCCATTTAAGGGAAGTGGTTCTTGAGGTAATGCTGGCAGCTGAAATACTCATCTGGGGACCTTTCTCATTGTTTTATAAACTGTCTTTTGGCTACTTCTGTCTTCTTATCTTTAGGTTTTAAAAGGTATTGCACATACTGAGCCTACTGCCTTGGATTATAAAAGATGTCTTAAGTCTTAAGGTAGAATACTTGGGTACAAATATTTTGTCAAGTGTACTTCTTTTAGAAGAGGATGTTCCCCTCCTCCTCCAAATAATTAACTATAGGACTGCTCTCTGAAAGCAATTGAGAAGAGCTCATTTTGACAAAGCAGGCTTCTAATGACAAATTTTCCAACTACAAATTTGCAGAAGAAAAGTTCTCAGATGATGAAGAAGTTTAATCAGGCAAAAAGACATTTTTATTTGCAGAAATAGGCCCTTTAGAGGGAGGCAATTATTTATAGTTGATGTGAAAAACCGGTATACCTGAATTCATTTGGTAAACCTCATTTAAAATAGGAAGGTTATTCTATTGGAAAAAAAAATGGTGCTGAATTGTGTCACTGAATTTATATTAAAGAAATAAGGTTTTATACTTTAACCCATTCCCACAGGGTTATGTACTGATTTAACCAAAGAAAATGAATTTAAGATTTGAAGAAAATCTATGAAAGATACCGGTGTGTAGACTGAAATTACCAAATATACTTTGCCACAAATATCTAGTCTTTCATTTAAAATATCCCATTAGAAAGCATCTCTAGGGTTGCTTCCTTCGCCTTTATATTTAAGAGTCTGTATTTTTTCTTTTAAAAGCAGTGGTGTTTTGGGCATTTGTTTCGCGTTGAACAGAAACTGAAATTTCACTGTTGGAAACCTCCTGTATGTCATCAAGCCATTTCTATGAGAGAGTAGCTAGTAGCTCCTTTGGAACTCATGCCTGATAAGATTGAGATGCCTGTGGCAGACAAGGGGGCTTTCGACCTTGTCCTCTCTCATCATTTGCTCCCTGCCTTCATCCTTTGACATGGATGATTGCCTTTTAGGAACTCTTTTAAAATGCACTTTAAATCTCTAGTTTCTTCAAATCAGAGGGATCCCTCCGTGCTTCTCCTAAAGATACATTTTTGAACTGGGCCTGGGCCTCTTGTTGGGTGCCCCTCTCTCTCTCTCTCTCTCTCTCTCTCTCTTTTAAGAGAGAGAATCCCAGACAGGCTCCATGCTCAGTGCCTGACCTGAGCTGAAATCAGGAGTTGGGCACTCAGCTGACTGAGCCACCCAGGCACCCCCTGAATCTCTTTCCATCCAGGTATATATATATATATATTTTTAAATCAGTGCTTGCTAAACTCCCTTCTACCTGCAAATCACCTGGGGTGTTACAATGTAGGTTCTGAGACAAATCAAGAAATAAACTCTTAACTATAGAGAACAAACTGATGGTTACCAGAGAGGAGGGAGGTGGGGGCATGGGTGAAACAGGTGCCAGAGATTGAGGAGGGCATGTGTCATGATGAGCACCGGGTGATGTATGGAAGTGTTGCATCACTATATTGTACACCTGAAACCGCTATAACACTATGTTAAACTATACTGGAATCAAAATAAAAACTTGAAGGAAAAAAGAAAGGAAAAATATATTTCAAAAATGCAGGTTCTGGCTGGAGTGGGGCTCAGAGTACATGTCTGTCTCTCACAGGTGCAACAGATGATGCTGGTTCATGGACCGCACCTTGAGTAATAAGGCTCTATTTCATTTAAATGTATTACATCAGCTCAGTCTGTTTCACAGACGTTTGGAAAGATTGCCTAAATTCCTGAATTGAATAAGATTAAGGATAAGGTGCCTGTTCTCTGTGTAGCAGTTTGGCCATTTTATTTCATCTTTATGTTTTGTTTTCACATTTGTTCAATCATGACATCTTTAAATTGATCAGATGGATTTGAGGTATTGTGTAGATTTTGAAAAGGTGGAGAGCCTGTTGAAATTCTAGGAGATGATCTCTACTGAAATGTCTGTCACCATCTTGTATTACAATATCATCTCCTTTGTAACATTAGTGTGTAGACAGATGTTGGATTCTGATTTTGACAAACTGATCTGCAATTGCCTTAGGCTTGGACTTGAAAAACACTGATGCTTACACTGAGTCTCTGTAGTCAGTGCCGTTTTTGGTTTGTGCCTCTTTTGAACAATTCCTTGTAAGGAAACTTGACTTACATTACGTGAAGACTTTACAGACTTTAGACAGGCACCACAAAATAGGTGTTTAGGCAGCTGAGAGTAGGAAAGATTTTTATATATTAATGATATTTAGGGTACTGGGTGATGTGGTCATGTGAAGGTACCTACACAGGATTAGAAATACTTGAACCCATGTAATTTTTTTAACCTGGCACTTATGCCTTAGCCTTTGGGCATTTTGGGGGCTTTCTGAATAGATGAATGTCCTATATATCTGAAGTTTTAACTTCCTACTAATAGACATCTTTTTTTTTTTTTTAAGCTTATTTATTGATTTTAAGAGAGACAGAGATAGCGTGGGTAGCAGAGAGGGAGAAAGAGAAGGGAGACAAAGAATCCCAAGAAGGCTCTTCACTGTCAGCTTGGAGCCTGATGCAGGGCTCGAACTCATGAAACTGTGAGATCATGACCTGGGCCGAAACCAAAAGTCAGACGCTTAACTGACTGAGCCACCCAGGTGCTCCCTAATAGACATCTTCTTAAAGAACTCATTCTAAAATCGGTAATGATTATTCCTTTTTTTTTTTTTTTTTTTAATACTGTGCACTAGAGGCAGTATCATGAATGAACATTGAGCCAAGATCAAAGGCTGGCATTTAAGTCTTGCAATTACTACTGCATTGAGCTACTTTGCTCTCTAAAACTTTGTCTTATAATGGATCAGGAAGTGGAAATAATAATAACTGCTGACCACAGAGTGAGGATGAAGTGAAATAGTATGACAAATATTCTGTGTGTGTTTTAAAAAGCTGCATGGGTATATACCCTTTGATGTAGAGGGTGTTGGACCTGAAGGTGACTCTTAGTTATCACTGCACATTAGCGTCTGAGAACAGAGCTGTGTCCCGTTCCAAGCTGTTGCTAACTTTTCCACTTCCAGTCAGTGGTTGAGCTCCTGCTGCCGCAGCTGTTTCGCCCCCCACACCCTATCTCTGCTTCTCATCTCTGTCCACCCTCTGTTGGTTAGCAGTCCTTAGTCTGACGGCAGAAGCGGTTTTTTGCTCTGCTGTATTTCTTTTCTGTTGCTTTCCCCATGCTTCTGGTCTCCGTGCACGAAGGGTTATTTTGAATAGACATTCTGGCCAATCTGAGCACTTTTTTTCCTTCTGCAGAGTAAAAGGCCCAATTACAGTGCATCGGGTGTAAATAATCTTTGGTACTTTGGTTCTGCTTGGCAGGATGTATTATTACTGGGTACTCATGGTTTCCCTCTTCAATGACAGCCCTTTTTCTTTTGGGAATACATGCAGATTCAGATCAGTTCTGGAGGCTCGGTGATTAGGAAAGCTGTATGTCAGATGAGCCAAAGTTTTCCTGCGTTCAAATGTTTGTGTGAGTCAGTAATGTATTGAGACTTTGCAGTGAGTATGTTTAGTATATGTACTGGAGAGTAGCACCTAATATCTAAACCCGGTGATTCACTTTTACAACTAATTAGAAAATATTTCCTTCTTTAAACCTTTCCAAACAATGGGGTGGCAATAAGACTATAAAAACTTCAAAGTCAGATAATCTAGGGATTTAATCCCAGAACTATTACTTGTTAATGGTATAATTTTGATTGTTACTTAAACTCTTTTAGCCTCTGCTCCCTGTTCTATAAAATTGGAGTGGTAATACCTCCTTGATAGAGTTGTGGGGAGAATTTAATGAAATAAGCTACATAATTAGTGCCTGGCACAGTGTCTGGTCTGTCTAGGATACTTAAATATTTCTCTTGAGAAATTATTCATTAACTATTGATTGCTGGTAGTTGAAAATCACTATATAATAACATCTGGAAATATTGTAGAGCATTTAGGGGCATTTCTTTCGAAAGCAAATATTAAACATTTAAACTTGTTTTAGTAATTTTTCACTTAGAATTTCAGATAGATGTAGGATAACTGAAAGGGTTCAGTGAACTATATATTTATTATATTAACTATGAATTTTGGAATGTAATTTTCATCTCGAGTTATAAGTTTGGAAAAATGATGCTGAAACTTAACCATTTTATATGCATGCATGCACACATGTAAATTTTGCCAATACAATGTTTGTAGTGTATACTCAAAAGTGCATATGAAGAACAGAACTAGGATTTCTTCCATCTTCTTTATAATTGATACTCTTCTTTAAATTTGATGATGCTGTGCATAGGAGTATATGCAAAATTATGATTTTTTTAAGCATCTTCTAAGAACTGTCCCACTCTATAATGTGCATCTTAGACAATGAAAAAGCTTAATGAAAATACACAATTGTTTTCGGTTTCATTGTGAAAGGTTATGTTGAGTTAAGAGTTAGCCCGAATCCCAGAAATACTTATATATCTTTTGTTTTATAGTGAGCAAAACTGGACATAAAAGCTTATTATTTTTTGAAACCTTTTCTGGGAAGCTTGTTATGCTTTCTCTTATGAACTTACTCTCTTACCAGGACCTATAACGTGCATTAATTTATTTACAGGTGGTTCTGCATTTAAGAATATTGACCTCTCTCCTGATTAAAATAGATCTTTCTTCACATTTGCTTAACATTTTTCTAGGAATCCCTATATAAAGAGAACACATAATCTTATAACTCTAACATTTCTTGCTTTCCTTTTTTTTTTTTTTTTTGCCTAGAAAAAGATTGCCCCCCTCTTCCCTGCCCCAAACCATGAGATAAGTTAAGTATATTGAAGTTTTACCATATTGGTAACACAGCTTTCTTTTTAAAGTCAAGGTATGGCGGTAATGATTCCCCAGGTTCCCTTCCAGCTTAAAACAGGTCACAATTCTAGGGTTATGGATTTGGGTTCATTTGCCCAAGAAATATGCTTGAAATTGGCCATTTTGGGGTAATTAATAATATGTTAAGTAAAACGTTGGCCTTATTGTCACATATAGAGTGAAAAATCAGGCACATTAATAAACAGTCCGTATCAACCAGAGATGTTTTTACCTCAGCCATAATCATCATTTATTTCCTATGTGTTACCTTATTCGCAGTTGGAATGTTTACTCTGTTCCTATTGATAACTAAATTCTTTTTTTTTTTAAAAAAAATTTTTTTTTCAACGTTTATTTATTTTTGGGACAGAGAGAGACAGAGCATGAACAGGGGAGGGGCAGAGAGAGAGAGAGGGAGACACAGAATCGGAAACAGGCTCCAGGCTCTGAGCCATCAGCCCAGAGCCCGACGCGGGGCTCGAACCCACGGACCGCGAGATCGTGACCTGGCTAAAGTCAGACGCTCAACCGACTGCGCCACCCAGGCGCCCCGATAACTAAATTCTAACAGCAAGTGGCAAGCTCCTAAAAAGGAGAACACTTTTGGTTCTTGTTGGATGGCAGCCTAGTTTTCTCTGGTGCACATCTGTTCCTTGGAACATTTTTAGAATATTCAGGTGAAAATTCACTTAGTATTTTAATAAACCAGATTCTGTTACTGATGGGTTAAAAAGAATCAGTCATACTGTTTTAATTTATTAAAGGAAAATAACAAATGGTTTTTGCAGAGTAGCCCTCAACTCTCTGGAATTAATTTAAAATTAGTACAAGAAACCAATAATTCAAGACCTTATTAAACATGCCTCAGCTGCTGATTTTTAGGACTAAACAAAGGACTAGCATTTGGATTTCTGCAGGGTGAGGGTTGGATGGGAAGGTGTGGGTACCTATTATAAGGGAGGATATTATCCTGTTTTGAAGTATGACATCCCTATGAATGAACTTCGGTGGAACTGACAAAGTTGACTTGCAGAGGGTTTTGTCCTTTTCTTGCTTATGATACAGTGCTTTCCTTTATGGTATAGGGGCGGCGTCATTATGGGGAAGTGTGGGTGAACTTTGTTTGTTGGGGGAAAACAGAGATAAGAAAGATGGGTGGTTTTGATTCTGATCTTTGTGAATTGGAACCAGAGTGGCACATAATTGTCAGTTTCTTGAGGTGGAATCAAGACAAGTTGTTAGGAATGGAAATCCTCCAATTTAACTGTTTGTGGAAGTAACCCAATGGTGTTTTCTAAAGATTATATGATATATTTTGATTGCATGCTGAATTTTTGGTGTGTGTTATAAAATAGAAGCTTGTTTATGGTTTTAAAATGCTATTGTTATAAATGAGAAATCTTTGTAAATACCTCATCTTTGTGTATTTGGAATTTGAATTCTGAGAATTTATTATGTGGGGAGGGAGGGAATTAGGTTTATTTTTCAAATGGAAGCCTGAAGGTATTAGTAGACTTACTGTTAAATTGGACAGTTTATTTATATACCGTAAACCGTGTAGATTTAAGGTGGACCATGGATGATATTTAAAGGTTACAATGGTTTTTAATACTAAGCATCATCTTAAGTTTAAATTTTTACTTTTATTTCTTTTTGTGTCATCATTGTTTATGAAAACTGGTTGAAAATGAAGTTCAAAGATTTCTGGTACATCATAAGGTTTGACAAGAAACATTATTTATTCCAAACTTGAATATAAACTTAAACACAAACCAGAACTTAGCCTGAATGTTTTCTCTTGAAGCATCTTTGGAAGTCTATATAAAAATAGAGTAAATGCTTTGCATGCAGCTTACCTACTGCATTTGAAGAAAATCTTTTGTGTATGTCTGCAAGCTATTTGTGTGTTCAGGAAGAGTTTACCAGAACAGACTGAAATTGGTAGAAATAGGTCAGAGTAACACTGCAGCTATAATTCTATTGAAAACTGGAATGGTATTCTCTCTTAAACTCTTGAGTAAATGGAAATTGATGAATGATTTCTTTTGTGAAATATTACTGGTTTTTTTGTTCACTTAAAGAAAATTATTTGTATTTTGCTTTTGAAAATTATTTATATTTTAAGGATTGTTTTCCCCCCATAAAATCATATTGGTTGCTAACTCTTGGCGCTCTTCACAAACTAACTTTTGTATCAGTGTTGATATCAGAAAAAGAGGGCGAGGAATGGAAATTAAGAAAGCAACAAAAAATGATAAGGAGATAATTGTCTTTGTACCGTAACAACCAAAAGACTTAAGGATGTTTAGTGATGCCTTTGTAAATTGTTTTGTTATATATTTGCTCATGAGCACTTATCTCAGAGGCCAGAAATGGCTCTTGTTACTAGAAGTGAGGGAAAGAAAAGAACGGTAAGGGTATGTTTACCATTTAAGTACTCTGATTTCTGCAAATTATAGTGTAAAATTATGAGAATTGTATTCAAAATTTGGGAGAGAGATTTGAGTGTGGTTTATTTTCAATTCAGGAAATCAGCTCAAATAGGCATTGGCCTTTGGTTTCAAAGTGTTTAGTCATTCTTATGTAGAAATGTGTTGTCTCCCAAGAAAGCATCCTTGTGGGATGCTTTCAGCTTATGTCACCACCCTATTCCTTTAGCTAGTGTTTGCAAATGCCTAGCTGTGTCAGGAACCCTGTTAAATCTTGGGGCACCTACCGAGAAGAAGATGTAATCCATAATCTCCAGTTGCTTAGAGTTTGGTGGACAGACCAGATAAGTAGTTTCTCTCAAATAGGGGCATGCTTACTCTTCTAAGTGAGCACACAAGAGAAGTACTTGACCCAGGCTGCGAGGGAGTAACATGTCAGAACTGTCTGAGGAAGAACCAATCAAATTAGCTTGATAAAGATGATAGAGGGGGAGGACTATCTGGGGAAAAAAATGCACAGGAAGAGAAAGGCACAGTGTCCAAAGAGAGGGCATAGCGCCAGAGGAGAGGGTAGGGAGAGAGAGGAATGGAAAATGAATTGGTGAGAGAGCCACGAGCTGGAACACTCGGGCCTTGAGTTCCATGATAGCATTTTGAGACTTGTCGGAAGTAGGTGAGATCCAAAGCAGAAAGACCGGAATAGTGTCCATTTATAGGATCATACAAGCTATTTAGGATTATATTAGAGGATTTCTGTTCCCAGTGATGCTGAGTGTTAAAATAAGCTGGGGACAGAGGTGAACAAGAAATGTGAGTGTATTAGAAATGGAAAGGTGAAGAGAAATTGGCCTCCCTTGGTGTGAGTAGCAGAATGGGGAGGGAGGGTGAGAGAATTTCTGTCCTGTGCAAGTGGGAAGAAAAGGAAACCCAGGTACATCAGCTTGGGGTGAAGGGAGGTGGAAAGATTAGCCTACTTTCCTCTGTGCAAAAGAGGAGACATGAGATATCAGAACATCTCTGCTCGCAACATGTTATGGGTGTGGAGGTTTTGGAGTTTGGCAGGCCTGTATTGTGGCTTTGAACTGTTGCTAACACATTGTCACTGGGCCTTTGTTTTTGCTGGCGTATTATGTATTTCGGTAATAAGGACTTTTGGTTGTAAGTGACAAAATGTCTGATTCAGGGAAGGTAGATCCCTTTGCTTGTCTGAACCTGAGGCCTGTTGAAGTTATGAAGACTTGATTTTTTTATCTCATGGTCTGGCCATCATGGTTATCGTGGCCAGTGGCAGCCTAAAGTTCCTTCCTTAGCTCTCCCGGAAATGCTCCAGGGAGGACCTTACTTATCCTAACTTAGATTATAAGCTCATCCAGGAAACACAGTTACTAGCCAATTGGGGTGCTTTTGCCAGGTGTAGGCACCTGCCTGAACCTCTGGTCTGACATATGAGTACAGAGAAAGCTGGTTTTCCCGTCCCACACTACATGTAATAGGTTCACCACAGGAAAAGGGGCTCCATTAGAAGGAAGGGCAAGGTATTCTGGGGGCAGGGGGAGACCATAGACGTCCACTGAACCTGGGATGTCCACTTCCATTCTATCCTTACTGCCCTTTGAGTGGCACTCTTTTGTGCCAACTGGATGCTAAATGCAATCTCAGAAGTCACGTGGCTTACATAGGCATGAGATGGTCACTCATGGGGTAGAGCATTCATGTGGCTCTACGTGGGCAGATTGGATTTGGATCACCACCTACATCAGGAGTGGGCACCAAGGCCTGTGGGCCAAACCCACCATATAGCATGTTTTTATAAAACAGCCATACCCACTTGTGCATGTATTATCTGTGGCTGGTTTCTCTTTACAGTGGCAGAGTTGAGTAGCTGTGACAGAGACCTTGGGCTTGCAAAGCGTAAAGTATTTACTATCTGGCCCTAAACTGAAAAAGTTTACCAACGCCCAATCTAAAGAGAAACACACATTTAAAATTCTTCTAGCAGTCTTCCTGATCCCCGAGAGCACAGCTGGGCACGCTCAGGGGTTCCCTGACATTAGTCAGGAAACCTAGCCCTAAGAATTGTTGGGAGTTACAGCTCAAGGTCAGACTCACAGATGTAAAATTTTGCCAACTTCTCCTCAGATGACACTAGGGTAAGCACTTTCAGGCGAGTGTTGGGGAACCGTGGCATGGACCCCACATCTCTACGATTGTTCCCGTCTTTGCCTTAACCAGTGCCCTGATCCCGAGCGTGTTGCTGAGAAGTGGGTTTCTTGCAACAGTGGGTCTTTGTGTGCGGGTGCTGTGTGCCCCCGCCACGCGGCCCTGGCAGTCATGTTTGGCCTGCAGGAAGTGCCTGCTGCTTCCTCTCTGAGTGGAGGCCTCTGGGATGCTTGTGTAGCTGTTTGGAAACCTGGCCCCCCTGCATCTGTAGCCCCAAGCCTGTGTTTGCAAGCAGTTGTTGCCCAGCTGTCTGCTGCTTTGTTACATTGTTTCAGTCTCTGCTTCAATGTGCTCTCCAAGTGTTTTTGCTTGACCTCCCCCTGGGTATCTGCCTTGCTTTAGCTCATTGCCGAGCAGCTGTTTGGTATTCTTCTGGTATCCATTTTCCCATGTGGTCTGCCCACTGGTCCTGATTTTCTGTGATTGAGGTTTTGACACCTGCAAAGTGACTCTGCATCATTGCTTGGTTGTCGACAGCCTCGTCTTGATGCTTTTTTCTTCTTTCGGCTCCCCAGGAGGCACCCTTGATAAAATGTGTTCAAGAATGCACTGCCTTGATAGGAGGTTTTTTTTTTTTTTTTTTTTTTTTCCTTATTGGCAAAGAAAAAGGCCGTATGTTTTTTTGCTTTGAACTGGATTGCCATCTTCCGCACTCTTTGAGAGTCCCCATTTGTAGGATGGTTTCAGTTTGGATATGGTTGTCCTCTGATAGAAAAATTGGTGTCAGGACCAGGATTGCCTACTACAGGATTGTGGCTGATTTCTTCCGCTTTTCAGGAGTATTGTTAACTTATGGGGTTAACTTACAGGGTTAAATGTGAGTTTTACAAAATAGTAGTCCCTGGCTTTTCAAAATTTGTACCTCAAATTCATCTTTATTGAGTGGAAAATTCTGCCTTTGGTATTATTTTTAATAATGAATTTGAAAAACAACTAATTATATATGCATATGAGATGAAGTTATAAGGCCTGATAAATAACTGGAATACGTTTTAACCAACAACTATCTGTTCTACTTAAAAACAATGCCAGAAAAGCACATCTTATTTTGATTTCCAATAAGAGCCTATTACAAATTCTTAATTCATAAACCAGGTGGTAAACATTGTAAAAGCAGACGTTTAGGTAGAAAGGTTTTGACCCGGAGGTAATGTAATTAATTTACAAAAAATGAGCTAGAGGAGACACAGTAAATCAAACATATATTATAATACTTGTTTAAAAGGTATCATGATATTCTGAGTTTGGGGAAAGTTCAATCCTAATGTTAAATTTTATGAGTAGGTATGTAATCTATATGCATTTACATGCAGTTCTCTGCTTGCCAGAAGCCAAAGAAGAAACAATCAATTTACAAATAACACAGAGGCAGTAAATTTGTTGGCGGCACTTCTGGGCCTGTTGTAATTCTGTAGTTCTTTCGATATGCAAGTTGTGAATTGCTGATGTTGCTGTGAGCCAAAGATATGGAGATATGTGAACGTGTCCAGGCAGCACTTACATTATGTAAGGCTTGGAGGTATTTTGATATCAGTGAAATAGTTTATGGGTGTAATAGGAAAATGTATACTGCTGAAATCATAGCCATAAAATCAGTGTTTATATTGAAGTTTCCATTCCAATTCACATTTTAGGTTTAAAGGTTTTGCTTGGTGCTGTGTGATCAATCGAGACACAGTTCGCCTCTGGCAGGGGTTCAGGTCTGAATCTACACATCTTATTGGCTCTGTTCTAATCACATTGATCACTTTGAACTGTCACCTAGGAAAACATGGCTTCCAACATGGATGCCCTGTTTTCTTCTACAGTGGTTCAAAGTACATGACAGTCTCCCTCTAGTAGCTCTCTTAGGTCTGGCTGTCATAGTTGATCTTTTTTGCTTAGTCCAGGATGATTGCTATAAACGAGCTGAGACCTGGGTTCTTGCTTCTGCAAGGATGCTTCTGTCTCTTCCAGGCAGCTCAGTATTTCCATCTCAAGTCACTTCCAGGTTACCTGTTGTGGACCTAAATCTCAATCTGAATAAATTATGATTATTATGAATGTGATAAATGAGTAATGAATTTAAAACCAGGAACATTTCGAAGGCATATATTTTATTTCTCCAGGGGAAATCAAGTAGGATGGATCATTGACTAATGGATGCCCTTGAGAATATTCTTTAAGTTTTCACTCCGGCCGTATTATAATGGGCCTATCAGTGACTCGTCTGAACCAGGGTTTGCTCACCTCTGAACAAGACTGTAATTCCTGATCTCATAGTGTTGTTATGAGCATGAAATCCACTTCAGCTTCATATGCATTGTTTGCTCTAATATGCCAGGCACTATGTGAGTGGAATGGCATGCAAATGATGAATCATATGTTCTCTGGTCTCAAGGACCTCGAAAACCTGGTCAGTCATCATATATTTTGGTTTCCTACATGAATGAACACTTTGCTGAGGTATGAGAATACCCAGTGGGGGCCTGTAAGAAGAATTAGATTACCTCTGGAGAGACTGGAAAAGGATTCATGGAGGAAATGTCAGGTCGTTAGGTTGGTGGAACTCAAAACTGTGACTGCAGAGTTTTACATGTGTCCTCAGCATGGATGATGGTAGATTGAAAAAAAAAATCAGGCTGCTCAGGATGACGATGCTTGGCTTAGCAGATAATGAGGGCAGGAGTGCGGAGAAATAGGTTCTGCTTACATAAATGGGTTAGAAAAAAGCTTAGGGTGAAAAGCTGCCACCACACTGAGATATTGTAATAGGATCATGAGTACTTTCCATCTGATGCCAATATACTATTGTACTTTGATCACAAACTCCATTTGCACTCCAGGCCCTTCTTACACGTACAGGTTAATGATTGCTGTCTGTTTTCTCCATGTTCACGTGTGTAAGGCCTTGTTTTCTTCATGTTTACCGTGTGGGTAATATCTTATGAGCTCAATAAATACAGAGACAAAACCCCTGTTTGGGGCTCTTGTCTCTTCTCGGACATTAGCCTCTCTCATATTGAATTCTGCATCTGCTCCCTTGCTGGACAAGAGAGAACCCCAGACTCCTAGTCTGTGACACAGGAGGAAGTGGTATGACTTAATGTGGTGAGGTTCAGAGATGGACTTATTAGTGAGGTTTCTGATGCAGTACTTTGAAGATGGAAGGAAGAACCAGGGAGAGGCTGCTCTGGCTCCCAGCTCAGATCTTCCTGGGCCACGAGTTCATTTGAGAATAAAGTCCGTTCTGAGGAGTTTTAGAAAATGGTAAAGCTATATGAAAATACAAATAGTATCGTGAAAAACCCCACAAAAATAATAATTAGGCATGCAGTAGATTATTGTGTCCTTTTAATAATTATGTGCAAAATACAGTGAGTTCTTTGTGTATTTATTTTCAGCTAATCCTCTCAACCCGGTAAAGCACTTACTTTGAATGAGGACGTGGGCTCTGTGAGGTTAAGTAACTTGCCTTAAGGTCATTGAGCCATTAAATGATGAATTGGATTTGAACCCACACAAGTGTGTCTCTGGAGCTCAGGCTCCTGACCCCACTCCATTAAAGTACCGGAATAGACGAGAGTTCAGGAGATCTGAGTTTGAATCCTGTGTTTTTCCTGGGAAGTGTGTGAGCTTGCACCTTTACTTCAGCAAGTATTTACTTGTATTTCCCCATCTTGGTCATTGCAGCACAGACAAGAGATGAATCTGAGGCAATTTTGCTTTTAAAGCAGCTTTCTTTGGGCCATGGATCCCTTTGGCCATCTGGGAAAACCGATGGACTTCTTCCCCCCAAATTGTCTTGAATGCATAAAACAGAACATAGAAGCCAAAAAAGTTGAGATATAATTATCAAAATACTAAAACCCCAGTTAGTTGTAGTAATACACATTCTTCTTTATTAATCGATTTAATAACAATCAAGTGGCCGATCCATTAGCTGCTATAATATCAAAGTAATGATGAGTGTAAATGATTTTTTTTTTTTTTTGAGAAATTTGTAACAACTGCACTGTGATAGAAAAGTATCTGTGAATCTGCATGGTGTCACTGCATGGTTTGCTGCCTTTATTCATAATTAAAGGTAATCCTAAATATCTTGAGGACTAGAAAACTAAGCTGTACTTTTTTTTCCCCATCTAAGGTCATGGGCTCCTTAAATTCTTTCTGTGCATCAGGATGAGAGCCCCTGGTAGGACAAGAAGGCATTTATTAAGATGCTACGAAGAAAGAAGGCAAAAAATAAAGGTCATTGGGAGTGTAGAGGTTAATATTTTTTGGACTTTTACCTCTCTAAACTGGAGGAGTTTGGCTGGGGTGAGTAGCTGGAAGCCTAGGAAGGGGCATGGAAGTTCATAGTGAGAGTCCATCATTGACTTCTATTAATGGGGCGCCTGGGTGGCTTAGTCGGTTAAGTGTCCGGCTTTGGCTCAGGTCATGATCTCATGGTTCGTGGGTTCAAGCCCCGCATCGAGCTCTGTGCTGACAGCTCAGAGCCTGGAGCCTGCTTTGGATTCTGTGTCTCCCTCCCTCTCTGTTCCTCCCCTGCTCTCACTCTGTCTCTCTCTCACTCTCTCAAAAATACATAAAGATTAAAAAAAAAATTAAAAAACAAAACAAAACCCTGGAGCTCATTCTTTTCCAGTACAGGATCATATAAGCTAACAAAATGTTGAGATTTTGTTTGTTTTGTCTTGGATTTTGATCAATAATTTTATAACCTCAAGGGTAGGACTGGGTAGTTTATGTTCAGAAAATCTGATTATTAGCTTTGACTTTTGATTAGTAAAATGGGAAAATACATTGTGAAAAGACAAAGTTAGGCATAGCAACTTTTGGAAAGCTAGGCTTGGGTTGAGAACAGTGGATACACTTAAAGCGGTCTATGGAGAAAATGTTGGAAACTGCCGATTTGGATAATCTCTAATACCTCTTTTAACTCTGATTCTTTCACCCAAATATCCTTGATATTTTATGGCATACTGAAATAAGTCTCGTTTTCCATGGATTCTGATGAAAGAAAAGAAAAAAATGAAAACAGATGGAAAACCTGAAAAGTAACTCTTGGTTGATTGACAGTAAATGTGGAGAATGCTTTAGAAAGGAAATGAAATGTTGTCTCCAGCAGATGGAAGTGTGTAAATTTTTCCTCCACATTAGAGCTAGAATCACTGTGAGTGGTAGTGTTTCAGATAAAGAAGAATAGAAAGAAAAATTGTATGATTATCATCACAGGTAGAAGTAAAAGAAAGGGTTCACATTTTTATTAAAGGCTCATGCCCAAAAAGGAAAAGCCTTTCCTGCAAGATGTGGGTCCTACCCTTTCTTCCTCTTTATTTTTCGTGCTTTGTCCTCAGAGAGCAGCCTTTATCTTCTTCCATTTTTTCTCTTCTCTTCCAGTCCTTTCAGATCCTGTCACTCCTTCCTCTCTGCCATTTCCACTCTCCCCTCTCTTCCCTCCCCAGTTCAGGTGATGCTGAACAGGGGCTCAAGAGGAGGCATCTCATTGAGCCTCACAGAGTTGATGGCACTTTGAGAGCTTCTTTTTGCATATTATCTCATTTAGCTCTGCATAGCAGAGGCACCTCTAAATTCTGCTACGTGGCCCAGGTAATCTGCTAAATAGAGTGATACTCAAGCTACAATTTGGGAAAGGGGAATGGCAGTCATGGAGATGCTGTGGATTGACTCGCTTGCCGGAAGCCCGGAGACTGGCTCACACATTCAGAAAACTACAGGTTGTTCAGAATGACCAGTCTCAAGGATGTATTCTGGAGACCTGCCAGAGATGGAACTTACAGAAGCAAGGAGAAAGGAGTTTGTGATGGGCCCTGGGTGACAAGCTAAGGAGCTAAGCTGAAAGCTAGCGGGGAGCCCTTGAAGGAGAGAAATGATCAGGCTTGGATTTTAAGAGCGAACCCTCTGATGGAAATGGGATGGATAGACCAGAAGAGCCAGTTGAAGGCAGAACAGGTAGGAAGCTTTCGCACTAAATAAGGGGAAACATTGAGAGTTGTAACTAAAGCTGAGGGGATTAGGAGAAGGAAGCAAATTTGAGGGAGTAAAGAAGATTCTAGAACATGAAGATTGGAGAAACAATGGGTGAAGAAGTTTAGGAATTTGTTGAATTTCTGAGGATTGTGGATACTTTTAGTATTTCCTGTGTGAAGGGACATAGGAGGAAAGCAGTATTGAAGGGAAGGCTATAGAGTTTGGTTTGGGACGTGTTGAATTTGAGGGTCCACTGGCATAGGAACTGTGGAGGAGTTTCCAGAAAACAGGGGTAGGGTCTTACCTACTTTACAATTAGCGTATTGTGCACTCAATGTGTGCCAGCCAGGGTTCTAAGCACTTCACATAGATGATCTCATTTATTCCTTAGAATAGCTCTGTGAGGTGTAGGTATGATTATTGTGAGAAAAATGAGTCATAGCAAAGTTCAGTGACTTCACTAACGTTACATATTTAGAAAGTGGTGGAGTATCCTGTAATTCCGTTTATATGAAATGCCCAGAAAAGGCAGATTGGTAGAGAAAAGAGAAAGGAGAATAGTGGTTTCCTGAGAGTGAGAATGGGGGTGGATGTAAATACACGTTAGAGATCTTATTAGGGTCATGAAAATACTCTAACACTGATTATGGTGATAGTTGTACCACTCAGTAAATTTACTAAGAATCATTGAATTGTGCACTTGAAACGGGTGAATTTTATGATATAAAACTCTATAAAGTTGTAAAAAATAGTGTTCAGGGTTGGGATCATTATAAATGTTTTATTTTAGCTGTTGTTTTCACTTGGGCTATAATAGAAAAATGCTTTTAAAGATAGCAAGTCATGTTCAAGTGCTTCCTGGCACCCTGAAAATTGTGCCTGTAACTTAAAAAAAAAAGTATTTGTTTTTTTATGCCAATCTTTCAGTTTTTGCTTGATTACTACTGTCCGTGAAGCATTTTTCTGTTCCTGCTTGCACCTTGCTGGTTCGAAGCTCCTTTGGGATACAGGGCAAGATGACTAAGCTGTCTTCTGCCTGCTGCCTGCTCTCGTTTGCTCCTTCTCTTCCTTCTGCATTCAGAAACTGTGTTAGGGATGAGGAATTAAGCAACAACAACAAAAAGAAGATAATTAAAACATTCTCCTGTCACTGGCATTCTAAAATTAGATATTATAAAGAACTCAGTGGGGCTCTGAGTCTTCCCTCATAGACACAAGGGAGGTTCTGTATAGGATTGCTCCTCTGTGTATTGCCTTGGTTTTACGTTTTGGTTCATGGGATCTGAATATAGGTTGGGTACAACCTTGTTTAGAAAGTTCCCATTTTGTTATAGGCCATGAAAAGGATTCCTTGTATCCATATTTGCTATGATACCTTTAGAAGCAGATAATGGCAACAGAACCCAAGTCCTTCCTCCTCTCTTCACCTCTTAGTTCTGTCACATTATCATCATTTACTTTTATATTTTTCATTATGAAGTAGTATCTCAAATCATCCAATGTTATATAAAATGTAAAAGAAGAGAGATAATGGTGTTTTGCTTCTTCTGCTTTGTTTTACAAACCTTGGTGTCTAAATCATTTTTTTTTTTTTTCTTTTGGTCAAGTAAATCCAATTTTGAATGCAACAAAGACTTTTCTGGTTAATCTTTGGGAAATCTGGTACATGTTTGGGCAAAATGTCAACTTGATGTTTGAGTTTTCATACTGTGTTCTGAGGAGCAAGCTTTTATTTCTAATCCTCTGTTCTTATTTGTGTCATCAAATAATGGCACTGATTGCTGGTGGCAGATTAGAAATGATAATGATGCTATTATCAGAATTAGTGGACACTTGTCAAGTATTAGTGGCGCATTCATATTTGGATGCATTGGAATATTTGTAAATTGTTTCTGTGAGTGTCAGTTAAATGTGGGGGCAGATGTGTGGTAGGTACCTGGATTTATCACCAAATCTAAGTAGAATGTCTTTAAGGCTGTGCACTATGGTACCATATGCTGAATGGTTTATTAAATAGAAAACGATAAGGTTGACACATAAAACTGAAACTTTGTGATTGAAATGCCCATATGCCTTTTCTGCTTCTCACATACAAGCATTGCTTTCTACACAATTTGTTGAGGCAGGGTGGCAGAGGGAAGGAGATATATGTAGAGAGGAGATAGTATTTACCTGGCCCTGCAGAACAGAAATAAATATCTTCACATTTAAAGTCTCACAAATCTGAAGAGGAAGACGAGCGGGAGATTTAGACGGCTGGGCTGTTTGTGTTCATGAGGGAGAAGTGTATCACTTCCAGCCTGGAAGTTGAGGTCCTTCAAGCTGTTAGTGATGGAATTCTTCACCACATTGTGAACCTGCCTGCAAGACAAATTTATTATCTGTTTGCTGTTTTTACTTGCAAGAGTAACAAAGGATCATTTTTATATTGTGTGCTTTAAGAGGCTTATTATTTAGGCACCTAAATTGAACAAATAAAAACCAGCTCTTTAAAAAATTGGAAACAATTCGAAAATGCAAAATAAGACATGAGCTACACAAAATACTTTGAAATCTTCAGGGGACCTCTATTAATTATTCAGAGGGCATTCATTCAGTAAATTGTTTAGTACTGTCAATGTGTCAGGCATTTCGCTAGGTTTGAAGCTGTAAATCAGGTTTTTATTTATCCCGAATTGTGTTGCAAAAAAATACAAAGCAAAGGAAAACAGAATAAAACAGAAAACAGTTAGTTAGTAGCCAACAACCTAAAAATTAGGACACTTTATTCCTAGATTCATATTTGCAGCTTTCTTAATTTAAAACAAATTAAAAAGAATTTGACAACAGCAGGCTCATATTCCTGCATGGAACCAATTAGCAGGAGCAAAAGAGTGACTGCCCCCTCATTACCAGTTTTATAGATGAGACAACTTAAGAAACACAGTTAGGCAGTGTCCCCAAGGACGCAGACTGTATATTGTGGAGTTAGATTTCAAACTTCATCTCATCCAATTAAAAAACAAAAAAGTTCTTTCTGCTCTCTCATATTGTGGAGGTTGCAAAGCAAGATATAAACTAATATTTCCTACATTTGGCGATGCTTTAAATCTGTGAAACCTGAATTATACTGGTACACTCTAACAACCAACCTGTAAATCTAGGCAGGAGTTTAATTTCCTTTCAGAAAGGGAGCTGTTAGAGGCTCAGAGCATATCTGAAATCTACTAAGTGACAGTGTCCAGATTAGAACACAGGTCCCTGGCCTCAGGTGTTGGAGATTTTGGAATGCTCTGAAGATCACAGTTTGGCTAATAATCTGAATATTAAGCTCAAATTCAGAAAACGTGTTCTTCTTAGGTGTAGGATGAACCATATAACAGTGCTGTTTTGGTCAAGAGTGGTCAGAGATCAGCAATTTCATGTGGTTTAGTGAGTATTTCTGAAGAAGTACACCCAGTCACCAGTATGCTTGCTACATTGTACTTAATGTTTATAGAGATTTAACCTTTCATAGGAAAATGGAAATTGGGAGTTTTGGAGTTTATTAAGCAATTTATTAATATCCAAATTGAAGTTGTGGATTCCAACGAGCAGATTAAGCTTATAGATCTAGGATTTAGACTTGGCAAACACTATACTTTTTGTCCATTGTGGAGAGTTTAATTCTGTTGCTTACAAATATGAAACAGCACCTTTCCATTGTAGCATATATATTCAGGATATTGAGTGCTAGTATATAGCAATTACTACACTTCTATGGCTTTTGTTGCTATGGCTTTTGTTGATTATATTATAAGTAAGTCTGAATTACAAAATATAATAACAAGGTAAATAAGCAAAGACTTAAAATGAACAAAATACTCACTGAAAAAATGTCAACAGCCATCTCTTTACTTTGCGGATTGTAGACTTTCAGGGAATCTCTGTTTAAAGAATGAGTGAAAACCTCATGCAATACAGGTGCCACGACATTGGGTGAGTGCTTTTTCCTACTGTATACCCAAATTACTCATGTGGTAATTGCCGTTGGGCATGGGCCTGGTAGAGAAAATGTGATTCTGTCTCTTTATCACGATGTCATAATGTAGGGGAAAGAGCATAGCTTAGACTTCAGGTAAGCTTGGGTACGTGTTCTGGTTCCATTGGTTTTCTGTATGACCACAAGCAAGTTATGACTTGACTCTTATTTAACTGCATAATGGAAATGGACAATATCTGAAGGCCAGGGGAGTTTGAGATTCAGTGTGCAAAGTTCATGGTAAATAGTACAGGCTAGCTAAATGGTAGTTTTTATTGCTATTTTCATTGTTTGTTGAAATGATGTTTTTAGCAACATTTTAAAGTGATTCCAATTTTAAAATACAGTGATTGATTTACTTGATGTCTAAAATTTCATCTTTTCTGCCCTTCTTGCTCCCCACTTTTTTTTCTTTCTTTCTTTCTTTTTTTTGGTAATAGCTTTACTGAGATATACGATTCATCCCTATCATACAATTCACCCATTTAAGCTTGTACAGTGTACAGCTTTTTTCCATATGTTTATAATATTTTTAATAAAGATTATATATATTTAAGTTGTACAACATGATTTGATATACAGTTGACCTTTGAACAACCCAGGAGCTGGAGGGTCAATTCCCTGCACAGTCAAAAATCCAAGTATAACTTTTGACTCCCCCAAAACTTAACTACTGAGAGCCTGCTATTGATCAGAAGAAACCTTACTGATAAACAGTCTATTAGCACGTATATTTTATGTTATATGTATCACATACTGTATTCTTATAATAAAGTAAGCTAAAGAAAAAATGTTATTTGGAATCATAAGAGAAAATCCATTTACAATACTGTACTGTTTTTAAAAAATCTGCATATAAGTGGATCTGCACAGTTCAAACCCATGTTGCTCAAGGGCCAGCTGTACATATAAAGTGAAACGATTACTGTAGTCAAGCTAATTAACATATCCTCTCCTTACAGAGTTAACACTTTTTTGTGAGCGCACTCGAAATATACTTTTAGCATGTTTCCAGTGTTCAGTACAGTATTAAGCACAGTCATCATGCCTGTATATTTAATCTCGACTTATTTGTCCTGCATAGCTGCAGCTCTGGGCCCTTTGACCAACATCTCCCTATTTCCTTCCCTATCCCCTGGTCGCTGCCATTTTACTTTCTCTTTCTGTCATCTGATTTTCTTCTTATTTTAGGTCCCACAAATAAGTGAGATCATACAGTATTTGTCTTTCTCTGTCTGGCTTATTCCACTTAGAATAATATCCTCAGGGTCCATCCGCGTCTTCACAAAAAGCAGGATTTCCTGCTTTCTCATGGCGGAATAATACTCCACTGTGTATCTTCTTTATCCATTTGTCTGTCAAAGCCACTTAGTTATTCTGAATCATACTGCAATAAACATGGGAGTGCAGAGATCTCTTTGAGATCCTGATTTGACTTCCTTTGAGTATCTATACACAGTAGTAGGTTTTTAACGTATTCACAGATCTGTACAACTGTCATCACAATGCTTAGAACATTTTAATAACTTCAAAAAGGAATTCCATATTCTTTTGCTATCATTCCCTATATACTCATTCCCTTCTGTGTGGTGCAACCAGTGATCTTTCTTTTTATGTATATGTTTGCCAGTTCGGGACATATTCACATGCATGTAAATGGAATTATATGTAATGTTTTATGACTGGCTTATTTCACTTAGCAAAATGTTTTCAAGGTTCATCATATGTCATAGCATGCATTGGGACTTCATTCCTTCTTATTGCCAAATATTCCCTTGTATGAATATGCCACATTTTCTTTAGGCATTCATCAGTCGATGGATATTTGGGTTTCTATCTTTTGGCTATTGTGAATAGCGCTTCTATGAACACTCCTATACAAGTTTCTGTTTGAGTCCCTACTTTTAGTTTTTTGGGTATATTCCTAAAAGTGGACTCGCTGGTTTTGTGGTAGTAACACTATGTTTAAACAGTTGAGGGACTGCCAGACTGTTTTACAAAGTGGCTGCACCCATTTACATTCCCAGAAGCAATCTAGGAGTTTCCCATTTTCTCCACACCTCAACACTTGTTACTATCCTTTTCCTTGTCCTCCTAGTATGACAAGAAATGGTGTGTGTAATATGGTATCTCATTGTGGTTTTGATTTACATTTTCTTGACGGCTAGTACTGTCGAACATCTTTTGTATGTCTCCTTGTTATTTTATTGTGACTCTTGAATAAACCAAAAAGCTCTAACTTTTGTCTGATTTGTCTTGTCCAACTCCCAGTGGCCAGGGTTGGGGGTGGGGGTGGGGTGGGTGTTGAATGATGAATGTGCATCTAGAAAGCTCAGCAAAAGAAGATTTAATAAATGTTTC
Source organism: Prionailurus viverrinus (assembly GCF_022837055.1). NCBI lineage: Eukaryota > Metazoa > Chordata > Mammalia > Carnivora > Felidae > Prionailurus > Prionailurus viverrinus. Next base: position 102,835,646 of record NC_062567.1, read on the forward strand.
TTACTTCTGCTATATTTTAGCTATCAGATCAGGAAAGGAAAACAAGAGTAGAACTAATTGCTCATCAAGAGAGGAGTAACAAATATAAGTGGTTCCGATATGCATTTAAATTAGATTACATTTAATGAGAGGTTTTCTAAATGGAGTTAATTTGAAAGGACACATAAGTCATTGGGTTTAATCTGTGTACCTTTCAGTAAATAGCTACAATCCCTCCTCCTTCCTTAATTTCTGGTAAATAAAACTTACTCTTCAGAAGAGCATTTTACTTTCTTGTTCCTCATGATCTCTCTGAACAGCAGCTGCTGGGTGGGTTCACTAGTGTAATCCATCTGGTTAGAGGACAAAGTCACACTTTCCAGTTCCTTATGGACCAGAAAACATGGGCATTTTGACAAAGGAGCAGGGAAAGTAAAAAGGTTTTGTATTTGCTTTTTCTTGTAATAACTCAATTATGTTTTCATTTTGTTTTTTCTTTGCTGAAATAAATTCTACTTTGGTCACTTTCAATATTAAAATCAACAACAGCAACAACAACAACAACAGCAACAACAACAAGTAGTCATCTTTAGTTAGCTTCCTGCTGGATAGGGACTAGATCTGCAATTATGCATTGAACCTATTGTCTATAAAAAAGACCCTTGCATCCAACATTTGACTGTGAGATAATTTCTAAAAATAGTGGAGTAAGAAGATAACTGACCGATTTAGCACATGCTTTGAAAAAAATTCCAAGTTAATTTTGGTGAGAGAAGACAGAAATAGAGATTAAAATATTCAAGCTATTTAAACATTTATAGAAAAGTTAATGCCTTGCCCGGACAAAATTTCTAAGATTTCTGTAATGATATGTGTGGCCATTTGTATAAAGATGTACTATTTTTTTCAGAGTGCTTTTCCATTCAGTATTGTGTTGGCTTCTCACAAGAACTATGTGGTATAAATAGGGCAACAGTAATATCCTCACTTTAGAGCTGAAGAAATTGAGATCTTAAGATGGTAATGACCTATCCAAATCTGTCTTCTGGTTATTGATAGAGTGAGGATTTGAATCTGGCTCTACTGACATCATCAGCACTTTTTCTCCTGCACTCTGTGGCTGTTTCACTTTTGCTGGATTGCTTCTGGAAGAACTCTAAGGTTTTTTTCTTTGTATATTTTGCAAAATGTTCACCAGCTCTCCCACTCCTGCCATTATAAAGACTCTCCTAATGAATTATGCATCAGCGTTTGACTTAAAAAAGAAAAATCAAAGGACTTGGATTTAAGTAGTATTCTCACATGGAAACATACTACTTCTTACATGCTTTTCTTTTCCCCTAAAATTGTTTGTGAAAGAATGATTTAAATACTAATGTGAAGCCTCATATGATGTTGCCACCTCAAGAATATGTGATTTGCTAAGCTGCGGAAAGTAGTTTTAAAGAAAAATTAGCTTCAGTGGCATTAAAAAATTCTTGTTCTTTTCCCCCCAATTTCATCGACTGTCAATAAAATCCATCTTAAGAAGCAAAATGGATTTTGACAAGCAGTCCTCACTTTCTGCTGCAGGTTGTAATTGTCTGAATTTAACATGCTCCATCCGATTGATCTGTAAGACTGTAGAGTTTTCATGGCAGGTGTCTATTCATCGTGTCTTTGTGGTACCTGTTGTAGACTCTGACACATGGTAGGCACTCATCAAATATGTTCTGAATGAATGAATTAGGACTCGGTGGTTCATTATCTGATGTGAAGGAAGATCATAGTCACAGAATTAAAGAGAAATTTATAACTAATCATTATTAGACCTTAGGCCTTATAATTTGGTGCAGGAGAGGGTTTGAGGCTGAGACTAACTGGTGCAGGTAAGTTGCTCAGAGGCAGGGGTTCTCCTTGGCAGAGGAAGGTTGGAGGAGTGGAAGTTTCCATTTGTTTCTATTTAGAAATTCCCACTGTATCCTGAAACCAATATTGCACTCTGTTAACTAACTAGAATTTAAATAAAAACTTGGAAAAAAAAATTCCCACTGTAGTTTTCTGCTTTTGGTGAGCTGTGGTTGTGCAAGGTGTTCTGAGAGATGGGATCCATATGGCCTTTTCGGCATTACCAAACCAACGTACAGGTTAGAGTATATTACAGAGCATCCTAGGATATCTGAAAACACATCTAGTCTGCTCTGTGCATTGAAAGGCAGAGTGTAGGCTTTCTCTAAGTAACCAATTGAGTGTTGTCACTTACATCTTAGAGGCCCTGGATAAGTCACTTAATTTCTCTGAGTTCCAGCTTCCTTATCAGTCAAATGATACAAAGACCTTTGGATTTGTTATAAGAGTTTGCTATTATTATAATTTGTTATGAGAGTGAGTGATAATATAAAAAAAATATTGTCCAGTTTCCTCCTGACATAACTCAGGTTTGAGTGTAGGGCATTGAGACTGTGCAAGGTAGACTGGAAATTCAGAAATAATCCTTTATTAATTTTGGAGTCTTAGAAAGTACCCTGGTGTCCTTTAAGAACCTATCATTACCTTAGGAGGACTGAAGGGAGATTGGCTGTTTAGTCAGAGCCTCTCACCTGTCAGGCTTAAATAGGAGTCACATAACAATATGCTACTTGTTAGACTTGAAGGACATAAAAATGTTGTATGGAAACTTGGAAGGAGACTGCTAATCAGTTGTCAAGGGTATATTCCGTCATAAATCTTTTAGCGATAGATTGGTATGACTCTCTAAGAACATATGGCCATTATTGTGTGATGTTATTATCTCATATTGTGTTTCTCATAGATAGTAGCATCCATTTGTACTTCCCTGGGAAAAATATTCAGTAACTTCATGACCTTTGACAATATTCATGTTCAGACAATAAACACCTCTGGGCTGCTAGTGTCCAGGAGATGATACATGCAAACCATAGAGCATCACGAAGTTAGGGAAGATAAAGGCAGTTGTGAGATGATCACCTCACATTTTTGAGACCTCTTACTATTAATTATCCAGAATCTCAGAGTGTTCCTTTCCAGTAGGAGGAGAGCAGGAAGGGGAGTTACAAACTAGATGTAGAGCAAGAGGCCTCTCCTTGTTCAAAAAAAGTGTTAGTAAAGAGTTGGTTGTTATTGTTGTTGTTTTTTAAGTCATCAGTAGAGAATATTTTTGGAAGGCATCCAGATTTGGAAGTGGGGTCAGGGGAGAATATTTTTTCAAGAGATCTTGCTAATCTGGATAATCAAAATAAGTTTTCTTTTCACCACTTTTCCACTTTTTTATTTTCTGTCATCTTTGTAATACCTGGAGGTGTCTCCATTAAGTGTGAATTTATTTGTACTGGATATTAACTTTCTTTTGAACAAGTAGCATTAGAAAATGGAAATTATGATTTATGGATTTTGGGACAAGTAGTTCACAAGATTCTTATTAAGATAACATGTCAAGAAAAATTGTTCTGGATGTCTCTGCTGTTGTTGACTGGAAGTGGTTCCCAGTTGTTAAAAGTGCACACAGATTGAGATGAAAAGCATAGGGGAGGCCCTAGATGACTGAAGATGTGCAGGAAGCATGCCTACCACATGGTAATGGGATGGTAGTGACACTTGTGGTTCTTTTACCTAGCAAAAACAAACGAACAAACGAACAACATTCCTTGAGTGTTTCCTAAGTGCCAGGTATAGACCTAGGTTCTTTATATACAATGCTCCTCATTTCCCAGTGACCCTGATAGGAAAGTTCTGTTGTTACCTGTATTTTACAGATAGAGAAAGTAAAGCTCCCGGATATTATGCAATTTGCCCAGGTCACATAGTTAAAAAGTGACAAAGGCAGAGTTTGGGCTCAGTCAGTTATCCCATACGGCTGAAATGCTGTGTATCCTTGGGAAGCCTCTTTCCTTTCCTGATGTGCAATTGAGTGACCTGTTAAATAACGAAAGTCTGTTTTCTTTGTGTCTCTTCTAATTCTGATCTTTTGTGTTGGCTTTCCTGACAACACTTTGTGACATTTATTTTATTTTTCATTATAGAAAATAGAAAATAAAATAGAGGAATTAAATTGTAATTCTAGCACCTCAAGCATATAATCAGTCTTAACCCTTTGTTCTATTTTCTTCTAATCCTTTTCAACGTATGTATTGATTTGTTTCTTCTGCTGAGACTAAACTACACTATTTATTCAAAGCCTTTGCATCCAACTCTTTGGGTCTTCAGATTTTCTATGTTATTCTCTTATATTGGTGTGACATAATCTCCTCCAGAGATGCCTGGCATCTTATTCCCAAGACAGGGGATCCACAACTTAAAAAAAAAATGCTTTTTTTATTTTTAAAATTTTTTTAACATTTATTTATTTTTGAGAGACAGAGATGGAGCATGAGTGGGGGAGGGATAGAGAGAAAGGGAGACACAGAATTTGAAGCAAGCTTCATGCTCTGAGCTGTCAGCACAGAGCCTGATGTGGGGGTCAAACCCACAAACCACGAGATCATGACCAGAGCTGAAGTTGGACACTTAACTGACTGAGCCACCCAGGTGCCTGTTAGAAAAAAAACATGTATTTTTGGGACACCTGGGTGGCTCAGTTTGTTTAGTGTCTGACTCGTGGTTTCGGCTCAGGTCATGATCTCACAGTTCGTGGGTTCAAGCCCCACGTCGGGCTCTGTGTTGACAGTGCAGAGCCTTCTTGGGATTCTTTCTCTCTCCCTCTCTCTCTGCCCCTCCATCCCACGTCTCTCTCACTCTCAGAATAAACAAATCTTTAAAAAAAAATATGTGTTTTTAATTCAGGCTTCACCCAGAAACCTGAGAAGGAGGGCAAGAAATCACTCCCTAATGCAACTCCACGGTGTCAGGATAGCCAACAAATCAAAACAAACAAACAAACAAACAAAACCCAAAAAGCACCGAAGTAGAAAGTAGAGAAAGAAAGGAAGAAAATGAAATGGCAGAATACTAAGCAGCTGAACAACTTGTAGCTGAGGGTTCGAGCTACAGGACAAGAAGTTTGCACCTTCATAAGCGCAACCTTTTAACACTCTTGAGACAGAGCTCTGAGAGCCGTGATTAAGGATCTGCTCTGGTCTTCGTCACCTCATTGGCTGTTCCTCCACCGGTCCCTGATGGTCTCTAGCATTTACAACAACACATTGGAGTAGCTGGCAATGGCAGGCCCTCCTGTGCTCCCGTGGCCCCCGGCATCACTTACCTCACTGGAGTGCCTGGTTCTCTGCTGGCCTTCTGGTTGCGCGAGCATTGCTAATAGAGATGAAGTCCTATTCGGTTTTGTCTTTTGTGTACCCCCAGAGCTTATTATACAGTAGGAACTTTATTACTTAAAACTGGCTTGAGATTATTTAACTTTCTTAATTTTTAGGAAAAGTTTGTTTTGATTAAAATAATCCTTCTAATTTGAAAAGTCAAAAGTACTACGAGGCTTTTAATAAAAAACAGACCCTCCTTCATTCACTCCCTGTTTTAGAGCTGCGTTTCCCCAAAACGGCCACTTTTCATCTCTTCGAGCTTTACTTCTGCTGTAAGTATCTGTGCACTGGAATAATAAGAGGGTGGCCCTAAGGCCACTCGTCACTTAGGTGCCTTTCAAAAAGAATTGGTGATGGGTATGCAGCTGGCAACGCTCTGTCCGCTTTGAGCAGCGCTGACTTTAGGGGAGACAGATTTTCAGGTCTCCGGGAGATGCTTGCTACTATTGACCGTTCTCTTTAACCCATGTGCACAGAAGTGAACACCCTTAGCCTACCCTGTTTTGTACAGTTGTGTAGCACATGAATATTCTTCAGTGAAGGTGCTAGTTGAAGAGTGAGGTGGTCAAGTCATCTCAGAATCAGAAGCAGAGGAATGAGAAGATAAATTTAATGGAGCCATCCTGAAAAGAAAGCTGCCTATACATCAGTCCCCTTTGCATTACTGCGGGCAGCTTCTCTTTTAAAAGTCTAACGGGCACACTTTGCAAAGTGAGATCTACTTGGAAATTGTGGCTCACATTTTCTAGGGAGGTTAAACGAAGAAGTGAGGCATAGAGATAACTATTTTGTCTTTTCAACTATATAAGTTATTCTGATTAATGTGTTGGCACATGGAAAACTGTTGCATTCAGAGTAGCTAGCGGCTTTTTCTAGTAGCTTGTGGAGAAGCAGACATCTTCAATAAGGTAATTATTTTAAGTGCATCTGTAGCTATGTAATGTGCACATGTGTTTGTAATTACAGTTGGCGAATTTAGAATCAAGTGCCAGATTTATCGGTGTTTATATATTCAGCAAATGAAAAAATCTATTTAATATTGGCTGCTACCTTTACAAATGTGCATTGTTTCAGAGTTTGCAAAGCACGCTCCTTGATAGTTGTCACCACTTAAATTTGCTGTGTAATATGTAGCACAGAAGATTGCGTCGGGTAACCTAACAAGCTTATCGCTGAACTGAGCAAATGTTACTTTGTAGGTTGCCAACATGGGGCTCCAGAGTGTCTAGCCGTGTGGTGGTAAGACTTGGCATGTAGGAGTTCAGGGTTTTTTCTCATCTTTTAAAGAAAGAAAATTATACGTTAGTGAGTACAGTAATATTTTCAGTAAGTAGAAATAACATGCTGTCAGGACATAATTTATGAGAAGTATTTAGTAGGCCATATACAAATTTTAGAACAGTGGGAATTTTTGGCTAGAAATTTATAGCAGTTTGCTCTTAACTAAACTCCAGGCATCAGAGGCCTGCATTTAAATACTTCATATGTACATTAATTTGTTTACTTACCAATTTGTTGAAGTTTTAGGCTTTCATATAAATAACAGGCCCTTTTTTTGGGCAAAGTCAAGAAAAATAACATGTAGGATTTGGTGCAAGTAATGTCTTACATAAACAGTTTAGTTATGTGTGTGCGCACTGCAGTGAGATTGCTGTGTAATCAGGAACTGGTAAACCAAGGAAGTGTGTAGCTGGCGAGGTCCTATTTTGTAAGGAGTGGTTTATGTAATAAATGACTAAATGGCTCTGCTTTAGTTCTCGGATCACGCTAATATATGCAGAAACAACATAGAGCCAATTCTTGATTAATAGGAAGTTTACCTAATTTGTAAGTCATGAGGGCTGCCCCTTTTTCTCCTTGTTCCTTGCCTCCTCTGCTTCCCCTCCTCATTTTCATAACTGCTTGGAAAAGGTTTGGGTGGGAGAATGATGAGGATTTATCTGGTCGTGATTTCGGCTGATGTTGTTGGAAACTAGGAATGGTTCAAGTGTCTTGCTGGTGTTAAACTTCAGAATTAGTCCTATATGTATTAAAAAAAAAATTGTTCAGCCTTCTTTACCAAAAGCAATTTCAAATTGACTCTGGTTCTGGAAATTTAAAATTCTGTATCAGGCTTTACTATCAATTTTTATACAGATTCTTGTCAGAGTAAATGTCTCAATGGGGCTTCTCCCCCCCGCCCCCCCCCCCTCACCCCAGGCTACTGTTTTCTGGAAGAACAGCTATCCTCCCTGCACTTTGGTTCTCATGATCTTTTAAGGCTCAATGAACAAAGAACACAGTAGTTACACACAGACAGATGAGGACTAATTCAGATTTCCAGCTGTGTGGAAGCATGGGTTAGCTGTATTTCTGTAGGTCACACAATTAACTAATTTTATAGTTCTAATTTGGAATATTCCAGGACCTACGCAAAACACTGTTCGCTGGAGCTTAGAAACTGATAAAACGTAGTTTCCTCTTGGGTGCCATCTGAACAGGGTTAATTGCCCTAACAGGACCCTTTTGGAAGGAGTTCCAAAGCATGGATACTAATATCAGCATCACTGTGAGATGTCAGTGGGCTGTATTCACATAATTAAAGCAATTAAAGGCATCGATTAATATAGAAGAAAACTTTTAAGAATTTTTAAATTTTCATCATTTTTAGAAAGAATCTCTTTATTTTCTTCAAAATACTTTCCCTGTTCATTTTGCTTATATTTATACAGTTAAAGCAAGTTGAATAATGGAAACTATGCAATTAAGAAAGGATGGATATGGGATAAGATCATTTAAGTCTGTTGAATTGTAAGGAATTCCTTGCTGTGAGGTGAGGGTAGCATGTAGGTTTAAGGATACCAAAAGTCATCACAGATTTTAGTGCTATTTCAGTTCAGTAGACATGTATTGAGTACCTACTGTGTTACTAGGTAATAAAATTCTGATTAATGGGATTCACAGATGAATAAACACACTGTGTGCGTGCCAGCTGCCTCCTTGTGCAGAGTTTAGGGTTATGAAGTCCACAGTTAGCAGCTTGTTCAGTGATTTCAGTTTTCTTCTTTTGTGTGTGTGTGTGTGTGTGCACGCGTGAGGGGGGTTAATATACCTTTCTAGGAAGTATTTACAGGCAGTCAATCTAAGTGATTAGTCTTACTTGATATTTTTTCTTCTGGTAAATGACATGCCTTTGAGTATAGGTAGGTAGAAGTTGTTTTGAGGGAAGTTTTCTAAGAGATTATGATTTTGACTGTTACGCCAATAGCAAAGAAGAAGCTAGAAGACAGGGCAGTTGGAGTCCAGAGAAGTAAGAAACATGGTGACATGAAGGAGATTTTGTCTGTCTTCTTTGTGGAGGATATAATGCCAAAGGCATTCTGTGTGTAAACTTGTGTAGTTCTTTGTAGATTATACAGTGAGGCTGAGCATATATCCAAGGAAATATCTCAAGTTTACATAGTCATGGAACTGGTCTTTAAAACTGTGTGTTTCTTCAGTTGCATACCAGGGTATAAAATGGCAAATTTTAGCCCACGAATATTCACTGAGGCCCAGGTCAGATGCAGGTTGCTTCCTCCTCGTCATTGCTGTCACTGTCTTACAATTTTATTAAAGAACTAGCGTGTGCACTCATTCAGTTCTTCAACGTCAGCTGAGTGCGTAGAATGAGTCTGGCCTTGGGCAAGTCACCCCAAGGTGTGTGGGTAAATCCCTAGTCTTTTGATAAGAAGGAGCTCAGATGAACAGATAATTGTGCTTTGTGATATTATGATGTTATGCAGTGGTTGATATATGTTTTCTATTGCCATGTAAACAGTTACCATAAGTCTGAGCAGGCTTGGTTGTGTTCTCTGCTTGGGATCTAACAAGGATTAAGTCCAGGTATCAGCTAGGCTTTTACCTGAAGGCTTGGGGAGAGATGTGTTTCCAAGCACATTCAGGTTGTCAGCCGAATCCAGTTCCTTGTGGTTGTAGGTCAGAGGCTCTCATTTTCTTGCTGTCAGCTGGCGGTCGGTCACTCTCTGTTCCTAGAGGTCACCCACATTCCTTCAAATGAGGCTCCCTCCATCTTTAAAGCCAGTAGTGGTGTGCCAAGTCCTCTGGTACTTTGAATCTTTCTGACATCCTTTCTATCATCAGCCAGAGAAAACTTCTTGCTTCTGAAGGGCTCATGTGATCCGGTCTACACCCTTTTGCCATAATCACAGGATTCTCCGGGGGCAGAGATCATGAGCGTCATCTTAGAATCTTGCTCACCAGAGTTGTTACTGGAAAATGAAGAGAGGTTTAAAAATGGCTTCTTGGAGTTGGTGATAACTGAGCTGGAGGGACATACAGTTGGGTTAAAGTCCAAGTCTCCACTTACTGGCTTTGTCATTATTATCCAACCAATATTTACTGGGGGCCTGTGTTAGGAGCAAGTTACTGCACTCTCAGAGACTCATTTTCCTCAGTCACAAATTGGGAGACCTATATTTACTTTGAAGGGTTCTTGAGAGAATTAGAGATAATATAATTAAATACCTGACAAAGAGCGGTGCTCATCCATGGAGCTATCAAGAGGGTATATTGCCTTGAGCACAAAATATTACGAGGTGGAGAAGGTTAGTGCCAAAAACTCAGTAGTAAGATAAATTACATGCTAGGCAATATTTTAAAAAATAAAGTTAATGCAAAAAATCCATAATGAACCAAATATCAAAATAAATAACACTCCTTGTGCTGAGCCATACTGTGGTCTAAGGCAAAAGGAAGTCAGTGATACTGATCCTATCTTTATTTAAATATTATTTTGTTCTAACTTGGATTTTTAAAAATAGTGTGTTAATTTCTCTATCTCGATGCTGAGTTTTAAATTTTGCACTCAAGATGAAAGCCTTTGTCACCATACCCTAGCCCTGGCCTTGTTCACTTGGTAGAAGGTTTTTCTTTTCCCTTTTGGGACCTTGGAAATCGGCAATAGAGCGTAGAAGTTACATAGATGGTACAAAAAATTTAGTCAGAGTCACACTTCACTTTGAAGATGGTTTTTGACTACATGTAAATATTATTTTAGGTTATCATCCTGTCATTGTTCTCAGTAGTTCTTCCATTTCTTCATGTATTAAAAGAATGACCAACAATTGTCAAGGCGATTGACTTATTTTTTTTTTTTAATATGTACTATGTGGAAAGTACAGAATTCTTTTTTTATTTTGGAGTTGCTTTAAACATCTTTGAGTATCAATAAAGTCCCATTAGAGTGTTCTAATAACGGATCTGTCAGTTTTGACTTTTTTGTTTAATTCCTCTCTAATTTCAGTGGCTTTGTAATCGTTCTTTTTAGCTCTTGAGTTTTATTATGGGTGCTTTCCAGTAATGTAAGTGGTTAGGGCAACTGACATATAATATCAGAATGACTTTTTTATTGCAAATCTGTGCTCTATTGTGTTTTCCTTCCACAGCCTTGTCAGAAAAGGCTAATATTTTCTATGGTCTGGGCATTATTCCCATGGTGGATATTTAGTCCTGTGATTGCTGTATTATTGCTAGCATTTTAACATTTCTAAGAAGTACAAACCAAGATGCCGCTTGTTATTTTGAATGTATTCCAAACAATAGACTTTACCTAAGAATAGATAGTTGGAAAAGGAAAACATTGCTTCTGACTAATACAAGCTCAAATGAAGTCTTTGACTTTAATGAAGGTTGCAGTTATACAGCTTTTATGACATGCTAGAAAAATTTATTAATCTCCCTTTTAGCTTACAAATGAACAAATGCCCCACATTTACACACTCATACACCCATGATTTCAGACATTCTTAAATCCTGTAAAATGTGAGCAACCCAAAAGCAGTTGGAATTTATGACCATAAAATAAAATGTCCATCAGGGGAGGTCATATTAATTAATCTGAGGGAAATCTGATACTTCCATTTAAAAATTGTTCTGAATGGTTATAAGCATTAAGTGACTAATGCCATGAGTGCTTTCCTTAATAAAATTTTGACTAGAATTGTAAAATTATGGTGTTGTTTAATCTCCATCCTTTTGAGAAACTTAAATCACACTGATGTCATGATAAATTTAAATAGCAGTCAATATAATACAATTGAGCCAAATTTCTTTCTATATTTTTGCAACTGAACAGTCTTAACACATGCTTTTTTTTTTTTTTTTTGAATATCACATGTCACTAGTAGGAGAGTAATGTTAATAATTAAAATTGTTATGTGCAGCTCTGTTTAGATATGAATTTGAACCTACACCCAAAACATCCACATTGTGGAACTAGAGGGTTCTGTTTACCGCTTTAAAGCAACCACTCTGTAGGGAACTTTTAAAAATAGCTACATTATTAATATATTTATTTAAAATGGCAGGCAGCTCTCTCTACCCCAGGAAGGGAGCAGGAAGTAGATGCCACTGTAAGCAACATAATAGGCTTGTTTCTTAGTTTTGTTTGTATACATATTGCAAATTGTTCAGGAAATATAAATGGATAAATAGTCGGAAGTGAAAGATGATAAACATGGAAATTTTCAACTACAGCTTTGACTGTAAAGAAATTTGACGTTGCTTTAAATCTGTGATGCTCAAGCTTGCCCATAGCAAGCCATGAACAACCTATTGAGCTATTTTGTATGCTTTTTAAAGGAATATTTTACCTTTCTAATGCCTAACTACCAGAGCCCAACAGGAGATAATTCCTTGATGTTTTTGTGAGGATCACATTCAACAGAAAGTATCTTAGGCAATGACGTAGAATAATAAATATATGTTGGGAGAAAGGAAGAAGGCCCATTGGTGTGCAAAGCAAGCTTTAAATTCTTTCTCAGCTTTGCCAGTAGTAATTTTCTAGGAGTCATCAGGTTACTGTGGTATTTTTATTTTTGCCTTTCTTAGAAATTTCTAATAGTTCCAGTTTAAACAAAGTAGTATAAATCGTTTGATCTAGTATAATTAGGTAATTTTTCTTTCTCTTCATTTTGCAAGTTTGAAAAGGACAAATGGCAGAAATTACTATGTTCTGTTAAAATAGCATCCCAAGGGACAAACCTGTATTATATCTAGTAAACAAATGAAAATGGCTTCATTATTCATAAAACCAGATGCCTTAGGGGAATTTATTTTTATCTTATGGTTTAACTACTTTATCGGAATTCTCTTCCTACCTTTCATTTAGTTTAGGAAAATATTTCTTTTGATTTTGAATAAGAAGACTGATCTGTTGCCTTTTAAATTTTGTAATCACTTACTGAGGGACAGACATTTGCGTTCCAAATGAATGCACAGAATTGTTAATAGTTACTTGTTTTTCTTCTTAAATAGACAGAAACAACAAGTTGGCTCTTATGTTTGTTTTAGTTTTATAGTGTTTTTCAAGTTTTAATGCTGTAAGATAAGTTTTAAGAACAGGGAACGTTTTCCTCTGAGTCACTTGGGATAAATTGTCTGTTGACCTAGTAGGAAAACATAATAGTTGAAAATGTGTTCATTCATATGAAGTGAGAATTCCAGATCATTTACCACCAAATATTTAAACACTCTGAGGCTCTTATGGGAAAGAAGAACCAGTTATTATTGTTAATTATTTTAATGTTGGTGGTAGCTGTTTTGATCAGTGATGAAAAAAATTAGTAAAATGATCCTTAGTAAGTCTGCTCCTTAATTAAAAATGGTACATAGAATGGTGTTTGATAAATGCTTGTCCTGTGAATGATTAAGGCAGTGATTATAAGAATCAGAGTGGCCAGTGTGCTAAACAGTGCCAGATATATGCGTTGAACACTAGAATTTGAGTAAGACATATTTCTGCCTTATAAGCGCTCAGATTCCCTAGCCTCTTGGTGGGTAGATGTGGCCATATGATTTAGTTTCGGATGTAAGTAGAAGAGATGTGTGTAACTCGATAGGCATCATTTTCTTTTCTCTTCCTGCTGGCTGGAATATGGGTGTGATGGTGGGATCAAGATGGCCCCAAAGGGATACCATGAGTTGAATATAGCAGAGCAAGAAGATAGGAGTCTGTCTGGGTCCTAATGTCAGGGACCTGTATTTCTGGCACTAGACTCTGTATTTATGTAGATGGAATGAAATCCCATCTTGTTTATGCTACTGTTATTTTGGAATTTCTACTTATTTTTGCTGAACTTAATCCTATGTTAAGATCTAATGAGACAAATGTAATCATTGGTCAGGAAGCTAGGTAGGCTAAATGAATTGAATAATGGATATAATTATTCCATCTGTTAGGAATAGGTGGATATAATTAAGGCAAGAATCCAGGGTTATCCATCTTTATGTGGATACAAGATGCTAGATAGGAATCCAGGAAGACTGACTTCGAAAACCTTAAAGGAAAACAGTATTGGAAAGAGTACTACAGTTGGCTTTACAAAACCTGTGTCCTACAGCCAGGATTGCTGTTTACTATTTAGTGAGCCCTGGTTCCTCCAACTATGAAACATACTTTTGATGGTTAGAAAGATAAAATGGAACATGGATGGTGAATTGCTTTGTAAACCATATTCTGGGTAATTAGCACATTGAACATGTACAGCTCATAGGATGGAATCATAATGCAAACTTGAATCGTGCTTCCTGCTATCCATTTAAAATATTCAGAGGGTAAAGTTTATTCCCTGTTATTAATGAAAATCCTAGCAAGTCCTTTGACTTTTGTGGTGGTACTAGAAAGCCTTATAATTCCTTTAAATTGCAATTATCGTCTTTTTTTGGGAAATAAATCTTTGTCTCTGGTAGACATTGTAGAAGGGAATCTCCATTCTGGAAGGGTAGATGTGATGGGCTTTTCATTCATTTCATTCATTGAACACCTACTATGTAGCAGGCATAGTTCTAGGCTTTGTGGAGTATAGCAAGTGACAAGGCAGAAACTCCTGCTTCTTGGAGCATACTTCTACTGGCTACTACTTTATTCCTTGCTAATTTTTTCTCCATTTACTGGCTGCTGTCATAGACTCTTCTGTGCTATAAGAACAGTATAAAGTGTCCACAGGAAAGTTCTAACTTTAGGTTATGTATTCACACTGGCTTTGCACACTCTGGATCCAGCAGATATCCAGAGCTAACTCATTTTCTTACGGGTGTGTCTGAATCCATCAGAGCCTCCCCTGCTGGGACCCTCTGACCAAAGCTCCCCTGGACTGTTTTGTTTTTCCCTGTGGCTGACATTTTCCCATCAGCCCTTGTTTTTTGGTGATCTGAGTCATTGTCTTTCTCTGTTGGTGACCCTACCTGAGAGCCTTGTTAGAAATGGTTCAGAATGGCTCCAAGCTGGCTCTTCCTTCTGCCAGACCCACGGCTATAATCCATGTCTTTGCCCATCTTTGACCTCCTCTTAGAAAGGGGAACCAGCCAGTGCTTCCCAGATACAGCATTCTTTTGTGTTGCAGCAGGCTGATATTTCTTAGGTTGGGGACACCAGTAAATTGTGGCTTCCAACTATGGGACAATAAAATAAGCTTTCAAGGTGCCCTTGAGGTTTCTTTCTATTGAAGTGAAAGAGGTAGCACTCATTCCTATTCTCCTGTTACCTGATACTTTTGTACCCATTAAATCAGCAAGGGTGCCTACTTCAAAATTTGCATTTTAGTTTACACCTCCCTGTTTATCCGATATTTATCATCTGAGGCCTGAACTAAAACTCTTATTTTAATATCCACTTACACATACTTTTCAAATGTAAAAGTTGTTTATTTGTATTCTGTCTCAAGAGGGCTTTCCTAGGGGTAGCATTGCTGTTTTTGAATTTCAATGCTTGGCTAAATTACTTAATCTTGGCCCAGATGTACAGAGAAAATGGGAGCTTTTTTATTACTCTGTTAACTGATCAGGATTTCCTTGCTTCCTGGATAGTAGGAAAGGGACCACTACAAAGTCAAGGAGAAGAAACAGTCCAACACAATTAGATCGTATCTTTAGGTAAAATGAGGGAGGATCTGAGGTTTTTCTTCCTATCCTCTCTCCTTCAAGTGGTCATGCGAGTGGATGGGGTTGAAAGTGGGACATTGGGTAGAGGCGGAGTTGGGGTCCTTTGGTCTGCATACAGCCCTATGAATTCTCATCAGTTCCTAATGGCTCTGTTAATGTGATCAGGATGAGTGATTACTGAGATGCAAGTAGTTCTGTCTTTCTAATGAGGAGAACCTGGACTAATCCCTTTTTTTTTTTTTTTTTTTTTTGGATCCCAGTACTCTTCTTTCAATTTGTTTGTATTTCTTAGCGTTTATATTTCCCCTCCTGGGTCACATAAAATTGTGGGTTCACTGCGTACCTTATGGAGGCCATCATGAATGTAGTATGGCCAAAGATGATTGTCATTACTCCACATTTTGGGGGGGGATCCTTCTAAAACATATGCCTTCCCCACTGAATGTAGGACCACTGTACTTGACTTTCATGAGCCCTTCTGTCTTCTGCATCCTTATGATAAAAATCCTGCAAGATAGAACCATGCTTTCATTTATTTCTTTTTGGAAACTTCTATGTTGTATTATCTTTCTTCATGTCTTCAGCTTCATGGCTAAGCCTAAATGAGACAGGAGGATCTAATCAGAAGGTCTTTGAAAAATTTTGTGACACGTACGATATTTACATTACATGCTATTGCTGTATGGTAGATTGGAACAAAGGTAACTGGGTAGGATGCAAATGAAAAGAAGTAGGAATTTAGAAATGGCTGTCTTCTACAGAAGACAACTTTCTACTATATCCTCTACATTCTTCATTCCCTTTATCCAATTTATTTTCATTACCATCCCTTCATCATTGATACCCAGACCATCCGATCTCCTTGCCTCTAGTATTCACCTACTCTGGTGCATCGTGATTGCTTCATATGTAGACAGTTACCTTTCTATAACAATTTTGACTATAGCTACCCCTATTTGCTGTCTTTATTATGAAATTTCTCTTGTAGCTACAATAGTAGCCATGTGATTTTTGGCAGATGATTTATCTTCTGGGCTTTGGCTTACCTATTGGTAAAATAAGGATAATAATACCTGCTTCATACAATTATCGCTAGGATAATAAAAGAGCACCATGCCAGGCAAGGACTATCAGGCATTCAATGAATGGTAGTTTTTATTATTCCTTTTCTTAGTTTCCCAGCACAAGCCTTCCCTTTTAGCCAGGGTGTTGTCACTTTCCTAAATGTTTTACATTCACTTTTGATCTTGGTTCTCAAATTTGGCTTTTATGCTACAATTTTTTGTTGAGTACCCTTTCCCTCCACTTTGCCTGTTTAAGCCCTACCTATCCTTTAGGGTCCATTGCAAGTCTTATTTGTTTTATAGGTGCCTTTATGATAGCTTTATTTCCCATGAATCTGCCCTTTCTTTTAACATCCTTTACACCAATAGATAATACAATTCTCATAACACCTTACAAAACATGAAGCCCTAGGCACAATGCATTATAACTTACCTACTTCATGTATGGATTTTGTATTTTTTCTCATTGTTTCCCATTATTTTTCTGGTTTTTAAAATCATTTCCTTAGCTTCTTCCACTGGAGACTATGCTCTTGGAGAGAAAGTTTTGTTGTCTTTTTTGACCTGTTTTTATAAGTAAACAATCATGTGCCAAGTGCTTGGTAACCAGTTATTACAAAATATAAAACTTTGACTACTGTTGACTAATAATAACTATTAAATTATGTGCATTGGACTTCCATAACCTTTTAGTTATTGAATATCCATCCAATACCTCTCAAAAGTATTTATTGTTTGTGTCTTTGAAAGAAATACTAGTGACTATTTTGGTAAGCTTCTGAAATTTGAACTCTCATCAGAGAGTAGGAGTCAAGTACTATCTCAGTTTGAAGTGTTTTTGTTTGCAAATAACAGGAAACCTGTCTCTGGAGACTTTAAACAAATGAGAGTTTCTTTTTTTCAAATAATAAGAAGTTCTCAGGCTAGGAGTCTGTTGCTGCACAACATCACAGACTAGGGCCTTTCTTTTTCCTCCTCCATCTTGGACATACTGGCCTGGACCTTCACGCATGTCGCTTCATTCTTGCCTAGTGGCTGCTACTCTTGTAAGTGTCTGGTCCATCCATGTTCTGGGCAGAGAGAGTAGGGGAGGCAAAGCATAGGAAGGGCACATCTGCCAAGGCTTTAAAATAGTTTTTATTTATAGAAGCAACATAAAATTTTGCAGAACTCCCAATGGAAAACCTACTTACATCTCCTTGCATAGAAAAGTGCCACATGGTGACCCCTCTCTGCAAGTGGCTGGGAACAGGAGGTAGAGGAAGGTCGGGGCGGACACTGATAGTACCCCACACTAATAGTAAGCAACAGTTCAAATGGCTATTTACCCACCTGAGACTCAACTGTGAAAGTGCCCTCTACTGTATATCAGCAAAAAATCATGCTTCAGGCTAATGACACTAATAATTTAACTTTTCTGAAGGGGGAAGTTTATACTTATTTGAAGTGGATCCTGCTACTCATTGGCTTTTTTTGTTGTGAAAGACTGTATACAAAAAGATAGTATGGTTTCAGGTTTGGATTGAAGAAATACTCAGACTATAAATCTCGTTTTATTTCTGGAAGAAAAAAAAAAGTCACCAGTGAGCATCTTGAAAGCCACAACAGGGATTTATTTTGCCTTCTGTTCATGTGTACGCCCTTTAATTTTTTCATTCTTCAAGCAGAGTTCAGGCAACCCCAAATTAAAGCAGTTCATGGTGTGCGGCACGTGATGATTAAATCTTATCTGGCTGTTCTGGAGATAGACAGATAACAGTTGTCCTGGAAAACCTTTTGTAGTAGCTGAAAAGACAACTGTCACAAAGAATGCTGTAACTCCCCCGTGTTACAAGATAAAGTTAAATTAGATCAGCTGAGGTCCTTTGCAGGTAGTGATCCCTTTAATAGTATTTGAAATGTGTTGACTGAACAGAAATAGTGTCCTAAGTGAAGTTTCATTATCCATGGGAGCCTGTTGTAAATAGCACAGTGTTGTGATGTATGTTTAGTTAATTTCATGTTCTTTTGAAGCTGCTCTTCAGTAGCTTAAAATGCTTATTACCACTAAGCATTGTACATTAGCACACAAGAGCCTAGAGAAAACACCACTTACCCTTTTGGTAACGGACAAATAGATAATAGCGGAAGATGGAATTAATTATCTTTATGCAGATGTCACATCAGCCTGCAAAAGAATGGGATTATTTATGCTTCGGAAAAAAAATACCATTTTGTTTTTATGAAGATGCAGAACAGGCAAATAGCTGCTGAAGAATAAATTATTTGAATTGATATTAACTCAGTGGCTTATTCAGAGCATCTAGGAATATAGTACACATTTTTTAAGCCTCCCTTCTCCCTTTTAAATTCAAGAAGTAACTGCAAAATGCTGCAGCCTTCTGAATTAGGAACTGTGGCAGAATGATTGGTTTCTTTTGTCCTGCTCTTTACATGGGCAGTCTGTTTGCTTGTCGGCACTATTCAAGGTGCTGATCCTAAATTGTAATACTTATTGGCCCTGGCTGTAGAGAGAGCATTGTTTGCCTGTCTTACTGTGCTCCCGAAAGCATTATGGAATATATATAAGAATTCTTAAATAAGGGTTTTTCGTTTGTATTAGAAGTTTCTTCCAGTGATAAAGAAAGCTTTTGTAGCTGTTAGAAAAAGGTATGGGACGTGAGGGTTTTGAAATAACTAAGAACCATATGTGCATTTTTAAAGTTCTTTTTCCTCACTTGCTCAATTATTCAGCTGTTGATTTGGCTCTGACATTTTTGTGTGGAAACAACTAACATTATCAACATTTTATCCGTCTGTTTAATAAATGCTTTGAGGTAGGTGCATTGCATTTCTACCTCATCTTGAGTTCTAGGACTTAATTGATAGCATTTGGTGCTGTATGTGTTTTTGTCTAATGGGTAGTGTTTTGTTGAATTGAGCAGATACTAGGGGACACATAATTTTTCAGCACTTAGGTGTGTAATGGGGATAGAAAAATGACTATGGCGTCTAGCTTTCTGAAGGGGAGAGAGACACGCGCACGTGAACAGACACCACGTGTCATAGGCAGACTTCTAAAGATGGCTTCCCTGGGTTTTCATCTCCTGGCTATTCAATCAAACATGAATGAAGGTATTATAGTGAAGGGATTTTGTAGTTGTAATTGAAGCCCCAAATCAGTTGACCTTAAGATACGGAGATTATCCAGATGGGCCAGATCCTAAAAGTTGAGCCCTTTAAAAGCAGAGAATTTTCTTTGACAGTGGCAGAAAAGGAAATTAGAGAGCTTCAAAGCCTGGCAGGGACTCTCCGCACCTGACCATTGCTGGTTTGAAGATGGAAGGGACTACGTGAGAAGGATCGTGGAAGGTTCTAGAAACTGTAAGCAGCTCCTTGCTGACAGCCAGCAAGAACATGGTGACATCAATTTTACAGTAAGAAAATAGGATTATTCCAGCAACTTGAATGAGCACGGAAGTGGATTCTTGCCTAGAACCTCTAGGTAAGAGGGCAGTGCAGCCATCACCTTGATTTTGGTTTTGTGTCAGACTCTAAGCAGAGAACCTACCAGATTCATGCTGAACTTCTGACCTACAGAACTGTGAGCTAAACGTTGTCTTGTTGCAGGCCTGTACATTTGTGGTAATTTATTTTGTAACAATAGAAAACTAATACACAAATACAGATAGGGTGGTCACTCTATGCTAAGAGAGGTTAGAGACGGTTCATTAATACCAATTTAAGGACCTCCTTTCTTTCCCCCAGAAGGGGTCAGGATGACATTAACAGAATTTTAGATCACTATTTATGTCCTAATTGTATACTGACAAAATAGAAGTCCAGAAGGGTTAATATTTTTATCCACGGTTTTGGAACTACGTAGTGGAAGACAGAGCTGGGATAGGAGCTTGTACCCTGATTCAGGTTTCAGTGTTGTTTCCATGTATCTCACGGTGGTGCATAAGGAATTCTAGCTTTAAATAGGAAACAAAGTATAAAGCCAAAAAATGGCAGTTTCTCTGTGATAACGCCAAATATCAGGGAAGAAAGGAATAGAAAAGAAAAGTAATTTCAGGAAAGCATTATGATTTTTTATCTGAAGATTCCAAAGCATGGAGTGCAGTGTGGTATATGTTGCCATGACTGTTTTGATGCCAGTATAAAACCATGGCACGCTCAGTGGAGTGTTAGTCCATTCAGAGGTGACCTATGGCCGAGTTCTGTCAGTGATTCTACTGTTATTTGGAGTATTATTAAAATGGCTTTTTTTTTTTTAACTTTAGACATCTGGAATTTTCTTTTGAGCATCCGTAGTGATAGCAGCTATTTGACCCACTTTATTTTATTTTATTATTTTATTATTATTTTAATATTTTATTTTATTTTTAATTTATATCCAACTTAGCATATAGTGCAATAACGATTTCAGGAGTAGAATCCAGTGATTCATCCCCTACGTATAACACCCAGTGCTCATCCCAACAAGTGTGCTCCTTAATACCCATTGCCCATTTAGCCTATCCCCCAACCTATGACCCCTCCAGCAACCCTCAGTTTGCTTTAAGAGTCTCTTATATTTTGTCCCCCTCCCTGTTTTTATATTATTTTTGCTTCCCTTCCCTTATGTTCATCTGTTTTCTATCTTAAATTCCACAGATGAGTGAAGTCATATGATATTTGTCTTTCTCTGATTGGCTAATTTCACTTAGCATAATACACTCTAGTTCCATCCATGTAGTTGCAGATGGCAAGATTTCATTCTTTTTGATTGGCGAGTAATATTCCATTGTGTGTGTGTGTGTGTGTTGTTGATAGTGCTACTATAAACATTGGGGTGCATGTGCCCCTTTGAAACAGCACACCTGTATCCCTTGGATAAATACCTAGTAGTGCAATTGCTGGGTCATAGGGTAGTTCTATTTTTAATTTTTTGAAGAATCTCCATACTGTTTTCCAGAGTGGCTGCACCAGTTTGCATTCCCACCAGCAGTGCAAAAGAGATCCTCTTTCTCCACATCCTCACCAACATCTGTTGTTGCCTGAGTTGTTAATTTTACCCATTCTGACAGGTGTGAGGTAGTATCTTGTTGTGGCTTTGATTTGTATTTCCCTGATGATGAGTGATGTTGAGCATTTTTTCATGTGTCTATTAGCCATCTGGATGTCTTCTTTGGAAAAGTGTCTATTCAAGTCTTTTGCCCATTTTTCACTGGATTATTTATATTTTGGGTGTTGAGTTTGATAAGTTCTTTATAGATTTTGGATACTAACCCTTTATCTGATACATCATTTGCAAGTATCTTCTCCCATTTGGTTGATGCCTTTTAGTTTTTTTGATTGTTTCCTTCACTGTGCAGAAGCTTTTTTATCTTGATGCAGTCCCAATAGTTCATTGTTGCTTTTGTTTCCTTGCCTCCAGAGACAAGTTGAGTAAGAAGTTGCTGTGGCCAAGGTCAAAGAGGTTGTTGCTTGCTTTCTCCTCTACTGTTTTGACGGCTTCCTGTCTTATGTTTAGGTCTTTTATCCATTTTGTGTTTATTTTTGTGTATGGTTAAGAAAGTGGTCCAGGTTCATTCTTCTGCATGTCGCTGTCCAGTGTCCCCAACACCGTTTGCTGAAGAGACTGTCTTTTTTCCATTGGATATTCTTTCCTGCTTTGTCAAAGATTAGTTGGCCATTCGTTTGTGGGTCCATTACTAGGTTCTCTATTCTGTTCCATTGATCTGTGTTTCTGTTGTTGTGCCGGTACAATACTGACTTGATGATTACAGCTTGGTAGTAGAGACTGAAGTCCAGAATTGTGATGCCTCCGGCTTTGGTTTTCTTTTTCAGGATTGCTTTGGCTCTTTAGGGTCTTTTCTGGTTCCATACAAATTTTAAGATTGTTTTGGCTCTGTGAAGAATGCTGGTATTATTTTGATAGGGATTGCAAATTTTTTTTTTTGACATATAAACATGGCATAGTTTGTTCTTAAGCATACTTTTTTTTTTTTAAATGTTATTTTTAGTGGTAGTTAACTGATGTTATGAATAAGGGTAGCTTCTTGTTTTATTTGTACCCAAGAAATAGGATTACCCAGTGAATTCCACTCTTTGCTTATTTCATAGTAATTCTGTGTAGAGCCTCTGTAGTGTTGGCCTGGAGTGTGTTGGCTGCGGAGGAGGTGAAGTGAGAGGTTCTCTATTTTCATATCTTCTTTTCCTGCCCAGAGGTCTTGCGTTACCATGGAATCACTTTTGTTTTTCCTGAGTGTGCCAAACTCTTCTTCTTCCTTTTTTTAACAGAGAGATAGATGACTTACAACAATGTGTAAGTTTAAGGTATATGACATTGATTTATGTATTTATGTTGCAGTATGATTGTCACTGTAGCATTAGCTGACACCTCCATCATATCACATAATTGTCATTTCTTCTAGTGTTGGGGATAATTAAGACTGGTCAGACTCTTTCATCTTGGACTTGGCTTCAACTTTAGAAACTATCATTCGTTTGTGTTCACGTAGTGAGAAAACAAAATCCTTGTCCTTCTTGACTTACATTCTAGTAAGAGACAGACAAGCAACTTTTTTTTTTTTTTTTTTTTTTTTTTTTTAAAGCTTAGGACAGTCTACCTGCTTGGCTTCTCAGACATGAGACTAAAAATGTGGGTACAACTCTACCTTGTAGACTTGATGGTTTCTTTGCACAGCAGCTGAGCTCCTGAATTTGAGTCCCAGCCTCAGCACAAAGAACCCAGTATCTCCATTCCTTTTGGTCCCAGGTGGGCTCCATTTCTCTTGATCTCATTCAGCCAGACTTGCTGTGCCTCTTGGAGCAGATATAAGCAGAAGCTAGTCTAGTGCCTCAGGAAAGAAAGTTAAGATTGTGTTAACACATCGAAACTTTATTTAAAGCAGTTTTTAAAGATGGACAGGGGAATGAATAGTTCTCACAAACAAAACTATAATAAGCCAATTCAGATATTTGTGTGATAGCACAACGTGCACTTAGTTTTTTTCCCTTCCCTTCAATTGTATTTAGCTCAAATTATGAAGTGCTTTCTAAGTTTTATATCATTGAGCTCTAAAAGTGAAAACCATGTTATAAACAAAGAATGACTGATGTTCGGTACCTCCTATAATGCTGACCAGTCAGGTGGGCTAACGCTGGAAACCAGCATGCATGGTTGAGATGTAGGGGCGAGATGGGCTTTGATATCTTTTCCTCATTTTTGAGTGGTGACCCGAAACAGCATTGGGTTTACCATTTCCTGAAGGAGTTAAACTTTCTTGGCATTCTTCCCTCCGTTCTCCCCACCTACCACTACCAGTGAATAGGGATTGCATCAGAAATAGTCATAATATTAATTATCTTGTAATAATAGCTGATATATAGAGATTTTTTTAACATAAGGCTAAGTGCTTTGTAAGAATTAGCTCATTTATTTCATACAACAATCCTGTGAGATAATCATAGGTGTCCATCTTCAGTCCTGTGAGATAATAACAATAACTATTATCAATCCTGTGTCTTTGAGTGGATTCTTGTTTCCAACACCTCAGAAAGTGCTTCATAAATATTTTTTTTCTAGTTCCTCACCAGGGCCTCCTGAGGTATTACTCTACCAGCATGTAATCTGTTTGAGATCAGTGACTTTATTTATTTTCTTCTTCTGGATGAAATCCTAAGACAGCAGCTATTATAGCACTTGGTAGGTGCTTAGTAAATAGTTGATAATGAATGAACAAATTCCAAGTTTTCTGATGATGAGACTGTTAAACAAAAAGAAGTTAAATTTGCTCAAGGTCAAGTGGTGAAGTTGGAATTTTCACCAACGCAAGTGTGACATAAGAGCCTTTAATCTTTCTTTCTTTCTTTCTTTCTTTCTTTCTTTCTTTCTTTCATTTAAAGTTTTTATTTAAATTCTAGTTAGTTAACATACAGTGTAATATTAGTTTCAGGTGTAGAATTTAGTGATTTATCACTTAAATACAACACACAGTGCTCATCACAAGTGCCCTTCTTAGTTCCCATCACCCATTTAATCCACCCCCCTGCCCACCTCCCCTCCAGCAACCCTCAGTTTGTTCTCTATAGTAAGAGTCTGTTTTCTGGTTTGTCTATCTCTGCCTCCCAGTGTTCATTTGTCTTGTTTCTTAAATTCCACATATGAGTGAAATCATATGGTATTTGCCTTTCTCTGACTTATTTCACTTAGCATATAGTACACTCTAGCTCCATCCACATCATTGCAAATGGCAAGATTTCATTCTTTTTGATGGTTGTGTGATATTCAATTGTGTGTGTGTGTGTGTGTGTGTGTGTGTGTGTGTGTGTATACATACATGCCACATGGTCTTTATCCATTCATCAGTTGATGGACATACAGGCTCTCACCATAGTTTGGCTATTGTTGATAATGCTGCTATAAACATCGGGTGCCTGGACCCCTTTGGATCAGTATTTTTGTATCCTTTGGATAAATACCTAGTAGTGCAATTGCTGGGTCATTGGGGAGTTCTATTTTTAACTTTTTGAGGAACCTTCATATTTTTTTCCAGAATAGCTGTATCAGTTTGCATTCCCACCAACATTGTAAGAGGATTCCCCTCTCTCTGCATCCTCACCAGCATCTGATATTTCCTGTGTTAATTTTAACCATTCTGACAGGTGTGAGGTGATGTCTCATTGTAGTTTTGATTTGCATTCCCCTGATGATGAGTGATGTTGAGCATCTTTTCATATGTCTGCTAGCCACAGCCTGTAATTTCTATGTGTAAGCTATGAGAGTTATTTTTGTTGTTGTTGTTATCAATTTCTGTAGTAATGTTGAATTTAGAGGCTGAATGATATATACTTGTAGGTTTCTGAAATAATAGGTATAAAGTTATTTTGGAAACTGTTCACAAAGTTATTTTGAAACTATTGTAAATCATCTCTTAGTGGAAAAGCTGTAGGTTAGAGTGCCTAGTCTTGAAGAAATCATGCATAATGTGAGCATTGCTTGTTTATGGGAAAATATGAATGTACACAAATATATATGAATATATTCATATGAGTATATATGAATACATATGAATATATAAAATTCTGTGACACATTCCATCATATTTTTAGTTTTTTTAAAGAAGAAAAAGTTGAAAGTGTAATATTTAGCACATTTGCCAGTGTTTACTATTTTATAAACTATAATACATAATTAAAATATGGATTTCCAAAATGTATTGACACTAAGCTCGTACTGTCAATATTTTGTAATGCTTTTCTCTTTCCCTTTTATAAAAAAGTATCTGGAATTATGAACATGTATGTTGTATGGAGTCTGAACTGTGTTTTTGATACTTACACATTTAAGGCGTTTCTAGTGAAAGTTTTGTGTTAAAAGGGGTGAACAGAGTTTCAAGTTATTTCAAAAATGATTGCACCAATTTCCATTATATCCAGAACATTTTGAACATGTGCTTTGTTCCAACCAATGTTATTGGCTATTAGTTTTCAAAGTTACTGTAATTTTTATAGGAGAAAAAGGGCATTCCATTTTAACTTGAAGTCTGTAGTTTTGGTAAAGTTAAACATTTTACAAGTTGGTATTAACTAAATACACTCCCCCATAAGTTATCCATTCATTTATTGGCAGTTTTTTGTTTGTTTGCTTCTTTTTATTTAGCTCTCTAGTTGGTTACAGGAATCTCATGACTGGTATTATCCTGAGTTACTAATATGCAAGCTGTTTATACTCTGAAGAGCATAAAATTGGGAGCAGCTAGGCATTCTTTGGGTATAGTGGTTTAAAGAATTCATAAAGGCTAACCACTACATCCCGCAAATTTTGAATTGGGAATATATGACTACATAATACCAACATATACGTTAGTAGACATTAGACAACATCCAGAATGTAGAACTTTAAAGAAAATTAAATGCTACAATAGGATTTGGCTTTAAATAGTAGCAATGAACTTTATGCATAATAATCTAAGACTTTCGGGGGTAGTACTAACAATATATTGAGACACATCTTCTGTATCTCCTCTTTATTCCAACTCATGGCTATGCTGTGGTGGGGAGTAACTGGATCTGAAATCTCCCACATCGGGTGTCACTGTCTTGCTGTCATTAGCCACCAGGCTCCAGTCACCCAGATCAATTGTTCCTGCTGTCCTTGAGGGCTGCTTCACTGAGAGTTTCTCTCTTTGGGTCTTTTCATCATCTTTTTGAATGAATACTGTTCTCTTAAGCCAACAAAATAGAAGCATACACCTGTTGACCTTGTGGCTTTTCTTTTCCAGTAAAGAAGAATTCAGGCAGATACCGGATATAGAATTGGTCCTATCTGCTGCTTATCTGGTCTACTCATCACTCTTGCCCTCCTATACTCAGGAGCCAAATAACTCTTCATAGATTAACTGTGTAAAGTTTATTTAAAAACAACAACAACAACAAACGTACAGGGAGGAAATCATTTGTTGCTTCAGTTTTGATATTGTCATGCCAGTTTGCTCGCTGAAAACAAAATAGCTTTTTTTTTTTTAATTTTATGAAGGAAGTTTTGTAAAAACAAAAAGTTTGACCACATGTAAACATCCTTTCAATGATTTCTCATTTGTGGCTTTACTGTGTGGAGGACTGAAGTTTAAAATAAATACAATGTTATGATAATAAGGGTTTACAATGACTTTTTCAAATTGGCCAGTGTTTTATATATTAATTATGTGGCTTAATAATTTTGACTGGAGAAACCTGACTAGGAAAACAGTTATTCATTTCTGTTTGCCAAATTGAGAAGAATTCCTAAAAAAGAAAACTCCAAAAGCTCGTTCCTTTCAGAGAAGGTAAAAAACTTTACACATAACTTCTGAAATTTAGGTCTCTTTTGTGAAATAGCCAAAGGCATAATAAATTCTCTGGGAGACCCAATTGATTAATGTGTAAAGCTGCTTAAAATTTCAAAGATCTTCTAAAATGCATTTCTAGTTTTTTGATGCAAAAGTTAGTTGATTTCAAATGTCAGCCCATGTTGTATGGTGATGAAAGTGGTTGGCCCTGTTAGGAAAATACAGGTAAAAATAAATGGTACTGTGTTAATTGGAAGAGCTTGATGGAGTTAGAGCCATCATTGAGCAAATTCTCCAGAGTCTTAGTAGGTCATATTTTGCCATGTATTGGGATGTTCTGGGATCCTAGTTACATCTATCAAGGGACAAATGGAGATGTCACCAGAATCAGGAGATTGAGATTTATGCCTGGGAGTCCACCTCTTTTTCTAGAAGGTACCCCAAGGGAATGACATTTGCTCATACTTCCATTATTCTGCCTTTTGTTTATGAGAAATGAGTTGAGAGAAGATGGAGAAGTTAAGGCATTTCATAGTGAATAATAATCAAGAGTAATTACACTTTTAAATGCACTCTGTTATTAGTGACTTCTACAAACAAATATTCCATTATTGATTTTTCTCACTCAGTAGTTTAATTCACTGAGTTAGGAAAACAACAAAAGAACTCGGGATGTTCGGCTGTAAGAAGTAGATTGCTCTTAGCTAAAATAATAGACAGGCTCTGCTAATTTATTGGTCGAACAAAACTTTGTAAGTTAAATGCTTAGATTATACTTTTGTAAAAGTTTGTTTATCTTGAGAGAGAGAGAGGGTGAGCAAGCACAAGTGGGGGAGGGTCAGAGATAGAGGGAGACAGAATGCCAAGCAGGCTCTGTGCAATCAGTGCAGAGCCCAGCGAGGGGCTCGAACCCACGAACTGTGAAATCATGACCTGAGTCGAGATCAAGAGTTGGACACTTAACTAGCTGAGCCACCTAGGCACCCCTAGATCATGTTTTTAAAAAGTACTGCAGCAGAGTCAGTTCATGCAGTAGTGTTTCATTTTGAAATGTGGCCAAGCACTCCTGAATTTACATGGCCTGGAAATTGGGTTTTCTGATATAAATTTGATATAAAAATCCAGGTCAACTGCACTCATGTCTTTGTGAAAAGGAATGTTTGAGGATAGGTTAAATGAGCTACAGAAAGATTCCTAACAAAGGTGTCATGCAAGCCATAAGTATTTACCAAGTACTATTCTGTGAGCAGCTTTCACAGGTGAAAGCTTCCTTGAAATGGAGCCCACAGGGGCCACTGGGTGGCTCAGTCAGTTAAGCATCCGACTTCAGCTCAGGTCATGATCTCAAGGCTTGTGGGTTCGAGCCCCGCGTTGGGCTCTGTGCTGACAGCTCGGAGCCTGGAGCCTGCTTAGGATTCTGTGTCTCCTTCTCTCTCTGCCCCTCCCCTGCTCGTGCTCTGTCTCTCTCTCTCAAAAATAAATCAACATTAAAAAAAATTTGAAAACATTGAAATGGAGCCCACAGAGTTCATTGGTATACATACTATTGTATTTGGAGTGCCTGTCAACATTCCAACTTGGCCATCCCTTTGAGTGAAAAATTCTTCAGATTCATCAGTGTTGTAGGCAAATGGCATTTAACTTCTGATTGCTGGGAACCTTATTACAGAGAAGGCACTGGGCAGGTGAGCTGAACTGCTCAGTGTGTCTGTTTTCCCTTTGTTCTTTTAAGGTATTGAGCAGTAGTTGATTGTTGTAGGTGTCTTGTTGGTTGTGCTTCTCCAGTATCATCTCCCCTTTTCTTCTCCGTATAGTATCTGGAATTTCATTTGAGAAACCTTTTCTCCTGTATTCTCAGACTGTGTAGTTCAAAAGGGGCTGCTGTAATGGGCAATGGACCCATCTTCTGCCCACTCAGTAGAGGTCAAGTAACTGATACTGGTCAAATGAGACCAATTATTCAATATTTTGTTGGAATTATTGGAAAAGGAGACTAACCTCCCCCCCTCACTATCCCTTCACCGGAATTTCTTGGCTAGTAGTAAGCAAGATGGCCTGATGTTGGTGGGAGCTCTCATCATTCCTGAGACTGAAGCCAAGCTTGAACTGGAAATATAGAATCCTGACAGCCTAGTTTGAATACATCATCATTTATATGAGGCAATGAATTCTCCTTTTTTGTGTAATGCAGTTTGAGTTGGTTTCTGTCACTTGTAACTTTAACAGACCTGATTGACATACTGGTAATACTTTAATATTGGAAACACCTTCATCCTCAAAGCTAACTTTTGTGTGTGTACCATTGATTTTCTTGTCAGTTTAATTTTTCTTAAAAAATAGAGCATGTTTTTTTTTACCCAATAAAAATGTACATACTAAATGTAAAATGGTAAAATAGAGCAGAAAGACAGACTTTTACTTTTACGCTCATAAGCGACGTTAGGCAGCCCTTGTCTAGTTTGGGAGTCAAGGTTACAATAGCTCATAAAATGAGTTGCGGGAGCATGTGACATACACTTTAAATATCTTAGAATTTTATGGTTAATTATACCCCAATAGTGCTGAAATTCTTTAAAGAAATTAGTTGAGAGCATTTCCTGGTTTTTTAATTTTTTAATTCTGTGAAAGAATTTGTGTAAGATTAGAATTATCTGTCCTTTCAATGTATGGTGACGTTATCTATAGAATGATCTAGTCAAAGACTGTTACTTCCTTATATTTTCTTTGGGCTTGTTTTGTTTTTCTCATGTCTTAGGTTAGATGCTTCAGTAACTCTAGCCCCCTAGTACTGCTCCCATATATAATGGTTTACAGTTTTCCTGAGCAGGAACGTCAGGACTCTGAGGTATATGAAACACTTCCAAGGACAGATAAGTCCTTGATTAGCAGAATGGCCAGGTTATTTGAGTCAGTGTCAGAGAATTGAGAAGAAAGCATGCATTTTCTTTATAAAAGAGAAGGTTGGGTGTGCTTGGGAGTAATCATCCTGCCAGTAAAGCTGCATGAGGATTTCACCTCACTGATGTGGCTTCGTGGCTTTGGCAGGTATTACTGCTTCCAGATTTGGTCACAGCATGGGACAAAGGAATATACAGACCTCCTTCCTGCCTTTGAATAATTAGCGTCAGCATAGTATCCTGAACAGTGATAGGATATAAACAAAGTAAGCAGATAGAGAACCTGGAGAGATTTGGCTTTGGGGAATTATTTAGCAATAATCACCAGCTCTGTTGAATGTGGAGGCATTTGTGGATTTTGACAGCATTTTCCTTCGGCTCAGCAACATTTACCTTTTTTTCTTTTTCTTTTCTTTCTTTCTTTTTTTTTTTTTTTTTTTTTTTTTTTTTAAAGGAATCTA
Source organism: Prionailurus viverrinus (assembly GCF_022837055.1). Taxonomy (NCBI): domain Eukaryota; kingdom Metazoa; phylum Chordata; class Mammalia; order Carnivora; family Felidae; genus Prionailurus; species Prionailurus viverrinus. Next base: position 102,866,019 of record NC_062567.1, read on the forward strand.
CCACATAGTGGAACTGAGTGAGGGCCCTGCTGGTTGTATACACAGATGGGCAACTACCAATCCAAATATCACACAGCTACAGGAGCATTCACCCAAATGGCTCTAACTGAGCCCTTTGCCTCGAGGGCCTTTTTCTTTCTGTGAAGAAAATTCGAATCAGTGCACTAGTGGTGATTATAAAAATACTACTATTTTAAAAGGACTTTCAACTTCTCGTCTTTTGTAGTCCAGCTTCTTTTCCTAAAACAAAAGCCTGATTTCCAGAGATAAAATTTAGAAAATACATGACAAACCCTGAATACTCTCAATGTGGGCATGGTTTATGTATGTAGTCTTAACTGTGTTTATGTTCCTGTAAAGTTGAAGTGAATCCTATTTGCAGCATAGTTGAAGAACTTGCCGTTTACGTAATCCACTGGGACTCTATTAGGAAGCGAAGAAGAGCCTGTCCCACAAAACAAGTGATCTTTGGGACATGATTGGTGAAGTATTCCTTTATTATTTGTCATGATGTGCTGTGTTCATTTGGTTCTAAGTGGAAATAAATATTGCTTCATTTGTGTAATTGCTTTCTCTTGCAATTTGCTCATGAAGAAAGTCTCTTTAAAATATTAACATTTGATTAAATGAACTTGAATGTTTACCAAGTTGTTCATACAAATGGCCTTACCTTCTGTGTGGCAACCTCCAGTGGCCAGCTGCAAATTAATGTTCTCATCGGTCAGTTCATTGAAAAGCAATCTGAGGCTCTGTGTAGGTTAGGAAATGTACCTATTTTAGGAATCCAACTTGTACAGTGCTTATTATCACAATTCATGCAGTTATGAGGTTGCTCTCAAACACAAGAGAATATTTATTACTGATTTGTCCAATCAGTCCTTATTCATGTATCCCTCTCTGCTCAGTCCTACCTGCATCTCTACCCTTTGGCATCAGTTAGATAAGTCTTTGACTGTCTTCTGGAACACATCTCCAAATCACATACAAATGCAGTGCAAAAAACAGTCAAATTGGGCATATCGCAAAGGATGCAAGATTCCACGGAGTGAGTGCAAGTGGCTCAGTAAGATCTGAGTTAACACATAAACCTGTAGTCAAATTGCATTGGATCAGGCAATTATCACCATGATAATGACAAGAGAGGCCCTTCAAAAGAGTATGATTGAAATATCAAAGGATTAGGTGAGACTCTTAGAAAGATCAAAATTTTTGACATTTTGACAGACATGGGTTGTTTTTTTTTAAAGATATTACTGTAATGTGCTGGCTTGTATGATGCCATTATCACTTTAAAATACACATTTTACATTATTTTCTACCTACAAAAGAATATTTGTAAAATATAATTATGTAAGTGCTCTTAAATCCTGTATTTCTGCTTTCACTGGGAAAAAAACATTTAGAATTTTGTGTTTATTTTTCCACTGTTTTTTTTTAAAGTAGTTTCACCATGTATTTATCTATTTACATTTATCTGGTTTTGAACTTTCTTGACCTGCATAAAGATTTTTGTTCTTTACTTTACAAAAACTCAATATAATATTTAAAGGTTTCTTCTTGTGATATGTAGCTTGTCTTATTATTTATACTTCCGTATACTATTCTACAACAATACTGACATTTCCAAGATTTGATATAGATCCATGGAAATTCTTGCATATTGAGAGTGTGAGTGGAACTCGGTATAAAACTTTGAAAAAGAGTTTGGCATTAACTTATAAAGCTATTTATATAGTTTCCTTCCTAGGCATAGACCCTAGATCTAGAATGATAGCTTAGAATTATAAATTTTATAAAATTGTCTATGACACAGTTTTTTAAGTGTAGTATAGAAGGTCAGATGCATGAAAGTAAATTTACCAATCTGAAAGTAAAGACATAGAATAATTATTTTCCGTTCAAACAGCAACTTAAACTCAAAGCTTGTTATCCCTTAGAGTAAGAATAGGTTTGAACAATATGAAAGCCCTGTATCAGATATCAGAAAGTAATTTGGCTTATTTTAGTATTATTTGGTGTAAGTGTATGTCCAGTAGAGCATCCCATTTCTTAAATATTTAACATGAACTTGAAAATCACTATATCAGACATCACTCAAGGAGGCAGCGTGGCCAAAAGGGAAGAGTCCTGGATTGGGTGTCAAATACTGAGATCTATACAATTAGTGCTCTGCCTCTTGAATCTTGTCTGGTCTTGACCTCTGAGTATCAGTTTCATCACTGGTAAAATAGGATTGATGGTGTTAACTTTGCTTCCATGGCGGTATGTCAATTGAGTGAAATAGAAAATGGGAACCTTCTTTGCAAGTATAAAGTACAGTATAAGCTGAATGTTCACTTTTATTGTTACCATCACTGCTGTTTGGAAGAATCCTGCTTTAATAGACAAATCCAGATCATATCTTTTAAACATTTATATCAAGAGAATATGTCTCATGCCCTGGTGTATATTAAAATAGCCTTTTAAAAGAATGCCTTGGGGACACCTGGGTAGCTCAGTTGGTTAAATGTTAGTGGTGATGCAGAGGCTGCTTGGGATTCTTTCTCTCCCCCCACCCCCCGCCCCTCCCTGCTCTATCTTTCTGTCTCAAAAATAAACTTCAAAAAAAATAAAAAGAATGCCTTGAACCCTGCTGAATACCTCAACTTTTTATTTTGTTACATAAAATGACCAAGAACTGTTCTAAGAATTTAAAGTAACTTTTCCTCCTTCAAATGGCTTGACCAAAATTTATCATTAAAGAGAGATAAGATTCTAATTGTAAATTTTGAATACTTCTTTTGCTCTTTATGGAAAAATTCCGAAGAATGATATAAAAGCACTTTTAGGTGAAGAGGATAAACTGTAACATTGAGGTCTTGATCCTGTGTGGGTAGCTGTCTGACGTGATTACTGCGTAAGCACCAAATTCTAGCTCAAGTACTGACGAAATTCCAGTACTTGATAGATGTATGTTAAACTTTGTCAATAATTTGAAAACCTTGCTTTGTGAAAGCCTGGAAATGTAAAAAAGTTAAAAAAAAAGTAATGGGCAATTTTTCTAAGTTCTGGTAACAAATAGAAGCCATGCCCTTTTAGAGATGACAGCCTAAAGGCTAGTTTGTAAACTGTTAATAATTTGTAAATATCATCTCAGATTAATGCTTGGATGAATTAATGCCTGGAGGTTAGACACCTGGGAGTTGATGTATAAAGTGATTTGGATAAATGCGAGTCTCTTTAAACCTTTGGAATTCTTCTAAGCTAAATGCAAAAAAAAAATTATCTTAACAGACTTTGGGTACTTCGATAACCTAAGTTTTAGAGAAGTATATCTAAAATAACTATGTGATGAATAGTGATGCCACTGGATTATTTTTCTGTATTTTTTTTCCTTTCCTCGTTTTAATTTCTTCATTATTTAAGTCATACTATTTATTACTTTGTACAAAGTCAGGTCTCAGGATTAGGAAAGACAAATAACCAAGTAAATTTGGGAAGTAACTAATTTATTTGAAGAAAATAACTGGGTTGTTTCCTAATTCTTATTTTAAAATATGTAGTCAGCATTTCTGAGGAGCTCCCATTTAGTTGAATCTCTACAAGATATTGGTGGCATTATCTTAGCAAGATTTCTGATACAGTTATTTGGTCATTCCTTTCTAAATCAACCAGTTTAAAACAGGAACAACAACAACCCCCCCCCCAAAAAAAAAACCAAACAAGACAAAACCAAATGTGTACATATTCTCAGATTTTCACTTGATGACTATATTTTCTTAGCTTTAGGAGAATATTAAGTCATCTAGTAAACCTGTTCTTTCTGAGTGTTAGCTCGTACTTTGGCTAAGGTTTCTTTGGGGAGCCTTCAGTGGCAAACTGGGAGTTAGATGCTAAGCATTCACCTATAGAACGGGATCTCTTGGCTTGAGGATGCAGTAGAGTGATCAGTGAGGGGCATGGGTTTTGTCTCAAGCAGATGAGTTCAGTGTTTATCTTTTCCATTCAGCAGCAGTGTGATCTTAATCAGGTTTGCTAACTTCTCTGAGTCTCCATTTTCATACCTCTTACAGAATGGAACATATTTCGTTGTACTAAATGTTTTACAGAATAGAGTATATTGTCATCGTACTACATGTTAAAGAAAGGAGGTATTGATACAACATGCTTACCTTTCTGCCTGGCATGTCATGTTGCTCAGTAATGGTTAATGGTTTGTGGTTAAAATGAGGCATGAGCTTGATCAAGTAGGAAAAATTGCAGAGTGATGAGGGTTGGGATGAGTATAGTGTTGCTTGAAATGGAGATGGCTCAACAGGGAGACACATGCATTCCAGGCTGTGGCCTCAGAGATTCCAATAAGTATTAGCTTGAATTCCTGTCCCACATGGTGGAATTCTCTGTGACCTTACTGTCTTTAGGGATTCATAGAAAACTCACGTTTCCCTAGGCACTGCCAGTTCTAATTTCTGCTTTTGCCAAGTTCTGGATGAATCTCTGTTACACAGTGGATGTGCTTGTGATATCTCTCTTCCACTCCCTGGGACCCTGCTTGGCTAAAGTGGCCTCTTTATTTACCAGAGCCCCACTGATGTTAGTGCTGTGTACCCAGATATTAATGGAGGTTTGATGTAAGCCAGAGGTTTGCAGCACAATACAGCAACAATGTAAAACAGACCCTTAGAAATCTCAGCCTTAAAAATCCCTTCAGTTATTATTGCTCTGGGGAGTATTCATTGATTGCTTGTTTTTGTCTCTACTCAGGTACCAGCCTGCTGCCCCACTGCTGGGTATCTTTTCTCTCTTGTTTACCTCACTCTTCCTCATTCTCCCAAATGCTTATGTAGTTCTGCAAGAGCTGTTAAAGTGTCTTGTCCTGAAGCATCCTGATCTTTACCCCATACATATCGGGGTATGTAGCCTTACCTCCAACTTCTCTTCCTGACAGGAATGCTCTGGTCACTTAACTTCTTGTCCTCTGCTCTGTTCATCAAGGCATTATTTCCTTGGATAAGACTCGAGAGATTGAATGTAAGGGTGAAGAAAAGGGAATCAGTAAGGAGTCCAGGATTGCTAGACTGGGAAACTGGAAGAAGAGGATTGCCGGCAATGCAAATGCAATGATTGGTGAAGGAAATGGACCTGGTGATATAGTGGACATTATCTGAATATTCGAGAGCTCTTTGCCATGTTTGACATTTTCATAAGACTAGTTTTAGGATAATTATCTTTTTAAGAAGTAGGTTAAAAAAATGCAACCGTGGAAGGGAAGATAGCCACAAAACTTATTCCCTGTTAATTGTGGCTCCTCTAAGAAGGAGGAAGTGAAGTACAGGAACTAAGTTGAAACAATAAAACTAGTGATCAGTCACTGGGCAGATGTTTGTCCATTCTTCTGGGCTTAGAGAAGAATCCTCACAGGGGGAGGCACTGAATCAACATTATCTTTCTTTGGGGCATTTAGTTGATGGAAAACAGGAAATTGGGAGAGAGACAGTAACTCGGTTCATTGGGATTCTTCCCAGGAGTGGGAGAGTGTAGTCTTAGATAAGGGTATACGTTTGTTAGGAGGTTCCAGGAAGCCTATAGTGGATAGCATACAGCCCAAAGGCAGAAGGAGGTAGCCAGCTAAAATTGGAAGCATACTCAGCCTTGTGATGTTGGAAATAGGGAGAAGCCTGGAACATTTTTTCAGTATCAGCACTGAAAGCCCAAGCACAGAGAAACTTCTAAGACTTTATGATCCAAAGCAGCAAGAGGCTTTGAACTCTAAAGCTGTAACAGAGTTCTAGGCTAGCAGAGTCTGGGCCAGGACCTGAAGCTGGCTTAGCTTGGCTTACAGTGCCAGTATGCATGCTAAGTAAGTCTCACCCTAAAGCATCCTTGTGCAGTGAGAGCTGAGCAATGTGGATGCACATTGAGTTTTGTTTTTTTTTTTTTCAGTTTATTTATTTTGAGAGGGGGAGTGGTGGGAGGCACAGAGAGAAGGAGAGAGAGAATCCCAGGCAGGCTCCATGCTGTCATCACAGGACCCGACTTGGGGCTCTCACAAACTAAGCTGAAATCAGGAGTTGGATATGTAAGCAACTGAGCCACCCAGGCACTCCTTGAGTTCTTGAATATTTGTATTTTCAATTAAAGATCTCGTTGAGAATCCATTCCTCTTTTTGGGTGCTCTCTTTTAATAAATAGATTCTTTCTTTTGTTGTCTTCTTTTCATTTTTTTTGACAAATACTTTTTGACCCCAAATAATCTGACCAGGGTGATGAGATGGTGAGTATAATGACAGGGAACCTATTTTAGGGAGCTAATAATCTTCCGGGGGGAAGAAGAGAAGTTTAGAATACCTAACATACTGACACAGACTAAATTTTAATACATATTTTTTGAATGCTCAATTAAATACTGTGAAAGAGATGCTATGAGTATTTGGGCAAAGTGTGGGCTTTGAGAAAAGTGCCTTGATTGTTTACATCCCTTGAAAAAAAATATTTTCACTGATGTTTCACTGGGGTTTTGTGAGAAAGCAGAGGTAAATACATGTTTTCACTCTGCTGCCTTTAACGGACATCCTCCATTTAAAAAAAATCTAGTTACTCATTTGTTTTTTGCCCTCATGTATTGATGGAAAGAATTACACTAATAATTTTCCTGTAACTAAATAAATATTACACCTGAGAATAAAACCAACATAAGTACAGGGTGATATATTAATATAGTGCTAGAGTCCATTTGCAAGTAGTTTATTTTTGTACTTATTTCATGATTGGGCTGTGGTTTTTGTTTTTTTAAGCTGTATTTGTCATGATTATGCTAGCATCATAGAATCATTTGGGAAGGTTTTATGTTCTCTAAAACATTTTATATGACATGAGTATCTGTCCCTTGGGTTTGTATGACTTTATCTGTGTGACCATATTGTCCTGGCTCTCCTTAGAAGGTATTTCACTGACAGCTTTTTGTTGTGTTGTGGCTATTGATTGGTTCAGTTTTATTTTTCTTTTTTTTTTTTAATTTTTTTTTTCAATGTTTATTTATTTTTGGGACAGAGAGAGACAGAGCATGAACGGGGGAGGGGCAGAGAGAGAGGGAGACACAGAATCGGAAACAGGCTCCAGGCTCTGAGCCATCAGCCCAGAGCCTGACGCGGGGCTCGAACTCACGGACTGCGAGATCGTGACCTGGCTGAAGTCGGACGCTTAACCGACTGTGCCACCCAGGCGCCCCTCAGTTTTATTTTTCTTATTTAATCCTTTCTTTCTTTCTTTCTTTCTTTCTTTCTTTCTTTCTTTCTTTCTTTTTTCCTTCCTTCCTTCCTTCCTTCCTTCCTTCCTTCCTTTCTTTCTTTTTTTTTTTTCCTGGAAAGTAATTTGTATCTCTGAGTGTTTAAAATGTTTTAGGATAAAGTGGTGAATAGTGTTTTCTTATAACTTCAAAAATCTGTGTCATGTTTTTGTGTCCCTTTTTTCTTACTGAGTTCTTTTATCTGTCTGCCTGTCTGTCTTTAATAGACTTGAGCTTGGTATAAAACATTTTTTCAGATTTTCAAAGTGTTGTCCTCAGGCCACAGACATACAGAACCACTGGGGTGCTGGTTTAAAGAGGACAGCCCTGGACATCTTTCCCTACAGTTGAGTCAATATGTTTTTAATAATTTCCCCAAGTAATCTGTAAGTGTAGTAAATTTTGAGAACTACTGAACCAGAGGGTTCTATTATTCATGTACTTTTATTTTGTAACACTTGGATGTGTTAATTAGTTCTATAATGTTTTTTATGTCTTATAATCAATTTCTGACTTGATCTTTATAGCTTCATTTTTTTCTTATATTTCTAACTTCTGTAGTTAAATGTTTACCTAAGTTTTTCTACTTTATAGTGCTTAGAAATGGAAGCATTTTATTATAAATTTGCCTTTCCTTACTATGCAACAAAGCATAGCTTTTAATTTTACCGTGATTCTCTAATGTTCTCTATTTCTGCTTCAACTTATTTTTGTTTGATGAGTTAATATTTAACTTGCAGATTTTTTATGTATACATTTAAAATTTATTGTTTCAGTTTGCTGTGATAAAAGAAAGGCTTCCTTTTAAAAATATGTTGAAGTTGTAAAAGTATGCTGAAGGATTCATTCTCGAAGTACTCTTTAACAATGAAAGGTGTATCTTTTATGGAGAGTAGAACTTAATATATATTCATTAAAGCAACCGTATCAGTTGTAACATTCAAATTCTCTAAATATCCATTTGTTTTGTCCATTTAAATGGAAAAAGAGTGAGAACAATATTTCCTACCCTGTTATGTTTCTACATTTCTTTTATTACATATATATATTTAGTACCTTATTTTTTGTTACATGAAACCTCCCTGATTTGCAGTTTTTCGTGTACAGTGTAGGGGTAACACCTATTTCACAGATTTTAGTAATGCTCAAATGTCATATAGAGACATTCTTTTCATAGTCCTTACCTTTGTTCATGGATTAGATTGTATATATGTGTGTCTCCCTTCCTCCTTCCTTTCTCCCTTATACTACACCCCTCACTATATTCTATCTCTGTGTGCAAGTGTATATGTATCTTTACTTGTATCTTATCTTTTCATTGTAAGACACCATCTTTAAATATTAGAGGGAGCACCTGGGTGGCTCAGTTTTGGTTAAGCATTGGGTTTTTGATTTCAGCTAAGGTCATGATCTCACAGTCATGAGATTGAGCCCCTCATCAGGCTCTGTGCTGAGTGTGGAGCCTGCTTGGGATTCTCTCACCCTCTTTCTCTGCTCCTCCCCTGCTTGTGCTTTCTCTCTCTCTCTCCTTCTCAAAAGAAATCTAAATAAACATTAAAAAAATATTTAGAGTTTAAGTCACACATACTGTGTTGACTGAAATATCACTTATATCTTTTTCTCTCAAGTTTGATGCTATTGATGGATTTTTTTTTAAGTTTTATGTATGTATGTATGTATTTTTGAGAGTGGGGGAGGAGGGTCAGAGAAAGGGAGAGAGAGAGTGTGGAGCCTAATGCAGTGCTCAAACCCACAAAACGTGAGATCATGACCTGAGCCCAAGTCAAGAGTTGGATGCTTAACCAATGTGTCACCCAGGTGCCCCTGATCAATTTGTTTTTAAGTGATTTCAAAGGAATACACCTTTTGGGTTCCAATAATATCTGACTTAAGTTTTTATAGAGCATAAACATATTTTCCTATTCCTTAATTTATTAATATAAGAAAAGATACACTGATGTCTTCTTTTAAAACTGACAATATTTACTCAGTTTTACTTCCTTTTACCATTTTTCTTCCCCTATTTCTTTTGGCATATTACTATTGTTTTTAGGTTTTTATATGTTTATATTCTTTAGAAATTACTTCTGTTCTTTGCATTCTCTTTTATGGCAGCATTTACAATAGCTGTTTTTTAATCTTTATATTGGCTCTGTATGTGTCTGAATGCTGCCTTTGGATACAAGTACAGAAGGACCCTTTCCTATCTGTCACTGGTCTCTGTTTTCAGGCACAAATGAACAATGTGTGAGACTATGTTATTCTTGTGTTGCAATATTGCATCCTTGGCTTCTGGGAAAGTTTCAAGCCAGTCTGATATTTTTCTCCTTTGTAGTTTTTACATTTTTCTGCCTTGATGCTTTTAGAATTTTTAAAAAATTCTTACACTTCAAAGATGATCTAGGCTATCATCTTTGACTTTGGTCAGTTTTCATTACTTTGCCTGGTACTGAGTGTTACCTTGTTCCTTCAGCTTTTCATCAGCCTGTGGAAGTTTCTTCTCCACAAATGTTTGGTATTTTCTTCCTTGTCATTTTTTCAGTCCTTTTTAAGGACTTTCTGTTCCTTTCTACTTCATACCATGCTTTTCCTTCTTCATCTGATTTTTTTTTTTTTTTTCCTTTTCCTTGGGATGGAAGAAGTTTGTTTCCTGCTGATTGATTCTGCTGTTTATTTTGTCTTCTGAGGATTTAAACTCTGCTATTGAATTTTCAGCTTTAGTCAGCTGTTTTCTGAAAGAAACGCAGCTACCTTTAAATCCTGCTCCTTCCTCAGCGAGTCCTTCCCTGCTCTTTACAGAATCTCATGCTGTTCTGTCAGATCTCTTATTTCATAGAGGCCATGTTTTCTCAAGTTGTATTAAGAACACAAAGGTGAGGTGAAGTATTTGTTTCCTGAAATCATTAAAAAAATAAGTTTTCTTCATATTTTTTATGTTTTAAAGTTTGTGTGTGTGTGTGCGCGCACGCCTGCATTTATTTTTTCTGCTACGTCATTTTTTAATGTTTATTATTTTTTTTAATTAACATTTATTTTTGAGAGAGAGAGGGAGTGTGTGATGGGGGGAGGGGCAGAGAGGGAGACACAGAATCTGAAGCAGGCTCCAGGCTCTGAGCTGTCAGCACACAGAGCCCAGTGCGGGGCTTGAACTCATGAGCTGTGAGATCATGACCTGAGCTGAAGTCGGACGCTTAACCAACTGAGCCATACAGGTGCCCCGAATGTTTGTTTATTTTTTAAAGAGTGTATGAGAGCAGGGGAGGGGCAAAGAGAGAGGGAGACAGAGGATCTGAAGTGGGCTCCACACTGACAGCAGAGATCCCCATGTGGGGCTTGAATTCACAAGCCTGTAGATCATGACCTGAAACAAAGTCGAGTGCTCAACCAGCTGAGCCACCCAGGTGCCCCCTTTGCTAAGTCATCTTTGCAAACAGAGAGGTCTGTTTAGAACTGGCATTTATCTTGCAGGCTTGCAGGATTACCTTGAGGCCTCTTCTCTCAGAACTTGTGCTGGAGAGCTGGTTGATAAAATCAACACTGTAAGTGGAAGGTTCTAGAAGTTAGATGGAGAGGAAGCTGGAGTTCTACAAACTCTGTTAGACAAATTTTGTGTCTACTGCCTTCCCTTCTGCCATTTAATGAATCTGTAAGGACAGAATTCACACTTAGTTTCTGTGTTTTTGCTTTGATCCTGGAGCCAGGTTTGCACTCTGGCTGTGTCCACCCCCTTTCTGGTACTTCAGCATTCTACAGAAGGAAAAGACCCCAGCACACTTGTTTTTTGCATGTTGTAATAGCTTTGTGACTACTCGGCCTTCTAACACAGCTGCTCTGAGTTAAGCTAAATAGTGTGTGCCCAGTATCCCATGGCCTGTCCACACTTCCAGCTCCTAACTTTGCAAATTAAGATGTGTTAGTGGAATTCTGCCAAACATGCTTTGTTTACTTCCCACAACACTGGGTAGTTTTCTGGTGGTGTGGCTGGTCCTTAAGGCCCTTAATGTCTTTTTAATTACGTTCCATATGCAACATATCCAGGATAAATTCCTCAACATTTCTGGCATCTTGAGAGGGATGCTTCCTTAGTTTATAGCGTTGATGCAGGATTTTCTACAGTTATACGTTTATTGGTCATGAGAGTTGAGATTCTGAGAGCCTATATGTAGTTTTTTGTCTAGCATCTGAACCAGTTGAGAGAGAGTAAGGAATCAAATGGAGATCATACTGCTGAATTACCAATAAAGCTGTTTTGAATGTGGCATAGAGTGTGACAGTTGGTAGTGCTGATACTTTTTTCCAGACAGATCTTTCTCACGCAGCCACAGGCAGAATGGGCCATCAGAGACCTTCTTTTTCAAGGACAAAGAGCGCCTAGCTGTTGTGTGGCGTAGAGAGTATATGAAAACACACAGTCTCGCAGGCAGGTATGTCCCAAAGAGTGCCAAGAAGGGACTGAGACACCATGTCCAGCCCAGTCCCCAGCTCACCATTCAGCAGGTCTCTCCTTTTCTCTCAGGACCAGTTGAGGGGTGTTAGAGTCTGGCAGTGTTACTTGAACAGCAGTGTGAGATGTAGGGGTAAGTGCAGCTACCGAACAATTATTACGATCTAGAATCTGCATGTGTTCAAGCCATCACGTCTCTAGATGTTTTCTGGAGCATAAATGTGAAAAGGGATGTAAGAACACTTATTTTCATGGCCGAGTTTTGTCTTCTTTTAATATAGTTGTATGAAAATCTGAAGAACCAGGATGACTATATTCTGACTTTTTATTGAAAACTATATGTTACTCTAAGTATAAAATTCTACTGCTAGAGTTTAATTTTGCATGTGGATGTGAATCCCATTAGATTTTAAGTGTTTTTGAGTAATTTATTATTATACTCTTAATAAAATGCATAATTGCAAGTCAAATTGTGACTTTTACTTGAGTTTGCCTAGGAAATAATAAACCTTCCAGTCTGTGAAATTTATCCCATTTAATATAATATGACTGTAGTAAATGATTAGGCAATTAAATTCCTTAAACATATGCATTTGATGAATTGATTTGCTTCTAGTAGTTCTTGGATCATTGTTTATAAGGGTATCTGAAAGATTTAGGGTTTCAGATTTTCAGATACATTTTGCTCTATTACAGAATGTTAGAAGAACTGAATGCTCTGTTTTAGTTCAGCAGGATATTCCATCTGTTTGAGGGTTCAGTGGTATACTTCCAGAGTCTAGCCTACAAAAGGGATGTGTTAATCCTCAGATCAAGGTAAATAAACACAACCACTGACCTCTAAAATAGCCTAGCTGAGCTTTCCCTTGAGGTAATTTTATCTTTCATTTATATAAGAAAAGCCAAGGGGGAGACTCATTTGCCCGAAGTACTTACTCTGAATGAGCCCATCACTCTTTAATTACTGTGTTCTACTTTAGATATAACCTTTATGATTATCTAAAATTACCTTATTAATTTGTTTTCTTGTTTATTATCTGCCTGCCTATCAAAACATAATTGTCCCAGAGCAAGTAACTTAGATGTCTTGTTCACCAAAGTATTCCCAGCTGAGTGCACAGTAAAGAGTTGTTGAATGCCAGAAAGTGAATTTGCGTAGAGCATTTTATCCTTAGGGCAGAGATCAGAAATCCATGGCCTGCCGGAACCATTTGTTTGATACAGTCAGTATCATTTTTTTTTAATTGAGTAAGTTAAACATTTATAAATTGAATTGCAAATAAACACCAAAGTTTCTGACTTCCCTTGAAAACTTGAAGGAGCTGACGACACTGGCCTCACATCATTATGTGCCATCACCAGCAGGAACTGGGCAGTGTTTATCACACATCAGACATGACGCCTACCTACATCTATTTATTTGTTTGTTTATTTATTTACTGCTTGGCCACTGAAGACTTTTGAGTTTGGTACCTTTGCTTCCAAACCAGCCCTTAATTTTATTATAAATAAGAACAAATAATGGTGTCACTTAAATTCAGTGCTTTTTGCATTTGACAACAGTACAAATTATATTGACATATGGGTAAGGCAAAAATAAATAATTGAGTAGGACAGAGAGGTTATGTATAAATAACTAATGAACAATAGAAACTGGTAAGTGCTATTTTAATGGAATTCCATTGTACCTACACTTAATTTACATGAATTGAAATATCTACGATAGTTGCAAAGAGATAGGGAGGTCAGAAGTGAAATAGGTAGTTAAAGAAGGAAAGTAGGTTAGCCAGAAAGACTGGAGCAGTGGCTAAGGGAAGAGAAAGGGGTTATAACATTTGTTCTGCTTGTACCACATTCATGTTTGCACCGGAATAAGTGTTACATGGGGCCAGCGAATCTTCTGTTCCCACTGTTGGTTGCATTTACATTGTGCCTCTCTTCCTCTGCTGCTGTCTACTGGATATCTAGATGTGAATATTTCTTACATCATGGACCTTAAGTGCCAATCTACTACTACTATTGGTTGAACTGAACAAACAGGAATTTGCTTCTAACTTGGGAGACTTAATTTAGGGATTATGGTCTTCTTTATAAGGAATTCTTAAGAGTTATTTTGATTCAGTTATGTTTTTGTCTTATGTGCTGACCCAATTCCATGTAAACTTCTCTGTTTGTATTTAATTTTTTTTAAATGTTTTTGAGAGAGAGAGAGAGTGTGTGAGCAGGGGAGGGGCAGAGAGAGAGAGGAAGACACAGAATACAAAGCAGATCCAGGCTCTGAGCTGTCAGCACAGAGTCCAGCGTGGGGCTCAGACTCATGGACCATGAGATCATGACCTGAGCCGAAGTTGGACGCTTAACCAACTGAGCCACCCAGGTGCCCTCTCTGTGTGTTTAAATTGTGGTGGTATACTAGAGGGAAGAGGTCAAACCTTCCAGATTGTAGGATGTAAAAGTGTTTCATAGAGGTGATAGCATTTGACTGGAAACTCAAAAGGTGGTTGAAGTGGAGCACACCCTAGACCCTTGTTATCCAACATGGTAGCCATTTGCTGCACATGACAATTAAAATTAGTGAAAATAAAATAAATTAAGGAATTCAGTTTACACTTGCGCTAGTCACATTTGTAGAGCTCAGTAAACTCTTGAACTCTTGACTAATGGCTATCAAGTGCAGAACATTTCCTTCATTGCAGAAAGTTCTACTGACAGTTCTGTCTACTGATGGTAGACATAGGAAGTAGTTTGCATCAATTACAGGAAGTAGAACAATTTTGACTTCTGTTACGGTGAACAGTAAATAGTTAACAGAACATTCCCTGTCTCCCCCACACCCAAATAAATTTAATTCTTTTCCCCTTAGAGTCAAAAGTTAAGCCGAATAATGCTAATTCTTCCCCAAGAAATTATGAAATTTTACAACTATTCTAATTCTGTCCTGGGTCCTTGTTTCTGTTATGATCTGTGGAATTATTCAGCTCTTGATATAAACTTGGAAGCAATGTTGGGGCAGGCAGAGATATCTCTTTCATATGTATAAAAGAAAGGTTAATTGCTAATTGCTTAGAAAAATGTCCTCATATTTTTTTTATTGACAGAGGTTTGAAAGAATTTTTTTTTTTTTTTTGGTTTGTTTGCAAATGTGGTTTGGTATTTTGATGTATGTAGCTGATCGTTTTTCTTCACATAACTTACGTGCCATGTTGGTTTTTTGATGGGAAAATGGAGCCCAAGTGAAAATGTTATATGTTGTTTTGGTGCTTCTAAACTTTCTCCCACTTCTCCTCACAGTTACTCCTCAGTTAGTTATATTGGTTGTCACCAGAGACTACCAGCTTCTATGTCTTTTTGGCAGTTTTAGAGTCTTGTTTCAAATTATATACAGTCAAAAGCTTGGCAGTGATTTGTTACTGCTCAACCTAATGTTCTTTTGATTGTATTGCAGTTTGTGATAAAGTATCTGTTGATTTGTGATAAATAATTAATATTGTTCGGACTGTTGGAGTTTCCTAGGTAGTGGTTTATGTACCGAGGACTAAAGAAAATTTGTCTAGCAGGTAATTTATCCACAGCAAAATGAAGAGGGATATTTCTTTAGCCAGGATATTAATGCTTGAGCCCTAAAGTGGCCTCTTGAGGCCTTTTATTTTTTTTCCATTTTCTTAAAGCAGATGTTATTTTTTTTTCTTGGCAGTTTCAGAGATGAGAACTGTAGGTAAGATTTTTTGTGTGTCAGAATGAAAAGAGTAATCCTTCGTTGTTTGGATGGTTTTTTAGAATTGATATTGCCCTGCCGATGGTTAGGAGGAATACCTCTTTCACCCAGGACATCTTTACCTTTTTTCTCTATTATTTTATCTAAGAGATGAAGAACAATGAAGAAATGAGAAGAAAAAAACCCTGAATAACAGTGGCTTCAGTGGGAGGGAAGTACATTTTTCTCTCAAGTAAAAATTCCCATCTAGAGCTGATAGGGCTCCTTCAATCCGTCTTAAGGTGGCCTTTCATCTCAGGTGTTAGATGGCTGCCACGGCTTCCAGTATTGAGTCTTCATTTGGGCAGTACTGGGGAGGTGGGAGGGGATGACACCCACTTTCCTTCAAGGGCAGGACCTGGAAGTTGTTCTTGTCACTTCCACCGCATCCCATTGGCTGGAATTTGGTTACATGGCCACAGCTAGCTGCCAGGGAGGCTGAGGAACAGTCGTGGAGTGTTCCCATCCTCAGCCCAGACCGAGTGTTCTGCTCTAAAGGAATAAGGGGGAAGTCTATCAGGGAATGAGATGTTGCTTCTGCCATGAACCAACTACTTGGTATCCATTTAGCATTCAAACAAATTGTGAGCCTTGCCATTGGTAAGACAGACACCGAGTAAACGGTGTGTTATTTTAGAGTTTATTTTGCCGCTAATTAAAAATCTTAATGGCAAGGAAAAAATTAAAGCAGGGGCTGCCTATTTTCTAGGGCCTGCATGAAATGATAGAAACAGGATTGACCATCCCCAGGAGTCATGAAGGCCTATGAGAATATACCATGTGAGGGGTGTGTATAACAGGAATGTTACAAGAGGATGTTTAAAGTAATTATAGCTGATTTTAGGCCTCATGAAGTTCACGGAGTTCTTGATGACTAATAATGGTCACTGAAATTTTTTGCAATCTCAAAAAGAAAAATATTTTTACTGGAGAATAAAAATGTTCTGCTTGAGGCCAGCCTTCATCTCTAGTAGCAATAAAAGCCTGTGATATATAATGATGCTCATATTTCTTCCTTTTTCAATAGCACTGTGGTAGGGAATGTAAATGTACCAAGTTGCATCTAGTGGATGGAGACAAAATTCAGCCCTTTTATGCTTGGTTTGATTTTCCTCTGACATATTTATAATCTTTTAGTTTCTTTAGCCTGTAATTGAGGGCTTGGCAAATTTTCATTCTTTGAGAGGATTGTGTTCTTTCCTTTTGGAAGGAAATATAATTTAGGAAAAAAAACTGGAGATGGGTTGTCCGAGTGTGTTCAAAAAACCCAATTTCTTATTTTTCCAAGAAAATCAAGTATGTATATGAGAGTATCCCATTGAAGTGAACTAACCTTTACTGAGTTTCCAGTGATATATACACAAATGCCAGTATTAGCTAATATATATTAAGAATGCCTTGGCTTATTCATGTTAGCATTTCCAAGAGTGTCTCTTTTAGGTTTAGATTTTTTTTGTTTCTCAAACATGCTTATGTTAAACATAACATAGGATGGAGCCAAGAGATGAAAGGGACCAATGTGGGTCTTCCTCATGGTTCCTAGGGATGCCCAGGTGATATGTTTCTGTCACTGGCCCTCAGGGAGCATCAGCTCAGCACCTTGTTTCCACTCTGGGTGTGTGTTGGCTTTGGGGTCACCTGCATATTTTATTTCTTTTCATTTCCTGATGGGAAGGGGCTTAGTTTGGACACTAAACTCTACTGGACAAATGTGTGCTATGTTAAACAAACTTGAAAAAGTCTGCACTGAAGGTAGGCGCCAGCCAACCCAGTTGATCTCAGTGGTCCCCTGTTCTGTGTTACGTAAGTCCAGGTGGTGCCATATTTTCATAGATTTCAGTGTAAACGGTGCCCCTTGACCATGAAGTCTCTGGTCACAGCTTGGATCCTGGTAGTCGTCATATGTTGTAGCTAGAATGACGTTTTCACCTCTCATTGTCCAAGCCAGAATCTTTTTGAGAGTAAAAGAGAACCTGAGTAATAACTACACCAGAGCAACACATGTGAACTCATGTTCTCCTTGCAAAAGGGACGTTTACGGTTCTCCTACTTATAGCAATCAGTATAGAACCTAGTTGGTAATTGAGGCAGGTTAAATAAGTTATTTCTCTTTAAAATAGTTTTATTGATAGCAAAGCAGTGAAACAAATGAATCAATCAAAACGAAGTACACTAAGAATGACCTCCGCTTTCTATACCATGGGTTTTCTAAGAGAAATCTTTAGAGGATGACTTTATTTTTTGTATTGAATAATCTTTACAGAGGATTCAGCATGTTCTCTCATATGTTTCTCCAACTGCTACAAACTGTTAAACTTACTTTGAATTGTGGTGAGGTTTTCCCAGTAAATGTTCTGGAGAGTATTATTTAAAAATGTCTTTGTAAAATTCTTTAAGTCTGATGTTGCCTTGCTCACAAACTGCCAGTGGCAAACTCTTATATACTATCTCCTTCCAAATGCCTTTCTGGGTTTTGCATCTCTTTACATACCAGGTCTGTTTCCCACTCCCCAGCTGACTTTTTTGCTCTTGCTGATCCATCTCTTAAAAGGCTCCCAAGTACTGTTTCCATGGTTTTTCATCATGACTTGGCTGTTTTCTCTCCTTCTGCCTGTTCAAATCCTTCCCATTCTTCAAAGTGCGCGTCAAGGCTCCTTTCCTCTGCCTGCTTGTCTGTGGGGGTTGCACCATGTAGGAGAAAGTGATGATGAGTTACATTAGTGTCCTAGACTCATGCCCCAGATCCATCATTAGGAAGAGTATGTAACCTTGTGACTCTGTTTTCAGTAAGTTGATGCTAGTATAAATCACTTTTTCACCCAGATGTAAGGAATACACTTGATAAATATTACTTAGTTTTAAAAAGGAAGGAAACTCTGTTACATGCTACAACATGGAATAACCTTGAGGACATTATGCTAAAGAGAAATAAGCCAGACACAGACAAATACTGCATGATTCCACTTACAGAAGGTATCTAAAGTGGTCAAGTTCATAGAAACAGAAAGTAGAATGGTAGTTACCAGGAGCTGGGGGGAGGGGAGATGGGGAATTGTTAAATGAGTGGAGTTTCAGTCTTGCAAGATAAAAAAGTTCTAGAGATTTATTGCACAGTAATGTGAATAAACTTCATACTACTTGAACTGTATACTTACAAATGGCGAAGATGGTAAATTTTACGTGTTTTTTTTTCACCATATTTAAAAATAAATTAAAAAACTGGGGGAGGGGAGAAAAGAAAATATAAGTTGTAAAATACTATGTAAATCTTCATTATTATTCCAGTCTCTTGTATTTGGTCAAATTGTATTAATGTCTACTAATTATTTTACATACAATAGTCTTACTTCCTCACAACATTCTCCATAGCTTAAGAGCAGAGACAGTATCTTAGAATATTTCATTATTACCCAGCCATGCCTACAGAGTTGTGATGGGCACATTATTAAATATCGAGCATTGCAGGTCTGTTCAGAATTTTCTCTCTTCATCAGCTTCACCCTTCTGAAGAGGTTTGAAATAAGGCTTGCTAAGTGCTAAAATGGAGAGTTCCTTTTATTGTGGTTGTCAGTCAATTAAGAATTCTCCCACAGCCTGACACTTCCAAGGCTGAGTAGCATTATGGGCAAAACAATGTGGCAGAGAAGGACGTTCCAGACAGAGAGTGTAACATGAACAAAAGCAAAGAATCTGAACATCACGGCAGAGTAGAAAGTATAAGAAAGTTTGAAATGGTCCCAGTGCAGGAGATGGTGTTGGTAGTGATAGGATCCCTGGGGGGAAAGATTGACAAAGGTCAAATTCTGATGGGTTTTATAGTAACCATGCCCACAGGGAGATATAGAAGGATTTAGGCCAGGGGTATTAAGTATCAATTAGGATCTATTAAATAGATTATTCTACTGTGGTCTCTCATTGAAGATAGCAAATGAGAATGGTTTGTGTGATAAGCCTTTCAGTTTTAACTTACATTTATTATAATTTAGAAACTTGATATTCAAGGTGCAATTAAATGTTATAAAACCTATCAGGATAAGCATATGATTAATGTCTTGGTATTCAGAAAGTATATACTAGTAGATATATATTGAACTGGGATCAGGAATAGTAAAGACCTAAAAAAAGAATAGTAAAGATGTGATAATAGATAATAGATGGATCCTTTTGTTATTTTTTCAATAGCTGGATCTTTTAGCAATTTCGTTTAGCATAGCAGTTAAATAAATAGCCACATTCTCATGATGTTACATGTCATAGTTCTGTAGCATTAATGGAGTCTCAGTGGAGTCAGGGTTGTTCCTTTAAAGATGGATGTTTTTGGGGTGCCTGGGTGGCTCAGTTGCTTAAGCTTCTGATTCTTAATTTCACCTCAGGTCACCTCAGCTTCTGAGTTCGAGCCCTGCCTCTGGCTATGCACTGACAGCGCGGATCCTATTTGGGATTCTTTCTCTCTCTCACTCTCTGCCCCTCCTTCCCACACTCTCTCTCACTCACTCTCTCTCTCTCAAATAAATAAATAAATAAATATTAAAAAAAATAAAGATGGATGTTTTGTAAGTTCCTCTGTGTGTCATTTATTTGTAAATATTGCATTATGGGAAAAATTATTTTTATTGATTATCTGTTCTTCATCTTTTCTGTTTGCTTTTTAGCACATCCACACCCATTAAGATTGTTGTTAATGAATTGAGCAAAACACAATATAAGCTTTTTGCCAATATTTGCTTTTTAAACCTTTACCTAAAGTATTTAATGCCAAAACTGTTACTTCCTTGTCTGCCTGGCATAATCTTAGAGTGAATGAGAACATTTAGCTCACTTTCATTAATCAAATGGGTTTAACTGGCCATTTTAATGTCTAAGAAGAAAAGTTTTCTCCAGCTTCAAAGAGTAATAATTTGTTCCTTTTTTCCCTTTTGTGAGAAATATGGAGTTAGGTGGATTTGAGATAATTTTCTGTAAAATATTGGACTCAGTGCTGATTTTTGACAGCAATCACCACCTCCTTTTGGAATGTTTATATTATATAGGTATTATTGAATACATGTTATAAATTCTGTGTATTGTATAGATCCTTGTGATACGAATCTGTAAAAAGCCTCAGTAGCATCACATAAAACAACTTAAGAAGGTTAGCATACACAAATTAACCATCAAAAATGGAATGACCAAAATAATAAGGAAAGGCACTTTTAAAAAGTCTCTTAGAAACATAAACAGGAAAAATAATATTGTTGGCCCCATGAGAAATTGAATTAACACTTTCAGTTTTGTGGTAAAAATGTATTGGTATTTGCAGAGGTCAGTGTTAAAAATGCATGGGACACAAAATATATTTGTGTATATAAATAAAAATGTTCTAACTTCCTTTTTTATTGATTTCTCAACATATCAGTGTATTTCTTCTTTTTCTTTTTTGTTTTTTAAGTAGAATTAATGGACTTTCTGGCTGCAAACCCTTGTGTTTAAGTCACAGTCTAGTGGAAGTAAGTTTCTTAATAGGGTTATGTTTCCGATCTGTTTTTGTTACAAAGACAATTTTCTGTTTTAGAAAATGGAGCTACGATAATGAATGTGAGATTTTATTTTGAGTTTTCTGAACTTCTGTTCCCTTTTGAGTTATCCTGGAAAAGTTTTGCCTTTGCAATTATAAATATTTTCTGACCTTAAATAACTTGATTGCTGATTTAAAGTCCATTCTCATTCAGAGTAGCTGAAACTTTTCTCGAGTTGAATCTGAACAAAAGTGGGATTTAAAACAAAAACAAAACCAAATCAGAACTGGGCAGGGGATGATGGCTGATGATCAGATCACGTTAATAGGGTTAACATTCAAAATGCTGAAAATATATCTCTCCAACTTTTCCAAATCAAATTTCTGCAGTTATCTTGCAGTAATTTAAAAAAAGAAGGGTTTTCATTGCTAGGAGAATGGAAAAACCAACAGTCCTATAGTACATTTTAAGAAAGGGGTTCTTTGTCACATTTGAATAGAGTATGTGTGTCCAGTTTGCTCTTTATTATTTTTTTCAACGGAAAAAAAATCAACAAGTTGGCACTTGGTTGTACAGATTTTTCTCTTTGTGGTGGAAATACTGGGATGTTGTGGGAGAAAACCGCTGCCCATCTTAACACAGATGCTAATTGTATTCTCTAATTCTTCCTGGTTGCCATTGCGATGTTCTTAGCTGCCTTTTATTCGTTGTGTCTCTAGGACAGAAGTGATTACTAATTATGGATCATGCTGCACTGTAGAAGTGGGCCATTTGGTTTTCTTTTCTTTCGTTTTCTTTCTTTCTTGTTCCCCGTTTTCTTTTATTCTTTTAGGGAGAGGAAACTGAAAAGAGGTTTGGAGGTTTTCATGCTGCTGCTCATCCCCTACATGCCTGGGCCGCTTCCCTAATTTGCATGGGTACCTTGGGCATTGTCCTGTAGGACTGGGATAGCATGACCTCTTCTTTAGTTTAGTGACCCTTGTCATCTTGGTGTTCATTCCTGAGGCCTGTTTAATGCTAATTAGGGCTTCAACCAGTTGCTGTTTACAACTGTGTGCTTTAGAAAGCAGGGCCCTCTCCAAAGACCACACTGGTGGTCTTAAACTGAACTAGTAGTATTGAAGACCCTCGCCTCCCTCCCCAGCTCCAGAGAAAAGCCTCTTAACATTTCTGTTTATTTAGAAATATGTAGCGACAACATCGTTAACATAAACAAATAGTGGAGAACTGAATTTTTGGCCTCAATGCTTCTTAATGACAGGCCAAACACTCCTTAAGGGCTGCTCTAATCCCTAACTCCAGGGTCCCCCCAAAATAGATGTTCTCTGCCTCCCTTCTCACTGCGAACATTGGATAAAGGTATTTTGGAGGGCTGAAAAACAGAGGGCAGGTTCAATGACCCCAAGTTTAGGAATTATTTACAGTATGATTATCTATTTGATGACACTGCTTGAACCAAAAGAAACCATTTTGTGAGCCTCATGCATGATGTGTGTTTGACTTTGGTAAATAAAAGTTCCAGAATTTATTACAGGTCTTATCTGATAGTCATTGTATCTGCATTTCAGCTGAGAGCTCTGCCTTCCTGGTGTTTAGCTAATGCAGATAGACTCTTTGACCAATAATGCTTTCGGACACTCTCATCTATGGAAGTTAATGGAAGCCAGTGTTAAGTCAAAGACCTCACCCTGATGATCACTTTGGAGAGCTGGTTACAAAGCCCCATTTTGAGACAGCAGCTCTGAGATCAGTGTTTGCCATAGTCACTGAACCACACTGTCCCTGAAAAGAGGACAATGGCAAGAAATCTGTGTCCTGTGGACATTTATACTCTCTGCCCTTAAACTAAGTGCAGTGTGATAGCTGTTTAAAGCATTGGGATTCAAGGCTTGTGTGATATACAATACCTTTACATTACTTCTGAGTAGCCTCTTTATTCCTAATTTTTATAATGTGGCATATTTATTGCATTGAAGTTAACAAAAATTATTGAGTGTTCCTTTTTGCACAGAAAGGGTATGTGGAGTTTATTGGGGGGAAATGCTTTCATTTGGTCTTTCATGGGCATAATAAATCTCAATCTCATGTTGATAGGCTACTTGGCTTCATAAACTTGTTTATGCAGTTTCTTTTACAATGAAAATAGGGTACAGTAGAATTTTTGATTAGAAATTTTTCAATTAAAGGCAAATGAGCTTAGATGCTAAATGGATTTGAGTAACTTCCTGGATTTGGAGAAAATTAATAGGTGATAAAAAGCAAGTAATGCAGGTCATTTAAAAAAGATAAGTCTTTTTTTCTTGTTGGTCAGGTAATTTTTAAGTAATTTTTTTTGTAGCTCTTTCTATAAAAAGGTGTATGAGTAAGTGTGTGTGTTAGAGAAACAGACAGACACTCTGAGTGGTTAAGGCCAACTTAGAGATCCTCCCTTGCCTCTTGTTCCTCAGCTTTGTTTCCTTCTCAGACACAAACAAGAGGACAATGGATGGAGGCAGACCTTCTCTTTCCTTGGCATCGATTTGACAGTAGGGTATTTGTAGCCAAGGGAGGAGAACCTGTGTTTCACCTGTAGAATTCTGATTGTGTGTTTTTCCATAGTATGTCAGTGATTTTTTTTTTTTTTTTATCTAGTAAATTTCATTCTTGTCAGTGGGGAACTGACACTTATGATTTCATCTAGGTTTTTAATCTGGCCAAAAGAGTAGTTATGTGGTGGTGAAAATCTGAGGGACAGGGGCTCACTACCAAATTGTCATTTCATGAAGAGTATATTTATATTGTACTGGTTTCCCAACACCTAAAGGATCCTCAAGGGGGTGTTTTTTGTCTCAAGGATACAAGCCTCTGCAGCCAGTGAAGCAAAGGGGTTGAGGGAACAGGCTGGAGAGGAGGACTCAAGCAGCAGTCAACTTCAGATGGTTCTTTCCAGTTCTTGGTCTCCTCAACTGTTAAAACGTTGAGATTGTACCACATTCTGCCTGCTCTATAGTAGGGTTGTGGTAGGTCAAGATGAGATGTTTGTAACAGGACTCTGCAAGTTGTAGAGTGGGATGCGCAAAGATGTGAAAATTCTGAGTACAGCCATATTTGCCATTAATTACCCTTAGCAGACATAACTATGTAGAGTAGGCCTCTCTATATGTGGGGGTAGTACAATATACTCTTCATGAAATGACAGTTTGGTAGTGAGCCCCTGTCCCTCAGATTTTCACCACCACATAACCATTCTTTTGGCTAGATTCCCCCCCCCCCCGCCTTTTTTTTTTCTAATTAACTCTAATCATTCCAAAAAAATTTGAGAACACATATATACTATATAAATATATTAAAAAAATTTTTTTAATGTTTATGTTTGAGAGAGGCAGACAGACAGAGCATGAGTTGGGGAGGGGAAGACAGAGAGGAAGACACAGAAACCAAAGCAGGCTCCTGGTTCTGAGCCATCAGCACAGAGCCTGATGTGGGGCTTGAGCCCAGGAACCACGAGATCATGATCTGAGCCAAAGCCAGACACTTACCCAACTGAGCCACCCAGGTGCCCTTCACTATATAAATATTTTAAAAACATATTAAAATATTTATGCATGTGTAATTATACACATATAATACTGTGGTAATATATTTTGTATATTACAAGCCTGTAAAACTGGGAACCAAGATGGAAGATTCAGTATATTTCTTCCATACCCTGGTTGATTTTTTTTTTTTTTTTATATCAACTCTCCTCCAATAGAGTGTGAAAAACCCCCTTAAAGGCATTGGCTGGGAGATTGTATCCTGGAGAAGATGGACTATGTTGTCCGAAGATCTGTGTATTGAGAAAGTAGAAATGCTACATGACATTGACATAAGATGTATTGTTCAATATATGGCCTTGGTGGACGTGAGTGTTAGATCTGGTATAATAGCTATATTTGTATGGTGACAAAATTGGTGTTTTCTCCTACTCTATCAGAAATTAATAGAGGGTGACAATTTGATCCTGGGCCATGGTTCAAATGGCAGGACCAGGCTGAATTTGTAGGCATTAAAACCCCCTAGCCTCTATCTTTTTCACCCAATTTAAGGCCACCTCACTTCTTTTCTCCCTCTAGCTATAGATGAAGCCTGACTTCCTTTTCACTTCCATCTGGAAGTCCAGAAATGGTTAGGCAATGTGGAGTTAGCATTTTGTCAGGATAATTCCATGCTTCATTTTTTGGTTTTTGGTTTTTAATTTTCCTGGCATGTATTCAGCTGGAGTTAACAGCATATTAATTTCCTTAGTGGAGAACATCAGCTTTATTATAGAATTCTGCCCTAAAGCTTTCTGAGCAGCATTGATTTCTCTTCTGTGTGTGTGTGTGTGTGTGTGTGTGTGTGTGTGTAGCATAGATTATAATTTCTGCCTTTTTTTCTCCCCCCAGTTTCCATTTGGGAATGCTAGAAGTGAATGATTGAAGGCTTTTACCTGGCACGGAAGGGAAGGGATTTGCCATACTTTCCTTGTGGTTTTGCTTCTCTTAAAGATACAATGATGTAGGATTCATTAAGATCCAGGGCACTGGGAAATGACTCAGTTTGACTTTGCAGGCTCTCCTTAGGGCTTGAAGCCACTGCGGAATTTGGGGAGCACTGAAACATTAGATGGGAAAGACAGAGGAAAGCCTCCATTTTGCTTTGATTTTTATCAGAATTGGGAAATGCTACTGGAAAAGGAATTTCCTTATACTGTGCATAATGTTGAGCCCTCTAAGTTTTTTTCTTGGTATCAGCTATTTTAATTTTAATTAAAAAAAAAAAAAAACAAACGAAACCAAACCAGAATATATTCTTCCTGTCCTGGCATATGAGAATTTAACTTTTTCTTTTCTTTGTGAATATTATTTGGTTTACCAAGTCATTGGCTGTAGAGCTCTTTGTTTTCAGGCAGAAAAATACATTTTGCCGAAAAAGACCATTTGGCTGTGAGTTCCCTCCTCCCCCAAAATTGGATTTCCCCATACTATTGAAAAATACTGTGAATTGAAGGAATCATTTTAATATTTTGAAATGTTACTACTTATATTTTATTAATCCCATTACTAATCAAATCTATGGAGTTTGTCTTTATCAATATCATTTCCTATATGGAATTTTGAAAACCAATTATTAATCTTGTCAATAAATTAGAACTGCAGAAAACTTATTAGTTATTTTTTTGATGGACAGAATTGTCAGTGGGATTGTTCCCTCTCACTATCTCTTTCTCCCCTATCTTCTTCACTCTCTTCAGTTAGAGGGAAGTTCTCAGATTCAGAATTTAAGTTTTTATAACAGATACACTTCTTGTGATATATATGTATGTATATGCGTGTTTGTGTGTATACACATATACCTGTATCTCTGTCTATGCACTTATTGTTGGACTATGTAATTTAAGCAGACTTCACAAGAAAGAGGAGCAACTCAAGGAATGATTTCTTACCCAATTAATCAGATGCCCTGAAGTCAATAGTGACCTTGAAGAAAAAAATGGCAGTCTCTCACCATTGAACCTGATTTGGCAGGCCTGAAGCTTGTCTTTCTTACTTTAGGATGGTGTGGTCTTCATGATTCTCGACAGTGGGACTCAGCACTGACCCCTGACCATTGGAGGATTTGGTTCATTTCTGCAGATACCAGTTAAACATCTGATAAGTAGAAGGCAGTTTGTAGGCGTTTCTGTCAGTTTAAGTACATATTAAAATTCTGAGTGAGGCTTTTTATATTACATCCTTTTGGATTTTTAGATTTCTTCCCAAGTTTTGGTCACTGCAGTGATTAGTATTTTTAAGTGATTACTTAATTTTTTTTTCTTTTTTCTTTTTGCCTGTAGATCAATACAGAAACTTAAGCTACCCAATAACCTGATGGCTGTTTTGCTGATATTTTTTTCTTTTTCTGATTTCTCTATGTTCTGTTTGGTGAAGTTTTTGTTTTGTTTTGTTTTGTTTTTTAACTTTAAGAAGCAGTAATGAGGCAGTGATCAGCTCATCCAATATGTATATATACACATATGTATTTAAGATGTATATAAGATGTACAATGTATATTATACACACACATACACACATCTTTTTTTATCCATTTATCTGTTGATGGATGGGATACTTGTGCTGGTTCCATATCTTGGCTTTTGCAAACAATGCTGCAGTATACATAGGGGCACATATATCTTTTCAGTGTGGATTATTTTATTCCTTTCATTGAAGTAATTTAACTCATGTTGATGCAGAGATCAATGGCACTGAATTACTTTCTTCCATTTTGTACTGTGAGAATTTTTTTTGCCAGTTGGTATTTCTGATAGGGAAATAGATCTCTGGTTGCATGTGGGGTGGGGGGAAATGAGCGTCTGACATTATTTTGAAATAGTGCTGATGAGTTAACCTTGAAATGTTGACTTTGCAAGCACTCATTTATTGGGAGTTTTTTGATTTAGAATATTACTTCCTACACTTCTCCCCTTTGTCTCCAGCAGTGACTTGGTCTGGCATCTTTGCATAAAGTGTCTGAGGTCCTGAAGAGCTCTGAGAAGTTTTCCTCGGGCTTTGCGAGTACCTCAGAGTGAAAACAACCCCAATTCCAAGGGCTCTTGTAGATTTTTTTCTTTCTATAAGCATTTTTACTCTTCAGTTATGCTGTAGTTGCTTGGTGTATATAGCATTTAAAAATGAATTCTTGTTTTATTACAAACTAGAGAAAATGAAAAGTGCTCAATTTCTGTTATCTTTCTCATGCTGTGGAAGGCTGTATAACAATGTGGTTTGCATTGAGCCCCAACACTCTTTCCATTGCTCAGTGAGCTTCATCAGGCTTTCTTTCTAACAAACGTTGTTTTAGTTGGGCAGTGGGCTTGTACATTTTAATTATCATACCAATTGAAAACTAGTAAAAGTCTTTTGCATATTTATATTTTCACTATCATTTAGACAGAGCACTTTATCATTTTCTTTCTGTGTGTTTTACATGGGGTGAGTAAAATGACATGGCAAAGGGATATTATTGATGAAATGTCATTGGAACTTATTTTCTGAAGTAAATTTTCATTTTACATGTATTAGCTTGTTTGTATTTTAACTTGCTGAATTGGAAAGGAGATACTATTAAGGAATTGTTTATAATGATGTTTTAGATTCTTACTCTTAAAGGGTTCAAATAATACAGAACCCATCTACATGTAAATGAATTTATGCTTTTCCCTGTAGTGTTAGTATTTGCTAAATCTTCCCAGACTATTGCTTGCTAGATTTGCTTCTTAAAATCTTTATTCCTTACAATTATCTTTGACCTAATTCATTTCATCGTATCAACACAGATTTGTGTTTATATAATTCTCTTCGGTGATTAAAAACAGATAACAGAAATTAAATGTCCTTAGACCAACAGTGGGCTAAAGTTTTCTTTCCTCACTCCATCCCGATAATGTATGTCCCATTGTAAGAAAGTAATGTATGCTTTCCAGAATGGCATTTTGGTGTGAGATAAGAATAGATTTTCCAGTGTCCCAATAGCATTTCAATGATTTCCTTACAAAAATTCTGTCATGGGTTTCCATAAAGTAAACTTATAAAAGTCAGATCTGTTTCTATAGTTTAAATATAACTTGATTTAAAAAAAAATCTATTCTTATATAACACTTTGGAAACATGCATTTTGGGTAAAGTGCTTTTTATTTTGGGGAGAGTTTATTATAGCAATAGTATTCAAGTGAAAAAGTGACATGACTGTATTTTTTCTGACCCTTTATATAGATATTTGGAATAAGGGAAATAAGTAGTTTCCCACAAATTCAATGGAAATATTCAGAATTCTTACATCATTGCAGCTACCAGTAACTACTGGCAAAATTGAGGTTGGGTGATACGTATTTGTCAAGGACTCCGTTATCATGGTTACTTGATTTTTTTTTTTTAAAGTTTTATTTTTGAGAGAGTGAGTGAGTACAAGTGGAGAAGGAACAGAGAGAGAGGGAGGGAGAGAATCCCAAGCAGGCTCCATGTTGCCAGTGCAGAGCCCGACGTGGGGCTAGATCTCATGAATGGTGAGATCGTGACCTGAGCCAAAATCAAGAGTTGGATGCTTAACCGACTGAGCCACACAGGAGCCCCCGCCTTTTATTTATTTATTTTTTTAAGCAACATTTGGTAGGCTAGGAACAGTAGTAATGTGTGTAGCAGGGTTGTTTGGGTGGGAGGTTGTCAGTGCTGGGATTGTAAATCTGTCCCCTCTCCCTTTTGTGGCCCTCCCCCTCCCCCCATTTATCCCCCTTCTTACATGGTCCTTTGTGTTTTACATATGTGTCTTCACCATTTTATAATTTGTTTAGTTGCTATCTTCCTAGTGTGATGAGTAAAAAAAAAAAAAAAAAAAAAAAAAAAAAAGTTACTGACTTATTTTTCTTTGCATTCTTGCTCTGCCAGACCCCTTTTCATGTTCAAGAACTAATGTCCCCATCTTTTCCAGCTGGCACTTTAATGTCCCTGGGAAATCATGTTATAATTATGTCCCTAACATCTTGTCGCACTCACCATAAGCACTTAACTGCTCTTGGGTTTTTGGCCTATTCTCTGTGTCCTTTTCCTAGTGCTCTGAAGTTCCAAACCCCCGCAGCTCTTCCCTTTCACTTTCCAAACCAGGAGTTCTGAACGGACTTTTACAGGAAAGCCTGGCCTGTATTTCTCTCACCAGATGTTCCTAACTCTCTAAGGAATGTTCCTCCCAGGTAGTAAAGAGTTTCCTTTTGCCAGATGGCTTCTAAGAGTCTCCAGGTTCATTCCTTTTGTCTTTTTGAAACCAGCCACTGAAACCTGGACTAAACAAAGTAAAATGGGTGTTCAGATCCTGTGAGTGGCAGAGGTAGGAAGCGGGGCTTTGCTGAGCAATCAGGATCATCCAAAATAGTGTCAGGGAAAAAGAACTGCCACCTGTGAGCTATACTTGTGTGTATCCTGAATTCTAGAAGTTGTCAATAAAGAGGGAGAAGGAGTAGGTTTGAGTACACTTTCATGGTCAAGCTACATTTAAAATAAGTAATAAACAGGCACAAAGACTCTGTAAATACATGTATTTTTTAATGTTTATTTATTTTGAGAGAGAGAGAGTGTGTGTGAGCAGGGGTGATGCATAGAGAAAGAGGGAGACACAGAATCCAAAGCAGGCTCTAGGCTCTGAGCTGTCAGCATGGAGCCAGCCCTATGTGGGGCTTGAACTCATGAACTGCGAGATCATGACTTGAGCCGAAGTTGGATGCTTAACCGACTGAGCCACTCAGGTGCCCCAAGAACTCTGTTAATAAATATAACTATGATGAATAATGGCATTAGCAACATGAGCAACATACAGGTTCACTAAACAAACTTTGTCTTTCCATCTAGGATGAACCATGTTGACTTGAAATACAATGCCATGCTTAATTTAAAATTATGTAGTGATATTGACTGAGCCAGACTCTTTATTGGGATATGCAAACAACTCACGTTCTTGATGACCTCTGGAAAAACAACAGTGACAAATGATGCCAGGGGATCTAAAGAAATTTGTGCTGTTAATACTACAGAAAGAATCCTGACTAATGGGCATTTGATTCATCTTCTATTCTTTGAATGTAACCTTGAGTCTATTCTAAGAACATGATAGGAATACAAAGAATAAGAGTTTGGGATACCTTATGCTTTCAATTTGCTCTCTACATTCTATTGTATTTGCTTTTCACATTTAACTTGTGAAGCAGGTAAGGCAAGTATTATTAATATTATCCTACATTTTATGGAGGAAGAAACCGCTTGGACAAGATGAGTAAACTTCCCAAGGCCATGATGTCAGGTCCAGAGTCCCATGCTTTCTGCTGCTGAGCCCAGGGCTTTGTCACAATTGTGGAGGGATGGGTTGGGCCAATAGGAGTTGATTTTCTCTCTGGCGGCAGTACACTGTTCCTGTCCGAGAGACTCAAGTTGTGAAATTTCTCTACTATCAGTAGTTTGTTTTGGTTTGGCTTGGAAATGCCATTTGATACCCTCCCCACCCCCTCCTTTTTTTTTTTTTTTTCTCTTATGAATTCCTTTTAGAAGAAGGGGATGCTGACTTTGCTGGTGAGAGACAAATCTCTGGATTACATTTAATGTGTTTAAAAGATCCCCTCTTTTCCTTCCTTCTTTTCCTTTGCCTTTCTTTTGTAATATATTTTGAACAAAATATAGTGATTGCTAGGGTACTATCGTGCCACTTAACCCCTGTTCGGGAGAGCCAGTCGAATGAACCCATCCATACCAGTCCAATGACGTGGGTGAGATTGGGTATTATCTCTGGGTTTCTGTCTTATGGGACCAGATGCTTCTCTCTGAAGACTGTAAATTTAGCCAATAAACAAGTCATCTTGAGTATGTTATGCTTCTGTCCCGGAGATGGAAGGAAACTTACTCATATATTTTAACCTTCAGTAATATGGTAGTCTTCTTTCCAAGATTAGCATCCTTCAGTGACAGAGCTAACACATGATTAGATTTTTCTAATGAGAAAGCCCTTTCACTAGGAGACTTATGCCTCTGCTATGGACAGAGGCCATAGTCCTGGAAGTTATCCTGCATGAAGTTACAAAATCCTTCCCTTCGGAAGTTGGTGTTTATCAGGAAGAAAAGCTTTTCACCACTTTTCTTATGGTAAGGAGCATAGCTCCCACTTGCATTAGTAGCATATCTGATTCTTATACCTGAGTGTAAGTAGCATATCTGATTCTTATACCTGAGTGTAGGTGCCTGCCTTAATTTAATCATTTGCTTTGTAAGTTAGGCTAGAAAGCATGTCACATCTTTGTTCTTTATACATGAATTGTCCATTTCAATAAGAAGTCTATTCCCATGTTATGTAATTCCAGTTCTTGAGCTTTTGAACTTTCCATGTTGCTAGGGTATTTTATTCTTTGCTAATATAGCCATATCTCTGGAGCATCTTTACTTGTGACCACTTTCATGGTTATCCCAGTTGATGTTTTCATTATTTTTTTTCTTTGTTTCAGTAACTCTTGTCTGTTCTCTGCCAGTAATCTTACATAAAATGTTGCACATATATTTATAGAATCAAATTGCTCTCCTAATTAAAAACCTGTGATTATTCTATAGGCCAGAGGTTCTTAAATTATAGTCACTGGACCAGCAACATCGCCAGCCTTAGGGACTTGTTAGAAATGCAGATTCTCAGACCCCCACCCTAGTCCAAGTGAATCAGAAACCTGTTTTATGAAGCCTTCCAGTGATTCTCATACACCCTATGGTTTGAGAACTACTGTGTCAGCAGTGGGATAAAGTCCATCCTCCTTACCAGGCACATAGGGCCTTTGACAGCCTCATGCCTCAGTAGCTCCTGCTCCAAGCTTTGTCTTCATCACCTACCTGCCCCAACTGTCACTGTTCTAGACTTCTTGTCATTTTCACCACATGACATCTACTTCCATGTCCTGTACTTTGCTGAGCTATTCTGAGTTATCAAGAATGTTCTTTCCCTCCCCCAATCCCCATGCTTGGTGAATTCCCTCAGATGCAAAATATAGTAGAACGAATATGAACAGGCTTGATTTAAAATCTGTCTGCTGTCATTTACTAGATGTGTGTCCACTCTTAGCTTAGTTTTTCTGATCTAAAACTAGTGATAATAATATCTTAGCACAATTTTAAGACTGAATGAGATGTTCTGTATAAAGCACCTATCATAGATTCTCTCAGGGAGGTTCAGTATAATTTTGTTGAGGCAAAATTCACACTACATAAAATCAACCATTTGAAACTATTCAATTAGTGGCTTTCAGTCCCTTTCACAATGTTGAGCAATCACCACCTCTATCGGGTTCCCAAACATTTCAACACCCCCAGAGAAGACCCTGTACCCGTTAAACAGCCTCTCCCTCTCCCCCTTCTGTCCTCAGTGTTACCTTTACATGTTCTTTTCACATGATAGGTCAGGAGATGAATATTACCGTATGCATCTTTGATTTTCTCAATATACAGAGTGCTTACCATGTAGTATGTATACAATTTGCATTTTAATTATGATAAATTGAAATGTGCTGAGTAGCTAAATCAGACTTCAAAACATGGTTAATATATGTTATACAGTCATTCTAACTCTTATGTGATTTCCTAAGTGTCTGTATTGTTATCTTTACATTAGCAGAGCTCCTCTAACAGAATGGATACACACATGCAGCCATTTCAGTGTTTAATTACATAACAGCAATATGGTTAATTATTCTGAATAGTTTTTACCGTTTCTTCATTATCTAGCTATTTATACAAACCTAACTGTTGTAATGCGATGATGGAACAGTATTACTTTCTTTTTTAGGCCCCCTCTCTTTCACCTTCCAGATCTTAGTTTTTAAACTCTCAAAATAATATTTAACCCTTGTCAAAGACTTTGCATTTTGTGTAGTTTTTGTTTATTTAATCTTTATCCCAAAATAAAACATAGTCCTTTTTTGGGGGGGGGGGGTAACATTTAAACACATCTTCAGTTCTAAATTTTCCAAATTTACTTTGAAACTAATAACTTCTAAAAAGCATTATCTAATTAATGTTGCTTTCATTTTCCGGTGACATAAGTCCAATGTATCCTTAATATTTTACATGCAGAAGAACATGCTTTCATTCTAAATGACTAAATTAGTATTACCACCTCAAATGACACTGGATTTCACTTTTGAAGTATTAACTCTCATAAGGAATTAACAGCCTGAGGATTTGAGGAATTTCTACACGTCTTTTTCCTGTGCCAGTTTAGAAATGACTTAGGAGTTAGTAATATGGTGTGGGGGTGGGAATGGGAGTTTTTCAAGTTGGAACCCTGGCGCTCATTAGCATCTTTCAAACTCTAATGCTTTTTGTTTCAGATAGATTTATTACACTGTCTTTCTCCCCAATTCACTGCAGTGTGTGAAGGCTCAGTTGGAACGAACAAAAGATATATAACCCTTGAACCAATTAGCATAGCTTACAATGTTCTTAATAGGCTTATCTACTGTATATGGGACTTGGGAAAATGACTTAACTTTTATGCTTCCTTGATCTCTAGGGAAGTTTTTCAGCATCAGCTGCTTTATACCCACAATGTAAACTTCACGTATTTGATTTTCAGCTTTCTGATAGAAAACCGTCTTTACAATTTGATGGCTCCAGGGTGCCATAGTCACTTGCTTGCAGCTATTCAGTTATTTGCGCAGGGTCTGTTGATGCGTGAGAAGAGGGCACATGTGACTTGGTCCTGGGGCGACTCGCGGCCCTCAGTCCGCGTGGGGGACAGGGCACAGGACTGCAATTTGTTCAGCTAGTGCCGACTCCTGGGGCGCGCCCCTTCTTTCTGACTCCTCCCTTTAGCCTTTGTCCTCGCTCTTTTTCCTGCCTGTCATTGAGCTTTGGTCCCTCTTTTGTCTTTGAGAGGTATAAATGATGCACATTTCCCCTCTTCCACCCCATCCACCCACTCACACACAGAAAGGGCTTGTGTCAGAGGAAATAAATTGCGTATATTGTTAGTGGCTTTTATTTCAGAGAACAGGGCAAACCCTGCCACACTCACCTAGAGAATATTGATACCACAAATGGGTGGGGGGCTGTACCTCTTGTGAATTCTGCTTTTAAGATTTCAAGGAGAAGTATCTTACAGTTTTATTTTGTCTTAGGTCGAAAGAGGTGGTACTTTCTTTTTTTTTTTTTTTATGAAATTTATTGACAAATTGGTTTCCATACAACACCCAGTGCTCATCCCAAAAGGTGCCCTCCTCAATACCCATCACCCACCCTCTCCTCCCTCCCACCCCCCATCAACCCTCAGTTTGTTCTCAGTTTTTAACAGTCTCTTATGCTTTGGCTCTCTCCCATTCTAATCTCTTTTTTTTTTTTTTTCCTTCCCCTCCCCCATGGGTTCCTGTTAAGTTTCTCAGGATCCACATAAGAGTGAAACCATATGGTATCTGTCTTTCTCTGTATGGCTTATTTCACTTAGCATCACACTCTCCAGTTCCATCCATGTTGCTACAAAAGGCCATATTTCATTTTTTCTCATTGCCATGTAATATTCCATTGTGTATATAAACCACAATTTCTTTATCCATTCATCAGTTGATGGACATTTAGGCTCTTTCCATAATTTGGCTATTGTTGAGAGTGCTGCTATGAACATTGGGGTACAAGTGGCCCTATGCATCAGTACTCCTGTCTCCCTTGGATAAATTCCTAGCAGTGCTATTGCTGGGTCATAGGGTAGGTCTATTTTTAATTTTCTGAGGAACCTCCACACTGCTTTCCAGAGCGGCTGCACCAATTTGCATTCCCACCAACAGTGCAAGAGGGTTCCCGTTTCTCCACATCCTCTCCAGCATCTATAGTCTCCTGATTTGTTCATTTTGGCCACTCTGACTGGCGTGAGGTGATACCTGAGTGTGGTTTTGATTTGTATTTCCCTGATAAGGAGCGACGCTGAACATCTTTTCATGTGCCTGTTGGCCATCCGAATGTCTTCTTTAGAGAAGTGTCTATTCATGTTTTCTGCCCATTTCTTCACTGGGTTATTTGTTTTTCGGGTGTGGAGTTTGGTGAGCTCTTTATAGATTTTGGATACTAGCCCTTTGTCCGATGTGTCATTTGTGAATATCTTTTCCCATTCCGTTGGTTGCCTTTTAGTTTTGTTGGTTGTTTCCTTTGCTGTGCAGAAGCTTTTTATCTTCATAAGGTCCCAGTAATTCACTTTTGCTTTTAATTCCCTTGCCTTTGGGGATGTGTCGAGTAAGAGATTGCTACGGCTGAGGTCAGAGAGGTCTTTTCCTGCTTTCTCCTCTAAGGTTTTGATGGTTTCCTGTCTCACATTTAGGTCCTTTATCCATTTTGAGTTTATTTTTGTGAATGGTGTGAGAAAGTGGTCTAGTTTCAACCTTCTGCATGTTGCTGTCCAGTTCTCCCAGCACCATTTGTTAAAGAGGCTGTCTTTTTTCCATTGGATGTTCTTTCCGGCTTTGTCAAAGATGAGTTGGCCATACGTTTGTGGGTCTAGTTCTGGGTTTTCTATTCTATTCCATTGGTCTATGTGTCTGTTTTTGTGCCAGAGGTGGTACTTTCGTACTTAGGTATGAAAGAGGTGTTTTAGGTGGAAAGAAATCACTGGTACTCCTTCCTTTTATAAAGGCTTTATTATGAAGACAGGAAAATGGTAATCCAATTACTGTATTATATGGTATTCCAATTTGATAAAGTAAATTTAACCACCTCTCAAAAGTATCTTTGTTAAGAGATTAGAGTGGGAAGCTGGAGGGACTTGCCTTGGTTATGGATTGTTGGACTTCAGGCATATTACTTACCTACTCCAAGTTTCAATTTCTCCATCTGCCAAAGAGACAGTAATCACAGGATCCTTGTGAATAGTCCTGCACAAGGCTACTGGTAACAGTCTCTACCTTGTAGAAAACATTCCAGACAGGGAAGGTAGCAGCGATACTGATAGAAACCTTTTAGGAGATACAGAAAAGGAGCTTAGGATCCTAAGAAAGGATGCTCTTGAACCAGAAGAAATTGAGAAAATT
Organism: Prionailurus viverrinus; assembly: GCF_022837055.1. Lineage (NCBI taxonomy): Eukaryota > Metazoa > Chordata > Mammalia > Carnivora > Felidae > Prionailurus > Prionailurus viverrinus. The sequence continues at coordinate 102,902,538 of NC_062567.1, forward strand.
GTATTTGGTAATTTCTTTCATACATTCCATATACTGTAGAAAACTCTCAGTGACATCTTTGATATCCTGATGCTGTATTAGCCTCGTATTTGTGTCTGAGGGGTAGAGATTGGGTTGCCTTAAATAAATAGTGGTTTTCAGGGCACCTGGGTGGCCTGGCCAACTTCGGCTCCTGTCATGATCTCACAGTTTGTGGGTTCGAGCCCCGTGTCGGGCTCTGTGCTGACAGCTGGAGCCTGGAGCCTGCTTTAGATTCTGTGTCTCCCTCTCTGCCCCTCCCCTGCTCGTGCTCTGTCTCTCAAAAACAAATAAACATTAAAAAAATAAATAAATACTGGTTTCACAGGTTTATAGTTGGAAGCATGATTAAATAATTTACCCTGTTTCCCCTTCTTATGTTGTAGATTTAGGTTTATGTATTATCAACCATTTTGGCCTTTCAGAGGTAATAAGGTGTGTTAGAATACGGGATGTGTTCTGAACACCAGAAACATAGTGCTAACCACATAGAAGATATATGTGTGTCTATGAGGCGGATGAGAGCCTCCTTTTGAGTTGCTTGATTTTAGTGAGAGTGGAAGGGAAGTTTTGTTGGGAGGAGACTGTGTTTGTAGCCAAGGTGACTGTCCAGATTCTCTCAGCCCTGAATTTCAGTGAAGGCATTGAGAGCTATGGGGGTGGGGCGGGGGTGGGGAATAGAGCCTGTTACTAAGGTATCTTGAAACAAGGCTGAAGAATGATTTTATTTGCTGTAAAACATAAGTTTTATAATAGACTGACACCAGCTGAAGGCCCTGGTGCTAAATTGAACCCTTTGGCTTCTGGTTTTACTAGAGAAAAAATTTATAGGAAAGCTGGTAGGCTTTACCCTAACATATAATGCACATGTAATGACTAATTATTTCTGGTCCTTTACATGTATTTTAACTTACTCAACAGCCTCCTTTATCTTTTGGTGAAAAGAATTGATAAAAATAACTTCAGCCTAATCCAGCAGTTTAATTTTAGTTGGTCTAAGAATAGCTTTGTTAGGGTGGTGAGTTTAAGGGGAAAAAATACATTTGTGTGTACACACACATTCTGCATAACATATTTAATAAAGTACTATGTGGGAGATATGTTAAATTTAATGTGTTTTTCTAAAGTTAGGCATGATCCTATGTATCCAAAAAAATAATATCTTAAGAAGTTATGTTTGCCACCTTGCAACCACTGGAGAGTAGACTTTAAAAAGGTAGGTGGCAAAGACTTTTAGAAGAGTAGTATACATTTAGTTGATAAGGTAAACTTGATTTTGTGAGGAAAGGTGATGAATCTTCTATTTGTGTTTAATTTTCAGTATACATTAACCACATGATTTAGCTTTCATTCTTTCTTCTTTCTTTAAAGGACCATGTTGATGCAGATTATTGAATAATGCAGCATTGGTTGAAAAATATGCCCATTTCATGAGTTAGAGCCAAGGGGATGGGTATATTTGAAATCTCATAGTCTTCCAGAACTCTTTCTGGAAGTCCTGAAAAGTCACTGTGTTTCTATAGTATGGCCTAGTGGGGTAATGAAACCAAATAGGACTGGGTTTAGATCCTGTGCTTCTTAGTAGCCATGCAACCTTGACAAATGTGATTGACCTCTGAGAACTTCAGTGTTCTTATTTGTTAACTGTCCGTAACAGTCCCTGGCACAAAGAAATCACTGGTGAGTAAAGTTCCCTTTACTTCTCCTTTATTAGTGTATTTGAAAGCACTTTGCACAATATTTAGCATTTAGTGAGTGCTTAACAAATGTAGCTCTATAGATGTATATTGAATTTATTTAGTCTCTTACCTTTTCCTGTCAGTCCCTCCTCCCCATATATACCATTAATGTAGCCAAATACTTGCAACAGCCAAGAATATGCATTTTATTTGATTGTCAAATATTTTGTTACCCAGAAATAGAAAACAGCTCGAAGGCGTGGAATGAATCCTACTCTTGTGGTCTTCTGCCCCGTGGTAGGGGTTCTGTGGCTGACCTCAGGATGATTCCTCCACCAAAATGATGTTGGGGCTGCATCAGGGGTGCCCAAGTCATGCCCAACCTAGATGGGCCACCAGTATAAATTTCAGCATTTCCTTCAAGGGCCTCTTCTGAGGTTGTAAGCATTCTCCTCAGCAGCTTTCTTGGCTGAACCTTGGTTGAAACTTCTGGCTGGCTACCTTTCTTCCCAGGCCGGTTCTGTGAAGAAGCCGAGCGGTCTAAAGACCAAGAGCAGGTCACCTTGGGAGTCTGGGATGTAAGTGCGGGGTCTGCACCTTAGCAGCCACCAGTTATGACCTTGAGCAAGTTATTTAGCTCCTTGAAGCCTCAGTTTCTCGCCTATAAAATGGGGATATGGAGGTTTCTGCCTCATGCTTTTGTGAAATGCTATTTCAGTTATTATACGAGTAGATATGAGCAGCTCAAAATAACAGCCGTAATAATAAATATTTTTGAGGTCATGTCTCTGTAACACAAGGCTAAATGTTGGGTGGTTCATGCTATGATTTATGTCACTGGAGTACCTGAAATAGTAGTTTTTAGTCGTCTTTTGAACTTCTGCTGTTTATACTATAGTATTCATACTTTATAGAGTTCATTACTTTCCCTGCCTTGTTTTCAGCAACACTGATTGCCATTCTTATAACACCGTAGATGTTCTGCAAATGATTTTGGCTTTTTTATATCATTGGAAAATAATTTGATGAACTATTATTTTTTACATGGCCTAGTTGCTGCTGTAAGGTTATGTATTGCTAATTATAATTTCAATAAAAGGGTGGGAGGGCTATCATCTCTGTCAGTTTTTTTAATTCACGAAGGCAGTCCTTACACTTCTATGGTTTAATAAATCAGAGAGTCACTCTTATGTACTTCAGAAGAATAAGCCTTCTTGTTTAAAGTGAATAGATTGGTTGAATTTCTCATAGAAATGACCCCATGGTATCCTGATTTATGGTCTCTTAGGAAGCACTAACTATTTTCTTCAAGTGTCATATATTGGTTGCTGTATGAAATGAGGTCTAGGCAGATAAAAAAAAAAAAAAGCAAAACAGAAGTCATGTCAAAAGCATATGTAAAAACATAGTTCATTGCCTCTATTTTCTGCATTCTATGAGTTGTATAGTAAATCAGTTCCTAAGATAATAGACTGTAGTTCATCAGCCTTTGAATTATCTGACAATGGTTGCTGGCTTATTCATATATTCATGGCATGTTTTTGAAGGGTTTTAGGTAGAACCAGGAAATATTAAGTCATTTTAGGCTCATGTGAGAAGATTGGATCATGTGATTTGTGTAAAAATGCTGTGAAGCTTATAATTCCTAGGTACCATGGATGTCTCTAAATTTTTGTCTGTAGAGCAGTTTTTTTTAAAAGTAGTTCTTTTTAATATAACTGATCTCATTTTTATTATAAAAGTTGTAAAAGCTTGCTACTTAGAGAAATTATGGCTAAGGAATAGCCAGAGGTAAAGAAAATATGCATTTGAAACAAATCCAAGCCATGACAATATTTGCAGGAAAAAAAAATTGCTTTTAAGGGCAGTTGTCGTACTTGATGCCTTCAGAAAAGCCCATGTTATATTTGTAACTCTGACCAAAAATATCATTCCTCCCTTTTACAAGGTAAGGTAAAGTCATTCCCTTCTGCCTGCCTGTGTATCACTGCAGCTGATATTCTAGTTTATAAACTATTTTCATGGGTGAATTACTACCAAAGAATTATCTGTAGTAGCTATCTACAGCTTTAAAACTTACCTAGAATTATTACACTTTCAATAACACTGATGAAACATATACTCTGTGATGGAAAATGCACTCCATCCTACAAACCAGAGGTCAGATGATTACAGACTGGTGGTGCAAACGCCTTCTTTGATTGGGAATCACTTAGCTTTTTTACTCCCAGACTCCCTATTGCAGCAAGAAAGGCTGTGCCCTGCTATTTCCCAGAGATGAGAAGTGAGCTTTATATACTAAGAAGCATTTTCTAGGGAATAATAAGTGCAGAGGTAGGATATGGTAGAATAGAAATACTTGCTGCCGTGGCCACATGTCTTTTAAGTTTTTGGAAAGAGGTGTATTAATTTGCTAGGGCTGCCATAACAAGTACCAGCAGCTTAGTGGTATAAAAAGCAGAAATGTATTGCTTCCCGTTCTGGAGGTAGATGGCTGAAGTCAAGGTATCAGCAGAGTTGATTTCGTCTGAATGCCGAGGGGAAAGGATGTGTTCATCACTCTCCCCTGGCTTCTGGTGTTTGGGCAGCAGTCTGTGGCATTACTTGGCTTTAGAAACATCACCCTGATCTCCGCCTTCATTTTCCCATGACATTCTTTTTCTGTGTGTGACGGTGTCCAATTTTCCCCTTTTTATAAGGACACCAGTCACATTGGATCAAGGCCTACCACAGTGACCTCATTTGAACTTGATTATCTCTGTAAGGATCCTGTCTTCAAACAAGGTCACATTCGAGAGTACTGGGGATTAGGATACTACATATCTTGGGTGCCTGGATGGCTCAGTCAGTTGAGCATCTGACTTGGCTCAGGTCATGATCTCGCGGTCCGTGAGTTCGAGCCCCGCATCAGGCTCTGTGCTGACAGCTCAGAGGCTGGAGCCTGCTTCAGATTCTGTGTCTCCTTCTCTCTCTGCCCAACCCCCATTTGTGCTCTGTCTCTGTCTCTCAAAAATAAATAAATAAATGTAAAAAAAAAAAAAAAAGGATACTACATATCTTTTATGAGAGAACACAGTTTTACCTGAACAAGGGTTTTGCTGCTAAACCCCTGAGAGCTGCTTGCTGGGGCATTGTGCCAATGATGGATATCAAGAAGCATCATGGTGAGTTTTAACCACCACACATGCCAGCCTTAGGCTTGCAGTATTGTTAAGCGTCTTGGGCCCATAGGCATACACCTAACTATTCGACCTCATTGATGAATCTACCAATTGTGATCAGCGCCATTGCTGTGATTAATACTCAGTTCATTGTGCTCAAATGTCTTACTTTCTTGCTTTTATGAGGAAATAAGTGGAATACCTTTTTTTTTAAGTTTATTTATTTTGAGAGAGAGGGAGAGAACGCACGTGCACACGAGCAAGGGAAGGGGTGGAGAGAGAGGGAGAGAGAGAATTCCAAACAGGCTCTGTTCTGTCAGTGTGGAGCCCGACATGGGGCTCGGTCCCATGAACCATGAGGTCATGACCTGGGCCAAAATCAGGAGTCTGCCTCTCAACTGACTAAGCCACCCAGGCACCCCCTAGAATACCTTTTGAACAGTCACATGTCTGCACACAGAATCCCAGGTGAAGTCAAATGTCCTGGCCTTTTGTGAGACACAAATAGAAATAAGTAAGAAAATAATAGTGATGATAAAGCAAGTAAACAGAAATCAGTATATGTTTGTCAGCATAAAGCAGAGGGGTTAAGAATTTAACCTGGTTTCAAGGGGCACCTGGGTGGCTTAGTCAATTAAGCATCTGACTCTTGATTTTGGCTTAGATCACAATTTCATGGTTCATGCGTTTGAGCCCTGCATTGTGCTCTGTGCTGGCAGTGTGGAGCCTGCTTGGGATTCTCTCTCTGTCTCTCTCACCCCTCCCCTGCTTGTGCGCTCTTTCTCTCTTTCTCTCAAAATAAATAAGTAAACATTAAAAATATATATATATAACCTGGTTTCAAACCCTGGCTCTACCAGCTGTGTGATACTGGGTAAACTGCTTAATCTCTTTAGCCTCAACTTCTAAATCTGTAACTGAAGGTGAAATTAATACCTTTCTCATAGAGGATTGCTTGCAGCTTAAATGAGATTATACCCCGAAAACTCTGAAGTTCGTTGCCTAACCCGTCGTATCAGCACACTAGCTGAAGGGAATAAGAAAACCACCAAAAAGGCTGCTGCTCCTGCGGACATTGGGAAGCAGGCACTTCCCAGAGCTTGGGGAGACAGCTGGTTCCTTACCTGGCAGTGCTTCTCGCCTGTGTCTGCTGTGGTCCCTGACCCTGTCAGGGTTTCTACCCCTTTCAGATTTTGTGTCTGGGTACCAGGATACTTGATCTCAGCGCTTGGCACCCAGCTGGGCATCAAGCCTCTTTCTTCTCTTTTAAGTTTCATTCATTGTTTTTTTTTTCAGAGCATTTTTGTCATGAGAGCAGATTATTGGAGGAAAAGGAGGAAAAAAGTATAAACAGAATTTACTTAAGTTCCTAAGTAGTAAATGCTAGTCAATAACCACCCTGCCACCAAAATTCTAGTAGTAGTTTTAGTGTTCTCACACCATGAACTTGGAAATGTATGATTTCTTCTCACTGATGAAATAATAAAAATGTCATGTCCACGCTTTTTGCAGGCATAGGGAGAAACCAGGGTTTGTCCTTGCTGATTTTTAACTGGCAGAGTCCAATCTTCTACAGGCACATTTTTCCCGTTAACGTTTACTTGGAAATATGGAAATTGTTTGTGTGTGGCTTAGAGCTGTCCCCGTTGGTTGTAGATCATTTTTAAACAACAAAGAGGGGGTTAAATCAGAAACACACGTTGGCATGCTTAGAAGGAGTGTTAATGGAAGTTCAGGGTACCAGGCTGTATTTTTGTAACTTTTATGTATTTTTTTTATCGACTGTGTTTATTTTTAAACTTTTTAAAGGGGAGGCAGGGGTTTTAACAACTTCTAAAATATTTGACCATCATTTTTAAGACTCTTCTATGTATGAGGCCGTATGCATGGGGCAGAGATAAGGAAAGCTTCCAATGTAATAAAGGACATAAGACAAGTAGACAGAAGTCATTTGAATGAAAAGAACTGATTCCCAACTGGAGAACTCAAGGAAACTTTTTTAGTTTTCTTCCTTGAGGGATGAAACTGATTCTGACAAAGAAAACAGGATGAAGAGGAAGAAAATTCTGAGGAAAAGGCATGACATACACAAAGGTGAAGTGCTGGTGGGGAGGCTGGTGCTGTGGTGGGGAGGCTGGTCTGACAGTGTAGAATACCTTGAGAAGATGGTATGGTGATGGGGAGAGCCTCGAAGGAGCTCCTCTAGTATTCCTGGTTTATAGATGTGAGGCCTGAATGTCGTTAATGAAGGCAGGAACGTGGAGAGAATGACAAGGGGTGTGAAATATTGTAAAAGTGTTGTCAATGAGATTTAATGCAGGTTAGATATGAGAGGGGATCAAAGATGGCCCCAGTGGTGTGATCCAGAGTTTCTGGGAAAACTGGGTACCATTAGTAAATGTAAGGAATACAGGAAGAAGATGTTAAAATTTAGATATGTTGAATATGAGTGGGTACTATGAGATCATGACATTCAGTTGGATATAACTAACAAGGCAAGTGGAAATATGAGAGACTTAGTATTGTAGATATTGGACTCATTCTTGACAAGACAAGACAAGACAGTTGAGTTCCATGGGGTCGATGGTATTCTGAAGAAACCGTAGAGTTAAAAGCTTTCTGATGTGGAAGATGAAATGAAAACAGAAGAGAAGAGAAAATAAGCTTCGAGCAGAAAAGAGGAGTGCTGTGTCACAGAGAATGATACAGGGGAGAATTTTAGGAATGCAGGGGTGCCTGGGTGGCTCAGTCCGTTGAGTGTCTGACTCATGATTTTGGCTCAGGTCATGATCCTAGGGCCATGAGATTGAGCCCAAGTCAGGTTGAGCATGGAACCTGCTTAAGATTCTCTCTTTCCCTCTGCCCCCCCTTCCTCCTTTCGTATGTGCGTGTGTGCTCTCTTTCTCTCTTTCTAAATAAATAAATAAATAAATAAATAAATAAATAAATAAATGGTGCATTAGTTGACCGTCTTAAATGTTCTTGTGAGATTAAGGAGGTTGGCCACCTTTCAGAAAGCACTTTGACCAAGAGCCATGGGTTCCAGATCAAAGTATATGGAGCTAAGGAGTCTGTAAATGTTAAAAAGTGAGAACTGCTACTTATAACGATGTTTTTCTTGAAATTTTAAAAAATTTCTTTATTTGAAACATCTTGGTAGATTATTTTTGTTGCTTGGAACTGAAGTTTCTGAAAGACAAATCTTGAATTTTATAATTAAGTAATGTTACCTTTTTGCCCCTGGAAACTTTATAAAGCAGTGATAATTAAATTTTGGTTTTAATAATAAAGACAAGCTATGCTTGTGACATAATAGCTGCTTAATTAAATATTTACTTAAATTCCTCTTTTGCCCAGCCTTATCCCTACCTGAGTATAAAAGGGCTATTTACAGAGTAAGGTCTCATTAGATGCCTATTGATCAAATAATATCAAGTTTAAGTTGTAGTTTTAATTTGTGGAAGGAGTAAGTTATTCTGTTTTCCAGAAATTTCTTTAAGTGAAACTCCATATTTTTTATTAATTTTTTTTAATGTTTATTTATTTTGGGGAGAGAGAGAGAGACAGAGCATGAGCAGGGGAGGGGCAGAGAGAGAGAGGGAGACACAGAATCTGAAGCAGGCTCCAGGCTCTGAGCCATCAGCACAGAGCCCCCCTGTGGCTTGAACTCTCACAAGCTGTGAGATCATGACCTGAGCCAAAGTCGGGCACTTAACCAACTGAGCCACCCAGGTGCCTTGATTGGAGCTCCATTTTTATGAGATATCCTGCATTTGAAGACACTGGAAATTGGCATTCTTCAGAGCCATAGATATAGGACAGGTTAACCATAGATATAGAACAGGTTAACCATACAGAACTGGTTAACGAGATCTGTAACTTGACAGGGACCCTGTGTAAACACAGCAAGTTGCCCTTTTGCATATTTGCTTTTCCACTTTTTTTTAAAGCTCTGGTCTTTCATTGCTGCCATCAGTGATGCTACATGAGATTAAAAAAAAAAAAAAAAGTAACTCACCAACCCTTTACTGAGGGTCTGTATTGTGCTGCTTTGGGGACTGTAGAGATGAATGATACGGTAGTTATCCTTGAAGTATATGCAGTGTAGTAGGGGAGACAGAAGTAAACAGAGAAATTACAATTCAGCCATTATAGTGTATGAACAAAGTCTGGAGCAGGGCGTGTGGGCATGTAGAGAGAGGTGTAAAATCTAGAGAAATTGAAAGGCAGTCCTTAATTTTGTGCAGTTGAGTTAAAGATTGTCAGATAACAGCAACCTAAGCACTTCACAAATGATAAAGGTTTCAAAAGATTGTTTCCTTTACTCTTTCTGCTTTTTTAAAGGAAAGAAGAAAGGACTCAATTAGTCACACAAATACAGTAACACTTAAAATTATTTAAGTCAAGGAGTTAGGAGTTAGGATGATTTTTCCATGGCAGCCAAAGTTAAATTTCTCCTCAACTTCCCTACAAGGGCCAAATAAATATTCAAATGATAGTATTTGGCATTTCTATTTATTTTATACTTGGTATTTGGGATTTCTATTTCTTTTCTTTCCCAGGGGGAGAAGAATATAGAATGTGGATATACATACGCCATTCTTAAATATATGGATTGTGTACATGTCTTATCCACTCTTAGAAAATCTACCCATAAGTTTATGATACCTAGCACAGAATCTTGTTCAGTTCCTAACAGGAATTTAGTTTGTATGATTGATTGAGAGCTTGGCAAACAGGAAGGGGATGTAGATCCTCAGATTCTCAATAATTAATAGAAATATTCAGAAATATTCTAGGATACAAATGTGCTGCCTCACTCCATATATGATTTGTAAGCCTATGAAGTAGACAAATAAGGAGGTGATTGTATTCATAGCCAAATGATTTTTCTCTTTATGAAAGGATTCACCTAGGGTTCCTTTAATTAGGTAGTTTACTCAGTGCATTTAAGTGTTAGTTTCCAGACCATTAACTCTTTGACAGAAGAATGGAGGGGCAGAGAAGCTTAAACCAGAGTATTGGGAACAAGCTTCTAGATTGTATTGTTCATAATGGAGCAAAAAGAAGGATGAATGGTTTCCTTCAGTGTTGACTTCTGGGAAAATATAATTTCCTTTTCATATCATATGTGAGTACTATCTCTATAAGATACAGTTGATAGGGAAGTGTAGGTTTCATCTGAGACATAATGCATTAAATGTAGACTTAGGTGTTCCAGAATGGTAATCTTTGAGGCAAGGCATGTTTCTGTAGCTGATGTAAATAATATTCCATAAACCTGTTTTGGGATATTAGATAAATTATACATGGCCTCTGAATGTGTGGCCAAATTGAATACAGGTACATGGATGGATGAGCATCGTATGAGGCCAAATCCACCTTCACTGAAATAACTACTAAATACAAAATGTCCAGATTAATTTATTCTGGGACAGCATAATTAGATCAATAACAGAATATTGGTATAACAAGCGGTAGAGTCATCGTAACAAATACATTTATATTGAGACTTGGGCTAGAAAGCAATTGTCAGCATGTAAGTGGCTATATGAGGGAGTAAAATAAAACTATTTAAAATAAATATGGATGATAAAAAACAGAATTATCCCATTTATATTTGTAACTATCTGAAAGTTATTAGCCCTTTCTTATAATGGGCTTTAAGAAATTTCAAGTCTCACTTGAGACTTGGATAAATTTTAATTGGATGTAGAAGCTGGCATCTCTAGAATCAATCTTTAAAAAATGGTTTATGGGGATTAAATGGTCTCTGGGGATTAAAAAGCAATACAAACTATTAATAGAAATTGAGCTAAAATGTCCTTAAAATTCAACACCACAGAAATTAAGTGACCTAAAAAGTGACATGAACTGTTTTTGAAATGTTTCAGAAGAAGTGGCCGAAGATATAATTAGTGTACTCGTATCCTTTCAAAAAAGAATTTCCCAGGGGCGCCTGGGTGTCTCAGTCGGTTAAGTGTCCAACTTTGGCTCAGGTCACAATCTCGCGGTTTGTGAGTTTGAGCCCCGCATTGGGCTCTGTGCTGACAGCTCGGAGCCTAGAGGCTGCTTTGGATTTGGTGTCCCCTCTCTCTCTGCTCCTTCCCCACTTACTCTCTCTCTCTCTTTCTCTCTCTCTCTCTCTCTCTCTCTCTCTCAAAAATAAACATGAAAAAAAAATTTCCCTGATTTTATTATAGTGCTTGCCTGAAAAGTAGTTGCCAATGTAATTTTATTTTTATATATAAGATCATGTTAAGATCACAATAAAATGTGTTTACAATATATTAATAATCAAGCATTATGCACTCTTCTTTCACTTGTCCATTTACTTGTTCAGACATTTACTGATCACGCTCTGTATACTGCTCTAGAGGAGACCCTCTGTAGTGCAAGCAAAACTTGTAGTAGATGTTCCACTTTCCCATCCAGTGTTCTTCCTCACTGCTACTTGCTACATCTGAAATTCAGTTCAAAATTATAATTTACGTAATCTTTTCTTGTCTGTTTTGTTTAGATATTATAATAAGCCTTTTTACTAAGCCTGGTTTGGAGTTAGTGAGTTTTCAGTTTATTTTCTAACATGTATTTTTTCTTTCCTGTTGACATTTTAGTGTATGGGTTTTCCCTAATCAGCTTTTTTTTTTTAATTTTTTTTTTAACATTTTATATATTTTTGAGACAGAGAGAGAAAGCGCATGAACAGGGGAGGGTCAGAGAAAGAGGGAGACACAGAATCCGAAACAGGCTCCAGGCTCTGAGCTATCAGCACAGAGCCTGACGCGGGGCTCGAACCCACGGACCGCGAGATCATGACCTGAGCCGAAGTCAGACGCTCAACTGACTGAGCCACCCAGGCGCCCCCCTAATCAGCTTTTTTTAAAAGTGTAAATCTGTATGAGTTGAAAGTTTTGCCCATTAGTATATCAAGTTACACTTAAACTGCTACATCACCTCTCTTCTTGGTGTTAGCCACCACTTTCAAGATTTCTTACACTCTTTAATCCATTATGCACTGATTTTTTTCTAATGGAAAAAGAAAGAGCTCTCAATCGACTTTATACCCTGAGAGAAGATAATAAGACTCAGAAATTAATTATTTATAAATACACTAGTATTTAGATAGTAGATGAAAGCATCTATTGTATGAAATAATATATATTACAGCTAGTCACCAGTAGTATACATTGGCATAAGGAAGAAAATTCCAAATCCAGCTCAATAAATTGCTTCTTGAGAGTGTACTGAGTATCATGCTGGGTACTTTATAAGATAAACAGAAAGCCTCAGATCTTGCTTTTCATACCATTGTAACCTGGTTGGGAAGAGAGTCATAGTACATTACATGGCAAACATTACAAGGAGGTGGGAAATAACTGCAATAAAATTCCTTGACTGCACAGAAGGCATCATTGCTTAAAGAGAATGTTGCATTGCAAGTCATTTAAGGGGTTGAGATCTCTGAGGAGGAAATGGACATTTTGAGATAGTTCCACATGATGAAGAAAAGCACAGAAATAGTATAAAAATGTAAGATATAGAAGTGGCTAGAAATAGGTTATTATTGTTTTTTATTTTTAAATTTTTTGTTTTTAATGTTTATTTTTGAGAGAGAAAGAGAGAGACAGAGACAGAGAGAGAGAGTGGGAGACACAGAATCTGAAGCAGGCTCTAGGCTCCGAGCTGTCAGCACAGAGCCCGATGTGGGGCTTGAACTCACAAACTGTGAGATCATGACCTGAGCCGAAGTCAGAGACTTAACTGGCTGAGCCACCGAGGAGCCCCAGAAATAGATTACTTTTAAAAGAGTTTTATTGTTTTTATTTTTATTGCTTGTAGTTTTATGGTTTTACTAACACGAATAAGACATGCACAGAGGCTGTCTATTCATTTTCTTCACTGTACAGCCTGACGTTGGGATTGGTGACTCTGATGGCCACGTGGGCTGCCCTTTCCACAATACGTTGAGGTTCTTGGAGGAGACATCATGAGCAATCTCTGTACAGTGAGATTTGTTGCACGTTCGCAGCACTTCAGACTCCCTGACGTTGTGGATTAGGGACTTCCGGGAGCCACTGGGCAGTACGTGCTTTGTTTTCATGTTGCTCCCGTAACCAACGTTGGGCATCAAGAGCTGGTGCTTAAATCGTGTGCACACCCTATTGTCAGTGCCTCTGGGTTTCTGCCAGTTGCACTTAATCGTGACTTGTCGTCCACCTGGTGCCCGATGTACTTCTTAGTCCTCTTTTTAATGATCTTGGGCTTCACCAGAGGTCTGAGCGTGGCTGTGATGCCAAGTGGGGGATGGCTGCCATCTCCACAGGCAGCGCCAAGGAGAAGGGGGCAAGTTTTTTTGCTTCTAGACATTTTCACAAATAATTATTTGCATTTTTTTCTTTGTTTTGAACCTGAAGTCTCTAGGTATAGATAAGGGTTGAAGGCAGGAGTAGATTCTGTGTGTAATCAGTCCTTGACAGTTGCCTGGAGCTTAGTGGTTTTGGGACTGGAGTGTAAAGGTAAGTTGGGGATTCATGTCAGGGATGACTAACATGTAAGAAATAATCTTCTCTTTCAAATTTCCACTGAGAAGAGACATAAGACGACCATGCTAGGAATGCACAGTGTTTGCTGCAGCCATCTTTTGTATTAGATAGAAATACCTGGGGTAGGTGTTTGTATAATTTGAATATTCTCTAAATTAGGCCAGTCCTTGCCATGTATGTCTCCTTAATCTCTGTTCATTTTGGAAGACCTGAAACTCTGAGAATTTATATACAGAGCCTTTTTCTGAAGAAACTGGCAATGTTTTGTTCCTTGTAATGATACTTAGTTTTGTTTTGGATAGGAAGAGCAAATGCCACTCAGCCTAATGAGAGAGAAGACTAAGTATAATCAGTTGTTCTTACGTATTACTTCCTTTAAAAGCATAGTAAAACTGGGTGTTTTCCCCTCTGCTGTGGTCAAAGGAAGCTTAGGCTGCTTGCTGTCAAATATTAGAAGATTATGATTTTTCTGGGGCGCCTGGGTGGCTTAGTCGGTTAAGCGTCTGACTTCGGCTCAGGTCGCGATCTCATGGTTTGTGAGTTCGAGCCCTCCATCAGGCTCTGTGCTGACAGCTCAGAGCCGGGAGCCTGCTTCTGATTCTGTGTCTCCCTCTCTCTCTCTGCCCCTCCCTCGCTCATGCTCTGTCTCTGTCTCAAAAATAAACAGTAAAAAAAATTAAAGAGGGGCGCTTGGGTGGCTCAGTCGGTTAAGTGGCTGACTTCAGCTCAGGTCATGATCTCGCGGTCCGTGAGGGCTGTGAGTTCGAGCCCCGCATCGGGCTCTGTGCTGACAGCTCAGAGCCTGGAGCCTGTTTCAGATTCTGTGTCTCCCTCTCTCTCTGCCCCTCCCCTGTTCATGCTCTGTCTCTCTCTGTCTCAAAAATAAATAAATGTTAAAAAAAAATTAAAAAAAAAATTAAAGAAAAAAGATTATCATTTTCTTTAAAGCATAATGGATGAGATTTCAATTTGTCTTTCATATCAAAGGCAAGGGTGTCATGTTTATAGAGTTCCATATTTAAAGCTGTTTTAATTTTAAAAAACATAGAAATTAATTATAACTTACACTAATAAAATAACTATTTAGAAAACAACACAAATACTATATACACAAAATATTGAATCTCAAATTGAGTCTATAAGATCCTCTTTCAAGCATGGAAAGTTATATTTTTCAACAAGGTTTTTATGAAACAGAAATCAACTATTTTTTATTTATTTTATGCAGTAAATATTTATTGAACACCCTGTGCTAGGTTTTTCTAGACATGGGGGTGCAGAAAAACCTACTCTTGTAGAGATTACACTGTAATAAATTAATGAGGCTTTGCATTCTCTTATATTTCACAAAAATGGTATTAATTTGGTTGGTTATCATTTTATGTTACTTAAACTAATATTCTGCACAAATTATAATCAGTGTTTTGCCAAAAAAATACAAAAAAATCAGTGTAAATGTGTATGTTATATGGAATATTTTAAGAGAAATTGTTTAGGGGCACCTGGGTGGCTCAGTCGGTTAAGCATCCAACTTCAGCTTCAGGTCATGATCTCGTGGTTCGTGAGTTCGAGCCCCACATCGGGCTGTGTGCTGACAGCTCGAGCCTGGAGCCTGCTTCAGATTCTGTATCTGCCTCTCTCTCTCTCTCTCTCTCAAAAATAAACATTAAAAAAATTAAAGGAAATTGTTTAAATTATTATTTTTAAACAAAGGACAGATAAGAAATGTCATATATTTGCAAATTTTTTTAGAAGCCCAAAATATAATTCTTCAAATTATAGTGGTAAGAGCTTATATACATCTTTCTGAACGGAACCATTTATAATATGAAAAATATTATTTCATATTAGATTCTTGCTATAGGTAAAATTAGTGCACTTTTGAGGCTTATTTGAAGTTTTCTATACCATTCTCTGCTTTCTAAGATATTTTAACATATTTGCAATTCTAGAAGAACGTTAGTGCCTTACTTTTTTCTTCTTCAGTAGCTTCTACCTCTTACTGACTGAAAGTAAGATCAGTTAGTTATCTTAGACTAGCTGCCCTTGAGTTTTATTTCAACCACATCTCTCTATAATTGTGATTGTATGGAGAAAATTGATTCATGAATCCTTATGTTCCTTGGGAATTAAAAACAAATCCCATAGGAGGTAAGGAATTACTTTAAAGTAATGGAGCAACTGGAAATCTGCATGTAGTACAACTTGTCCATTTAATGGAAACAGACTTAACTAACTCTTTTGAATGAAAGGCGTATTTGAAATGACATGAAATCGATTTGAAATGTGGATAGAACTAAAATCAAGTGGTGTTTTATTAACTTGATCTATTGGTTGTTTTCTGTATCATATGGGACAGCTGTGTCAAAGGCAGTTAAGATAGAATTTTGGAGGCAGCCTTTTACATGTGATAAAAGGTTGTCCCTAGGCTTATTGACATCATTGGCCACATGAAATTATAAACCCTTGACTGGCTTGGTCTGTCTCCCTCTCCTTTCTCTCTTTCTTTCTTTCATTCTTCTTTTATAAATATTTTATAAATATTTCTTTTATAAATATTTTATATTTTATAAGCCACTAGAAAAATATAGAAATTAGGTTTTTCCTTTTATAAATATTTTATTTTATAAATTTTGTAATTTTTTATATTATATATTTTATATATTATATATTATAATTTTCATAATATTTATAAATTTTATAAATATTTTAAAAGCCACTAGAAATATTTTATTTTATAAATTTTATAGATTTTATAAGTTTTTTATATAATATATTTTATATATTATATATATTTTATATATTGTAATTTTTTATAATATTATTTATAAATTTTATAAATATTTTATAAGCCACTAGAAAAATACCGAAATTAGGTTTTTTTCATATAAGAAATTTGACTGATATAAAGCGTGATTTTTTTTTATGATTAAAGACTGGTTTGAGAAACAGTGAAATCACTTCTAACCTCTGTCCCTAGAATATCAGTTTTCATTTTTGATTATTCGATTTAAGTAGTATATATAATTTGCTTGATTGCAATCATACTGTAGACCTAGTTGTTATCATTCTGTGGAAACTCGGTTTTTAACAAACCTATCAGACCAGTACATTCATATATTCCCTATTCACTTTAATAATGATTACAACCATCTCTTCCTTTCAATGTGTGGGAACTCAGCTACTTAGTACTTAAGACAATATGTATGTTTAAAAATTTCTTAGTATCTATCTAGTTTCTGCTTGAATGTTTATGTTTATCGAGAACTCACTACTGTGTAGCAGCAGCCTGATATATTCCTGGGCATCTTTAGTAGTTGCTCTGTTACATTGAGTCAAAATACTCTTTTCCTTATACTTTCCCTTATTAAGCCTTGTGAAACAACACAGAAGTCAGCTAATCTCTTTGCCCAGTGACAGCCTTTCAAATGTTTTAAGCCAATGGTTCTATCTACTCTTTAGCTTTTTTTCTTTTAGTTTGAACATCCCATTTCCTTTGTTCAGAAGTTTATGTGGCTTTATTTCTAAGTCCCTAACTATTCTGGTCACCTTTCTCTTGACATATTCCATTTAATCAGTGTCACATTTAATATCTAGCCCTATACTGAACACTACCATGAAACCACTACCTCCCTTGACCTATCAACTGTATTTCTACAGTTTCATAAGCTTTTCTGGCAGCCAGTTTACACTACTGGGCTTGGTCAATTTTTTCCCCCACCCTTCCTCCTCTTTTAAGCTGTATTTCCTTCTGTTGTCTTTTCTATATGCAGTCATTGTTTTACCATAATTTTCAGACTTCAAGTTTTAAGTCTGCTTTATTGATTTCGTTGGTATATATTCATTCATTTATGTGTGATTTTAACAAATATTTATTGAGCTCCTATATGCCGGGTATTCTAGCGGGTGCCGATAGATCATAATGGTCAAGATGTAGTACCAAAATGTATTTCCTCCGGTGTCTTGTGACCCTGATTATGCCATTAGAGGGGAATGATAATAAAGAAGATGATGATGATGGTTATAGCCAACGATTATCAGGTGCTGCTATATCTAGCTCTAACGACAGTCCTTAAGGTGTAGGTGCTATTATTATTCCCATTGTACAGATGAAGAAACTACAGCTCATAGAGATAAAGTAACTTGTTGATGGCCAGCTGGTGGTTGGCAGAGCTCGCATCACAGTCCAGATGATGGCGTGCAAAGTCTGTTGTTTTAACCATTCTGCGAAGATAGGAACAAGGTAGAAGTTTAAGTAAGGGAAAGACTTTGCTTTTCAGCATGAATGGCAAAGACTTCTTTGAAGAAATGGGATTTTGAGGGAGATGTTTCTAGCAGAGAAACTATCACTAGATGGGGGTGGGCACGAGGGTGGAAGAGTACAAAGCATTAAAGAGGAATCCCATTTGTTCAGTTTAGCTATACTGTGAGATACATATAGGCATGCTGAAATGTAACAGGAAAAGGAACTAGAGACAGATTGTTGAGTACCCTATGTATCATGCCCATATAAGTGTGTTGTGTTGGTAAGAAGAAATCATGAATAGTTTTTGAGCGAGGGTGTTCCGTAGTCATATCATGCCTTAAAAATACGATCTTGTAACATTCAGGAAGGATTACAAAGGATGCATATAGATGATCAGACTGGGAACAAATTCAGGGCTTGAATAAGTAATCAAACTAAGAAGTAATCAGAGCCAGACTTACCAGTTATCAGTGGAGGGAACATAAAGAACAGGTATGAAAAAGACAGGACATTGCTTCAGTTGTTTTGAGTTTGAAACCAAATGACTATTGGAAGA
Organism: Prionailurus viverrinus; assembly: GCF_022837055.1. Classification (NCBI taxonomy): domain Eukaryota; kingdom Metazoa; phylum Chordata; class Mammalia; order Carnivora; family Felidae; genus Prionailurus; species Prionailurus viverrinus. Next base: position 102,920,744 of record NC_062567.1, read on the forward strand.
AGCAAGAAGTAATAAATGAAAATGAAGATGCTGCTAACGGAAACAGTCAGATCTGGTTGAGGATTTTTTTTTTTTTAGGAAGATGAGGAGTAGTTGACCTTTAAAAAATGTTGAATTTGAAGTATTGCTGTGAAATCCAGATGGAATTATCTCACAGGCAATTTGAGAATCAGTGATATGGAAGAAAAGGTAAGAGTGGTAGATGGGAACCACTGTTAGATGTAAAGGGGTAGGTGTAAAACATGGTGCATGAGGGCAAGAGGGCACATTGCAAGTGCTACTTCTAGGCTTGGAGATGACTGAAGGGATTTTCTGAAAGTAGTCTGTGACAGATATCAGCTTGGCTGTTTTCGTAAAGACTTTGTGTATAATTTCAACTTAAGCTCTTTGTTCGTGCATTTCCTGATTTTTTTATGCTACATTCCATGAGTGGGTCAACCTCAAACACTTCATTACTAAGACCAGATGCTAATTCCACTATCTTGGCCAAAGTTTCAGATTTTCCTTTAAATTTAACAGCCAAATCCTTGCCTTATTTTCATTTCTTTCATCACTTGGCTTGAATTCTTCATGGTTCTCTCTTTGAACTCTTTCCTTTTGTAGTCTGCAAATTCTGTCTCTTCTGATTGCATGTTCTTAAGTGTTTCTTACCCGGTTGGCATCTTGTGGCCCACCATCCTATGCATGCTTCATCACCAGGTAGGCTGCATCTTCTGATTTCATTGAGGTTTCTGTAAAGTATTGCAGTTTACCTGTGTTGCAAAATGTAGCTTGATTTATATTATTTGATAATCATTTCTTTGGGATTTCCTGTGTGGTCTTTAGAGTATTACGAAACCAATGGCCTTCCATGCCTCTGGCAACCAATCAGCTTTGTACTGTTTAGTGGTAAGATTATTACATTTGAAAATATTTAAAGTCATCCTTTAAAAATTTTTTTTTTAATGTTTTTATTTATTTTTGAGACAGAGAGAGAGCATGAGCAGAGGAGGGGCCGAGAGAGAGGGAGACACAGAATCCGAAGCGGGCTCCAGGCTCTGAGCTGTCAGCACAGAGCCTGACACGGGGCTGGAACCGATGGACTGTGAGATCATGACCTGAGCTGAAGTCGGACGCTTAACCTACTGAGCCACCCAAGCGCTCCAAAATCATCCTTTTTTTTTTTTTTTTTTTTTTTTTTTGGAATACTATCCTTTTAATTTTACAGATTTTAAAGAAAGAAGAATTCTCTTGGGGCACATCTGACCTCATATTTAACTTTTGAAGGGAAAGTGTGGCTCCTCTGACAGGGTCAGGAATTGAATTCTCTATTATCCTTGAATTTTAAAGGGATCATAACAGTCAATCCATTATGGGAAATCTCTCCTTAAGTTTTATTGATGTTGGCAACTGTTCTGCTGAAGATAAATATATTTTTGCTTACTCTGTCCTAGGAAGAAGCAGAAGTGAAAGGTTGTAGGCTAAAGATATTGAATTAACTGCACAGTGAAGGTGTGACCCAGTAAATTTAAGGAGCCCAATATGCTTCAGTTTGACATGTTGAATTCATCTGAAAGATAATGCTGCCCATTCCCAGGAGAGAGTAATGGGCTTCATTAATTCCCATTATATAGGATGATTCTTTACAGGTGCATGGGCTGAGGTTTAGTGAGTGTGGTTTATTGGAAAAAGTCTATTTCTCCCTCTACTTCTGGAGCATTCTAATAGACCTATGTTAGCTTCACACCTCTCCCCTTTATAAGCAGACTCCTCATCTTTGCATTTCCACAACTGAATGTCCAAAATTTATATAAAAGGAAGTTTGCTCACTTAAAATTTTTTGTTGAGTTAAATGTGTTAGCTATTCTTTTTCTAATTCTTCACTTTAGAAGTGAGCACTGAAATTTCCATTTAGAGAACATTTTACTTGCTATAAAATGTATGAACCTCAGGACATTAGGAAAACCTAAATCATTTCAAAGAGACCAAACAGCAGTAGCTAATTTCCTTTTAGTGAAGTTAAGCTTCACTTGTAAAGACTTCACTTAAAGTTGAAAGGCACATATGCAGTGCCTTGTTCTCTATTACCGTCACCCTAGAATCAGGGGCTACTTTAATATTCGTTAATTTCTTGAGGGCCGCAGAGTTTTTAAGGGATTGCCAAAAAATTTCCAAAAAACTCATGAATAGATGGTACCTTGGTGACGATTTTAAAAGGTTGTGGTCTCTGAAACCTAGTGTGAGTATGTGATAAGATAGAAAGCAGGGCCAATAAAATAGACTTCCATTATCTTCCGGTACATGTATCGAGAATAGCTCTATTACCTCAAAGGACCACCAAAAATCTGTTTTTTTTTTTTACTTCAGATAACATTAGGCTGAGTTAAGATTTGTTAAAAAGGGATTAAAGAAGACAATTGGGGTGATACAACCAAACTTTCATCATTCATGAATGGGATAGTTAGAACTACAAAATAAAGCTGATGGCAGGTAGCTTTCATAAGATTAACAATAAAGAACAAAGGAGGAGAAAAATAGGAAATCTATGATTGGCTGGGGCCACCTAGTCAACCTTGTTTGGGGTCAGAAGGTCCAAATTGGTTTAGCTTTGGGAATTGGCTACCTTGAGAGATGGAGCTTCTACTCATGCTGGGACATTTACAGGAACACATGGGTTATCTAAATTTAAGCTTGCTAATGTGGTATCCTAGGTAGGAACAGCTCACTCTTGGGCCCAGAAATTTGTTTCAAGAGATGAGCAGACTTTTTGACTATAGTTGTTTCTCACAATAAAAAGGGCAGGTTTGTAAGTTAGTAAACTTCCAGTGACTAGAAATGTTCAGTAGAGATTGAAAAATTAGAGAAGATTCTAACTGGAATCTTTTCTGAGAAGAAAGATTGGATAAGGTTTGCTTAGGCAAATAAAATTTTTCTTCTGCTTATTCCAGCCCACACTCTAGAAATAGTTCAGGTTGAATTGTTGAAGCAGAGGTGGCACGGTGTATATGAACATGGGAATAAAAGTCAGAAGAGCCAAGAATTTTCCTTCTATAAAACTCTATTTTGTACATTTACCTGGTAGCTAAGACATTTTCTACTTTTCCTAAAACCACTTTTGTGTTTATTTTACTGTTATATAATATTCTTTTAGGAATTGAGCCTATGGTTCAGTAGTTCTGTATAATGCTATTTGGCCCGTATCATGTAATAATTCTTGGATAGGAGTCTTTGTAAGTGGAATGAAAAAAGGTCCTTTGTGCTGTAAAAATCTATTGCCTTTGACAAAGGAAAAAAGAATCACTTTCTGTGTGTCAGTGTTTACTACCGGTGACTTGTTTGCATCAAATTCTTCACTGTTGTTCATCAGATCATTTGCGTCCTTAGTCATTATACTTTGTTTCACTCCTCAATGAGAGTAAGCACAGGAGGCCATAAAAGAGGAAATTGACACATCATTTACTCCATAGTGTGGACTTCCCTACTTCCGTAAGAACCCAAGTTGATTAGCTGACCCTGATAACTGTTATCTTCTAAAACTCTGGATCAGTTGCCTTTTGTTGTCTGCCATAGACAAGATAGAAATTAGAGTCTAAAATTTTCCATTATCCCAAAGGTCAGCCGGCACATTCGAGAACCACTGATGTGTGCCACCAAGCTTGAGCCTGCCGGTGAGAACCTGCAGAGAGGCAAAAGGCAACTGATCCGGAATTTTAAAAGATAACAGTTATCAGGGTCATCCAATCAATTCAGTTCATTTGGGAGTAGGGAAGGCCACATTATGGAGTAATTCAAGTTCCAGCTTCTTTATTCACTTGTAAGCTCAAGCTTGGCGGCACATGCTAGTTATTCTTCAGTGTGTAGGTTGACCTCTGTGATAATGGAACATTTCAGGCTCTTATTTCTATCTTCTGTGTCTTTGGTAGCATTTTCTGTATTGTGTCCAGCAACATGCTTTACTTACATTTACACCTTAGAGGAAGAAGGGAGCTGGAGTGATGATATTAAGGAGGGAGTCAAATCGCCTATTTTTCCCTGTGTCTTATCATTCAATGTTTGTATCTCCCCTTTTCTTCATGGAAATAGTTTAGCATTTCTTAGACATGGAGCTTAATTTCTGGACTTCTCGGACCTATGTTTTGTTTTTTACTTTATGCTAGTATTGCCATAGAACTGCTGACTTGCCATGTTTTGGTTTTATATTTTAAGTTAATCAATGAGAAAAATACAATTTCAAATACTTCCAGATGATGTATATTATAAAAAAGTAATTTCTTTTGTCCTTGTTCCTGTTGTGGTCTTTTCCCTCAATATAAGTTTTCCATAGTAAGTCTTTGCAGAATAAAAATTGTTTCTTACTTATGGGAGGTCTAAAAAAAATGATGGATGGCTTAACTTTAATGCTTCCATCTTTTCAAACAAACATAACAAAATTTTGCCTAACTCTTCCCATGTGCATGGCCACGTGCTATAGACCATGATCCAATAGAAAAGTTAATTGTGAGGTTCTCTAGGTCATTGGTAACAGTGAGCATGGTTGTAGGTGAAGTATTTGTGTTTATTTCTTGTGTAAATATATGCAGAGAATGACATCCCTTGCTTTGATTGTCAGCATTTTTAGGGCTCTGTGAATCTCTGTAATACTTAGTACGACCGTGCCTGCTAAGAGTCGTTTAACAAATACTCTGTGATGTTAAATAGTGTTCTAGCATGTTCAGCCATCATTTAATTACTCTCTCATATTCAGCCTGTTAGAATTTTAGGATGGAATGGGGCTTTTCCTGAAAAGAGATCTGTTTGAACCTCATGAACTACAAGCTAATTAATATGAAAATAAAAAAAAACTGCATTATTAGTGATTAAATATGCATCTATAAACTTCATCTCCAATCTAAAATAGTTGTAGTGGGTAAACTTTCTTATCACTATCATGTATTTTTATTATTTTTAATCGTGCTGTGTAAAGATAAATTCACAGTAGGCATAAAGTTAAGATCTAACCTTTTCTAAATAATTCCTAAGAATTAGTATAATGGGCACTCTACAGCGTTTCACTTAGTTTTTAGGATTATTTATATTTCTAGATGTGAGGAAAATGCTTAAATTACAGCGTTTACAGTATTGCTTAGAAATGACCATCCAGCTACTGGTGCAATGTTTTCTTTTCAAGGAAGACTGCTGCTTTAGTAGGGTGCCTAGCTAGCTCAGTCAGTGGAGTGTGCGACTCTTGATCTCGGGGTCATGAGTTCAAGGCCCATGTTGTTAAAAAATAAAATCTTAAAAAGTTTCAAAAAAAAAAAAAAGACTAGTGATTAAGACACATTTTTTTCCATTCCTAAATTAACTCTAATGATTGGAAATTTTTTATTTTAATTAAAAGTTAATTTTCTTATCACTTTCAACATTAATGGCTCTTTTGTCAGACTTGACATCTCTTATTTTCTAACCATTTAGATAACATGGTTCCTAGATCCTTCATTCTTCTGGTATTCTTGTGGATATTCTCCAGTTTATCATGGTTCCTTTGGAAGTGGGGTATTCTGAACTAGACACTGCTGATGACCTCATATTGCTTTCTAAGGAAACTGTATATATTTATTAACTTACCTTATGTTTGTATTAATTATTCTTGCATGCAACTTACCATATTGATTCTTAATGGCCTTATGAATAATTAAAACACTCATTTTGTCTGCTATTAAGCCACAGTTCTCTCATCCTTTACTGGTACAATTGATTTATAGACTTGGAGTCTAGGTTTTTATATTCAAGTATGCTAAATGTAATTTTTCTTGTTTCTCTTTTTTTTTTTTTTTTGTCTCTTGGAAATGTTTTGAATATTGACACAGTAAATGGAAGAGTGACTGTCTCCTTAAATTTTGTGCCTCACTCTAGTTCTGGCCCTGCTCTCTTCCTTCCTTACCATTTTTATTTTCTTGGAACTAAAGGATTCATAGCCTCAACTTGAAAATATTGTTTTAATTAAATAAATTCATAGTAATAGTGATGATAACAGCTCTTTTATTTTAATTTTATTTTTATTAAAAATTTTTTTTTTTAACGTTTATTTTTGAGACAGAGAGAGACACAGCATGAACGGGGGAGGGGCAGAGAGAGAGGGAGACACAGAATCGGAAGCAGGCTCCAGGTTCTGAGCCATCAGCCCAGAGCCCGACACGGGGCTTGAACCTGCGGACTGCGAGATCGCCACCTGAGGTGAAGTCGGACGCTTAACCAACTGAGCCACCCAGGAGCCCCAACAGCTCTCTTTTAAAAGAGGGAGAAGTAAGCCTCATTTTACAAGTGAGGGGAATTAAGCTTAGAAGGATTAAGTAACTTCATTTGCATGTTGATTTATTCAATAATATATTCATTCAACAAGTCACTTATTGGATACTTGCTATGTGATAGGAACATGGGAGTTTGTTAAAAAATAGACGTAGCTTCTGCCTTATACCTCTTACAAACTGCTTTATAATTTTCATCAAAAGTACTTTTAATACAATGGGTTATTATTCAGAACTAAAAGGAAATGAGCTGTTGGAGAGCCTCTCTGGCACAGTTGGTAGAACATGCAACTCTTGATCTTGGGTTGTGAGTTCAAGCCCTATGTTGGGGGTAGAGTTTAGACAAAAAAAAAAAAACCCAAAAAAACACAAAACCCGAAATGAGCTGTCAAGCCATGAAAGGACATGAGGGAATCTCCAATGCATATTACTCACTGAAAGAAACCAATCTGGAAAGGCTCCATACTGTATGATTCCAACAATATGACATTCTGGAAAAGGCAAAACTATAGAGATAATAAAAAGCCTAGTGGTTGCCAGGGGTTAAGGAAGAGGATGGGGTGAGTAGGCAGGGCACAAGGAATTTTTAGGGCACTGAAACTATTCTGTATAGCATAATGGTAGATACATGTCATTTTACATTTGTCAACAACATATAATGTACACCACTAAGAGTGAACTCTAATGTAAAGCATGGATGTGGGTGATAATGATGTGTCAGTGTAGGTTTATTGATCTTAACAAATGTATCTCTGGTGTGGGATATCGATGGTGGGGGAGTTTGTAGGGGGCAGTGGGAACTGCTCAGTTTTGCTATGAACCTGAAACTGCTTTAAAAACAAGTTCTATTTTAAAAAGTATGCTTATATAGCCTATTTTTTCTCCCCCTTTTTGGGGGGATGGGGGAGGGTTTATAATATCATGGGAGGTTTCAGAAGTACCAAACTAAAACTCACATGTGTTCCTTGGTTATACCCTGGGTATATAGGCTATCCCCTGGGTTAGAAGCCATTAATGTTGTTAGCTTATGATACCAAGTAAAATGTTTCTGGGTGATTTTGTGGTAAATTGATTTCCAGTGAGCATCTCTTCCAAATTCCCAGTAGCAAATGGAGAATTTGACAATATTATCAAACATGGGTGTATTTTCTGAAACAGTTTTAGAGTTTTATAAAAATGCTTGTGACTATCCTGTGGTAGAGTTATTTTGTCCTTAGTACAGCTGAGTACATTGCAGTAGGTGGTGTTTTCCATTTTCTATGTGGTGGCCTGGCCATGACCAAATAAATTATCCTCATAATCCTTACATAGCCTGGGACAGAGCCACAGTCTGAATCCAGGTGTGGGAGAAAATGCTAAAAAAAGACGAGAAGGAGGGTGGAGGGGGCATCTTAAAATCCTTCTTTGAAATGACGCTAGAAGGAAACTAGAGTGTTCTGAAGAGTTTTAACTTTAGTGTTCTTTTATGGAACTGAAATTAACCTGTGGTAATACCTCTTCTATCATTGTTTCTGGAAAATGACATGTTCTATAAATTAATTCTTATATTAGCATTTTATATTCTGAAACATTTCCCTTAAAAGTTGGTGGAAAATCTTTCTAAAATGTATTTCATATTTGCTTTCCTGAACATTCATCTTTTTACATGACTCAGTACTATCATTATGATTATTAAAATTTTTTTTTTCTGTAACATGTAGACATATTCAGGAACTCATCATACATATAGGAAATGTTTTTCCCACACAAAATGGCCACAGGCTTACGGTTTTATTTTTGTATTTTAAGAAAATATCTTTAATATTTTTTCCTTCATAATTATGCTGCCAGGTGTTACTTTTGCTTTTCATGAGTACTGTAACAGGCTTTCCACATTTCCTGATTTGTTAAATCCAATTTGCTATGGAATAAAAAATAAGCGTATTTAGCTTGTTAGTATTTCTAAGTGTGAGTGGACAATTATTAGCATAGATATTTTCCTTGGCTTAGAGAAAGATAGGTAAAAATCTACAGTTGGGGAACATACAATTGTTTTAGGATTTGGATCTTTTGGTAGTTTCATATTGACTCTCATTCTTTATTTCTATAGGGAAACCCCAAGTATTCCTGTTTCTGGAAGGAGCTAAGTAGATTTTCCTTTTTTAAAATTTTTTGCTTTTTTTTTTAAAGTTTATTTATTGAGAGAGAGAGGGAGCACATGTATGTATGTGAGAGAGAGAGAGAGAGAGAGAGAGAGAGAGAGAGAGAGAAAGTGTGTGCATGCACACGCATGGGGGAGGGGCAGAGAGAGAGAGGAAGGGAGAGAATCCCTAGTAGGCTCTGTATGGTCAGCACAGAGCTAGATGCAGGGCTAGATCTTACAAACCCTGAGATCATATCTCAGCGGAAATCAAGAGTCAGACGCTTAACCAACTGAGCCACCCAGGCGCCCCTCTTTTTTTGCTCTTACGTTCTCTAGTTCTATCTCTGGTGCTGAAAGACAGGGTAGGTATTTCTTATCTTGATCTGTGTTCTAGTCCTGAATCTCTTCTTATACTTTCCTTTAATCCTTTCCAGTATTTCTCTCTTCCCCCTACCTCCCCTTACAAAAATAGAAGAAGAGTAATGTGTAAATATTAAATCCTGGTGCTAGTTGTTATTCAGTCTCTTAGACAACAGGTATTGTATCTAAACCTTATAATTTATATTGAAGGGACTGGATCTTTAAGGAGAGACTACGTAATAATTTATGCAACAGGCAGAGTCTATTAGCAGAACCCAGAGCCCTCCTTGCCTGATAAGGTTTGGTGACCAGAATGGGTCACCATGTGACTTTGATATATTAATAAAAGTGAACACTATTAATTATAATGATTTGGGTCAGGGTAGTTCTAGAATTCACTTATCAAAGTGTATAGCACAGAGCAGGCATTCAATACAGATGTGTTGAATAAAGAGAAATAAAATGCTAGTTAGATGTTTGGATAAAAATTAATATATGTAACATGTATCAGTGTGTGCAGAGAGGAGTGATGCCAATATTTTATGTAAGGAAAAGATAGAGAATAGATTAAAATAGTAGGAATTTTATGTCTGTAAAAGTTTAGTAAAATTAAATGGCCTGGAAAGTTGTTGTTCACTAGGATGTTAGAAATGGAAGCCTCGAAAGAGCGTGCAACTCTGGATCTCGGTGTCATAAGTGTGAGCCCCATGTTGGGTGTAGATATTACTTAAATAAATAAAGCTTTAAAGAAAGAAATGAGTGCCATGATTCTGTGATTTATGATTATTGAAATTTGCATTCGAATGTTAAGCTTTCTAGTTAAATAAGGGGGAAGGTCATTATGGATGAGATTTTCAGGAAATAATCTATTAAAAATAGACATAAGTAGTTTAGAAACCACTGTATATGTTTATTATGATTTAGCTTCTCCTTTGACAGAAGAGGTAGGGAACTTAAGAGGACTTTCTTAAATTGATTGAGCGTCGACAATCTCAAGTGAGTTTATTTGAAAGTTTTTTGAGCTCTCAATAGTACTGGAAACAGAAGGTATTTATAATGGGTCAAAAAGAGTTGGAGATGTGAGGAGGGATGTCCTTATTTCTTATTTTCCTGCTGACCCTGATGGGAAGGGCACACAGGGCTCCCAGATTCAGTCAGCCAGAAGAGTAGAGAGCCAGTCAGGGTTGAACTAAGAGACATGAGGTGAACGGTGCTGATGTTTTTAAAGTAACTTCAATTTCTCAATTGAAAAAATGTTTCCAGTTCTTCGCCAGTAGTTTCTGTTGTCACTTCTGCTTTCTTCTCTGCTTTTCATGCATTTTATGAAAAAGTTCCTTCCTTAGTCACTTCTCTTCCAGTTATGTTACATACACATAATTACTCAAATGATTAAATGGGATACTGTGTAGAAGATTTAACTTTAAGGAAAGGAAATTTTCCGATGAGGAGAAACTTTGCTTATGCTGTTTATATAAGGTATTATATATGTATTTTAAAGTTTATTTATTTATTTTGAGAAAGAGAGAGAGCATGAGCCTATGCATGTATGAGTGGGGAAGGGGCAAGGAGAGAGAGAGAATCCCCAGCAGGTTCCATGCTGTCAGTACAGAGCTGGGCAAGGAGCTCTATCTCAGCAACCTTGAGATCATGACCTGACCCGAAATCAAGAGTTGGACGCTTAACCGACTGAGCCACCCAGATGCCCCAGCTTTTATATTTTTGTGACTTTTCCTTAATATGTCTTCACAATTTGTTCCTTCTGTAATAGGAAAACACAAAACAAAACAAAAAACTCCAGGTTGGTGGAGAGTGGCTAAGTTTCTTCATATCAATAAGTGAGAAAGTCCACATAAATAATTAATAACTAATTGAAACTTTTACCACAGCTTGAACAGCACTTACTTCAGAGTGCTGGCTTTGGTAAATTGAGGACAAATGGCAGATGATCCTGGATTTGGATAAATTTACGCGTATCAAGTTGATATACAAACTTCACTTTTAAAAACAAATGTTTAAATAAATTCATTAGTCAGTTCTATATTCTACTTCAATATCTTGTCATTGAGTGAAGGAAATTGGTAAATGAGCACATAATTCATCGTGGTTTGGCCTTTGATGAAAGTACTGTATATCCCGTATTCATCCTGTGTAGATTACAATAATAATAAGTATAAGAGAAGCATATGTTTGAGCACAGGGACGTGCATTCTGTTTTCATGCATTAAAACCTTAGAATACCATGCTAATGTTACCTCAATAATGGCTGCACTAAATATGTAATCTTCTGACGTTTAGCTTTGTGCTACCTTTTCATCATTTTACTCCACGCCTCTGAAGATTTTTCTTGTTCCCTGGTAAGTTTTAGAGTTTAAAGTATAATTTTAATGGTCTGCTTAAAAAAGATATTTGTAATTTTGCATTCCATTTCGAATCATTTACTCACATAAAAGGACTTGCAGAGATGGAGAGCCTCAATTATGTTCATATGTAATTATGCAGCAACATTTGCTTCAAATCACTGCACATCTTTGGTGGTAGTAGAGAGTATTTTTTAATTACTGGATGTACTGATTTTTTTCCTCTGGTTGAATGTACGTGGCCTTCCTGATGAGCTATTTGAAATTCTGACGTGGCCACAGAACATGCACTCTTGCCTACTGGGGGTTGGAATATCTTTTTGGTGACCAAATCTGTGTGATGCTTTCAAGCCTAATGCTTAGAGCTCTGTCCACATTTGCGAAGTATTAGTGTCTGCAATTTCGTTTCCCTTTCTCTGTAAACTTTCTACATGATCAACATATTTCGTCTTAAATTTTATGTATCTATTTTAGAGCTCAAGATTTTAAGGGGCTCTAATTCCCTTGTTTTTCGGATGCCAAAGATTGGAGTGTAATAATGTTAAGTAATTTGCATAAAGTAATTCTCAATTGCTGACATTATGACATGAATCCAGCACTCTGTACTTTTATTATGCAGTGAAATTATAATCTGCTTAATATAAATACATGATGAAAAGGTATATTAGCAGTAAAATGTAAAACATCAAAAACATTGAAATTTAGCTAACCATGGTATCTTAATTCATAACTATAGTAAGCTGGTTTTGTTTGGTGAAGAGTTAAAACCTTTAAAAATGCAATACTTCTTTTCTCTCTCAGATAAGGAGGAAAGCAGGAGGAAAGTGAGTCACATGACTTAAATACCTACCCCCTGACAAGCAGTTGAGGAAAACGAGGCTCAAAGATATTAAAGATATAGCCCAAGTTTACTCAATTAGTACGGGATCAAGCTGGGAGAAGTCTCTTTCAATGTATGTTGTTCTTTGTATCAAATGATTCTAGCTTTAAATACAAGAGAGAAGTATCTCGGGGTGCATGGGTGGCTCAGTCGGTTAAGCGTCCGACTTCGGCTCAGGTCATGATCTCACACTCCGCGAGTTCAAGCCCTGCGTCGGTCTCTGTGCTGACAGCTCAGAGCCTGGAGCCTGCTTCAGATTCTGTGTCTCCCTCTCTATGACCCTCCCCCATTCATGCTCTGTCTCTCTCTATCTCAAAAATAAAGAAACATTAAAAACAAACAAATAAATACAAGAGAGAAGAATCTCTGCAACTGCTGTGAATTTTGAACATAGGATGTAGTTTGAATAACCCAGGTTAAATTTTATCCTATTGTATTATGGAAGAACAGATCAGAGATCTAGAGTTTTATGAGAGGGCAAAGAAGCTTGTTATGGGGCAGGGCCAACTAGTAACCATGTCTGTGCTCAGTATAGTGCAGGGATGAACATCTGAAATGCTTCCAATTTTGTAGGGCCTTGATAAACTCTAGGGAGAAATATTCTTTGTAAAATAGCAAATATTTAAGCTTTTACTATGAGTGATAGACTTTGCTAGGTAGTTTAGAGGAAAAAGGAAACATCATCAAGGATTTCTGGCTTCCTAATGTTTGTAATTTTTGGGGGGTTCACTATTAGCACCCATAAAATCCTTAGACCCTATCATAGTGTCCAAATAACTGCTAAATTGGCTAACACACAGTGCAGTGGTATGCATTTCAACTTAAGGCAAAAAAAGAAAAAAAAACTAGGCATTAAGATAGAATAAGAGACTGCAAGAATTTCAGAAAGTTCTTATTTATAGGGGCAAAAATTTAAGAAGTTACGTACTGTCTAATATAGTGATTCAGCTACCTGCAGAAGTATTATCATTTATTGAAAAGCAGTAGTGTTCTTAGTAATCTTCAGGAAAACTTAAAAAAAATGGTAAAAGTAATTAGATACTGTAGCAGAACCAAATTATAACGTTGTGAACACATTGACAAAGTGTGGACCAAGAGTTGTATTATTTTGACAGTGATGTTTTTTCCTATGTGGATTCAGTGTTGTCCACTTTAGGCACTAGGCTTTAAGTAATTTTAATTTCCTGACTATGCTATGGTTTTATCAACCCTCTTTAGTTTTTGTTGTTTTGTTTTGAGGAACCAGAGACATAATTGATTCAGAAAGCTTTCTGGGTACTCACATAAATCCACAGTGAGAACCAAATCTATTTGCTCCTGATTGAGTTCCTTTCATGGTAATATTGTGGAAACATGGAATGCTAGAGTTTGAAGGAGAATCAAAATCTGTTGTCCTAATCCCTCCTTTATAGATGAGAAAAGCTACTCAGCTTGTGAGTAGCAAATCAGGGATTATCTGCTAAGATTTTGTTTGTATGATTTTGGTTTTTAGAGTGGCTTTTTGTTTTCATTTAAAAGAGAATTTACACCATCCAAGTTTTTGTTTTTTGTGAGTACTTTTTAAAATATTTTACAAGTAAAGAGATCATTGACTTTAAGAGGCATGAACACAATTCTAGTTTAATGACAGAAATTAGTGTAATAAACATGTCATCAGCTGATTTTGACAAATGTCACCCCTAATTGATGATCTTACTTGAAAAAAAAGGTGTAGATAGACAACTTAATACTGTTTACATATAGTTATTTTTGCTTTTTTGGTTTAACCTCTTCAACTTTAAGAGGATTACAAGAGTTCATATTTATAAAGTTCTTAGAACAGTGCCTGGCACACGCTAAGGGCTATAAAAGTCTTTGTTAAATAAATAAGTAAAGAAATATTAAGTATATAAGAGAGAGCGATGCATGATCTATGCGTTCTGGTACTTTAAGGACAGGAAATATGAGAAAAGATTTTAAATCTCAGTGTTCTGATTTGCCAACTTGAACAGTGTAATTTATAAATATTAAATGGTTGATCTTTTATAATGTGGTTACCATTAACCTTTATTCTTTATTTTAATTCAACTGATGTCATTTGAAAATAGAGTAAAAGTAAATGTCAATGGAAATACAGACTAAGCACATATCAGGACAGAATAATTATAAAGCATTCAGGTCTGTGAACGATCATATTTGTAAGAGTCATTTTATTTCATGATGACGGTCATAAAGTTATGTTCATGTTTCTGAGGAAGGAAAGACCAAAATGTGTTTTGCCGTATGTGTACTTTATAGAGGTGCCAGTCCTCCATTTGGATTTAAAACTGTCTCCTATTTGGTGTTTGGTGTTACTTGAGATTTGTTTATTCAGCCAGCATTTATGGAGAGTACTGTGTGTGAAAACCTAGGACAGTTTGCTTTGCAGCATGTTTATTGGTTTTGAGAAGTTATTTGAGCACCAAATATGTTTCAGGCACTCTTCCAGGATCTAGGAATATAGTGGTAGAAAAACAAAACATGATCTCTGCCCCTCAGTCCTTGTAATCTAGTGGAGGAGACAATCATTAAGCAAATAATTATCATGGGGGTGAGTTTTATAAAGGTAAAACAAGGAGGCTTCATTACGCAGAAATGTTAGAAGGTTTCTAAAGTCAACTTTGAGGCTGAACTTTGAGGGATGAGAGGGAGTTAGCAAGGTAGACGGGGATGAGGTCGAGACGGGAGGGAAAGCTTTAGAAGGTCTTTACAAAGATACTGAAGACATTAAGAGCTCCATAAAAGAAAGGATAAAAATCAGACGTGGCTGAAGGTTTGATATTAAATGAGAACCGGCCTCAGATGTCGCTGAGAAGGTAAGCAGTGTCATCTAAGCCTGAACTCTGTAGAAAGTATTAAAGGTTTTCTTTTTGGTCCCACGAGCAATGGGATGCACTTTCAGGAATGGAGTTACAAATGAAGTTTGCACATGCGCTGATCAGTTTGGTTTCTAAACGATGAGTGCAAAATTGAAAGGTTTGAAACAGCATTTTCACAAATGAAACTGCATTGTCTCAAATTGAATTCTATTATGTTCTTATAATTATACCTTTGCGTCTCCGCTCAGCACAGTGGCCTTAAAGTGTTTATTGATCTACTCTTCCCTTGGCCAATGTAAGTGTTTCCGTGGTGTAGGTGAACTAGCTGGGTAATGCCCCACTGATGCACATTATATCTTGCCCTTCAGAATAGCTTGTTTGTGATACACTGATTTACAAGTAGCCAGAGATGACATTAGTAGAACATTGGGTAACGATTCTTTCCTAAAGAACAGTGTGTCCTGGAAGCCATTTTTTCTTGCTGTGCTTTCTTACTATGCCCTAATGGTCCCCCAAATGTACTATGTGTCCTCAATTGTAATTTTTTAATATTTAGTGCCTACTTTATTTTATTTATTTTTTATTTTTTTAAGTCTATTTTGAGAGAGAGAAAGAGAGAGAGAGAGAGAGAGAGAGAGAGCAAGTCAGAGAAGGGCAGAGATACAGGGAGACAGAATCCCAAGCAGGTTCCACGCTGTCAACACAGAGCCTGAGGCAGGGGTCAAACTCACAAACCGTGAGATCATGACCTGAGCCAAAGTCAAGAGTGGGACGCTTAATCTACTGATCCACCCAGACACCCCTAGTATGTAATTTAAACACTAAGCAGTGACTTTTATTTTATGTGTTAAAAAAATACATGTCAAAAAAGAAATTGGAAATAACCTAAATGTCTATCAGTATATCCCCGAGTGGTGGAATACTGTAATACTCTGTGGTAGTTGCAAGAAAAAAGGTGTATAAATATGGACCAGTCTCAGTCACCTGTTAGATCAAAATGTAAATTGCAGAATGAGACTTAGCTTATATTGTATTTCAGTAAGTTTTAAATATACACAGAGCGATACTATATATTTTACATGGAAAAATATTTAAATAGTACAAATATAAGAACACAGGGTGAAGAATCATACTAACTTCAAGATGGTAGTAACTTCTGAAAGGAAAGGTAAGGGATAGAATTAGGGATAGGTTTAACTTTAATATTATAGCTTTTGTTTCTAAAAGAAAAACATAGTTGAAATAAATCATACAAAAATTGAATATTCGTTCTGGATGGTGAGTGTTATGTGTGAGATATCGGGTAAATAAAGTTATGGTCATTTGCTTCGATTTTGGTGGCAAGTAACAGTTGAGTAGAAGTGGCTTAAACTATAATATGTTTATATTTAGTTGATTTGATAAATTTGATTTAATAAAATTTCTGGAGGAAGGCGGTCTCAGGATTGGTTTGGTGACTTAAGCATGACGCTAGGGACTTGTGGTCTGTCCAGCCCCGTTTGTCAGCAGTTTCTTCCGTCTTTGTGAGGTGGCTGTATCTCTGTGCCTCACGTTCTCATAGGAAGCCGCTGAAGTGGGATCCAGAAAGGATGAGGAGTTCTTCCCTCTCGTAATGAGAAAATATTTCACAGAAGAGTCTCATTAACCAGAGCCTGAACTAAGTCCTGTCATAGTATGGTGCCTGGCGGACTGTAGGTGGTTAATAAATGGTTGTTGGAAAGATGTATTTTCAGTAAAGGGGAATGGGATTGTCACAATTATTCTGTGAGGTTTGACTTTCTGAGTGATCTTTGCCTTCAGGCCAAACTCTTTATTGATGATGCACTTTTACTGAAATGTGAAGTGTAGAAGTTTCCACATTTTCATTTGTTTTTATTTATTACTGTTGTTTTTAATAAATCAAAAGGGAGCTGCAGATCATGGGTCTCAATCTCTTAATTTTTCCCAGATGAGGAAGCAGATATCCACACAGGTGTGGCAGTGCTGACACAGGAATTCCAAGCCCTTGATTTCTGCTCTGGTGTTCATTCTCGGTACATTCAAATTGTGTAATCAGTACTGTGAATCTCCTGAAGGATTCTCTTAAGGACTTTTGGTGAGGCTGAAAGATGCGTTAAGTTTTTGAGGGACGCCTGTGTGGCTCAGTTAGTTAAGTGTCTGACTTCAGCTCAGGTCATGATCTCATGGTTTGTTGGTTTGAGCCCCACATCGGGCTCTGTGCTGATAGCTCAGACCTGGAGCCTGCTTCAGATTCTGTGTCTCCCTCTCTCTCTCTCCGCCCCACTCCTTCTTGCCCTTGCTCTTTCTCTCTCTCTGTTTCTCTCTCTCCCTCTCTCTCTCTCTCTCTCTCTCTCTCCCCCCCCCACACACACACACACACAAATAAATATTAAAAAAAAAAGAAAAGTTTTTCAAACCTATAGAGAAGTCCTCTTGCATCACTATTATTGTGCCAGCACTGGACTAAAATTGATGTAGCTCTATGTTGCCTTTGTAATTGATTGGAAATGGATTGTATAGAAAATTGTATCTGTGAAGTAGCCAACCGTTATCATTTTGAATTGTCTGAGTGAGGTTTTCAGGCTGGATAACCAGGCTAATAACCACTCCTTTTCCTGGAACTAAACATACTTGGGGTCTTTATTTTCTTACACAGGCCATCTAGCCGAATTCATTTGACTGTGTAGTTTACAAGAAAAAAAAAAATGAAAATATAACTTGGCAAGCAAGTGGTTGTGTAGGAGAATTAATTTCTTGCTAACCTTGCTTCATCATTCCCCCTTCCTTACCATGACCAAACTTGATGTACATTTTATTTGAGAAGCAGTTGCTGTTTTTAATTATGTGTGCAACTCTTTTATAAGTGGAACGTGTACTACGAATTTTCAGGCTGAATAAATAATATACTACTGTGGACCGATCAGTTATTTGTATTGTAATTGTTATCTTGGTAAGAGGTATTAAAGTACCTCTCTATATTTTGTCCTGGGTGATACTGTGTCCTACATTAATACCTGGGGTGTATCTTCTATAATCCCAGCAAAATTTCTTTTGCAAAAGCACTGGTGAAATTTTATTAAACTCTGATGAATTATAAGGCTTAGCCCCCCTGCCCCACCTCCACCCGGAATCTCCTGAAAGGCCTAAGTCTTCACTACAAATAAATAGCGTGCCAGTGGCAGCTACTAATTCAAAGCAGCTTTTGAATCCAAGCAGAAAGTTTTAAAATTCTCTGGATTATAGCTTTAACTTAATTTCAGCCAAAGAAATGAGACAATTTCTTTAAAAGGAGGAATGAGGGACAGAGGACAGAAGATGTAATAGATCAGTCTTTTCCCAAGAAAAGCAAATGTTTTAGTTCCAGATTAGCAGTCCCAGTTCCTTGCTGCTCCCACCCACCATGGAAATTGAATGTAAAGCTTGGGCTGTGGTCAAGACACCCTCCAAGAGATTTAGTACTATCCAAGGACTATCCAAGATGGCTTCAGTTGAGTACAAATTCTGCCTAATTATAGCTAGACCTGGCTGCTTTCTCTTACTGGAGGATTTTCTCCTCCTTGTGCATTTTTGTCTTCATTTCGACATGTCAATAAACTTTATGGAGTAGAACACATAATGTTGCCATATTTTCTAGAGTGTTTTTCAATGACAAATTTGTTTATGTTTTTAAGGTAGCAAATGGAAAATATTTTGTTTCACCATGGCATAATAAACCAATAAAAACAGCTGGACAAACATTTATCAACTAAAGTAGGTGCTAAAGTCCTCTGTGAAGCTCAATCATGCGTTAAGAGCCTTGTTTCAGTTTATGGCTGATGTTTTCAGAATTACTAGTGAGGCTGCAAAGCAGTGTCAACTAAAAGTCAGCTAAGAGCTTCTGTGTTTTAGAATTTCAGTAGTTTGGGCTCTGAGAAGTCTCTGCTCTTTGTTGAGATTCTTTCTTGAGGAAGTTGTGGGACAAAAGCAGAGACACATCTATTTCTTTTTCCTCCAAATGCTTCTTTATTCATTCAGTTGTTTTACTCTCAAAATGTATGGTTTATTGCCAAATAAGTCTGTAAGGAAAATGGAGATCCCAAACAAATATGCCAAATATACAGCTGTTAATCTGTTAGCTAATTGGACTATTGACAAATTCAATAATGTATTCAAGATTTTTGAGCTCAACTTTAAGAAACGTTAATTTTAACCAGGGCTCTATCTTGACACTTAAGGCTGTTACCCATTATATGAATAATTGGTTTCCAAAACGTGAGGCAAATATAGCCAAGTAAGTAGGAGGCCTGCAGAATGTTGTTCTACTGTCCTCTTTCAAACAAAACAAACACAGCAGCAATACTGGCACTGTGCCAAAATAGAATAATTACCCACCAGGTCTCTTAAAGGTGATTTTCAAAGCTTACATATTTGAGGAAAAATATCTAATTAAAAAAATTTGTATACTTACTTTTGTAACTGAAAAGTTAAAACAGGGTATTTAAAGTGTGGTATGTGTGCTACTTATCTTAAAGGGTATACACATAAACATTTTAATATTTATTTTAAGGATTATTATTAAAAAAAGGTAATTAGCATGTCAGATAATCCATGGGTCATATTATTAAAAACAAGGCAAAATGTAATAAGGAAAACAAGATTGAGGCATTTAAAATTATATATACATATATAATTTTATATATTTTATATTTATATTTATATTTTATATTTATAAATATTTATATTTTATATTTATAAAATATATTTATATTTTATATATATATATATAATTTTAAATGTATATTTATTTTTGAGAGAGAGAGAGAGCATGCGTGTGCACAACCAGGAGAGGGGCAGAGAGAGGGGGAGACACAGAATCTAAAGCAGGCTCCAGGCTCTGAGCCATCAGCACGGAGCCTGACATGGAGCTCAAACCCATGAACCCCCATGAACCGTGAGATCATGACCTGAGCCAAAGTCGGATGATTAACCCAACTGAGCCATCCAGGCACCTCCAAAATTGAGGCATTTTAAAGGTAGATATTAAGTAATTAGTACAATGAGAACGTGTGTGGCAAAACTTTTGGAAGTTCTGTATGAATGACTAGTGTGTGGGAAACACTGGGTTCTTAGTATCTGTTTTAGCAGTGGTATCCCACAGAGATACAGAATCATTGAATCCCAAGATTTGGAATGCCCTTGAAATTTACCTAGTGTAGACTTCATCTAATACATATATATATTTTGAGAGAGAGAGTGAGAGAGCGAGACTGACAGTGTGAGAGTGTGCAAGCAGGGGGAGGGCAGAGAGAAAGGGAGAGAGAGAATCCCAAGCCAGCTCAGCACTGGTCTGGCTCCAAGCTGTGTGGGGGTTGAACTCACAAACCGCAAGACCATGACCTGAGCCTAAACCAAGAGTCAGACCCTCAACCGACTGAGCCACCCAGGCATCCCTTTTATCTACTATTTTATCATGATGATCTATCCTATTTTTGGACTTCCAGTGATGGAGAACCACTAACCCCTGAGGTGACATTTTCCATCATTAGATACATGTAACAGTTAAAGTTCTTCTGTATAATAGCTCATCATCCAGCTGTTACTAATTCCATGATCTCAGTCTGTCTTCATGATAAGTATAGAATAAGTCTAATCCTTCTTTCTTATGATGCAGTTTCAACAATTTGAGGAAATGTGTTATTCTTTTTCTCCTAAATCACTTTTTACTGGCTAAATAAACCTCTTTTTCTTCAGTAGTCCACAAAGTGACATGGCTCCAAGATCCCCATGTCATGTTGGTTTCTGCTTTGAATGCTTTCTGGTTTTAAGATATCTTCCCAAAGGGTTTCCTATAGTTGGGTGACTTCATATAATTTAGATAATCATTCTGAAAAGAGGGTATTAATTTAAATGAAGTGGAATCGTGCATAGAATTTTTCTATTACAGAGTTTATCATATGAACCAATAGATATGTGTCATCAGCATTTTTATTACTTGTATGTATAGTAATAGTGATAGTATATAACACACAATAATATTGAGAAAATGTTTCAAGTTTATTATATCCTTATGGTAAACACTGTAGGTTTTTAATTATGTATTATGCTTGTTTGTATTGCAGTCTAATGTTACATGTTTCCACTTGATTTTTTTTTTTTTTTTTTGGTGGCTATATCATACTGACTCATTGAGTCTTACTTTTTTCTAAAATCTCCCCAAGTATTTTTCCATGCATATGTTGCTGATTCACATCTTCCCATCCTGCAGCCTCTGGCGTTGGACCTAATTTTCGGTCTTAGGATCTAATCCTTATCCCTATTAAACTTAACTTTGTTTACTTCAGTTGGTCATTCCATTCTGTCAAGATCTATTTGGATATTGTGCTCTGCTAATGAAAACGTTCTTCCCTGCTTAGAATGGCATCAGCACTTCTCCCCCACCCCCCAAATTAGGCATTCTTTGCAATCTAACTTTATTTCCCTGATTGGGAATGTGATGTATACCCACTGCACAGTTATTGGCCACCTGTGCTAGTTGTGTTGGGACACTAATATTTTACCAGTTTCTCACTGGTATGACCATTGCAGTTGGTAAATAGCTATCGCCTTTTCCTCTCCTGGGGCTTTCTTCTTCCTTGACCATCCTGTTCCCTTACCTGAGATCACCTGGAGCTCCCCAACGTCCAGCTACTTAAAGTTTAATGCTGAAGGTAGCATAGGTCCTATAAAACCTTGCTCCAGTAATGTGGCCAGTACCCATTCTGTATCAGTTATTAATATTTTGAATATCACCCCTGGGTATAGCATAATATGTATGAAATCCATAGCCACGGAACTGACCACTTACCTTAATTACAAGTTTTCTAGTTCTTCAGATGTATTTGAGGCCCTGGAGAGATTTTAGAGGAAGTTTTGAGTGATGAAAGCTGCATGGAGGATATCTGCTATGAAAATTGTCTCTCTTCTTCAAGTCAAGAAAAGCTTCGGGATCTTCTTTGTTCTTCTTATGAAGTTATTCTTCATTTTATTTTGTCTTATCTATGTGCTGCTCCAGTCTTTTGTGTCATGTTTTCCTTTGGTAATTTAGTAGAAAATAAGACATGATGGTAATTTTTATTCATTTGTAGGCACATATAAACTGTTAGCACTTGCTTCTACATGCCTATGGACATGAAGCACCTTGTATACTTTAGTGAGGAATTGATTGTGATAACCTTATTAATACACTTGGTGAAGTCTAGCTAAGTGCAACACTGCAGTGGGCAAAGAGGCCCAAAGATAGTCACCCCCTAATCCTCAGCACCTGCTGAATATACTATCTTTCATAGCATCAGGAACTTTGCTGGTGTGATTAAAGATTTTTGAGAGAGAGAGAGAGAGAGAGAGAGAGAGAGAGAGAGAGAAAGAAAGCAAGCAAGCATGAGTAGGAGAGGGGCAGAGAGAGAGGGAGACACAGAATCCAAAGCAGGCTCCAGGCTCTGTACTGACAGCAGAGAGCCTGATATGGGGCTCAGTCTCTGAACCATGAGACCATGAGATCCAGCTGAAGCTGGATGCTTAACCGGTTGAGCCACCCAGGTGTCCTATCTAACACTTATTCTTGAAGTCTTCCCCTTGAGATGTGATTTGGAAATATGTTGTCTGCTTGTTATAACAGCAGCTTTATATATTTTTGTAAAAGTTTATTTTATTTTGAGAGACAGAGAGGAGAGGGGCAGAGAGAGTGGGGGGGAGAGAGAATCCCAATTAGGCACCCCCCACTGTCAACACAGAGCTTGACTCAGGGCTCAGAAAAAAGAAAGGGAAAGAAGATCCGAAGTGGACTCTACTGACAGCAGAGAGCCTGATATGGAGCTCAAACTCTGAACCGTGAGATAATGACCTGAGCTACCCAGGTGCCCCCTTATCCCATGAACCATGAGATCAGGACCTGAGCTGAAATTAAGAGTTGGATGCTCAACTGACTGAGCCACCTACCTGCCCCACAGCTTTATTCTTAATATGAGTTATAGTGGAACTTGACTTGCCTCTGGATTAACCATCTACTGAGGTCTGCTTGATGCAAAATATGTACTAAAACTGAAGCTCAGGAAATAAGGCTGGGTTTAAAAATTAAATGACTGAAGAAATAACAATGGTGACTTCTCAGTAAAGAAAATTCAGTTTTAATCGAGTTGAATTCTGGAAGTGGAACAACTGTAAAAAAATTGGCATTATTCTAATTGTCTGTTTTTGACGTTGTTGTTTAGAGACTGTAAGGCTTTTGGTCAATAGAAAACTCAATAAATGCAGAACACTCCTTGGTGAAATCCCTTCTGCTCCAGACAGCTTTCCAGTATGTTGTACTAATTTAGCATCATTTAGACTGTTTAGTCAGTGCTGTTAGTTGCAAACGAAATGGTGTGGCCAGAGGGAATTGACCAACACAGTTATGCTCTTTTATTCTTATTCTGGAATAACCCAAGTCAACCCCCTCCCAAATTATAAGTGGGAGGGGGCAAAGGGCCTCTGCCATACAGAGATAACAGGGCTGGGAGCAGTGTGGTGTAGAATTAGCATTGGAACACCAGTCCAAAGATCTGTTTTTTTCTAAGTTTTCTTCTTACTCACTATATGATCTGGATGACAGTCTTTATTGTCTTCACTGAAAAGATAGGAAAAACATTTGTGACATTGCATGGTGCCTATAAAAATATTTTGAAAACTAGAAAGTTCTGTACATACATTAAGTAATCATGGTTATTATATAAACTTCCCCATCGTTCTTCTCACTTCCTTTCACCACTCTGGGAATCCAGATGGAATCACGAGATAAAATAGGCTGGTGCAACCAGTGCTGACTTTATGGTGGTGACAGCATTGGTGTCATGATGTCATCACCTTGTGACAACTGTAGCTTTGTTGTTCTTTGTTGTGTTACTCTCCTGCTATCCTTTCCCTCCCTCAAAATAACTAATGCACCATAATCAGTGTGCAAACAGTGTTAGTCCCAGAGTAGTTGTTTGTGAGCATAGTGTAGATAATGAAACTCTTGTTTTGTTTGAAAGTTAAGCTTTTGGTTGAGTGCACTTCCTACCATGATGATCATTTTCAGCATGTGGAGCCCATTAAGCAGTGTTCGAGCTGGATTCACAGTTTAATGTGCTAACACTGCATCTGTTTCTACCCTGATGATAACACCTGGATCAGTTTAGAACTTATGTAGAAGTTTAAGATGTGGTGTAGTTAATTTCTAAAACAACTGTTGATCTTTATATGTGTGAACCCCATGGTCTTTCACATTCCAGATGAATTCACTGCCATTTGAACATGCTTGTACCTGTGTGTGCTTTCAGAATGGGAAATAAAAAACACGTGCCTTCCCCTCTAGGAGGCTTATTTGCACTTAAATTCTGATGGGTGACAATGATGAGATTATTACTTTTTTTTTTTTTTTTTTCCTTTTGGGATGGATAGGAAGATGCTTTTATGTTGTATTTCTTCTAACCTTTATCAAATGTTCATCTAAAATGAATAGTTGATGGGTGGTTTTCCTACCTACTTTATCAAAACATATGAATACACAAAGTCCAACCCATTTAAGATGCCATGAGTAAGTCTTGGATTCCTCTTGGGAGCACTGAAATGGACAAGCATTAAAAATTAAAGAAAGGCAGTTCTGTTACTGAGACTTCACACTTTATCTCTGTGGCTGGCTAAAAGCAGAGTGCCAGTTCGCTGGAGCTTTGAGAAATGACTTTTCCCAATGACCCACTGCCTTTTAAAGACAGCAGAGCTTGGAGTTCCTTTTTAAAGTGCTAAATGCCCTTGGAGAGTTGCAGTACAGTTATATTCCCATTAGAAAGATTGAACTTCTCTCCAGGATGCCCTCAAAAAAGAAACCATTAGAAGACAGGACCAATAGAGCATTTGGGATGCCTATTCTGTTATCCTCACCAAGGCAACTTTTAATGTTCGTTTTTCAGTGTGAAAATCCATCTACTCTGAGTGGAGTGACCATGACAGAGAGTGCCCTTGCTCTTTTTCATGAGGTGATCACATTTCTGATCTTCTAGATTATAGAGTATAAACTCCTCAAGATTGTATTCCAGGCTGTCATAAATTATAGCCTGTTCGCTGCCCACCCGCATAGGATTGGCTTATATGAAGACCTATAAAGAGAACATTTTCAAGTATTACGTTCACTTTTTTCTTATTGGCAAAGATACAAGAAGTTTAATACATATTGTCCCGCTTTTTAGAAGTTGCTGTCTTGGAAAGCAAGGAGTTTGTGTGTGATTGGAAATGGTGGCAGTAATTCTTTTCCTACTTTGTGCAAGAAAAAATAGGGGTAGCTTACAAAAGAATAGTTTGCAGATCACATTACAATTGTTTTGTTAGAATTAGTGATCTTCAGTCCAAAAGAAATACCAAGCCCAGCTTCTTCGGTGGTATGCAACTGTTATTCTTCCAGTGAGGCTCCTTCCCAGAATATTCTAATTAGGCTGTGCACTATGACATAAGCCCTGTGACTGTTTCTTCTTTCTGTTACGCTTGTTGATCCTGTCACTTAACTTTGCTGTTATTCATCCTCCCTGATGAATTAGACTGCTACGAACATCTTTCTTGTGTTTTTAGATGGGCTAATGGGGTTAACTTATCATTCATACAGGCAAAATTTCATATTGGGGAGGTAGAGGGGAAAGGAAGAAAGGCCTGGAGAATATGCTAAGAGAAAAGATAAACAGCACCAGTAACTGAGTGCTAGATACTGACCAACATCTTAGGAAAACAAAGTGCTCTTTTATGAAGTCCAGAAAGGCAAGAGAGGTGATTTATTATAGTAAGAGTCCTTTGTTAAGCACCTACTATATGTCAGGAATTAACCTCCTTATCTTAATTTTTATTTTCTTTTATCTTTACCAGAATCAGTAGGTTATAGATGAGAAAACTGAATCACTCAGCCATTAAGTTTAAGCAGAAGAATTTGAATCAAGATTAGGCTAACTCTGGTGTGTGTGTGTGTGTGTGTATGTGTTCCACACATAACATGGATTTTATGAGTTGCCTCAGATAAAAGATGAATGCAGATTTTTAAAAAAGTTTTATAGTTTGAAGTGAAAAATTAGATCCCTTGTGCTTAGATTCCTTTGATTGAATACTGTCTTCCATTCTTTTTTTTAATAGTTCATGTCTTTATTTACTGTTTAATTTTTTTTTTTTTTTTGAGAGAGAGAGAGAGAGTGTGTGAGTAGGGGAGAGGGGCAGAGGCAGAGCGAGAGAGAGAGCACTCGCGGGGCTTGATCCCACGACCTTGGGATCATGACCTGAACTGAAATCAAGAGTCAGATGCTCAATTGACTGAGCCACCCAGGCAACCCCCATCTTCCATTTTTATACCTCGGTCTGCTTGTTCATTTCCGCCTTGTGCATTTATTGGCCTGGTTACTTGCATGTTGAAAAAAAATTGTTTTATTGGAAGCAGCCAGTGTGTCAGAAATTATGTTTAGTGAAGGCAGTGATGGTCACAGTGGAATAAAAATGATCCTGTGGTCTGGTTTTGGGGTTCGGACTTAATGGAGGCTAGCTGAGTTAGCAGTCATAGATAATGGAGTGCTAAAGAAGATGTTCCTAATATCCAGCTCTTTCACATCTGACAATTTGGGCATTGGCAAAAGGATAAAATATACCGTACTTAAGATTCTTAAAGAGACATGCTGGTGCTTCATAACACATGTTCATAACACGAGACCTGAAAGATCTGATAGCTTTCATTTAACATGCAGCAAGTGTATTTTAAGTGCCTACCATGTAATTTATTTAAAGAGCTACAGAGCAAAAAAGTGTCAGGGCTTCCAGAAAACTTCCTTAATTTATTTCTTGATTATTAAAGTTTGGTCGATGAATGACATCTATGTTAGAGAGCACTGTATATTGAATGTCCATAAATTTTAATGGTGGAGCTAATATCTCCTTCTCTCCTCATTCTTGGATGAAATATCTCGTGCCTTCCATGACAAATTAGAGAGTTACTAGAGGTTTGTGGACCAAATGTTTGGGTACTTTGTGTAGGCTCATCTGTGTTAGTTTTAAATTAGAGTGTTTTCCTCCTTGCCTATCTGTTTTTCATCAGGGATCATATATTCTTGTGTCCAAAAAGACTCTCCGATTTAGCTGTGAGGCTGATTTTATTGTAAGGATGTCTGTGTATCCTGTCATCACAGGCAACCTTGGTGAAACTTCCCATGTTGTGTGTGTATGTTGCTGCAATATGTTCAAAGTCTGATCTTTCTCAGATGTATGTGTGTGCGTAACTATTTTATAGCTGAAAAGGGGTGCAGGCTGCAAAATCTCTGACAGAATATGTTTTCTATTATATTTTGTAATATGAAATTATAGGTTAGTTTTTGGCTTTCATAAAGCTGCCTTTTTCACCCGTCACTGGAAGACAACTAACACCTTCCTTTGACTCACGTTTTCCAAGACTCCTTAGTGTTAAAAGAAGACTTTCTTTTTGAAATGCAGAAATTAAAAGAATATGGTACAAAAGCATTTTTTATAGCTTTATTGAGTCTTGAGGGCAGATATATGGATTCCAGACAAAATGCAATAATAGACTAGGATTTTACTTTCAAATCGTCTTAGAAACACTTCTCGTTGGAGATTTATTGTACATGTGGAGGAACAGAGCTGCTTTGAAGGTTAAATGGAATAGTTTGGAGAACAGTGTTCAAGGTCTTTCTCTGCCTGGTATTAAGTGTGTGTTCTTTAACTAACTTAACCCGTCCAGCTTCAGTTTCCTCCTTTCTAGCAGTCTTGTGAGGGTAAGATGGGTTAGTGTATGTGTGCTTTGTAAGCTTTGTCAATCTCAGGGTAAATATGAAATGGCGGTAGTATTTTATTATGTGTGTTTAGTTAACGTTAATGCCCCATTGGCATGATCAGGAAATGCCCCCCCCCCCCCCCCCGCCCCGCGGTAGAGAGCATAGACAAATCCTGGCAGAACTAAGAATGAGATACCTCTTAAAGTCCTATTTATACTCACAAAGCAGTTCAACCCCTGTCATCAAAAACACAGCACCAGGCATAGTGTTGGAGAAATAAGACTTTTGTGTGGAATCTAGTTTCTCTGAAACTCTGCAGGATAAACAGGATAGTGTATGTAATTATATACGACGGTCTCTATGATATAGTTGGTTGTTTTCTTCTGTAAGGGCTGCTGGAACAAAATCCCACAGACAAGATGGCTTAAACAACGGAAACTTATTTTCTCTTGGTTCTAGGAGGGAAACGTCTGAGATCAAGGTGTAGGCAGGTTTGGTTTCTCTTGAGGCTTTTTCTTGGCTTGCAGATGGCCACCTTTTTGCTGTGGTCTCATATGGTCTCACCCACCCCCCATGTGCATTTCTAATGTCTTTTTAAATGTCCTTTTCTGATAAGGGCACCAGTTAGATTGCATTAGGACCCACCATAATGGGCTCATTTTAACTTAATTACCCATTTAAAGGCTTTATCTCCAAACATACTCACATTCTGAAGTACTGAGGCTAGGGATTCAACATACGAATTTTTTGGTGTGGGGGGGCGGGGAGCACAATTTACCCCATAACGCAGGGAGAGCAGTGGATGAGGAATTGAGATTTGGATTCCCTTGTGGGCAGCTCTGATCTTTACTTATGCCATTGCCCCAGGCAAGACTCTTAACTTCTCACGTCCATATCTGCCCACATCCATTTGCTTCCAGGGTGGTGACAAGGATTCAAGATCATCATGAACCTGAGTACATTTTGTGAAGTGTAAAAGCATGATACAAATGCAAGGTGATATTATTCCATGAACACCTGTGAAGGATACAGTGGCAATATGTGGAAATTTTTAGGTAGGAAAGACAAAGGATCATTGGATTTTGCTAAAAGAAGTTTCTTTTGGCTATTGTCTTTGGCTACGGGAGAAGCATGGATAAAGGAAGGTGACGTGGTTAAGACTTGATTCAGAGAAGACAGGGGTTAGGATAACAGATAGGCCAAGCATCTGGACATTGCAGCACGAAATGTCTTTCCTCCCCCAGTGCCTGTTTTCCTAGAGTCTATTAGTTTCTTGGTTTAAACTACCCCCCCCCCCCCACCACTTCCATGGGCTGTCAGTACTCAGGCTGAGAGCTCTTGGTGGGTTCACAGGCAGTGAACTTTTCACTTTTCCTGTTTACCTAAATGAAGGTTATAGCTTCTCCTTAAGGATGTGATTTTTTTACACAAGGTAATACTTGAGTAGTTGGGAGAACTACCATACCCTTTAGTATGTGTTCTGAAATTTGTAATTCTTACATACAAAGGCACGTGTTTTAACTAAAGAGGTGTATTCTCAGCTTGCCATTCCTACCTATTTAGAGTGCATTTGGATAATCTAATCCTTAAACACAAAGATTACATCTTCTTTTATTCTGTAAAAGCACAGAGAATAAGGCCATGCACAAAAAAAGATGTTCTTGACATCTTCATGGTTATACTTGTATTTGTTTTTGGAATCTGGGACCCAATAGAGACCATTCATTTTCCGATGCTTTGAACTTCATTAAAAAAGTTATAATCTGACATTTATTTCTTCTCTTAAGAAATAGTGAAACATTTGTAATTTTTTGTAAATAAAAAAATTATAAGGAACCAGCCATCCTTTAAAACATCACTGATGCTCAAGACCCCATTGTAAGGAAGCAGTATGATATATTAAAAAGGAAAAAAAAAAATAATCATCTTTTTATAGACCTATGGATTTATGAAAACATATGAAACCAAAATTCATAAATGATATAATGTAGTATACTTAAAGTGGTTCATATACTTGAATTAACTTTTTGGAACAAAACAGCTTCATAGTACCCCTTCTGGTACTAATTTCAAGTCTGGAAAAATAGAAATAAGGATATTTTCGTTAAGCTTTTAAGTTGAGGCTCTGATTCAATTTAGTACAGTGTGAAGGAGGGGAGTTGTGACTATAATATTTTATTATGTCAGGATGGCATGATATGGACACAGTGAACAAATCATTGCATAGAAAAATATTAATATTTTCGTCATACAAATTGCAAGGCACTGAAACTATTTTGAGGTGTTAAGCTAATATTAGGTAGAGGATTCTTTTAATCATTGAAATTAAATGCTTGGAGTGTGGTGTTCCTGGTAATTTTAGGCTGTTAGTTTTGGCTCTAATCTTGCAAAGTGCTTTTCATATAAATACTTTAAAAAACATCTTTAGGCATCTGACTATTTAATTTTGAAATGAACATGTTTCTGGGGTGTCTAGGTGGCTCAGTTGATTAAGTGTCCACCTCTTGATATCTGTTCAGGTCATGCTCTCATCGTTGTGAGGTCAGGCCCCGGGTCCAGCTCCACGCTGAAGGCAGAACCTGCTTGGGATTCTCAGTCTCCCTCTGCCGCTCCCCTGATCATGCTCGCATCCTCTGTCTCTCTGTCTGTCTATCTCCCACTCTCAAAACAAACATTTTTTGGAAAAGAAATGAGCATTTTTCCTTTCAATGAATTATTAATTAGCTTTCAGGGGCAAAGTTTTTTCTTGGCTATTTCCTATAGAAATTCTGAAAATGACAGCATTGATTTATTTGAGGAACTATAGATATTTGGAAAATATTTAACCAAGGTTCCTTCTCTGCATTTTCTCCCAGTAAGAGAAGGCAGGTGTCTGGGCAAACTCTAGACTTGGGTGAGGAAGAAGCTGCCTCATCTGAGGACGCTCCAGGAGACTGAATCTCTAGCAGCTCTGGGCTTAGGTTACCTTCAGCCAGGACTGCTTTTAATTAGAAACTTCTTTTTCTTTTCTTTTCTTTTTTCTTTTTTCTTTTCTTTTCTTTTCTTTTCTTTTCTTTTCTTTTCTTTTCTTTTCTTTCCTTTCCTTTTCTTTTCTTCCCTTTCCTTTTCTTTTCTTTTCTTTTCTTCTCTTTTTTTTCTTTTCTTTTTTTTTTTTTTTTTTTTTTTTTTTGCTGTGGAGACCATGGTGGGAAGGGCTGGGGAGCGTTGCTGTGTTAGATGAAGTTCGTAAAACTCCTTTATTGCTCATAGGAAAAACTCCTAAAGGGATGGAAGAAGGGTCCACGAAGAATGTTCCTTTAGTAACAAGGCTGAGCATTCTTAGACTTCCTTTGCACAAAGCAAGCAATTACTGGTGGCCCTGTCCCCTGGATGTCTGACAACAGCCGTTTATTATTCCAGCAGCCTCTTTTCATTCAATGTCTACAGGGTGGCAATTAAAAAAAAAAAAAAAGAAAAGAAAAAAAATTGAAGTGCCAGTTGTTTAGCACGTCACCATCTCTTCCACTGAAGGGTTTACAATCTTAGTGGGGCGGCGGCGGGGGGATGAGGTGGACACCAAGATAGAAACAAGCCACTTTAGTAATGTGTTACATGTGAAATGATAAATTCATTCTAGAGCTTAGTGCCTTCTATTTCTGCTGGGACCTAGAGACCTAAGTATGCTCTTACCAGTCCAGCACCCAACACTGAAATTTACTTGCCTACCTTAAATTTCTCAAGGAATCTGAAATACATTGCTTATCCCCAAACTAAGACGGACTGCAGATGTTATAGTATTTCTCATTCCCCCATCCTGTTAGCCAAGTATTTGCATAATAACTGGAGCTTTCTAAATATAATGGCTTATCCCTAAAGGACTCTAATGAAGGGATTATAGGTTAAGTGGCAAATGAATGCCAAAGACATTTGGGTAAGCCAATTAACCTGATGGTTTTCACAGTTAATTATCATTGAATGAGCAGAGGTTAGTGCCCAGAGTGAGTGAACTACTTTTAGATGAAATTGATAATTTCCTATATACTTGAAACAATGAAGAATTTTTAAAAGCACTTTTCCAGAAGGTGAGTGCAGTTTATTGGTACCAGTCATTTCTAGTTAGACTTCATCAGAAATATATCGAATGCCTACTATGTGCTAGGTTCCAAAGGATAAATTAGATGCCTTTCTACTTCTTAAAAGTTGACAGTGCATTGGGGGAATAACAGTGCATTGGGAGGTTCTGACAAGACAACAGCCGAATCAAACCTGAAGACCGTTGGGAGATTGATATCCAGCTCAATTCCCCTCCATTCATGAAGGACATTAATTAGTACAAGGCAGAGTAATGCCAGTGCTTCCTGTTGCTCTATTCCTCAGACTTCGCCCTAGCAAACTAACCTATTGTCTGTTTTCAGCTCCCAAGCTCACCGCTTTCTGACCCGACTCATGGTCTGTGAGAATATTGACTATCAGCCTGGCAATGTCTTTGCAGCTCCCTTCATGTAACTCCTTCCATGCTTTTCTCTAGGAAGCTTTGGATCTTCTAACACTGTTGGGAGTCTGTTTTGTTCTCCTATAGCGGTAGGGATTTCATGGTAGTGTTTTCGTAGTACAGTGAAATTGTCTGTACACTTACTTGCCTCTTCTATTAGGCTGTTTCTCAAAGTTGATGGATCTGTTTTGCTCACCATTCTATCTGCAGTGCCCTTTATGTAAGTGTCTAGTCTATCACTGAATAAATGAATATATATATGGGTGAGCAAATAATTCTCTCTCTCTCTCTCTCTCTCTCTCTCTCTCTCTCTTTAGTAAATAATTTTCTTATGACAAAATTCCTTTTTTGGGGGGGCAGTGATTTTCAGTTGGGGATGGAAAAGGGAATATCAGAATTACTTGTGCCCCATTTTCAACACGTTGATTTCCTCCTGCTCCTTCTGAAATATCTTCCACATATCATCCCATTTAGGAACCCTGTTAATTGTATTAAGAAGTCAGAGTTGCTAATGGGAATGTGTTAGTACTCAATGTCAAAATTAAGCATATTTGCAACAATAGCTGTGAACGATGTTGGGGGAGACTGTGGCACCACAAATGAGCATGGGGGATTGTAGCATACTTGGACGTATGTAACTGAACATACGTCCTGGCAGAGGAAGGAAAGGAATGACTTGAGCAAAGGCCTAGAGGCTGGGAAGTTAGGATGACATTGAAATGCGTATGGAGAAGTAATGGGAGATTGGTCTAGAAGGCATAATGGGGATGGCTATGAATGCTGGGCTGTGAAAGATGTTTATTATGGTAAGAAATAGGGCATGATGAGGGATTTTTATGGAGTAGAGTAGTGGTGTTAGACTTATATATCAGGAAGTTTTTCTCTCTCCATAGCATGTGTATAGTGGATCAGAGCGGGAAAGAAAGCAGTCAGGGATAACTATTTAGTTCAGTTTAACAAATATTTATTATGAGCCTAATATGCGTTGGGCACTGGGAGAAAACAATAGGGCCCGATTCCTTCCATGAGGGGACTTATCAGCCTAATGAAGGAGAGAAAAATGAACAGGCAGTTTTAGTAAGCATGTTAAGCTGTACAGGCAGGACGTAATGAAAGCCCGCATGAGACTAGAACAGAGAAGTTAAAGGTAGATTCAACAGAGACTTGCATGTTGGATTTTCTCTGAGGTTCTGAACAGTGTTAAAATATTCTTAACCAATTTAAAAATGGATGTAGGAGCAAAGAGAGAAGGAGCCCTCACGCACAACCTTGATAACAGTGTTGGAGGAATGATGGTACTTAATGAGGGACTTGTATGAAAAAGGAGGTAGATGGCGGGGAAAAGTACTGGGATTTGGTCTCACCAAGTTAAGATGCTAAAAGGGCAACTAACAATATCGGTAAGTCCAACATCCTGTTTTGTTTAGCACCCTCTTGGTTGTAGATGTCCAAATGACCATTCAAAGTGACTCATGAATAAGGAGCATTTACTGGTTTATTTAACAGTGTTATTAGCTTCAGGCATGATGGGATCCAGCTGCAGTAGGAATGGTCTCTTTGTCTCCTAGATCTGGGTTCTTTGGTGTTGGCTTTATTCCTAGGCAGACTCTGTTTTCAGGGAATTCTCTAGCAGCCCAGTATTTCATCTCATTCTCAAAAGAAGATGTTCTTTCACAGTAGACTCTTGGGGTTGTATTTGACTCTGATTGAACTGGCTGGCTGCTAAATCAGTTGTTGTGGCCAGGAATGAGGATAGGGGACTGTAGTACATTAGTTGGCCAAATCATCGATGACCTTTCATCAGGAGGTAAGGGCAGCCTCACCCTATCCATATGGACTAAAAGTCAATGTGGGTTATTCTCAAAAGAAAAGCAAAACAGGACACTGTTAACTAGAAGGGGCCCCAAACCACAGCAAGTATCCATTACACAGGCTCTGTAATTTTCAAACATTTAAAGTTAACATTGCTTTGTTTGATCTTCAACATAACAGTTTGTGGGAAGTGCTGTTATCTGACAACCATAGGTAATGACACTGAGCTTTTGAGAGACTAACTGGCCAAAGGTAGTACTCGCGGTGGTAGTAAAGGAACCAGGATGTCATCACTCTTCCTTCCATTCAGGTGTGGAGATCAAGTGGGCAGTTGGAAGTGGGTGGCTCCAGCACCCAGATTGGAGACACAGCTGGAGAAGGCAACTCTTGAGTTGGAGATGTTGGAGACGATTGACCATAGAGGTGGAAAGTGTAGAGAGAAAGGTCAGGGAACAGAACCAGGAAAGAAACATCCATATTTGGGAGAAAAATGCGAAGGAGATGCTAGTCAAGGAGAGTTAGAAAGAGGTAGCCTAAAAGGGAGGAGGAAACTCAGGAGACTAATGTGTTAAAGACCAAAGGTAAGACTTCATAGATGTGTATTATCTTGGGAGTGTCATTAAAGCTTAAAGGAATTTTAAGTGAGATAGATACTCATGACCATGATCCGGAGATTATGAAGGCTATAAACATAATGAAGGCTAGCAGCACTTGCTTGGTGTTGATGGTAATACTAATACTAATAATGATAGCAGCTAACATATAACATATATGATGTTATATATACACATTATATTACATGTAACAATGTACTTTCTGCTTACTGATTTACTCCTCACAATGACCCTGTAAGACATGTATATTTATTATCCTTATTTTACAGATGAGAAAACTGAGCACCCTGGACTCTAGTTTCATTGGCTCTGGAGTCAATTTTTTTAACTTCTGCAGTTCACTGTCTTTCCAGGGCATGGACAGGCATCCTTGGGTAGCACTGAAGTAGGGCAGGTTAACAAAGGTCATTCTTTTTCTTCTCTCTCTTCTAGAGCCAATTTCAACCCATCATTTGAATTTTTTTTTTCTTTTTTAATTAAAAGTTTGTCCTCTACTTACCTTTCAGTAGAACAATTGAAAACACTTTTGGAAGAGGCTGCCATTTGATATTTGAAGAATGGAAGCATCATTTCTGCTCTGATGGACTCATGGTCATTTATGTGGGTGTTTGTGACTGAAAAGGTCAACAGACAGAAAAAATAGCAGTGAGAGAAACACACACAAGGACAGTTAGGATGGCAGTGTCACACCATTCATCAGTTTTACAATAGTGTTGGCCTTTGTCAACATTTCCTAAAGGAAAAATCATAAGGCAGCAAAAACAAAGAGCCACAAATGAACAAAACTGGAACAGGTTAAGACCTCCTTGAAGACTTGAGGGACTGGATGTTTTTGCTTCAAAAGACAGTCTCTCAGTCATGTGTTCTCTGGAGAATTCTGCCTGCAACTGTTTCTTTTTCACATCTGCTGCTCCGATGTTCTTCACCTTTCCCGGAGTGGAAAATTTCCTAATTCCTTAGTGTCTTTCTGAATTTTCAACACCAATTCATAGCAGTAACCTAAGAAATTGTATCAGTCTGAAATTTTGTTTTGAGTTAAGGTTTTTCATTAGCTGAGAAAGAGCAGAAGTAGTTTTGCCATTTCCATTTTGGACTCTTGTAAGAAAATGCAAATGGATGAAAATCTATTATGCTTCGTGTTGAATGATTACCTTTACTTCTCATTTTGCTGGCAGATTATTTAGATTCTATTAAAGCCCTTTTGGTTCATATTTTTCTTAATATGATGTGAGGGATGCGTAATACATCCCTTATCACTGACTTGCATGTGTGACATGACTTATATACTAAAGCCCGGGACAATTTAGTCTTATTTCATGTCTTTTGCCATAATATTCATTGGCTAACTAAAAACCTGCCTAAGCAGATAATACCCATCAGAGAATTTTATCATATTAAAGTCTCCCTTAGTATAACATGTTTTGCACATGGGTAAAGTGTTCCTTTGCCTTTCAATTTTGTTCCATTAAAACTGTCCCCTAAATTTTTTTCTACGGTATAAATTTAGGGCTGTGTCTCAGCAAAGTTTCCTCTTGTGGCAAAACTATGAGATTTGTGAATTTTGTTTTTTGTCTTGAAACCCTTGTTTTGTGAGAGTTAGATATACAGTATATCTTGTCGGCTTCCACAGATGACTAGATTTATTGCTATAAATATAAGAAATTCTGGCAACTTTGTATAGCTTTTTTAAAGAATACATGCTTCCTCCACCCACCCACCCCCCCACCCCCCGAGAAAGTCTTTGTTGAGTTGGTTATGGAGCTGAACTAATAGCATGTAGAAAACCTGGTTTGAAGAACCTGATTCTCTATCCTATATGGATCCGCCGTGAAAGGGTGAAGTATGGTCCTGAACAAAATGTGCTTTCCAGCTTTCCTCACTGCATTAGCAAAGCCTTCTCCCAGAATGCTTTGCCATCGAGCTTTCTACTGCCCTGACTTCAATGGCAAGAGTGTTTCTCCATTGATATTACATAAATTCACATCAATATCTAGGTTAATGTTTAGTAGAGGCCAGTTGGCTTTTCATTCTGAATTGTTTGAAATCAGCTCTGACAACGCTGTTTGGCAATTTGGCAGTTTTTCATATTTCTTTTAAATTTTAATTATAACCCATCAAGTCTTAAGCAGTTACTTCTGGGTTAGACTCTTGATGAATGTCATAGCAGGGTGTTTTAATTTAATGGATCCAGAGTAACATCTGTTTCTAATATTTTAAAAGCCAATTTATATGGAAATTCGTTTAATACACAGTCAATACACGGAGACTTGTAAAAATAAAAACAAATATGGAAAATCAAACCCCTGTGATATAGTAGGTCTTCTGTTAACAAAGGATTTCACTGATGGCAAGGTTCAGCTGCTACTACCTAACACCCAAGATATCACAGCTTAAACAAGATAGCGATTTATTTCTCATACTCACAAAATGGTGAGGTAGTTAGCTTAAAGCTGGTATGGTCTACCATAATAGGGACTCAGTTTCCTTCAGTCTTATTGCTGTGCTCTGTGGAGCATGACTTCTATTCCTAAGGATTCCCTATGGCCCAAGATGGCTGCTGGAAGTCTAGCTATTACATCTGTGCTTCAGCAAGAGCAAGGAGTGGGGGAGGGAGGGTATAATGCTAAGCTTTTTGCTTTTAAGGACACTTTCCAGAAGTAGCGTGTAGCATTCTGCTTATGTTGCACTGGCCAAAAAATAGTCACATGATCGTATTTAACAGCAAGGGAAGATAGGAAATGAAATAATTTTTTCAGATGACTATCTACCCAGCTAAAAACTAAAAGATCTATGAGTACGGGAAAAGGGGAGAACAGACATTGGAGAACAACAATCTGTGCCACACTGAATATTTTTTAAGACATGATTTTAATAGACCTTCAGCCTTTTATTGAGCATCTAGAAAAGTCCAATGAGTTCTCATGAATAAATAATATATGTAGAAGGACTAGCATGGTGTTTGGCTCAAACAAGATAATCGTGACTACTATTGATAGGTTTTAATTCTAACCCCCACTTGCATCTAATTTCAGAGACTGTGAGTCAAGCTGACTTTAATAAGGGAGTTTTTGAACACCGTACCCCAGTCTTTATAGAATAGTAGCAACAGCAGCTCACAGAGCCCAGATGTCATGGCGCTAGGTCTCCAGAACACTCGTACTGGCAAAGCAGTGTTCTTTGCTTCTCTATATAGAAGATAAATACACAGTTGGGAGTGTTTGTTAGCTGTTTTCAAGGTGAAACTATTATTGTTACAGAAACTAAAGCTCAGAGAGGCTAATTGGGAAGCAAGTTAAAGAAGCAGTTGAAAATGAGCATTGCCCCATCATTTGACCCCAACTGGAGTACTAACTGTTCTTTCCTCTGGCTGTGTCACCTTGGATGGGTTTCTTAATCTGTTTGGATCTGTTACATTTTCCTGTTTTTGAAGATGCTCAGGTAAATTACGGAGCATGTTTCCCCTCAGTCCAGGGCTTTTCCAACCTCGTTTTGGTAATATTCATGTGGAGATTCCTTTGATCATGCCTGCCTCACAGTGAAAAGCTGAACCGATGGGGGCTGGAGGTTAAAGTCATCAGGTGGCTTTCTGTCACATATTCTTCAGCTGTACAAATGCCCACAGCCTTCAAAAGCCCTGACATCACACCAGGCAAGAGGCTTCTAATAATGGAGGCCTCTAATAATGTCTTGACCTCTCTCTGTCCTTCTAACTCACGTGCCTCTATTGTGTTCTGTAAGTATGGAGATGGACTAGGGGTACAGACATTCAAGATGCCACCTTGATCTCTGGAAGATATAATGGCATAGAGCAGGGATCCTTCAAACTGAACCATTTACAGGCCAACATTTGTACCTTGTCTGCATATACCGGTACTGTGGGTTCCTTAATATTTGTCTTTACGTTGAGTTTTTAATTTTTAACAGCTTCATTCTGAGCAAACATCTGTGAAATCCAGCTTCGATTTGATAATTAAATTTCCTTTCAAGTACACATTAAAATAAATATATCCATTCAAATTTTTACCAGGTTTGCCTGTGTATCTTCTAAAATACTTGCAGTGGTAGGTAGATCATCACATTTTGGGAACTGCAACAGAGTGGAAAGAGCGCGAGCCATGAAACTCTACCCTGCTGATTCCAGCTGTGTGACTTTGCTACTATTATCGATTGATCATTCTTAACCATAATTTGTTCACTTGAGAGATGTAGATAATATGTACCTCATCATTTACTCTAAGGATTAAACAAGATACAGCCAAGGAGACTGTTACAATGCTTGGCGGATAGCAAGTCCTCAGCGAATTACTAGGTTATCCTTCCTTAGAGTCTGTTTGCAGATACCAGGCATGCAGGCCTGTAACTGCTAGTTCTCAGAAGCAGGACACAAGGCACTTGGTATGGATGATTGCAAGTCCTGTGAAAACTCAGAGGGAGAAAGGCTGAAGCTTTCTAGAATGAAGGAGAAAAGGGAGACATTTGGATGAGGGAAGAGGCATTCTTCCCTGCCTCTACGGCTCTCCCTTGGCTACTCAAAGTGTGGCCCAAGGACCAGTAGCATCAGCATCACCCAGGAGCTTGTTAAAACTGTGGCATCTCCGGCTCCTCCCCAGACCTACTGACTCAGGACCTGCCTGTTAGCAAGATCCCCCAGTGATTTGTGTGTGTGCCTGAGAAGCAGTGCTCTGGGCACAGATATTCTGTCTAAGGTATATTTCATTTCTACTAGGGAGTTAGTCCTTGCTCTCAGCAGATCTCTGCACCAAGATCACCTGCACGAGGATCACTAGTAACACCTGCGCTGCGCTTTATAGAAGATGCAGATTCTCAGACCTCACATCAACCTGCACCCGTAATCTGCATCTTTAGCCCATACATTCCATGATTTTTTTAAGGCCGCTGTTTGACAACTGCTGTAGTAAGTCTTAAACCACCTATAGAAACTGCATTTATTCTTCAAACATATTTGCATTTGAACAAACAAGAAAACTTTTGAGAAAGAGAGATACAGTCCTAATTGTAGTGTCAGTAAGCATTAAGGGGAGGATCTGAATTCAATCTATATGTAAAGGCTTCTGTAAGGCTCATTTGCATTAATCCTGCATACCTGGAATCCCATCATACACAGGATAACAGCTTCCCAGAAGGCAGTGTCTTAGCAATGTCACACACAGTTGACACTTGAACAACATAGGTTTGAATTGCATGGGTCCACTTATACATAGATTTTTTTCAACAAATACAGCACTGTAAATGCACCTTCTATTATGATTTTTTTTAATAATGTTTTCTCTAGCTTACCTTATTGTAAGACTGCACTATATAATATGTATACAGAATAGGTGTTCATCAACTGTTCATGTTATTGGTTAGAATTCTGGTCGACAGTAGACTATTAAATTTTAGGGGAGTCAGAAGTTATGCTTGGATTTTCAACTGCATGAGGGTCGGCACCCCGACCCCCATGTAGGACAAGAGTCAACTGTATTTTCTTCTTTTCCGAAATTTTATATTTGACTTTCTGTAAACATTTTGTTTTTTAGCCGTGCTATCAAGACTAATCAAGACCTTCTCCCAGAAACTCCCTGGACACACATTTTCTACAATGATTTTTGGGGGACTCTTCTAACCCACAGTGGCAGCCACAAATCCTACCGGCCACTCTGCACTCTTTCTTTTCGCCTGAACCATGCCATCGGAGGGCTGAATCCCTGGAGCTATCACCTCGTCAATGTCTTGCTGCATGCAGCAGTCACCGGTGTCTTCACGAGCTTCTCCAAGATCCTCCTTGGGGACGGATACTGGACCTTCATGGCTGGCTTGATGTTTGCCTCTCACCCCATCCATACGGAGGCCGTGGCAGGAATCGTGGGACGGGCCGATGTTGGGGCCAGTCTCTTCTTCCTCCTCTCCTTGCTGTGCTACATCAAACACTGTTCTACAAGAGGCTCCTCGGCCAGGACTTGGGGCTGGTTCCTGGGGACAGGACTGTGCGCAGGATGCAGCATGCTGTGGAAGGAACAAGGAGTGACCGTGCTGGCTGTGTCGGCAGTTTATGATGTCTTTGTCTTTCACAGGCTGAAAATAAAACAGATCTTACCTACCATTTACAAAGTAAGTGATTGTGGGCGCTGGAGCATTGGGTTACTGAGCAGCCTCCTTGCCTGGTCCTTTTCCCCCATTTAAAAAGCAAATTTGTCCCTCTTCAAAGAGAATTTAAAGTAAGCTGTGTTTTGATCTTCAGTAAGTGGAAGTGTCCTTTTTGACCTTTCCCTACTAACATGGGTTTCATTCCTTGATTGTTTTATGTCTTGGGTTTCTTATTTTCATGATTTCAAAGGGTTCTGGTAGCTGGACAGTTTTGCCTTGTAAAAATTATGCACCTTTAGTATTTATTTTTATTCATTTTTTATTTCGGCCCCAATTCTCTGTAATCCAGTAAATTGCTTATAATGTGTATTTATAAAAGTATCAGAGCTGATAATAGAGCCAGATGCTAAACTCTGTAGAGGGGAAATCCTCTGCCATTTGTTAATAGTACTTTTCCTGATCTGACTTTGGAAAACAGCCCTTCTCTGCAGTGCACTGGGAACTCAAATTCTTAAACAATGAATCATCTTCACCTTTTCCTTGTTGTAGTGAATAAGAATAGAAGAGTCAAAACAGAAAGAGGTTATTATAAATTTTGCCCTGAGGCCAATTAAGGCCTTTGCCTCAGGGCTTAATATTTGCTCTTCTGTATTCCCTCAGTGCTTTCAAATGCACTGTGGTTTAAAGGTCACAGAAGCATTTTCAGATCTCTCCCACCTAAGAGGACCAGTTTTTGGCTAGTGTGTTAGGGGAAGGCATTGGACAGACAAAGCTATCTTGAGAAACTGCCTCTTTCCCATCTCCCCATTATCTCATTCATACTAAACTTACCCTTGCTTTGCCTTTTAGTTAGAAAAGATGCACTTGGCCAGTGCTGGCAAATCTTGGTCCTGTTCTAGGCCAGTTCCCCCTTCCTTTTGGACACTTAAGTGAGGAGCTGTGATTTTGGATACTTACCTTGAGAAAGCAGTCAACTTTTCTCATTTTGGCAGTTCTTTCCCCTACCCCCGTCAATTCTCGATGTTACTTAAAATCAAATTGGGAAGAATTGAAGTGAAGGAAAAATTAAGGGAAATAGAAACATTTATTTATTTTTTAATGACTTTTTTTTTTCTTCACTTAGTAGGCAGAGTAGTTACTGCTGCTCTCTGTGCTCTGTGGGGAAGCATAACCTTTTCAGTTAGAACTCAAGTATCAAGTGCTTAATGAAGTTCTTTTGTGATTTCGATTATATGCTGAAACTTTAAAAGAAAACTCTGGTTAGGTTGAGTTTGACGCCTAAAAACAATAGTTTGAAAGTCAAATTCTTAATTTCAAATCAATTTTAATTATTCTTTCTGGGAGATTTAGGGAGAGAATTCTTTTTTTCTTTTGTTTTAAAACCACATCAACAACAAAACAAGCTTTCTTGTTTTATTGGAAAGACAGATAGAATACACATAAATCATGGTCTTTGTCCTGTGGAGACTATTTGAGGACTTTGCATCGATAGCCTGTGAAACATTGTGGTTGGACATTTTACAGAATTTCCATTTTACCGTCTCCTGGAATACGAAATGATTTTGATATACCAGTTCAGGACTTGATTTTAGGACCTTTTAAAGTTCTAAGACATTTTCAGTTTTCTAAGCATATTTTCAAGGACAGAGTTGCTGATAGAGACCCTTATTTTAATTGTGTCCCCTACAATTATTTGGGGCATACCTATAATAAGAAATTATTCTTTATCTTAAGTTTATTTAAAAAAAAAATGTTTAGTTTTGAAAGAGACAGAGCATGAGTGGGGGAGGAGCAGAGAGTGAGAGGGATGCAGAATCCGAAGCAGGCTCCAGGCTCTGAACTGTCAGCACAGAGCCCGACACAGGGCTTGAACCCAGAAACTGTGAGATCATGACCGGAGCCGAAGTCAGATGCTTAATCGACTGAGCCACCCCCAGGGACCCCGGAAGTTAAATTAAAAAAAAAAAAATTAAGTTTATTTATTTATTTTGAGCAAGAGAGGTAGCAAACTGGGGAAGGGCAGAGAGAGAGGGAAAGAGAGAATCCCAAGCAGGCTCTGCACTGTCAGCAAGAGCTGGATGTGGGGCTTGAAGTACAAACCTTGGTACGTACCACTGTGAGATCATGACCTGAGCCGAAGTGAAGAGTCGAACTCTTAACTGACTGAGCCAACCAGGCACCCCTATCTGAAGTTAAATTGCCCTGAGCATCCTGCTTAAGAAAATAAGAAATGTCGCTAGCAAAGGAACTCCTAGCAGCAGAGAGTGTGAAACACCCCTCTCCCCACCCCCCATGTCATGGGAAAGGACTTAATACTTTGAAGATTCGGTGTCCTGAGAAGTTTCCAAATGGAAAGTTGCCTAGACTCTCTGGCAGCCATTGCTTGTGGGCAAGGGAAGTAGTTGAAGCAGCAAAACAATCTGAGAGTCGCTATCTCCACTCTGCTTTTTCTTTCATTCTCACATTTTGGGCCAATGGGCTTAATGAGAACATTTCAGTAACAGATTGTATAGATATGCAAGGGACCATAGAGACCTTCTATGCCAGTCCCTTTATTTCCAGCAAAGGTATAGAACACCAGAGGTGTGAAGGTCACCTAGAAAGTGGTAGAATCACTGGAACTAGGATACATATTTGCGTGTGTTTAGCGATCATTTTACTATATTTTGAAGATGTGAAGATGAATGAACAAATGTAAATAAAGTCAGATGACTTACTTGGAAGAGAAGAAAATAAAATGGAATCAAATATTCACTCACACTGGCTAAGTAACCTTAGGCTAGTTCAATGACCTGTTTTTTTAATCTGGAAATGGAGACGGTTCATGTTCTGTCTTAGAGATGTTGTGAAGAGTGTAATTGT
The DNA here is from genome assembly GCF_022837055.1 of Prionailurus viverrinus. Lineage (NCBI taxonomy): Eukaryota > Metazoa > Chordata > Mammalia > Carnivora > Felidae > Prionailurus > Prionailurus viverrinus. The sequence continues at coordinate 102,964,188 of NC_062567.1, forward strand.
GGGGTGTTCAGTGTGAGCTGAGTGCCCAATGTTTGGAAGGCACCTGATGATACTAGTTGAAGAGAAAGTGGAATCAGTGGAAATTGTAATTCTTTATTTTAAGGAAGAGAAGGCCAAAAGATGAACTTCTACTAGTCTTTAAACATACAGTGGTTTTGAAAGCATATGACTTAGGAATCAACTAAGGCTGAAGCATGAATATTTAGGCAGAAACTTTCATTTAGAATTTTATGACTATGGGGCTTGTAAACACTGGCATAGATTACATATGGAAGTTATAGAAAATTCCATATTCTGTCTTTATAATATATAGATTTCTATGCCTGGGGTGAGTTAGAAGAGACTCTGAAGGAAGTGAATTAAAAGACTTTAGAAGGTCCTTTTCAACCTTAAAAGAATAAATCATCTTAAATATCTTGCCAATTAACTCCACATCATGGTTTGCCAGATGAAATAAACTTCCCTGCCCTATTAAAACATAACTTTTATATAAACAGAAAGCTCCAGTGCACAAATGTTTAACTCTGTTATGCAAACCAGTGAACCAGCCAAGTACTCAAAACCCAAAATGGCGGACCTCTTAAAGCTGGAAATTATTAGGACCAGAGGGGCAAGGCTCTCTGTTTTGATAGTTTCATCAGTAATGTTTTTCTCATAACGGTCACACTCAACTTCTTTCTTCACAGTGTTGGTTTCAGTTCTGCACCTTTTAAAAGATTTTGGGTCTTTTAAATGTGCACCAGGGCCAGGCAGAAGGGATTGGTGGAAGCAAGATTCTGCCCACCTCTAGGACCCCTCTTCATCCAGTATTACAATAAGAAAATACAGGTTTGGGTTGGGTAGAGTTTGAGATTTTTCCCTTTGCTTTTCAAGTGAGAGAGAGAGAGAGAGAGAGAGAGAGAGAGAGAGAGAGAGAGAGAATGAGAGACAGTGCATGCAGGTGAGCTGGGGAGGGGCAGAGGGAATGGGAGAGAATCTTAAGCAGGCTCCTCACCCAGTGTGGAGTTTGACACGGGGCTGGATCTCATGGCTGTGAGATCATGACCTGAGTGGAAACCAAGAGTGGGACACTTAACTGACTGAGCTACCCAGGTGCCCCAAGTTTGAGATTTTTCTAAGAAGACAGACTTCTGGATTTTTCTATGACATTTCTTATTATTTAAAATCAATTACTAGTTTAAAAACAGATAAACCCTGTTTGGGCCCAACAAAATCCTTTGGATGACTGAATTTGGCCAGAATTCTTGGCTGCCAGTTTTTGGCTTCTAAGGCTCATGCAGATGATGCACATATCTATATTGTATAAAAGACGTTTGCAGTTCTGCAAAGGAAATATGAAAGTTTTCTTTCTTTGAAGTATGTGAAAAATAGTAAGGACCTGGCATATTGTAGATACTTTATTTAGCATTTAATAAATACATAATATATGTGTGCTAGGCACTATCCTGAGTGTGCTAAAACATAAACACATTTAACTTATATAATAAGTGCTTATTGAGAGAATATGACTTATGAACTAATGTGGTTGAATATGACATGAAATAATATAATCATACGGTTGTCAATAGTTAAGATTTGTTTTTTGTTTTTGTTTTTAATGTTTACTTATTTTTTGACAGAGACAGAGTGGGAGAGGGGGAGGGGCAGAGAGGGCGACACAGAATCTGAAGCAGGCTCCAGGCTCTGAGCTGTCAGCACAGAGTCCGACCTGGGGCTGGGACTCATGAACTGTGAGACCACGCTCTGAGCCGAAGTTGGACGCCGACTGAGCCACCCAGGCGCCCCTTGTGTTTGTTTTTAATAGTTAGCAAGATTTGTAAGAAGACACCAAATATAAAATCTTCAGAAGTGTGTTTGAACAAAATGTGTGTTCATAAACATCTTAAGTTTTTTTTGAATGATCCTCTTCTTCGCTTCAGCATTCTATTTATGGTGTTTCCCACATTGTCCTTGGCATCTGGTGCACCATCTGACACATAGTAGGTACTCAGTAAATTATTGAATTCACACTTGTTTCAGTTTGCCTTTAAAAAATGTGTGCCTGAAATGTTACAGTGAAATCCAATCCTCTTCCCTTTATACAAATGAGGATTTCATTCCTGGTTTGGGGTCCAGAAGGTACAATTGGAAGAAATGCATGTCAGAAAAATGTTGAAAAGTAAGTTTTCTTGACTTCTCATCAAATGATTATTTTAGGCTTTCTTAGATGACTTTCACCTACTTTAGTTTTATGTGGTCAAAAAGTAAAAGTGGGGGAGGTGGCCCTTGAAACACACTTAAACTAGCCTTGCAAATAAATGTTTCACTTTTATCTGCCCACAAAATTTTTTACAAGTCTCCCATGACCCCAGGAGGTACATGGGTAATAAAATCAGCAAAAGCAACATTTTTCTTACTTACCAAACATCAGTCATTGCTTGCCTAGTGGCCATTTTCTGTGCTTATTTAACATCTGTTAACTGTTTTAATGTGGAAACATCTTTTTTCCCTTTATTAGCCTCATAATCACTTATTCAGTTACAGGTGGAAAAAAAAATTAAAGAAAAGGAAATCTGAAAACCAGTGTAACAATTCTAATAATAGCCCAAATTGATTTGGAAAAATAGCCCTTTTAGTTTGCTCTTTTAAGAATTTCTGTAAAGATGACTATCTTCGCTTTGCTATAGTTGCTTCCAAGATGTACCCTATCTGGACAAGTTCCTTTTCTTAAAATTAAATTTTGTAGCTCTATTTCATGTAAATAAAATGATGAGACTACATTATGAGAGAGGAAATGGGGAGGCAGTGCCGCTTTTGGGAAAGGAGGCATCTCTGTCTAGAAATAACTTTTTCATTTTAATGCTGAGCAGGATGTGAATGGTGGAGGTTGCCTATGGTGAAAAAGTTTATCTTGGATGTTAGGTAAGCTTGGTTCTACATCAAGATGCAGTGATCAGACACAAAGTAACAAATAATCATCTGTTTTCAAACTATTTACAGGGTTTACCTTGAGAATGTTTCCTGAGGGCAGGGGCTTACGTTCTGTTGAAGGTTTGGGGTTTGTCACTATTGGAACACCGAGGATCTTAAATGTGGTGCTTCTGTACATCTATTTTGTGTGACTCCCCCTGTATAGAAGAGCATGGAAAGAGAGGTGCATCGCCTACAGGTATTTGCACATTGAATCCACATGTGCTTTTTTATTTGATTAGCTGCTGGGGATGGCATTGGCCCAACATGTTATCGTTTACAGCTTTGTCCCTTTGCTTTCTAGACTAGGTTGTGGTTTTACTCAAGATGTGACTCTCATATCAATTGCGCTGAATGAAATATATATTTGCTGTTTCTGATTTTCTTCAGTCCACATCTGTGCCATTCTACTTCAAGTAGTGTTCCCACTTTCTTATGATTTTCTTTCCCTTCATTTGCCTTACACTTGACTTTGTGAGAATCCAGATATAGCAAGACGCTCCGATTCTGATCACAGTATTTCCTAGCATTATTGAAACTGGAGGGCTGACTATTTGTCATGTACTTACAAATGAATTTGGATTTCATCCCAGTAAACTTGTTGTAGCATTTAATATTCATGACCTATAGAACTTTGAAACTTTGAATAGATGCCAGCAGTGCTAACCAGATAATACCACAAATAAAGGTGAGGTTCAAAAATATTTTACAACTCGGAAAGTCAAAGATTAATATTAATAAGGTATTTTATTTCTGTGGGTTGCCTTCATTGCTCAGCTGATTTAAGATGATTCTGTATTCTGGTTACAGTTTAAGTGCAAGTTGAGTAATTGAAATTTGGAAGCTGACTACCCTTGCCAGTTCATGTAATGCTTGTGTTAGAGTGTTAATACCTGGAAGGGTGATCTATTTGCAGATTATCTTTTTTTTTTTTTTTTTTTTTTTAAAGATTCACCTTTGTGCAAGACGCTGTATTAGGGCTTGTGGGGATTCAAAGATGAGTGCACAAAATTCTACCCCTAAGGACATTTTAGAGTAGGCTAGAAAGTTGTGAATAGCACATGCAAATGTAGAACTGAAATTCAAGCTGGAAAGTGGGGAGGCTGTAAGGGAGGCACTGGGAGTGCAGGACAGCTTCGAGGAAGGGGGGTGTACTTTCTGCGGAGGGGATCAGGAAGCACTTTCAGGAGCAGAGACATTTGAGCAGGGCCCCGAATGGTGGTTCAGATATAGACATTTATAATTGGAGAGGTGAGGGAGAGTGGAAGGTGGAGCCTGAGAACTGCACAGAGGGAAACTCCTAGGAAGTTCCGGGGGACCACTGGGCAGTGGTTTTGGCAGATACAGTGCATGAAATGAAACAGGAAAATGAGTGAGGAAAGGTAGATTGAGGCAGCTAGTATGTATAATGATGTAGGGACCTTTTAAGGTATGTTGTGGCCCCAGCAATGTTGGGAGACAATGCATAATTTTTAAATGTGCTTGTTCTTCGACTGGTCCATGGGAGAAGCTTGGGAATGTCCAGGCTAGCGCCATTTCGCCACTTGGGAGGCTTTCTTCTGTGTCCTTACTTGGGGACAGACCTGAGAGAGGATCCCTTTGATGATGAGACAGATTCAGGAGGTTTATCTCATTCAGTGAGTGTGTTTCCTGCCATCTCATTCTTTAGCATCAAGAAAAAAAAAGGCAGTTATTTTTCAAAGTTAGATTATTTTACTTTTTACTCTATAGTATCTAGCATATTATTATATACTCCTAATGAGAAAAACAGGGAGTCCTTCAGGGCTTTCTCCTGTGTCCGTTCTTCCAGCATTGCTGAACGGTGTTCAAATGTTACAGTGAGTGGCCACAAGTACAAAATCCCTCTTTGTTTTGTACTCCTTACAGGAAGACAGAAACATTTTTCAAAATGGTCCTTTTTACAATACAGAATAAAATATTCTATCAGCACTGAATTTCAACCAGTTAACTCCGTATACCATCAGTGAAAATGACACGCAAATTGGACCTTGTGATGAATAAATAATGAGTCTCATTGAAATCATCTCTGCTGTTCTCATAATACTGTCTGGGATACATATTACATCACTCGGCTCAATTTTCGATAACCTGCTGTCTCAGAGGAATCAGATCGACTGAAGGGGATCTCATGATTATCTGGTTACTCATATTCAACTGGGTACCTTCAGTTTCACAGAAAAAAGAAAAAATACCCAATGTGGTTTGCACAAATTTCAGATCACTGTCATTGCCTGTCTTAAATGCTGGGAACGGTGGAAATGCTAATTTAGTGTTGACCTCTCAAGTGGAATTTAAGCTATAGAAAGGCACATTCCAGGAGTGCATTAGAGATTCCTGAAAAGGCATGATCAGGTAGGAGGTGGGGTGGATAAAACTGAGTATTAAATCAAATTTATTGATAGTTAAAATAGTTACGAAATGTGATAGTGCAGTAAGGTTGCATGGTGTGGCATGTTTTAATGTTCACACCAGGTTCTTACCTACTGACCACAGTGTTCCTTTTTTCAAAAAGAATGGTAAGAAACCAAAAGGGGAAGAGAGGCAGCCAAAGTGTGCAATGATTTGGTGCTAGGAAGGTCAATGTGCCCTTGCTCCCTGGGTTTGTCTTTACAACTCTGCAGCACCCAGATGGCTCCTGCATGCTCTGTTGGTCTGATTATAACTCTTGCATCAAGTGAAATAGCATGAATTCAGAATTTAATACATGTTTCCTCAGTAATTATGGCCTTGATTAGTGAAGTCAGTGTATCAGTTCCAAAGGACACTTTCTTTCTCTCTCCACATGTTTACTCATTTAATTTCAGGAGATGAAATAAACTGCAAAGATTTTTTTCGATATGATAAGAGAATCTACAGTGCCTGTACCTGGTATGTGGTTGTCATTTTGCTAATAATTCATGTAAGATACAAAGCAAACAGCAGGGACAACATGAGAAAAATGAAGGACATTTAAAAACAAGTAAATGACTTGGTTTTTAGTAAGAGAAGAAATGGAAAATATATTTAGAATTTCCATTAAAATATTGCTTAACGTAACTAAGTACCAAGTACATTTAATAGAGTTCTTGATGATATGCAATATCAGTTGTATTTAAAAATAGTTTACGTATTTAAAAACTGAAAAAAAGAAAAAAATCTTAATATTTTAATTTTGTGCATTTTATGCATCTTAAACTCTTAGTTTTCAATGTGTTAACTCTGTCCCCTCCCCTTTAAAAGGGTTTATGTGTGTGTGTCGTGTTATGGGTCCTATTAGAATAAATTGCATAAAGACATGCTTCTATACTAGAGTCAGATTATACCAAAGTGATACATGAATGATTTGAGTGTATTTCCATAACTTCTATGAAATGGAAAACTCCAAATTGCATAGAATTAATCTTCTAACTTGCAGTTGGGCAAAAATTTGCCAGTTTCGGTGTTCCACAGAATGTAGCTTCTTTCTTCTTAAGATCTTGTGACATGTGATGAAGAGTTAAATCTATCTAATAGTATAAAAACCACCGCTGTTTACTTCGAATTACCGTTGGGCGTTTGGCTGCTCTCCTCTTGCACAGGTGCTAGTAAGGCTATTGTGGAAAAGCCATAGGATTGGAGCATCTAGATTTAGATGCAAATTGCTGTGACCTTGGATAAATTACTGACCGGTTTGCACATCCGTTATGTGGTCTGTAAAATAGGAATACAATATTTGCCTTGCAGGGTTGTTAGGTATGAATATCGTCAATGTACACTCTTCCGCCAAGTTCCTTTCCTGTAGAAATATCATGGTCATCAGCGTTTCACAGTGTTTCCACATTTCAATAGTAACGAACTTTTTACCTGTCATTTTGTAGAGCACTCAGCGTAGTTGTTGCTTTTCTCACAGGGATGCAGGGTGAAGCATCAATCAGAAAAAAATGGAGTTTTTGCTATCCTGTTCACCGGTGCTGACAATGTAAAGAATATTGAGAAAACAAACAAACCTTTTGCAAGGATAATTCTTCTGAACCACACAATTTGATCATTTCTCTTTTTGTTTAATCTATTGGAAACAAATATATTTAAGTCATTCCTTAATTTTTCGTCACTGTTTATATCAAAGCATCAACTAGAAATTTTGTAGCCTGATTTTTTTCCCCTTCTGGCTCAGGATGGTGCTGTTGCTTATACATCTGAAAATGGAGTCCCCTCCTGTTCCCCCAGCACCCTGTTGCCTGTATATCCCCTTTAGCCAGGTTTAGAGTAAGGAGGATTAGTTCAGTAGCTGCAATAGCTTGCAGCATTCAAGTCTCATTCTTTGAAGAAAGGGGAAGCATTGTTATCACCTAAAGGTGAATGTTAATCTCTTTCTTTCCCCTATTCTTTCCCAATCCTGGCAGGCAATATTGTTACAGCTGATTCCAGAATCTGTTATGAGAAACCTTTTCAGGGAAACATTGAGGCTGCTTTTTATTGGTGGTGGTGATGCTCAGCCGTTTATTTCCCCACCTCCTAGGGAGATAATAAAGAGCGAAAAGTTTTATTTTTAAAGGAATACTGCATCTGGCTGCCAAAATTTTTATGAAATATTTTGGATGCCTTAATAATATTCAGACCAAATTATTTTTACAGCAGCCTAAATCCTGGTAACGGTGGCTTGTTGAGACAAGTCTATAATAGGTAAGATTGGTTTTGATTTTAGAAAATCCAGTACTTTAAAAGTCTGATCTAATCTTCAGATGGTACAGGCGGTAGGTGGGGGTTGGTGACTGCTTCAAGATTTTAGGATTCATTTCATCATGTGTTTCCTTCGAATAGTCCAAACTGGGATGATCATCAGCGTCTCACCGGGAGACTTTTAAACCAGAGATTGCAGCCCAAGACTGGAAGCTACTGAATAAGAATCTTTCTGTCTGCTTACATTTTGTTTTTGAGGCATTGACAGGGAGCTGGTGGAGAGGCAGCAGGAGAGAAACTACTTTTTAAAAGCTCTCTCTCTGATTTTGATGATAAGCTAGGTTTGGGACCCGCTCATGTGCATTGATATACCTCCATACAGTATCATGAAAGGTCAAAAATGTTTTGTGGCTAGAGAGAGGTATTAGAAACTATGTATCTACATGCCGCCCCTTCTCTCTCCACAAATGTGAGGTCTGCAGAAATTAGGCACAGGCTTGGTTGAGAGCAGAGCCTCCTCTCCAGGTTCTACTGCTCTGTCACTTTCCCTCCCTGACTTCAGTTTGTAGAAACCTGTTACTGTGGAATTAATTTTCTATTTGTCAGTTAGGACTGCCTGGTGTTAATGGACCTGTGTACCCATCCCTCAAGTTCATCATTAATTAAGATTCAATCCTTCTTATTTTACCCCGGGTTCTCTTTGCAATGTTACTAATTCTAGAATACTTTTTGAAAATGAGTTGTTTTGTTTTTGTTTCCATCCTCCCAGGCCCCTCCTTTTCCTGTCCCCCCCCCCCCCACCTCATTCAGTTAAGTGCTTAAGTTTTTGTACGTTGTCTTCCTAGTCCAGCTTGATTTAAATCTGCATTCAAACGGAATATTTACTTTTGTAGCTACCAGAAACTTAACACAAAGACACTAAAACCACAGTGTGTTTTTCTTCCTAATTTGGTTAATTGCCTTTACTAACAGTGTATAACTGTTTGAAGTAGGTTACTCTTCAGTGGAAGGATTTTCTCTTTGATGATGTAGAGCCTGAGATTGGTCTAGAAGAGCATTAAAAAAAATATTGGGGCAGCTCTTTGTGGCTACCTGCTTCCAACTCACCAAGGCACCATGCACTAACTCAGAAGCAGGGGAAATTTTTGGCATTAGCAGTTGACCCATCAGCTGGGTAAATGCCACCAGGGGTGCCTGCATGGCTCAGTTGGTTTAAGCCTTGGACTGAGTCTTTGATTTCTGTTCAGGTCATGATCTCAGGGTTTGTGAGATGGAGCCCTGCCTGTGTGCAGAGCCTGCTTGGGATTCTCTTTCCCTCTCCTTCTGCGCCTCCCCTGCTTCTCTGTTTGCCTTCCCCCTGCTCCCCCCCCCCCAAATAAATAAATAAACATTAAAAAAAATGCCACCAATAGTATCTTAAAGATGTTCAGAGTTTCTTTTGACTACAATGTGAGTTTAGTGTCTCACTGTTGGGTGAATATTTGAATCAGTGACAACCTTAATGTCAAAAATGAGGATAACTCCAAAATGAACGTATTTCAGAGATGAAATAGCAAGAATGGAGAAAATGTAGAGGTGCCAATTGAAAAATGGGCTGGCTGAGTGAGAAAAGGACTGAATTTAAGTTGTCAAAGCAGCAGCCTAAAGTTTCTGGTTTTGGGACAGGATAATTTGTAGTCTTTGATTCTCCTGCATTCTGCAGTATAATCTTCTCCAGGGCTGTGCCGACTTCCATATTGTTCAAAGAGGAAGAGAAATCACTCATTTGAATCCATTAGCTTTCATTTGCATATACACAGAGCTGGCAGTAATAATGATAACAACCATTTATCATGCCTTACTGTGTGCTTGGTAGAGTGTCTTCTGTACATTATTTTGTTCACTCTATGTGAGTGGGTATTATTAATCTCATTTACAGTTAAGGAAACTGAGGTTTATGGAGGTGAAGTAATTTTGCCCAAGGATTCACAGACAGCATACAGTGAAGGGGTCTCATTCCAAGTATCTGACTCCAACGTGCATGGTCTTCCCATAATACTGTTTTTATACAAGCTTAGCTAAAGTGGAAGATCCAAATAGTATTTTTAAAAATATTTATATATTTATTTTGAAAGAAAGAGTGGGGGGAGGGGTAGTGAGCGATGAAGAGAGAGAAATCCCAAGCAGGCTTCACGCTGTCAGTGCAGAGCCCCATATGGCGCTCGATCTCACCAACTGAGACATCAAGACCTGAGCCAAAATGGAGAGTCAGACGTTTAAGGGACTGAGCCACCCAGGCATGCCCCACCCCCTCCCCAGATAGTATTATGAAGGAAATAGCCATTCTTACATTACTTGGCCTTGGGACAGATGCTACTTACTTACAATGGCTTTAAATACAAATTATCTGCTCGTCCATATGCAACAGTTTTATGGTTGCTAAAAAATACGTAGATGGATAACATATTATCCCAGCCCCTAGGAAGTACAAAACACGTATACAATAATTACATCACTCTGCACTAAGTGCTAATAGAATTCCATAGAAAGTGCCAGAGAAGCACATGTGTCTGACAAACTAATTCAGCCTTGTTGAGGAAGAGTCTGAGACAGTGGCAGAGAAGTAGTGACATCTAAATAGCCCGGTTTATCCAGGATTTTGTTTTGTTTTATATTTTTTAAAAATAATTTAAAATCATTTCATGCTTGTGCATTTCATTTAGGTTCAGAGTCAACTTCCTTATATCCCCCCCTCATGCCTGTCGTGTGACAAGAAATTTGCTAGATGCTTTTTAATTTTTTTCCATTTTTTTGATAAATAGGTACTAAGTGCCATTTAGGTATGAGCACTATTCTAGATGTTAAGGATAAAGTAAGGAAGAAAACAGACGAAATTCCTATTCTTTTGGAATTTACAGTCTCTAATTTAGCAGCTGCAGTTACCCTGTGAGGTCACTCTGTACTTTTTACAAGAGGTTGTTGAGTGAACTCCCCTGAATTGATCAGCGTGCAGTGAGACAGGGTTTCAAAGGTAATGCTAATTCTGAATCCAGATCCTTTCCAGTGCAGGTCATTGTTTCTCAATAGAGTTTCCTCGACTAACGAATGGCCTAATTATTTATGGTATTAGATAAGTAGTAATGATTGTGTGTGTATGTGTGTGTGTAATTGGTTTAGAACCTCCTTGAGACCGAGGACTGGATCCTTTTTTTTTTTTTTTTTTTCCTTTGGCATCCCTTTTCCCAGAGATCTTGACATTGTGATCTTGGTATTTGGAACTTGATCCTCAAAATCACATTGGCCTGCAAGGGCATATCCTGTCTGCCATGGACCTGCCCTACATTGAGCAGATTTAAAGGAGGTACATTGTACATGTATATCCTTTGAGGTTGGATTTGCATCCGAAACTCCTGTCAGCTTCTGCTACCTGCTCTGAAATGCATGGTGTTTCTCAGAACCGTGCAAAAAAAAGAATTATTTGGAGCCAGTTCACATTGAAATATTTGGTTTGGCTCTGAATTTCATATTGTATCATTGCTAATCAACCATATTAACTTATTTATGTGTCCTTGACAGGCAGTACATTTCTAACGGCTTTATAAGGGAAAAGATGAGTCTGTGCCACAGAGGTTGCTTTATAATTCAGATAAAAACACTTTTTCCCGCATTTCATTAAAAATATAAAACAGCTTAGATTAGCTAACAATGTGATGCCACCGGTTCCCATGTGTCTTAGTGGGTCCTAAATTGCACAGGATGTCATGTCTCCTTTGATGTGCATCATAAAGACTTTTTTCAGAATTTGAGCTTTCCTCTCTCTCTCTCTCTCTCTCTCTCTCTCTCTAGGCTATATCTATATATCTATATCTATCTATCTATCTATCTATCTATCTATACACATATAGGCTACAAGTTCCCTGATTGAGTGCCTAAAATGCTTGAGGCGTGATATAATTCAGATTTGTTTTAATTATTCAAAAGTGATAGGGTGCGTAAATTCTGTATTATGTACCGAGGTAGCATTTTGAAGTCAGAAACATTTAGTATTTCTGAAGGGAAATATGTGAATATTTACAATAAATAGAAGAGATAAAGACTACAACTATCCTCCTGTCAGTTTAAATCAGGGGCTTTTATTTCTTTTTAACATTTTTACTGAGATATAGTTCACATATCATAAAATTGAGCCACTTAAAGTCTATAGTTTATTGTTTTTGAGTGTGTTCACCGAGCTTTTGCAATTCTCATCCTAATCTGAATTATGTATTTTGAAATTAAGGATAAGGGGCTTTGGACCTGTAGTTACTGTTTTGTTTTGTTTTATTTTGTTTTGCTTCTTTAAAGATGTAGATGTTATTTTTTACTTTTTTTTTTTTTTTAATTTTTTTTTTTTTCAACGTTTATTTATTTTTGGGACAGAGAGAGACAGAGCATGAACAGGGGAGGGGCAGAGAGAGAGGGAGACACAGAATCGGAAACTGGCTCCAGGCTCTGAGCCATCAGCCCAGAGCCTGACGCGGGGCTCAAACTCCCGGACTGCGTGATCGTGACCTGGCTGAAGTCGGACGCTTAACCGACTGCGCCACCCAGGCGCCCCATTTTTTACTTTTTAAGTTTAACAAGATCTTTAGAAAGAAGTTATGACATGAATCCATGTATATCAATAAACTGGTTAAGGTCTTACTGAGACCCTTGAATGCTTTTGCTGTGTGTTTAATATTGTTTGCCTGTCTTATTTGCTGTTTAACAAATTGGTAATAAGTTTGGGTAATCAAGGTATCTTCTTTGGGGTTATGTTTGGGTCAGAATGCTTGGATCCTTATTTTGTTTTTTTAAACTATGATAAATCATGGGCCCCTACATAAATGCAATTTTCCGGAGTAAGAATCTGATGTCAGAATACTTGGATCCTTGTTTTGATTTTTTTTTAAACTATGATAAATCATGGATCCCTGGATAAATGCAGTCTTCTGGAGTAAGAATCTGACGTCAATATTTGAGTGCTTGTGGGCTGTGTATTTGGTGCATGCAATATTTGATTCTCGAATGAGGAACAGTGGTTTATGGTATAAACAGGAACCTGGATACTTCTTATTCTTTCCCATGTATTTGCCTCTCAGTGTGGTTACCCATGTCTGACACATGCAGCCATTGTTTTTAAAAACATAGAATTGACTTGTTTTTAGCTTTGACCAGGAATTTTATCAAAGTGTAAAGGTGCTTGTCAAATCTAGAATAAACCCAATTTCCATTTCCTTACTTTTTTGGGGAAAAAAAAAGGAAGGAGAGAAAAGAAAACATATTTTTAGACAAACTGAACATATTTAAAGATGGAAGTGAATTGAGAGTTTTTTTTTTTTTTTCACCCCTTTAAAGTAATGGCCATCCTAAAATGTGTCCCAGCTTGCTTCCTAGAGGCAAATTTGCTTCTGAGCAATTTTAAAAGAGCAATAACATAAACTTAATTATGGGAGAACGATTCTATAAAAATTTAATACGCCATTAAGACATTTGCTGATTTACATCAGATTTATATAAAGGTTGTTTGAACCTACACCTTTGCATCCAGCTGGTAGCCTTTTTCTAAGTTAATTACACGAAAGGCTCTGAAAAATGTTAGACATTTGAGAGAAGTTGTGATTCCAGAGATAAAGGGAGCACGCTGTGAAAAGTATGGCCATATGGCATAATGACATAAATCCTGCAGTTCTAATCAGGAGGCCTGGGTTCTCACGCCGTTTCTGCCACTAGCTAGTTGTGTAATTGTGGACAAGTCATTTAGCCTTTCCAGCGGTTATTTTCCTAATATGGGAGATCTTGGGGATGCTTCAAGAACCAAATTACATTGTACTATGTTTGATCATAATTAAAAAAAAAAATTTTAGTGCTATTTTTTTTTTTTTTAATTTTAGCCTTGTCTTTGAAATAATCTGACTGGAAAGATGGATTAATTGTGCAAATACTAAGTTCTTCATTTATTCCCAGGAACAAAAGATTAGATCCCAAAGTACTTATAATAATGTTTTTTTTGAAGGCCAGGTATTTACTGCAAACTGAGTGGGCTGTGTGTTGTATTTCACTTTTCAGAGGAATCTGTCTGTGTTAAAATACCTCCGTATCTCCCTTATATCACAAGGGTATGAATTGATCTTTTTCATTATCTTGTAAACTTAAATACAGTTAACTGAATTTCTGAAATGGATTTATCTCAGCAGTAAATCATACTGTCTAATTCTTAATTCCTTGCTCTAGTCTACATAATTATTTCCTTATATCATTTTATATTAGCTGTGCTATCATTTTATGCATAAATTAAAAATGGACTCTGATCCTATTTTCTATGCAAGAAAAACAGCATGTTTTCCTTAAATACCACAATGAATTTGCCATTCTCTATAGGGAAATTAAAAAAAAAATAAAAACTACAGAAATAATGTTATAAAGTATCAAACAGTGATCGGAACTGAGAACTCATCATACTTTATGCCCAATCTCAAAGATTGGCAAACAATGAGTGTAAAAGGCAAGATAGTTAATTTTTTTTCTGCTTTTGAAGGCCATAGGGACTCCGTGACAACTATTCAGCTCTGCTGGCCTACTGCAAACAAATGGGTGTAGCTGTGTTCTAATAAAACTTTATCTAAAATCAGCCAGGCACCAGATTTGGCCTACAGGCTGTAGGTTTGCTGAATCTGTCTGGTAGCTTAGTTGATAAACCCATGTACGTTAAGTCATATAGGATCTCCAAAGAGATTAGGAGAATATATTTATATTAGTTTGAATCATTAAATTTCATACAACTTGCATTCATTTTACAAAGCCTTTTATATTCATTTTTATTTTTACCTAGATCTTTAATACTTCTCTCAAGAGGATATTAACCTTTCTTTTTTTACAGTTGAGGAAGCCTAGAGTTGTACAATTTCCTGAGGTGACTCTAAGAGTGCAAGATTTTTACTGTATTTCCCTGCTTTATATTTTATCAGAGTATTAGTGAACTCATCAAGCAGATATCTCCAATCTTGCTTTGTGTTACTCGGATATCATTTACTCTAGAATTTTGAAAGTAAATTCAAGTTCAAATTTAACACCATGACTATTCTCAGGATACCGAATTCATTCAAAATAATCATACAAAGTAAACTTTGGTAACAATTCCCCCTAAAGGAAGCCCAAGTAAGCAGAAGGTGGTTTCCAAGAATAACCAGCTCTAGAAGTTCACAGCAGCTGTCAAAATATATGTTCAGTTGAAATTTAGCTTGTGATATGAGGGTTCTTGAAATTTGCTTTGTCCTCATCTTCCTTGATTTTTTTTTTTTTTTTGCAAGTGACTTAAATCTAGTAAAGGTACCTGTTGAGTACTCTCCATAAAAAGCTGAGCACTTTTATCATGAAGAAGGGCTGTCACTGGAAAAAAGTTGAAAAGTAAATAATACTATAGAATTATTATTCTATAGTATTAATTAATTAATTAATTAATTAATTAATACTATAGAATAAATTTGTTTTGGCCAGGGTTGTTGGTGCTGGAATGATGGTATGTTTCTTTTTCTTTGTTTTTCTTTTTTTTTCCCCTGTGGGTCCTGGACACAACGAAGGTATGTTTCTTACTGTGTTTACCTCCTGAGTAGATAATGAAGTAGTGTTGGCTTTGGCAGTGATTTTTTTTTTTTTTTTTTTTTTTTTTATATCTTGGTGATCAGTGTATTGGTGGTTGTGGCATAGTTCAGTTGGGTAGGAGCAGAAAGTTTGACAATGTTATACTATTTACTATGTTGTAGCTCTTTAAAATCAGCTGTTTTGCTTTCTCTGAATGAGGAGCAGTTCAGGTAGTCACAGAATAATCATTAGAATTATTGGTTCAGAATGATAAAAGCCAAGATAAAAAATCTGCAAGTCAGTGTGGATTTTGCATATATTTTCCATTTTCCCTTAAACTCATCAAGCCAAAATCTCAAATCTCAAATTTTTAAAAAAATATATTCTGTAATATTGTTTAATTTAAGTATTGTTTAATTATTCCTTTTCAGTGTGACTTTCATTTGGCCCTTTTCAAAGTTATTTCATTCTTTTTTTATGATCATTCATAGTATTTTCTTTCCTTTCTTAATTAGGCAGCTGATTGCATGAGGAAATATGCCTGCTGCTTTAGTAGCAACATGGCCTGGGAATCCTGATATTACCTCTTTAAACTTAACTCCATACATCTCAAATCTAGGATTTTTGAAGATTAAATGAATGTGAATACATGGAAATCTCTGAGTGCCTAGCACATAGTAATTGCTCAAGTAGTGTGGGCCATTTATTTTTTTACCTATTTTAAGATGGCAGTTTTCTCTGCAAGTGGGCTAATTTTAAAATATGTACCATAAGGGCACCTGGGTAGCTCAGTTAAGCCTCAGACTCTTGATTTTGGCTTGGATCATGATCTCACAGTTGTGAGATCGAGCCCCACGTTCCTGCTTTGGACTCTGTGCTCAGTATGGAGCCTGCTTAAGATTCTCTCTCTCCCTCTCTCTGCCCCTCCCCTGCTAGCACATGTAACTGTGTATGTGCTCTTCCTCTAAAAAAACAAAACAAACAAACAAACAACACCCCCCAAAACCATAAAGATCATCTAGTGCAGGTTTAGATATTTCTTCTAGAAGAGTCCATTAGAGGAATTAGAGTAAATGTGAATACTCAGATACTATTTTGAAATATCGCAAGGATATTAATTCATTTGTATATTCATCAATCATTATGTTTTTTTCTTCACTGCAACACTAAACTAGGAAGTGGCTGTATTTTTAACTGGGTTATTTAGGAATGAGATAAAGATAGCTTCCTCTCTGGGACCACATTCTCCATTCACTGGAAGTATGCAATTATGTACAAGTTTCTCAGATCCCACAATAGCATCCTTTTGAAGGAACTGACATTGTAGGTTCAAGTATATCCTATCTCTCATATCCTCATCTCTTACATTTGTCTAGTGGTGCATTGTTTAGAAATCTTTCCAATGCCTCATATGACCTCTTAAACACCTCAGGAAGTATTTTAAGAGTCTTCAGTAAGGGCTGAGAATGCCCAGAGGTATTACATAATTTGATTACTGTCCTCTTGTTACGGAGAACTTGCAAGTCTAATCATTACAAGTCTTGTCTTCCTGATTCCTTTTCTTCCTTCCTCCTCTTTGTGTCTTCATCCTTTTCTTTTCTTCTCTTCCTTAAGACACTGTATTCTTCTCCTATTTTTTATTAGTTAAAAATAGCCCTAAGGATTAGGAACTTGACTGGGCTTCCTAGTGCAGGTATATTTAGTTTATTTATTTATCTGTTTTTTTATTGAGAGAGAGAGAGAGAGTGCACGCATGCATGAGTGGGGAAGGAGCAGAGAGAGAGGTAGAGAGAGAATTTCAAGCAGACTCTGTGCTGTCAGTGCAGAACCCGATTTGGGGCTTGAACTCATGAAATGCAAAATCATGATCTGAGATGAAATAAAGAGTCAGACGCTTCACCATCTGAGACACCCAGGCGTCCCTTTAGTGCAGGTATATTTAAAACACACATGAAACTTTTTTCCAGTATAGAAGAGTTTTGTTTTTTTGTTTTTTGGTTTTTTTTTGCCGTAGGGGCTTTAAATGCTTTACCATTGTTTTAACTCCCAAATCAGTGAAGTGCCCACCAAGAAAAAAAAAAAAAAAAGAAAGAAAACTGTTGAAGAAATTATGGACACCAGCACAAATCTGTATGTCAAAGAACTGAGCTTCTGGTATCACCTAGCCATGTAGACTTCAAAAAGTCCCAGGAAAAGGAACCCTCTCTGTGTATTGTCTTATATAGGTACATGGACTAGAGAGATCAGATTGGACTAGTGATCACTGTATCAAGATTCTGGTGTATCTATCTAGAACTACCCTCATATACTGCTCTCCAGCTTCCTTCTGGACTACTGTCTTGGTTTATCGTTCTTTTGCTCATTCAGTCATCTACTCAGTCATTCATGTACTCATTTCCCCATCTAGTACTGAGTGCCTGTTCTGTGGCAGGTGCTGGTACAGTTGCTGTGGATAATATACTTCGTGATCAAAATAAATTCCTGCCATCTAGGAGCTTGTGTTTGTGCAGGAGAGCAGTGAAACTCATTTCTGAAGAGTATGATCATTATTAAAGATTATTAATGCTTAGGGTCACTTTGGGCCTTAACAACTTCAGACTTGACCTTTACAATATATGATTTCTTTCATATGGTATAAGATTGGACAACTTTGAGAAGGCAGGTATTGGTGTAGCCTGGAGGAATCAGAGAAGACGTGTGGAAGAACTGGAATTTAAGCTGGAGGTGAGGAAGAACATTTGGTTGTTGGATGTGACATTAGGTTGATGGATATGAATTTGGTTTATATCTAGAATCATAATGAGACCAATACCACTGAGGGGATTTTGAGGTTTCAAGCAATAAAGGTATCAGTATCACTAGGGGATTTTGAAATGTAGATAGTAAAGATGGGCCAGATTTTGGACAGCTTTGAATACTAGGCCGAGGATATTGAATCTAATTCTTGTTTTACATTGTCAGTTATTGAGAATTATTGTAGATATTTGATGAAGAGTAGTGATTAAAAGGACAAACAGAAGGGTAAGATACTATTCCATGAGCACAGAGGAAGATGAAATTTGTGTTTCTGAATGCCACAAAATAGCTCTGTGTTTTGAGGGAATATGTTGAAGCTTTAAGGACATCAGTTTCCTCATTGCAGAATAAACATTGAGGAGATGCTCTCCAAAGTTCTGGGATTTTACAAATAGAAATTTCTGATCTAGATCTCTTTAGCACTTACTCATCTGTGGCTTTGTGAGCTTTTCTTTTAGAAGTTCATGGTCTTTCATGGTAGATGCCACCTTAAGGTTGGAGAGGGTTAGATCAAGTTGAGGAAGCTGGTTGGTGAAGAACTACAGGTGGTGGTTACAAAGTGGGTACTTATGTGGTTTTGGGTGGGTTAGGGGAATGGAACCTTGAACTGAGAATCAAAAAGGTAGCTTTGAGTCCTGGTCCTTCTCATTAGCTGTGAGATTCTGAGCAACATTCTTCACATCTCTCTGTCTCACTGTCCTTTTATAAAATCCTAACTTACAAAGTTTGCAAACATCATAGGGTTTTAGAAAGAATTACTTGAGAATACACACACACACACACACACACACACACACACACACACACATTCTGTAAAATGTTTAATAAACATTCCTAATTAGTGTTACTACTGCTATTACATGACTTCCCCCATAGTTGAATATAATGACAGAATAGAATGTTTTCTAGGCACTGCTGTCCTCACTAGATGCCAGGACCCCATCTGGGAGGTTTAAAATGACTTAACAGGTGTTGGAATTCATTAGGCAATTATACATGATTCTCTCTTTCCTTGTAATATCTGGTCTCTCATGGAAAAAGACAATGGACCTTAATTTGTTCTCACTTTAGTGTATCATTCGGGTGACCTGCACTTGTTTAGATTGTTGAAACAGCAAGACATGTGTGTTGATTGGAGATATAGTGCAGAATAGAAAAAAGTAGATTTATAACGAAATATGATTCGCACTGTAAAATTTCTGGAGTTTAGTTTAAGAGTTATTATGGAACCTTCTCAAGAATGCAATGTCCTGTTGTTACTTAAAAGGGAATATCTGAGCTACAGAGGCTAAATGAAGACTAACACATCCTATAATTGTTAGTGTTATTGAAATGTATATTGCAGTGTTGAACTATTTCATCTTTTGGTTTGATTAATGTTTGACTTGCCCACGGTATGGGCTGCATGAGTTTTCTGCACTGTGAGTGTTGCTGGTGGTCACTGCTAAATTGAGGTGGGGAACAGGGTACAGCACGAGGGGACAAGGATTACCAGTGCATTTCAACAAGGGTGCAGTAAGTCGGGAGCAAGAAACCAGAGCCTTCTAGTCAGGTATGTTAACCAATCCACTCCACTTCCCCTTTGCTTAGTCCAAGCTTACTGAATGCCAGTCATGTACCTGGAAAAAACTTCTTGCTTGTCTCCCAGCAGGGATGTCAGGGCCAGGAGCCAGTCAAAGAAAATGATTGACAGTTTAGTCAGAGAGCATACACTAAATCACAACTGTTAAAGCAGACAGAATTCCCATTAGACGAATGCCTTTTTGGACGTAATCCAATGATAATAATCTATTAAAACAAGTTGTCTAATCTTATGAGTCAACTTGAAAAGAGAAGGGGATGCAGGGTGATTTGCAAAATGTTTGCACATGTAAGTTCAATTTATTTAATTTTAAATAATTAGGGCATGGCAATGATTAGTGCTAATTGGAGCTATGTCGGGCTGAAAGAATTATCCAGATATGTTTTGAAGAATCATGAGAGATCTTTGCAGTAAATCGTACTTAAAACTCTGTGTGTGTGTGTGTGTGTGTGTGTGTGTGTGTGTGTGTTAATGCTAAAAATCAAAGATACACATCTTAATGAAAAAAAAATACCAGATTTTAACCCGGTCTGAAATGATTTGAAAACCAGTACTTTAATGATAACTACAAAGGGTGGATGTGCTTAAAAAGGAAGACTAATGGGGAGAGTTTTAATGGCCCTCCAAATAGGGATTTAATAAATGCAGAATTCTTTTTCTAACCAATTTGAAGCAAGATCAAACTTTTGGGTTGTATTGAAGTCTTAATTCAAGTGGAGGACAAATACTGCTGTGGATTTCACAATTTTCAAATTCCTTCTTGTTTCAGAATCTTCTTCTGAAGTTGCCTATGACCTTATTGAATACCTCCATTCCCATATGTATCTTTAAAAAGTTAGTATATAATTGAATTTCAAAACTCATAATAAAAGAGGAAAAGAAAAAAATGTGGTAGGTTACATTTACACAACGATTTCATCTGTTTAGGTTGGTAGCCACCTCCAGTAGGTTCCAAAAATTGCTTTTGCCAAGTTGCTTCTGGCAGGAAGAGATTCTTGGAGAGGCTATCAGAACAGTTCTGAACTGAAAAACTTTAGTATTTTTGTTTGTTCCCAAACATCTGGCTTATGGCCACTTGGCAGCTATATCAATCATTTCTCTGTCTGCATAACATGAAACATGCAACTAGTTTATTATTCCTAAAGTAGGTATAATTTAAAGGTTGTTCTTGATGATTAATTCCAGCTAATAAAGGTATGCATTTAAAAGTGCTTATTTGGTGATACAAACATTAATTGATGCTCTTAGAAAAATTGTCCCATTTATAATAAATATTGCCATCTATGTTACTATTTTATTTTTAAAAAAGAAATTCACTTTCAGAGTAATAAGATGTATAGGTGTGAAAGATGGCTCTTCTTTTCATGAAAACTAAAATTATACTTTTTGTTTCCCATGTCACTCTTGTCTAGACTCAATTTTTGTTTTTAAAGTATTTTCAGACTCACCTGGGTGGCTCAGTCAGTTAAACTGATTTTGATTTCGGCTCAGCTCATGATCTCATGGTTCCTGAGATTGAGTCCTGGGTTCCTGAGATTGAGCACTGTCAGTGCAGAGCATACTTGGGATTCTCATTCTCTCTCTCTCCTCCTCTCCCTCTCCCTCTCCTCCCTCTCCCTCTCCCTCTCCCTCTCCCTCTCCCTCTCCCTCTCCATCTCCCTCTCCCTCTCCCTCTCCCTCTCTCTGCCCCTACCCCCAGTGTGTGTGGGGGCTCTCTCTCTCTCTCTCTCTCCCTCTCTCTGCCCTTACCCCCAGTGTGTGTGTGTGTGTGGGGGCTCTCTCTCTCTCTCTGTAAAAATAAACAAACAAACAAACATTAAAGTAATTTCAAATCACTGGCTCTAGGTTACTGCTATTAGCTCCAATTTGCTGCTTTTTACATCTCTTCCTATATTAAAGGGAATTAACCAAATAGTCCACTCAACAAAGATTTGGATGTGGAGTTATTTTTTTCTGTAACAGATTCTAATAACTGTAACTCCCTTTACTGCTCTGATGTACATGAAAATTTGGCATGGTTGTTTATTTACACTTTTATCTTTTAGGAGAAGCAAGGGGGGAGAATAGGTAATGACCCCTTTGCTTGCTTAGTAAACCCAGAATTTGCTACTCAGCTGATCTTGTGAGGATTCCAGTTCTGTTTGATTCTGCTCTGAATGACTAATAATTATAATGCCTGAATGCGTGCCACAGTGTTGTCTGGGAATTTCTGAATAGTTGTAATTACCAGATATTGAATTACAAAATTCAGTTACAGAATTACAAAATTGATGGATGTTTTCTCAAGTGAACAATTTTCTTTCAAAACACCAATTACTCTGCCTCAGTTTCCCAATAAAAGAAACAAGTGTTATTTCATAAATCAGTGTGGTGTTTTGAGAATAAGGACAAAATCGACATGAAAAATGTTTAGATAAAGGGCTACATTTTTATCTGTGAGTAAAAGAAAATAATCATGTGTCTACTTTGACATTGAATTTACTCTATATTTAGCAGAAGACACAAATAATTATAGAGGGAGAGCATATTTCCATTTCAAAATAATAAGCATTGAAATGATGTTTATTAACAGATACCTACCCATACGATGTATATATTGTTTTATTTGTCTGCGTGAAGTCTTCCTTTTTTTATTGGTGTCTATTGTATCTTCATAGGAAAGTCCCACACTCATTAAATAGCTGGCTATTATGATATCTTTGAGAGAAGAAGGCTATGTCTAGGCCTTCCCACTGAGTGAAGCCTCATTATAATTTGTCTCTTTAGGTTTCCAAAATGCTGGGCTCACATGCTTAACTCATTAATGAGACTGGAACACATCTCATAATGGCTGGTTTGTCGCACTAAAGCCACACAGAGTTAAAAGAATGTTACAGTTTAATCCATTGGCGCAGGAAATGCATTTGCAATGCAGTTGCCCACTTGAGGAAAGATGGATAGAAAGGAGTTCCTTTCCCAAATTCAATTAATGTTGCGCTCTTTTATTTTGATTCCCCCCATTAGGTGTATTCTTAAAGCGCAAGGAAAGGAATCTAATAAAAACCAAAAGTAGTTTGATAGTCAAAAAGAGGTGTCTTCTTTTGTTTCAAGTATTTTTTGTTTCTTAGGTGACAAAAGGATATTTTCTTCACATATTTTCTTCATAAAGGCTGGATTGTTTCGTGGCTAACCCGATTTGACCATAGTGCACTGCCTGGTGGGAAGTGTTAAACCTCTTATTTTAAGCTAAACAAGATTACTCTGAAGGCTGGCATTCAGGGGCTTGCTTTTAGTGTAATGGGTTAGGGGCTGTGGCACACCCCTTACAGTTCCAGTAATTGAACTCTTTGGGTACTTCAGTTCCTAATAGTTAGCTCTAGAAGGAGCCTGCCATGGGTATGCAAGAAATTGCTAACTGCTTGATTTCCCCATGTTAGCTTAATGAGGAAGAATGGGTCACCATGCCAACAAACACACCATAGTAATGGGCTTAGAAACATCCTTCCCTTGATGTTTGTTTCTCATTTGGGTATTTATAGTATCCTACAATTAATGTAGAGTGTCCGACAAAAACCAAACAGGATTTGAAATTAATGTTATCTCTCATACAATACGTGTAAGTTACTGTGCTCATTTAACCTGAGTTCTAGTTCCTTCTGTTGTTCCGTCTTATTAGATCAACTTTGAAAGCAGTTAAAATGTTAATATGCACTTAATGTTCATTTTTTTTTTTTACTTTTTGCTGTTTTTTTTTTTAATATTTTTGAGAGAGAGAGGACAGAGACAGAGTGTGAGTGGGGGAGGGTGAAAGAGAGAGGGAGACACAGAATCTGAAGCAGGCTCCAGGCTCTGAGCTGTTGGCACAGAGCCCAACATGGGGCTCGAACTCACCAACGAGGAGATCATGCCCTGAGTCAAAATTGGACGCTTAACCCACCGAGCCACTGGGGCACACCCCTGATGTTCATTTTCAATTGATATTTCTTCATTCACAACTTTTAGATATTGATCTATCAAAGCCCATCTAATTTCATTTGGTTTCTAAAGGCTTTTATTCTAGTTACAACCATTCTTTAAATAGTCTTTGTTGTTTAGAACAGTTTTAGGGTTACAGAAAAATTGGATAGAACAAAGTCCCCATGTAGGTCACACTCAGTTCCACCTATTTACTGATATCACACGCAAGTATAATATATATGTTACAATTAATTAACCAGTGCTGATACATTATTATCAACTAATGTTCATACTTAGATTTCCTTCATTTTTACCTAATGTCCTTTTTCTGTTCCAGAATGCCATCTAGGATAGCACATTACATTTATTTGTCATGAGTCCTAGGCTTCTCCTGGTTGTGATTTTTCTCAGACTTTGTTTTTGATAACCTTGACAGTTTTGAGGATTCCTTCCTAGTCAGATATTTTGTATAACGTTCTCCACTGGAATTTGCCTGATGGTTTTCTCATGATTCAACTGGGTTTATGGATTTAGACAGGAAGAACACCAGTAAAGTGACATTTTCATCACATATCATCGAGGGATTAAGGGTACATGCTGTCAACATGACTTAGCACTATTAAGGGTGACCTTAATCACCTGGCAGAGATAGTGTTTTTCAGGTTTATCCACTGCAAAGTTATTCTCTCCCGATTCCCTCCTTTCTCTTTGGAAGAAGGCACTATGCACAACCTGTATTTATGGGGTGAGGATTATGCTCTCTCTCCTTGGATGTGGACTGTGTGTGTGTGTGTGTGTGTAATATTATTTGACATTCATCTGCAAGGGAGATTTGTCTTTCTCCTTTATCTATCTATCTATCTATCTATTTATCTTTTACTTATCAGTATGGATTCATGGATATTTATGTTTAAGTGAAAGAATAGATGGTCATCTTAGGTTTCTTCTCTTCATGTTACATTTTAAAAATGTTCTAAAATGCCCATTTTTAACCAATGTTAGCTAGTGTCATATGGAGGAATAAAGATTATGAGGAATTTAAAATAGGCTAATAGTTGTGATTATAATTAAAATTTAAAAAACCCTATTTTCTTTGGTGACCTTTTACTACAAAATCAACCCAATGATATTTGGTCTTGAATTTTGGATAAGTATCTTGTCATTCATTAAATCAAATTACATGAAATATGCTTTGATACTCTTTAGATTTTTATATAAGCATAGTCTCCCTGATGACAACCTTGTTTGGTAAATTATAATTTGGTCTAAAAGATGTCTAAGTTTTCATCAGTGGATTTCAATCTGTAACTGATATATTAAGCTACTATATGTTTTTCTGGATAGGTACAACTAAATACTTTTTGATGGATGTTTGAAGTCAGTGGAAAGTATTATGCTCTAGTATAAAGTTAGCTTGAATAAACAAAAGAACTCCTTATAATCTAAAGTGCTGAATATCTCACTAACATATTTTTTTATGCCCTTAATCTTCAAATTCTTTCTCCACAAAGACTGGATATACCCATCTGTTGAACCTCATCATATCTTTTAAAATGCTAACCTTTAAAATTCTTTTATTTTGTCTGTTAGTTGGTACAGGAAAAAAAAAAGTTTGTCTTGTATCTAGGGTAATTTTTAATAAGGAAGCCCATTTTTTTTTCTTTTAGGGGAAACACATACCCTGACAACTTGGTGATGGCAGAAATTTGATAAATCATATGAATATGTTCTAGAAACAATTTCTAATTATACCTTTAACCATGCATCCCTTCTTGTCACATTTTCAGAAAAGTATGCTTTTATATTCATGTTTTGGGGTGAGTCTCCAATGAGAACTATTTTAGAAGGAGGGAAGCTAGGAGAAATCCTATATTATTGATATAAGGAAAGTTTATGACTTCAATGATGAATAGTGGATACAAAGTAAAGGATGCTAAATTTTTGTTATGTCTGGATAGCCTTTTCTCTCAGTTATTCTTATAACTTTCAGATACTGATTTTTATCTGCTTTATTATTACAACTCTACTATCATTGCCAAGGGCTTAATTTGGAATTAAATGAGCCTTATGCTTAAGTAATTTGTTTTCATTAGTTTGCCAAAAATGAGTCTCATGATGGTTTTAATACTCTAAGGCAGAATGTTTACATTTTTCTTTCATTGAGTATAAAATATTCCTTTTCAGTTTCCTTTATGTCCCACAGAATCTGAGATCAGAAGGCAATATTGAAGCTGCCACTGTGAACGGCAGTTTTCCTTGAATAGTAGAGAGGGGAGCTGTTCTAGTTGATTTTTGCTCTTCTCTTGTGCTATTTCTTTAGGCAAAGACTCTCATAGAAGAAAATAACGCACTACAGAGCTTGTATAAAGGCATCACCACTAGTTAATACGACAGGTTCTTCTGATCAGCTTTGCCTTCATATTTCAGGTGATGTGTGAGAAAGATTTTGATGTTTTATGATAAGTTTCACATTATTTGCTCATTATAGCTTTTATTCTATTAGTGTTTCCAAAGACTAGAGATAAAAATGTCAACCATGAACTTGATATCCTTATTTGATTTTCATTCTACAATTTTCTATATCTGACAGTTCACAAAAATCCCTCTAAAATTTTGAAATTAGAAATATATATCTATTTTTTTAATAAAATGGAGACTTATGCTGATTTCCCTTTTAATGTTAAAGAACTTTTTAAGAGGTTAACTTAAAAAAAAAGCTGACTTACTTAATTTTATAAATGAATAGTGATTTAAAACATGAAGGGTGGCTCACACAGTTAAGCGTCCCTCCCACTCTCGGTTTGGGCTCAGGTCATGATCTCAAAACTCATGAGTTTAAGCCCAGCATCAGATTGTGTACTGACAGCATAGAGCCTGTTTGGGATTCTCTCTCTCTCTCTCTCTCTCTCTCTCCCTCCCTCCCTCCCTCCCTCCCTCTCTCTCTCCCTCTCTCTCTGCCCCTCTCCTGCTCTCTCTCTCTCTCTGTCTCTCTCAAAAATAAGCAAACATTTAAAAAATAAAAGTAAGACATGAAGGAATCCTGTCCATTCAGTAATTGACATAGAATGTATCTGATAATGATTCTTCTTAGGGATGTAATCATTTTCCCATTTCCAATTCTACTTTTGGCATGAAGTTGTACTCAGGAACATGGCTCTCCAGAACATGTCATTGCTTTTATGTGTATTTTCCATGGAGAGATATGGAGTCAAGCAGAAAAGTTTTGATATGAAGGTGCAAGGCCAGGTTTCTCTGTATGATGACAACTGAGTTGGCTTTGGAGTTGTGCATTATTATTTCATTTAATTCTTTGTGTGGGGGATTGGGAGAGAGGATTTACCATAACAGGATTTAAAATGTGTGAGATAATGACAAAAAACGGACTTTTGGTTTGAGGGTCAGTGTTTTCAAGAATCATTTATTTGAATGCCTACAAATGTTAGGCTCTGTATTGATCTCTGGGGATTCAAAGATGTGCCAATTGTTATATCCTAGATCTAAAAGAACATTTTTAGGTAATAGTTTTATAATTTTCTATCTCAATTTGGATTCATTGTATTTTTATCTAATTTTCTTGGGTAATTAAGAAGTGTTCTATCAAAATTAAGGTAAGGATTACAAAATAATTGTAGATAGACTGAATTAGGATATAGAAAAGTATTTTTTAAGGTTGAGAAACTTATTATAAAATAATAGCTGCAGTAAATACTCAACATGCAAAGTATATGAACTAACACATAGACACTTATGTGTCCATAACCAGAGTTTAGATTTATTAATATTATTTGTTTGTATTTGTGTTTCAAAAAATTGTTTTAACCCAAGAAATGTCAGTTTAGATATATCAGATTATCAAAACTTTTTTTTTCTGCTACATTTTTTGGGGGGCCGTGAATAAATGGCAACTACTCACAAATTTGAAGCCATCTTTGTCTTTTCATCCATCCATCCATCTTCCTTCCATGCCCTGCCCTAGAGATTGCATCATCTCATGTTTGGTTCAATTATTTCTATGCGTGAGGGGGGCGGGGGAAGACTCTACATATATATTGTATGCATTTCTGAAAAATAAGAGATTTTTTTTCCTGAATGGCCTATATAATTTTATAATATACATTTTTTGCAACCTGAGTTTTCATGAGTCATGTTACTATCTAATGATTTGGTTCATTTACTTAATTGCTCTACAGTATTTTTCATGTTGGTATATATGCATACATATGTAAATATATGTGTCTATATACTATATGTTGTTGATATGTGTAGTTTATTCGTTTTGAGAGGGAGAGAGAGAGAGAGAGAGAGAAAGAACATGAGTGCACATGTGCAAGTGGGAGAGGGAGAGAGAGAATATTAATCAGGCTCTGCACCCAGTGCGGAGCCCAGTGCAGGTTATGATCCAGCAAACCATGAGATCATGACCTGAGCCTAACTCAAGAGGTGGATGCTTAACCAACTGAGCCACCCAGGCGCCCTTGGTCTATTCCTTTTAGTTGCCTTATAGAGTCAGAGCCATGTTGATATCCCATGATGTATTTCCATACTTTTGAAATTTTTAGCTATTTCCTTATTTTTGCTTTTATAATCAATGCTGCATTAGAAACCTTTGTATTTAGATCTAAGAGGTTTTGTTAGAGAGTAACTAAATCTAGGTTACCAAATACTAGTGCCCGAACGGCTCAGTCAGTTAAGTTTCCAACTTTGGCTCAGGTCATGATCTCATGGCTCAGGAGTTTGAGACCAGCATTGGGCTCTGTGCTGACAGCTCAGAGCCTGGATCCTGCTTCAGATTCTGTGTCTCCTTCTCTCCCGACCCCTACCCCGCTCCCACTCTATCTAGCTCTCTCTCTCTCTCTCTCTCTCTCTCTCTCTCTCAAAAATAAAAAATAAACATTAAAAAAATTAGGTTACCAAATAATAGATTACAAAAATTATTAATTATCTTAATACTTCCAAATTTCTTACCAAACTAATTTATATTTTCCCAATTTGTAGTGATTCTTGTTTCAACACAATTTTAGTGACTTTTATACTTTTATAGCCAATTCTTTTTTTCCAATTTTTTTTTCACTTAGATTCTTTGAAATATGGTCTTTTTACTTTATTTTTCATTTTTATTGGAAATGAGTTCTAATTGTTTATTATAATAATTGTATTTTCTCTGAATTTCCTGTCTGTATTTTTTAATCTATTTTTTTTATGTTGTATTATTTGCCTTTTGTGATTCACATTTAGGAGCCTGTTCCCCCCCAACCCCCACCCCCCGGGGCAAAAAAAATTTTTTTGTCTTCTGTATATTGCAACAAGACTCGAATATTTCAGCTCTGAATTATACTTATTACAGAGATCTCAATTCCTTTGTAACCTGACCTTCATGATACTCATTTATTATACTAAGAATCCAATTTGTCCCAGAGCCTGGGAGAAAGCATTATTTATGTTTCATTATGATTTATTCACTTAGAATGAGAAAAATATGCCTTAAAACTTTGTGAAATGAAAGCCAGAATCCCACAGTATTTTCAGTGTCAGTGCTAAGATTTAGACTTGTACAAATAGGTAACAATTCTCAACTTTGGCTGCATTAGGATCTCCTATGGAGTTATTAGTCAGACAAGGGCATCGGTATTTTTAGAAGTTCACAATTAATATTGATGCTTCTTTAGATTTGAAAGCTTTCCTTTAAGGCACTGTGATTCTTCTCCTCCTCAAGTGTTTTTCTAGACAGAATAGAACTTGTAAACTCTATAAGCTTAGGGTCTATGTCTGTCTTCTCACGGGTATGTATCCAGTGTGCAGTAGGATAGTGCCTGCCCCAGCCAGCAGTCTTAATGGTATGCTCAAGAATTCATTATGTTTTCACTATTGAACTGCAGTCACTTCCCAATGCCACCATCAAAGATTATACTCAGATCACGTTCCCTTTCCTGGACTTAGACTTCTCATCTTCGGAGTGTGGATTTTTAGTAGTTTCAACTTTCAAGTCGGTGGTGGCAATTCATAAGAACTCTCATACCTTATCTTACAAATAACTGAGTTGAATCGATTTGATAAACTAAGCCAAGAATAACAATAACAACAACAAAATGCTGAGGCTCATTGTCTGTCTTAATTCCTAATTGTAGCTCAATAAAAAGGGACTTTTTCTGGGTTTGTGAAAGGTATTTTTAGATGGTAATGAGTCTGAACCTTTTTATTTTTCCAGAATGACCTGAAAGTGAAATATTGGTGATGACTGAACATATTACTCCCCTTACCATTAAAAATTCCATAAATCATTATATGAAATACTGTTTTTTAAGTTTTTTTTATTTTGAGAGAGAGAGAGAGAAAGCAAGAGCGAGCAAGCATGCATGAACAGGGAAGGGAGGGGGGAGAGAGAGAGAGAGAGAGAGAGAGAGAGAGAAAGAGAATCCCAAGCAGGCACTGTGCTCTCATAGTGCAGTGTGGGGCAGGAATTCATGAACTGTGAGGTCATGACTTGAGCTGAAATCAAGAGTCAGATGCTTAACTGACTGAGCCACCCAGGCACCCCAAATACTTTTGAACTGAAGTTTGCCACAGATGTTTTAAAACACTGAGGCAGTTAATTCTGTGAATTTATCATTACTGTGATCTGATATTTAACAATACCATCTCTTAAAATTCTCATAATTTCCAACTGTTTGCTGTTTCTCATTTTCCTTGTTTTGAATTTTTAACTTCTAACCTCCTCATTTCTTTTATACCTAGAAGTACCCCTTCTTTAAAATAGTTTTCAAAATAATTTTCACACTTAAAAGTAATACATCTGTCTCTCTCTCATTCTCTGTCTCTGTCTCTGTCTCTGTCTCTCTCTCTCACACACACACACACACACACATGCACACACAACTCAATGAATTAGAAACTTTTTTTGGAAGTGATAATTTCCAAGGTCTTAGAGGAAGATCCCTTTCATGATTTTAAAAGTTGGGAACAATGTAATCTATGTTAAAAAGTGCTGGGTCACCAGTTACAAAGAGACTATCGTGCTAATTCAAGAGAGGGCATTTGAGCATCAAATGATGACAGAAGGGATGGTGAGAAATGGACAGATTTGGCATGTATTCTGAAGTGTCAGACTACTTGGTAATGGATCGAATGTGGAGGGAAGGAGAAAGGCTGGAAAGAAGAAACTGGTTACATAGTTTTACCACCTTCTGTGGTGGTGATTGGAGGAGGAACTATTTAGTGTTGGGAAGGTACAAAGTTCTATGTTGGGCATTTTGAATCCACACAAGTGGATCCACATTTTGATTCACACAAGTGAATGTGCCCAACAGGCAATTGAATAAATGACTGTGGAGATGAAGGAAGGTTAAGGTGGAATCATTAGCATATATTAATATATTTTTTTTAAATTACGGACCTTTGCTAAGATCATTAGGTTAACAACAGAGATGGAGCGGATGGTCCATGACCAGTTCTGTGGCTTCCAGCAATTGAAGGTGGGGTGAACGAGAAAGAGTCTGAGGAAGAGAATCCAATGGCAGTTGCATATAATACACAGAGACTGTTTTAATAGAGGTTGTACATGCGTAAGATATATTGCTCTTCGTGGACTTTTTAAAATGGAGGTATAATTGACGTTTAACATTGTATCAGTTTTAGATGTACAACATATGATTTGGTGTATGTATATAATGCACATGATCACCACAGTAAGTTAGTATCTGTTACCACACACACATTTTTTTCTTGTGATAACAACTTTTTTTTTAAATTTTTTTTTTTTCAACATTTATTCACTTTTGGGACAGAGAGAGACAGAGCATGAATGGCGGGGGGGCAGAGAGAGAGGGAGACACAGAATCGGAAACAGGCTCCAGGCTCTGAGCCATCAGCCCAGAGCCCGACGCGGGGCTCGAACCCACGGACCGCGAGACCGTGACCTGGCTGAAGCCGGACGCTCAACCGACTGCGCCACCCAGGCGCCCCTGTGATAACAACTTTTAAGATCTGCTCTCTTAGCACCTTTCAAATATGCAGTACAGTTTTGTTAACTGTAGACATCATGATGTACATGACATCTCCAGAACTTATTTATCTTATAACTAGAAGTTTGTACCTTTGACCACCTTCACCCCTTCATCCATTTTGACAAGCCTTTCATCCCTGTCTCTGGCAACCACCAATCTGTTTTCTTTCTCTGTGACTTTGGGGTTTTTGTTTTTTAAGGTTAAGTGTTTGTCTTTCTCCAGCTGACTTATTTCACTTAGCATAATGTCCTCAGTCAGTATCCATCCAGGTTGTTGCAAATGGCAAGATTTCCTCCTCTGTCGTCGTCGTCTTCTTCTTCTTCTTCTTCTTCTTCTTCTTCTTCTTCTTCTTCTTTTTAATCTTATTTATTTATTTTGGGAGAAAGAGAGAGAGCAAGTGAGTGAGTGTGACCTGGGGAAGGGCAGAGAGAGGGAGAGAGAGAGAATCCCAAACAGGTTCACTGCTCTCAGCTCAGAGCCTGATGCAGGGCTTGATCACATGAACGGAGAGATCATGACCTGAGCTGAAATCAAGAGTCAGACACTCAGCAACTAAACACCCAGGCTCCCCTCCTTCTTTTTTTGTGGGCAAATAATACTCCATCGAATGTATATAGCATGCGTGTTATTTTTCATCTGTCTATTGACATCTATGTTGTTTCCATGTCTTGGCTCTTATAAATAATGCTGCAATAAACGTAGGGGAACAGATATATATATTTTTTAAGATAGTGATGTTGTTTTCTTTGTAAAAATACCTGAAGTGGAATTTCTGGATCATATGGTAGTTCTATTTTCAATTTTTGAGGAACCTCCATACCGTTTTCCATAGTTGCTGCACTAATTTACATTCCTACCAGCTCTGCAAAAGTGTTTTTTTTTTCCTTTCTCTACATCCTTGCCAACACTTACTATTTCTTGTCATTTTGAGAATAGCCATTCTAACAGGTGTGAGGTGATATCACACTGTAGTTTTGGTTTAAATTTCCCTGGTGATCAGTGAATGTTAAGTACCTTTTCATGTATCTGTTGACTATCTCTTTGTCTTCCCTGGAAAAATGTCCATTTCGATCCTATGTCAACTTTTAATCAGATTAATTTTTTTTTCTTTTGAGTTGTATGAGTTATTTGTATGTTTTGGATATTAACCCCTTATCAGACATGATTTGAAAATATTTAGATTGCCTTTTTGTTGTGTTGATGGTTTCCTTTGCTCTACAGAAGTGGTTTTTTGGGTTTTTGTTGTTGTTGTTGTTGTTGTTGTTGTTGTTGTGTGTGTGTGTTTTGGTTTGATGTAGTCCCATTTATATTTGTGCTATTGTTGCCTTTTTGTGGGTTGTTCACAATTTTTTTTAATGTTTATTTATTTTTGAGAGAAAGAGAGAGAGAGTGAGTGGGGGATGGGCAGAGAAAGAGGGAGACACAGAATCCTAAGCAGGCTCCAGGCTCTGAGCTGTCAGCACAGACCCTGACACAGAGCTCAAACTCATGACCTGAGTTGAAGATAAGATGCTTAACCGACTGAGCCACCCAGGGGCCCCTGTGGGTTGTTTTTTAAACTAAATATTTGTCATATCCTTAAGTTTCCAAGCACCATTCTGGTTGTCATTAATGTATAATTATATACAGTGTCAATGTGAGCAGTAAGATATCGCATTACCAAGGAATCATTAAAATTGGGATATACTGTCCATCCCTCCCCCTTTCCATTGCCTCTTCAGGACTTAGATTGTTTGAGGTCACTAAATTCTCACTCAGGTTGAAAGACTTTGCCAGAAAATTCTCATTAGCAAGAATGCCCTTTGGTCTTCCTCTTGTAATCTTCCGTCTTTCTCTTGAAATAAGGAAGTACATTATTGAAGTCGTTTTATTTTTAGAAAGTTGTCATCGGTGTGGGAAATTTGGGATTCATGAAGAGTGTTATTAAATGTTTGATGTCACTGATGTCAGTGACAGCATGGGGTAGCAGATGAAAGCCTGGTTTATAAATTCTGCAAGAAAATTCAAGACAGTGAAATGAGGACTGGCATAGACAGAGCTAAATGCTGTTATTCCCTTGAGCCAAGCAGAATCTTGTCATACTCCATATTTTGGGGCATGCCTGCTCTTGGTTTTCCCTAGAATCTAAACCCCAAGGTGAAAGAAGATCGTTATCAGATGTCTTCTGTATCCCATGCACAGTACTAAGTACTTTTACACTGTGGTCTCCATTTAACCTGACACAGTTCTGAGAGGGAAATACGTTCAATCCATTTTATAGAGGTCAAGGAAGTGAAGTTTCGGTTATTGGTATTTTAGAACAAGAAGAAAAAATAAAAAATGCTCGTCAAAAGTCACGTACAAAGTAGGCTTCCAGAGCCCATTGTTTTTCAGGTTAAATTTCCCCCTAAACTTGTTTAAAAGGAGATGGAAATAAAGTCATGTATTTAAGACCGAGTGTGGTTTGAACTGTCCACTTCAGAATGTCTTTTTGTCTCTAAATGTCGTGGTCCCATGCTGTATTGCCGATGGTCTTAATTTTTTCCCCTTCTCTTTTGGTTTCAGAGAAAGAACTTGTCTCTTTTCCTCAGCATTAGTTTGTTAACTTTCTGGGGGACTTCGCTTTTGGGTGCCCGATTATACTGGATGGGAAACAAGCCACCAAGCTTTTCCAACTCTGACAACCCAGCTGCTGATTCGGATAGCCTTTTGGCTCGGACACTCACTTTCTTCTACTTGCCAACCAAGAACCTTTGGCTGTTGCTATGCCCAGATACACTCAGTTTTGATTGGTCAATGGATGCTGTGCCTCTGCTGAAAACAATTTGTGATTGGAGAAACCTACACACTGTGGCCTTCTATGTCGGACTCCTCCTCCTTGCCTACTATGGCTTGAAGAGCCCAGGCGTGGAAAGAGAATGCAATGGGAAATTTGTAACAAATGGCAAGCAGAATGCAAATGGACATAGCTGCCATTCAGATGTGGAGTACCGGAACTCAGAGATTAAGCCCAGCTTTGCATCCAAAGTAGAAAATGGCATTAAAAATAATGTATCACAGAGAACACAACTTCCTTCTACCGAGAACATTGTTGTTCTTTCTTTATCTTTGTTAATAATACCATTTGTTCCTGCCACGAACCTGTTTTTCTATGTGGGCTTTGTAATTGCAGAGCGAGTATTGTATATTCCTAGTATGGGCTTCTGCCTCCTTGTTACAGTGGGTGCCAGAGCCCTTTATGTCAAAGTCCAAAAGCGGTTTCTCAAGAGCTTGATTTTTTATGCTACAGCTACATTAATTGTTTTCTATGGACTCAAGACTGCAATGAGGAATGGAGACTGGCAGAATGAGGAAATGCTGTATAGGTCAGGGATAAAAGTAAACCCAGCTAAAGGTAATATTTTATTTTATACTTTTGCCTGGACAGTTTACTCACTGTGCCTTTTTATGTCCTTGCTTCTTGCCTAAAAACACAGTATTAAGGAGGAAAAGGTCCTTTTACACAATACCTCTATCTCCCTTTCATTTCATTTTTTGAAGAGATGAGCAGTACAGCCAATTAAAGACGTATCCAGAATTCCGTATTTGGAATAGGCAGGTATTTTCTTACGTTCTGGACTGCATTTGTCCAGAGGAATTAGAATGCGTGTGTGAAAGTATTGACTGTCGTAAGAATTGAGAAAAATGCTTGGTTTCTATATTTTAAATACTTAAATAGACATCATCTCTTTCATCATGTAATGAAAGTCAGGCTGTCCCTCTTGAGTATATGTTAGCTTTCCTGTTTTCCAAACATTGCCTGAGGAAATAGCATACGACTTGCATCGACATCTTTAAAAGATTTGGAGGTAAGGCTACCTCTGAATCTTGGAATTGTGTCTCTAGGTGTCAGTGTGTGCGCATACAAGTGTGAGTCACCCTTAGCTTTGCCGAGAGGCTAAATAACCTGGATGTTGCCAGGCAGCTAGCACATTCTTACTTAAGAGTTCTTAAGTCACTTAGGGAAATAAAGTTCACTATACGATAAGATTGATCATATATTTCATTATCGTTTTTGATTTAGAAAACTATTTTAGCAAATCACAGACTCTTTAGCCAGAATAGAAAGTCTGCCTTAAAGCATAAATGAGTAGTCAAAGCTGTTACAGTGATTTCTCTGGTTTAGGCAATGAAATAATGATAGAAGCCAGAGAGCAGTTAAATGAAAACAAGTGCACCTCTAAGTGCAGAAATATATCATGGTAAATAGTGCTAACTAGTTCTGTTCCTCATAAACCATTTTTAAAGTTATTTATCTTTTAAATTATGGTAGCTGAATAGCATTTGAGCTGGACTTTTTCTACTTTTTCTAACACAGTTCTGAACGAGTATTCAAATACAAAAAGTGTAAAACTGTTCCAAATGTATGGAGTGACATACTGATGGGTCTTGGAATATATATGCAAAGATCTAGATACCCCAGAAGCAACTCTGTTATCCTTATCTGATTGCCAATTAAGAGTTCAGCGAGCAGCTACTCATTTCTTTAAGCCAAGGAGGTAATTGTTGGTACTTGCAATACTTAATAGATTGCAGGGATTTTAATGGGAGTAGAAACATTAAAATTGAGCTAGTGCATAGCAGAGAATTCCTCAGTTGTGTGGAAACAAATCTTTACCATGTGGCTTTTGTAGGTAGTGAATGCTGCACAGTTTAGTGAATGCATAAACCCAATTCTTGCTGTAAAAAATGTTGCAATCAGTTCTCAACAGAATGCTTTTCAGCTGGTTTTTCTTCACTGGTAGATGAAAGTATATAAAGCAAGGCTATGTTGCCAGTTTATTTTCCTGCTGTTTAAAACCAGATACATTGTAAGGAATGAAAAATAAAAAAGCCAGCGTGTTAATTTCATCACAGGGTCGTTCTGCAGATTTATTAAATTCATTGGTTAAGTTTCAGGTTAACCTACTGTAACAAGGAGCCAAGATAACAGTGGCTTAACTAAGATAGAAGCTTTATTCTTTCATGTAACAATCTAAGTATATGCAGCCCAGAGCTGATAAGATGGCGCCATGGGTTTTCAGGATTCGGGCTCCTTCTCTTTTGTTCCCTTGCCATCTCGGTAGTGTCACCCTGTCCACATGGTCCAAGATGGGTCATTATCACATCAGCACTTCAGCTAACAGGAAGAGAGAAAAAAGTGCAAGTGGTGGGTGTACCCATTCTCTTTAAGAGTGTATCACGGAAATTGCACACACCATGTGTGCTCACTGACTATTGGCCACACCTAGCTGCAAGGAAGGCTGGAAAATGTTATCTTATTTCTGAGAAGCCAAGTATCCAGCCAAATTTCATTACTCTTGAAGAAGTGTGTGGTGGGGGGGTGGGGGGGAGGGGGAGGGAGGAGCAGATATTCAGATGCTAGAGTATGCTGTCCCTGTCCCAGCATAGGTGGAAAAGCATTTTGTAAACTCCTAGGTACTTTCCAGATACATTTCTAGATATATTTGGCTAATATACTTTTAACAGTTATAATTCCAATTTTGATTAAGTTATTTTGGTGACATGGTTAAAATGCTTGATTCTTCATCCATTCACTCAGTAAAACAATTATTAAGCATTTCCTTGGTTTCCAATATATTTTCCTGTCTCCTTCCTAGTACTTCAGAAGTACTAAGGTAATATTTAGGTGCTCTAAGTATTATTAGTTAAGTGAATATATCACTGACTAGTATTATGAGTCCTTTGAAACCTCAAAAATTGAATTCCTGGGGAGTGCCTGGGTGGCTTAGTTGGTTAAGCATCTGACTCTTGATTTCAGCTCAGGTCATGATCTCACCATGGTGAGATTGAGCCCTGTGTCTGGCTTTGTGCTGGGCGTGAAGCCTGCTTAAGATTCTCTCCCTACCTCTGCCCCTTTCCCCCACTTGCTCTCTCTCTCGCAAAAAAAAATTGAATTCCTGAACCCTGTACCCCTCCCCTCTTCCCGCCCTGCAACCCCATCACCATCACCTGTACCCCTGTTTTACTTACAGCTTTGACCATCTCAGTTGATGGTAACTTCATTTTCCCAGCAACTCTGACCACTATTTTAGAGTCATCCATACCTCTTCTTTTTCTTTAACACTGACATCCGCTTCATCAGCAACTCCTCTTGGCTCTGTCTTTAAAAATATATCCAGAACTTGGCTACTTTTTATCACCTCCACTACTACCACTATGGCCCAAGCCACCATCATCTTTCATGGGATTACTACTAAAAGCCTCTCACTTGACCTCCCTGCTTCTGTTTTCTTGCCTGTTAGAGAAGAGAAGGCATTCTGTAATGAATATATTGAATAATAAATGTGAAAGTCATAGTCTTTCTCCCTGAAGAATTTATAATCAGTTTTAGAGATACAATGTATATGCATTGAAGAAGATGAAAGTGTTAAATATTATGCTGTTGATAGATAAGGAACTGAGATATACTTCATAATAAGAGGGATAGAATAGGAAATGGAGGTAGTTTGGGATTCCATGAGTCCCTTCTGTGCCATATGCTTCCATTTTGACACAGGGCAAAACTAGGTTCTTTATTTTTTTCTATTTATAACATGCTAATAATAATGCTGGCTATGATTACTTCCTTAGGAATTATGAGACTGGTAGTGATCTTCCTTTAGGTAATTTTTTTTTTTTTTTTTTAGTCTCCTGTTATTTGAGTCTAGCAAAAGATTAGAAACCCTTTAAAGCCAGTCCTTTTTAAGGTTGTCAGAGATTACAGTTATTTCATTGAGTTATTTTTTCCCCCTCCTTTGAAAGCTTTTGCAAATTTTAGAGCACTTCAGTCTACCATGTGCTTTAACAGAATATGATTTGAAGCCTCATGAAGCATTATACATTAAAGCTGTTGCCTTCAGTAATGGGTCCTGTAGACAGCTGCCAGTCATTAACTGATTGGATGCAAATGATGATGGGTGAAGCCTGTCGTAGTGACTGTGCTGCTAATTTATGGTTTAAATCTGGATGGTGGAGAAATGATAGCTGATTTGGACTATGTAAACCACAAGTCCTGTCTCATTATGTGGTTGATAATGTCAGGAAAATACTAGACATAGTTGATTACTGTAGTTTGCTGATTTCACAATGACTCTTTGCATTTTTGTGCTTAGGAAAGAGGAAATTTTCTCTGATGACTGCTTTAAGGAGCAACACACATAATATTTGAAAGTGTTTGTATGCGGGCGTGTGTGTGTGTGTTTAAAACAACATATTTTGGAAACCATATTGATTAGTATCTGCTTGAAAAAAACCATTTTTTAATTCATTAAAAGTGGTTACATGTATGATCACACTTCTTCGTGGCCTCTGGCTTTCTCTGAATCCCCATATGTTTGGCTCTCTGGAGAATTGGGTACCATCGATCTGCTACTGTGGCTTTTTTGAAGGCACTACCCAATTTTCATTTTCTTTCTCTCATTTTCCACAGCTCTTTCTTCTATAGGATGGCCTCTTTCCTAAATTGATTCATTCTCAAGGTTCTGTCCAAAGATTGCCTTTATTTTCCTTTTTGTATAGATTCTAGAACACTTCCTGGTATATATAGTAGGGGGTTGGTAAATGTGTAATTGAATTTCTAAATTATTTTCCTCATGACCTCTTATCCATGTGGAACTTTTCCACTTGGATGTTTTGCCAGTACCTCAAACTCATCACCATCTTCCTTAAAACCAACTATTTGCCCACTTCCTCATTCATTAAGGTCATAAGCACAGACTAACAAAGTTATTATCCAGAAACAGATCAGTGAACACATAAACTTAACAAAGAATGATAGCATATAGGTGGCATATCTGGTATCCCAAAGGCATTTAAATTTTTTTAAGTTATAGATTACAAAAATCAAGTAATTTCCTTAGAAGAGTTTGTTTATTAACTATCAATTTGCTTTAAACAACATGACTATGATTTTTAATTGTTTGAAAATAATTTCTTGAAAAATAGGAGCAATTAAACAGGGTTAATCCAAGGAAAACTTGTCCAAAAGGTAAAGTTTATTTTAATGTCTGTTTCTAATGTAAATATGTGAAATGATATAAGTGATGTATATTTAATGACACACGTATTTAAAACTCTAAAGGTGATTACCCAAGGGTTCTATATTCAGTTCCTCTTTATGCACATGACAAACACTGCCCATTTTGATATTGAAAAGGATAGAAAATAGTTGTTGCAGCCATATGGAGTTTGACGATTTTTCTTTCTTCCTGGAATTATGTAAAACTGATAGTGCTGTTTCAACCCCATGTAGTTTCTGATTTCAAGCAGCAAGTGTGTTGAGGGAATAGCATTTTACGTAGGAAACAACTCATAATTTAAGTGAAATCTAAACCTTCAAGTCATGTGAAACTTGACTAATTCATTGTAGATTTTATGGTATGAGTTTTTGTTTACCTCTAGTTGAGTGTCTTCTTTAATTGTGGTGAACTGCTAGCATTTAAACAGCTAACACTGAAATTGTATAGTAAATGTTCCCGTATTTCTTCGGTAATTTATTTTGTTATTTCTGAAGTAAGATGAAAATATTTTAAAAGGGGTTTAAATTTTTATAAAAAAATAAAATTTAGCAGTAAAGTCAGGAAGGGCAATGAGTGTAGCATTTTACTTAAGACCAGCTGGCCTGGGTTAAAAAGCTGTAAAATACAGATTTTCACTTTTAACAGAGAGATGTGATAGGAGAGAGCTAGCAAAAAGCACCAGGAAAGGCTGATTGCGAGAAAAATACTACAAAGTTAATTCAGGCTTCCACAGAGTAGAGAAATTCTATGCGGCTTCACCTCAATCCATCTCTTCTCTCTTGAGTAGAAAATTAAAATATAAAATAATGGGAGTGGCAAGAATAAAAGGAAAATGTCTCATTAGCTCAACCAAAGTATTTTAAAAAATAAATATGTTAAATTGTTAAAAAATAAGGCCAGTTTAAAACATTTGAGTTTTGAAGGAATCAGTGGTTGCTTTTTAGTTGGGATGGGGTAGCTACAGACGTTCCAAAGCATCAGGTTTCCTTGCCTCTAAGAATGGAAGTGACATATAAATCTTTTCTTTAGTTCCAGCTCTCATGACCCCAAGTACAGTTGTATGGGGGAAAAAAAATACTGGACCACAATATGAAGCAGGTGACACACTACTTACCCTGTCTTTAAAATTATCCATAACAGAACTTTTCGAATCTTTATGGGCTTTCGAAAACTCTAAAACCTAAAATTAACATTGCCTTAGATTGAATACATTTTACCAGTGGCTATATTTCAAAGGAATTCAAACCAGCTTGTTATTAAAACAAATATGAAGTTAAATTATTCTGATTTCCATACTAGTTTTTGTGATTGATACTTAGAATGCAAACATTTTTGCTCTTCCTAAATATATCTGAAAAGATGAGAAATGTGTATACATACTGTTTAAAGAATACTACCAAAACAAGTAGCCATTTCACAGCTTAAGAACACATTAGACCAGTATCTTTGAAGACCTTCCCCCATTCGTCTTTTTTCAGTTTTGTTTCTTTTGATTAACTTCTTTTATTTTATGCTAGAACCTCCATTACAATGTTAAACAGAAGTGACGACAGCAAATTTTTTGTCTCATTCTTGTTCACAAAAGGATGTTTTTAGTATTTCACCATTAATTACGGGCATTTTGTAGGTTTTTCTGTAGATGCTTTTATCTGTAGAGTTTTCTTCTTATTTCTAGTTTAAGATTTGTTTTTAGGAATTAATGTTGATAATGTCACAGATTTCCCCCCACTCAATCTGTTAATTTGATGATTTATATTAATAGATTTTCTAATGAATGTACTTTGCATTCATGGAGTAAACCCAAGAATTATAATGTGTTATCATTTTTATATTCTTCTAAATTTGTTTTTTACCCATGTTCCTGAATGAGATTGGCAATTCGGATCTTGTGCTTATCGTATTCTGGTTTTAGAATCAATTAATCTTTCAGAATCAGTTTGGGAGTATTACTTCTTTTGTGTTTGCTGAAAGATTTTGAGTAAAACTAGAGTTCCTTTTTCTTTGTAATTGGCAGAATGTACCTGCAAACCTGGCTGAGCCTGAGGTTTTGTTTACAGGTGGACATAATTTATTTTACTTTCTTCATTTCTTCCATGATTTTGAAAACATTTAAGATTGACTTTTGGATTGATTTCAGGATTTTTTTTTCTTCCTGGATCTTGTTCAGTTTAACTAGTTTCAAATTTATTTGCACAAAGCTATACATAATGTTCTCACACTATCTTTTTGGAAATCTCTGTTGCAAGATTAGTTTAAAACATATTTTTACTTTGAGAGGATTTGAACAACAGATGTTGTGTTGTCCCAAACTTTGTGAAGGTGAATTTATGTATAGGAATTCCCAGGGAATTTTTTTATTCTTTTTTTTCTGTTTGTCCAGATATTTTTGACAGAGAATGCATTTGCCTTCTCCTCTGAGGTTTTTTTTTTTTGTTTTTTTTGTTTTTTTTTTTTTTTTTGCTCGTTTGTTTGATTTTGTCTAGTTCATCTCTTTAGGCTGTTTGCTTTCAGGGGCTTGAGTTTATGTGGTTTCTGCAATCTGAACTCTCACTTAAAGCTGATTAAAGCCCAAGGCCTCGTTCATCGTAACGTCACATATGCAGAGTGAATGACATCCTCAGAGCTGTTTACCCTTATGGATTCCTGCTTGCAAGCAGTTTCTAGACCTAGGGATTCCCCTTAACTTTTCTACCAACTAATACATCCCTTAACAAATATTTTTATTTTTTGATCTAGCATTTTTATGCATTCTGTACAAGGAGGGGATGTCTGGACTTTGCGTTCCACCTGCTGCCAGGATGGGGAGGCTGAGAAAGGATTTCAAATCTGGCATCTATTAAGAAATGATTAGCTGTATTACAAGTTATTTTTGAGCATAGAGTCATTTGTTTAGTCTTAAACTAGTATTTTTGAAATTTTAAATTCTCTTTTAACGAAAGAGAACCAAGTTACTAAAGTAAGCTGACAAGTATATCAGAGCACTATCTAATACAAAATGAAATTAGAGGTATTTAACTGTTATAAATCACAGAGGGGTAAAATATATTTGTTTCCTGGCGTAATAAGAAGTTACAGATAATGTCGCAGATACTGCAGGCTTTTAAGAAAACAAACAGAACATGTTTTTTAGTTAGCCTTTATTACGCGTATACCCCTATCCACCCATCACTGGTGATCATGGATTTAAAAGATTTCAGTTAAGTCTCACGGGATTATGGAAAAATCTGAGATGTTCCAACTCTTATAATAATTTTTGAAAAAGGGTTAGTTGTAGGAGAATGTTTATATATCATTCTATTGGGAAGATGGCCAAGACAAAGTGTGAGCCCTATTTTTACATACAGGTATTAAATTAGAAATCTCATCTTTTTAGCTTTGCATATTAGTATTAAACTTGTATGTTATTTTGGAATATGAATATTACCAGCCAGGGGGATCTAGCAGGAATATACATATTAACTAGTGTACTAAAAATTAAATAAGGATAAAACATATTAAAAGTTTTGATTTAAAAGATAATAATATTGTTTTCCAAGTAAGAAACCATAATCCAATTTGATTAAATAGTAGAGAGAAATTAAAAAAAAAAAAAGACCATCTGGAAGGCAGAGCTATATTAGAGGCTTTATTGTGTCATACATTTAGGAGTTTAGGATTCTAATTCCCAATAATACTAGCTGCCACTCTGAACATTCATTCAGTCATCTTAAACAGCGTAATTCAATTCTTTTATGTAAAACGCCACAGGATATTATATTAAAATATCAACATTAATATCTTTTTTGGAAGGAGTGTAGACATACATGTTAATTAGGAAACTTTCTAGGGATTTTAAATTTAGAGAGAAGGAACTGGATGAGATATTTAGTAAAACAGCTGAGAGTCACATTTTGACAAAAACAGGGATTACTGAGATGTCAATGCACTGTTTCTGTGAGTGCAGTTCTTCTGGATGGGAGAGGAAGCTCACAGTTTTATAATGTTTGGGGCTCTGTGTATTGCAACTGGGAGCTTCTAAAATAAATGCGAGAAATCGTTTTTCTTCTTTCTTCTCTTCTCTTGGGGAAAGGGAGTAAATTTCTTCAATTATATATCATGAGACAACCAGCAAAGACCAGAAGGTCTCTGATATGTTGATAGATTATCTGTTTTTACTTCATCAGTTGGCTTACTCTCTGAGTCTCACAAATACACTTTGGTGGTGTGCAATACAGATATACAATACCTCATTTCTCTACTTAACTCTGTTTTTAATAATCTGAATATTTTCCAAGGCTGGCTTCAAGTCATGTTCACCCTAGTGGTTAAGATTGAATAGTGTTGTCTGTATTTGTATGAGTGTTGAAACAGTTTTAAAGTAGAAGTGAGTTTCTGGGCTTATGTAATGAAAATATGAGCATATTAATTAATGATATTGTACAAATCTTTGTATTCTGTATTTTCTTATCTTCAGTCTAAATGATATATTTGAGGGGCGCATGGGTGGCTCAGTCGGTTAAGCTTCCGATTTCGGCTCAGGTCTTGATCTCATAGTTTGTGGGTCCGAGCCCTGCGTTGGGCTCTGTGCTGACAGCTCGGATTCTGTGTCTCCCTCTTTCTCTGCAACTCCACCACTTGTGCGCTTGTTTGCTCTCTCTCTCTCTTTCAAATATAAATAAACATTAAAAAATAAAAAAAATAAATAAATGATATATTTGAGACTACTTTTGCTTTTGAAACTCTATTATTTGGAAGCAGTGATATGGGATTTTAAAGTATCTTTTGTTGTTCCACATTAGGATACTGATTTTTAGAT
Organism: Prionailurus viverrinus; assembly: GCF_022837055.1. Classification (NCBI taxonomy): domain Eukaryota; kingdom Metazoa; phylum Chordata; class Mammalia; order Carnivora; family Felidae; genus Prionailurus; species Prionailurus viverrinus. The sequence goes on from NC_062567.1 coordinate 103,008,501, forward strand.
CATTTTTGAGGGCAGGCGATACCATCCCTAAAGTCCTTCCTGTGCCATGCCTCTTTGCTCTAGGATGTGATTCTAGAAGTAAGAGGTTATGTGGTGCTTTGCTCTGAGGCCTATCATGCTTTGGTTGTGGCTACTGGTTCTCATTCCCAAATTGAACCTAGAGTAGATACTTACTTTTGAAGTTTTAACTTAAAAGGTTGGATTTAAAAAAGTGTATCCTAACCTCAATTCTGATTATTTGATAGGAAAATACAGCTTCTCTGGGCACTCGTGTCTCAATTGGTTAAGTGTCTGGCTCTTGATCTCAGCTCAGGTCATGCTCTCACAGTTCATGAGTTCGAGCCCCACATACTGCAGAGCCTGCTTGGGATTCTGTCTCTCCTTCTCACTGCTCCTCCCCCACTTGTACACGTGCATGCTTTCTCTCTCCTCTCAAAATAAACTTAAAAAAATATTTAAAAATTTTAAAAAATATAGCTTCTCTATGGGTTTTAATCAACTTGACATGTAATTAGTTTGCATGTCAATATTACTTTAAGACTCATGGATAAAATAATACAGATTTATGTCCCCCAAACCACATAATCTAATCATCAGGTCGTAATGTTCATTAATCACTCATATGTGCCCAGTGGATGTGTTTGTTGCAAAAGGTCCTGTAATAGCCTCTGAGAATCCCCTGCTGTGATGCCTGCTAGTTAAGATTAGAACTTCCGGAGACTAAACCAGCCCTTCTCTTTCTTATATACCTCACTTGATGTGATAATGTCATTTAGTGCATTGACCCTTCGCTTTCTTCGTATTTATTTTACCCTTGTGTGTAATAGATTGCTTTCACCGTTTGGAAGTACAGTGTTCTGGATTGTACATTTAAGTCTGTTAAACAAGAAATAGCATTCTTCGTTTCAATATCATGTTTTTCAAGTGATGCAAAAGTGCCTGAAGTATTTGCTGTGTAGCCTTTTTTTTCTTTTAATTTTTTTTTTAACGTTTATTTATTTTTGAGAGAGAGAGACAGAGCATGAACGGGGGAGGGGCAGAGAGAGAGGGAGACACAGACTCAGAAGCAGATTCCAGGCGCTGAGCCATCAGCCCAGAGCCCGATGCGGGGCTCGAACTCACGGACCGCAAGATCGTGACCTGAGTTGAAGTCAAGTTGGACGCTTAACCGACTGCGCCACCCAGGCGCCCCGCTGTGTAGCCTTTTTAAAGAACCTTTATCTCGGGGCGCCTGGGTGGCGCAGTTGGTTAAGCGTCCGATTTCAGCCAGGTCAGGATCTCGCAGTCCTTGAGTTTGAGCCCCGCGTCAGGCTCTGGGCTGATGGCTCAGAGCCTGGAGCCTGTTTCCGATTCTGTGTCTCCCTCTCTCTCTGCCCCTCCCCTGTTCACGCTCTGTCTCTCTCTGTCCCAAAAATGAATAAACATTGAAAAAAAAAATTAAAAAAAAAAAGAACCTTTATCTCATGAACTGTACAGAAAAAAAGGCAAAGACAATTAACCTCCCTCTATTCTGTTGTTATAGTCAGCTGAAAGTACAGGAAAATACTTTAAAATGATAGTTGCCCAAGATTTGTGCATATAGCAAAGGTAATTAGTGTTTTTAGAGATTTCATATTCAATAGATAATTGTTCTTTTTTTCTTATTAGCATGCATAAATATTTTTTACTCACATGGGTTATTGAAATTTGTATTTTTACTAATTATATTTTTAAAGCCCCTTTTCCCTAGTATTAACTCTACTTTTGCAATGTTCAGTACTAGCTGCTGAGTTGATAAAAGTGACTGTCAAAAATTAATATAGAGAGGCTAATGTAAGGTATGAAATAGTGTCCTGATACACTATATTTGAGATGTACTATGTTTTTATTTAGAAGCAGATTTTTTTGGATAACATATGAACTTGATGATTTTCAAAACTTTGAGTTTTGTTTTTGTTGGCCTGGATTTACTTGGCAATATAGTTCTCAATGGCACACTCAGAGATCCTGAATATAGGAGACGTCCTATAAAAGTGTATATCTAATTGGTTATGTTTCTAATAGATGATAATGAAATACCATTCCTTTTCCATAATAATGTACTTTTCAGAATATATATCTCTTATCTTATTTCATCATCTCAGTCATGCTGGAGTTTAACTTGGGCAAGCATCTTTACACCTGTTTCACAGATGAAACATTGAGAGGCAGAATGCTTAAGGAGAAATAGCATGGCAAAAAGTGCAGATTTTGCAGTAAGGTAGGTGTGCGACCTAATCTTAACCCAGGCTCTTAATAGCTGTTTTCATTATTCTTATAGTGTTATCACAACCCCTCTGAAACTCAAGTTGCTGATCTGTATAGTGAGTGTGCAGTACCACACAGGGTATGTGTAGCATATCCAGGCCAGGGTGTGGCCCACAATTCAAGCTTGCTAAATTACAGCTTTTGCTATTGCTAATAAGAAATGGAAGATTCGAGTAATTTACTTGTGTATACCCAGATCTAATTGGTAACAGGACTCTACTAAAACTTTGGTTTCGGGTATTTTGTTTTACATTTCCACATCAAAATTCCTTTTAGTGACCATTAGTAGGAAACTAACCTGGGCCATTTGATGGCATCATCATTCAATGATGACAGGATTCACTATGAGATAAAGCAGATTATGAGATTCGATTTTAAGAGAACAAAAGAGGGATGCGTTTGTGGCTCAGTTGGTTAAGCAACTGACTTCAATTCAGGTCATGATCTCAAGGCTCTTGGATTCCAACCCACCTTGGGCTCTGTGCTGACAGCTCCAAGCCTGGATGGAACCTGCTTTGGAGTCTGTGTCTCCTTGTCTCTCTGCCCCACCCCCACTACTGTTCTTTCTCACTCTCAAAAATAAATGAACATTTAAAAAAAATTTAAAAAAGGAGAACAAAAGATCCTCTTGTAAATAAATAAAAGGATTCTCTTTCTCCCCCCTGGAGTTGTTTAGGATTCTTGATATTGTTGTTTAAAAACTCTTGGCTTTCCTAAGCATTTTTCATCTTTCAGACCTGAGCCAGACTCAGACAATGGCACCCATGTGAAGCAAGGGATTCTTTGGGACATTTCTCTTTCTGATACAAAATCAGAAGCAACTCAGCCACTCTTTATAATCAATCTAAAGGTGCCCATTGAACAACTTCACAGTCTCAGTCTGACTTCATGAGAGATCAGTCAGATTTGAGGAATTTCTAAAAAGCCTGCACTGAATCAGTAGCCTGTTATGTAAACAGGGTCACTGTATGTGGTGTGCCGGATTATATATTCACCACGTGTTTTTGTTGTCTACTTTTAACAGTGTGACAGGCTCAAAAGGGTCTGTTTTTAAGATCTGAGGAGAAACTCAAGGTTTAGGTGCTTCCAAATTCATTACACTTCTAAATGCAGTTGTATTTACTATGATATTATTATAGTACTGTGGGTTAGTTATTCTGAAACTTTGCAGACAGCACGTTGCCATTAGAAAGGGATATAGAGCAGATTTTTTGTTTTGTTTTAATGGAGAGTCCATGGGAAAACTTCTGACCACAGATGAGAGAAGTTCATGAATAAAGGCAGGCACAGGGGAGACCCAGCAGTGCAGATCACGAGTGGAACTGGTAACAGACACTGGGCTATAGATATGGGGGTGACCCATCATCAGTGTCAGGAATGTGGTAGAGATGACAGATGCTAAGATGCTAAGGAACAACTCTAAATGTGTTGAAACGCAAACACCTGCTCTGAATTTTATATGTGGATATTGTACTATGCACATAGATATTCTAGTGACTAACAATGTTTTCAGGACAGTGTTAACATGTTATTGGGCTACTAAATTTTACCATGTCACTTTTAATACTTGTTTTTTTCTTTATAGGAATAAATTTAGTTTCAGGTTCATCCGAAGTAACTAAAGATACAGAACTATGAGGAAATAATTGCATATTATAAAATTGCTATAATTAGAATTACATAAAAGTATATGGTATGAATTCTGGTATCCTATGAATCATAGTCTTTACATTATGTCTGCTTTTTCACTTTACATCTTAACTAGACAGTTTCTTTTCTTTTACCCACTTAATATGTTCTTTCTTGTAATAATTCAAGGTTTCGTTACTATAGGAAAAATAAGTTCTTGTCGTCTTATAAGGACTTTTATTTCCCTGGAGTGACTATCAATAATTAGTAAAAAGCCCAGGCTACAAATGTTGACTCCCTTATGGTCTTTACTAATGGAAGGAGTGTAGTTTAAAATATATATACATATAATATATATAATATATATATATTATATGTATATATGTATATTATATATATATTGCATTTATATATATATACATTGCTATATATATATATATATATATATACACATATAATATTATATATATATTGCATTTATTGCAAGTTCCATGCAGTTACGTGGCTCTTTGTAATTCTCCTTTGGCAGTTTTCTTTCCCCCTCTTTAAAGTGAGAAAGTTTAACATAATTAACCTTTATAACTTAAAATGATACTTAAGTTATATCTTTGGTAATCCCATTTTGGGGAATTTACCTAAAGTCCTGTGTTCCATAGTGATTATAAGCAAGGGCTTTGGAATGAGGCAGACATAACTTTTACCTTTATTAGTTTATACAGGTCACTTGACTTCCCTGAGACTCAGTTTCCTCCTCTAGGATTAACTGATGATAATCTTCTTTATTATATGGATTAAGAGTTAATGTATACACAACATTTAGGCCTGTCATCTGAATGGACATAATTCTTACCAGACACATTAGGCATTACTGTATTTATTTTATTTTGCACCTGGTCTGGCTTTGATAACTGGCAAGATTTCAATTTTTTAACCCTTTTTGGTGGTTAGCATTCTGATTTCAAACAGGTAACTCATATTGGAGGAAACAAAATTGAGGATTTATTACCTTATTTTTTGTAGTTAAATGTTTCAATTCTGCCAGATCTTTACATAGAACTCAAGTTTTGAGATAGAGTCTAAAGACCTATGTTAAAGTTCTAAGGTAAAAATAAGTTAGAGCTGAGGGCAGAAGTCCAAAGTGAGTGTCCTTAATGATTTTGGTGACCCTGATCATTGCACCAGTGAAATGAAAATGCTGATATGATCACTCTCAGGCATGATTGCTTCTGTAGACCTGAATGGTAAGTAACTTAAATTTAAATCATAATATTAAGGGAGTCGTTCATCTTAGCTAATTTTTTGAAGAGTGCTGTATGCCAAAGTCGTAAGAAAATTATTTTAACCTTTATGATAAGTAAGTATACATGTCTTCAGACTTTTAGTATAAAGTGAAAATATCCTTGAAAAAATTGCTCAAATCTTCCTCCATGGATTTTGTGAAATCTGTCAAGAGATAGGAAATTGCAATAGTGTAAGTTTGAAGTTAGTCTGTGAACTTAGAAATACCATGTATTTGAATGAGGGTTTTGAAAAAAAAATTGGAGGTATTTATTGCTGTAGATCACTTAGCATTTCTAGAGGGAGCTCACATTTGATTTTCTCTTTAGAACAACTTTAGCAAGATGGGAATATTTAATTGTTCTTCTGCCTTTCAAGGAACATAAAATAAACTGTGGCAGATTGTGGACTAAGTACAAGAGGAGCTTTCATTGTGAATTAAGGTCAAGTTTCTTCGTAAGTGGATACCTTTTAGATGCAGTTGAATATCAATGTGAAGGGCCCTTGAGATGTTAAGAGTTATTCTAACTACTTCACTTCCTGATATTTCAACAGAAAAATTTTGTTTTCTTTTCGAAAATAAGATAACTTCATAGGTCAGATTTTCTAAAGCTGATTCTCTTATACTGAGAAGTAGCTGTTTGCTTTCCCTTCATGTAATCATCCTGTATGCTTAGTCCTGGGGAATAAATCATGTGCTTGTTAAACAATGCTTTTTAAATGTCTGTTCCGTGCAAGGCATCTTCAGGGCACTTACAAGATCTTGATAAATGTACCCGAGTCCCCAGCATCTTTGAGCAACAACCTTTTGTTTACAGAGTATGTTCTATTGCCAATAAGTTAACTGGAAAATGTGACATTTAAAATTATATTCCCAAAGAAATGTAAAACACTTAATATATTGTTTGGCATTAATTTTTCTGTGGTATGAAAAATACATTATGAAATATGGGTACAGGATAGCTTTATTTTGTTGTTCCTGGAGGATTTTTTTTGCTCCTAGTGGTTCTGAGGGCTGATGACTCATTTGAATAATTTATTTTGTTTTCATATTATACTCCAGTCCCTCAATTAAATATGTAAAAATATTGAGTATTATAATAGGTTATTCTACTTTATATTCAAACTCAATATTGATAGTGTGAGACAGCTTTATCTCTAAGTAGATTCTGATGAATGGAAATATCTGGATCTGCCTTGTCAATAACTTTTTGCTACTTAGGGAGTTAAACTCCTGTTTTCTCATCAATGAAATGGGTGTAGTAATATACCTCAGAGGTTTTTATTGGGTTAAGTTCTGGACACTGTCAAAGCATATAGTAAGCTTTAAATAATGGAAGTACTCTTATTATCTTTATTATCATAATCTATTTTATTTTATTTTATTTTTTTCAACGTTTATTTATTTTTGGGACAGAGAGAGACAGAGCATGAACGGGGGAGGGGCAGAGAGAGAGGGAGTCACAGAATCGGAAACAGGCTCCAGGCTCCGAGCCATCAGCCCAGAGCCTGACGCGGGGCTCGAACTCCCGGACCGCGAGATCGTGACCTGGCTGAAGTCGGACGCTTAACCGACTGCGCCACCCAGGCGCCCCTATCATAATCTATTTTAAAATTTCTTCTCTCCTTCCTCTTCCCTCCACTTTTTCCTCTGCATAGGCTCAGAGTACTACAGGGTAAGGCCATGAGATGAGACAGCAGTTCTCTCAAATTAAAGCAGTTTCTTATAACACTCATTTTGTAAAATAACAAAAATAAGATGAATACTCTGAATATTTTGAGATGCTATTGGGAAGAACTTTTAAAAACTACATAGAGATTTTAGAAATAACTAATTAACATTTTTTGAACTTCAAAGAAGAGCTTTATTATATTATCTTCAGAGTTTAAAGTGTGAATTAGATTTCATGTGTGTACCCTGTCTATTAAAGTATGGACTTTAAAAGCAATGAGATATTTTTTTAGGCTTCATCATAATTTCTTGGATGAATTTCAGAGATTTTATTTCAATAAAACTGTACTTAAAAAAAAAGTACATTTATGAAATGAGTGCATCACTAAAATATATGGGCCTAAAAATGTAAAAAAAATGTAAGTGACATTAAATATTAATGAAAATGTAAGATCTTTCAGTTCTGTTGGGCCAAAGTGTAATTACCAAGTGAAAATTTGAAGATAATCCCAGACATCTGTTTCTGATTGTCTTACTACAAGAAAAAGTTTAGTGAATGTTAAAACTCTTTATTCCTTAAGTAGGATATAGGATAACCCTGTCTCTATTTTAAAAGAATGTGGGACCTTAATTTTTCTTCTCTCTCTTCCTTCCTTTCCTTCCCTCCCCTCCATTTCCCCTGTGTCCCCTCTCCACCTAACCCAGTTGTAGACAGTTAGATTAATTATATTCCTAGGTTCATGGCCAGTTTGATCATGACCAGGATAATCCCTTCAGGTTTCCTCTCTTTTATTCATGTGTTTATTCCCATTAACTCTTCCTAACTTCATCTTCCCTTTGCACCATAGACAACTGCTCTAATGTACTTGATTTTCATCCTTAGATTTGTAGTATGCCTTTGCAAAATGTGTAGTGATATTTTGGGTGAAATGAACTTTTAACATTTATAGCTAGTATTGGGACACAGAATGCACCTGATATTTTGATTCTTTGTTGGCTTTTTAAGGTCCATTCATGTGTCAGTGTTTATATGGTGTTTGTTGGTCCTCACCTGTGCATAGTAATACATGAAGTTTATTTCCCACGTGGTACTCCCATGATGGACATGTTGATTGCTTTCCACTACCAGCCAACACTAAGAGGCTTGCATTAAACACCCTTTTACGTGTTCTCTTCGATGAACATTTCTTTGGCCATGGGATTGCTGGTTAGGGCTTATCCTGGATTTGGTGAATCTTGTTGATTTGACTGAGTTCTGTCAAATGGCCCAACAGGATGGCTGTCTCAGGCTTACACTGCCACCAGATAGTACACTGGGCCTTCCCCCACAATCCCACTAGTACTTGGTTTTATCCGGTTTTCTAAATATTGCCAGTCTCAAATCTCATTGTTCTCATTTGTGTTTCTCTGGATTGCTAAGGAATTTGGATATTAGTTAAAATGCTTTAACTTACTTATTTTGTTTTAATTTATGTTCATTTCCTTTGCCCATCTTTTTCCCCTCTCTGTTGGATTTATCTTTTTCTGGTTGCTTTGTTAGGAGTTTTTTCTTCTTTTTATTTAAATGTTTGAAATATCTTATCCTAATGTATTAATGCATGTTTAACTTTGTCCCTGTTATCCCTCAATAATTAGAAGTCTTTAATTTTGAGATACTCAAATTCATCATTTTGTAAACCTTTTGAGTTATATTCGAAGGTCTTTCTAAGAAATCTCTTCTCCTTCCACAAGATATTCTCTTACATAGCCTTGTTAGCTTTATCTTTTCACATTTAACTTTTAAAGCTATCTGGAATTTACCTTTGCATATGATAAATATGGTATAAAACTCAAGTTTTATATTTCTCCTAGATTGTGGTTAGAATACATTTTCTTAGTATACTAATAAACAATGCAAAAATATTGATTGAAGTTACTTAGAATTTATAGATAAATTTTGGGAAAATTAATGTTAATTAATTGTTATATTAATCTTGTTAAATTGTCCTGCCCATGAGCCTTAGAATATTTCTCCATATTTTTCAAGTTTGGATAGTTTGGGTAGTTTCAATTACTCAGACTAGCTACATTTAAAAATTGATCTGATATAAAAAAAAGTTGACTTGGTTGATATGATCAAATTTAAGTAAAAAAAAAAAAAATAACAAGAAAACCATGGCTACTCTGATTAAGTCTTTAGGATAATTCTATAGCTGTGAAATCATGACGTTAGCCCTCCTAAAATATACTTTTTATAGTTCACTTCAATGTGTTTTCTTCTAAACCATATCTGTGATAGCTAAATTTTAAATGTTTTTTTTAATTCATTGATTTTTAAAATTTTTTTATTGAAATACGATAAATGATCAGTTTATGAAAAGAATTACTATTTAGTTGACCCCAGTGGAATTTTTAAATTTTAGGTCATATTCTATAAGATAGTTTTATATATTTAGAAGTGATCTTTATGTTAGCATTGAGGGTTTTTTTCTTTAATTTTTTTTTTTAACGGTTATTTGTTTTTGAGAGACAGAGATGGAGTGTGAGCAGGGGAGGGGCAGAGAGAGATAGGGAGACACGGAATCCGAAGCAGGCTCCAGGCTCCCAGCTGTCAGCACAGAAACCAATGCAGGACTCAAACTCACAAACCATGAGATCATGACCTAAGCCGAAATTGGACACTCAACCGACTGAGCTGCCCAGGAGCCCCAGCATTGAGTTTTTGTAGCAGTGATGCAATAATTAATCATATTTAAATTTGAATGTGTGGAAATAGTGACAGCAGTTTTTACACCAAAAAACAAACAAACAAACAAACAAACACCCAAAACCTAAAATGTATTTTGGTAAACACAGTACTGAAGAACTGTTATTTAAGAAAAAAGGGATTTTGATGCCTTAAACTTATGACTTAGGAAAATAATGATTTGGGGGGACACCCGAATGCTCACTGCTAATTTGAGACAAATATTTGAGCTGGTAGTTTGCCCTAAGGTGACCTGCCCACTTTGCAGGAAGCCAGGTAGTGGTGATCTGTCCATTCTTCTTTAACACTGAAAGAGGAGACTGGTATGCAGGTAATAAATGAGCTTGAGGGGGGAAAAAAAGGGGGGGGATTTTGAAAAGGAATTGTTTTCATATTTGAGTGTGATGCCTTTCAGCCTAAGACCATCAGGAACACAGTGATAGTGAGGAATTTGGCTTAATTACTACTTGCACTGAGGGAACACCACATCATGGGCATCCTGAGGTTGTGTCATAGAATTTGAATATTGGTTGGGTGATTTGGGAGAGCGTCTAAAGAAGCAGGGTGTTCTCTAGATTGGATGCTGAATCAATTCTGTGACTGGATAAAGAGGCCATTCATTTAGGAAGAGAGAGGGATGTTTTTGGTGTTTCTTGGGTTGTACACTGGCCTTTTTCTTTTTTCTGTTTAGTAAAATTATGAAGTAATCTTGCTTTGTCTCATTTATCATGGATTGAAAGTAATCTTGTCTCAAGTTGGTATTCTGTAAGAATGTGTAATATATAATAGAAAAATATAGCCTGGTGGTGAGAGTCTGATGAGTTCAGGACATCAAAGTCTACCCTCCCCCTCCCCCACTTTTGTCCTTCCTTCCTCTTTGTTCCACAAGTAGGTAAAATTGTTTTAAAAGTATATGCTTGGGGCGCCTGGGTGGCTTGGTCGGTTAAGCGTCCGACTTCGGCTCAGGTCATGATCTCATGGTCCGTGAGTTCGAGCCCCGCGTCGGGCCCTGTGCTGACAGCTCAGAGCCTGGAGCCTGTTTCAGATTCTGTGTCTCCCTCTCTCTCTGCCCCTCCCCTGTTCATGCTCTGTCTCTCTCTGTCTCAAAAATAAATAAACGTTAAAAAATAAAAAAAAAATACAAGTATATGCTTGATTTGGGAATTTTCTTTTTCTTGTCCCAGTCACCTAGGGCAATGACTGAATCATAAAGATGTGAAAGGCTTCCATCTGGACAAAGAACAAGAATCATGGTATTACATTGTGGCTTTGCCACAGATAACCTTGCTGGTGGTTTTTGATTCTGAGTTGTATTCTCACTTTGAAATAACCATCTCTTTTGCTGCCTGTCCCAGTGGAAGCCACCCTGGATCCTTTGCTTTTACTGTTCCCCTTATCTGGCATCACCAATCTTTGTAAGGCTGAGCTCCTTATCTTTTAGTCCTTAGATATCACATACATTTCCCTGTGTCTAAGATTATCTGTATAAATTGGCCTCATTCAGTCTACCTAGCTTTGTTTTATTTTGTTTGTAGCACTTAGCATTATCTGAAGTTAACCCATTTATTCTCTGGTGTGGTCCTCCTTCCCCACTCCTCTTCACATAAGCTTCTTCACATAAGCCACTTCAAACATAAGCTCCACGTGGGTGAGAACTTGTATGTATGTATGGGTCTGTGCACCCAGCCCCTAATAAAGTTCCGGGCACCGACTAGGTGCTAGCAAATATTTGTTTAATAATTAGATACGTACATAAATGAATAAATGACCAACTCAGTAAACATATTCTGAGCATAACTCTATGTCTGTTGACTATTAAAAAGAGAAACACTTGTTAGTTTATTATTTAATTGAGATGTAAGTTCCTGAAAAAAAAATGCCTTAAAATATTCAAATCAGTGCTTTGCTATTGGTTTTTTGTTCAGCGTCTGTGTTCCAAGAGTATGGGTTGGATGAGATAGTATTATGATGGTGCTTTCCTGATGCTTAAATTAATACTTGGAGGCATTTCTGTGGAGTGATTCCAAGGTAAATATACTTTCATTCACTAATGCCACAATCAAAGCAGAACTTTGAGAGAAGTGAAGTGGGTTGAAAACAACCTGGCTATTAGGAGTTTCCGTAGATCCATACTTTATTAATTTGGTAATGGTGATGGTGGGAGAAGCAGGACTGGATATAAAATACATGTGACATTATACCTATTAAGTTTGAAGATAATTATAACTTACTTTGCTGTATGCTTTTCCTGCTATGTTTCCTGTTACTGAACTTAATATTGGGATTTTATTCCAATATTATTGGATATTATAAAGTAATTTGACAATTATTATAAACTTATAAACTAATTCAGTATTATAAACTGTCAATATTATAAACTAATTCGACAATATTTTAAAACTAAGTTTTATCTTTCAGCTTAAGGATTCAATTTTTCATGGATTCATAATGCCAAGGTCTGATTTGTAGTGTGTGAAAGTTGGTTTGCCGTGAAAGATGAAATGTGGTATGAAAATCTTAGGTGAATGGTGGAAAAAGTTTGGAAGCCACCACTCTTGGATTGGAATTCCTGCTCTAATGCTTTTGTTTTAACTCTGCAACTTCTTTAGTGTCTCTGAGTCTGTTTCCTCACTCACAGAGTAGATGGGGTATTTATGTACAGGTCGGTGTTGAGAGCTCAGTGAGACGATCCATTTCAAGGGTGTGGTGTGGTATGTGACATTATTAAGTGATGAGTAATTGTAAGTGCAGTGCTTTCACTCTGTTTTCCATCAGAGGAAAAAGGAGTTATATGACTTTCCAAATATAGAAGATTATTATTCTCTGTAGATAACATAATGGCATATAATGCGTTATATTTGACATTGTTTCTATAAGCAATGCTTGACATGGTAAATTGCAGAAGAGCACCAATCACAATAATATTAATGATAATAGCAAATATTTGTTAAGTGTTTGCCACGTGTCTTAACACCTTTAATCCTTATCACAAGACCCATGAAATACTAATTATTTTTCCTGTTTTACAGACGAGTAAATTAAGGCACAGTGTTAAATTAGCAGGGCACACAGGCAACTTCATTACTGAAAGATTCTACACTTTTTTATTCATTAAAAATTGATACCACCAAACCCCTTTCATTCTTCAGATAAAGTCAGTAATTATCCAAATAAGTATATTCTCGATATACAAAAGCCTTCTCATCCCTGCCCTCTGCCTGGGAAGGACTCTGGTTTTAGGACTCAATACCGCCTCTCCTTTCGGTAAAGAAGAAAGGCAGCAGAAGCATCCAGGCTTGAGTCCTAAGTCTGCAGACTGTACGGACAGTTGTTAATAGTGTAGGTTTGGTCTTTTGAATGTTGAAACATCATGATTACTTGGGGTGAAAAAGAGCATACAGAAAACACATATTTTTTTATTTTTTTTATTTTTTTAAAGTGTACTTCTTTATTTTGAGACAGAGACAGCATGAGCAGGACAGAGGCAGAGAGAGAGAAAAAAAAATCCCAAGCAGGGCTCCGTGCTGCCAGCACAGAGCCTGATGTGGGGCTCATACTCACAAAACTGTGAGATCATGACCTGAGCCGGAACCAGAAGTCAGACGCTTAACCAACTGAACCACCCAGGCACCCCAAAACACAGATTTTTTTAAAAGTATTATGTGTGAAAATACTGAGACACTGGCTTTCCTACAAATAAATTTATTAACAAGGAGCATATAAAAGAACATTATATCTGAATAAACCATATATGTTTAACTGTTTTAAGAAGTGTCATGTTTCTGATGATTAAGCCTCTTTATAGCTTTGATCTTAGTTATCTTGCTTTATATGCTGTTCTCTTATGTCATTTTTCAGTTTTATCGTATTTGAATGGAAATCTTTATTTATTTTAAGATGATTTCTTACAGTTCTGGTTCAGTAAGTTTACAATAATTTCAGGCCATGCAGACCCCTACTGAAATTTGAAAGAGCCTGAAGTCTTTGTAGATGATCTTAAGATAACATTGTTCTTGGCCTTATGATGAACTGCATATGTATATCAGCTTTGAGACATAATAATTACTTTAATTTTTTTAAGACTTCGATTGTATTTAATCTCCTGGTTTGATGAAATGTTGGATTATAAAGGAAATAAATTTTTCCTTCTTAAGAATGCTTTATGGAGGTTTTCTCTCCCTGTGGTACTTCCTGACGCCCTGATATTATGTCATGTATAATTGGATTGACGCTCAGCCTGAATACTTCTTTCTCTTCTTGGCAGCATGGGGTAACCTTGGAAATGTTCTGAAGAGTCAGAGCAAAATTTCTGAAGCTGAAAGCGCCTATAGAAATGCTTTGTACTACCGTAGCAACATGGCTGACATGCTTTATAATTTGTGAGTATGCATTACTTTCTCTGGTTTGCTTCATCTTTGAAACCTGTGGTGAGAGACTATTGATTTAACTGCTGGAAATGGAAATGATGATAGCTGTTTTTCTGAAACGGTCTTTTCATTAATCATGCCTGTGAGACTAGTAGGTGCTTAGTATTTGTGATTTCTTTGTTTTGGGCCTATGCACTGGCCCAAATATTCGTGTCTATTGATGTAGTATGGTTGAATTTTCTTGAAGTACTATGGTACTTCATATATAACCTAAAAATTGGTTTAAATGCTTTCAGTTTTGTTTGTTTGTTTGAAGTTTGTTCCATTGACACTTAGTTGGGATCAGGAAATAAGGTTGCTATGTATGATACTTCATATAATCAATATTTTCATTATTATCAAAGAATTGTTTGTGTCAAAGTATGTATAGAATGTGTAATAAATCTGGGGAGTTGTCAAATAAGAAAATGTGGTTTAACAGCCCTCCCCCTGCAAAGGTACTGGTAATTAAGTCAGAGTATCTGTCTATGTCAGGTTAGAAAAATCCCTTGGGGAAAAATTTGCTGTTTTTCCCTGGAAAGAGGATGCAGTAAGATATTAATGGATACATGCAAAACCCAAATACCTTCTTTGTCTCTTACATTTATGACACGTTTTTGTTTGCAAGTAATAGAAACTTGGTCTAAATTTGCTTAAACACAAAAGAGAATTTATTAATTCCTATAATTGAAAATTTCTGGAGTTGATTAAACGTAGGCACAATTAGATCCAGGTGCTTTACCTTTCAGAAATTTGTCTCCATTTTCTGTATCCAGTTTCCTTTGGGTTCATTCCTCTCCCTGTGGGGCTCTGTCAGTTGCAAAGACAACTTGTACACCTTTATAGACATAATGTCATGACCCTTTTCAATCTCAGAAGGGGTTGCCTTGGTGTCTCTGTTAATCCTGGTAGAGATCTTTGAGTGACCCTTCTGGGGTCGTGTGTCCTCTCTTGAGTGAACCATGGGGCAGAGTGGCAGGGGCAGTAGGACACCTCCTTTGGCAGGGCCTCCATGCTTAGAATGGTTGGGAGGAGGACCAAGTCCCTGTAGGAAGGGACCAGACATAGTAAGATGTCTACTGCTTATCTTTAATGGATGAAGTAATACTGATAGCATCAAACTAACTTGGCAACTTAATTTTTAGTATGTGTTTATATTTTGGTTATATCTAAATCTTTCGTACTGGCTAAATCTAAGTGGACAGAAAAAATAGAAAATGAATAAAAATAAACAAAAAAAAATCTAGATTTTTAAGAAAAAGTAGACAAGGTGAGCTAGGTTTAACTTCCTGTTCCTACATTTACCTTGTATTCAAACTCCCAGACTTTAACACCAGGATCTCAGCCTCCTGGCCTATGGTCTAAATTAGGCCAGCATGTGTTTTTTGTTGACGTGAATAGTGTTCAGTTTTCTGTTTTTACCTGGAATGCATTTAGATGGGACACACCCTCTCTAGTTTGTACTCTCCCTGATACTTGCTTTCTACTGTTTCTTGCTTCACCCTGTATATTACTGTAATTTTTCATGAAATACGTATTTCCATCTTTTTTTTTTTTACTTGAATGAGTATACCTAGATACGCCTACAAAGGCTTTCCCCATGTCCACCTCATCTAAATTATGTGATGTTACTTTATTAGTGATTAGCAGTATTTTTATTTCATGAAAAAAGAACCTTATCAGTTTAATACATGTATACCAATGTTTTTTGGGTTTTTTTTTTTTTTTTTGCATCTGAAAGTAACTTTGTCACAGGGACCCCTTGTCTTGTAATAAGGGATCCAGTTTTCTTCTGGTGCCCATTCCCCACAGATTTTCAGAGGACAGAGTAAACTGAACAACCAGAACCTCTTCACTGAGCTTGTCTTTCTTTTTCTTAAAGAACCTACAGCCAGTAGTTTCAGGTTACCTACCTCCTGGTGGTATCTGGCATGGCTTGAAAGAAGAAGGAAATGTATCTATCTAGGCTTACTCTTTGCTGAGAAGAGAAATTTATTCAATTAGACAAATACCCTTTACATGTAATTTAAAACCTGCATCTTGTAACTTCCTCTGTGGCTGTATATTTGAACTATTACAGAATGGATGGACCTCCCAAATCCAAATGAAAAATCCTTGCTGGAAAAGTGGTTATTAACAAAACGTTTTTTTCCCCCCTTATTTATAAGTGAGTTGTAGCATAAATGCCATATATAGTTCCAAAATATTTTTTATTAACATGGCAGGTTTTTTAAACTACACTTAACTGTTAGGTCAAATGGGGAGGCTTAAATTCCATAAGAAATGTTACCAATCATTTTAAAGTATTGGATTATAAAGCCCACGTGTTTGATAGAATTCTGATACTAAATAACTATATTTCAAAAGAAGTGAATTCTTCATTGATTTATTTTTATTTTTTTATTTAAAAAAACTTATAAATTTATTTTGAGAGAGAGTGCAAGTGGGGGAGGGGCAGAGAGAGAGGGAAAGAGAGAATCCCAATCAGGCTCCACGATGTCAGCTCAGAGCCTGATGTGGGGCTTAATCTCACAAATCGTGAGATCATGACCTGAGCCAAAACCACGAGTAGGACACTTAACTGACTGAGCTACCCATTGATTTTTGATCAATCATTAATAAAATGCACC
Organism: Prionailurus viverrinus; assembly: GCF_022837055.1. NCBI lineage: Eukaryota > Metazoa > Chordata > Mammalia > Carnivora > Felidae > Prionailurus > Prionailurus viverrinus. Next base: position 103,025,127 of record NC_062567.1, read on the forward strand.
AAGATAAATATCTTACCACCTGTAATATTATAAATGTGTCTGGTATTATATGTCCTTACGAGCAAACTTTTGTTTCTGGTTTTGTTTTTTCTGTTTATTTACATAGTTTGGAAAAAAAGCCAAGTTTTCTCATGGACCATTTAGAGACTATTTGACAATACAGTTTTTCTTTTAAGGTATATATGCTATTCCGTAATTTTCTCTGATATACAGAAATTTCTTCTTGTTCTGTTTCAGTTTTGAAAGAAAAGAAATGTGCTTTGCTCAGTTTTATCAGTTAACGTAACCTATATCACTCCTTCGTGGTAGTAGCAGTTATTAATCACATTTCATATCCTCAGTTACAGTTATATCTCTTAAAGATGTGTATGACCAAAGCCTGAAATAATGAACCTAGTATATCGTTGGCATGAAATGCCCATTTTTATTAATTAATTTTAGAAGCTTTTGAGAATCATGTAAGCTCCTGTTAGGTCCTGTACTTAACTTTTAATCAGTAACCTAGATTTATTTATTTTTTTCTTTTCTTTTTTTTTCTTTTCTTCTTTCTTTCTTTCTTTCTTTCTTTCTTTTTCTTTCTTTCTTCTTTTTAACACCTTCAATGTTTATAAAGCTACCTGCTTTGGAAACTACTGAAAAAACTGCATGGTGTTAGGAATTTTTATTAGGAAAATGATCTGTAGACATACATTATTATGTAACTTCAGAACACTGATTACCAAAGTGAGGTCCACCACCACTGGCCAGATACAAGATGATTCTAGGAGGTCAGAGATAATCTTTAATCCCTATAATTTTATTTTTCTGTTTATAGTTTAAAGATATAACTAGCTCATCTAAATGTTCTAGGTGGGGATAGAAGGAAGAAAAGATGATTTGGAAAAACATCAAGTAAGTAATGATACAAATGATAGGTGGTTATAGCTGAAGTTTAGGGAACATTGCATTAAAAGATTTTAAAACTTTGAGGATGTTTTTCTGTAGCATTAATATCAAGTTATATCTGAGAGGTGCATGTGTAAAGTTCAATTGCCTATTTATAAAATGATGGAATAATTTTAATTTTTTTCTCTGTTAATAATTACCTGAATTACTTCTATGTGCCAAGCACTCTTAGTTCTTTACATATGTTATAACAGCTTGTCTTCAAATGAGGCCTACAAAATGAAGAAAATGAAACTCAGATAATTTGTGTTGGTTACACAAATAAAAGAAAAGCCAGTATTTGAACTCAAGATGTTCTGACTCTATACCCATGCAGTCATAGTATTTCTTCTCAAGCTGGCAGAGATAAACCAAGGATGTGGGAAAAAAAAAAATAACCTCAGTATATTTCTCATAAACCTAGGAGAAAAAACTTAATTCTAACTACTTTTACATATATAAATAAAATACTTGTAATTACGTCTTTAAAAAAATTTTTTTTTAACGTTTAAGAGAGAGAGACAGAGAGACAGAGACAGAGCGCAAGCAGGGGAGGGGCAGAGATTCAGGGAGACACAGAATCCAAAGCAGGCTCCAGGCTCTGAGCTGTCAGCACAGAACCCAACGTGGGCTCGAACCCACAAATCATAAGATCATGACCTGAGCTGAAGTCGGACGCCTAACCAACTGAGCCACCCAGGCACCCCTACACAACTGTAATTACATCTAATAGAGAGTATCAGTTATTATTATTTTTTAATGACAGTTACTAAGTTTACTGAACTTTTGCTGTAGAATTTTGTTAGAAGGATCATGAGTTCGCACAACTGAGCTAAAAGTTGCTTTCAAGAAGAAACTACTGCAGAAATTGTTTTAAATTGCCTAAATCCATTAATTGTAAGGTTTTGATATCACTTCAGTCCATGCTTACAGATAATAAGCATGTAATGTGAAATTTGAAACAGTACATAATTCTACTTTAAAAAATTGAGATGTAATTTAAATATAACATTAGTTTCAGGTGTACCTCATGATTCAATATGTGTATGTATTGAACCAACTAACAATAAGACTAGTTAGCTGTCACTAAACATGTTCACAATTTTTTTTTTGTTTGTGACGAGAGCTTCTACTTAGCAAATAAGACTAGTTAGCTGTCACTAAACATGTTCACAATTTTTTTTTGTCTTGTGATGAGAGCTTCTACTTAGCAAATAAGACTAGTTAGCTGTCACTAAACATAGTTACACTTTTTTTTTCTTGTGATGTGAGCTTCTACTTAGAAAATTTCTCTTTGCAACTTTCAAATATGTAACACATTGTTATTAGCTATAGTGACCATGCTGTACAATGGATCCCCATGACAAATATATTTTATAAGCAGAAGTTTGTACCTTTTGACCCCCTTCACCCGTTTCACCAGACCCCCATTCTACTCTTAAGAGTGACAGATGTGGTGCATTGAAAGCATAGCCTTATATTCAGCCTTTTATTCATATTGCTCTATTTATTAAAATCCATTACTTCACACAAGTAATTTTAAGACCAGTGTAACAGATCTGTATTATGATGTTGGTTTCTCTTTTCATGTCTAATAAATTTCAGGGATAAAGCAGATAGACCATTGCTCAATGATTTATACTGTCAAATTTTATAAATATATAGTCGACTTTCAACCTTCTAGCAGCACTACTCACTGTCTCTGAAATATAATTGATTTCTAGCCTGAAAAATACTCATTGTTCTTTCATTGTTGTTATAGATTTGCCCTAGCAGTCTGTTCCAAATGATATTTAAACAAGCAATTCAATAGAACATTGAATATTTCATTAGGTATTAAATTTCAGGGTGCAGATAATAAATTTAATGTGGTTTAATCAATTCTTGATTATCTTACATAACAGAGGGGATCATTTCTGTGGATAATAGATTTTGCCACCATAAGTTAGTTGCCAGTTTTATTCTATGTTGTAAGAACCTAAGTAATCATCTAATATGAGAAGCCAGGAGAGGAGCAATAAAATAATTTAAGGAAATAAAAAGAAAATGTTAATGAAGGAGACTATGGTGAAACATTGGGAAGTAATGAGTAAGTGTAAGAGAATGTTCTTTAAAAGATCAACAGTTTGGGGCAAGCATAGTATATGACCAAATAGAAAATCTCAAGTATATAAAAGAGAATGAGAAAGAGGCTACAACCAGATGTATGGAAGCTTAAAATAACAAAACATTCGTTATATATATATGAAAATATTAGTGACATGAATGCTTTTTTGCAAAAATACAAATGATCGATATTAACCCAAGAAGTAGGCAATTGGAATCAAAAACCTTAAAAAAATTTAAAAGCCATATGAAAGAGTTTTCTCCAAAGGAACAAAGTTAAGGCATTTGACAAATGTGTACTATCAAATCGTCAATCAATGAAGTTATTTCTTGTACCAGTTACACTTCTCATTTATTTTTGTGAAGCTATATAAACTGATGGCAAAAGGTCTGACTATATTTAACACCAAAAAACAAAGGAGAATAATGAAAATAATAACAACAGCAAACATCAAAACCCCCCCAAAAACAAAAAACAAACCCACACACCAAAAGCAAACAAACAACAAAATAACAGGACTACCAGTTATACTTATGAATATAAATGTAGACATACCCTAAGATTAATAGAGTGAATGTAGTAGCATATTAAAGATTAAAACATCGCTATCAGGTGGGGTTTATTCTAAGATTTATAATGGCATGTTCCATATTACAATTCAATTATTATACTCTTTCAATTTAAAAATTCAGAAGAGGAAAAAATTATGATCATCTCTAGAAATTCCAGGAAGGTTTTTGGTCAACATGTGTTTCATAAATAATAAACAAACTTAGTCAGACTTATAATAAACTAGGAATAAAGACATACTTCTGTTATATAAAGAATATTGGTCTAAAGTTAATAGCAACACCATATTTAATATTAAAGTACAGCAGTCATTTCCATTTACATTCAGTTTCTTGAAATAGTGGCAATTTCTTATTGATCATTGTATCTCTTCTTACACAGTTCTAATTGTACTTGTTGATTTTAATTTTTTTTTTTAATGTTTATTTATTTTTGAGACAGAGAGAGACAGAGCATGAACAGGGGAGGGGCAGAGAGAGGGAGACACAGAATCTGAAATGGGCTCCAGGCTCTGAGCTGTCAGCACAGAGCCCGACGCAGGGCTTGAACCCACAGACCGTGAGATCATGACCTGAGCGAAGTCGGATGCTTAACCGACTGAGCCACCCAGGCGCCCCTGTACTTGTTGATTTTATAAATGAATTATGAAATCAATATCAGAGCAAGGAAGATCCCGTTTATCAATATGTGATAAGATTAGTAATGGGTATTAGATAAATCACATTCTTGGAATTGTATAAGTGTTTTTTAATCATTATCATGAAATGATTCCAGGTTACAAGGAACCTTCTTGAATTAGATGTCTGGAGTTGCATTTTCTTGCAATTTCAGAAGCAAACACATTTACATTCAATTGGTTTCTGTATTAGTTTCTTTTTTTATTTAAAACAAATTTTTAAACATTTATTTATTATATTATTGAAAGAGAGAGAGAGACAGAGACAGAGACAGAGCATGAGTGCAGGAGGCACAGAGAAAGAGGGAGGGAGACACAGAATCTGAAGCAGGCTCCAGGCTCTGAGCTGTCAGCACAGAGCCTGACATGGGCTCAAACTCACAAACTCACAAACTCGACATGGGGCTCAAACTCACAAACTCACAAACTCACAAACCGGGATATCATGACCTGAGCCAAAGTCAGATGCTCAACCGACTGAGCCACCCAGGTGTCCCATTGTGTATTAGTTTCTTAGGGCTGCTATAACAAAGCACCACAAACTGGGTAGCTAAAAACAATAGAAATTGATTTTATCACAGTTCTGGAGGCTAGCAGTCTGAAATCAAGGTATCCACAGGACGATTTCCCCCTGAAACCTGTAGGGGAGTCCTTCCTTACTTCTCTCTTATGGCTTGCTGGCATGCTTGGGAGTTTCTTGGCTTGCATCTGCAGAACTCTAGTCTCTGTGTTTGTCATCACATGAGCTTCTCCCTGTGTACTCTCTAGTAAGGTTACCAGTCATATTGGATTCGGGGCCCAAACTTGTTAAATTAACAAGTTACATCTGCAGTGTCCCTGTCTCCAAATAAGGTCATATTCTGAGGTGTTGGAGGTTAGGACTTCAACATATTTTTTGGGGGGGGAGAGACATAATTCAACCAATAACAACTGCCTATTGAAAGCTTCAGTTTGAGAGAGACCAGACAGTAGTTTTTCATGGAGGAGCAGATCAAGTGAAAGACTTCTTGATGAAGCCAAATCTTTGCATAGAATTTAAGTGGGTTTATGTATCTCACACTGTAAAGAACCTTTAGGAGGAAGTAATTTAAGAGGCTATAGCAGTGAGAGAAATGTGGGTACAGAGTTGTCACAGGTCTGCTTCTAGTGAGATGTTCATTTGTTCATTTAGGGGCAGGTTTTGAGGACCCTTGAGAGGTAAGAAAAATCAGAGATTATAGAATAGAAGTGATGTGACTATCTGACATGGAGCTGAGCTATTCTTAAACTCCATGGCCCAACAAGGTATGAGAAGCCCAGGGAAGAATGAAGACTGGTGGAAATAAGGGGAAAGGAAGTTTTGGCCAAATGGCTAGAGTTCAGGACAGGGTTTCCTGCCAAGTTCCATGGATGTGTGTGGGTGTGTGCGTGTTAAGGATGGAGGGAGGTGTCCTGGGGATACTAGGTAAGCAGGCTGGTCTCCTAAAATAGAGAATTCAGGAGACACTATCAATCAGGAGTGCCTGGAGGTGCTTGTCGTGTGTGAAGTAAGCGTAATTGAGAGATTTTTGGTAAAATTCCATTGGCTTGAGGACACTAGGACTCTGGATACACAATTTTTTGGCTCTTGACTGATTCCTGCAATGAGGTGGGACAGACTACCAGTACCTACTTGTTCTTATGGCAAAAGCAAGGCCTACCACTTATTACATACTTTGTTTTAATTGATAATTTTCACCAATCAATACACAAATATAATCTTGTTGTAAAACACTGAAATAGTACTGAAGAAAATAGAGTAAAACATAAAAGTTTCTAATTATTGCATTTCTTTTTGTTTTTAAGTTTATTTATTTTTGAGAGATGGAGAAAGAGCATGTGAGTGGGGGAGGGGCAGAGAGAAAGTATAGAGAGAGAATCCCAAGCAGACTCCCCACTGCCAGCATGCAGCCTGATGCAGGGCCTGAACTCACGAACTGTGAGACCATGACCTGAGTCAAAAACAAGAGTTGGAAGCCTAACCGACTGAGCCACGCAGGCACCCCTAATTATTGCATTTCTTAACCCCCTTTTGCCTACCCTACGATATATCTCCTCAGATTTTCACAAGTATGTATACGTGCATTTATACATGCAGTTATGCATACATATTTTAATACTTTTCTCCTGCATATATGTGTCACCACTGATTTTTAAATTTGTGTGTGTGCAGATATGTCAAAATGTGCATGACCCTCTCCATTTTGGTTTACACTGAATAGTTTTTACTGGCATATCCAATAGGATGGTTTAAAAACTATGCTGCTTCATTCTTCATCTTTCTAATTAACAGATGGAGGTAAACATTTTTTTTTATTGGTTCTTTGTAATTTTACTAGGAGCTAATTGTTCATATTTCTTGCCTAGTTTTATAAGTGACATTTTTTTCTTGTTTTGCGGGGTTTAAAATAACATGCCCCCATGCACTTATATGCGTATACACAACAATCAGTTTTGCAAAGTATTTTCTCCTAGTTTTTACTTGTCTTTTAACTTTTCTTATAGTGTTTATTGTACATAACTTGAATTTATACACATATGCATATATACGCATAGATATGTACATATATACATATGTCTCTATGAAGACCATTCACAGGCTAATATTCAAACAATTGTATATTTTTAAAATATATTTAGAATTATTTTTGTGGGTTTTTTTTTGGGGGGGGGTCCTTAGTCTACCCAGGACATACTATTTTTGTATTAAGGCATAATTTTTTTCTAATGAATATTAATATCACCCTAATAACTTAGGAGTTTTCACATAGACTAAATTCCTGTGACAACCTAGAATCATTGTTGTGGACTTTATTCGGGTCTTGTGGCAACCCACAGCAAAAACAAACTTTTATTTGCTATAACTTATACTAAATTTCATATTTAAGAGGCAGATGTTCCATTCTTGTTTTTCATATTCTAACACTTCTTGATTATTCTTGTGTATTTTCTGTTTAATGTGGATGTGATCATAGCCTTGTTAAATTGCATTAGAAGTTGAGTAGCAGGGTGGTTGTGTAGCTCAGTTGGTTGAGCATCTGACTCTTGAGCTCAGATCATGGTCTCAGGGTCATAAGATCTAGCCCCACATCTAGCTCAGGGAGTCTCCTTGGAATTCTCTCTCCCTTGGTCCCTCCTCTGTGTGCACTCTCTCTCTCTTAAATAAATAAATGAATAAATAAATAATAAGTAAATAAAGTAAGTCTAGTTGGGCTTTGACTGGTTATGCACTAACTATATATCAAAGTGAGGAGGACTAATATTGTCACACTTTAAAGTTTCCCTTCCAGATGCATATGTTGCTACACTTGTTACAATTTAAAATTTTCCCTTTATTAACATTTTATATTTTTTTCACAAAGGTCTCCGTTATTTGAAGTTGATTTTTTCTTAATTTTTTTCTTAATACTGCAAATGTGTTTACTTCTTTTTTTTTTTTTATTATTCAAGTATAGTTAACATACAGTGTTATATTAGTTTCAGGAGTACAATATAATGATTCAACAATTCTGTTAATCAATTAACATTAATTAATTCAACATTAATTAATCAATTGAACATTAATCAGTGCCCCTCAAATCAAGTGTACTCTTTTTGTTTTGTTTTGTTTTATATTTTACTTTTTATTTTTCTATTTTTTAAAATTTATATCCAAATTAGTTAGCCTATAGTGCAACAATGATTTCAGGAGTAGATTCCTTAGTGATCCTTACCCATTTAGCCCATCCCCCCTCCCACACCCCCTCCTGTAACCCTCAGTTTGTTCTCCATATTTATGAGTCTCTTTTGTTTTGTCCCCCTCCCTGTTATTATATTATTTTTGTTTCCCTTCCCTTATATTCATCTGTTTTGTCTCTTAAAGTCCTCATATGAGTAAAGTCTTATGATATTTGTCTTTCTCTGACTGACTGATTTCACTTAGCATAATACCCTCCAGTTCCATCCACGTAGTTGCAGATGGCAAGATTTCATTCTTTTTGATTGCCGAGTAATACTCCATTGTGTATATATACCACATCTTCTTTATCCATTCATCCATCGATGGACATTTGGACTCTCCATACTTTGGCTATGGTTGATATTGCTGCTATAAACAAGGGGGTGCATGTGTCCCTTCGAAACAGCACACCTGTATCCCTTGGATAAATGCCTAGTAGTGCAATTGCTGGGTCGTAGAGTAGTTCTATTTTTAGTTTTATGAGGAACCTCCATACTGTTTTCCAGAGTGGCCGCACCAGCTTGCATTGCCACCAACAATGCAAAAGAGATCCTCTTTCTCCACATCCTCGCCAACATTTGTTGCCTGAGTTGTTAATGTTAGCCATTCTGACAAGTGTAAGGTGGTATCTCATTGTGGTTTTGATTTGTATTTCCCAGATTATGAGTGATGTTAAGCATTTTTTCATGTGCTGGTTGGTAATCTGGATGTCTTCTTTGGGGAAGTGTCTATTCATGTCTTTTGCCCATTTCTTCACTGGATTATTTGTTTTTTGGGTGTTGAGTTTGATAAGTTCTTTATAGACTTTGGATACTAACCCTTTATCTGATATGTCATTTGCAAATATCTTCTCCCATTCTGTCAGTTGCCTTTTAGTTTTTCTGATTGTTTCCTTCACTGTGCAGAAGCTTTTTATTTTGATGAGGTCCCAGTAGTTTATTTTGGCTTTTGTTTCCCTTGCCTCTGGAGATGTGTTGAGTAAGAAGTTGCTGCAGACAAGATCAAAGAGGTTTTTGCCTGCTTTCTCCTTGAGGATTTTGATGGCTTCCTGTCTTACATTGAGGTCATTCATCCATTTTGAGTTTATTTTTGTGTATGGTGTAAGAAAGTGGTCCAGGTTCATTCTTCTGCATATCACTGTCCAGTTTTCCCAGCACCACTTGCTGAAGAGACTGTCTTTATTCCATTGGATATTCTTTTCTGCTTTGTCAAAGATTAGTTGGCCATATGTTTGTGGGTCCATTTCTGGGTTCTCTATTCTGTTCCATTGATCTGAGTGTCTGTTCTTGTGCCAGTACCATACCGTCTTGATGATTACAGTTTTGTAGTATAGCTTGAAGTCTGGGATTGTGATGCTTTCTGCTTTGGTTTTCTTTTTCAAGATCGCTTTGGCTATTTGGGGTATTTTCTGGTTCCATACAAATTTTAGGATTATATGTTCTAGCTCTGTGAAGAATGCTGGTGTTATTTTGATAGAGATTGCTCTGAATATGTTGATTACTTTGGGTAGTATTGACATTTTAACAATATTTGTTCTTCCTATCCAGGAGCATGGAATCTTTTTCCATTTTTTTGTGTCTTCTTCAATTTCTTTCATAAGCTTTCTATAGTTTTCAGTGTATAGATTTTTTTCACCTCTTTGGTTAGATTTATTCGTAGGTATTTTATGGTTTTTTGTGCAATTGTAAATGGGATTGATTCTTTGATTTCTCTTTCTGTTGCTTCATTGTTGGTGTGTAGGAATGCAACTGATTTCTGTGCATTGATTTTATATCCTGCAACTTTGCTGAATTCATGAATCAATTCTAGCAGTGTTTTGGTGGAATGTTTTGGTTTTCCATATAGAGTATCATGTCATCTGTGCAGAGTGAAAGTTTGACCTCCTCCTGGCTGATTTGGATGCCTTTCATTTCTTTGTGTTGTCTGATTGAGATAAGTGTACTCTTAATCTCCTTCATTTCACCCATTCTGTACTTTATTTCGCTCCTTTATTTTACCATACCCACCTCCTCTCTGGCAACAATCTGTTCCTTGTCTGTATTTAAGAGCCTTTTGGTTTTTTCAATTATTTTTTGTTTTTTTGTTTGTTTGTTTTTGTCTCCTTTAAAAAAAAAACTGTTCCTTTGTTTTGTTCTTGAATTCCATGCATTAGTGAAATCATATGGGATTTGTGTTTCCCTGAATTATTTTATTTAACAGGTCCATCCATGTTGTTGCAAATGGCAAGATTTCATTCTTTTTTATGGCTGAGTCATATTCCATTGTATCTATGTACTACATCTTCTTTATCTGTTCATCTGTTAGTGACACTTGGGTTGAACCCATATCTTGGCTATAATGTCTCAGTAAACATAAGGGTGCATATATCTTTTTGAATTAGTGTTTTCATTTTCTTTGGGTAAATACCCAATAGTGGAATTACTGCATCATATGGTAATTCTATTTTTAATTTTTTGAGAAATGTCCATACTGTTTCCCACAGTGGCCGCTCCGATTTGCATTCCCATCAACAGTATACAAGGACCCCTTTTTCTCCACATGCTCACCAACACTTGTTATTTCTTGTGTTGTTGATTTTTATACATCTGACAGGTGTAAGGGAATATCTCATTGTGGTTTTGAGTGATGTTGACCATCTTTTCGTGTGTCTGTTGGCCATTTGCATGTCTTTGGAACAATGTCTATTCAGATCCTCTCCCTGTTTTTTATTTGGAATATTTGTGGATTTTTGTTGTTGAATTGTATAAGTTCTTTATCTCTTTTGGATATTAGCCCCATATCAGATATTTCATTTGTAAGTATCTTCTCCCATTAAGTCAGTTACCTTTTTGTTTTGTTCATGGTTTCCTTTTCTGTGCAAAAGCTTTTTATTTTGGTATGGTCTCAATAGTTTAAAATACTTTTGTTTGCCTTGCCATAGGAGATGTAGCTAGAAAAATGTTTCTCCAGTTGATGTCAAAAGAAATTACTGCCTGTGTTTTCTTCTAGGACTTTTATGGTTTCAGGTCTCATATTTAGGTCCTTAATCCATTTTGAGTTTATTTTTGTGTATGCATTAGAAAGTGCTCCAGTTTCATTCTTCCGCATGTAGCTGTCCAGTTTTCCCAACATCATTTGTGGAAGAGACTTTTTCCCGTTAGATAGTCTTGACTTCTTTGTTGTAGATTGATTGGCCTTCATGGCAGTGTGGATTTACTTCTGGACTCCATTCTGTTCCCCTGAGCTGTGCGTCCATTTTTGTCTAGTACCATACTGGTTTGATTACTGTAACTTTTAATATATCTTGAAATCTGGGGTTATGATACCTCCAGCTTCTTCTTTTTCAGTATTGATCCAGAGTCTTTTGTGGCTCCATACAAATTTTAGGATTATCTGTTCTAGTTCTATGAAAAATGTTGTTGGCATTTTGATAGCAATTGCATTAAATGTGTAAGTTGCTTTGGGTTGTATGGACATTTTTGACAGTATTGATTCTTCCAACCCATGAACATGGAATATCTTTCCATTTGTTGGTGTCACCTTTGCTTTCTTTCATTAATGTTTTCTAGTTTTTGGAGTACAGATCTTTCACCTACTTTGTTAAGTTTATTTCTAGATATCTTACCTTTTGAGTGCAATTATAAATGGTATTCTGCTACTCATTGTTGTATAGAAATGCAACAGATATATGTATATTAATTGTGTGTCCTACAACTTTATTGGATTCATTTATCAGATCTAATAGTTTCTTGGTGGAGTCTTTATGATTTTCTATATATAGTATCATGTCATCTGCAAATAATAAAAGTTTTACTTCTGCCTTCCCAATTTATATTTCTATATATATATATATATATACATATTTATAATATATATTCCTTAATATTATTAAAACTTATTTTTGTTAATGTGAATTAAATTTTTCCCCTTCATTACATTTTAAATTGATTGTTCTGATTATTTACATTTTATTTTTTTCTAAATATGCCTGATTCCAAGTTTTTCTTATTTTAGCTTAATCATATATCTTAATTTTAGTTGAAGGTTCTTTCTTGCATTTTCCCAAATATGTGATTGATTGATATATATATCAGTTGATATATATATGTGGTTTTTTTTGTTTGTTTGTTTGTTTGTTTTTGTTGCTAAGAGCCTTCTTGCATACTATTTCTTTTTCCATATAACATTTTTCACCGTTTCTCCCCTTCTGACTTCTTTACCTCCTACTTTCCATTCTTTTTACCTGGCTGATAAACTATATATTATTTCTGTCTCAGCATAAGTGACACTACCTGGGAAAATTTCTTGATACCTTTTGTATTTTCAGAGTTGGAAAATAAGTACCCTTCCCAAATCTCACCATGGCAACTAATACATGGCTCTTTTTAGTGTGGATCGTATTTACATTTGTGATGTGTTACCCGTAATTACAGTGTAATTTCTTTAAGGGTCAGGGGTTACTTAGATACCATTCTATCCCTGATACCAAGTATAATGACAGGCATATGGGCTTTAAATTATGTATATGTTGCATTAATAAGCTAATAAATGAGTTAAACTATTGATATGTTAGTTAATAAGCCAACGAATGAATGCATACAGTAATAAGCAAGTTGATTAATGAATATACTGCTGAATGAAAATAAATCAGCTAAGTTCAGTTTTGTTGGACAACACTCCTGTGTCATGCTCATTGTACCTAGCTGATCCACTTTCCCAGCTAGTTTTACTAGTGCCCCTATCACTTATCTGACTCTTCATATTGATGTATTCCACAACTTTTAAAATTTATATTTATCTATGTATCTATATATCTATTTCTGTGAAAAGAGTCACTGTCCAAATAGCATGAGAGTAGTAAAACTCCCTCACAGAGACCATTGTTACTGCATACAGTATATGTACATACTCATGTGGGATAGAGATCTGGAATATATCGTCTAATGTCAAGATTTGAGTTTTCTTTCCTTTTCTCCCACAGAACTCTGAAAATATTTTCTTTATTACAGACATGTTGAAAATAAACTATTTTTCAAAATCAGTAAGAGAAAATATGATACTATCTTACTTAACTGAATAACCAGCAAATTCTGCTATTTCAACAAAAGAAATCCTGATATTTTCATTTGCTAATTAGAAAAAAAAAAGCAAATCAAGTGTGTACTTACATTCTGATTTGTTTAAAATGCAGTGATGTTTCATGGTGCTGAAAATATTAAGAGTCATTTTAAAATTCTACTTGAGAGGGGCCACTGGGTGGCTCTGTCACTTAAGCATTGGATTCTTGATTTCAGCTCGGGTCATGATCTCAGTGTTGTGAGATCGAGTCCTGAGTCAGGGTCCATGATGGGCATGCAGCCTGCTTAAGATCTTCACTCTCTCCCTCTCCCCACACATCTGCTCTCTCTCTGTCTTAAAAAATAATAATAAAATAAAATAAAATAAAATAAAATAAAATCCTATTTGAGATATAAGCACCTTTACCAACTGGCTTTTGTTAATAGGAATGCAGTATTTAAATTTGTCTTTTAGTAATTTCAGTCCTAATGTGTAGGCTTACTGTAATATTAACCATTTCTGCAAGACAAATAGATCATCTAGGAATATAATTGTAGCCTTTATTGGAATATTTTTGAAAGTGAAAATTAGTGATTATTTGGTACAAGGGCAAATTGACCATGCTCAGTGATTTCACCAACCCTGTATGCATTTTTGTATGCAAATTCTTGACAATATTTTAGCATTAAACTATCCATTCTTGAGTTTTGGTCATGATATACTGTAATGAAGGACTTTGGCTACATCTGTCTTATCAGATGCCAGTATAGATTAAGACAAGAGAATTACTATATAAAGACCTAAACATCTGCAGGATAGTAAAAGAGGAAGTCAGGAATGATTTTATGGCATAGCTATAATTAAAACACATCAAGTCAATGAAAAAAAGAAAAAAAAAGATGAAACATTTTGTTTGTAGGTTTTATGGTAAAGCATCATATGTGATTATTAGTTAAAGTTATAAATTGTATATAACCTGAAAACTCATATTACAGCATTCAGTAGTACTCAGTAAATTTCGCTAAGTGGTCTGAGGAAGAAACTGGATCATCTGTTCAAGCCTTTGGTGCAGTCCCAGTGAGCCCTATTTATCTAACCAAAATTCACAAAAAGGATGAGGAAAGTTCCCGTGTGCTAGTGTTTTCATGGGATTTCCTCCACCATATTGTTACAGATACTAGAAGGCTCAGAGTCCAGTTAAATTTGTATGGGATTCATAAATTAGTTTGGTGAGCATATCTATCCACAGGTTGGAAACATTCAGTTTATAAAAGCATTGGGCTGGGGAATATTAGATGAATTCATGTATTAATTCTTAGACATTAGTCTAAGATAGCCTATGTTATGAAACTCTGGCTGAAGTTCCTCCTTCCTGGAAAGCGCCAGAATAGGTGTCATTGACATTTACCTGCACATTTATACATGAGCACATTTGCAAATTCATGTGTTGGAAATAAGGATTCATTAATTGATTTGACAAATATTGAGTGACCTCAGAGTGACAGACGTTGTATTAAATGGTGAGGATAAACTGACAGAGTGTGTAGTTTCTGCTGTCAAGGAGCTTATAGTTTGGACTTAAAAATAAGTAATAAAGTAGCATCTTTTCTGAGAGATAAGCTGATATTATTATGAGAAGACAGAGAGAGACCTCACTCAGCCTGGACAAAAAGAAAAAAAATAATAAAGACAAGACAAGAAAAGAAGAGTCATACTAGGAAGAGAAATTAATAAGATGTTTGGGGTGAAAAATCATTCAGTTGTGACTAAGTAAGTTTCAGATGACTATCAGGCATCCCCTAGGAGCTAGAATGTGCTTTTACATCTCATGAGAGAATTCTGAGTTAGAGCCTGTAGGTTTTAGAGTTGTAATTATGTAAGTATGTAAGTTGAAACTTTAACTTGTGTGTGTGTAATATGTATAAGGATAAACGAAAAGAAAGACTGTGGATGAAATCTTGAGGAATACCAGTATTTGAAGAGCTTGGTAGAGAAAGAGGAACCATAAACTGTGTCGAAGATGAAGGAAGGAAGACTGGGGTTGTTTGATGTCATTGATGCTGATGAATAGTACAGCAAGAAGGGAGAAAAGGCCAAAGAGCATGAAGTATTAAGAAGTTATGTATTTGTATGGGGTTTTGATGTCCCCACAGGGGGAAAAATAGTGACATCTATCATGGGTCTAGAAACTTGGATATATTATTCACTTCTCTTAATGTAGTAGTGCATTTTGTCATCGTGAAGCTACAGGATATCCCAGAGAATAATTTTATCCTATGAATTGCAGGGACACAATGACCAAAGAACCATACTTCACGAGAAAAGCCCCTTGGTTGCTGGGGGTGTAAATCACTTATGTTGTTGTTTCTAGCGCAGAGTGAAGTCCCAACACCTCCTTGGTACTCAACGCATGCTTTTGAATAGATTTATTCAAACCACTTACTATTTCACACTCATTTCTTTTATAGCAATGGAAACTACACATTGTAGTATTGGTGTCTAGGATTGCCTGTGGGAACAAACTGTTAAGCCTTGCCCTCCCCACCATAATCCAAAGTAAAATTGGGGGAAATCAGAATCCTTTAAGAAATTGGAGTCTGGCAAGAAAAAGAAGGAGATTGAATCATTCCTATACCCATTTGTATTACAGGTTTTCTATTACAAGTGTAATTTTAAAATGGCATTGTGTGGGTCATGCTTTTCCATGTAGAAATCTATATTCAAGAGTAATTGTGTAGAGAGAGTTAAACTATTTTCCATGTTGGAAAAATGATGAAAGGCATTTTTCTGAAATCTCATTAAAATGGCCTTTAATTTTTTTTTTAATTTTTTTTTTTAACGTTTATTTATTTTTGAGACACAGAGAGACAGAGCATGAAGGGGGGAGGGGCAGAGAGAGAAGGAGACACAGAATCGGAAACAGGCTCCAGGCTCCGAGCCATCAGCCCAGAGCCCGACGCAGGGCTCGAACTCACGAACTGCAAGATCGTGACCTGAGCTGAAGTCGGACACTCAACCGACTGCGCCACCCAGGCGCCCCGGAATGGCCTTTAATTTTATAATCATTTTCATCCAGGGTTCTGTAGGTAAATTTGAGGACATGTATTAGTCCATAAAATAGGTGTATAAAGAAGTTCATAATCACATCCTGTGTGAATGCCTTTTGTTTGGTTTAACTTTAAAACTGATTGAAAGTTGTTTAAATGGCCAGATTTTTTTTTTTGCGTGTCTTGTTTGTCCTAAAATTATGCTCATGTGAAAAGTGGAGGCTGATATGCAGCAGAATTTCAGGTAAATTAATTTGTTTTCTCAGAGTGAGGTTTTGCATTTTGAAAAAAAAAAAAGTATCTTTTTCCCCCTGTTCCTGAAGAAAAATGAACAGATGTACATTTGTTATGTGTGTAGTTCTAGTCAGTCCTCTGCAGATTTCCAATTACTATGACTTCGGAATTATTTCCTAGACACACTAGGACATATAGTAATATTATCTTCTATTTAATTTATTTTTTCTCTTACACAACACCTAACTGTGGTTTTGCCTAAATGATACAGAAGTTGCTTAAAGTATAATTGAAGTTTGAGGCCATCTGGATATTAAGATGTTAATGAATTTTAAAAATTAGTATCTTGTCATCTGCTGTTTATTTTTCTCTTATGTTATTCATATAAATAATATTATTTGTATGGCCAAATTTTATCTCCTGTCACTCACTTCTTTCAATTATTTGTTTCAAAGACTTGCAGGAGGCCTCCTCGCTGAGCCTATGTAAACTGTAGGCTGTCTGCCACTCACACTAGTTCCCCTTTCCTTCATTCCTTTTTATTTTAACATTAGATTTATGACCTTGTAGTGAACTATATAATTTCCTGTTTAATTACATACAGTGAGATGAAAATAAATAAAATATAGAATTTATTTTGTGTATTGCTAACATGTAAAGCCACGAAGGCATTATTTTTGTACATATCCTAAGTGCCTAGCATAGTACTTAGCTCACAGTACAAGCCCAATAAATATTTGCTGAATGTACGTTTATACAATGTGCCCATGATTTACGCACATTTTCCTTAGACTTCATATGTGCAGGGTGCATTAAATAACAAAAAACTCAACTGAGAAAATTTATTTTTTTATTGAAAAATTTTTTTAATGTTCTTACTTTTGAGAGAGAGACAGAGCGAGTAGGAGAGGGGCAGAGAGAGAGAGAGAGAGAGAGAGGGAGAGAGAGAGAGAGAGACAGAATCCGAAGCAGGCTCCAGGCTCTGAGGTGTCAGCCCAGAGCCTGACATGGTCTCAAACTCACGAGCTGTGAGATCATGATCTGAGCTGAAGTCGGATGCTCAACCGACTGAGCCACCCAGGCGTCTCTCAACTAAGTAAATTAAAGAAAAATATTATTGGCTTTATTAAAAGATTGATAAATTGGGGAGAGCATCTCATCTAGCCAATAGAGGAGTGTTCTGTGGAGCTACATGAAAGGGAGGCTTCATAGAAGGAGGATGGGGCAAGAAGGTTATTAGCAAAAGAAAAAGATTGTTTTAGGCCAGGTGGTTTTCCTTTGGGGGAAAAAAGAAAGGGATCTTATCATATAGATTACCTCATCTGTCTTTGGGGATGGAGAAGTCCTGTGTGGCTGACTCATTGGTGCTGATTAAAAAATTTCCGATTGACTGCATTTCTGGGGAAGGCTGAAACTGCAATTAAATTAGGTATCAACCTCCAGTTTGGGAATCTGGTCTAAACGACACCATTTGGGTCTATGGTTTTCTTTTGAATAGGTGCATCATGGATTATTTAAAAAACTTTCCTTCCTGCTTTTTCTTTCTTCCTTTGTCCCTGCTTACCTCTGCAGAATCAAAAAGCACCTAAGGATGCCCTTTTTGCTTTACTCTTCTATTGCTTTTAATTATACCGCCCCCAAATTGACTTTGTCCCTAAGGACTCTTAATGTTGGAGATGACTAGATTGGGGGTGGCTGAAAGGCAAGAGGAAGGAGTGATCTCATCTTACTGTTCTGACTATGAGAACAGTGTGAGAAAATGCTCATCAGTCATCTACAAAAGGAAAACCAATTCCAGCCTGGTCAGTATAATCACATCTTACTCAGAAAATAATAGGCAGGTACTTTCTTAGAGAATAGAAATTACAGGTTAGGAGAATAATCTGAATTGTCTTGAATTCTGAAGGTAGACTAACTTTTAACACCATTTATATTTTATGAATATCCTTTTGATGTTTTAATGAGTGTGTGTGTGTGTGTGTGTGTGTGTGCGTGTGCACGTGTGTGTGTTTTCTGTAAATTTGCCTGTTTGAAGTAAAAATCTTTAAAAAAATTCTCTAAATCTTCAAAGACCAGATTCAGGGGTGGGTACAAATCTGGGGTGCAAAATGTATACTCCAGTCTCCAAAAATTTGGGTTTAGAAAAGATAATGCAACTTTAATCAAAAGCAATAAGCACTGATAGCAAGGAAAAACAAACGCAGTTTGGCCAATTTCTAGGTACTAGTCTTAACAAAATGTAATGGGAAGCATTCAGAGATGAGAAATTTCTCTGGGCCAACGCCATTATCTTTATAAAGCATGAGGGTAGAAGAGTAGAGTGAATAGAAAAGACAAGAAAGGAGAAGCAAGTGCTGCTGAAAGTATTCACCAATTTTCTCTTCATTTAGCACTTTAGTCCCAATCTAACATCATTCCATTGTTGTCTGGCTCCCTGCCAGTTCTTTTTCCGTGTCCAGCCTTAGACACCAGCGTGCCTTCTGCTCCCATACTGGGGCCTGAAATGATGGGTACTGCCATGAAGAGATCTTTCTTCTCTTTGACCCCTGATTGGGGGGAAAGGATATCCCTTTTTGGCACCAAAAGTAAACCTGCAAAGGCAGTTTTAGGAACATCGTTATACCTGGTGCTTTCTTTCAAACTTTTTGAGTACTGCAGGATAAGCTTGTGAGTTGTTTTGATGTTGCAAAATCTATTCCGAGCAAAAAAAGAAAAAAAAAGATAAACTCAGACTTTTATTTTTGGAACTCATCTTGCTTGTTCTTAAGTTAGAAATTGCTTGTATGACCTAACACCTATTCCTGCTGGTCTGTGAGATACATGATACCTTTTCCCCTTTCATAATTTATTGCTTCAACAGCAGACTTTTGTTAGAGCACTGCTGTTAAGGGACAAAGAAAACACCCACTTTGTTGAACATTTATGTTTAAAGTGAGTACATTGTGCTAAATCACTGTGTGCCCATGGGAACATCTCTAACCCAAATTATAACCATATCTATAGAAGGAATCAGGCACTGACGCTTTCTTTCTTTCTTTCTTTCTTTCTTTCTTTCTTTCTTTCTTTCTTTTCTTTCTTTTTTTTTGTTTGCTGATATTTTTTTGAGTGTGGTGATGCCTGTGGAATTCATAATTGTTCATTTTTCTTTCCTCCACTGCCTGAACAAACTAGTTTCAATTAAGTTTTCTTGCTGTGGACTTCCATAGCATATCACACAATATCATAGTACCCTACAGACAATTTTGTTACTGCTTTTTAAATTATCTCTTTTCTACCAGTCATTAAATCTCTCTAATGGCCCTATGGGATACATTTTCAATGAATGCATGAATGAACGGATCAACAGTCTACATACTTTGACTTTTACGGAGTACAGCCCATGCCCGTAACCCAGCTTACAGGTTCCCCCAACAGTAATTGCATACCATCCAACTGATAAATTTTTCTTTTTTAAGAAATTACATAATAATTAATCATCCATGTTGTATAGCTCCTGTAAATAGTAAAGAATAAATAGCAAGCCTGTACATAGGTTTAAAGTTAAATCATTGCTAGTTAGTGCTTTAATTTGTGTTAGGTGCTTTTTAGTTCTTAATTTTGTTTGTTTTCAATCACAGAATTCTCTGGGAGGATGAGAGAATCTTTGAAAGATATTTGACTGTGATCCCAGAATATATAGATAGAATATATAGAATAGTAGGAATGGAGTGGGAAAAGGGAAAAGTTTCCATTTTAAAAAATTTAACTCTGTGCCACCTTTGCACCATGCAGTCAGGTTCGTGAAATAGTTACTAGCATGAACTTTGGCATTAAGCAGACTTAGATTCAAATTTCTCATTTATTGGTCCCATGGTTGCCTTAGTCAAATTGCATGATCCTTATTCCTCGTCAGCAAAATTGGGTTATGGCATCTCCTTGTACTGAAGCAAGGAATAAATAAAATGCCTGGAAACTTGATACAATTATATAATAATTAAAGCTAAAGAATTTGTTAGCTGTTAATTGATTTTGCTTCTAACTGTTCATGGCTATGCCTCTGTGGGGGTATACCTGTATTTACTGATGAACATGTCTACGAAGAGGAGTGGATCCTCAGCATAAGAATAACTCAAGCAAACCTCTTTATAAGTTGTATTAGGCAGGGACCTCCAGAGAAACAAAACCAATAGTATATGTATATAATAAATAAGTTTATTATAAGGTGCTGGCTCATGCAATCATGAAGGTTAGAAGTCCCAGGATTGGCTCTTTGCGAGCTGGAGATCCAAGGAGACAGTGGTGTAGTTCAGAGCCTTGAGAGCCTTTGTAAATACCAGTCTGAATTTGAAGGCTTGAGAACCAGGAGGTCTGAAGACAGAAGGTCAATGCCCCAGTTCAGGCAGAGAGACAGCAAGTCTTCCCGTTTTCTTTTTTTGTTCTGTTCAGGCCTTAACAGATCAGATGATGCCCGCCCACACTGGGAAAGGTAATCTGTTTTTTATACAGTCTGTGAATAAAATGTTGATCTCTTCTGGAAACATTCTCACAGATGTACTCAGAAATAGCATTTAACCAGATATCTGGGCACCCTATGATCCAATGAAGCTGACACATGAAATTAGCTATCATACAAGCATGTTTGTTCTTAGTAAGGCTGATAGGCATAGGAGGCTTTAGTTTATCCACATTTGAAGCAAATTAAAAATATGTTTCCACTGGTATGGACATACATAAACACAGAAAGAGGGGAAAGAAATATGTTGATACAGACAGTGAAGAAGCACTGGATATATGAGCCAGCAGATGGTAATTATTAATGCTTATACTGAGAACAGGCACTTCTTCCCAATGGACCAATGTGGGGTAATGGGATTTGAAGCCGAGCAGCTCTGAATGAGTCTTATTCAGAACCTTTCTTGTTGTGTTATCTTGGGTAAGTTATTTAACTTCTCTCCCTGATGTTTTCCCATGTCTAAAGTGAAAAGAGTAATATCTTATATTACTAATTTTAAGGATGAAAAGAAGTAATATGTAAAACATTATCATAAAACCATCCAGTATGAATTCTCTTTCTTGATTCCTATTAAACACTGTTTTTTAACTAGGGATGTATATTCATACCTATTATTATTTTATGACATGTAGAGGAAAATGTAGCCTTAATTATATATTCAGAAGACAGTTATAAAGCAAAGTAGGCATATATTAATAGTTATGTGAATCCCAGATCCAACAATAAATTAGCTACATGGATTTTTTTAAGTTGAGTACCCATTCTGATTTGGGGGCTCCTCTTTGTAAAATGGGGACTATGTCTCTATGGGCTTATTGAAAGAATTATGAAAGGTAATAATCATGAGGCATCTTTTTCAGGACCTGTCACAGATACAAATGGGCTTTCATAGGACATAAAAACTTGTTAAGATGCCATCGTCTCAGTTCTTGCTCAGGAGAAGTACCTTTTTTTTTTTTTTTTTTTCTAAATTTTTTTTTCAACGTTTATTTATTTTTGGGACAGAGAGAGACAGAGCATGAACGGGGGAGGGGCAGAGAGAGAGGGAGACAAAGAATCGGAAACAGGCTCCAGGCTCCGAGCCATCAGCCCAGAGCCCGACGCGGGGCTCGAACTCACGGACCGCGAGATCGTGACCTGGCTGAAGTCGGATGCTTAACTGACTGCGCCACCCAGGCGCCCCAGGAGAAGTACCTTTTTAATGAATGCTCCATTTAATTGAGACCTCACATATTTTTAAGACATAGTGAACATATGTTTCTCCTTCTTTAGACCCTAAGCAAAAACTAATTTTAAAAGGAAAAAAGGAAAAAAAGCTACAACTTCTTCATTTCTCCCCTAATATTTATTGATAAGGTTTTTGGTAATGCATTTGATACATAACAACAACAAAATTAATTTGATTGGATGCCTACTGTTCCACATTTGACAGGTTAGAATGGAAAAAAATCTTCTTTATGAAATAAGATGTCAGTATGGTACTTTATTTGTCAAAGTTAAACAAAATTCAATTTAGAACAAATAAACAGGTCTGTGTCAAAAGAAAGATGCCAGAGAGGAAGCTTAACTGTATTTTCTGAAATCTAGTTGGCAGTTATGTGACACTTGGAAGTGACATCCGATGAAATAGGATTTAGCTTGGGGAGCTATGTAATAGAATCAGGTGTGCACATCTGTCTAATTCATGTCACATGGCTGGTGTCTTTTTCTCCATCTCTGTTTCCATTCTTTTTCATGCATTTTAAGTACAGAGTCAGGAAACAACTTGCTCATTACCCTTTCCAGTGGAATTTAACCTTTTCAAGAAGGGACATCTTTTCTGTTTTGCCCATAGTACATAATGGTATATAATAATCATGTATAATAACTTAGCAATAGTTTAAAATAAGTATCCAATTAAGTCATGCTTTTTGTAGCATACATATTATATATTGTTTTCACAAGTTGAGTTTATGTGTTTTAGGTAAAAATGTGAACAATTTATATCCACTTCCTTATTAGTGCTTTTATACCCAAAGTCATCTTTGTAAAAATGCCATTTTTACTTCTTAAATTGAAATAGTTTAATTAAAATAGAATGGGAGAAAGAGAGAGTTGAGTATATGATTTGAGAAAAAAAGATAAGAGTAGAGAGAATTAATATGTTTGGTCCTCAGATACAAGGTTTATTATCCTACGGCGACCTGAAAGCTATTGACGTGCAGTGTGAGACCAGAAAATATAACTTTATGGTATCTCCTTTGGAGCTCAAATTCAATCAATTATATCTCACTGAATCTTTTTTTTTTTTTTTATGAGATGAAAATCCTACCTATTTCATTTCAGTTGATAATTCCTGTGAGTTTCCTTCTTTCTAGTTATTTGGGGATTGAGAAGATTAATTAAAATGGTTTCATTAAAAAAAATGTTACTAATGTCATTACTCTTTTTGAGTGAAGAGTGATAACTCTGACCACTCTGATGTCTAGGAGCTTAATTTAAGCGTTCCAATTTCATGCACCCATTACGCTCTTAAGTTATATAACTTTAATTAAATATAAATTGCTATTTTTATACTTGGCAATTGCCTAGTCTGGTTATCACTAAAAACCAGACAACTCATTTTTTGTATTCATTCAAATATAATTAGAAGTTTTCCTTAAAATACTCTACCAGAGCCATACTTGATATTACACATTTTATTACATAACATATATATATTACATATTTTATTACATATTACACTCTACATGGTTTAAAAACAAGCAAAACAAAACAAATAGAAAACAAAATGATGCATGTGGCATTTTATCAGTTGGGAAGAGGTTGGTTTGCAAATAGTAAGAAACCCAAATTAACATTAGCTTCAGTGAGTTAAAATTGTATTTGCTATCTTACAAAAAGAAGTCCAGAGATGTGTAGCCCCAAGAGGTCATGAAGAGTTTCATGAAGGGCTGTTTCCTGGGCTCCTTTAAGTTTTTTCTAACAGTGTTCAGAAGAGGACTTGAACTTTAAAGTCAGCAGGACAGAGGAAAGATAAGGAAGAACATGGTTTCTCTTTTTTCAGGGACCTTTCCTAAGAGGTACACAGACTGCTGTGCTTTCATCAGATTGAACAGCACCTACTCACATGACCAAGCCTGGCTTTCTGGTTGGTCATGGTTCTTTTTATATGTTCAGTGGCTAGTACCTATTAGATACCTAATTTCCAAGCTCTGTGTCAGTCTAACCCTTGGAATTACTGCCATTGATTCAAGTAGTAATTACTCATTTTATTTACCAGGTTTTTTTTTGCAGTCTATCATTTCTATTGATTATTATCTTAAAGACAAAAGTGCAATGGAATTTCCTAAAAATTAAAAAAGAGAAAGCTTGCCTGCCCCACTTTTGTCATTACATCTGAGCAAGTTGTCAGTAGCTCTTATAATAATAGATTCCATTTATTGCTGGTATAGTCACTTAAAATTTTTGCCTGGTATCTATTTTATCAAGCAAGATTCAGAAGCATTTGTGTGTATGAGTGTGACATGCTATTGTCACTTCTGTTTGATATTAGAAAGATTTATTTTTCCAAGTGTCCTATTATAAACATAGCCTAAAACTAAGCATAAATCTTGGAAAAAAAAAACAGAACAAGTTCAACTGTAATGCCATTTCACAGTTAAATTATATGAAATGTCATTATTACAGTCATTAGTTAAATTAGTCAATTTTATTAGGAAATTTGGATGTATGCAAAGTTTAAATATGTCTCCAAACCAGTGCTAATTAATTTCATTTGGGAAATTTCCAATGCATAAATACCTCAGAATAAAATTGAACATCTAAACTTTATAATATTTTATCTAAAGAAAAGCATCCTTAGTTTCAAAGTGCCATGTGTTAAAAGACACTCGAATGCAATAAAATTCAGATAAATATCTCAATTTAAAATGAACATATTTTATTATTATAATAGACCCAGTGGGGGACTTATCTGTGAGGGATATGTTCCGAGACCCCCAGTGGGATGCCTGAAGCTATGGGTAGTACCAGACCCTATTTCTTATTTCTGTATTTTTTCTGATATATACATCCCTATGTAAAGTTTAATTTATAAGTTAGGCACAGTAAGAAATTAACAACAACAATAATACAACACAATAATTATAACAAGATACTGTAACAAAAGTTATGTGAATGTGGTCTCTCTTTTTCTCTCGAAATATCTTACGGTGCCATCCTCACTCTCCTTGTGATGACGTGAGATGATGAAATAGCTACCTGGTGAAATGAGGCGAATTATCGATATAGGCATTGTGAGGTAGCGTTAGGCTGCTATGGACCGTCTGATGATTCATCAGAAGGAAGATTGTCTTTCAACCACAGATGACCATGGATGACTGATACTATGGAAAGCAAACTCACGGACAAGGGAGGAGTACTGTACTTGGGCTGTAGGGATTACAATTATTTTGTGAGCCATTGCCTGTGAACAGTAAGTTATCCGATTTATTCTGATTGCTAAGTATGTTTACCCAGGGAATAGCCAAACTATTGACTGTGAAATATCCTCATAATATAATCTTAATTTAAGTTGTCTTAGTGCATGACTCTGTGTAAACTGCATCCTGTTTCACCCACATTCTTGTGTGTAAACATCAGCTTACTCACTGTCCCATATATTCTTCAAAAGTATATGTTTTTCTGCTGATGTGCTTCATTAATAACAACTTTGGGGGCACCTGGGTGGCTCAGTCTGTTAAGTATCCGATTTAGGCTCGGGTCATGATCTCACTGTTCCTGGGTTCAAGCCCCACTTTGGGCTTTGTGCTGACAGCTCAGAGGCTGGAGTCTGGAGTCTGTTTTGATTCTGTGTACTCCATTTCTCTCTGCCCCTCTCTCGCTCACACTTTCTCTCTCTCTCTCTCAAAAATAAATAAACTTAAAAAAAATCCAACTATTTCAACTATTTTGAAAGACCTCTGTTAGAACCTGAAGCAAAAGAAAGCTTTGCTTGAAGATCTGTATGTTTCTATAGTTATGTATAGAGGGTAATCTTATCACAAAGAGCCACTGACTATTTGCTTAGATGTACTGCTAGAGGTAGGGCAGGCATGCTTTTTCTTTTTAATTTTTAGAAAATCCCATTTCTAATTCCTTTTTTTAATGAAAAAAGTAGAAATGATAGATTAGATTTTTATTGAAAAATAATGTAATCCCCATAGTTTGATTTCTTATTTTCCATATTCTTTGCATAGTTCATGTATGTGAATGAGGGGACATGGAGGCCTAATAAAGTCTTCTTCAGAAAATATTCTGAAGAAATGTGTTGCAGTTAGTATATATGAAGTGCAAAATGTGATATCTTAACTTCAGCATTATTTGTATTTGGGGCCAGATAATTCTTTGATTTGGGGGGCTGTCTTGTGTTAACATATTTACATATTTAGTGGCATCCCTGGCCTCTACCCACTAGATGCCAGTAGAATCCACCCAGACATGACGGTATAAATGTCTATTGCCCGCTGTTCCCTGGGGGACAGACCAGATGGGGGGATATGACAAAAGTCATCCCTGGTTGAGAAACACTGTGCTAAATAAATGTTCCCCTTCTGTCTCTGTCAATGTTTGGAGTCAGCTAGGGATTTGTATGCCTATTTACATTTAATGTTTGCATTTAATTCTGTCCAATCCACTGTTATCATGGGTCTGATTGGTTTTCATTTATCAAGTGTCTAGATTATTGTGATTCTTTAAAAATGGGATTTTAGACAAAGACAGGGTTGTTAGGGAGATTGGGATAAAGCTAGACAAAACTTTCACAGGGGAAAGAATATTTTGCATGCTCAGTGGTAATTTCTAAACCATATGGTCAAAACAAGATTAAAAATAGCCGAGGGGCGCCTGGGTGGCTCAGTTGGTTAAGCGTCCGACTTTAGCTCAGGTCATGATTTCATAGTCCATGGGTTTGAGCCCCGCGTTGGGCTTTGTGCTGACAGCTCAGAGCCTGGAGCCTGCTTTGGATTCTGCCTGTGTGTGTGTGTCTCTCTCTGCACCCCCCCTCCCCACTCACTCTCTCTCTCTCTCTCTCTCTCTCTCTCTCAAAAATAAACAAACATTAAAAAAATTGTTTTAAAGAATAGCCAATAAGATTTAAGGGAGGTCATTTTGTTGTTTTGTGGGTTTTTGTTTGTTTGTGTTTGTTAAATAAAGTGTTTTTCTAAAATTTAATTGTTAGAGTGAACATTATAGATCCAGATGTGCTTTCTTTCTTTGACTAAAACAATATTTATTTTCTCTGTTTCCCCAGTTTGTATTCTTCTTCCCTCAGTGCTTAATTTCATTGTTTTTCTGAAAGATAAATCACTGGGGGAGAAATATGAGAAGTAAAATATTTTCTTCTATTAGAAAATACTATAGCGGTTCCTGGGGGTGGGGGGGCTCCATCGGTTAAGCCTCAACTTCAGCTCAAGACATGATCTCACGGATCATGGGTTTGAGCCCTGCGTTGGGCTCTGTGCTGATAGCTCAGAGTCTGGAGCCTGCTTCAGATTCTGTGTCTCCCTCTCTCTCTGCCCCTCCCCTACTCTAGCTCTGTCTCTCAAAAATAAATAAACAATAAAATTTTTTAAAATTAAAAAAAGAAAATAACATATCCACCTACACCCATACATGTGTAAAAGTGACCCAACCACTTATCATTCAGAGATCAGTAACTTTTTTTTCAATTTCTTTCTCAAAAGACTTTAACTTTACATTAATGTATAGCATGAACTATTTCCTTGATTGTAAAGCACCTTCATGTAATATGAATAAATTTATTTCTCATTAGATTCTGGCTTGGTGGTATATTAAAATGTGTTTTTATTTTTAATATATAGGGCATCCAGAATATTTTGTTGACATCAGTGTGTAAACAAACCATGTCATCAATTTTAAACAATTCTGGAAAAGCCTTTGGTATAAATGTTTTATGACAATACAGATCCTTCTTTATTATCAGATTGCTGGGCTTCAACTATAGCATCCTTCTTAGTAGTTGTGTGACCTTTGGTGTGTGTTGCTTAACTTTTTCTTGTCTGAAGTTCGTGTTCTGTAAAATGGGGCTAGTAATAATAGCTTACCTCGTAAGATTATTGTTGAAAATAAATGTGAATTTTATGTCAAGTGCTTGACACACTGTAAGTGTCAAATGAGTTTAGTTATTATTATTACCATAATTATTACTATGTGAAGCGTTTCTATTCCTCTGTCATCTCTTCAGTAAATAAAAAACAGGTTTGGTAAATGTGGAGAACAGCAGTAATAGAAGCTTGGTTGTTACAGTGCTACAACTAACCCAAATTCATCCTGAACCGCCAAAACTGTCAGATTCCTTTTCAGAGCATTGATGCAAGTTAGTGTTTTACCAAATCTGGAGGGTGCTCGAACAAAAGGCGACCTAAGCTAGTATGCAGGCACTTCGAATTGAAATATTTTTCTCTTTCCTCTTCTTTTCTTCTAGAAAGAACGTGGGATTTATTATCAGAGAAACTGTGTTCCAGATCCTGGCTTTGCCTCTTCTTAATCATAAAACCTAGAGTTAGTTGGTAAATTTTCTGAACCTCTTTTCTTCCTGTGCAACATGGAGCTCATAACATTTTTTACTGTTGGCTAAGTGCTGCCTATTACACACCTCTGCCAGTGTCCCTTTGACTCTGAACCTTCACCTGTCCACTCCTGAGCTGGACCAGTGTTGGTCCTCCATGCACTAGCAGAGTAGTTTTCCACACCATTTATTTTATTTATCTCCCTCAGTAGATTGTTCATCCACAGGCGAGTGGATCTCTGTCTTGTTCACATTTACAGCATGTACACTATGGCATAGTTGATTCTTAGTTAAAATCTTTAGCCATGAGAAATCAGTCCCAATAGCCACCTCACGCCATTGGACTCACTTCTCTGCTACCTTTATTCAGATAAAGTAGGGAATGATACTTCACATATTCATTATATGTATTCCTGGACATTTGCCTGCTGTAGCACCCCACGGGACTATGTTCCTCCAAAGAATAGAGCAGGCTGGACAGGGTTGTCTAGGTGTGGTGATCATGATATGTGTCATTTTCTCCTCTGTACGTTTTTTGAAGTGGGAAATGATTGGAATTTAATACATCAGTGTTGGGGAGGCTGAATTCATCAGATTGCAAGGTTTATGGCCTTTAGGCACATTGTGCCTCGCCCCGTCATGTTAATTCTGTCTGTCCCCTCATGTTAATTCTATTCGCCCTTCAGAAATGTAATTATGTGGAGACTAATTAATGGGCTGTTGCAGTTATTTAGGTGGCAGTGAAGATACAGAGGGCTTTAACAGAGCCATGAAGATAAACCTTGAGAGACAGAGTAAAGAGTTAGAAAATAAGAGTTTGTGGGTTTTGGAGACTTTATAAAATATGGAATTGTGAGTATGAGTAAAAAGTCAAGAATGATAACCAGGTTTCTGATTTTGTAAATGTAGTGAATGACAGTGCTGATTGCCAAGGAGATATTTTTCTTCTTTTATTTATTTCATGTGTTTATCTTTTTAGTTATTCTTTTTCTTAACGTTTATTTATTTTTGAGAGAGAGAGACAGAGACAGTGACAGAGAGACAAAGTGTGAATGGGAAAGGGGCAGAGAGAGAGAGAGGGAGACACAGAATCCAAAGCCGGCTCCAGGCTCTGAGCTATCGACACAGAACCAGACGTGGGGCTCTAACTCATGAATTGTGAGATCATGACCTGAGCTGAAGTCGACGCTTAACCAACTGAGCCACCCAGGCGCCCATCTTTTTATGATTGTTGAGCAGGAGATGCTGTTCTCGAGTTTTGGATGTGTTGATTTTGAAATTCCAGTGAGCACCTAGATTGATGTAGTTTAGTAAGCTGTCAAAAATAAACCTGGATGTCAGGAGACCAATCACTACTTCAGAATTGAGAACAGTCAGTATATACATGACCTACATGTAAGCATGATGTCATGTGGAGACAGTATTTATGAAGAAAAGAGAAGAAAGACAAAGTCTTTTAAAGTACCAGTCGTTCAAAGTAATGTAGGAATGTTCTTCAAGAGACACTTTTCTTTATTCTCTGTAGGATGGTGCCAGGTCAAGAGAACTAGGGGAGCCTGGTCTCCAGGAAACAGGGGAAATAGTTTCAGGAAGGAAGAGGAGTTTCATAGTCACAAATACTACAGTTGTGTGGGCAATTCATATAAGTACACTATTTGGAGGGGATTGGGGGTTGATAATTAGAACCTAAACTGGATTTAGGGTTAAATGGGATTTGAGTCATTCGACATTTACACTATAGACCATTCTGAAAGGAGGAGGAGGAGGAGAGCAATAAGAGGTAGAGGAGGATGCAGGAATGACTAAAGGTTGTAGGAGTTTTTCTTCCTCTCTGCTAAGAGACACAAACTTCTTTTTTTTTTTATAATTTTAAAGCAAAGGAAACTGTAGTGGACCAAAATATTGAAGATTTTAGATAAAGAGGGGCTCTTGGAAGCATTTTGATTCCTAACGAAGGTAGAAAAAATAGAATTGAATATCTGAAAGTCATTTCTCCTCTGGTGCCATCAGCCTTGTGTCAGAGGTGTAGGACCTTGTTATCTGAGTCTCAAAGGAAAGTGATAAAGGTAATTAAGGTTGTAGATAAGTTTCTGAAATGAGATTATGTATATGAGCTTAATTAACTGGAAATCCAGCATTTTGTCAATAAAATTATAGTTAGAAAGAAAATTATTCCTTTTTTGAAAAGTATGTGAATGTTCTTTCTCTTTAACAGTTTTATCCTTTTTATTTATTTATTTATTTATTTTAAAGAGAATCGGGTCTTTACAAAGTATTTCATCCCTTTGTTAAAATTATTATTTATTTTAATTGAAGTGTAGTTGATGTACCATGTTATATTAGTTTTAGGTATATACCTACTTTTAAAGACCGTTGAACAGGGGTGCCTGGGTGGCTCAGTTGGTTAAATGTCTGACTGTCGATTTAGACTCAGGTCATGATCTCACTGTTATGAGATCAAGCCCCTCGTCCTGCTCAGCATTGAGCATGGAGCCTGCTTAAGATTCTCTCCCTCCTTCTCCCTCTGCCGCTCCCCAACTTGTACTTGCTCTCTCTCTCTCTCTCTCTCTCTCTCTCAAAATAAATAAATAAATAAATAAATAAATAAAAGCATTTGAACATTGTCTCAAGCTCTTGGATACTTCAGGAAACTTTTTTCTAGCAACTGAAAAGTATACTCAACTTCAAAGCATATCAATTTCCTGATCAAATTAATTGTTGCTCAGTGACCCCTGGTGGCTCAAGTCGGTTGCGTGTTGACTTCAGCTCAGGTCATGATCTTATGGTTGGTGGGTTCAAGCCCCATGTAGGGCTTTCTACTGTCAGCTCAGAGCATGGATCCTGCTTCGGATTCTGTCTCCCTGTCTCTCTGTCCCTCCCCTGCTCACACACTCTCTCTCCCTCTGTCTCAAAAATAAACATTAAAAAATTAATAGTTGCTCAAACCTTTTTATTTATTTTTATTTTTAATATACTTTATTGTCACATTGGCTTCCATACAACACCCAGTGCTCATCCCAACAAGTGCTCTCCTCAGTGCCCATCACCCACTTTCTCCTTTCCCCCACCCCCCTATCAACCCTCAGTTTGTTCTCTGTATTTAAGAGTCTCCCTCCCTCGCTGTTTATAACTTTTATCCCCCCCTTCCCCTCTCCTATGAAGTCTTCTGTTAAGTTTCTCAAGGTCGACATATGAGTGAAAACATATGGTATCTGTCTCTGACTGACTTATTTCACTTAGCATAATACCCTCCATTTCCATCCACATTGCTGCACATGGCCCGATTTCATTCTTTATTGTTGCCAAGTAGTATTCCATTGTATATATAAACCACATCTTCTTTAACCATTCATCAGTTGATGGGCACTTAGGCTCTTTCCATAATTTGGCTGTTGTTAAAAGTGCTGCTATAAACATTGGGGTACATGTGCCCCTGTGCATCAGCACTCCTGTATTCCCTGGGTAAATTCCTAGCAGTGCTATTTCTGGGTCCTAGGGTAGTTCTATTTTTAATTTTTTGAGGAACCTCCACACTGTTTTCCAGAGTAGCTGCACCAGTTTGCATTCCCACCAGCAGTGCAAGAGGGTTCCCATTTCTCCACATCCTCTCCAGCATCTATAGTCTCCTGATTTTCAAACCTTTTTATAGAAATGTGCATTTATGGAGGCACCTGCGTGGCTCAGTCAGTTGAGCGTCCAACTTCTGCTCACGTCATGATCTCATAGCTCGTGAGTTTGAGCCCTGCGTCGGGCTCTATGCTGACAGCTCAGAGCCTGGAGCCTGCTTTGGATTCTGTGTCTTCCTCTCTCTCTGCCCCTAACCCACTCGCATTCTGTCTCTGTCTCTCTCAAAAATAAAAAAGATAAAAAAGAAATAAAAGAAATGTGCATTTATGTATCTATGTACGTGATGTTAATGTGCTTTGGAATGGTTTGATCTATTCAGATGACTTTTACACAAATATTAGAAATAGTAAGGTTAATCTTTGCTAATGATACAAGGGAGCAGACTTTAAGTTCAAAATGATCTTCTTCAGATATTTTTTCAGTGATTCCCATTACATAGTAAGCTGAACATTTAAAAAATATTCTACAAAATGATGTGTTTTTATCGGTAGCCTTCTCATTTTGCAAAGGCCTTAGCAGCTGCAAGAGGTCTCTGCAGTTTGCGGTGGATAACAGCAGTACTCCGGCCCGATAAAGGTGCCAAATGTCTGTAAGATACTCGCTGATTACAAGAGAATAAGGCATAGGCCAAGAAGCTTCTGAGAGACCTTTTTGTACTTAGTCCAATTCCCTGACATTGTATTTTAATTTTTTAAAACTGTTTATTCATTTTGACAGAAAGAGAGAGAGAGAGAGAGAGAGAGAGAGAGAGAGAGAGAGATCCCAAGTGGAGAAGGAGCAGAGGGAGAGGGAGACATAGAATCCAATGCAGGCTCCAGGCTCTGAGCTGTCAGCACAGAGCCTGACGCGGGGCTTGAACCCATGAACCATGAGATCATGACCTGAGCTGAAGTCAGACACTCAACTGACTGAGCCACCCAGACGCCCCCTGACACTGTGTTTTTATAGATATGATTATAATTGATTCTCATTTAGGTCATGAGGGTGGAATCTGGAATGACGTATAATCCATGTGGCCACTGCCTTAGAAGCTTCCGCAGGAGACCCATGGGGTTTAGGGGTCTGTAGACAAAAGCATGTCATGTCTCACAACAGCGAAGTGAAATTTTCCCAGTGTTCTGAAATTCAGACTTATTTAACCAAATCCAGAAAATAAGGAAGTAACAATGTGGGTAACCTTCAGTCTTTTTCTCTGTTCCTGTATAGTATCTGATTAAATTCTCTCTTTTTCCTGTTGACCCATATTACCTTTTGTTTCTCAGGCAGTCACGGACCAATATTTCCCCAGTAATATGGCTAGTCAGAGAGGCATCTCATGTTCTTGTGTGTGTGTGTGTGTGTGTGTGTGTGTGTGTGTGTGTTGCCTTAGACAAGTTTCCTTTCTGAAGTGATGAAAAATTGTGCACGCTCCAAGAAGAAATCCAGGTGGTGGGTCATTCCAATGGGAGAGGAAAACTGCGGGAAAGGGAAAAGTTCACTGGGAGTAAAGGGCTTTTTGAAAATACTTCTTAATACTTTCTAATGCAACATAAATGTAGCTGATACCTCTCCAGTATTTTCTCTCCTGAGGAATCATTTCCTTCTACTTAGAATTTATTTTTATACTACCAGGTCAGCATTTGTATAGCCCCTCTAACCATTTTTATTTTTGAAATATAAAATACAGATTTGTGGTTTTATGTATAGTAATGCAGTCCTCCAAATTTCTATTTTCCTCCTGCAGAGGGTTACTTCTACAGGAGAACAGCAGGTTTGCGGAAGCATTGCATTATTACAAATTGGCGATCGGAAGCAGGCCTACGCTGGCTTGTAAGTAACATTCAAGTTGTTTTAAAACACCTCTTTCTTTCCTTCTTTATCCATGAAAATTATCTTGATGAGTTACAGCCTCAGAGAGAAAAAAACATGCTATTTCCATTTCTGAATATTTACCAGTTGGATTATAAGCCTCTCACAAATAGATCTCTCTCAATTGAATCATGTTTGATATCCATTTATCATTTTTAGTGTATTAAGATAAATACAACTTTTAGTCCTCTAGCGTTTAAGCTCAAAATATTTTGAGCTCTATGAGGGCAATGACTATTCATAGTTTCTTCACTGACACCTGCACTCCTGCATTATTTTTACGTATATGTTTGTTCCCTAAGTATTTATCTTGGTTTTCTTATAAAATCAGAAATAATCCATAGAAACTGGGTAGCAGTAAAGATAACTTTATTGTAGTCACAGAGTGCATCATCTTCTCACGTTTGTATTTCCCTTTTTTTTTCCCTCAGCTGCATATTTAAACACCGGTATTATTCTAATGAACCAAGGAAAGACAGAAGAAGCCCGACGCACGTTCCTAAAGTGCTCCGAGATCCCTGATGAAAATCTAAAGGACCCTCATGCACATAAGAGCTCAGTTACCAGCTGTCTGTACAACCTGGGAAAACTCTATCATGAACAGGGACATTATGAGGTCAGGCCAATACCTCTGCCTTTTTCCTTCCCCCTTGTGCTTGATCTAGTCTCCATGTTTTCTACCGTAAGATCTCATTGCAGGGACACTATGATCATTTAAGAAGTTAATATGAGTTTTTATTAAAAGAATTGTGAAATTCAGTTGGAAAAGAATGTCTGCTACACAACACTTAAGATTGCTTTACTGTGAATTTCTCAGAGCAATTGTGACTCCTCTAGAAAGAGAAATAACATAGTTTCTTAAGCTTATTTGCCTGTCTTCTCTTTGATTTTATGCTCCAAGACACATTGTTATTGTTATCTCCGCTGTTTGATGTTAAAAAAAAAAAATACATTGCTTGTGCTCTGAGTATTAAGGAAGGGATTTGATGTTAATCCTACCCACTTATTTCTTTTTATAATAGGACTAAGATGAAAATTAATTTTATATTTTTAATTGGGATGAGAGGAAAAGCAATGGAGACAGGACATTGTACAGGAAGCTGGGAGGTGTGTGTACCCTTAATTTTCCATGAAGCATGCCTGTCTGGGTTTCTTCTCTCACATTTACTATCACTCCTCCTTCCCTTTTGCTCTCTCAAATCCATACTCTTATACCATGTATTAAGACTGCAGTATAAGGATGAAGATACAACTTTTTAAATAAATGCATTTTATAAACTCAGTGGATCTCAGTAGCCAGAAGATTTGTTAGTCAGTATTTTGTTTAGATCCTACCTGGTTGCTTGACTTGAAGTAACTACAAATTTTCGATGATTATGGGTAATTTCCAAATGTGAATTTTACTATTTTTTAACTGAATAATCTACGTGAACTGGAGAACCTACCTTAAGATGAAAGAGCATTGATAACATTGACTTCTCATTAAATTACATTTTTATATGGCCTATCTCTACTAACTGGGTTGAATATTTTCATTCATGGAATTAAGGTAGTTATGCTACCAAAAGACAGCTCAATCATTTTCCTCTAATGAAACATTTAGAAATAGCAGTGGAAGGTTTTGATTTTTGAAGGATGTTATTATTTTATTTGTAGTGCATATCACTGTACTTTGTCTCTTTTTTGTTTCCTAAATTAGGATGCCCTTAGTGTATACAAGGAAGCAATTCAAAAAATGCCAAGGCAGTTTGCCCCACAGAGCTTGTACAACATGATGGGTAAGTAAAATGTTAATATTGTAACTGATATTTCAGGGACCTGTGGAGAAATGAAAATTTGTGCTTCTATTAAACAGAAGTCTAGTAAATTAGATTATTACTCCTTACACACAAAAAACTTATTCACAGCCATGTGATACATTCAAATTTTCACAAAACACCCTTCTTCTTCTTCTTTTTTCTTTTTTCTTTTTCTTTTTAAGTAAAGTCTACCCCCAATGTGGGGCTCGAACTCATGACCTAGAGATCAAGAGTCGCATGCTCTTATTGACTGAGCCAGCCAGACATCCCGACAAAGCACACTTATTCTAACAAGAGCAAATAAATACATTGACATAGTGATTCTTAACAAATTGGCCAGATACCATAGTTGTTGCAAGAGACTCACAAACCCATTGGATGTGAGTATTAGCTAGACTCTAGAGATTGAAATGGTGAATAAAGATTTATATTTTAATGATTTATCAAATTCATGCTAATTTTTGATCATGTTACTTTCTTAATCAGAAAATTCCTACAAATAAACATGGTATGGAAGAGAGAGTAATGGTTTTAATGCTTATAAAAAATGAGAATAACTGAACCAACTTTATAGTTTTCACTGATAAGGTTTTGGATCAAAATAGGTTTTTTTCAGAGTATTATTTTAGAGTAAAGTGCAAGAGGTCAAGCACTAGAATTTCTAATAAAATAATCTAGCTATCGTCTGTGATTGATCTGTGACTGCCTTAAATTGTTACCATACCTATTTGATAGTAGACACAACTGAAAACTACGTATTCAGTATGTGTTTCTTGGAAAAAAAAATCCCTACAGTTTAAGATACTCTGCCGATTAACTTTGCTATTTCCAGATAAAGGAGGGAAGAAAAAAGGTTACTTTTTTCTTTAAATTGCATATTTTTCTCCAAAGCACAAATCATAAACTCAGATTTTCCTTTCTCATTAAACTTGGTTAAATTGTTTAATATTTCTAGGCATATAAAATAAACGAGACTTACATAATCTTTAGGATTATTTTATGCTTCTGTAGTCTTTGATTTGAGAAATTTGATACTGGCTGTATGGCTTGAGCACACACAACAAATCCCAAACCTTCCCAAACTAGAAAATATATAGCTAGCAAAGACACTCACTTCTTCTAATTTCTAAATGAGACAAAAAAAAAATTAGAAATAGTTTAGAGATAGAATGAGGCACAGGTCAGTAAATAGAAAAATAGTAATTTGGAAGGGGTCCATGTTTTCATCCCATGTCTCTGGAGATCCCACCCCGAGTTGGCCTGTGTAGCAGCGGAGAGATTGCATGATTAGGTGAAAAAGGACACTGGGATATTTTTAGTTGTGGTTTCTTTTTCTCTTTGGTATAATTACTGAAAGCTAAAAATCTAGCTTCATTAAATGTACTTTGGGTACATTTAGTACATTAGAACAGTGCCTTTTACTACCCAGCATGTTATCACCAATCTGTCTACCTAGCACATGTATCTAACCTGTATATGTGTCCATAAAGGGTGTGCCTTAGTATGTATAGATTTGTCAGTTGAATTAACTTTTCTGTATTAATGCTGGATGGTTATTCATGTCAAAATCAATATTAAAAGGATTGTTTTCTCTAGCTTTCTCAAGAAGGCACAGTGGTTTTAGTTCATGATTTTATTTTTTTATTTAAAAAAAGTTTTTTAATGTTTATTCATTTTGAGGGAGGAGAGGCAAAGAGTGGGAAAGAGAGAGAGAGAGAGAGAGAGAGAGAGCAGGGGAGGGTCAGAGAGAGAGGGAGAGAGAGAGAATTCCAAGCAGGCTCCACACTGTCTGCACAGAGCCTGATGTGGGGCTCAAACTCGCGAACTGCAAGATCATGACCTGAGCTGAAACCATGAGTGAGATGCTTCACTGACTGAGCCACCCAGCCCCCCTTAGTTTATGATTTTATTTTTAACACTAATGCTCGGGAACCCTTGTTCCCATTTTTCCTGAATTTTCACATATGATGTCTTTCTTTAAATGGGGAAAGGACTCAGCTCCTTGGCAACAGACTGCATATGGCATCTTTATTGCTAATAGGAAGTGTGGTATTCACTATAGTGATTTCAGAAAATTCATTCAATTATTTTATGCAAATAAATTTGATTGAAAAGTCAGCTGCTACCTTGGGATCTGTCTCTCATATGGTTACACAGATGCTGAGCACACACAGGCAGCAAACGATAAGTGTGTCCCTGGGGTTATTGCTTGGTCCTTTGTCTTATTTTTCATTATAGAAAGAGGTCATTTTGCTCAAACTCTGAGAAGGCTTTGTGATGGGAGAATCCCAATATGATTTAACATCCCATATTTCTTCCATAATTATGGTGGCTGCCTTCTGTGTAATTTTAGGTGAGGGTCTTTCAGCTGAGTGGGTTTTGTAGTTTCAATTGTTCACGAAACTATAATTTTCTCAGGGTGAGTTCACCTCCTAATCAAATGGGTGAAATCCTCCGAGTATTTGCTTTAACTCCTAATACATTTTGATTAGCCTCCATTTGACAAGAGAAAAAATGGCCCAGGAGATAAGCTGCCCTATCAGTTCATCAGTTTCATTAGTCTGTCAGCATGTGCTGATTATCCTATCAAGTTTATCAACAGCCTTGAATGTGTTTTCTAATTCACACATTTACATATTATTAGTGCCCTTTAGGGATCAGTGATGGATTATAATGTCTGGCCACATTTAGCCTGTAAGTATTCATTTTTTCTCAGGGCTCATTCATTGACACTCTCACAACCACTACCCCCAAGCACTTGTGTTTATACATACAAACATTATCTTTTTTTCCATCTTATTTTGTCATTTATTTGGAGCTTAAAATAAAGGAGTATGTAAAAACAAATACAACTATATTTGAATGTTATTTTTAGTTTAATAACTCAACCCATTGCAGTTGATTTTCAAAACAACAAAACTCTCTAATTCTTTTAATTTTCCCCTTGCTTTGAACATTTTATGAGAAATTTCTATTCTGTACGCTACATGCCAATAGTTTACTTATCCTGAAAACTAAGTGAGCATATTTTCCCTCTTGTGTATTAACAGAAAATAAGTTAGATTAATTTGCTTCTCCACTTAATTTGTTCTGTATTTTATCCTGACTGTTAATTTATTTTTTGCAACAGTTCATAAGATAACTTAAAAAAAAAACTATTTAAAATATACTTTCATTATTCTCTTGGATTTCATAGGACCAAGATGATTGAATAACAAACTGTTGAGTAACAAGCTATCCAAAATTATGTGAATAGCCAACATCCAATGATATAAAGCAGATACTAAATATTAGTTGATAAATAAGTAAACTTTCACCTAGCTCGCTTTTGTATTTAGCAAGGTGTTTGAATGTATGAAATATAAAGAGACCGTATCACAAAATAACTGTTAAAACTGCTCCTGGCCAGTTTTATGATTCTATTTCTGTGGGCCTCAATTTCCTCTTGAAAGGAAGTATGACTATAGTCATATATACAGTATTCATAGTATGAAGTCACATAACCCCCGCTCAAACTATGGCTTTGACACTTACTAAGTGACTTTGAGCAAAATACTTACTTGAATCTTGTTTTCCCATCAATAAGATGTCTGTAATAGTAGCATCAGTTTGAGGATTGACTGAGATCATGAAGGTAAAGCCTATTGGACCAAATGCCGAGCCTAGCAAATGTTTCATAATATTACCTTCTATTGTAATCACTGTCCTCTCTGAGGGACTGTAGCTCCAATAGTCTTTGGTTGTATTCTGTCAGTTCTTTTGTTTTAATTCATTGTAGTAGGATTTTTCTTATAGATAATAAGATTTTGTCCTATTTAGTTCTGTCCTGTCTACAATTTCTGTTTTTTCTCTTGAAGGCAACCACACTCAGAATCCTTCTTTTATCATTAATTGTGTTAACCAAAAGAGAAACAGCATACTAAGTTACTGCCCAATTAACTTAATTCTGTTAACAGAGTACACCCTCTAAATTAAAATTGTCATATTTAGGTTAGATTTTCTTCTCCCTTTCGTGTCATATCATATTTTCCCCCTAGACTTAGTCACAATTTTTCTTTATTCTGACATCTATTGTAGGCCTTTACTGAATCTCAATTTCTCCCCAAATATAGTTGTATTTTAGGATCATAGAATGTTAGAGATGGAAGATGCCTATCTTAAAAATCCCTCCTAATATATAATCTCTTTTATTTTGCAAAGTAGAAATTAATACCCAAAGAGTTGAGTTGGTCTTTTCAGAATTACAGTTTGTGTTAGAACCAGAAAGATAGTTTCCTGATTTAGATTCAAATCCTTTGTCTGTGTAGCCTTTGTCTGTTACTGGAACTGGTAAGTTCTACATTATGTCAAGATAGCTTTTATATACCTATTTAAAAACCAGCAAAATATCTGTAGATATAGATGTAGATATAGATGTGTGTATCTCATTCCTTGTCCAAAGATGTATTAAAAACTTCTTTATTTTACTAAAAGTTATAAAACACCTGCAAAAATGAAATGTGCAGGATATTAAAAAACTTTAATGTAGGATAATTTTTAACCACCTTCAATTTTTCCCTTTTTCCTCTATAATTGTTTGTTTCCTTTATTATGTATCCTGAAGGGTGGCTTTTGAATATTCCTAAGAGATTATGGAAAACTATATTAGGCTGTAACTTTCAATTACTTTTATCAGTTTGAGCCCTTCTAATCCCAAAGGTCATTTTAAGCCTATTTACTATTTAAAAGAAAATCACTCGGCTTTCTCCATGCAAAGTAATTGTTGGGTTAATTATTTAAGCAATTTCAGCCATTTCATGTTGGTAATATATCTTGAGAACAAAAGGGCATAATGTGTTGCCTGGAGTAAGAGGGAATCTGGAGTTACTGCCTTGTCATTGCAGTGTATAATCACTGTGTTTAGAATAACCTCTGTGTGCCAAAAAAAAAAAAAAAATTTTTAAGTCACAAGTGCTGGGTAGGGGGTACAAAGGTGGTGGTGGTAGTGGTGGTAGTATGAAATGAAAATAGCCCCTATGATTCCTGCTGTCATGGAACTTTCTAGGTGATTTCATAGTTAGCCTGGAGCTCTTCAGTACTTTTCCTTAATATGTAAATGTCTATAAATAAGATGGAAAATTGTATTACTCTAGCCTCAAAAATATTTTGTCTATAACTGTGTCAGCTGTGCTGTGTTGTCTGGACCAAAGAAATCAAACCAACCAAACAGGAAAAATCTCTTTTTTATTTCTAATGTGACAGTAGTTGTCACAATTTGCATACATATTCGTATTTTCCTGTTCTTTAAAAAAATATGTGTTTACAATGGGTAACATGCCTTTTATGTGAGGCAGAGATTGTATTTTTCTTCCAGGGGGAATTGCATGATAATGATCCGTTGCTGTTTATTGCCTTATTTGCCTTTATTTTGTTCTTACCATCTTGATTCTCTTATTCCTGATAATTTCTAGGTTTTCTTTTTTTTTAGGTTTATTTATTTTTAGAGAGAGAGAATGTGTGGACACAAGTGCTGGAAGGGCAGAGATAGGGAGAGAGAGAATCCCAAGCAGGCTCCAAGCCCTCAGCAGAGAGCCCAAAGTGAGGCTTGATCCTAGGTACCTGAGATCATGACCTGAGCCAAAATCAAGAGTCAGCTGCTTAACCAACTGAGCCACCCAGGTGCCCCATAGGGTTTTATTGTTGTTGTTTGATTTTTTATTTACTTATATTTTTTAACATTTATCTTTGAGAGAGAGAGATAGAGTCAGAATGCGAGTGGGGAGGGGCAGAGAGAGAGGGAGACACAGAATCTGAAGCAGGCTCCAGGCTCTGAGCTGTCAGCACAGGGCCTGACATGGGGCTTGAACCCGTGGATGGTGAGATCAGGACCTGAGCTGAAGTTGGGTGCTCAACTGACTAAGGCACCCAGGTGCCCCAAGAATCTTTTCATTTAATTTTCAGTTTTGTTTTTAAAACCTCAGCTTTTAATTATGAGAGATTTCCTCAAATTCATTGAGCTAGTCAGAGAGAATGGAGAAAGAAACAATGAATAGGAAACACAATGAATTCATTAGAGTAATTTTTGGAGTAAAAACCTTGTCCTAATTTTGGAATTGTATTTTTAAGAAAGACTTGTGGGGCTGCCTGGGTGGCTCAGTTAAGTGTCTCACTCACTCTTGGTTTCAGCTCAGGTCACGATATCACAGTTTGTGGGTTCCAGCCCCACATCGGGCTCTACGCTGACAGTGCAGAGCCTGTCTGGGATTCTCTCTCTCTCTTCCTTTCTCTCTGCCCTTCCTCTGCTCATGCTCTCTCTCACTCTCTCTCTCTCTCTCTCAAAATAAATAAATAAACTTAAAAAAAAAAGAAGCTTGTGGAATAAAAGAGTCAAGGGTCATAAATGGCTACCAGTGGTCTTTAGATTCCTTACTCTTATTTAGGTAAAAACTGACACACAAGATGTCAATTACACCTCCTGAAAACAAAATGCAAAAATTCTTTCTTGTAAATTTATCCTAACTCTTCTTGAAGTAATGTACATGATATGCTGAAATCAGTTAGTAAAATGGCTCTAAGTAGTCTGTTTTTCTTTCAGCCTTCTGTATGGCTGGGGTCTTTTTGGCCGAATCATTTATTTTTGCTGGATTTTTCTAGCGTGTGTGTGTGTACACCTCACCTTCTTTTAGAATACATTGAGAATCAAGATATTCAGAATACATTTTTGACATGATCGTTCACATGCTTAATGTTCTCTTCTATGACTGGCTGTTCTTAAGTGGATTGCTCAAGGCATTTAGCATGCCGACTGTGAAAGAGATGGTTTTCAACTGTGTGTGATTTGAACTTCACATCCTTCAAGTGTGGAAGCATTAACACTCTGGTAGTGTTAAGCTTTTTATACCATCTGCTTCCTCTGTTTTGAGTTCTGGTGATTTTCCAATGATTGCTTCCCCTGCACTCTTGAAAATTAGTGAGTCAGCCCTACAAATATGGGTATGACCATGTAATTGGATTAACCATTGATCTATATACCTCCAAAAAGATTATTGAGTTCTAATTTTTAAGATAAATTATTTATTGCATTTTGATTTTTTTTTCAAAAAGGACAAGACCAGGAGACCATGTTAGGTGTATAGTCTACCAATCCGGAAAAGTGAAATGTAAATTTGAGGGATTTTCAAAGTTCACTTTGTAAGATATGGAGCCAACAAGATAAGAAAATCAAGAAATTTTGGCTGTATATCAAAAAGAGTAAATATATAAATTGATGTAGAAAATCTATAAATTTTTTTCCTCCAGGTTCATTTTACATTATAAAACTGCAGTGCTTTAATTTTCTTCTTTTTTACCGTTCACTCTTGGTACAAATTCCACTTTATGTACTATAGTTACAGACATTCATTTGCCAGGCGTTAGTCTATACACTACAGAGGCCAGCATCTAGTTCAGCTGCATTAAATAGGTAATATATTTTGTTTAAAGTTTCAATTAAACCCCGGACCAGAAGATATATGGTCCCTATGGGGAGTTTGAATACTTTCATGCCAATAGTAGGGTTGCTAAGAATCATGCTTGGTCTAGATGTCACTTGCTTTCCTGGAAATACGATATGAGACAGTTGATTATATTTCATTGCTATTAAAACCACATGAGCCCACCTGTTACATTAATTCATACTTTTGCCAGTGTAGTGGTAAAGGAAAAGATTGA
This sequence comes from Prionailurus viverrinus, assembly GCF_022837055.1. NCBI lineage: Eukaryota > Metazoa > Chordata > Mammalia > Carnivora > Felidae > Prionailurus > Prionailurus viverrinus. The sequence goes on from NC_062567.1 coordinate 103,068,462, forward strand.
AGTACAAAAAGTTTATTTTTGAATTGAGTTATAAGGAAATGAATATACTCAAATTAATACCTAATTATATCCTTGTTCTCTGATTTCCAGAGTTTCACTCTTTCTGCTTGAAAAAAATCATGTTTTACCCTTTTATTGGGCAATATTCAGGAAGTGAATCTTTTACTCAGTAGTAAATATGGATTGGATTATTCTTGAAAAAATTGAGGTAATGTTATGTGATACTGCGAAATTAACAAGATTTCAAAATTTGCTTTCTTAACAGATGCCAATTTTGGTAACATTGAGATGAAATGAATATAATCATGAGTAAGAAGAAAATATTGTTCTAATGGATAAAACTTCAAAAATCAATGTCAAGGAAACTATACATTGCATACATTTATAATAGTTCAGTAATATAGATAAAGGTAAAAATGAAACACATTACTTGGGGTGCTTGACTGGCTCAGTCATAAGAGTGCATGACCGCATGTCAGGGTCATGAATTTGAGCCCCACATTGGGTGTAGAGATTACTTAAGAAAGAAATAAACAGGGTGCCCAAGTGGCTCAGTTGGTTGAGCATCTGACTCTTGGTTTTGTCTCATTCAGGTCCTGATCCCAGGGTCATGGGATCGAGCCAGGGTCAGCGTTGGGGTCTGCTAGGGATTCTCTCTCTCTCTGTCTCTCTCTCTCCCGCTCCCTCTGCCCTTCACCCCACCCCCCCGCCAACACACTGTTACTCTCTCTCCAAAATAAATAAAATTAAAAAAACAAATAAAAGAATACGTTACTAATTGTATATACTTTGCTGTATATGTATTTGTATCTGTTTTTCCTAATAAGTAGGGAAAGAGTTTTCTACATAAAAATCTCATTTAACTTCCAAAATGAGTTGTTTTTTGGTTTTAATTTTATCTACACCGATAGAAGCTATTGTAATACTCAAACTGAATAAGGGATTAAAAAAGAACATGCAAAGTTTTCTTCCAGAATGCAAGTCATTTTTGCCAAAATGTTAATTATGGGCATGGAGTGTTTGAACTGTTGTAGAATCTTATTTTCAAGTATTCATTAAAAACAGATTAATTTTTAAATACCTGGTCTGTCTTAGCAAGTAATAGTCACATAAGAATTATAGTATAAATTAAATTATTCATTACATGTTATAGAAACATATTACATGATCCAGGAATACATATTAAATATATCCCCAAGAAGATATGTATAAAACTGAAAATTCTTTCATTATACTTTCTGACATCTTCCTGCAATATTCAAGTCTTATTTCTTCGAATACTATTATTTTCATTAATTCTTTACAGGTTAGTATAACATTTATTCTTTTTTCTTTTCTCTGGTGTAAAGTTTGTTTTTTAAAACCCAATTTAGAGGGGCGCCTGGGTGGCGCAGTCGGTTAAGCGTCCGACTTCAGCCAGGTCAAGATCTCACGGTCCGTGAGTTCGAGCCCCGCGTCGGGCTCTGGGCTGATGGCTCAGAGCCTGGAGCCTGTTTCCGATTCTGTGTCTCCCTCTCTCTGCCCCTCCCCAGTTCATGCTCTGTCTCTCTCTGTCCCAAAAATAAATAAACGTTGAAAAAAAAAATTTAAAACCCGATTTAGTACTTATTTGCATATTTCTAGTGTTCCCTAATTATTTCAGTTATATTAAGCCATTTTATTTACTTCATTGTAATTCTCTTGAGGACAGTATTTACGTTGGGGGAGAGAATCATCACCTCGTCCCACATACACATGAACATACACACAGTCTCAATTTCTGTTTTTTTTGGAAAATTCTGAGCATTTAAAAGGGCTGGCTCCAATATTTATTAATTATTTTTAGTGATTTATTTCCTTGAAAACATAAAAGGAATTGATTAGCCTGAACAACTCCAGGATACTAGTTGCATGTAGAGAAATATTGACACAGGTTCCTGGCTTTTTTCCAAGTTAAATTTTGATGGCACATCAGATGTTTCCTGTATATAACCTTATACTAGAAATTAGGAGCCTTTTGAATTTGCTCTGAGGTTTAAACTCTTTCTTGATGATTAGTTTTTTACTTAATGAGATACATATTCAGTTTTTTTTTCCCCGTGCATTTCTTCCTTTTGTTTTAAAACTACCCTTTCAGGCTTACGGGTTTCTTCTTAAGTTTGATGCTATAGGACTTGGTGAAACGTTAACATACTGAACATTTTCATAACCCTCCTTAATTTAAGACTTGTATTTCATTTTACTTCTAAACCCTCCACACCAAGGAAACTTTTTAACAGCAAGAATTGTTAAAAAGTCTGTTGTGAGATACAAAATAGCTTCTAATTTCTGTAATCATTTTACTAATTTCTGTAATCATTTTACTTTTTTTTCTGTATCTTTTCCTGCTCTGTATAGTAGCTACCGAGCATTTCCAATCAGAACTAATGTATCTAGGTCAACTAGACTGTGTTATTTTACAAGGATAAGATCGGGCTGAGGAAAAGATTAGGATGGAAATATAAGAGATTCACAGCCTACAGATACAGCAAGTTTAGGATATAAATAAATGTAAAAAGCCAGACCCCCTAAGGTTTCTATGTTAATGCCAACAGAGTGAAGTAAAAAGAGAGAATTAAAATCACAGCAAGTTAAATTAAACTCTTGATATAATAGGCTCCTGATATCATATGGTTGTGTCAGAATGTAGATTCTAGAAAAATAAATTACTTGAAAATTTCAGTGACATACGTGGTAAAAATAGAACATCTAAATCTATGTTGATACGTACTGTGATCAAATAGTTATCAGATATGTATCAAGACTCTTCGGAGCTAGAGGCTTCCGAACTTGGGTTAGAGGACAGAAAAATACAGGGTTTTGTGCCTGGCTCCACACATCTCACAGTCCATTTTGAGATCAGGAGTATTATATTGGTGAGATAAGTACATAAAAAAGAGGAAAGGGGCTTGAGTACATGAAGAACTGAGTACTAATCTTGAATAGGGGAACTCAGTTTTCTAAAAATTTCCCTGTTAAATTGAATCATAAATTATATTTCAATAGCAATAAACATGTCAGAAAGAATTTTATAAAAAAATTGACAAAATGACTTTAAAATTTATCTGGAAAATAGAGCCAAGAAGGTTTAGAGAAAAACAATGGGTGAGGCATGCCGTACTCAAATATCAAATATTAGAAAAGCCTACAGTAGTTAGAGCAGTGTTGTTTTGGTATAAGAACTGAAAAACAGATCAGTAGGACTGAATGGAAAGAGCCTATACATACATCAGAATTTGTAATGTCTTTATGCAGATAATAAATGTGAAATTAAATACTGGCAAGGAAAGGGAGTTCTTATAAAAGGTAAATCAGGAAAAATTGATTAAATGATGTTTGGAAAAAATAAAATTAGACATGTGTCTCACATCATATAGTAGATGTATTTCATATGGAATAAGTAGCTCATTTTAATGATGAAACTATATAATTAGAAGAGAATGTATGTCCCTATGATAAGGAATTTTTGTATGCATAAAAGACAGTGACAAAGCTACAAAGGAAAAGTCAACTTAATTTGCATATATAAAAGTTAAAGTAGTCTGACAAGAAAAAACAGTTTGACCATCTTTTGCATATTATAAAGGAAAGATAAATATCTTAATTGAAAAATGGCTTAAAACCATCAAGCAATGACCTGCAACTAAAAAATATTCACGGTTAAAAATTTGTGCAAAAATTTTGTAGGAATCTGTGAATTTTCATTAAGAATTAAAGTAGGAAAATTGAAATAATAGCATTTTTTTTTCAAATGTACGTTTAAAAAATGTATTTGAATCTGAGTTTGATGAGGGGTTAGAAAAGTTGCTCTCATTATATAGTACTTGTGGAAGTGAAATTGGTACAGTATTTTGGTAGGCTAATTTGGTTCTCCGTATCCTCAACATTAAATTTGCTAATGCCTTTCAGTTCAGGAATTCCACTGCTATGTATGTAGTCTAATTAGCAGATATATGAAAATAAATAAGATAATTACAAAACAAGATGATAATTGCTGAAGTAGGTGCAGTGCCTGCATAAAAAGTTGGGAAAGAAATTTGAATAAACAGAAAGCTGAATATTGATCTTAAATGAGAAAATTTAGTTTTAGAATAAATAGTATTTTTGCTTAATATAGTAAAACACTAGAAGGAACTCAAATACTTAAAAGTAACAAGAAAATTTACTTATTATATAACTGATTTATTTTCAGTATGTATTTATTTTTAACTTTTTTTTAATGTTTATTTATTTTTGAGAGAGAGACAGAGTCAGAGCACAAGCACGGGGAGGGACAGAGAGAGAGGGAGACACAGAATCTGAAGCAGGCTCCAGGCTCTGAGCTGTCAGCATAGAGACCGATGAAGGGCTCGAACCCACGAGGTTTTGAGTCATGAGATCATGATCTGAGCCACCCAGGTGCCCCTGTTTTCAGTATTTAAAATAAATTATGGAAAAACAGCAAAATGTTACCACTATCCATGAGTGATGGAATTTACTTGATCTAATAAAATTATGATCTTTAAGACTTTATAATAAGCAGATATACTGTTTATCATTAGATAATATATACTAGACGTTGGTGAATCCACAAATGATTATCTGTATCATTTTGGAAATTATGGAATTATTTATTTTTAGCCCCTCATTTTGTAGGTGATAAATCTCAGTCCCTGTCAAAAAACTTACTTGTCCACAACCATGCAACTATATAATGGCAAAGTAATAATTAGAAACACAGCTATCTAGCTACTGTTTTGGTATATATATAACTCGTCATAATTCAGTGCTACATCATAAATGTAAGTAAGTTCAACAGGTAAATGAAACAACCAAATTAATCAGTTAATTAATTAAAATGCATTTATTTTATTTTAAAATTATGTGGCAAAATTATTCCTCGAGGCAATAATTAAAGAACATAAAAAGGAAATCATCATAATAAATGTGAACATTGGTAAAATGCCCCTTGAAGGAAAAGTGACCAGCACATAACACTAAGTATCAAAAACACCCCAAAAAATCTAATGTCTTACATGGAGAATAATAATTTCCTAAAATGGAATCATCACCTTGGTGACCAGCCAAGTCCTCAAACTTGGAAAGCTTAGAAATTAGTGTGGAATTAAATGCCTGGTCTTCAGGCAAAGTATTCCAAAATTCGGAGTATTGGCAATGACATGATTTCACTGGATTGGCAGCAGGAAGCCTGCTAGAAAGACCGTGCGGCCGATAGGAGTGTTCCCATTCTTTAAAGCTGTGAGCCTTTTACAAAACTAGATTTTCTCCCCCGTGTGCTGGTGGAGCAGTTTTTGTTTTACAAAGAACTCTAAAACTTTTTCCTCAAATGATAGCTGGGTTTGCATAATTCTGTGTGCTCCACACTTCATTTGTATTCCTCTGTTGTGATTTTGCTCACAGCCACTGTCTGTATTATTATTTATTTGGTATTTTTCTACCTTCTAAACCATGATATCTATGAAATGACACTTTTTTTTTTAATGTTTATCTATTTTGAGAGAGAGATACAGGGCGAGCAGGGCAGGGGTAAAGAGAGAGAGGGAAACAGAGAATCCCAAACAGACTCTGTGCTGTCAACACAGAGACCAGTGTGGGGCTTGAACCCACAAACTGTGAGATCATGACCTGAGGTGAAATCAAGAGTCAGATGCTTAACCTACTGAGCCACCCAGGAGCCCATATGAAATTACATTTTTATTTATTTATTTATTTATTTATTTATTTATTTATTTATTTATTTATTTTCTTTTTTTTCCAACGTTTTTATTTATTTTTGGGACAGAGAGAGACAGAGCATGAACGGGGGAGGGGCAGAGAGAGAGGGAGACACAGAATCGGAAATAGGCTCCAGGCTCCGAGCCATCCGCCCAGAGCCAGATGCGGGGCTCGAACTCAAGGACCGCGAGATCATGACCTGGCTGAAGTCGGACGCTTAACCGACTGCGCCACCCAGGCGCCCCTGAAATTACATTTTTAAACACAGTTAAATAAAGGATAAGTATTAAAAAGTTTTGTGTCATGTGCACCTAAATATCAAACTTTGGAAAATACTCATAAATATATTTGTCACTTGACTATAAGTTCCATGAAGGTAAAAATGAAGAATATCTCATTAACCTTTATGTTTACCGTCATTATATTATCCTGTTGCTTAACCTAAGTTGGTATGAAAGAGAGTATTCGAGAATAAAAAAAGGAAACATTTGACAATTCAATTATTATAAAAGTTGAGTAAGGGGTGATCACTTTTGTTAAAGCTGGTCACAAAGTTGTTGGTTTTTTGTTTTGTTTTGTTTTAGTTTTTAAAATAGGGAATTCAGAGATGTGAGAATTGGATGAAGGCAGTCAAAAGGTGCGGACTTTCAGTATGAGATACATAAATTCTGGGAATATGATGTACAATGTGATGACTATAGTTAATGCATCTGTATGGCATATTTGAAAGTTGCTAAGCAAGCAGATCCTAAAAGTTCTTATCACAGGGAAAAAAAATAAAACATTGTTTTTCTTTATAAAATTTATGTATCTATGTCAGATGATGAATGTTAACTGAACTCGTGGCCATCATTTCACAGTATATGTAATCAAGTCATTATGCTGTACACCTTAAACTTACACAGGGTTATATGTTAATTATATCTCAGTAAAATGGAAAGAAAACGTAAGGAAGCTATGAATCTTCACATAGCTATATACTGTTGAGCAAGGGCGGGAGAAACAAAAGGTAACTCTAGCAAGTATGGGTAGTATGTCCCATTACGTACTCTATTCTTTATCTGCAAGCCAGAGCTGTCCAGTAACTTGAAACATGAGAATCAGTGAGATCTGGGCTATTACATCATCAATAATCCGGCATTCTTTCCTTTAAGGAGTTAGCCTTTGCCTGCGTTATTTAGACCCAGGGCTTTTTAGGGAGGAAGAGTGACACTATTTGTTCTACATCTGAAACTGGTTTATATCTGCTTGAAGCCAGCCTGGAGACATCCAAATCCCTTTTGTCTGTGAGTGAATCGGAAATAAATCTGGGTGATGAACCTGACCACTACATCATCACAGCAAATCTTCTCATTCTTATGAAAGTGGCTCCATTTTATTTATTCATTTTTTTTTTTTTTGCAAGATGAGAAGGAAACATAGTCATCATTGCTTCTTTCCTCCTGGGTGCTATAAACATTTTTTTCTATTATTGTAAGTTAAGAAGAATTACAGTACCAGAGAAGATGGCTTAACTTAACCCTCCCCTCTCCACCCTATCCTGAACAAGTATTTTCATTTCCTTCCTCATTGAATGTAAAATTTTCTTGTCTTGTAGCCATTTCCTTCATGGAATTTTTATGATTTTAATATTTTAATGAAGCTTAAAGGATTACATATATCTCATTCTCCCCCAAAACTGAATCCACTGATGGCACTTTTTTTGCGGTTATTTTATCCCCTCTCTAATTACTTTTTTATAGTGTTTGAACAGAATGGTATGGTGAAAGAGCCAGAGAGAATTCTAATCTGAATCCTGAATCTGGGATTTGCTCAATTTTAAACATTGAACAAGATGCCTAATCTCAGTGAGCCACAGTCTCTTCATTTGTACAATGAGACTGATGTTAATTACAATGTAGGTATAATGTACAAGTATAAAGATAATATATTAAGACATTAGGAAATATTTGATAAATAATAAACTTTATATGGTAGGCATTTCGATGCAGTAGAGAAAAGCATGAGCTTTACAGCCATTCGAACTTTAGAATAGGATTATTAACTGTACTTGTGCAAGTCACTTTCCATTCCTGAGCCTTCCTCCTCATCCATAAAATGAGTATTCTAATTCCTAGTATGAATTAAGCATGAGAAATGTGAAGTTCCTATGTTGTCAGTGCCAGGGGTATATCCAGTACTTGCCTGTATATTGTTTGTTGCCCACATCTTTACTGAGTCACTTTTTAAATACATTTAAATTCATCCATTATCTTTTTCTTGCATTTTAGGTTTTACATCTTGATTTTATTACCATTTTTATAGGCTGTTTTTGTGTTAAGATTAACCATAGTACTGAAGTGCATCTTGTATGATACATATTCCCCTCTTAAGAGCTGAATAACATATGCAGCAGAAGCATTTTTAAAGGTCAACTATAGATTATTATTGTTCTTCCTTATTCCCTTAATTCGGTAGATAAGCCCCAGGCAAAGTGAAATGATCTTGATGGCCAATGTATCATAAAGCTAGAAAACAATTTTCCAGGAGTGAGAAAGAGTATAATTTTCACCTGAGCTGGAGAGTTGAAAAGTTTGTGATTATTCACTACCAGTAGGTCAAAGCGGTGTGCTTTGAGGTCAAGTTGTCCTGGGTTTGAAATGCAGCCTTACCACTTTCCTCATTTATGGTTTTGTGTGTTTTATTTACTGCTCTGCTTCTCAGTGTTCTCATCTGTGAAATCTAGGTAAAGATATTCCTTAATAAAAAAAATGAGATGCATATATAAACAACTAATACAGAGATTGAAAATCTTCTGTTTCATCTTGCAAACCTAACCTGAACAGTTAGTTGGTAGCAGTTGAAGGAGGGTAATGTGTGAAGGCTCATCGTGGGGCTAAGGGAGAAAACATTCTACATGCCCAGCGATATGGAATAAGAGGAGTAAGTGTACATAAGTCAAACATGTGCCCTCTATGGCTTGCTACTCTGATTCATAATAAATATTCAATACAAATGGTTGCCAGTGTTATTATTGAGATACAGTGAAAGGTTGCATGAAGTTTTTCTGAGTGGTAATGAGTAGTACCTAAGTAGGCTGGTCATTTACATTTTTCATATACTTGCCAAGATGCATTATTACATTATATTTCTTGTAGCCCTTTTGTATTTCTCCATCTCACAAGGTTTTCAAATTATTAAATTACTTGTGAGTTATTGAAGAAAATGGGCCAGCCACTAATTATTTAGCAAGTTAATATTTCATTGCAAAATAACTTTTAGTAATAGATTTATGACTTGAAAAAATAGAACACTTTGTGCAATGATTTTCAGACAACTTAAATGCAATACAGATCTCCATCTCAAAATTGCTATGGAATTGGGGTTCTCTCACATTCTTTTTATTTTGAACATAAAACCCACTGTTTACTATTCTACAAATTAGCTGAATTTTTTATTTTAGTTACTTTTTTATTTTTTTAATTTTATTTATTTTGAGAGAGACAGCACGAGTGGGGGAGGGGCAGAGAGAGGGAGAGAGACAGAATCCCGAGCAGGCTTGCACTGTCAGCCTGGAGCCTGACGCAGGGCTCAAACTCACGATACTGCAAGACCATGACCTGAGACTATACCAAGAGTTGGACGTTTGACCGACTGAGCCACCCAGATGCCCCATTAATTTTTTTTTTATATAAATGAAAAGTAGAAGTTATATTAAAGGCAATGATGGTTCAGTTTCTGAAAGCTGACCTATGAGGCCTTGAAGACCCAAAGAAGTGCAGGTTGTTTCCAAACAGATTCTGGCCCATCTTTTTCTTCCAACTCTGAAGTTAGTGTATGTTTTCTACTGTGTTTGGAATCCACTTTAGATATAGATATTTGGATGTAATTTGCCATTAATTGCTTTAAACTTAGCAATATTTAGATATCGTCACATTCTTTCTATTACATAAATCATATCTAGTATCATTTTAGTATGAAGAAATGGTTCACTTGCCCTAGAAAAACTTACTGTTTGCTTTCCTGGGAAACATTTGTTAGCTCAACATGACAAAAAGAAAAATAAATCTGTCTGACAATGTTTCATGTTTATAGAGATATTATAACAATACAATATTATAGAAATGTGAAATTAAAAAATTATGCCTAATCCTCCTGCTAATAACGGTGAGCATTTTGTTTATTTAATTTCAGTCTTTGGTCTTTGCTTCAGTATTTCTTGCATTCCCCCTGAGCATTCTATTTAATCTAACTAAATTCTTCTTAAATGCAAACACATTTTAAGTTTTAGATTAAAAGAAAAAATTTTCCACTATCATTTTTATGACAGTATAGTTTAAGAACTATTCTGAGAACCAGAAACACATAGACGTGTGTGAGTGGTATATACATTTTTGTTCATATTACATATTTGTCACTAGTATTTTTTTTACTAACCAGCTGAGCAAAGGAAACTCAAAAGGTGAGGAGACTTAATTCAATTCTTCAAACATATTTGTATTGACAGCACTGGGCTAATATAAAGGGAATATGATTAAAGTAAAAGGAAGCTAGTTCTTCCTTTGAAGCAAAGAGGTATAGCCAGTGTGGAAGGAAAAGCCTCTGATTATGCCTTGAAATGGAAAAAGCTATCGTAGTTCTGATTAGTTAAGCTCCAATGGTCTGCCTGAAAAATAATTCCAGTTACCAGTCTATTACCTGGTCTTAGAAATTGAATAGCTTCTATATTTGCAGTGCTTATTAAAACTATAATACTTAAATATACAGATCAGCTTAAAATATAATATTCCCATCAGGTAAAAATTCTTCCATACTGTAAACAAATAAAGGAGGGGGATGGTAATAAGTAAGGAACTGATACACGTTTGGTTTTACTTCCAGTTTTTGGGGTTTTTGTTTTTTGTTTTCATTCTCTTGCTTGGCTGTTAGTGAAATGCTCTTTGGCAGGTAAAATTTGCTTCACTTGAAAGTAATAACTGATGGCTGAAACTCTTTACACTAGTTCTGTACATGGTACTGGGTGTGCTAAATAATTATCATATATTCATGGAATTTTGCAAGTGATACTCATAAATTTTATTTATTTATTAAAATATAAAATGCAAATCATTTGTGAAAAAAATCTAGCACCACTACTTAATCCAAAATATTTTTGACTCCTTCTACTGATCTTATTTTCTCAACAATGTTGTAAATCTTGGAAGGACCTTAAACTTCTTTGTCCAAGTCCTCATAATTCTCTCTACTTAGTAGTTATTCTATAAATGCTTGAATTTCTAAAGGAATAAATGAATGTGAATAAAACAGAACAATTGACTGTACATAAGAAAGAACAAACTTATCTTTAAGAAAAAGAAAAAGACAAAGGGTGTATGCTTATGGGTTCGAGGTTATTAGGTTAAAAAATCAAAGCTTTATTAGTTACTAAAGTTTTGAATTTAACCATTTCACTTAATTTCTCCATATACAAGTTTTCATATATGTGAAATGGAAATTATGGTGACTTTGGGGGAATCTAATGAGATAATGGGTGAATGTACTTGCCACAGCATCTGAAGTTTCATAGAGTATAAATACGATGATGTGCTACTATTGCATTGTTGGAAAGCTGTGCCCTCAGGTTGATCTTTATGACTTTCTTCCCAGGTGAAGCATACATGCGATTAAGCAAACTCCCTGAAGCAGAGCATTGGTATATGGAATCATTGAGATCCAAGACTGACCACATCCCTGCTCATCTGACCTATGGGAAACTGCTGGCTCTAACAGTAAGTAACATCTTCCTTCCTCACCCTTTAGAAGCTGGTTTTCTCCATGCAGACTGAGGTAGAGTTTAAGGTATTGGTTCTTAGCTGATTGACTCATACTGTTAGGAGGTAGTGATGGTAACACTGAGTTAGAACTCTGTATGGAACCTATAGACAAATGCATTTGCTTGGCTGTAGAGTTTGCCATAGCTAAAATGTGGTATGTCGTGATCTTTGATGTAACTTAATGGAAAAATATAGATGGTGAATCCCATATATGGATTACATAATGGATTTCTCATAATAACAATATTTGTATGAAGATTATGTTCTACAAACCACTGTTAGCCCCCCATTGGCTACACTGTAGAACTCAGTCTGATTCTTTCCAAATAGCTAGCATTATGTAATGTTTTGCATGTGTGTGAATTAGTGTCACCTGGAATTTCTACTAATTGGAAATCATTCCAGAAGAGAAGTGGAGCCATCGTTTGGCCACCCACTATGTGACAAGCAGTCTCGGAGGCCACATTCTCATGAAAGTGGTGTTAGTTTGAAGCATAAGAAATTGCTGGAATTCTACCATTGTGATTTATAAAAATCATAATTTCATGTGTTTCAAAGTAATGTTGACATCTTATTGTACACTGTAGAGGATTGTTCAAGGTAAGTAAATGTTCTGAGCTTATCCAGTTAAGAATAAGCAGTCGGACCAACCTTTGATCCCTATCCCAACCTATTGTCTGTGTTGTTTTAGTTATATCACCTACTCTCTCTTCAATATTAATAAAAATAAATGACTCCTAGAAAAGCATAGGACAGATGGTCAGGAAAGTAATTTCTAAGTGAATTCATAGAAAGGTAGCTTATAATTATTTAAAAGTAATAACATTTTATTTTCTACAGAAGATGGTAGACTAAACACTCAAATGGTACAGGCAGACTAAGTACCAGAAAATACCCCACTAAAATATATCTAGGTGTCCTTAATAAAGCAGATAACTCTCAATGCGCAGCTGAGTTCAAAAAGTAGTGAGAGAATTTCCTAAGGGCAGGAAGTGAGGGGTAACCGAATGCCAGAACAGTAAAACCGTTGGCTGATCTGGTAGCTAATCTGGTATAGTTTACCAGTTGTGGCAACTGGAGGGAAAGGGCTTTTTGTTTGTTTTCATTCTTGCTGGAGTAAGAGACAAAGCTTTGGACCAGTGAATGGCCAGGGATTAGATACCTAAATGAAGCAGGAAAATTCATACCCTCTGTGAAAGGATAATCTGGAGTAAATTTGCATACTGCTATAAGAAGGCAGCATGAAGGTTTGCCTATCTCAGCATGGGATTTAGATGGAGAAGGAATGAATTTTTACTACTGTCCTCCTTTTGTCTGGCTTTGAGTTTTGAATTTGCTTTACTTGCATGGTCATGAAATTCCTAGGCCAAGAAATTAAATTAAAACCAGGCCACTAGAAACTCTTGCTGAAGAAATTACTGAAGATGTCCTTCAAAAGAACACAATTAAATCTAGAAGGAGTTGCTGATTACGTTGCGAAAAGAATGTGAACAAAGAAATGTGATCATGTGGGTAAACAAAGAATAATAATTGTAAATATTACACTAAATATTTGTAATACTGAATAAAATATTGAGAAGGAATAACCTCACAGGAACAATCAAAATGGGGAGATGAAATTTAAGATGATTTTTGGAAGTCAGAAAGTAGAAAGAGGTATTACAACTGATTTGTCAGAACAGAATCCACCAGGGGCGGCTGGGTGTCTCAGTGAGTTAGGCATCCAACTTCAATTCAGGTCACGATCTCACCGTTTGTGAGTTTGAACCCTATGTCGGGCTCTGTGCTGACAGCCCAAGCCTGGAGCCTGTTTCAGATTCTGTGTCTCCCTCTCTCTCTGCCCTTCCCCTGCTCACACTCTGTCTCTCTCAAAAATAAATAAACATAAAAAAAAAATTGGAAGGAAAGAAAGGAAGAAAGAGAGAGAGAGACAGAAAGAAAGAGAACAGAGCCCAACATCTGAAGAGGCTTTGGGATGGGGTAACAATGAAAAGAAATCTTACATACTCAAAAAGAAACCCAGAGAGACTCAATACTTGGAGGGCTCTGGCATAGAAGAGAGTGTTAAGGAGCCTTTATTAAATGGGGTAATCAGTTGTAAACTGTGTCTGAAACCATCAGGTCTCTCCCCCAGTGCGCAATGCCAGCATCCAGGCAGTCACTTCCAAGGCAGGGAAAAGAAGGTTTATAGTGGAGCAGCTGAGTAAGACAGGTTCATGAAGCAGGAATAGCTTGCACAGTTGAAGGTGAAATGCAGAGAGAACTGAAAACATTGACTCAGTATCTTCCATTGAAGTACGCAGATTGTTAGTACCCCTCCCCAACCACATGCATAATACCAGCAACACAGAGTTATACTTGTCCAGCACCGCAACGCATACATGTGCACACACACACACACACACACACACACACACACACCTGTCCCACCCCTGAGAAATTGTAGAATTCTTACCTGGAGAAAGTGGCACACTGTAGGGAACAGAAATCAACATACCTACATTTGGAGGTCACCCATAAATGACTAGCTCCCAAACCAGATACACAAAAGTGAATCTTCTCGGTCTATGAAGCACACTGATGCCTAAGGAACTCCATTCAGCTTTTATTAAGTAACTTTTGAATAACAGTGGGCAACCAAAAACCATCACTCATATTTAGGAAGCCTTGAATGTAAGCGATTGGAACTGAAGCAGATTATTAGGAGAAGGAAGATGGAGGAAACAGAAGAAAATTTTTTAAAAAAATCCTTAGAGATAGTAACATAGCATTTTATAAAAGCAAGATGCTATAAAAACATAAATAATGAAGAAAAAAATAAAACAACAAGAGCTTTTAGAAATTAAAGATATGAGGACAAACAACTTTCATTTAAAGGATAGGAGACTACAGGCACCTGGCTGGCTCAGTCAGCAGAACATGGGAATTGATTTCGGGGTCATAAGTTCGAACCCCACATGGGCGTAGAGATTGCAAAAAGAAGGAAGGAAGGAAGGAAGGAAGGAAGGGAGGGAGGGAGGGAGGGAGGGAAGGAGGGAGAAGAAAAGGAAGCAAAGAAGGAAGGAAGGAATGGAGAATAAAGATAAGGAAATCTTTTCATATACAAAAAAAGATGAAGAAATAAAAAAACGTGGAAGAAGAAATTATGAAAGAAATAGTAAGGCCCAATGGAGAAAGGACAGAGAAAGGAAAAGGAGAACATATCTCAGAGTTGGAGAGTATAATTTGCTATTTCTGATGTTTACAGGATCATAACATGTCGAGTTTAATCATTTGGTAATTTTTTTTAACCTTGTAAAAACCTTTTTATTTCCTATTCTTAAGGGTGGTAATTCACACAGTTCCTCATGAGAACAAATCATGTATACCTCTTGCCACAACTACTGTCTTTGAGATGTTCTTATGGAATTCAGATGGAAACATCTTTAATTAAATTGATAAAGGATTACCTTCAAAAAATACCTAAAAAGTTTAAGATGCCCGATTTTTTAAAAAAGTCATTTAGTAAAGAGAAAAAAGATGAAAGCTCAAATGTACTTAATTCTGAATATACCTAGACCGTAACACTGCTTTGGATATAGAAACCATGTGTTCTTTTTTTCTTCTTCTTTTCAAGCATGAGTATATTTTAAGTTTCCTGTACCAAAAATATGATTTTACAGGCTGCTTTATTTTTTAGAAGGCATTTTTTTTATAAAAACAAGATTTAGAAGTTTTAATTTACTGAAACATATGGAAGGGAAGGAAAGACTCGTGTATTACAATCCAAATTTTAATTCCCCCCCACCAACAAAATTTTTATAGTTTCCGACTAGCTGATTAGATGAAATACAAGCCTTATTATGGAAAGGCTTAAAATCACAGTGCCAAAAATCCCACAACCATCTTTAACAGCTTCTTTTTGAATTATGAGATTTGGCAAATTTCTTATCCCAATGGATGGTCTTTGTCTAATTTAGGGTTTTTGAACCTGGTTATATGCCATTGACTTAACATGGAGTTTGCAAAGTGGAAAATGCCACACATTTTGACTTCTGAATGCTTTAAATATAAGATATTATAAAATGGAATTGGCTATTAGTCTCAAGAGAAGAGAAAAAAATAAGGTGGGTGGTGTTTTTACTGTTTGGTCAAAACTGACCACAAGCAAAATATGTAAAAATGACACACAGCTAAATCAGACTTAGACCATACAGTGAGATTTTATATAAGATTTATATTTTTATAAGAGAAATCAGAAAAAAATTATTTACAGTGGTTTTATTACCACCAGTATGTTTTTTTCATACAAACGTTTAAGCATTTGTAGTATTTGTGGTATTTAGGAAAGTTCAAAGTGATTTTGAGTTTCCCAGAATGCTTTGACAAATTCCATAGATCAAATCCTTTTTTGTTCCCCTGGAAAATGTCCTTTGTCTCTCCTCTCCACTTAAATATTACTTCTTATATGAAGACTTTCCTGAGTCTTTCAAGCAGTTAATTTTTTTCTTTCTTCGTATTTTCATAGCACTGGTTTCAGTATCTCTTATAGTAGCATCTCCCAGATTGAAGAGCAGACATAAATCTTGGTCTTTGGACCTTACACATGGAGGAGGAACTAAGTTTTCACTTACCTTCTTGATCTCTTCAGTAGGTGGCATTTCATATCTTGGTAACTATCCCTGTACATTTCAGTTTTTAAGTTATTTAAGGGCTGGGTGCATGACTTTTTTTTTTTTTTAATGTTTTTATTTAGTTTTGAGAGAGAGAGACAAAGTGAGTGGGAGAGGAGCAGAGAGAGAGAGGGAGAAACAGAATGCTAAGCAAGCTCCAGGCTCTGAGCTGTCAGCACAGAGCCCGACGCGGGGCTCAAACTCATGAGCCATGAGATCATGACCTGAGACAAAGTCGGATGCTCAATCCACTGAGCCACCCAGGCACCCCTGGGTGCATGACTTTTTAATATTTTTGCTTTCCTGCTCTGATCCTTGTTTCCTCATTAATCCCTTCATTTAGTCAGCAAATGTATCGAAACTTACTACTCCATGCTAGGCATCACTATGACTCCAATGATATGTACTGAATAAATGAATGAGTGATAGCATGATTATACGGTGGACACAATGTAATCTTTCAAGAGCCCAGAAGGGGAGGTGGGCACAAGAGGGGTGTATATCTCTTGAGTGCCTGTGATTGACGTGTTATTTTGTGAAGCTTTATAATGATTATTATCCTCTTTTTATAAATGAGATAACTGAGCTTCAAAGAATTAAGCAACATCTTCAAGAAAAACTTAGCTACTAAATAGTAGAATTGGGTACAACCTTAAGGTTTTCTGAATTAAACATCACTAATTTTCACTTTGTATTAAATAATTTTAAAAGTGGAAGTTTTGTTTAATTTAGCTTGTTATACCTGATTGGATATTCTAAAAGTCAGTCAGTACTTTATCTCTCCCACTTTTTATAACTTATTCTTAGACATCACCTTAAATACATTTTTATTACTAGGCATCATAAGTCATGAACTTAAGACTTCTGTTTTTGGCTATTGGCACTTTTAGGTCCTACGTGAAAACTAGAATACAAATTTTCCAGCATACCCTATGGAATAGTTCTGCCTTAGGTCACTGGTACCCTCTGTGTTTAAATATAGTTGGGCCCG
This sequence comes from Prionailurus viverrinus, assembly GCF_022837055.1. Taxonomy (NCBI): domain Eukaryota; kingdom Metazoa; phylum Chordata; class Mammalia; order Carnivora; family Felidae; genus Prionailurus; species Prionailurus viverrinus. The sequence goes on from NC_062567.1 coordinate 103,085,630, forward strand.
GGTGACATTCTCTTTAAAATATATGGAACTTTCATACCAATGTCATGTCCAATTAAAATACTAAACACGAGCTCTCTTTAAAATTTTGATTTATTCCTTGTTTGAACTTTGTTACCTAGGGCTAATGCCATGAATTTAAAATTGGGCATGCATTAAGAGAGGAAAGGAAGGAATAACATTTCCATTATTTGGGTATTTCAGATGATTTTATAGTTGTTTCTAAAGCTGTGTGTTCTCTATTTGTGTGCACATCCTCACTTTAATGTTTCTTTGGTCTTCCTCTCTTTTTGTCCTGTTCAATTTATTTAAGGCAAATATTTTGCGGTTTTTGTGAGCCAGTAAAATTAATATTGACTTAAATTGTAGTAAAAGTTCCTTGGCTGTTAGCTTATTTTCCAGGTTTGGGTAAGTAAGAGAGAAGGAAGGATATGGGAGACTGACAGTAATTCTTGATACAGAAAACCTTTATTTTGGCTACTGCATGGAAGCCCTGAGCCAGACTTCTGTGTCTAGCCAGAGTTAATTGGGCTACATAAAACTCCAGTTGTGAAAGTACTTGAGGTTCCATTGTAAAGTTCCAACCCCAGGCTAAGGTGGTGTCGATGTAGTCTGTGTGGAAGTACAGTGCTGTATGTTTCCCTGGGTCTTTTGTAATAATTATTGCTGTTTAGACCCAAGATTATTCTTTTTCATTTGGTCCTCTTTGCAAAGTTCTTCCCATTTTGTATATTAACTAGCATTCGGGTGCTTCATTACGGTCACTGCACGGCCATGTTTAGACTGGAGGGAGAGGGGGACAAAAATTCCCTGTAACTCTGACCGAATAATTATTATGGGTATGTTCAAGTTGCAAAATTTATCCTATGAAAAGAGAAGGCATGATATCACATGTACCATGCATCCGAGAAATTGAATGAAATGTAGAAGAAAGTTTAATTCAGTACAGGGTTCGGCTAAGTATTTTATATGAAGTTACTTCACTGAAACGTGCTTTAGATTTCTGGAAATAATACAGGTATTGTATTATTTGTACTCTGAAGCATAATGAATCTGGTTGTTTTTTTAGAAACCACCCACTCACTTCAAGATACACATTTTGTTATCTACAGTCAATCTTATAATTACTTATTGTGACTGACACAGGAATCCAGGGCATCTCCAGATATTCTAGGCTTTTATTTTGCTCTTGTATGTCAGTTAGTAGAAGTCATTGTTAGATTTTCATTGGCCACATTGTCTTAGGAATCTTAAAAATTAAAATGATCAAGTCCTCAGGCATTATAGGTCACATGAAATAAGTCCAGCTGCTTTATATTTACATAGACATGCTGCTGTGTTTGAAAAAAAAAAACAGCTTTTTATTTAGGGGTAAGTAAGGTTATATTGCTTTTAAACCAACTTACATTTCGTTGTGATTTTGTTGATTTGGTTTCTGTGTTTGGTCTATAGTTATCATCTAGTGCAATTTCAATAACCCAGCAGGCATAGACCTCATAATCCCCCGGTACTCTGGTATGCCACATTATTGGAGTGATGGAGATGTGGAAGTGGTATTTCCCTTAAATATAGCTTGGCTTTCTTGCAGGAGTCTAAAAAAATCCTTTATAAAAACCTGCATTTAACACTCATTTTCTGAGGCTGAACTTCATTTCATGCTATATAGTAAACATTGGGGATACAGCGACCAGCAGGGCACTTCCTTCACCTCAGGAAGGTCTCAGTGAGAATTCTTTCAATGAATTCTCAAGAAATTCTTAATAATGCCACTGACAGGTACTTTAGCTATGGGCTACCATGCTTATGGCTTTTGTCATGGCTTTTGTTTCAGAAGGGACAGTGAGGTAGGTACCTTAATTTTACTTGCTTACTCCTTCATTTTTATTATAGGAATGGGATTCCACACAACTTGGTAGGTATTATTCTTCCATTTTACAGTTCTTTAGTTTTTTTTTTTTTTTTTTTTTAATTTTTTTTTTTTTTCAACGTTTTTTATTTATTTTGGGACAGAGAGAGACAGAGCATGAACGGGGGAGGGGCAGAGAGAGAGGGAGACACAGAATCGGAAACAGGCTCCAGGCTCCGAGCCATCAGCCCAGAGCCCGACGCGGGGCTCGAACTCACGGACCGCGAGATCGTGACCTGGCCGAAGTCGGACGCTTAACCGACTGCGCCACCCAGGCGCCCCAGTTCTTTAGTTTTTTAAATGAGCCCCATTGATGTATTATACTACACATATTCTACTTAATGACTATCAACTTGTTATTCTTTGACGCTCTCTTCCCTTATGTAATAAGGCATGAAAACATTTTAATGTGAGTTAAACCCTTTCTGTTTTATGTTTTACATTTTCATCACTTGATTTCTTTTTCTAATAGAAAATTTGAGTATCTTTCTTTGTTAAAAAACATATCTTGGTGTAAGCCTATATTTACCTTTAGGAAAGGTGGTCCACACAACATGTATTTTTCAAAAGCAAGTGTCTTTTTTCCTAAGTAGTTGAATCAATACTTTTATAAAAGGAGATTGCCTTTTTCTTTTCTCTATGGCATCTGGATATGGACGTCCAGATATTCACACACATACACACATATGGATATTCACACACATACACACATATAAAGGAGGCCACATCTGTTCTCAAATGTGGAAGTTTTCATTTTTGCAGCCTCCTAAGTAGGTTCAAACCAGCCTCACTAGGAACATGTTCACAAATCTGTATCGTTTTTGTCATTTTCCCTTATATTTACCCATATTACACTCAAGGAATTTGTCCTGCAATTATTGATATTTATTGATACTCGTTATCATGCAATGAACTAGACATTTTGTATATGCTATTCCAATACTTCCTCATGCAATCCCATATCTAGATACCCACTATGTAGAATGAGGAAGCTGACATTCACAGAGGCTAAATCAAGATCGGTGTCCAAACTCTATTGGATTATACCACCCCTAGGTTTTTCTGAAGGCTGTTCTATTTAAATTGCTCTTGAGCCTTTGTTTATTATGATAAAACTTGCATATTACAGTGCCTCAAGTGCATAAATGTCTAACTTCCAAATGCACAAAAAATTATTCTTAAAACAAACCTCCACTCAGTTTTTAGGTTTTCTTGTAATGCTGCTCTGAAGTGAAAAGGTAATCTCTCTGTATATTGTTAAATTAAAAAAAAAAAAAGTTTTAACAGGGGTAATTGTGAAATGGATTTAGGTATCTATGTAAAGTAAAAGGGAAACAGTGGTAGTGAGGTTTAACATTTTAATTTGAATAGGGTATATATGATGTATGGCATGCCATACATGGTATATAGTTTCATGTTTTAGGTTGTGAACAAGGAAACACTACATGGCCAACTGAAAGGGAGGACAGTGTAGACTGCTGACCTTTACCTGGTAGAACATTGAGCTGGAGCCAGAACACCTGAGATTTACCTACCTAGGAATTTATTTCTTCTCTTAGTGGAAAGCATAATTCTTTCCAAAGGCTTAACATTGCAGGACTCTCATTTCTGAGGTATAATTGAGGCTCTTGGTCAAAAGTGACAAGGTACATTCTTGAGGGCTCACTGTAATTCATGTTCATTGTAATAATGATACCATAGGTGGAAGACCTCAACATGCAGGATTCATGCATAAATAGGACTCTTTGGTAAGTTGGATATTAACCATGTGGCAGTGGATTTAAGATGGGCACGGACCATGCATTATATGTATTATGATGTCAGGTAATGGAGAAATAGGTAGCGTAGTTGTCAGATACAATGGTCTGCCCGGGAAATTTATCCCTGGGAAATAGAACCTGAAGACATTATATAGTACATAGTTTGTTCTAGTTTATGTCTTGAGATGAAACAGCAATAGTTAGTGGGAAAGTCCCAGAAATCAGGATGGAGGTGCCACCAAGGTCAGCATTTGGGAAGTAAAAGTTTATTCATACTGGGGCTAGGACTACTCTAAAAATAGCCCTTTGTCTAAATTAATTTAAATCCATAGTAAGTTGAACTACAGTTGATAATGTTATAATGTGATGAGGATGTGTATGGCCTCTCCAGAATACAGGTAGAACAAAATAACTTTGTTTTTATGCTCACTAAATTTCAGCTATTATTTTGAAAGAGGAAATTCACTTTATTAATTTGCAACTAGATATAAATTACTTTTAATTGTTTTTATTTCTGACATAGAAATAGCAATTGATCATGACAGTTTTTAAGGTCTTTTCCTGTAATACCTGTACTAAAAGCTTATACTTATATCCTCTAAAGAGTAGTCCATCAGAGGCAATAGTTACGATTTTGCTTGAGTTTTTTCTTTGCCTGGAATATTCTCATCCTCTTATTTAGCAGTTTGAATCATAACAAGTATTTTAAAAGATTTTTATCTTATGAATTTGCTGTTGTTACAAACTGTTCAGAGCATATAGGAAAAGAGAATGTTTTAACAAATACCTATGTATTTTCAAGTCAAATAAACCAAAGGCTAAAATTTTGTAGCTTTTACATAGATTTTTTAAGAAATTAATTTTTAAGTAAACACTTTTAGAATAGTTTTAGATTACAGAATTATTGTGAGGTTAGTACAGAGAGTTCCAGTATGCGCTTGAACCAACTTTCTCTGTTAACATTGTGTATTAGTATGACACATTTATCATGATTAATGAGCCAGTATTCATATGTGATTATTAAATAAAGTTTATATTTTTTTCAGGTATGTTCACTTTTTCTTTGCTGTTCTTTTGCTATTCCAAGATCCCACATTTCATTTCGTTGCCTTGTCTCCTTAGCTCCATCTGACCAAGTTTCTCAGTGTTAACTTGTTTTTGAGGAGTAATGGTCATACATTTTGTAGAATGTTCCTCAGTGGGTCTGTGGCAGATGTTTTGTTATTAGACTGGAGTTACTGGTTTTGAGGAGGAAGACCACAGAGATAGTGTCCTTCTCATCATATCAAGTCAAGGTTATTTATGTATTATCAGTAAGACTTATCACTGTTTATATTAACTTTGATAACCTGGCTTGAGGTATTTTTATCATATCGCTCCAGTGTCAAGATATTTCCCCCTTCTGTTTCAATATTGTAGTCTTTGAAAGGAAGTTACTGTGTGTGATCTGTATTTAAGGAGAGGGGAGCTATGCTCCCTGTCCTTGAGGACAGAATCTCTGCATAAATTATTTGGAATTCTTCTGCATGGGAGATTTGTCTCTTCTCCCCAATTATCCATTCAAAATTTTGTGTATATTAGAGTGGACTCAGAAATATTTAGTTTATGCATTGGATTATAACACAATACTACTTTATTTATTTTGTTGCTCAGATTAGTTCTGTTGCCCAGCTTTGGCCAATGGGAGCTCTTTCATAGGCTGCGATATCCCCTTGACATACCTCCATCATTGTGTGGGTATGGGTGTGTGTGTCTCTTTACCTTTGGGAACTTTCTTATTTTCTGTCACTAAAACATGCTCCGGGTTCATCTTCTATATTTACTGTTGAAGTCTGAGAGTCAGACATTTTTCCAAGGAGCCCTTGGAAGGAGCGTTCTCTTTATTGGAGAATGGTTTAGAAACCATGAACTAGATTCTTAGGTGTACTTATTGCTTGCTACTGGGGTGCTGTTACATGTGGGCTCTCTCAGGGGTGGAACAAAGGTTTCTCTTTGTTGGAATAGGAAGTTACAAATAAAGAAGAGGAGGAGACTAGAGTTATGATTAGAGGTGAAGGCATAAGTGTGGACTTGCATTTATTTTAATACAGATACAGTTATTATAGAATATGTATTATAGATATGTGTAACTTCACATTCCAACAAAGAGAAATCTGGCTTCCACCATGCACCGTACATTTTCTTAATTGTTCATACTCTGCTATTCATGTATAGTTGTTTTAGAATTGTTCACCTGTACTGCCATGGGAAAAAGCTTTAACACCTAGAGGACTGTCTTATGTATAATTTCTTTCGCCTTCTGTTGTATACACTTAAATAATTTCCAAACTTAACATAGATTAGCACTTTGGTTCCTTACCCTATTCAATGAGCTTATTTTATGTATTTTTCATATATTATGATTCTTCTGTCACATTCTGTATTCCATCCTGGTATCCCCTGACCTCCTAATTAGGCCCCTCTTTACGTGTAATAATTTTCCTTGTTCTGAGGTCTTCTTTGTCTGAAAGTAATATTCGAACTTTATTTGATTAGTGTTAGTATGTTTTTTCTTTATTTGTCCCTTTGCTTTACTTATCAGTCTTTATATTTAAAGTGGGTTTTTTATAGACAATGTATAGTTGGGCTCTTATTATTATTATTATTATTATTATTATTATTTACTTTCAGTCTCTATTTTTTAATTGGTATATCTAGACCATTCACACTTTGAGTGATTATTGATATATTTGAATTAATGTTAGCCATGTTTGTTACAGTTTTTTATTTGTTGTCAGAGGCTTCTTTTTCCTCCTTTTCTACTTTTTTTCCACCGTGTGTTTTTGGTTTGTTTCTGTGGTTTAAAAATCCCCATAACAGGGACTCCTGAGTGGCTCAGTTGGTTGAGTGTCCAACTTTGGCTCAGGTTATGATCTTATGGTTCGTGAGTTTGAGCCTAGCATCAGGCTTCCTGCTGACAGCACAGAGCCTGCTTCAGATCCTCTGTCCCCCTCTCTCTGCCCCTCCTCTGCTCATGCTCCCCCTCACACTAAATGAATAAATAAACAAACAAGGAAAAAAATCTTAAAAAAACACATAACATAAAATTACCATCATAAACATTAAACGTTAAAAAAAAGTTAAAAAAAAACACAAACATAATTGTCCCCAACAGTCAACCATTTTGTAGCATATGACAGGATTTCCTTCCTTTTTAAGGCTGGATACTGTTGCATTGTGTGTATATACCACGTTTTCTGTGGTTTCTATTCATCTTCCAGTAGTCACTCAGGTTACTTCCGCCATGTAGCTGCTGCGAGTAATGCTGCAATGAACATGGGTGTGGACATAGCATTTCAAGATCCTGTTTCTGGGGCACCTGATTGGCTGGCTCTATTGGTTGAGTGTCCAGCTTCAGTTCAGGTCATGATCTCCTGGTTCCTGAGTTCAAGCCTCACATTGGGCTCACTGCTATCAGCACAGAGCCTGCTTTGGATCCTCTGTCCCCCTCTTTCTGCCCCTCTACTGCTTGCTCTCTTTCTCTCAAAAATAAACAAACATTAAAAAAAGAGATCCTATTTTCAGTGTTTTTGGATATAAAGCCACAAGTGAGATTGCTGGATCATGTGATAATTCTATTTTTGAGGAACCTCTGTAACTGTTTTCCATAGCAGCTGTACCATTTTGCATTCCCACTAAGAGTATACAAGGCTTCCAGCTTCTCTACATTCTCATTAACACTTGTTATTTTCTGTTTTGTTTTGTTTTGTTTTGTTTCTATAGTGGCCAACCTAATAGGTGTGAAGTAACATCTTACTGAGGTTATGATTGGCATTTCTGTAATGATTAGTGATGTTGGGCGTCTTTTTATATGCTTGTTGGATATTTGTTTACCTTCCTTAGAGCAATGTCTATCCAAGTCCTTTGCCCATTTTTAATCTGATTGTTTTGGGCTGTTGGTGTTGATGACTTAGAGGAGTTATTTATATATTCTTGATATTATCCCCTTATCAGATACATGGTTTGCAGATATTTTCTCCCATTTCATAGGATGCCTTTTCATTTTGTTAATTTTTTCTTTAGCCACACAGAAGTTGTTTAAATTTGATATGGTCCCGTTTGTCTATTTTTACTTTTGTTGCCTGTCCTTTTGGTGTCATATCCAAGAAATTATTGCCAAATCCACTGTCATAAAGCTTTTCTCTGAGAAGTTTTATTCTACAAATTTTATGGTTTCAAGTCTTATGTTTAGGTTTTTAATCCATTTTGAGTTAATTTTTGTATATGGTGGAAGGTAAGAATCTAAATTCTTTGTTTTGCACATGGATATCCAGTTCCCCCCACCCCCACCATTTGTTGAAGAGAATATCCTTTCTTCAATTGCATAGCTTTGGCCATATACATCAGGGTTTATTTCTGGGCTCTCATTTTTGTTCCACTGTCTATAGGCCTATCTTTATGCCCATGCCCACAGTTTTTATTATTGTAGCTTTTTAATATATTTTAAAATCAGGAAGTCTGAGGTCTGTAGCTTTGTTTGTCTATGTCAAGATTGTTTTGCCTATTTGGGGATCTTTGAGATTTCAAATAAATTTTAGGAAGTTTTTTTTTTCTCCCTGCCCTCCCCCCCCCCCCCCCCCGAAAAAATGCCATTTGGGTTTTGATCGGGGTTGCATTGAATCTGAAGATTGTGTTGGGTAGTATGGACATTTTAATAAGATCAACAGTATTAAGTGTTCTAAGCCATGGACGCAAAATGGCTTTCCTTTATTTCTGTTTTCTTTAATTAATTTCACCAGTATTTTGTAGTGTTTAGTGTCCAAGGCTTTTCCTTCCTAGGTGAAGTTTATTCCTAAGTGTTCTTTTAGATGCTGTTGTAAATGGGATTGTGTTCTTAGTTTTATTTTGGGGTTATTTATCATTAGCATATAAAAAGACACCTGGGGTACCAGGGTTGCTCAGTCAGAGATCCAGCCTTACCTTGGGCTCTGTGCCAAGCGTGGAGCCTGCTTAAGATTCTCCTGCTCCCTCTCCCTCTGACCTTCCCCTGCTTGTGCTCACACATGCTCTCTCTCTCTCAAAATAAAATGAAAAAGCAATAAAAAAATTAAAAAAATAAAAGACACCTGATTTTTGCATGTTAATTTTGTATCCTTCAACTTACCTGAATGTGTTAGTTCTCACAGTTTTCGTTGGAGTCTAGTGTTTCCTGCATATAAAATCATGTAATTTGCTAACACATATAGTTTACCTTTTTCTTTCCATTTTGGATCCCTGTTTTTGTTTTTTGTTTTTGTTGTTGTTGCTTTGTTTTTAATTTTTCTTACCTAATTGTTCTGGCAAAGGCTTCCAATTCAACTACTATGTTGAATAAAAATGGTCAGAGTGGGCATCCCTGTCTTTTCCCTGTTCTTAGAGGAAAGGCTCTGTTTTTCACTGTTGAGGGTGACGTTAGCTATGAATGTTTCACATATGACCATTATCTTGATGTATTTTTTTATACTAGTTTTTTGAGTATTTTTATCATGAAAGGGTATTGAATTTTGTGAAATGCTTTTCCTATATCAATTTAGATGAGCATGTGAATTCCTTTGGGTTTTGCCTAGAAAGTATTTCTACTTCACTTTATAAGGATAATTTTACGGAATATAAAATTCTAGGTTTGTGGTTTCTTTTTCTCTCAACATTTTGAATATTTCACTCTATTCTTACTTGATGGTTTCTGATGAGAAGGCCAATGTAATTCTTACTTTAGTTTCTCCATATGTAAAGTGTTTATGTGTGTGTTTTCTTCCCTGACTTCTTTCAAGATTTTCTCTTTGTCTTCTGTTTTCCACAGTTTGGATATAATGTACCAACACTTACTAATTTTGGAATTCATCTTGCTCAGTATTCTCTGAGTTTTCTGAATCTGTGGTTTGGTGTCTGTCATTAATTTTGGAAAGTTCTCCATCATTATTATTTTAAATATTTCTTCAGCTCTGTTCTCTTTCTTCCCCTTTTGATATTGCTGTTACTCATATGTTACATATTTTGAAGTTTCCCCACAGTCCTTGTATACTTTTCATCCATTTTCATGTGGTGATGCATTTCAGTTTCAGAGGTTTATGTTGACCTATCCTCGAACTAATTGATTCTTTCCTTGGCTGTGCTGACTGATCTCAAATGTATTCTCCATTTCTGTTATGATTTCTAGCATCTCCTTTTAATTCTTTCTTAGAATTTCTTTCTCTTTGCTTACGTTATGCATCTGTTCTTGCATGTTGTCTACTTTTTCCATCAGAGTTGTTAACATATTAATCATAGTTATTTTAAGTTCCCTTTCTGACAATTCCATCTGTTTCATATTCTAACATCTGAGTCTGGTTCTGATGCTTGCTTTGTCTTTTCGGACTGTGTTTTTCTTTCCTTTTGGCATGCCTTGTCATTTTTTTGTTGTTGTTGTTGAATGCCAGACATGTTGAATTTGTAATGGGAATTCAAATTAATAGGCCTCTAATGTGAGTATTTATGTTAATCTAGCTGGTAGTTCAGCATAGTTTAGTATTTTCTTAGCTGTTGGAACTGGAGGCTTTAAATTTTTCTCAGGTCCTTGCTTTTTTTATCTTTTCTATTGGTGTTAGGCTATCTTTAGTACCATTTCTATGACAGACTCTGTGTCTTGCAGCATTTCACACATAATCCAGTATTATTGTACTAGAGCCCTTTTGTGATGGTGGTAAGGTAAGATGCGGGGGCGGTGTTATGTAATCATTCAATTAAATCTCAGTCTTTCATTTGGCCCATGTCTCTGTCCCATGACCTTCACAAGTTTCTCTGCTTATGTAGCTACTCCCCTTTCATCACTTCCCATGAAACAAAAAATGGGGAAGAATATGAATAAGAAGAGTGCCCTTCCTCCACAGCTCTTGGAAAAGGCTCTGGTAAAATCTCTCACTCTGGACAGGAAGGCTTTTGTTAATGAGAAGGCTCTGGGTATATTTCACAAGGATTACTCTCCTTCCCCTGCCCTCACAGGAGAGGATCTTTTTTGGTTCTTCAGTATGCAAACCGCATCGGGTTCCTGGAGTTAAAGACTATGAAAGGTTGGGAGCCCATCAAGGACTGTGACCTTTGGGAATCTCTCACTTGCAAGCTAGTTCGCACTCAGCCTCCAGTAAGTCTTCAAAATTAAGTGTGCCTACCAGTTTATGGTTCCAGGAGCTTCTGTGTCTGATAAGCAGATCTCAGCTAAGACTCTCTCTGTGTCTGTTCTGTTTCTTTATCTCATTCTGAGTCCATATCTATATCTATGTGTGAGTATATTGGGAATCACAGGTTGTTATGGGATGTGTTATATATTTTTGTTTTCCTATGGTATATTGTATGTAGCAAATACTCAGTAGATATTTTCTTAATATTTCAAAATTATAGAAACAGATATTTAGAAAAATTTATTTGAAGATGAAGCTAGCCTCTCTTCTCTGTTACCACTCCATCACATTAGAGCAGATGCACTTCTGTGAATACTGACTCTGGATCACGTGGAGTATTCTACCACTTACTAGTTCTGTGATCTTGGTCAAGTTATTTAACTTCTTGGTATCTCATTCTACTTATATGTATAATGAAAGCAAAAAGATTTCCTTGTTGAGAGGTTGGTCAGAAGTTAAATGAGTCTATGGGGCGCCTGGGTGGCTCAGTCAGTTAAGCGTCCAACTTCAGCTCAGCCCATGATCTCACGGTTTGTGAGTTCTAGCCCCGCGTCGGGCTCTGTGCTGACAGCTCAGAGCCTGGAGCCTGCTTCGGATTCTGTGTCTCCCTCTCTCTCTGCCCCTCCCCAGCTCATGCTCTGTCTCTCTCTGTCTGTCAAAAATAAATAAACAAAAAAAAAATTTTTTTAAAGTTAAATGAGTCTATATGAATATATAAAAGCATTTAGAACACTGACTCTCATGCATATTATAAGGACTCAGTAAATGGTAACCATTAGCAGAAAGAACAATAGAATGACTCTTATTCAGTAAAATCTTTATGTCTTTGTGTGACATAGAACATTGTTTATTATTTGGCTGCTGCCTTTCTTGTTGGGCCTCATCAGCCATTACCCCTACAATATTAAACTTCTGATAACTCCTTAAGTGTGTTACATCTGTTCATTCTTGGTCTTTCCCAAATACACTGCTGCTGTAGCCTGGGATATCTTTTTCCTGTCTCCAGTTGGCAAAGTCCTACCCATCCATCCAGTCTTGACTTTAACACTGCCTTTCATAAAATAGAATCTTCCAGACAGCCTTAGTGGTTCTCTTCCAGAGTTTTTATTGCATGATTACATGAATATCTAATAAATACTGATATATTACTATTATTTGTTTTGTTTGTTTTTTAGGCAGTCAGAGTAGGGACTCTGTCTCTTCATTACTCTTACTGGCTTGGTGTTTAGCATATGGTTATTCAATAAATACTTATTGAATGAATGTAAATAAAATTACTCTGAAACAGGGTTCAGACACACGTTCTGTCAGGGCAAAGCACTGACTGCACATTACGACCCTTTCCTAGCAACTCAATTCTTCCATTAGCTGTGCTCCCATGATAGTAGGTCCATCACCTTCTATTCTTGTTAACTACTTTACTGTCTGTCTTCCCCACTAGAATGACAGCTACATTAGGGCATCAGTTCAGGCTTTCTTATTTTTTAAGATGCTAAGGGAGGATTTTGTACAGCAATAACTGTTGAATAAATAAGTTTTTTCAGTGTTGCATGGTGGAAGAAAAGGCAAAAGAAGGAAGAATAAAAATTTGAAAGGATAAATGGCAACAGTGTGGTTTATATAAGTAATTATAAAGGAAAAACTTGATGGTTGAAGTAGGTTAAAGTAAGTAAAAAGTATGAGAATTTATATTTTTTGTTTCATTCTGTTGCTTAAAAATGTCAAAGATCCTCAACATTAAAAAGGGATTAAAGAGTGAATTTAAAGGGTCAAATAGATGGAAAACAATCTTTTGTCATATAAAATAATTTTTCTTCCTTTTGTCTCAGTAAAAACACTACAGTATTCCTATGAATATAGATCTTGATCATTATTGAAAGATGGGAATGAAAAAATGCAAAATTTAATATATTCTTTTTGTTCCATTTGATAACATAGTGGAATGTGATCTTCTGGATACATATTTTGCTCTGATAGCCTTAAAATCTAATCTCAGCTAAGTGCTTATATATCACTCATTTCAGAGGGAACTTGTAGAATTTCGTGAACAGTGTAGTGATGATAATGAATATGTGTTCTTCTGACAGGTGTAACAGAATACAGATAATCCTCTGTTCTTTTTTTTTTTTTAAGTACAATGTATGGCAGCCAGGAATAGTATTATCTTTTATAGAAATTATCATAATATTTATATATTTTACTTGAAGAATCAGCTTGACATATCAGTTTGATAGGATGGTGAGCAATATGAACAATTCCCTACTGAAAGTGATTAAATTGAATTTACACTAATGGTGACTATAGGAGAAGCAAGCTTTTCTTTTTATCCTTTGCTATAGTTTTGCTGAAGTTCATTTTTTTCCTGTTTTTTTTAATTTTATTTTTTATTTTTTTAAATATACATCCAAATTAGTTAGTATGTAGTGCAACAGTGATTTCAGGGGTAGATCCCTTAGTGCTCCTTACCCATTTAGCCCATCCCCCCTCCTACAACCCCTCCAGTAACCCTCAGTTTGTTCATTTATTTAAAAAAAAAATTTTTTTTAATGTTTATTACTGAGAGAGACAGAGAGACAGAACAAGTGCTGAGGAGGGGCAGAGTGAGGGGGAGACACAGAATCCGAAGCAGGCTCCAGGCTCTGAGCTGTCAGCACAGAGCCTGACATGAGGCTCGAACTCACAAACTGGGAGATCATGACCTGAGCTGAAGTCCGAGACTTAACCGACTGAGCCACCCAGGCGCCTCATGAAGTTCATTTGTGATCTTAGAAAGTAATAACTTCCAATTAACATAACCTCACTCAATTTGGAACAAATATTAAAATAACTACTGTATTAAATGTCTTATTTGAGAAATCTTTATTTAAGGGACTCCTAGGTGAGCATCCAACTTTGGCTCAGGTCATGATCTCATGGTTTGAGAGTTCGAGTGTCAGGCTCTCTGCTGTTTGCGGTGTAAAACCTCCCCCTCCCTCTCTCTCAGCCCCTCATCTTCTCATGTGCACACGTGCTCTCTCTCAAAAATAATTACACATTTAAAAACTTTTAAAAGTTAATCTTTATTTAGAACTCTAAGGGCTTATTTTTTTTTTTTAATGTTTGCTTATTTTTGAGAGAGAGAGAGAGAGGAGGGAGAGAGGGAAAGTGAGCAGGCAAGGGGCAAAGAGAGAAGCTGACAGAGAATCTGAAGCAGGCTCCACACTGTCAGCGCAAAGCCCAATGTAGGACTTGAACTCATGAGCCATGCAATAGATCATGACCTGACCTGAACTTAGAAGTTCAACCAGCTAAGCCACCCAGGTGCCTCATGAGGAATTTTTAAAAATGTTATTGTAGGTATCCAAATATCTGTAAAATGAATGGATTTTTATTATTCTTATAAGCCACCAACATTGAAAATAGTCACTATCCCGGAAAAACAATATGTCCTGTCATATAAAACATTAAAGATAATGTGATTTATTGTAAGTGCCCCTTGTATAGGCACATAGTTTATAGTTTTTCTGCTCCTCTAACTTCGTTTGATCATTAATCTCGTTAGTCTAACAACAACCCGAACTACCTTTTCTACTCTGTTCCTTGCTTATCCTTCAGGACCAAAGCTATCTGCTGAAAATAATGTCTTCTATGGGTATTTTCTGTACTTCCTATTACTTTCCTATCCATTGCCTATCCAGGACGTCTTATTTCATTGCTTGTTTAATTTTTTTTTAATGTTTATTTATTTTTGAGAGAGAGAGAGAGAATGAATAGGGGAGTGGCAGAATGAGAGGGACACACAGAATCTGAAGCAGGCTCCAGGCTCCAAGCTGTCAGCACAGAGCCCAACGTGGGACTTGAACTCACAAACCACAAAATCATGACCTGAGCCGAAGTCGGACGCTCAACCGACTGAGCCACCCAGGTTCCCCTCATTGCTTGTTTTTAAAGACAAAGAAATATTGGGGTGCCTGGGTGGCAGGGTCAGTTGAGTGTCTGACTTGGGCTCAGATAATGATCTCCCAGTTCATAGGTTCAAGCCCCATGTCGGGTTCTGTGCTGACAGCTCAGAGCCTGGAGCCTGCTTTGGATTCTGTGTCTCCCTCTCTCTGCTTCTCCCCTGCTCATGCTCTGTCTCAAAAATAAATAAACATAAAAAAAATAAAATACTAACATGGAAATCTATAGCCATTTACTTTGAAAAAGTAGTGTGAAATAATAGGACAGGTATGAATAGAATTGTATTTTGATCAACTAAAATTTTGCTTCCATCAGATACCAGGTATCTGAATATTGAAATCATAAGATTCAATTATAATTCTCCTACTATCTTATTATTATTCTAACATTGGTAGCAGATTGAACCATGCCAAATACCAACCTGAGCTTGTCAAGTCATGCCAGGATTTCAAAGAGAAAGTGGACCTTCTGGAAAATACTTATTTCTGGATGAGGAGAAATGTAGTCTTAAACTGTCACCAGTATTTATATGGGTTTCCCAGTTTTATCAAAAGTGGTCATAACTTATTTTTACTTCAGTTTTGAGCTTTGGTATTCTCCCTGTTTTGTCTTTTCTTCAAATTCTCTGAACTCAAAAGGTAAATTTTGCCTATGACATTCTAAGACATTTCAGAACAAGGAACAATTTGGTTGATAACAGTATTTTGAATCATAGAGTTCTTCATGGGGGTGTGTTACCAGAATACTATTTAAAATACTTGGAAAAGAATCATCTACTTCCATGACTTACCTTTGAACCAAAAAAAGTTCTAGTTAAGAAGAGAACCAAGTTTTTCTTTGCATGCTTATGATGTGTTGCTGTGCTATGCTTTTTAAAATAGATTTTAGTTCACTTAATCCTTTTAAGATACTGAACAGTAGCTACTGCTGTTTCTATTACACAAACATCATAATAGCTAACATGTGTTGATCACTTACTATGTACCACGTGCTGTTGTAAGAGCTTTGCGTGATCTGTCTCAGTTATAGACCTTATCAGGAGGTATCATTGTTAATCCTGTGAGGTACTGAATTTCTGGACACTTTAAACAACTTGTCCAAATAGCCCAGTTACTCAGGGATTACTCTTGAGGTGTTCACACTCAGATCTATGTGATTTCCAAGCCTGTATCCTTCTTTCTATGCCAGAGCTTCTCTCTCTCTCTCTCTCTCTCTCTCTCTTTTTAATTTTTTTAACGTTTATTTATTTTTGAGACAGAGAGAGACAGAGCATGAATGGGGGAGGGTCAGAGAGAGGGAGACATGGAATCCGAAACAGGCTGCAGGCTCCGAGCTGTCAGCACAGAGCCTGACGCGGGGCTCGAACTCACGGACCACGAGATCGTGACCTGAGCCGAAGTCAGCCGCTCAACTGACTGAGCCACCCAGGCGCCCCACTCTCTCTCTCTTTTTAAGTAAGCTCCATGCCCAGTGTGGGGCTTGAACTCATCACCCCAAGGTCAGGAGTCACATGCTCTACCAACTGAGCCAGCCAGGCACCATTATATAACACATCTATGCTTCTTTTAAAATAAAAATAGCTTATGTTTTTCCCCAACTCTTCAAAGTACCATGTTTGTGTTTTCGTGACAAGGCACTCATACCCCCAAAGTGCACATGTATTCCATTTTGAACATTTGAGCAGGTCAGTGTGTTTCTTCCAAAGCCACCTCTGTGTGTGTGGCAGTTGTACAAGGAATGGTGTCAAGCTGAATACACTGCCCTCGTGTATACCTTTGCGTTGCTTTGTCAAAAATGCCCTTAGGATGGGGTGTGTCAAATCAGTCCCTCTTGGGTCTCGCAGATAAACTTGCCAACTCAAATGTTAACCTTCAGAACTTGATGAAGACAATTCAGGAGGTTGATGCTTAATGAGCTCTGTGCGGCCTTCATCACACATTTTTCCTACCCAAGTCAAGAGGGTCTGAGATGTTAACAGTGATAATTGAGCCTCGAGCCGAACTACTATTAAATTGTCTATCCGGAGGCAAAGAAATTCATACGTTCTGTTCTCCATCTCCATGTCACCTCTGTAGTCAAGTTTTCCTATTAGTGGCCCATATTTTCTTGTGATTTTACACATTTTCTCTGACTGTAAGAGAGAAAGAGAATTTTATTTTGTAATAATGCCAAAACCCATGTGTGTATGTGTCAGCACACTGGACTGCTAGGACTTGGGAACGAGCCAGTTCGGCGATATGCTTGTCATGCGCATTTATACATACAAACTCGTTCTGCTGGTAATGTGCCAGCCTCTGACCATTTGCTGCGTGTGTGTGTGTATGCGCGCACGTGTATTTTCCCCTTTCCACCTAGTTTAAAGATTCCTATAATCTTATATGTACTACCTCTGGCTACTTCACACTCTAGAAGTTCAAGTGAATGAGTGTTGCTTACTAAATGATGCTGTTTTCGTGATGTCATTTTTTGTAAGTCACAGAAAATTATTACTCAGGAGTTGGCTCAAGAATCATTAGGCTGCCAGAAAGTAGATATTTGCTAAGTTTTGTTGTTGAATAACCTTATTTTACCATACAGATGTGTTCTGAGTTGGTTGATATCAACTTAACCTTTGTAAGTTGCAGGTCCTTTGATGGTAGAGTAAGGAGAAAATTCTCCATTAGGCTGACTTTCTAAATAATTTTCTTAATTTGGATCTTGTAAAGAGAACTTTTAAGCCACCAACACTTGGACTGAGCAGATAGTTGTCTTGGTGCCTGGCCAGCCTTCCCTCCATCTGTGAGCCAGCTGAAGTATGCCACCTCCATTCTGAGACCTCCCCTGACTCACGCGGGCAGAATAGATGTCTTGGTTTCTGTTTTCTCCTTATGTGCCGAGCATATGTCTAACAAGAGCCCTTTTAAGTATTATCTTGCAATTGATGAGGACCTGCTTCCAAAGTCACCATGGTATTACTCAGTTTCTAAAAGCAGGAGTGATCATTTATCTTCACATTTCCAGTGCCTGGCACAATGCCAGGGATATGGTAGGCACTCTGTAAATACGTGATGAGGAAGGGATGGATGGGTGGACGGCTACTCTGTAGAGCTCATCTTTAAGCAGCATCGTGATTCTTGGTAGTAAACTTCGGGACCAAGATTATAATATAATGACACAAACTTTGCAGCCAGATTGTCTCTGTTTGAACCCCAGCCCTGACAAACGTAGCTTTGCACCTTGGGCAAGGTACTTAACCTCTCTGTGCCTCAGTTTCCTATTTTATAAAACAGATAATAATAGTATCTCAGATGTAGTTTGGCAATACACAGAAAGTGCTTGGCATGGTGCCTGGCACATAGTGAGCTGCTCTGTAATGTTTCTGTTCTTATTGTATAACCTCTAAGAGTAGAATTGTTATGTGCTGAGACAACTGACTACTTGAAAAATGTGTTTTGGGAAGCAGAGATGAATGGAAACTTAATTATGCTTGACAAATAGCCCATGGTCTTGTGCTGTGGAAGGATATCTTTATTAATGCCCTCTTTGTTAGGAGTGCGTTGAGGGATGGAAAGCTGAGGTCACAGTGAGACCTCACTGATGCTGCTAATGGAGCCTGGAAGTTTCATCTGATGGGTCATGGCAGTGCTAGAAAAGCCATAGTTTGACTCTTCTAATTTAGGTAAACACTTGTGAGAGGTAACCAAGAATGAGTTTAACTGCAGAATATTTCTCCAAACCAGGAAGGGGGGTGCTTTTATTTTTATTCTGGAACAGTGGGCATAGACAGGGTAGTTTCGGGCAAACCAGAGTTCTTTACTCATACAGCATACACTTCCAATATACACGTGGCCTGGATGGTGTAGGAATCTTTCTAGTATATTCTACCTTTGAGAGGCATCTTTACCTTGAAAGTACTCTCAGATGAAGATAAATGGATCGTTTATCCCAACTCCATTGATTTTCATTGATTTAGTGTGTAAAATAAACTACAGTTGATTTAAAGTCTCAGCTGCTATCAACAATCTCAGTGTCAGCTCACTGGCTCTGGGGGAGAACGGTCTATAATACCTCTTCTCTGTCATAGATTGAAAAGTGGTGGAAGCAAAAGAGGATGGCTTGAATTAAGAATTTGGTGGTTCTTGGGGCACCTGGGCGGCTCAGTCGGTTAAGCGTCCAGCTCTTGGTTTTGGCTCAGGTCATGATCTCACGGTTCATAACAGCACAGATCCTGCTTGGGCTTCTCTCTCTCCCTCTCCCTCTTCTTCTTCCTGTCCCCCTCCCCCTTCCCCCCTCCCCGTCCCCCTCTCCCTCCCCCTCCCACCCTCCTTCCCTCCCTTCCTCTCTCTGCCCCTTCCTTGTGCTCTCTCTCAAAATGAATAAATAAACTAAAAAAAAAAAAATTAGCTGTCCTTTAATCTGAATTTTTAACCAATGATTACATTCCTGTGTCAAATTTCATTTTTTAAGTGGGGAACTGTAACCAATAGAGCTCTGTTAACCCAGGTGCTTTGACTGACTGACAACAGAGGGAAATGAACCTGTTTTGGTCAGCACCCCACTTAAATCATCCAAGAATTTTGCCTCTAAATAAATTAAATAACTCTGTATATCTTTTACTGCTGAAGCTTTATACAAAAAAAAAAGTATAAAATTAGGGAGTTATTTACATCTGGCTTTATCCTCTTGTGAGAGCATGTGGATTTGAGAGCCAGTGGCACCCTGCCAGTGATAAATGGAGGCACAGAGATTGCCTTCCCATCATCTGCTACCTTTTATGGTGTCGAGGGATTTCTTGCTCTCCTTTGTGACCCAGCTGCAAAGCAGCTGTTGTTGAGGCTCCTGCCTTTCCACTCTCACAGCGCAGCGTTCCTAACCATCCCCATGGGATTTAAGCTTCTGCAGCAAGTGTGTCTACTCAGCTGTGTGAGCCAAGGCCTGCTGGGGGGGTGGGGGGAGACCATCCGCAGAGCCGCTTCTCATGCTGTTGCTCAATAGTTTGGGATGGAGTGATCCGGCCAACTCATGAAACTGGTCATGACAAACAAGAAGCACTCACTGCACAAAGAGCGCAGCTGACTGGTTGGACTGGTTGAGAATACCTAACATTCAGGGGCTTTCCAGTTGCACGAATTCCCTAAATGGAGATCAAATCACATTGACCACTTTATCCATCCTAGTAGTTTCCTGCTGGAAACCATTTTTTTATGAACTTTTGGTGCCATCTTATGGACCACAGAATGCTAATAAAAATTGTGATTTCCCCCCTCTGGTATAATGGAGGTGTTGACAATAATGACAGTAGGGGTGACGTTTTGGGTATCACTCATGCCTCACCATATGATCAGATTTACCCCCTGGAGTCTGCGCCTTTGTGTGACTAAAGCAACAATCTCAATGAGAGTATGCATTTGAGAAATGGGTTTTTAGGGGCACCTGGGTGGATCAGTTGGTTAAGCATCCAACTTTGGCTCAGGTCATGGTCTCACAGTTCTGGAGTTCGAGTTCTGCATCGGGTGAGCCCAAGCCTCATATCAGAATTCTCTTTCTCTCTCTGCCCTTCTCTCTCTCTCTCTCTTTCTCTCACTCTCAAAAGAAAATGTTTTTATTGTTTGCTTTTCCAAGACATTTAACATTTTTACGCATTTATGACCACCTACTATGTATCTGGCCCTTTGCTAAATGTTGATCAAACGATTCTCCTAAAGTGGTTTACAAGCAGAAGAGATGATAATTAGAATATTTAAGTTGAGTGTCACAACAAAAGTAGGAATCGATCGTTGTTAGAGCACCTGAAGGAAAAGACTCAGTTTAAAGAATTCTGGACAGATTTAATTTGACCAAGACCATAATGGGAAAGTTATCTAAGACATCTAAAAATTAATTGGGGTTATTTTCCCTTCTAATTTTCACTTGGAAACCAAGGGGAAAAAACTTAGGCCTTAATTTTTACGCCTCATTGTAACTTATGTTTTGATTTCTATGCTCTTTTTCAGAGCACTCAGCGTGTCTCCTCCCCTTCTGCTGACATTGTCCCTTCCCCTCGCCTTCACAGCCAGCCATTGACGGAGTTGTCTGTAATTGTGGTATCCACTTCCTTACCCCCACCCCTCACACTTCCCCCAATTCCTTCTGGGTTCAAGACCTATTGTTTCATAGAAACACACCTTACTGAGGTTACCAGTAATCTCTGTGTCACTAAATCCAGTGGATGATTTTTCAGCATTTGACATAATTGACTATTTCTATTTTCTTGAATTACTGTTTTACCTTACCTTCAGTCAGCCCTTTAGGTTCAGCCTTATTAACCAACTGCATTCAAAACTAATCTTATTTCCTTATCCTAATGTTCTTCCATTATTTACAAGTTATTGTTATTTTGTTTTTTGGTTTTTTTGTTTTGTTTTTGTTTTGATTTCACAATCAGGATCCTAGAGGTCATCTTGTTATTACCTCCATCTCCCTCCATCGCCCTCTCTCTCCTATTCATCATGTAATTTTGTCTGTACTATCTAAATATCCCTCATGTCAGTCCAATAATCTTTATCTCCATTAGCAACCCCATCACTCTTTTTTAAAAGCCTGGACTAATCTGCCTCCATACCTTCTGTTCCCATTCCAACCCAGTAATCATGCTGCCCTCAGAGTGATATTTACAAAACAGATAATGACACATTGCTTCTTGGAACCTATCCAGTCAGGTGTGCTCTACTTTTCACATGACCCGCCTTTTATCCTTGTCTCCCTCATCCAGGCTCTGCACAGTGGTTTTGTATTCCTGCCGCAGAGATTTTACCTCTGCTGTGTCTCTACTTTTTCTCCCCTTCAGCTAGTTAATCATATACCTCTTTCACATTTTTAGAGCAAAGAGCAATAAAGGAGCAGTGTTCCTTTGAACACCTTTTCTGAGTATTTGGCTAGGTCAAATCACCTGTTCTCAATGATATTCCACACCCCTTGTTTTTTGTCGTGCTTGTAACAACTGTTGTTTTGGAAGATTCACAAGGGCAAAGGTTATGTTTTTTCACTATTTTCATCACAATTGTTAACACAGTGATAGGTACATGATAGGTACCCAATACATATTTGTTGAATTAAGAAAATCAATGAATAAATTTAAGGAATTGCTAAAAGTTCATTATTTTAATTGAAAACAGATATTTTTGGAAGTGCCTGAGTGGCTCAGTCGTTTAAGCATACGACTTCAACTCAGGTCATGCTCCCATTGTTTGGGGGTTCAAGCCCTGCACTGGGCTCTGTGCTGATAGCTCAGAGCCTGGAACCTACTTCAGATTCTGTGTCTCCCTCTCTGTCTCTCGCCCCTCCCCTGCTTGTGCTCTCTCTCTCTTTGTCTCTTTCAAGAATGAATAAACATCAAAAAAAATTGTGGGAGTGCCTAGGTGGCTCAGTCGGTTAAGCGTCCGACTTTGGCTTAGGTCACAATGTCACAGCTTGTGAGTTCCAGCCCAGCATCGGGCTCTGTGCTGACAGCTCAGAGCCTGGAGCCCCTTCAGATTCTGTGTCTTTCTCTCTCTCTCTGCCCCTGCCCCGCTCACACTCTGTCTCTCTCTGTCTCTCAAAAATAAATAACCTCAAAAAAAATTTACAAAAAAATTTAAAAAGAAATACTTTCTAAAAAAATTTTTAAACACATTTTTTCTATTTTTGTGATTTAAAGGTAACCTACACACATTACTCTAAAGTCTAAAAATAGCCAGTTTTAATATTTAAAATGGTTCACATCATTTTATTTATTTATTTATTTATTTTCAACGTTTACTTATTTTTGGGACAGAGGGAGACAGAGCATGAACGGGGGAGGGACAGAGAGAGAGGGAGACACAGAATCGGAAACAGGCTCCAGGCTCCGAGCCATCAGCCCAGAGCCTGACGCGGGGCTCGAACTCCCGGATCGCGAGATCGTGACCTGGCTGAAGTCGGACGCTTAACCGACTGCGCCACCCAGGCGCCCTGGTTCACATCATGTTAAAGTAAATTGGGAGTGCATGGGTGGCTCAGTCTGTTGCACATCCAACTTCGGCTCGGATCATGATTTGTCAGTTCGTGGGTTTGAGCCCCACATCGGGCTCTGTGCTGACAGCTTGGAGCCTGGAGCCTGGAGCCTACTTTGGATCCTGTGTCTCCCTCTCTCTCTGCTCTGCCCCGCTCATGCTCTGTCACTCTCTCCTTCAAAAATAAATAGACATTAAAATTTTTTTTAAATAAAGTAAATTGTTTGGATATATTTATCTGTAATGTAGTTATAAATTTGATTTAAACAAAATTTTTACTTCACAACAACTTCATCAGACATTTTAATAAAATACCTGAATATTATTTTCATCAACCAATACTATAGATGGAGAACAAATTATGGTAATATGTGGGTTTTAACTTGACATTGAGCTTAGTATAACAAGGCAGTGTAACAGACTAAGGAATTTGCCCAGATGGAGTTTAAGATGTGGCTGTATCCTATCAAATTAATTATCTCACACTGAAATGTTACTTCAGTGAGTGTGGATGACCTCTTTAAGCTTGAAGAGAAAATATGCAAGAGAACAGATGTAGAAAGGAAATGAAAACTTGTAACAGGAAATCTGAGTAAGCTAAACACCTTCAGTTATATAATATTTCAGAAATTAGCTATTTGTATTTGAACCTTAAAATCTAACTTTTTACTCATAATGTCAATGCTGTCAACAAATAGTTTAAATTTTTTAAATTATTTTAAGTATCTATGAAGAGCAAGTTAAAGTTATTTTAAAATATATACTTTTTCTTTTGTTGAAAGCATTGAAATCTAAAAGTTATTTTTCATTTTTGTCTTTTTTCTTTTCTTCCTCCTTCCTTCCTTCCTTCCTTCCTCCCTCCCTCCCTCCCTCCCTCCCTTCTTGGCATTCTTGCAGGTTTTCTTCCTTTATTTATCATGCAGGGTACCAGATATCTGGTGTTTTGGTTTTTTTTTTTTTCCCCTCCTTGCCAGTGCTTGGTCTGTGGCCTCCTATCTGCCCAGTCTTACCTAAATTAGTTCTCCATACTCTTGCCCTAACACCTCAATCTAGTAGAACTTGATTACTCCACAGTGCATTCACTTTCCTAACAACACCTACCCTTTTCCATGTGAATAAGTCAACATGCATTCATTTAGGTGCCAGAAGTCACACATGTGGAATAATCTTTGACTTCTGTTTTTAGGTTATACCCATACCCAATCTATCTTCTACGGATTCCAGAGCTAACCACATCTTATCACTTCCACTACTTTCACCCTAGTCTTTTTTTTTTAATGTTTATTAATTTTTGTGAGAGAGAGAGCACATGCTCACATGTGAGTGGGGGAGGGGCAGAGAGTGAGGGAGACAGGGGATCTGAAGTGGATTCTGTGTTGACCACAGACAGCCCAAAGTGAGCTCAGACTCGTGAACTGAGAGATCATGACCTGTGCCAAAGTCTGACTCTTAACCGACCCTAATCTTTTTCACGGAGTATTAACCATCTAAGAAGTCTCCCAGTTTTCTCTTCTGTGCCTCCTACACTTTTCCACCCAAAATGTAAAGTGATTTTGTAAAAAGGTAAGTTGGATCACATTGTATCTTTATGTAAATTCGTCCATGGTTTTCCTTCCTAATCAAAAGAAATTCTGGCACTTGTTTTAGCATCACATACACTAAAATTGAACTGATACAGAAAGGAATAGCATGGATTCTGTGTAAGAATTACACACAAATTCGTAAAGGGTTCCATATTTTTTGAAGTTCTCAGAGTCTGATCGACTCTTTGCTGATTAACACCAAGGAAATGATATGAATCAAAGCAACATGTGGTATCCAGTATTGAAGCTGTGATTTTCACTACCAAAAAAGAAAAATTAATTCCAAACGACTCCTAGGCCCTACACAATCTGGTCCTTTGTGCCTCTCACACTCATTTCCTGTGATTCTTGGTGGAAATTACCCCATTACTGCCATATTGGTTTTCTTTTTAAGTCCTAACTCTAAACATCCTAAATCTTTGCGTGGTTCGGTTACTCCTTTACTTAGGTCACCTCTCAAATGTCACAAAGGTCTTTCTGGAACAGTTTATCAAATATCATTCTACCCTTCTCCCATTTGTATATTGTTCTCTTCCCTTAGTATGTATTAATTTTCACCAAAGTACTTAAGAGTAACAGACAGTGTCACCTCCGGATGTGTAAAACTATCCATTCCATCACTAGAATATGAACTGCAGGAGGGCAGAAACTTTGTCTTGATTACCAAGACCTGGAACAGAACCTGTTTCATGGCAGTTCTATGAAGTGATATGTCACATCTCTGAATCTCTTACCCTTTTTTAGTAGGCTTATTTCTACTGTGTTCTCAAGACAATTGAGTTGGACAGGAACACATCACTACCTTTTAACATTCTGCTCTAGATATGTACTTCTCTCCCCCTCAGTCTTGAAATACCAAGGGATGGGGTGCCTGGGTAGCTTAGTCAGTTAAGCATCCAACTCTTGATCTCAGCTCAAGTCGTGATCTCAGGGTCGTGAGTTCAAGCCCCGCATTGGGCTCTGCACTGGGCATGAAGACTACTTTTTAAAAAATGTAATTAAGACATAAAGTACAATTTCTAACCTGCTTATTTCATTTAGCAATGGGTCATGGAGATCTATTATAGTTTACATAAGTTTTTGCAAAATTATTTTAATAGTTACATAGTATTTAATTGACCTTTGCTTAACCAAGTCCATGCTGATGGACATTGAGTTTGTATAAACTGTACTGCAATGAAAATGAATAGCTGCTTCTTGGCATTTATATTTTCTTAGAACCGATGCCTAGAAATAGAATTGTTTGGCCAAAGGTGCCGGGTGGCTCAGTCTGTTGAGTGTCTGACTCTTGATTTCAGTTCACATCATGACCTTCTCAGTTTGTGGGATCAAGTCCCACCTTGGGTGCTGGGCTGACAGCATGGAGCCTGACTGGGATTCTCTCCCTCCCTTTCTTTCTCTCTGCCCTCTCCAACTCATGTGCATTCATCCCTCTCTTGCTCTCTCTCTCAAAATAAATAAACATTTAAAAAAAAAAAAGAATTGTTTGGCCAAAGTATATCTATGATTTAAAAGCTTTTGATACATATCAAATTGCTCCCAAGGAAGGTATTACCACATTTTTATTATTTTTTTTCTATGTGTTAAATGAGTACCTGTTTTTTATGAATCCACAGCAGTATTGAATTCTGTTATTTTGTGGAAACTTCATTGATAGATGAATAATGACATCTCAGTGCATTAATTTGTATTTTTAGGTAAATTGAATATTGAGTAAGTTGACCATGTTTTTATAGGGATTTTAGCAATTATTTTTTGGTATTTGCAAACTGCTTATTTGTGCTTATTATTCCTATAATATATATGACTTTCAGTCTAGAGACTCAGCTGTATGTGGACAATCCACTTCTTTATCTTACTTGAATGAAATTCAGTCCATTACAGTCTTTCATCCCACTTGGTCAGCCATTTAATTTCAGCTAGTTCCTATGCCCTCTTCCCCTTCCAAAGGTTCATGTAAATCTGAGAGGCTCAATGCTGTTCAAAAAAGCTGGGAAAGAGACTGCCCTGTTCGAGTTGGCCTAAGCTGATACCTTTAACGTGAAGTCTGATGGCTCAGCAGTAGAACTTGGGATTTGGTTTCAGGGAAGTTTGCTCAGTTTGGGAGTTTTTGTTCTGGGATCCAGCCTTGCCTAGGCAAACCACAGATCATCCTTCCCTGTGGAGTTCTTGCCATGCACTCCATATGCTGTCCCTGATCATTGTGGGGCACTCCCTGTCACTGCTAGCTTCCCTCAGTGTCATTTGACATAATTTTTCGATGAGCTTAGGCCTTATACAAAATATTCCAAGTGTATTCACGCAACTTCTGCTTTGGGATGTTTAGGAAAAGAGGTCACTAAAGGCCTGGCATTTATAGAAAGGGGGACTTGGAGGACAATTTAGGCAGGGAAAACATAAACTAGTATCAGTAAGCTACTCAGCCACATTCATTTTTCTGTCTTATTCTATTGTATTTTAAAGCTTTTTAGAAGAAATATTATTCCATCCCTAAAAAAAATGTCATGGTCAAATTTTAGGTGTCTGATATTTTGATGGGGGAAATATAGTAGTATGGAGATGAAATATTTCTTCATGAAAGTTACCACGTCCCCTGTCCTGTTACTTTGCTTCTAACTAGAGTTAGCTCTGGTTGATAATATATAATGACCTGGAGGGATATGAGAATTAAATGGTTTGATATAAATCATCTTCATTTGTAAAAGTTATTTGAAGTGCTAGTCATTTTTAAATGATTTTTTTTGTATTTTGAGGAGGAAACACTTTTATTTCCTAAAGACACTTCATATATAAACACTGTGGTGTTAAGATAGAACATCAAATAATTCTCTTTCCATTTGTAAATGATGGTCTTCACAAATTAACCCTTCAAGAGTATCTTTTTAGTTACTTTTTGCACTCATCAAACCACCATCCATGTTTAAACAACACTTTTACCAAGCTACACAAGCTTTTGGGCCTGTTTTAGCTACTTCCCTTTCTTAGGTATTGTCCATATAGGTTGACAATTGAATGTGAAATGAAGATGTGAATTTCATTGGTTGTGAAAAATGACCAGCATTCACAATTATCAAACATCTTCAAAGAGTAAACACTAAAATGTATGGAAATGGCTGCTAGATACACAACTGCAGGAAGCTTCCATACTGAACTTACAGCAGCCTTTCAAGAAGAAACAGGGACACTAGAGGGAAATTGTCTGGTTTGTTTTTTTGTGTTATTCCAACTGGTATTCTTATGAACACTGAAGACACACATAGTCCCTGGTTACAATATAAATATTTGGGTGAAATTGGGCTTGTTCTAAGGAACTGTTTTTATGGTTTCATAGACAATAGTTCATGTTAAGTTTCCAGATGTGAAATGGAAAAATTACTGGTTTGTGCACAACTCTGTACTTTAGTGACAATGTGTGAACATGTGAACTAAATAACTAAGGGGTAACTATAAGCTGTTAAGTTACATAAAGACAATAGTGAAAGCCTGTTAATTTATTGACTGGTTATTATATTTATCATATATTTGGATGACTATTGAAGGACAGGTGAAGTCTTATGGGAATAATTTGTTCATACAACAAGGTTAATAACACTGATTATATTCATATATAAATATATTTCTATATATATTTAAATATATTTTTATATTAAATATAAAATAATATATTTTATAAACCTATTTTATATATTAAATAGATTTTATATTAAATATATATTTATATTTATAATGTGATGCAACAATGCCAAGTCTTGATGTTTTCTGGTATCATTCAGTAAAATAGTTCTGAGCTAGGGATCAGGACACACTTTATGGGGAGTGGTTAATATTGATATAATGGCTAATTTATTACTAAAAATATATATACAAAATTTGTGGCACGGTTTCCTTTTAAACTAAAATAATTCAAGCTAAAGCCATGATAGTATAATTCTCTCTTATACTAGTATTCCTGCATGCTCTAAGTGGGAGTTAAGAATGTTCGGGGTAGGGTATGTATGTATATAAAAATATTTATGTATTTTCATATTTGTATGTTTTGTAGTTGGGAAAAGTATTAATCAGCCATCAGAAGAGGTGCTGCTTGCCTTGTACACCCTCTTGGGTGGGCACCTGCTTCTAAACAGTGGTGGTAGCATCCAGTTTAATTAGAAAACAAAATAAGGTGAAAATGAATGCCATACTGTATATAATCCCACAAAGGCTATATAAACTTTACTAAATATTTATCTAACATGTATACATTTTATTGCTGCCAGTCAGAAGAGGACCTGACAAGGCCTAGTCCTGACTGAGAATGATTTTTCCATGAGTTTAGATAATATTATCTGTGTGTATGTTGTTAATACTCAGTATAATGTTACAAATAATATACTAATGTAAATATAATGTAAGTATACTGACAGTCCAAAGCCCTAATTCTGGGATACAGGTGCAGCCCTTGTCCAGGAAAATATCTGTTCTCTCTTTTTATCCTGCTTGCGCTCTCCTGGTCCCATAGCCTTCGTGCTGCTCAAGGTCCAACTGGTTACTTCTCAGCACCGGCACTAACTGCAAAGTGCCTATCCTAATCTAGGACTATTCCAAGTGCTGATGTTAAAATAAGAAAGAATATTTACCAAGAATTCTGTTAGCTCTGCTTTATGTCCTTGACTTCCTAATCTTCTGCATTGTCAGTTGCTCTTTTTTTTCAATATACTGGGTTTTTGCTGTTTTAACTGACTTGTATGTATGACTGAGTGGTCATGTCCAAACTCTAAATACGTACCTAGAATTACAATTTTGCAAAAATTAAATGTCCACTTTCCAGCCACTTTATATATGATAGGACTTGGTCCAGTATCCCAGGGTTTAAGTTATATAACTAGCACAGTAGTAATAACTCTTTTAAAAATAATCATATCATCATAATTAAAAGAAGAGCAAATTACTGGCCATTGGAGCCATCACAGAAAGCTTTATAGAAAAGTGAGGCTTCAGTCAAGTCTTGAAGCATAAAATGCATATGAGCAAGCAAAAAAATAAGCAATATTATAGACTGGAAGAAATAATTGAGGGAAGACGTGAGGAAATTGGCCTGATAAGGTATAAGAATTTATCTAGGAAGACTTGAGCTACATTATGGAAGATTTCGGACATTAAACTGATTAGTAAATAGAATGAATGGAAAGTAGGAGCTATTAACATATTTTTGAGCAGGAGCTCCTGGGTGGCTCAGTCGGTTGAGCATCCAACTTGTGATTTCAGCTCAGGTCATAATCCCAGGGCCATGGGATCAAGCCCAGTGTTGGGCTTTGTGCTGAGCGTGGAGCCTGCTTATTAAGGTTCTCTCTATCTCTCTGCCCCTCACCCACACTCTTGCTGTGTCTCTCTAAAATTAAATAAAATAAAGTGTTTTTGAGCAAAGACAGCTTAATTTAAGGAATATTAATCTGGTGAAATGAAGCTCATTGAGTCAGGACATCTGAAATCTGTATCATGGTAGATGTGAGGTGAGAGGGGCTTTTATTTGAGGTAGGGAGAGTGTTAGGAATGAGAAGCATTTTATAGAAAAATTGTGAAATTTAGTTTCTATCATGATATGAAATTCTGAAAAGCATTTTTGAATTTTGGTAATTAGGAACAAGATAATGGCAGTGAAACTGGAAGGAAGAATTCTTTTGAAACAATAGAAGGACGAAAAATCAAAGAATGTCAGAGCTTTATATGTCAGATCTGAAGCTAGTTATTTCCATATGACCTATGATTATTTTTTTTTAGCAACCCTCCAAAACTGATTGGTATTACATTTACTTTCCCAAATGAGGAAGAAGAGATGTTACAAAAGATACTCAAAGTCACACAGTTAAATAAGTAGAACCAGCAAGATTCAAACCCAGGCTTGTTGTCTCTGGGCCAGCTTTCAATGAGAATTGGAGAAATTGTTTGCCCACAGTGCTCTGTGACTAATCTGCCTGCTGATGGGGTTATGTGTTCAGTGTGTGGCTCTTGCAACTAAGACTTGAGGCCAAGCACTCTGTTGTTCACAGTTATACCCCCGTTACTTAGAACTGTGCAAAGCAAACAGTAGGCCTTCCGTAAATCATTTTTAACCAACAAAAACAAAGGAACAAGCACATAAATAAGTCACAGAGATGGTGGTAGAAACTGAGCCTCTCAACTCACATTTCCCTTATTTGTCACAGCTGACCACAGTCCCTTTTACTTGATTTTCAGAACCACCACACGTGTTCAAACATCGGCCAATATACAAAATGAGTAATGGTGCTTGATGTGAGGAGTTTGTACAACCAGTGGCTACTCCACAATGCTTGCTTATAGAAAATGCTGACAAAATCTAAAAGCACCAAGAAAAACCTGCTGAGAAATAACTTTTTCTTCTTATCCACTTTCTTAACTGCCACCCTTCCAAAACAATAATAGTTGAAAGAAATAAATTGGATTCGACATAATATTCCCTCCAAGGCACCATGATTTCTTCCCAAGACCTAGTAATGTATGTGTATGGCTGACTTTTGCATTTGCTTGACTCTTGATTTTATATACTCTCATGAGGATTTGCCTTTCTTCCTCATTATTTGGCACTTGACTAAATAAATAGTGATCAAAGCAGAAAGATAGGTTTTTGCATGATGGTTTGGTACTCCCCCTAGAAAGAATGTTTTGGCCTTCAGTGTGTTTATTTTGCATCTAGGAGATGTTGGGACTCATTGCCTTTAATAACTTAGTCCACTGAGCAACTAGAGATCATTGTCTTTTGAGATCTGATGCATGTGTTTAACGCTATATAATATTTTTTTGCCAGTGGACTACATACAAGGATTTTATAACCCCATTTACTGTGACATTGATAAATGAGCCAGTTTCTTCTCTATCCTGAAAAACTTAAGTGGAAGAAAGTTCACAGATCCTTTGTATCTTTGCATATAACATTTGTACAGACCCTTTACTGATGATAGTTTTTATTTTGTGTCTTTTATTATCTTTTTGAAATTCTTAGTACATCATTTTCTAATGGTTTAAAGGCTGACCTTGTGTTTCTGAGACTGTATATATAATAAACATATTCTTTGACATTCAGAACTCTGCTATCTATTGCATACTATATGTTCATGTATATATGTATATTTAAAAAATAGTTAACATTTATTACAAACTTATACCTAAGTACTATAACAACTTTATATATATCGTCTCAGATAACTCACTAATCATATGAAACAGATTGGACTGTTATCTTCTTTTTTAAAACAGTATACTTTATTTTTAGAGCAGTTTTAAGTTGATAAAAAAAATTGAGGGGTACCTGGGTGGCTCAGTCAGTTAAGCATCTGGCTCTTCATATCAGCTCATCATGATCTCACTGTCCGTGGGATTGAGCCTGCTTGGGATTCTCTGTCTCTGTCCTCTCCTCTCTCTCTCTCTCTCTCTCTCTCTCTCTGCCACTCCCCTCTTCTCTCTCTCTCAAAATAACTAAATAAACATAAAAAAAAATGGAGCCAAACATGCAGAGTTCCCATATACACCCTTACCCTCCTACCATCCTACAATTACCAAGTTGCATTAGTGTTGCACATTTGTTACTATTGACGAGCAAATACTGGTGCATTATCATTAAAGTCACAGCTTACATTCGGGTTCACTCTTCATGTTATATATTCTGTGGGTTTTGACAAATATATAATGACATGTATCCACTGTTACTGTGTCTTACAGAATAGCTTCATGGCCCTAAAAATTCCCTGTGCTCCACCTATCTTCGTATAATAGAGAACATTACAGCTAAGAGATGAAATAATTTACTCAGGGTCACATGGCTACACACATGGGGGAGCTGTTCTCCCTGCCTAGAATCTATGATCTGAACTAATACATTATACTGCCTGATTCACTGGAGTTATGTGATTATTTTAAGGAATCCTAGCTTTGTAAGATTCTTGCCAAGTCTTGCTTACTTCATGGAAGTTGCTGTGTGTGGGGAGCATTTGCCTATACTTTCCTTTTTTTCCTTTGAAGTTAAAATGTCGTGAGAAATATTGCAGGGAATAAACTTTTCAATTATTAGATATTTGGTGAGAGTTGTGAGTTAAAGAGAAGTTATGACTGGAGTAGCAATGGAGATGTCAGATGTCTGTTGTCTATAGCAGAAGCTGTATGTAGGCTGCATCCTCCTGGCTAGGGCAATGGGTGAATAAAGGATGTAGTGACAGTGAATTTAAAAAAAAAATTTTTTTAATATTTATTTATTTCTGAGACAGAGAGAGACAGAGCATGAGTGGGGGAGGGGCAGAGAGAGAGGGAGACAGAATCCAAAGCAGGCTCCAGGCTCCGAACTGTCAGCACAGAGCCTGAGGTGGGGCTCGAACTCACAAACCATGCGATCATGACCTGAGCCAAAGTCGGTTGCTCAACCTACTGAGCCACCCAGGCGC
Source organism: Prionailurus viverrinus (assembly GCF_022837055.1). NCBI lineage: Eukaryota > Metazoa > Chordata > Mammalia > Carnivora > Felidae > Prionailurus > Prionailurus viverrinus. Next base: position 103,118,404 of record NC_062567.1, read on the forward strand.
CCCACGACAGTGAATTTTTTAAGTGAGTGAAATGAACAATTTTTTTTTAAATGGGTGAATGAGCAAAGTTGAATGGAATGGAGGGTATTAGATTAATTACATACCTTTACCTTCAGATGACGTATCTCTCTAATGGTGGTTTAAAAAATATATCTGAAGAAAGAAAACAACATTATCTGAAGTTCATGTGGTAGATAGTGTGTGTATAAGTTAGAAGGAACAGGGAGATAAGATCATTTCTCTTTACTCTCAGTGCCTGTTGCCATTCTCAGTCAGCATGGATCTTCATTCCAACCTTTCAGGACAAAACAGACTTGCTCCAGGAAAATTTTTCTCGGGGCTCTTCTCCTACCTCGAGCCACCCCTTTGTATTACTCTGTAGGCAATTTTGGTTCAGAGGCTATAAGAAGGTAAAGAATAGGGGCGCCTAGGTGGCACAGTCGATTAGGCGTCCGACTTCAGCCAGGTCACGATCTCGCGGTCCGGGAGTTCGAGCCCCGCGTCAGGCTCTGGGCTGATGGCTCGGACCCTGGAGCCTGTTTCCGATTCTGTGTCTCCCTCTCTCTGCCCCTCCCCTGTTCATGCTCTGTCTCTCTCTGTCCCAAAAATAAATAAACGTTGAAAAAAAAAAAGAATATATAGTTTAGGATCTGGCGGGATGGATATTGTTTCATGAAAAGTTGGTTGATTGCTTATAAGCTTTCCCCCCTGTTTTTTTGCTTATTTTCTTCTAGGCATGATGGTAATGTTTACTAAAATTAAAACTATAGCTAAGAAGAAGAGTTGGCCTTAGATTAAATCCTGGTGTAGGAGTATTTTAGTGCTGAATGACATCAGCAAAGATAAGCAGTATTTGCTTGAGAGGCAACAAACTGTGACCTAGTTTCTTTATATGTAAAGTAAGCCATTAGGATAAAATCATCTCAAAAGCTAAAATGCCCAAGATTCTTTACAAGGAAGAAGAACTGAAGAGGAAACAAATCGAAAGAAAATAAAATAGAAAATGAAAATGATGTTTTCCACCATTCCTTAAAATTATCTCATCCTTTTGGTTTTCATGAAACCATTTTTTCACTTTTTTCTCTTGCCTTCCTGGCCTCTTCTCTGATCTCTTTGATCAACTCTCTCACTATCTTTTCTTCTCATCTTGGTGTTTCCCAAGATTCTGACTTCAGTCTTCTCTCTTGGCATATTCTCCTTATCATCCTTGTTTAGATAAAAACAAAACACCTTTTTTGTGTGTGTGGTGATTACCAAGTAGACATCAGTCTACTTACTTCATTTGGGCCCAGGAGGTAAAGAATCCTTCATGATCTACTGCTGAATCATCCATTTTCTCTGTTTTTCAAGGGTCGTAAGAGTGAGGCTGAAAAGTTCTTCTTGAAGGCTATTGAGCTGGATCCCACCAAAGGAAACTGTTACATGCATTATGGTGAGTGGTTGATAGTTTTTTTCCATGTCCTCCCTCCCCTCCCCATTTACCGTTAATGTTGATATGAGATTTAGGATTTGCTGGCAAAGAACATTTTGAGAGGGCATAGACTTCATTGTTACAGATTGAGCCTCATGGTGTAGTCCTAGTTTTTCATTCACAGCAGGCATGTTATAGAGGGCTATGCATTATATTTTCCATTAATAATTTTCATAGGACTTCAATGGGGAGAGGCATTTTCACAGTTGTTTCTTTCAAGTCCAGTGTGAAAGGTAAAGGTCTCATTAGGAAAGCATCTTGCTCCTTGCCTGATGCATGGTATATAACCAGAATATTAGCTCTCTTATATTTGTGAATGATAATATATTGTTCCTTGAGTATATCATTTTGAAGTTTCAGAGGTTTAAATTTTGACCACAAAATCTTGCTTTCTTGCTTTCTGGAAAATATAAATGTACCCCAGCCTCTAGATACCTGAGATTTGGGTCAAGGATAAACCATAAATGGTATAAAAGATGTCTTTCTCATGCAGTTCAGTCTTTGCCTTAATCAGTACAGAATGGACTTATATAACAACTCTGTCACACTCCACTCTATCATTAGGAGTGAGTCATGTGTTAAGTGAGGTGAAGTATATAGCTGGTTTGGTGTTGGGTAAGATGCACTTATTTCTACCAGATTTGTAGTTGGAATGGCTTTCAAGGAACCGAAAGACATTCACTTTTGCTGATCCTTTGGGGGAAAAAATGATTTTTTAACCACTCTTGGCTTTGATGTGTTATTATCAAGTAGTAAGCTGAAAGATGGGTGGTGATTAAATCTTGAGGAAAAAAACCCTAATATCCTTCTTCTTAAAGTTAATTCTTTCTTCCATTTTACAAATAGTAAAAATAAATCAGTGACAGGCTCTGAGTGTAGAAAAATGGAAATAATAGAATGGAGGATACACTTAACCAACCACAAGTCCATTTGCTTATTTACATTTTGCATATATGTTTATAAACTTAGGGTCATGATGCTTTATCTTACCAGCATAACACAGCATGTAATTCCACATGGGTTATTGCATAACCACTCCTGATTTTGTTTCACGATGCAGTGTTATTGCCATGTTAAGTTGGCAGTCAACTAATTTAAGTTTGCTGCAGAATATATTTTATTTTTACAGGATTTCTCATATGAAGTATTTTAAATTAGACTTTCTCATGCATACTATTTTGGGTACCCCTACTGTGCATTAAAGTAGGTCCATGATTATTTTCCCTGAGTGCTAAAGAATCTCTTCTTATTGCAACTTTTGAAGTAGAATTTTTTCCCCCTATCTTGCTTTCTGCATTTCCTTTACCTCAAACTAATTCTACTTAACCTTCTAATCTTATTTCTATAATTTTGTTACATGCTTTAGATATTTCACAATCAATTCCTTTAAATTTCATATTGGCTTCATTTGAATTGCAAGGGGAAAAAAATCACTGTTGTGTTCATTTTAAGAGTTTGCCCCCTTATTATTCTGACTTGTCTGTCTTTACCTATTTCTCTTTTTAATTTATTATTGTTTTTATATTACATCCTCCTGATTTTTTTTTTTTTGTTTGTTTGTTTTCAGTGTTGGTGGTAGGGAGTAGTTCTCCCATGAGAAGATTTTGGATATAGTTTTAACAGAAAATGCAACAAATTCCTTATTGTCTAGGTTACATGAAAGACAGTGATGATAACACACATCTGTAAATTATGTATTAAAACTGATTCTTCTTAGCACTCCTGGATTATTTAAAAAATTTTAGCACACATACATTGTTAGAAGTACATGTATTTTCTATGGGAGGAATGACTGCATAATTCAATATAATTTGATGAAATCGTTTCAGTACTTTTCCCCACGCTGGAATGGGAAATAAAAAGGACTCAGGCTGAAGCATCAAAAAGTGGTAGTTAAGGCAAAATAATCTACAAACGGACAGAAAGCCCATACGGAGTGCTTGATACGCCTGTCTCACTGTGCTCATGTTATAAAAAATGTACATTTCATTTGAGGGAAATCTACTTCAAATGACTGAATTTTAAAACTGCAAAGTTGTTTTCAATGGTTTAATATAATGTGTTTAACATAATCTGTTGTACAAATAAGTTGACTGAAGCCTAGAGAAATGGCGTTGGCTTGCCTAAGTTAGTTGAAGTAAACTAACTTTTGGGTCCCTTGATAACCACCAGTGCCTTTTCTTCTCTTATGTATGCTCCATTTCTTTCACAACATTGGGAGACATACAACCAGATGTGCGGGTGGGTAAGTAGGCCGATATTTTTGATTAGTAGGTCATTCTATGCAATTTTAGAGTGCCAAATTCATATAAATCATAACTTAGCTTAAAATGTTTAGGGAAGGATTTTTATTAATTTTAATGTGTATAAGATGTGTCTAATGGTAGAAGGTACTGTTTCTTTTTCAGAAAGTGAGTAGGGCTATGTAAGAAATAGGGTGATGTCATTTTTAGAAGGTGATGTGGTGGGACGTGGGGTGCTTCTTGAAAGCAAGCAGGCAAGTAAAACATTTGTGAAGAGGTGATATTTGAAATCTGTAAGTGTGAAACAGCTCTTTGAAGAGCCAGGTAACAGCATTTCAGACAAGTAACAAAGTTCAAAGTCGTAGGCAAGAGCAAGCTTGTGTTCACAGTAGAGAAGGAAGGCTAATGTGACTGGATTATATTAAACCAGATGGGAAGGTGGGAGGACAAGGCTTAGCTCTGTCGACCAAGCTAAGGAGTTTGCATTTTCTTCCTAGGGAAAAAGAAGGGACTCTGAGGAGAAGACAGGATTAGGGGAAGGTGGAGGGGAACTCTATTGCTATGTTTTAGGCAAAGAAGATAGTTTGGACTTGGCAGTGGTTGTGGGAATGTTAATATTTATATTGAAATTATACACTTACCTTCTTTAGAAAATTCTAAGATAATTGAGAATGGAGAGTCCCTGTTTTCCGTTTTTGCACCATCAATATCTAGCATATTGCCCTACTCACAGTAATGTGTAATAAATGTCAGTTGAGCTCAGTTAGAGGTAGTCTCCATTTTAATTGGATATGGATTCCAAAACGGACTGAAAGTTTGTTCCATTAGCATTTTTATTACTTCTTGTACTGAGAACGTACGTACTATGATTTCTCCGTCAACTTACTGGTTATAGATACTCTTAGGATATTTATACCCACAGATTGAATGAATAATACTTTCTCAGCTTAAAAATAAATGTTTAAATGAAATATACATGTTATTTTGTATCTTTTTATAAAATGCTTTTGCAAGCGCCCATGAAAATGCCAGCATGGGTGAATTTTGTTCTATTGGAGATTCACTCTCCTGGGTGATTATGTGCTTGTGATTTGCTTGTTAATGATACAAGTGACTTTGAAAATACTATGCAGTTGGGACTACACAGAGTGAAGTACAGGAATTTGTATCGGCTGCAATGGCCATTAGAAGGCAGTGTTTAGGGGCGCCTGGGTGGCGCAGTCGGTTAAGCATCCGACTTCAGCCAGGTCACGATCTCGCGGTCCGTGAGTTCGAGCCCCGCGTCAGGCTCTGGGCTGATGGCTCAGAGCCTGGAGCCTGTTTCCCATTCTGTGTCTCCCTCTCTCTCTGCCCCACCCCCGTTCATGCTCTGTCTCTCTCTGTCCCAAAAATAAAATAAACGTTGAAAAAAAAAATTAAAAAAAAAAAAAGAAGGCAGTGTTTAAAAGTATTCTCAGTTATTTGCATTTTTAATCCACTAGTTTTGTTTTGGGGAAGGGATTGCATTTGCAGACTGTCTTTTCTGCTTCAGGTTGGCTTGCCACAAAGAAAGCTAGACAGGTTTGTAAAACTGGTTCAGTAAGTTTGTCAAATGTAGGGCCCTCTAAGGGGCACCTGAGTCATTCAGTCAATTAAGCATTTGACTTTTGATTTCAGCTCAGGTTATGATCTCTCAAACCATGAGATCAAGCCCTGTGATGGGCTCTGTGCTGACAGCGTGGAGCCTGCTTCTGATTCTCTCTCTGCCTCTCTGTCTGCGCCTCCCCCTACTCGTGGGCGTGTATGTGAATGCCTGTGCATGTGCACACGTGCTCTCCAAATAAATAAAAATAAGTTTAAAAAAAATGTAGAGCTCTCTGGTCCCTGTAGTCTCTGGGATGAAGATTCCTTATCTGTAAAGTGTGAACGAGTTGATGTGGGCTTTCAAAATGTGTTTCAGTGCTAGGATTTCATGTTGTTGCTAATATATACTCAATTTCTCACTAATTGTTCATCAAAACTTTTAAGGAATGTATAGAAAATATGTTTCAAACTATGGTGTCAGTAATAGTATAATGTTACATTCATAATGTCATCAAGCTTACAGTGTACCCCATGTCCATATGAAAGAAATCATCTGAAGGCTTTATGGAAGGTAGTTTATAAATGTCAAAGATGAGGATTTGGTGGCTTACTGTCTCATGTGGGCCTGTAATTCATGGAATTCTCCATGGATTTCCCTATGGCTCCAATGGAAAGTTTCTGCCAAAAAAATAAAACTTAAGACAAGACGTCTCTGTCTCTGTCTCTGTCTCTGTCTTTTTTTTACAAATTACTAGAAAAACCATTTTGTCAAAAAGATATATTGTAATTTTTCTTTATGTGCTTAGTAGTAAATTTTATGTAGATCGAAACAAATTAAATCAAAATGCATTTATTATGAGATACCTACTATGTATACATCTGGGTAGATGGAAATTCATTAAATATTAAGGACAAAAGCTTAAAAGTGAAAAGGAAGCAGAGTATGATAAATGCTATTAGAAGTACTCTTTTATGTTGACCTTGGATGGTTTCTTCTTTTCTCAGCAACCTCTTGACCGTAACCTTTCCCCTCATTTTCTTCATTTCGGTTACTCTCTCTGGGTGAAGGTGTTCATTCCAAGAGTTCAACTATGTAGTGATGAGTCCTGAACCTCTTAATCCAACTTAGTATTTACTAAGTTAGATGTAAGGAGACAACAGGGAGCTTGCAAACCGATGAGGGAGGCACACGTTGTAAAAATAATCATTTAATTATAATTACAATTGGTTTTATAAAGGAGATATAGTATAATAAAGGGGCCTCGATTTGGGAGGCTGGGGTGCAGGAGAACTGTGCCTGATGAGCTGACACATAGGCTATATTTGAATGAATAGTAGTTCACCAGAAAAAAAAAAATGGAGAAACAAGTGGATACTTTGGAGAATAATAAAGCAGAGAAAATATTGGAGGCAGAAGGCACAGCATATGTCTGGAGAATAGGTCAAGGACAGAACTAGGACCATAGCTAGAAACTCTGCGAAGATACATTCTGGTTCCATAGAAGGAAGAACATCCAACATAAGAGAGCTTCCAGGTTAGGAAATGAGTGCCCATTGAAGATTTTTCAACTGTAGATTTTTAAGGATGTTAGAGAGAATTCAAGCAATGGGAATGGAAAAGGACTGGTCCAGACAACTGTGAAATCATTTCTAATGTGGAGAAACAGTCATTTTGTTATTCTTCCTCTTGAACCCAAAGAGAATTGTAGAATTTTTAAAACTGTAATTATCTAGGTTATTATTTGGCTCTACTATCAATTTTAGAATCCTGAAAATGTCTTATTGCATTTATTCTGTTTTTTTTTATTTTGTCTTAACTCCTATGAGTTAGGAATAGATCTCAATGCCATTTGATTGAAATAACGGAAGTTCAGAATTTCCAAGTGACTCTCTGGATCCTAAATTTTCAACATACATAGTGGGAGAAGAACTTGAAAAGTCCAGAACTTTCTACAATTAAAGTTCTAGTCTGTTTGTCTCTAGGATACTTTATATGCCCTTAAATTGCATTTTAAAAAGTAGATCCTTGTGGAAATTGTTAAAAAATTATATTTGATATTTCACCAGTGAACACTATAAGAGAGGAAGTTGAAAATATGTGATAAGTCGAATTGGTAAGAGGTGTGTAGTTACTTTTTATTATCATAATTAAAGCTAGTCAGTAGGTGGCAGTTAGCTGAGGTTGAATGTGTTGTAACATTTTATTTTTAATCACTTCAGAAACTCCAAGAGTAGTTTTAAAAATTAAATAATGAACGAAATAATGGCGTTTCCTTGATTTAAAATGAAAATACATTTTTGGTGAGTCTGTGCAAAATTACATTGAGATAACGGTTATGTTTAATGCTTAAGACCAAAATATTTTGTTAAAATATCAGTATTTGTGTCTCTTTATTGCTCCAAGGACATCACAGGCAGTTCACAGGTATATAATTAGAATATGATGTTTCTAAATGTCATTCCAAACTACTTCGTTTCTTACCTCTGAATTTTTATTTTTAAATTTGTTATTACTACAATGTGTCTAATAGGTTAATATTATTTAATCTTCATACCTGGTGTGTATTTTATGTGAGGTATTTTTGAAAGCCTTTTGAAATTAAAACTAACCATGACTAAAATGGGAAAAACAGGGAAGGGATTCTCTAAGCTAATAACCAAAGAATAAAGGAAAAATTAAAGGATTAATGTAAAAAGAAATACAGTAAAAGGACAAGCAGGTAAGGGATAAGAAATAATTTCCATAAAAGCATAAGCTAAAACATCTGTCTACTTAAAACATGAGAAACTATAAAACTACAAGGGAAACAGAATATAAAGACCAAGGGATATGAACAAATAATTCCCCAAAGAGGAAATATAACAGATTTTAAAAGATAGGTTAACATAGAATTTCCTTAGAAATAAAGAAATTCAAATTCAAATAGCAATAAATTCCCTTGTTACTCTAGCATTTATTCTCAATAATTCTCTTGATAATATATGTTAAGAAAATATTTTTTCTATGTTTATTAACAAAAGGTAGTAATTGGGCCATACCATTGCTATTTATTAGAGGCAAAAATAGGAAGGTATCTAAATGCCTGAAAAGGGGAAATGATTAAATAAGTTATTGCTATTCCCATTTGATGAAATATTTAATATCCTAAGTTAAACTTATAAAGAATATGTAACACAGACAACTGCCTATGTTACTGTACATGAAGAGTGATTAAATTTTGAAAAATAATCACATCATTGGAAAAGCAAAGCAAACAAAACCAAAGAAGCAATTTTAATAGTAGATGTTTTAGCATTTTGGACTCTTGCAGCCATTTTTTTTTGCAGGCTTAATATTTTCTGTTTATATTTTCTTTAATGAGTACATTTATTATGAAGGAATATATATACTTGATAAAATGTGAAAGAACAAGTGTCTTAAACTATTATTCAGGTAGTTGGTAGAAAAGATAGCAGGAAAATTATTATAGTAAACAAATAATTTTCCAAAACTTATTTGACAGAACTCAACATGTAGAATTTCAGATGTAAAAATTAAATGAGATAGGAATAAAAAGAGAAAGGCATCTTGCCTGAAATCTCTACTAAGTACCACATTTCTGTGATGAATTCATCAAATATAATAATAACACAAGCATTTACTTAGGGCTTTTGTGTCCTGAGAAATTCTTGTGGAATTCTCATTTAATCCCCACAAAAGCCAGGTGGGGAGATTGCTTGACTGTCTCCATTTTACAGAAGAGGAAAGTGAAGTCATGAAGCTGGAAGATAAATTACCCAAGACTTCAGTGCCAGTTAATAGTAGAGGCAGCATTTGAACCAAGGGACCCTGACTATACTGTCTATGTCAACAGAGGACATGAACAGGTATATTTTCCATCCACAGATGCTCTATTGGTAGGTTTATTGATACATGAAATATATACCAAATACACTGAAAGTTGGGACTCACTCCCCCCCCTCTTTTTTTTTCCCATCCCCTTGGGTGTTAGGTTTTCAAAATATGGATTTGGGGAGGGCACAAACATTTGGACCATTGCACCCACCACATTTCCTTATTAATTCTAAAAACAAAAAGAATACTATTGTTATAAAACATAGGAGGATTAAGACGTTTCACAGTATTAAAACGATTAAATCAATTCAAGTAATATGGTATGACCTGACACCAGGGTTTTGAGAATTTCCACGAAGAAAAGTATTTGGTGTCATGCTGGGCACATCTGTGCTCATTAATGCTAGTGCTATTATTGAAGCTCAGTGTTCAACAGTTATGTCTTTGCACCAATGCTGGGTGTTTCTATGTACCTTTTGTTGTTTCAGCAATCTAACACTGTGCAGAAATCATATCCTCTCTATTTTACATCTGTGGGATTTAAGGTATCAGGAGTATACGTGGCAGCATTTAAAGGCCCTATGCCTAGCTGGTTGGCAGAGCAAGGATTTGAACCTCCTTTCACTCTAAAGCCTAGGATATGTTTATGGTTTGCCTTGTGCTTTCAACTGTACGCACTAAGTGTGAGCCTGGTGAGTCCTCAGTGGTGACAAAGACCCAGAATGCTGAGATTTTGGAGCACTGCTTGGGGGAGAAACACAGGCATGGAGCTCTCATAAGCATGTACTTCAAGGCTGTAGGAAGGAAGGGCAGCTTGAAGTCATCAAGGCAGGGACAGAGCCTGAAAGGTACAGAGAAAGAAAAGAGCTCATGGAAAGAGGAAAGAAAAGGAAAGATAGGAGGCAGGGCACCAGATGTCACCCCACACAGTGGTACTGACATGATCTCATTTACTCTTCCTGATAACACAGCAAGGATATTCCTGTTTGTGAAGTGAGGAAACTGTGGCTGAAAATCAAAGACTCATGAAAGTAACCCGAGTGGCCTTGCTCCAGAGGTTCCCGTACTGGCTGCAGTGCCTCACATAACAAAGATGGTCAGTCAGTATTTTTGCAGTAAAAGGATGACTGCCGAAGGACGGATTGGCCTTTAGTTAGTTTTGCTCTTTCCTTTTCTCATCTCTGCTTCCATTTTTTGCATGGGAATAGAGTCCACTTTGCTTTAAATTGTAACTAGGTGATGCTTTGTTAAGAAAAAGGTACAGTTAAGTTCTGCCTCTGTTCATTGGGGCTGCTGTAACAGCACAACATAAACTGGGTGGTTTATGAACAAGAGAAATTTGTTTCTCACAGTTCTGGAGGCTGCAAGTCCAAGATCATGATGTATGCAGATTCAGTGTCTGGGGAGGCCTACTTCCTCATTGACAGCCTTCTCACTGTGCCCTCACATGATGGAAGGGGCAAGGTAACTCTCCGGGGTCTCTTTTATGAAGAGACTAGTCCCATTCATGAAGGCTCCAGGATTTCAACATATCAACTTGTGGGTGGAGAGAGTAGAGGTACAAACACTCAGACCACAGCAACAATTTATATATGCATATTATTTTGAATCTGTCTTTGTATGGGACTCAAGAAGCCACAAAAGCAAGGTGATAAGAACTGAGTTAAGCTTTAGATTAGGGATAGGGGGGGTGTAATGGATTTTGGAATGTGGCTCTCCCAGCCCCTCTGTTAATTGCTCCTTCAACATGGTCTACCTTTTGCTAGCTTCTCTGTTCCTCAATTTCTTAATCTAGAGATGATTGCTACTGCCTCAGCTTGTGAGGATTTATTGACAGTCCTGTAAAATAACTAGCCTGTCATATGTGCTCAGTTGTCACAATGACCATTTATTATTTTAAAATGGAATAGGACCCATACCGATACCTTGGAGAATGAATGAATCCTATAGAAAGAACTTTGGATAAGGTATATAAAAAAGAGACAGAGATCAGGGGGAAAGGGGACAATAAAAATCTAGATACGAAGAAAAAGAGGACTCTGTATCCATCAACATGAAGACAGAAAGAGAGAACAGAAAAGACACAATTGCTTGCAAGAAGAATGAGTATTATAGGTAACAAGTAATTGGGAACAGAGTGAGAGAACCAGCAAGGAAGGCAGAGAGGGAAAAAGAGAGATACTGGTTTTCCAGCCTTAGCTATTTGGATTTGGTGATGGAATGCACTTTGAGATTCTTGTTTATGTTCTGCCTTTCACTTAATTGAAGACAGTTGTTCCCGAAGTTTGCTACCCTGCCATTAACTCTTCTGTGCCTCAGTGACACATCTGTGAAGGAACCCCTCAGAAGAGTCCATTGAGATGGTGTTGGAGGGCAATGAGGAGACTCAGAGCTCTTCCTAGGAAAAGGGTATAAGCATTTGGCTCTGGGAGCCACCCCTCTCCATTCTCATTGCCATCGTAAATTAGTCTCAGAGGCACACTCCCTTCCTTACTGACTTCCCCTGTGTTTGAGACCTTATGTCTACCTCATTTCTTTCCTTACAACTCCCTTGTCTAGCAAATGACACTACTCACCTGTATACTTTGATTAGGTCACACTCTTCATCTAGTTATATCTTTACCTTCGTCTTTAGGTGGTAAAACTCCTCAGATTGTTTAAAGCCCAGTGTGAGCTTGTTTTCCTTCATACAGTGTGTTGGTTTATATAAAATATATATATATATATATATTATTTACACTTATAGTGGGTTGTGAGGTTTCTTCCTCCCTGTCCCTCCTCCCACTCCTTCTTTCTCTGACATCTTTTTACTTTCTCCCCAGTCTCCCTTCTTCTCTTCCTCGCCTCCTTCTACTTCTCACTCTTTATCTGACAGTCTTCATAACTTCCTCAATATTTCTCTGGCATTTCATAACCCTTCAGGAAAGAGGCAGGGGAGAAATAAATGTAATAAAGCATCCCGAGCCTTCCTGACCTCCTTTCTACTTGAGCACAGAGCCTTGGCCTGCTGTTCCTCTAATCTCCTTTGCACCAGACACCTTCCTTGCCACCTGTCCAATTCAGGGCAAATTTTTGGTCTCGTGTTCATACAGGGACAAATAGGGGACCTCCCAACCTCAAAGTGACCACTCCAGATTGATCTCCTGGGTATCCCTTTCCTCACTCACCTGGTCCACCTGTTTTCTCGGCCAGTAACCACCACACATTTATCACGTTGGGTTTGTCTCAATAAACCAGAGCTGTTATTAAATCAGGCTTCCAAGAGCACAAAAACACAAAGCAACAAAACTAATAGAAGGGAAGGGGAGAGAGACTGGTTTTAAAGATTAAGAGCAGGGACACTTGGCTGGCTTAGTTGATAGAGCATGTGACTCTCTTGATCTCGGGGTCATGAGTTCAAGCCTCACATTGGGCATAGAGATTACTTAAAAAAAAAAAAAAAGTAAAAGCATACCTGAAATGCAAGGGATGCTCAGAAAGAGAGACACTCAGCAACCCTTCCTTCAGAGAAGCAAAAGGGAAGGTTCCCCTCCATATTTTTAATCCTTCCAAGTCTAATTAGCATACATTAAAACCTCTCCTTAGCAGCATCTTCTTTGGACAGCCAGTCTAACTCCTGAACATCGCATTACCCCCTACCCTATCTTATCAGGTGTTTGTTACTCACCTTCCTGAATAGAAACATTTCGGGCTTGCTACAGTTCCACTTTACCTGCCTGGCTTATTGCCATAAGATATCAACAAAATCAGCCCAAATATATCTACCATCTTCCAGGGTTTTCCCCTGCTTCAGTCTGCTGAATCTTTAAAAAAAGATTAGATGCTTCTGGATATTGGTAATGTTCTTTTTCATGATCTGGCTAATAATTATATGACCATAGCCACTTTGTGAAAATTCCAAGTGATACCCTTACTTGTCCCCTTTGTGTATATTCAACTTTGATTATAAGTTGAACAAAAACCAAGTGTTTACACCATCCAGACACAATGCACTTAGCTTGTGATACCTTACATCTCCTCAAATTTACATCTCTTTTGCACTTAAAATATCTCCATAATCTCCTCTTTCCTCTACTAAGTTGGAACTGTTTCAAGGATAAATGTTGCATGTATCTTCCCCCTTCTCCACTGCCAGTATCACCATATCTTATGTGTATTAGGCACAATATATGTTTCTTGGATTGGATACATTAACCCATTGTTTCTTCTTCTTTTCCCAGACTACTGAATTTATTCCAAAGTACAATGGGGTATAATAGATTTTAGTCAAATTGCATTAGTTTGAACTGTTGTGGAATTAGTATATCTTTGAAGGTATAATTGACGTCTGGGTTATTTGCCATGTTCTAAGAGAAATTTGGAGATCTAAAACCAGGGCTGCCATGTTGCTTATACTCATAGAGACCTCACTGTGAATAGCAACCTTGGAAATTTTGCAGTACACAGCATGTATGGCCATTTAGTGCAGCCCTGCCTAAAATCACTCTTAAGGTGACAGGATATGAATAGACAAGTGCCTGGTGACCTATGCTGGCTGGACTCTAGCTTACACTTGCAGATGACAAAAAGTAGCCACATAGGGACATAGGTAATTCATTCCTGTTATTGAATGTGTATTTATTAAATCCCCACAGTGTGCCACGAAGTAAGAGAGTGAGTCACTCTGATATCTGGAGAAAGAGCTCTCTAGGTGGAGGGAATGGCAAATAAAGACTCTGAAGCAGGAGTCTTTGTTTCTCCAATGTGTTAGACAAACAGCAAGAGGCCAGTGTACGTTGAATAAGTGACCAAGAGGGAGAGTAGAAGGAGACAAAGGAGATGAGGTCAGAGAATGGGTGGAGGAACTCCCTCCTGACTGTATCAGGCAGTGTAGTCCAAGATAAGGGACATTACGTTTCCCTGAGTCACCTGTAGAATGATGGTCTTTGACTCCCGTTTTAATAGGATCATTCTGACTGCTGTGTACCCTTTAGGGTCAAGGGCAGCAGTATGGAGACTGGTCAGGAGGTAATTGCTGCAATCCAGAGTGACATGATGGCTTGAGACAAGGTGGTAGTGGTAGAAGTCAAACAATTCTGGATCTATTTAGATATCTGATGTCCTCTGCCAAGGGGAACTATTTAATGAGAATGTTAAGTTCACGGTGTTATTTTATAAATAAGATTTTCATTTGCCTTTGAACATTTTTTAAAGCTACATACGAATGATTTTTCCCAAAGAGAATTGTATTAGCATGACACCTATTACAGATTGTTTTAGCTCTTTAATTTAGTTACATTGATCAGAAGAGTGACTTTTTCATATATTTTAGTAAAAAATGCCAATCCCAACTAATCTAGGGAGTTTATTTGCAGAATTTTTACAAAGCAGTATTTGAGCCTTGGGCTTAAGGCCAACTTATATTGTGGATTTCTACCTTTCAGGCAGTTTTCTAAAGCCAGGAATTAATGAAGGCTTGATCTTCACCAGTTTGTCTTATTGAAACATTGGTAAAAATCTACCAAGTTGTTTAAAGGGGTCAGTTAGAGAATTATCCAGAAAGGAAATGGTATAACTGTAATGCAGAAGCACTTGAATCTAGAACTGTCAACTGCTTTTTCCCTCTGCCTTTTTTAGCCTCTGGGGAGACTTCAACTTTTTGTATCTGGACCTCTAGAGAATGCTTTCTCTTTAAATACCCTTTTCTGTATTTCCCTATTCAGATTACTTTCTTTAATTGTAATTTCTCATCTTGTTTTTGCCTTTGTTATTCCTTTGATTGAAGACAAATAAGATGATGATAATTAACTTGGGTAAGACAAATTATAAACCAAAGAAATAATAATAAAGCATGGTAGTACAATACATACATAAGAACAAAATATATTTTACTTAAGATTTTCATAGTTTATTTGAAATTCAGCTCAATTATCAAACACAAAGGATGTGCTTGTTTACTATATGTGAAAGAGAAGTGATTTCTCATAACTATTCTACATATGAAGGATAAAATTCTTAAATCTCCTTATTTTAAGAGTTTGAAGAGTAAACTTGTATTTACTGCATATATCTTATTGATATAGATGTATCTTTCTATCTACACGTGTATGTGTAACCTGGCCATTATTTTTTGTAATATAGGGAAGAATACATGTAGTTGATTGACCAAAAAAACCTCAATCTAACTGGTGACTAATCCAGACAGAGCATCTAGATTATGGTACAAAATGTTTATTTTGTTGTTCCTATCAGACACTGGTTCTCAAACTATGGACAGTGGAATAGCAGCATCAATAGGTACTAGTAAAAAATTAAAGTCATATTTATTACTCCCTTGTTGAATGAATTTGTTAGAGGAATGAATATACAATGGGGAAAAGTCTCTTCAACAAATGGCATTGGGAAAACTGGACGGCTACATGCAAAAGAATGAAACTGGACCACTTTCTTTCACCATACACAAAACTAAACTCAAAGTGGTAAAAGATCTAAGACCTTCAAGTAAAAGACCTGAAACCATCAAAATCCTAGAAAAGCCCATGGGCAGTAATTTCTCTGACATCAGTGATTCAGAGAACACTCTAGAAAAAACAATGTTTTTCTAGATATGTCTCCTGAGGCAAGGGAAATAAAAGCAAAAATAAGCTATTGGAACTACATCAAAAAAAAAATGCACAGCAAAGGAAACAGTCAACAAAACTAAAAGGCAACCTACTGAACATGAGAAGATATTTGCAAATGACATATTCAATAAAGGGTTAGTGTCCAAAATATATAAAAAATTGATACAACTCAAAGACCAAAAACCAAATAGTCCAATTAAAAATGGACAGAAGACATGAATAGACATTTCTCCAAGGAAGATACCCAGATGGCCAAGAAACAAACGAAAAGATGCTCAACATCACTTATTATTATCATGGAAATGAAAATCAAAACTTCAATGGGATACCACCTCACACCTTAGAATGGCTAAAATCAACAACCCAAGAGACAACAGGTGTTGGCAAGTGTCTGGTGGGAACAATAATATATAAAGCTGCTGGAAGAGTAAGTTGAGGCAAAGTCTTCCAGAAGGAGTAAGAGCAAATTTTGTTCCTCATTTCCCCCAATGACTTATCAATATAGGCTTTTTGGATAGTTATTAAAAAGAAAGCTAGGGGCACCTGGGTGGTTCAGTCAGCTAAGCAGCTGACTCTTGATTTCAGCTTGATCTCATGGTTCGTGGGATCGAGTCTCTTTCTGCCCCATCCCTGTTCACAAACTGTTTCTCTCAAAATTAAATAAATAAACTTTAAAATTTTAAAAAAGAAGAAGAAACCTAGTGTGTCTTTATTTCCCAATTTATGTTGGTTCTCTGTATTTAAAATGCTTATTGCTCTTTTCCCCGTTAATTTTGGGCTATATTTCAAACAAACAAACAAACAATCATTGTATAAGATAACAGAATAATAATTCACTTTCAACCTCGATTCTCATTTTCAAGTTCAGTTTAAAAACAGACACCAAATGGTCCACACTGCATAATATTTTATGCCTTTATCATAGCAGAACACTAATGCTGGGATATTGAGATATATGGTCCGTCGAGAACAGAAAGGGGGGAATTATGCAAATATCTAATATGCTGCGGTATTGTTTTTCTGAATGTTAATATGATGAATGAATTCTGCTGTTAAAAATGATCATATGGGGATTTTTTCTGTTACTGTTGAGTAAAAATTACATGTTTCATGTGGTTTGGGGACCTTGCAAAGTGTGTAAATGCATTTTGCATGGCAAAGCTGACATAAAGCAAAAGAAATGTTTTAAAATTATGATAAAAATTGTGTATTTAATTTTATACAGCTAGTTAATGTTGTTATCCTTTTTTGTTGTTGTTGGACATTAAAGATATGTTTGGCTCCCTCCCTCTCCAACTTTTTTTTTTCCTTCCCCTCCCCCATAGTCTTCTGTTAAGTTTCTCAGGATCCACATAAAACTGAGAGCAAACTGAGGGTTGATGGGGGGTAGGAGGGAGGGGAGGGTGAGTGATGGGTATTGAGGAGGGCACCTGTTGGGATGAGCACTGGGTGTTGTATGGAAACCAATTTGACAATAAATTTCATATTAAAAAATAAAAATAAAAAAATAAAACTGTGAAAGAAAGAAAGAAAGAAGGAAAGAAAGAAAGAAAGAAAGAAAAAAAAAAGAAAGAAAGAAAGAAAAAGAAAGAGAGATAGATGTGTTTGGCACTGACAGAGCTTGAAAGGCTTTGCCCTTGGGGCTTTGCATCTAAACTGACCTCTTAAACCACCAGTATCATTATCTGTATCACACAAGCTTCTTGCCATTGTCCTCTGTTTCTGTGTGGATAGTGTAGGTATCATGTCCCTCTTTTCTCTCTTTTTCTCTTCGTTTTCCTTTGTATAGTTTTTTCTTTTTGGACCAGAGCTAGTGTATCTTATCTTCTTTACCCTGTATAGTCTGGAGTAATGAATTTTACTAAATAACCTTCATTATTCAGTTAATTGTTGTATTTTCCTAACTATTAATACAGAATACATTTCAGAGTTAATAGCTGTCTGGAAAGGGAAAAGAACAATTAATAAATCCCTACATTATCCTTTGTTTAAATATCACATAGTAATTAACATATTTGTTAATGCATTTACTTGGGTGAACATTACTTTTTTGAAGGCAGGTGGCAATTAATATTATGTGTTAATTTGAAAAGCCTATAATAAGGGGTGCCTGGGTGGCTCAGTTAGTTAAGCATCTGACTCTTGATCTTGCTCAGGTTGTGATCTCAGGGTGTGTAGGATCCAGCCCTGTGTCAGGCTCTGTGCTGACAGCAAGGAGCCTGCTTGGGATTTTCTCTCTCTCCCTCTCTGCCCCTTCCCACTCACGTTTCTCTTTCTCTCTGTCTTTGTCTCTGTGTCTGTCTCTCTCTCTCTCAAATAAATAAATATTTTTAAAAAACATTGAAAAAGGAAAAAAATACACACTTATAATAAGAGTAACTGAAGAATGGGTTTAGCCTGGTATCCTATACTAAGACATAAATGATGAGATATTAATAATTTTCAGGATGCCATAGAGTATCTTATTCTTATTTTGCTGTTTTTAAACAGCATATACTTTCAGTTGAACCTCATATCAACACATTTATAGTTAGTATACACACAAATTTCATAAGTATTGTGTTCTTCTATTTATAAATGTAACTGCAATTGGCCTTTGAACAGCATGGGGGTTAGGGGCACTGATCACTGCACAGTTGCAAATCTGTGTATAACTATTGACTCCCCCAAAACTTAACTACTAATAGCCTACTGTTGACTAGAAGCCTTACTGATAACACAGACTGTTAACACCTATTTTGTATGTTATGTATATTATATACCGTATTTTTAGAATAGAGTAATTAAGCTAGAGAAAAAAAGTTGAAATCATAAGGAAGGGAAAATACATTTCTAGTAGTGTACTGTATTTGTCAAAAAACAAAGCAAAAACACAACTACGTATAAGTGGACCCATGTAATTCAAACCTGTGTATTCAAGGGTCAAATGCATTTATAAATCTGTGTCCTTAATAATCTTCTGACCAACAATTATGTTTATTTTGAGGCATGAGAAAGGCATAGTATTAGGTGACAAACTAAAAGAGTAATGTACAACTTTTAGTAGAAATACCTGAGAGATGTCTAAGTTCTGGTCTTAAAACTTTGTCACTGTAATAAGTAGGCTTGAAACTATAGGTTTATCTTTACTTACCATTTCTTACCAATTTAAGTTTAGAAATGCTTAAATACAAGCAATATCTGTAGCTTATTATAAATTCTTAAAACAGAAAATGTCCTCTTGTATCTTAAGACCAGTCCTTTTGGGTTAGAAGACTGTTATGCATTGCTTTGGTTTTCTTTTGAAAGGGCCAAACTTTGTCAGATAGGGCCAAACTTCATTACTTGTGCTGTTAATAAATCTCCAGCTATAAAGGAAAAAATCAAAAAGTCAGCCTATTCTCTCTGCTTGCCTATTTACATCCTTAAAATTGGACCCGATTCTTCTTCTTTTTTTTTTTTTGTCCTTAGAATATGTTTCTGGGATAGTACCCTATATCAATTCTTGAGGTATAGTTTCAAAGAATAGTATGGCTCTATCTGCAATAATTCTAACCTTGCAAAGCAGACTTGAAAGTAATCTCAAAAATGTGAACTTGTTAATATTTATTCCATGTTTAGTAACCAATCTAATTAATAGTGAGTAAATGCTAAATGGACCTTTGTGTGTTCCTTCAATAATTGTAGTGCTGCTTGAATATAAGAAATGAATATATCTCAATATAGATAGCCTTGTTTGCACATATACATAAGAGACAGTAGCTGTTTTAAAGGACTAATAATTAAAATAAATTTAATTCTTTTTTGTAATATATCTTTAAATGTATTCATTTTATTTCTTGGTTCGATAGTCTATACACGATTTTTTTTTTAAGGACAAGAAAAGAACCAACTCTATTAATGTACCAGACGGGTACATTGGGATGTCCTGCAATGAAGGGAAAGGCATATAAAATATAACCAAGTGAAGAGATATAGATGTACAGCATACATAAACCTTAGCTTCAGATCATGTTTACCGCTATTTTTATATTTTCCTCTGTAGCAGCTTTAATGGCTTCACAGGATTAGATTTGTATTTTCCAAGTTGAAGCTCACTTGCTTTTATACTTTACAGGTCAGTTTCTTCTGGAAGAAGCTCGCCTCATAGAAGCAGCTGAAATGGCAAAAAAAGCAGCTGAATTGGACAGCACAGAGTTCGATGTGGTCTTCAGTGCTGCCCACATGCTCAGGTTTGTTTTGCTACTATAGCTTAGAAGACCAACTTCGTGGCTTTGGGAAGGCAATTAGGTATACTGATTCACCTGTCATACCGCCTTATTCCACATTCTTGAAGTGAATTGTGATTTTTACCATGCTAAAATCAGTCAGGTGTATTGTATTCATTAAAGTCCATGTGCACAGTATATGTAGGGCATATAAGCATTCAGAACTCTGAAAAATATTGAGACCCCTTTTCCCATGAAAAGGGAAATTCACGTTCCTTTGTGATTCCCTTCACACTCCCTTCCACATTCCCATGAATGTGGCATATGAATTTATTTTATTATGTTTGGTGGTGGAGAGGATTGTCAAATACAAATATACCTAAGGCTTATCAAAGTCTCAAAATGGCCCTGAAACAATATATCTTTGTAGACCTTTTAATACTTCTATCTTCAGAAAGATATCATAAAGGATAATTATAATATTAGCAAAGCAATTAAAAGGCAGATCAACAATTTTTGTTGTGAATATAAAAAGAATGTTTAATGCATCCATAAGTGGTGTTTTAGGTTAAAGGAAAATGTTTTTAAGAAACTCAAATGATTTATACAGTTTTTTAAAAAGCAGTATTTGTTCTATTAGCAATATGAATACCCCTTCTCCCACAATTTCACTTAATTAAATACTACCTGAATTTCACTTAATTAAATCTCTATCTAAATGCTTCATTAGCTGACATCCACACTATGGGCTCTGTGCTTGATTCTAAGGATAGGTTTATAATCATGTAGATTACTCTCTTACAAGGGAAGAAAAATACCAAAGGAATTCCTTCACATTTGGATGGCTTTAAAACATGGCATTTCAAGAAAAGTAGTTTTGCTTAGTTTTTATTTTGAGATCATTATAGATTTATATACAGTTGTAAGAAATAATATAGAGATCCCCTGTACCATTTATCCAGTTTCCCCAAGGGTAATATCATAAAATGATAGTATAATATCAAATGCAGGAAATTGACATTGATACACTCCACTGATCTTACTGAGTTTCTCTAGTTATACTTGTATCCCTGTGTGTATGTGTATGTATGTATGTATGTGTGTGTGTATGTGTGTGTGTATTTATTTATTTCTGTGCCTTTTTTTTTATCACATGTGTACAGGCTTGTGTATCCATCATCATAGTCAAAGTACAGACTATTTCCAATACCTCAAGTATCCCTTGCATTGTCCTTTGAGAACCACTTGGCTTCCTACTTAGCTTTTTGTAAGTTTTAAATAAATTCAAAGTCTGAGAGTAAAGAGTGCACTGTGAGGTCTCAGTTGAATGTACTCACTCCACATTTAACATTTAGCATTCATAAAGCTGGTATCTACAAAGAGAAACCAGTATTCAGTCAACTGTTGGTATATTTATAAAATAAACTATAGCCAGTCTGCAAGAACCTTCAATGCAAGGATACTTTTTAAAGGACACTTCCATTTGCATGACAAGCTTAGGGCTGTTATAGGGAAGGAACTTGTTCTTCATGAATAAAACACCATGCTTTTAGTCACAATAAACCATTTGCAAGGATGGATATGCACAACTTTCTACAGGCTAATTCATCTTAATCATAATAGATACTTTCATCAGTAAAGCATTTTGCTACATATTAAGTCAGTACCTGAAATTCAAAGTCTACCAATTGAAACCCATTATAAGAACATTACAAAAATAACGTCCTTGTTAAATATATCACTCATAACTTTTCCTTAGTTACCATAGTGCCAGAAACCAGTGGAAAATTTTTGTTATACCTTGGTGATGTAGAAATCTTTAGGATTTATTTTTCAGAACCTTCCTTCTAGCTTTCTGCAGTCTGCATTTCTCATTAAGTTGCAGTCAACACCTTCCTAATATTGATTGCAATTATGGACACAGCAACCTGGCTATAGCCTACCCAAATTGGTGGCAGTCCCCATGAATGTTTTTACTCCATTTTTCTGTTTTTCCCCTTTATCAAATTCAACTATTTCTTGAGTACTTACTGTGCAAACTGAATAGCAACCTTTTCCCTTATTAATCAAGAGCACTTAGGACTTTGCTGAAAGGAGTAAGAAAGGCTACTGGTTTTGCCTTGAGCAGCATTATCAAAATCCTTAGCTATCAAGATCTTTATTATTTAATGTTACCTGTAACATTTCCTCTGGTAATGCCAAATTATTGTATATTGAGTTTGGTATTAATTCTCTCCTCAGAGCTCTGTTGTTTTGCTAGGTACTTAGGAGACAAAATTGGCAGGGTTTGGTGAAGGAAGAGTATAAGGCAGGATATGAGGGAAAGAGCTGATGTCTCCCTGGTTTGTCTTGGTTGACTGGATTAATGGCTACCGTCCTATCCAAAATCAGCAATTTAGGAAATGTTGTAGTTCAAGGAATGGTTTGAACACATTAATTTAACTTACCTTTCCTTGGCTAATTCCAGTGAAATTGCCCAAAGAGTCTATTAATGAGGAAAAAATGGCTTATCACAAATCCAAAAAAAAAAAAAAAAGTTATTCCACCTGGATGAGACTAGATTGGGAGAGGGAACGTCCTGGGGCTAACCATCAAGGGACAAATCTTCATCGTATTGGGACCTTCCAGAGGCTTGAAATTTGAGAAATTTCAAACAGACCGATTTCAACTCTCAGTAGTGGATAGTGATCTGTCTGTGTAGAATTAGCACATAGAAAGTTTGAAATATAGGATTTCAAATTGTCAGTTCAGATAAGAATGACAAATCAGATGTATCCAAGTAAAGAGCCCTCAGGAAAGCAGTGAGATTTACATTAAACCCAAGAGCCACTTAGGCTATCTATAAATTCCTGCTATTTAGGTGATTCACGAGAACATTATGTGGTATGAAAGAATTAATGCTGTTTACCAAATGTGTAGGCCTTCCACCTTCAATAAACATAATAGGATTATACTTTTCTGCTTTTTCCAAGTTGAAGACCTTTATGGATCTTATTTGGGTTGTTGAATGTGTGTGGATATGAATATGTCACTTTTGAGCCAAAGCTGTAAGAGTCCAGGTCCTTCCCTTTTCTGACTTGGAAATTGTGGAAATTGATCCTGAAATGACCAGAGGCGGACAGACCTCCCTACTCATGTGCACTGAATGAGTGAGTGAGAAATAAACTTTGTTGTCTTACTTCACTGAGATTTAAGGTGTGTTTATATTACCACAGTGTCACCTAACCTAGCCTAACTGACACAGAAAATATCTTTGAAAATGAAATAGGTGGTTTGAAAGAGGAACAGTGTGACATTAGAAAAGATTACTGAGAGATTAATAGGATCTCTGAGGTTATAACTGCAGTGGAGGTAATGGATAATTGTTAGACTGATAATTTATTTTATTATTATATTCTAAGTGTTTTTTTTATTTTTGAGAGAGAATGAGAGAATGAGAGTGCACAGGAATGTGAGGAGGGGAGGAGCAGAGAGAGAGGCAGAGAGAGAGAGAATCCCAAGCAGGCTGCATACTACATACTGCATAACAGCAAAGAGCCTGATGCAGGGCTTGAACTCACTAATTGTAAGATCATGACCTGATCTGAGATCAGGAGTCAGATGCTTAGCCAACTGAGCCACCCCAGCATCTGATAGGCTGATAATTTAAATAGAAGTTACAGGTATCTTTTCAGAACTTAAATCATAAGTACTAAAGACATCAAAATGGTGACTGAAAGGATAAAAGATTGGAGGGTGGATTGAGGACATTATATACATACTCATAATTACACGTATGTTAGTATAATTATATGTAGGGTACAGGTATGTATATATACCATATATAGTGTATATGTGGCATGTATATAGATGTGATACATAGTCTTATTTGTGTATATATAAAGATTATGTATAGTTATATGCCATATGTGTGTGTGTGTGTAGTCATGTTTAGCATTTATACATATATGTAGTTTTATTTGGTTTTGTATATATAAATGTTAACATAAATAGAAAATTTCTGAAGGTGAGCATAGAACACATTAGGCATTATCAACAAACAGAAAATTTCCAAGCTAGGATGAAGGCCTCTGTCATCGTATTGAAAGCAAAACTGCCAAAAATAGACCTCCTCCTAAGCTTGTCTTCATGTCTGGGTCACACTTTTTAGTTGCATACTGAAGAATTCTCTCTTGCCAGTTTAAGCAGAAGCAGAATTTATTAGGAGAGTATTCTGTAGCCCACAGGCTCTCTCTTGGGCTTGAGATCACTCTACACAGTCAGAAGTAATGCCCAACCAACTAGCTTTCTCTGGGACTCAGCAACTTTTGCAGTCCCAAGCTCTACCACCATCACCCACAAGGAACCAAGCAGAGCAAGCCCCACGTTCATTAGATGGTCCTCCTGGGTGCAGCCGCCACCCCGTTAGGCTTATTGCTGACCTTGTTTCTCTTGCAGCTGCATCTGATTGGTGATACCTGAGTCATGGGTTGGACTCTTGGCTACTAGAGAGTTGGAAGACGAGGCAGTTGGCTTCTGCCTTCTTGGGAAGGTGGGGTCCACATCGTGGCTGATTACCAAATACATTTATAGGGAGGGTGATCACAGATGTCGAGTGGCCTCACATAATGAATATTAACCATATGTGTTGACATTTTTAGTACTTCAAATAAAATGGGAGAAGTACTGGATGCTTCCAGATGAGAGCATTATTAAAAAGGAGATTGGTTATCATCAAAGGAAAATAATCAGAGGAATTTAAAATGCTAGAACTCAGTAGAGTTATATCTAGAGAGTTGTAAGAAGAAAGTATTGAATCAGTTATTCTATTAGGAGCATTTTGTGTGAATGAATTTACTCAGTGTTCTCCTAGAACTAGAAGCTAGAGATGGCACAAAGATACTTGGGAGATACTGGGAGGAAGTCCAGAGGCACTAAAAACAAACTTTACCTGATTCACAGCATTCATGGACTCTGGCGGAATTTTTTTGTTTTTTCATCCACTTAACAGGGTAAGGGAAGAACAAAGGTAGCATTTATTTAAGTATGTTCTGTCTGCCTGGTGCTGTATTTTGTGTTTTATATCTCTCACTCTCTTAGTTATAATTGCACATATGTGAAGTAGACAACAATATTCCCATTTGACTTATGAAGACACTGAGGCTTTAAAAGAGCCCATATCTCCCACAGTTGGTAAAATAAAGCTGGGATTTAAATTTAGTGTATTCTGGCCAAGTATAACTGTTTTTACTGTGTCACATTAGCTCCCTCATGTCTTTATGACTGGGTGACTATGTAGAGGCTGCGATTCTTGAATTTATTGTTGGAGAAAGGATTTATAGAGGAACAGGTTATCAAATGTGTAAGTCCTAAACAGTAAGACCCTTCCAATATTATTAAGTTATCTCTTTATGATAAATTTTAGAAAAGTAGAGTTATAGTCATAGGAGGGAGAACTCCACCTTTGTACTCTCAAAGAGATACTAACTTTTTAGACTGGTACAGTGTCTGACAAAGGACACACTTAAAGCTGCATGAAGCGTGAACTTCTCTTTTTTCCAGGACTAAGGGCCAGGTTGTCGCTGCTCCCTAAGGTAGTAAGGACCTGCACTGTACCAGCTGGTTCCCATTGCTTCCCTGATTTTTAATGAGCAGAAGGAGTATTTGAAAAAGAATTGTTGTCTTTAAATTTCTGTACTGGACACAATCTTATATAATTAAATATGTTAAAATTAGAGACTTTATACTAATTTCTTTATAAATTCCACTAGAAGTGACATAAAATTGAAAAAAAATGTTTATTAATTTATCTTGAGAGAGAAAGAGAGTATGATCAGGGCAAGGGCAGAGAGAGGGGGAGAGAGAGAATCTCAGGAAGGCTCTATGTTGTCAGCACAGTGCTAGACACGGGGCTCCATCCCACCAACTGTGATATCAGGACCTGAGCTGAAATCAAGAGCCAGCCACTCAACTGACTGAACCATCTAGGCACCCTTAAAGTGAAATTCTTAAGAAAGAAAGGAACAAAATCAAACTATTTCTCAAAGTGGATTGGAAATGTGTACACACACACACACACACACACACACACACACACACGTTGGAAATATATTTTTTTCAAAGCTCTCTTAGGCCTTTTGTCTTTAATACTTCCAAAATTACCAAAGACCCCTTGAAAAGTCATTGGATTCTTCAATTATAAATTGTACTTTACTGCCAACTTTTGGTCCAGAGGGGGTTTATTTCAACTAGGTTGTAATGGGTTGTAAGGTCTTTAAAGCAAAGGGCAGTGGCAGATGAGGTTGAAGGTTGCATCTTCCAACCGAGTGCCTCTCCAACATGAATGTGCATGTGAATCACCTGGGGATCTTGTTAAAATGCACGTTCTGATTTAGTATGTTTGGATGGTGCCTGAGGTTTTACACTTCTAACAAGTCCCAGGTGATACTTAACGATGTTGGTTCTCAGATCACCCCTGCAAGCAAGTTCTATCTTGCCTGTCTTCTTTCCACCCCTCCCAACTCCTTCTCCCCACCCAAGCTTTATGAATTGAACATAAGTAGTTATTTACTATATATGCATATTATAACTGACATTGCCAATAAACATTTCCTCCCTTTTAATATCTCCAGTACATTTTGTTATATAATCTTTTCAGACATAGGCTTAACCTGTCCTTCGCAGCCCTGAAAGATCTGAGGTCATGAAAGAATAAACTCAGACTCTCAAGGGGCATCAAGAAGTTTCTAATTCAGAATCTTTTGTGAAATTACACCATCAGCCTCGCCTTTTCCTTGATTATTGCTACATGTCTGCTTTACCTCACCATCTTTTATGTTTAGAACCAAGATGGATGTCAACAGATCATGTAGCCTATTTTTGATGTCTTGACAGAGAACTTTTCATTTAAGGTGATTTGATGGTTATAAGCAATATCTTCTAGGAGTTCTATTAGAAGGATCTTTTCTGCTTCATTGTTTGTATATATGTGTGACTCTGGTTTTGCCCTTTTAAGATTTTCCACACACTTTTATGTCTTTGTTTATTTCAGTTCTACTTCTATTCCTATTATACAACTTATCAATTACAATGAAAATTTAGTGCTGCTTTGAGTAACTTAAGTCACACTTCAGTTTATCTGTTGGCAAGAACCCAGGAAAACTCAGCTACTGTTTCATTTTACTTTGATGATGTGAGAACAAACAGTTCTCTAGTTTAGAAGGAGAAAGAGTGAGGGGCCTGGGTAGCTTAGTCAGTTAAGGGCCCAACTCTTGGTTTTGGCTCAGGTCATGATCTAACGGTTTGTGGTTTTGAGCCTGCCATCGGACTCTGTGCTGACAGTGTGAAGCCTGCTTGGGATTTCTCTCTCTCTCTCTTCTCTCTCTCTCTCTCACCCTCTGCCCCTCCCTGGCTTTCTCTCTCTCTCAAAAAATAAATAAAAATAAAGATAAGAAAAGAAGATGGAGGAGATGATTCCTCCTCAAATTATCCTTGAGAATAATCACCAAGACTTTAATAAAATATTATCTTTTGTATGAGTCAAAGTGGTTATTATCCATGTTAAGTAATTTTTAATTTAAAATTGACAGTTCACAGCTACTAATAATCATAGTCTCCTAAATGTTATTAAAGTTTTTTTATAATTTAAAGGAAGTAATTTTGAATTTAGCAACCTTTAATTTTATAATTCTCACAGAATACATACAAATGTAGGCAGTTATAAATGATTCTCTTAATCAGATTCCTTTTAAACATTTCACAGAGTATATTAAGTTGTTATTTCATAACGTAATTGACTCCCAAATTTTTTTTATATATCTTTTCTTTTAAGAATATTGGGCCATAGGGGCACCTGGGTGGCTCAGTCATTTGAGCATCTGACTTGATTTCGGCTCAGGTCATGATCTCAGGGTCATGGGATCGAGTCCCGTGTACGACTCTGTGCTGAACGTGGAACATGCTTAAGTTTCTTTTTCTCTCTTCCTCTCTCTCTCCCCACCCCTACTGCAGCCCCTCTGCCTGGCTTACATGCTCGCTCTCTCTCTCTCTAAAATAAAAAAAATAAAAATAATAAAAATAATAATATTGGGCCATAAACCTGTGTTCCAAAAGATACTTTTCTATTATAACACTAGGGAGGGGAGTCAGATACATGAAATATATTTCTATATTGTTTTACAGATACAGGTTTCATAGTCCCATGTACAAAATGGAATTCTTTAGTAATCAAATAATGACATTTGTTTCTGACTTTCATTACTTTTTGTGTTCACTCTGAACCCACCTTTTCACAGATGGCAAAAAAATAAATTTTAAAAGAAAGCCCAATCCAGTGAGTTTTTGGGAATTCAAGGTTTACTTCACAGTCCAGTTTACAAATACCATCTAGGTTTTTTTTTGTTTGTTTGTTTGGGTTTTTTTGTTTGTTTGTTTGTTTGTTTGTTTTTTACTTCCTTACCTTTCCTGGCCCTGAGGGACCACAGATAATATTGAAGAGGGGAAGGGCTCTACATATATGATTGTCAGGAGTTGGCAATGAGATAGGAGCCAACTGATCAGCTGAATCTCCAGCTGATAAATCTATTATTGGCATAGATGATAAGGGACATAACTTTTCTTATGTTAATGTTAATTCTTAGGGGTGTCATGTTAGATGGGGGTAGTCACCCACTTGGACCCAGTGTAGCTTCCTGGTATGAATGATTTTTATTACTCCTCATCTCATTTCTGGCTTTATAAAGTCTGTTGTGGTTAAAAACTCAAGGATGTGTACATCTGGCCTGGGAGATTCCTTGGGAGAGCCACTGCTTTTCCTCTTTACCTACCTTCTGAGTCTTCTACTTGGACACGTGGGGAACTTATGATTGCCCTCCATATGTAGTTGTGACCCTTCTCTAAAAATGGGAGATTGTGGGGGTAGGGAAGTGAATATCCAACACAGTTCTCACTTTCCCTCATTCCCCCTTTCTTCGCCTTTCCCCTGAGTTCCTCCTCTTCCCCCTTCTTGAGGTATATGAAGCAAAACAGAACGTTGCATTTCATTCTGTTCTTACAACTATCATGTGCTCCATTTGGTCTGGTGAAGTTCACTTCTATCAGTATGGAAGACGGAGATGGAAGGAAGTAAACCTATAATTGCAAATGTCGTCCGTATTCTCCCCTTTTCAAATCTCATCTCTTACACTTAAATCATGTCTTTTAAACAGTATAATCAAAAAGCATATCTTCTTCCTTTCTTCGTATTTGGTGTAGAAAATTTTGTAGTCACCTGCCACAGAACAATATATCACATATCATTCTGCTACATATCGGTGTATACAAAGATATCGGCATGATCCCGTGGTTCACATACTTAGCTATAGAATCTATGACTCCCAGATCAGTCACTTACCAGCCATATAACTTTGGGGAAGTTATCAGCTTCTCTAAGCTTCATTTTACACATGTGTAAAATGGGGATTGTAATAGCAGTTACTTCATGGTGGTGTTGGAACTTGGAATAATCAATTCCTGGTATTTTATAAGTGATGCATAGAGGATTTAGAAATTTCCTGTCCTAGAGACAAAATAGTGAAGAAAGAAAGGGTATAGGTATTCAGGAAAAGTTATTCATCAGCTTCTTTAAATAGTTCTATCCTAGCAGTCTTGGCAACCTGGGTTCTGCAGTTAGTCCTAACAATTCAGAGGTTGAGGTTCTTTACAATTCAAGAATCCCCTGAGCAACTAGCAGAAGATTGCTAATTTCCTCAGTTTCAAATGTTGAATAATGATTCAGTAATTTTTGCGATTAAGATTTATTAAGCAGTCCCATGATGTTTCTTGCAGAGGTGAGTAAGAAATACAACATATACTGTAGAGTGGACACTGGACAGTTCCTCATGAGTTTTGTCTCTCGTCTAGAGAATAAAACAAGAATATAAGTGAACACACGGTGGGTAGAATTGGCATACTCTTTCCCCTATAGTCCTAGAGTGAAAATTAATTTTCACAGTTATGTGACAAATCTAATAAACTCTATTTTTTTTTCTATTTCGTTAGAATATTGTCAATTTTACTTATAGCTTAAGAAACTAAGACTCCTAGGGGCGCCTGGGTGGCGCAGTCGGTTAAGCGTCTGACTTCAGCCAGGTCATGATC
This sequence comes from Prionailurus viverrinus, assembly GCF_022837055.1. Lineage (NCBI taxonomy): Eukaryota > Metazoa > Chordata > Mammalia > Carnivora > Felidae > Prionailurus > Prionailurus viverrinus. The sequence continues at coordinate 103,148,421 of NC_062567.1, forward strand.
TCGCGGTCCGTGAGTTCGAGCCCCGCGTCAGGCTCTGGGCTGATGGCTCAGAGCCTGGAGCCTGTTTCCGATTCTGTGTCTCCCTCTCTCTCTGCCCCAGCCCCCTTTCATGCTGTGTCTCTCTCTGTCCCAAAAATAAATTAAAAAAAAAAAAAAAAAAAAAAGTTGGAAAAAAAGAAACTAAGACTCCTAAACTAGATATTTCCTTTGGGAATTAAACTACTAAAGACAATGAAGACTTTAAAAACTAACAACTACTTTTGGGGAAAAAACCTTTTTTTTTCCAGTTGTGTTCATTGTTATTTTAAAGGCACACTGTATAGTGAATTCCTCAGTTTCTCCTTATCTACCTGATGAATTTAAATGTCCATAAAGATGAATATTAATGGTTGCTGTACTTCCCATGTTAGACATGTATTGGTCGATTTTGCTTCAAAGTAACTTACTTCTTTGTAGTATTAAGTTACACTAATTTCCTACCTCCCTGCCTTTTATTTTCCTCTGGAGAAAACCCTTCCAGGGCATGACCTAATGAATTCTGGTTCAGATTTCCAAATGAATTTGAACCAAAGTGATTCTATAATTTGGTGGAGCGAACCTTCATTAAATACCCTAGCAAGGAAATTTTTACTATTTCATACCAGACTAAAGTACATTTCTTGACATATTGAAATTGAACTTCAACATTTATGAGAATATAAATTGCAACAGCACATTGTAACTGTCATGAGTCCAGTAGAGCCTTAGGTCAAGGGTTTTTACTTTCTCTGTAACCTCATTAAAAATAGCAATGTTTCTAATTATTTTTCCTTTAAAAATTAGAAAAATATGTCCTGGTCTCCAGAGAGATGTTATCTTCAGTTATTCGTATAATTTATATGGTTGCATGGGGTATGTCTTTATAGTTTTTATTTGCACTTGACCAAAGTGCAAATTCAATTTTATAGGCTAATTGAGCCTTCTCTTTTAAAATCTGAATGTAATTTTCTAATTGAGACCATTAATTTTTGTTTCTGCTCTTTATTCCTGACCTCTTTGCCATCTTCGCACCCCAAAAGCTTCCCCACCCCCAGTCCCACCAGTTTGGGTATTTCTTTATTTTGTATTCAGTATAATTAACATACAGTGTTAATTACTTTCAAGTGTAGGATACAATGATTAAACATTTCTATATATTACTCAGTGTTCTTCAGGGTAAGTGTGCTCTTAATCCCCTTATCTATTTCACCCAACCCCCACCCAGCTTCCCTCTGGCAACCACCAGTTTGTTGTTCTCTGTATTTAAGAGTCTGTGGTGGTGGGGGCCTGGGTGGCTCAGTTGTTTAAGTGTCCCGCTCTCTTGGTTTCGGCTCAGGTCATGATCTCATGTTTCATGAGTTTGAACTCCATATCCAGTTCTCCACTGACAGTGTGGAATATGCTTGGGATTCTGTCTCTCCTTCTCTCTCTGCCCCTCCCCCTGCTCGTACTCTCTCTCTCTCTCTCTCTCTCTCTCTCTCTCTCTCTCTCAATGTAAATAAATAAACATTTTTAAAAAATGGTCTGTGAGGGGTTGTTTTGCCTTTTTTTCTTTGTTTCTAAATTCCATGTATGAGTGAAATCATATGGTATTTATATTTCTTTCTCTGACTTATTTCATTTGGCATTATACCCTCTAGGTCCATCCATGTTGTTGCAAATGGCAAGATCTCGTTGTTTGTTTTATAGCTGAGTAATATTCCATTGTACTCCATCAGAAGCTTTTGAACAATTTCAAAAGAGACTACTCCAGTTTTACTTCAGACCCCAAGCCATTGATTACTACTGTTTACATTGTAGGTGTGCTATATGCATCATCTGACGTTGAATTTGACATTTGTCTATATCATCTCTATACTCTTCAAATACAGTCACTGGATTACAACATACCAGCAAGAGCTTGTAGCTCTTATTACTTATCATCTTTGAAGGTTTTCTGAAGCACCATTGCATGATTGAAAAACATGCTACGTTGATGGCTAATTGACTGAGCTTCCTCAGGACTCTGACACTTGATTTCTCCTCGTAACCCGTTGGCTGAGTCTAGGGGTCTGTTTTTTTTTTTTTTTTTTTTAATTTTTTTTTTTTCAACGTTTTTATTTATTTTTGGGACAGAGAGAGACAGAGCATGAACGGGGGAGGGGCAGAGAGAGAGGGAGACACAGAATTGGAAACAGGCTCCAGGCTCCGAGCCATCAGCCCAGAGCCCGACGCGGGGCTCGAACTCACGGACCGCGAGATCGTGACCTGGCTGAAGTCGGACGTTTAACCGACTGCGCCACCCAGGCGCCCCTAGGGGTCTGTTTTGAATTGCAAGAATAGACAATGCATAAACTTATCAGTAAAATTCAGTGTATCTTATTGTATAAGTCAACTGCACCACTCCTGGTATTCAGTGTTAGTCAAGATGAACTGGCTATTTGAAGGATGTGGGAACTACAGAACTCTCTATAGGCTGGAGAACATAGCTTGAATCAGCAGGAGACAAGGTAGCCCCAGAAATGTGAAGAAGTAGGACATGCGACAGCGACTGTTTACGGGGGGGTCTGCAAGAGATAACTTACTGCTTCCACGATTGTCAGTGAATTCCAGCCATTCTTTCATCTTCTCTCATTCAGAAATGAAAGTCCCAAGCAAGAACATGCAGTTAGCTGAGACTATGTCATGTGCCCACCCTGGTACAGAGAGTCAGCAGAGGAAGAATCTGAACTTTTTTTTTTTTTTTTTCCCCTGTAGGCTACACACAATAGATGGTTCCCCTCCTAAACTGGAAACAAAATGTATTTCTGGATAGATACAGACATTTTATTTTAAAAACTTAAGATTTTTCTGGGATATCATGTTGAAAATGGAGACTCCCAACCCTATAACATTATCTGTGTTAGATTAGAAAAGAAGAATAACATTTCTAATCCCTAATATGTAAATTTAAACTAATAATGCCTACTGAGTACATTATGTTGAAATACTATTTATAATGCCTTAAACACAATAAGTACATTGCCTACATTCAATTTAATGTATTGAATTGCTAAAGCAATTTTTTTTGCTAAAGCAACTTAAGGTTTGATTGGTATGATTGTAATATTTTAAAAAATTAATATTGGTATGACTGTAATATTATAAAAAGTTAATATTTTAAAAAGGTAATGATTCTGTTCACCTCTCTGCAATTTTAAAATAAATGATATAGTTTGATTTTTTTTTTTTTTCTAATCTTTAACAGGCAGGCTAGCCTCAACGAAGCAGCCGAGAAGTACTATGATCTGGCGGCTAGACTGAGACCTAATGTAAGTACTTCGCTAATGAGAAACGTTACTCAAAGGGATAGATTGACAGCATGTGATAGCTTTAGATAAAGAAGTCTCCTGATGCTGGGCTTTTTCCTCTCTGGTCCCTTATTCCGAATACCCACTAAATGGCTAATTCAACAATCAAATCTGCCGGTCTCAAGCCTCTTTCTTTTTGCAGAGGTACAAATTGCTGTTTTCTATCTTGTATAAACCGCCATACAGTTTTATCATTTGAATACACGTCTTAGTGTTATTAAATACTTGGCATCTGATTGGCTTTTAAAATTAGTTCCTTGAAAGTATTTTTGCTGTGGCGTTTAATACCTAAGGACTTGCTAACATCAGAAGCTTTTTTTGATCTTTACATACACTCGAACCTTGAGTCATGCCTCTTTCCTCTTCCACGGTCCTCATTTCTAATAACTGTGCTTGTCAACTTTATCAAGTATGTTTTTATTAGAATTTTTCCCTGAGTAGTCACACTTCCATAAAGTGAGATGGATATAAATTAGATCATTACTATTGAAATAGAGTAACCATCTATGAGAAAATAAGAACTGGTTTTATATCTGTCTTCTAAGCCGTTTTTTATTCGCCGCACATCACTGACCTCTGGCGCGTTGCTTTTATTCTCATACACCCTGCTCTGCATCACCCTCCAACACTAAAACCTTCTCCCCTTACTCTCCAGATCTAGACTGTCTATTGAGAAATTAATTTTGAAACAGTAATGAAAATGCATGTGTGATGTGACTACAAATAATGGGATAAGTCTCATTTTTATACAGTAACTCATCCGTTGGGCAAACGACTATAGAGTGCCTGCTTTGTGATAGGATACAGAGATTTGATTTCATTCCCTAAAAGACTACATAATGTAGCAGAGAAGACCGAACATAATCAACTAGTTGAAACACAGTGTGGCAATTCCTAAGCAGAGGTATATACAGTCCTGTGGGAGCACAAAAGAGGAGGATTAATGTTCCCTGAACGCTACCCACAGGGGGAGTAGCTTTTTTTTTTTTTAAGCAGATATAACCACATGCAATCTTAGCCCTCAATGTCCGTGCCCCCAGTTTCATTAATTATGAGGTACTTCAAGAATCAGTGAACTGTTTGCAACAGAAGAAAATAATTCAATAGTGGTAATGGTAAGAACAATAATAGCTGAAATTTATTAAACACTGATTATGTGTCAGGCATCATGTTAAGTACTTCATTGATTTCTCACAACAATCCACAGGTACTTCTATGGTCCCCGTTCTGCTGAATCTTGGAGAAATTAGTAACTCACTCAGTATCATAACTGGAGAGTGGGATCCCATGATAACCCAGGCCTCTCTGTGCCTAAGAGAATGCTTGCTGGAAAAAATGCAGTTATATCTTAGGAAATGCAAACCAAAAGTCTAGGAAGCAAAAAAGAAAAATGATTCCCTCATTTATGTATTTGGTAAATATTTACTGAGTACCTGTTAGTGCCAAGCACTGAATACACAGCAATGCATAAAACTGACCTGAGTTCCTATCTGTTAGGAGCTTACAATTTAGTCTGAGGAGATGAAGCAGAAAAATAAGTAAAGTATATATGGCGTCAGACAATGATTAAGTGCTTTAGGAAAAAACGGAGCAAGAAAAGGGGAGTTTGGAGGTACAGGGAGAGATAGGCAGGGGGCATAGCTTTGTGAATGCCTGAGATGGGCCTCTTTTTATAGCATTATTTTTTTTAAAAATTTTTTATTGTGTATTTATTTTTGAGACATAGAGTGTGAGCAGAGAAGGGGCAGAGAAAGAGAGGGAGACACAGAATCCAAAGGTGGCTCCAGGCTCTGAGCTGTCAGCACAGAGCGCTCCATAGGGCTCAAACTCCTGGAACCTTGAAATCATGACTGAGCCGAAGTTGGCTGCTTAGCCAACTGAGTCACCCAGGCGCCCTTGTATAGCATTTCTAAAGGTTGAATATGAAATCTTTAATTATTATAACTTCAACTGAAGATGAGAATCAAGGGGTTTTTTTTCTTACCTTTTTTTTTGTTCCCTTCACAATGGTTAATATAAGGCCCACAATATACATAAAAATGGTGATGTTAAGTTCAACTTTTACTCACTGAGTATCAGTCACTTGAGTATCACTTTTATTTTTGCTAAGTAGTTGATCAAATGGTCTTCTTCAGCACATTATAATGGATTAATGAGAAAAGAGCTATCTGAGCTATTTGACCTGACCTAAAAAAATGAAAAAGATGCTGAGGCATTCCAGATTTAAGCCAGACTCATGAGCTTGTTTATTTTAAATGGCCAGCCAAATCATAAAATCAATATTTAATCTCCCAACATAAAGCCATTTTTTTTCTGAAACCCCAAAAAGTTTCTTCATAAACATGCCTCGGAAAAAAATGCATTTATTCAAATTCTACTTCCTTTATCTGGTAGCAATAAATTAAGTATTTTATGGATTCGGATAGAATAGGAAGTTCAAATTTAACAATAAGTAAATGATGTTACAGTTGTGGGTCAACAGATGTGGTCTTTCCCTAATCTGTTTTATGAATTGTGTTTTGGTTTTCTGTATGTAATCTAGGTAAGTAAGTTGCCACCATGGCAAGACTGATAAAATAAAGACATTGGCAGTAATATATAAGTTTGTGTTCTGAACCAAGGAGACCTATTTAAAACAATAGACCATATAGTGATTTATTAGTGGTTAGCATCTGATCCAAATTAAAGCATCCATCGAACATTTATCTTGATCATAGCTGTTATTCTCTTTGTCCTGAAAACATTCTATGTTATTTCTGTGCTTTAACTTAATAAATTTCAGTTCCCTGCTTGGAAGAGGACACAGTCAACAGACCTCCATTCCCCTTCTCTCTAAGTAGTTTCACTGACTTTTCTATTTTTCTTGTCTACACAGTAATCTAATCTTATTTTTCAAAGGGCATTTTCTTCTGTTGTTAGAACGTCCAACTGTAACAATCAGTAGCTGTATGTGGGGGACCGTTGGCAATGCTCATGTCAGATCATGATTGTACACAGTAAAATATGTGGCTGGAACCTTGTGTCCTGCCACTTACTATCACCATATTAACAATATTGTTATTTGTGGCATGTATTTCTCTCTTAATTAAATACCTGTTCCATTTTTTCAGTATGTCCCACGATGAATTTCTGTATTCCTTTCTATTCTACAAAAGCCATATGTTTTTTCATACAATTTGCTTTAAAACTGTGAACTGACTTCTTGGGATATTTTATGTACAAAGAATTCCAGTGAACAAATGCTAAACTAATGAAAGTCTAAATTAGTGGGCACACATAATTTTAAGTGTTAGATTATGATATTGTCTCTTTACAGGGGTATTCAGTATATTGTCATTTACTGAAGTATACAGTTACATTTTATTACCAAAATGGGACCATTAAATTTTTTAATTCTATTTATTTGATTTTTTGGGGAGGTAGGAGGGAATACTCTAATCTTAAATGTCATACTACATTAAAACATTTTTATAATGGGAAAAGTCTTTACCAAAATTGCCATTTTAAGTTTTTCCACTCTTAGTTTTTCATTTGTGTAAATAAAACTGATCTCTCTGTCGAGGTTACTTTAAAAAGACAACACTCTTTATCTTCTCTCACTTATGCACATTAAAAAATGCTGACTCTTGAGGACTAGAGGGAACATTTAAATGAAATAGTTTTGTTTCTCCTGTGGGAATTAAGCCAAATTCTGCATTAACTTATGGATTTTTAATTTTTTTTCTAATGTGAAGAATGGGGAATTTGCATAATACAAAGTCACCTACTTGTACTTGGCTTTTAGCAAACTCTAGAAGCTAGAAAGAGGTAACTATTAATGATCCTGTCTAAAAATCTTGTATTTTTCTGGATGTAATTGTTTGCAATCTGAATTCATTTAATTTATTTTTTTTTTATCAAGTGCCAGATTTGTGAAAGACTCTATGCCAAGTGCAGTGGGATTTCAGTTATGAAAAATTAACCCTGACCTGGAGAAATGTACTATCTCATGTGAGGAGGCAATGGAGGAGAGAATACTTAGATTCATATCCCCACAATTCAGGGCAGTAAATAATGCTGCATAATACGTACTTTGTGAATGCTGTAAGGTAGTGCTAGAAAGTATTCAGGAGAGAGAAATCACTTTCAGCTGAACCCTAGAAGGCACTGAGTCTGAGTAGGAAACTTAGATAATCATGAAATGATAGGATGTTTATAGGCAAAGATTTTAGAAGGAGGAGGAGAAAAGAGAATTCTGGCAGGTAGGGACATATACATGAATAAGGACATGGAGCTGAGAAAATGAATGAAACACAAGGAATAGTAAGCAGATATAGTTTATATATTGGCCAGGGTTGGGGCAGAGAGGAAGAATAGGGGAAGATAGAACTGGAAATGAAAATAAAACCAGATGAAAGGCATTGAATGCCATACCAAGAATTAGGAACTTGTTTTCCAGAAGTATGTTGAACAGGATGACATAATGAAAGTGATAAGTTAGGATGGCCATTTATATGATGTAATGAAGAATGTGGGTTGCATTTGGAAAAGTAGAGTTGAAAGATGCCACCTTGGGCAAACCAATAAAAAAAGTCATTGTAATAGTTTAAGCAGAAGGTATAATCCAAAAGTACAGAAACATAGTAGAATGGAAAAGAGTATGCAGGGGAAATAAGTAGATTATTTGATGGGATGTGAGTAGGAAAATTAGTTGGCCCAGTGAGTGTTCCAAAATTTTGAATATAGGTAACTTGGAAGAAGGAAAAAGAAATACCCTGAACAGAACTGAGGCAGTTGGAAGAGTATGTTTATTTCAAGACAAAAGACCCAGCAGATTCTGAGTAAGAAGTAGGATATTATATTTGTCCAGGGGACATTCCTATCAAGTAGGCAGTTGGAGGAAAGGCCCCAGTTAGGATTAGAGACGTGGGAGTTGTTTGCAGAAAGGAGATAGTGCCACAGCAGTAGTTAAGATCACTGAGGGAAAGCTGTACAAAGGTAGAGAAGAGAGACAATTTCAAATCCCTGGGAATGTCTACATTTGGAATGTAGGATAAGGAAGACATGAGACAGTGACAGAACATAGAAATCAGTATTAATGAGCAATTTTCAGTGCTGCTAAAGGTAAAGGAAAACAGAGACTAAAAATGTCCACTGATAATCAGAGAATAAGATGCCATTGGCCACCTGGTACAGTTTTGTGCCGGTGATGTGGGCAGAAGTTTGTAATGTGTTAAGGAAATGGAGAATTGGAAACAGAGAGTGTAAAATTATTCTGTAAGTTTGCAGGTAAATCAAAGAGACAGGGAAATACGAAAAATTGTCAAGTATATATTTATTAAATATTAAAGGCAGGTGTTGAGATGTGTGTGTGTTTAAATATTAGAGATTAAAAATGTGTCCAAGTACAGGATAGAGAAAAGGAAATACCAAAGATCCTCAAAGATCATTTTCTCCCCAGGGACTGAAGAACAGAAAGTAGACTGAAGATATAAAAGGGGGAAAAAATTAGAAAAAGAGGAAGCATAAGCTTAGGTGGTAAATTCCTTATATCAGTTATTTGCTTGTCTGCTGATCCTGTGGAAAGCGAATTTGAGGTCAAAGACCTGTGGATGGCTGGTGTGCTGAGATGGTCAGTAGGTAATAATTGATATAGGTCTGGCATATCTATATGTGATAAATGCCAATAGAATAATAGTTTTGCAAGATATGTCATTAAGCCATTTATCATTTTGTGATAATTTTAAATAAAGTTCTCAAATCACTGGGAGATTACTTCTCATTTTGATTCAACCTCTCCAACTTTTATGCTAGATGTTGTATTCATTCTTTATCTAACATGTATAATATTTTATAAATGTTCTATCATGTGCAGTTATTATATATGAATTAAAGGGGAATCTGTTCCAAGGATCAGATTATCCAGTAGAAAATTACATACGTACATTATGCTTTTCCTAGGCATCTAGAACATAAATTATTTCAAGGCATTATTATAAAATCAAAGCCAATGTTATCCATTTGGGCTCTTTAGCAATGATTATATGTCAAGAGATAAAATGAGAAATATGAAATTCAAATAAATGAGCTTCCTACATAAGAGAGTTGCAGTTGTGTTATAAGATGGCCAACATATTCTACAATGTATTACTTTCAATTTGGACTACCCTTTTTATGGTAAACGTGGTGGGGCGGGAGGGGAGGGTAAGAGGAGATGGCTATTCAGTAAAAATAACCACTAAGGCTGGGATTGGGGGGGCAGGTTAAGAATTAATTGTTTGGACTGTACTGATGGAAGAGATAGAAAATATTTCAAGTTACAGTTATTTATTGATGGAAAAGATATTCTTCCACCCTAATTAGAACAAAAGACCATGAAATTAAGTTAAACAGGACAGATTCAGATTTGACCATATAAGGGATTTTGGGGGGAGGAAATTACTAGATTGTCATTTTGTTGGGGGGAAAAGGGGTGGGGGGTTTAATAATAATTTGTCTGCAAAGCAGTTAAACCACATTTCTGCTTGTAAATGGAGGAAGAACCATATGGCCTCTTCCAAAAGTTTCCACAAGCTTCTGTGATGTGGTAAAATTATATACCATGTGTCTCTTGACTTCCAGACATTAATAATATGTGGATCCCAGAATCACCAGATTGACTTCATGAGTAAAATGTGTTTTTATATTGCACATATATTTCCCACTCTCACTAGTTATTTCAGCTTCAACTGCATCTCTATATTTATAGTTAGAAAATGGAATGAGGTAAGTTAACAAATCCAAAATAAACTGGTTTCAATCAAGAGAGAAATTGCCATTAGTTTCCCCCCACATTTTACCTGGTTTTATTAAATGGGCCCAGAGATATCACCGAAATGAGACTGTTGTTTATTCACAGGTACGCAATTAAGTCAACAAACACTTACTCTGCTTCAGTTCATAAACAGGCTTCATCACATTGATATGTATATTTATGCACACATTGGGAGAAAAAAGATATCTAAATCTTGTCTAATTTCAGAAAGATAGATGCTCACTTTCCCTGATAGCTTCAGTTACACCAGGATCAATTTTAGTCTTGTCCCACCCATATCTGTCTTCAGACTCCTTTCCACTGTAGATCTTCTTCCCAAATTATTTAGACAGTGCAGCTCTTTTCACTTCACAAGTTACAAAGTCAAGTTTTTGGTGCATTTACCTCTCTCTGCTTACATTGTAGTTTGTTTTTTATACTTCTATTTTGAGTATATTAGATAAACCAGAAAGAAATGTATTTCTGAAGTTGTTGCTATTTTTTTTCTGTTTATTATCTTATATAAATCTTCATGCTTAGAAGACAAAGATGGTTGGTTACAATCCACTTGTTTATTAACTGTTGGTATGGGGTAGTTTTCACCTGGGTCACGTAGTTGGGCTAACGTAAGATGTATTTACAGGTTTTCCATACTTGGGCATTGTTATTCATCACAATCATTGCTTTTTGAATGTGTGTATATGCACTATGTGTGTGTTTCAGAATCACAACCAGAAAAGGACGGGCTGGGGGGGAAGTGTGAGGCATGGGCAGGAACTTAAGTGGCTCTTGGCTATGAAGAAAATCATCTGAGTACTTTAGGTTGAGGAACATCAAAACCTTTGGGAAATTCCACTTAATTATGTTCTCTGATTCCAAGCATGTTTATTTTTACTCACATTTCTTTGTGGGGGTCTCCTTTGCATGGATTTATAACTATAATTATTTGAATTGTGGGACCACACACTAAAATTGAATTTAGTTCGTTCTCCTCCAGAGAAACTGGATTCCTGGGGTTTGGGGAGAAAACTCAGCTAATCTAACCACACTGGCCCATATTCCTACCTGGGAGTATCAGCTAGGTGGGCTAGGAGGTACCACCATCAGAAGGATGTGCCCTTCCCCCACCCCACTCACCACATTCTTCATATCCCCTTTGGTTATTTCAACAGCTCGTTTCCCCCATTTGTATTATCCTTTTAGGCATTTATGTTTCTGATCCTTGGCTGGTCCTATGGGGCTAAGTTTTTCTAAATATAAACTGAAACATTAACCAAAAGATATGTGTATGAATCTTTATTACCTCCCTCTTCTAATGTTCCTGTAACATTTCACCTCTTTTTTTGTTTGTTTGTTTCCTTATTTTCCCCCTACTCCTAACTCCTTGATATCTGTCGGAACCCTCTCTTATATATCTGCAGGTAAAATTATATTATACTTTACTTTAAAGATAAGTAAAAGTTGGGCAGATCCTGAAAAATTAGTGAATTGGTAGATTGATTTCTCCTAAAAGTCCTGTGTCCTTGTTCAAGAAAAAAAATTACTGATACTTTTTAAAAAGGTAAACAAGACTAGGACTCTTGTGATTCGTGCCAAGACTATCACAATGAGGGCAGGGAGAGATCACGTTCCACCTCAAATACAGTAAAGACACAGGATTTATAGCCAACAAACATGGGTGATAAAGAACTTGATCAGGTATCAAGGGTGGGAAGATTCTCACTACATGAATTTAGGAGGACTTGTGCTATGGCTGGGCTAGGCAAGCCTCAGACAAGGCCCAAGGATGAGGCCTAGTCAAAAAGAGGGCTCAGAGGAGCCTGTCTGTTTTGGTCAAGGAGAGATGTTTTCATCGTGGATAACATTATTCTCCCAGACTGAGCTGTATAAATGTTAAATTTCCTATCATTGGATAATATCAGAATCAAGATTTTCTCTTTGTCACTTGAGTAGAATTTATTTAAACATCTTGCTGTAACATAATCTTTGCTAAGAAGCGCTGCAATAGAGCTGAAAAGATTGACATCTTTAAGAGGAGGGAAAATGTGTATGCTACACAGTTTTTCAGTCTTTGTCTAATAATCAACTGTTATTTCCTTGAATATCAAGTGCCAACAAATGGTTACTGTGATACTCAAGAGTTTTAGAAGCTATCCTGAACCTGCATTGTGGTTACATCAAAAATTAAAATTGTAGAGAATAGGAATTTATATTTGACCAACTCTCATTGTTCCTGTCTGGTTTTTATCTCCACTTTTGTTTTCACTTTCTTAAATGATCTCCACTGAAATAACACCCAGAAATGCAACTTTGCAGCGTATGCACATTTTCTCTTTGAAGAGTAAAGGGCAAGTTAAAGAGGGCAAATGTGATGTCATTGGAGATCTCGTGACACGAAGGAGTTTGAAATGGTCACTCAGTGATTAAATTGGTTTCATCTGAAAAGTAACTTGCTCAGTTTAGGAATGCTGAATTTTAAAGAGAAACAATTTTGAAAATATTTGTTAGAATGATTTACCAAATAATACATATGAGCTACTTCTAATAATTCATAACTAAAAAAAAACAAAACAAATTCAGTGATTAAATTACAGGCAGAAATAATCAACTGTGGTTTTGAAAGTGTGGTATGACAGATGTCAACAAGTTCTAGAATGGATGTGAAACATTATTACTACTACTGTTCTTTTTTTTTTTTTTCTTATTGCTCAATTAAAGCACTGTATCCTTATCTACTTAAGTATTTGATCAAAAAAGAGACAGCTGAGGGGTGCCTGGGTAGGTTAAGCATCTGGCTCTTGATTTCAGCTCAGGTCATGATCTCACAGTCATGAGATCGAGCCCACTTTGGGCTCTGCACTGAGAGAGGAGCCTTCTTGGGATTCTCTTTCTCCCTCTCTCCTTCAGCCCCTTTTCTGCTCATGCTCGCTCATTCTCCCTCTCTCTCTCAAAATAAACATTAGAAAAAGAGAGATAGCTGAATCTTCTCTATGGAATCTATTCTTGTGCTAGGTTATTTCTTGATTCCATGTATAATTTTCATTGGTTGTTTATATAAGAATACTAACAAACCCACTAAAACACCTGAGAATCCTCAACATAGATTATAACTTAGTTTCCTGTGAGACAAATTATTTCTCTTAAATATATATAGTGCATTTTCCACTATAATTCCATAAACCAATGATTTTTTTTCTCTTTTTCTTAACAAGATTCAGCTACCTGATAGCAAGATATCAGCACTGGCTGTGCTTTCACTTGTAACCACAACTGTGCCATCAAACTATCAGCAAATCAGACCTGCAGTAGTAACCGAATCCATAGTATGCATTGATACAGCTTCATCCATGATTAGTTGCATTATTAAAATGATACCAGACGTTACAAAAAAAAAACTACTTGGAAAAATAACAGTATGAAACTAATAAAAGGCCATAGGATTTTTAACATATATTTCTGTAGGTCACTCTACTTAAATTCTAAATACATGGACATCTATTTTAATTTAATTTTCTGATGGAAAAAGAGATTTATATTAAGAATTTATAACTTCTTGGGGCACCTGGGTGGCTTAGTCAGTTAATCATCAGATTCTTGATTTTGGCTGAGGTCATGATCTCCCTGTCAGCATGGAGCCTGCTAGGGATTCTCTCTCTCCCCCTCTCTCCCTGCCCCTTCCCCGCTCACATGCACACATGTGTTCTCTCTCTCTCTCTCTCTCTCTCTCTCTCTCTCTCTCTCTCAAATATACTTAAATAATTTATAACTTCTCACCTATAATTAGTTACTTGTCGCCACTTTAATATCTCATGTTTTTAAATAGAATTGATTGTCAAATTGGCTAACATACAGTGTGTAAAGTGTGCTCTTGGTTTTTGGGGTAGATTCCCGTGGTTCATTGCTTACATACAACACCCAGTGCTCATCGCAACAAGTGCCCTCCTCAATGCACATCAGCCATTTTCCCCTCTCCCCTACCCCCCATCAACCCTCAGTTTGTTCTCTGTGTTTATTAAGAGTCTCTTATGGTTTGCCTCCCTCCCTCTCTGTTTGTAGCTATTTTTTTCTCTTCCCGTCTCCCATGGTGTTCTGTTAAGTTTCTTAAGATCCACATATGAGTGAAAACATACGCTATCTGTCCTTCTCTGACTGACTTATTTCACTCAGCGTAATATAACATTATTAGGCTTGTATTGAGAGCAATAGATTCCACAGGTCTTGAGGATGGAAATATTTTGCTACCCAAGGAGAATTGAGCACTTTAGTTAGTCTTGGAAATCTTGACTGTAGACATGTGTGTACGCTGAGTTTTCTCTTCATTAAATAATATGACACTATCATTTTATTTTACGGTATGCTGATTGACACAGTAGCTCCCAAATAATTTCTTGCTTCTAGGGAACTTTTGTGGACAGCAGATGATGGATTATACCCTAAGCACTATACTATCCTATCATTGCTTTAAACCTATTATTTACATTTGAATGTGTATAAACTGCCTCTCTGTGTTTGGAAATTAAGAACTTTTTTAATTCACACCTAATAATGTAAAAAAAATAGCATTCACCTGAGGGGAATAATAATATTGACAAGTTTAAAAGTTGATAAACAGCTTTTATAGGTCCATATTTCCAAGTGTATATCTATTATGAATTAGTTGAAAATTTGTCTGTATAACTTGTAGAAGAATAAACATGATAATATTGGACACCAGAAAATTTTTTTTTCAAAAATAGGAAATATAAGCCTTACAACATTCAAAGTTAAGTTCTACTGCATTTTTACAGATGGGGATACCAAGGCAGGGTAACTTGTCCAGTATGTCACGGCTAGTCATAGAGCCAGAATACAAAGCCAGACAGTCTGGCTTCAGAATCTGTGTTCTTAACTTTCTGCTTCTTGTATAAGATTGCCTACCAAAAATTCAATAATGATCATAAATAAAATCCTAGACACTGAAATCAGAGGACACTTCTTATTTAAAAGGTGGTGATTCAAATTGTCTAGAATATTTGTATGTTAATCATTTTGAGGAGAAATGCTGTTTGGCAAATTGGCAAATTCTTAAGGTTAATTCACAGACCCTTGAACATATGCTTATATCCACCACACTTCACAGTCTCTATAGATCCCAGTTGGAGAATCACTGGAGAAGTGACATGGTAGAGATTTTAAATGTAGAGAAGCAGAGTGCCTGTTATAAGTCAGTTTCTAAAATAGGCTCCAGGAGTATAATGAGAAACAAAGATGTTGTGATCCCTGCCCTCTCAGAGATAATAACAGATGTAGGCTTAGCATTTTATTGTTCCTTAATTTTTTCATGAGAGGTTTATCTAGGTTATGAGGCTTGAAAGTTTGCACATTCTACAGATTATACAACAGTACCTACAAACACATGGACTCAATCACCTTGTCATGTTGTGTGTTCAGAGCCCATTTAGGGACTTCAAGAAACACAGCAAACAAATTACTATTTTGTATTGCTTGAAATGTATTGATCACTTTGCCCTTGACTGCCTTGACTCATACAATCACAGTAAATATGCTGCTCATTTTCTCGTAAAGAAAATTTACTTCCTTTTCTTAATAAGCCCTGAGAAAAACTGAAGCAAGCAGAATGATTTCATGAAATGTTGCTTTAAGATTTGGAAGGCCAGACACTTTGGATAATAGGTTCTTACTTACCTGGCAGTTTCTTGGGAAGTTTTGCTATTACTGAATTTGATTTTGAAATGAGAGTGGTAGTAGAATAACAGAGATGCCTCCTATCAGATTTGATTTTATTTCTACTACTATATGTTTATTATGATCTGTAGATATATTTGAGAAAAAGTTTATATATTAAGGTTATTGTGATTTCATGTCTAGTACAGAATGTTTGAATACAGTACAAAATGTTTAAATGCATAGGAATCTAAAATTTCCCTACACATCAATAAAGCAATATATAGAATTTTTTTAAATAGTCCTTGAAAAGAAAAAAAATAACATACCTAGAAATATGCTAAATCAATTGTAGGTTTGTAAGCTGTCTGATAAAGTTGTATTAATAGACTATTACAGCAAAAAAGCTTTTATTAAGTCATTCAGAATCGATCTTTTCATCCTTAATGTTAATTTAACTAATTTTAGTATTTCTCTCATATATCTAAACTGAAGTTGCTGGATATGGTGAAGATGTTTGCGTAGTAGGAAGTGCAGCATGAAGATATTTTATGACTCAATTCTTTTTTCTTAATGTTTATTTATTTATTTTGAGAGAGAAAGAGAGAGAGAGCATGTGCAGGGGAGGGGCTTAGAGACAGGGAGAGAGAATCCCAAGCAGGCTCCATGCTGTCAGCACAGAGCCTGACACGGGGCTGGATCTCACAAACTGAGATCATCAGCTGAGCCCAAATCGAGAGTCGGATGCTTAACCTACTGAGCCACCCAGACACCCATGACTCATTGTTTTTAAAACTTCGCTTGAATTTTCAACTCTGCTTTAATGGAAATTTACTGCCTCTTCAAACATGTCATGCTTTAGCACCACATGTGCATACTGGAAAATGCTAGGACTAAGCAAAGCCCAGGAGGATGGGTGCCATCAGTCGCCGCAGAACAAGTCAGGGTCACTTGGTGAAAGCAGGGATACTAACAAAACACTATGATACATACCATCACTGAAGTTTGACAATCAAAGGACAATTTGTTATTGCAAGTTTTGAAGGCCTATATTGAACTAAAAGTTTTGAAAACATAATGGTGCATAATGCTAACTGATCCTTGATCCTTGGTATAATGAAACATGTGTCGGTTTTCAGAATTTTAATATGTTGTTAGGAATAGCTATGGTTTAGCCTTTATGTATTTCCTTTCAAAAGTATAAATCTTAATAATGATATATATTTCATGTGTATTAAGAGCACCAAAATTTACTAAATGTTTAGACATCAACTGTAGTCTGCCCATGATAAGGCAGCAGAAAGAAAGAAAGAAAGAAAGAAAGAAAGTTGTATATTCTCAGCATGGTATTTCACAAAGAAACTTTGGTTTTTGCCTTCCTGTATGTATAAAGACATGTATAGCACATGGGATTTGTCTGTTTACTAAGTGTTGCTATAAATAGTATTCCTCAATGACCTCACTGGTTTCCGAAGAGTAGTCTATGGCAGGGAATGCCTAGTGGAATCATGTCTTATTCACATGCCCTAGTAGGCAATATAGCTTTAGTCGTTTGGTCTCTGGAATCAAATGGTATGCATACTAAATCAGGCTTCACCTCCTCTGGCTCTGGGATCTAGGATCTAGGATCTAGCTTACATCCCTAACCTCATATACTCACTCTGTAAATGGAGGTAATAATAACCACCTCAGGGATTTATTTTTGGAATTTAACAATACATATAAAGCACTTAGAATGCTGCCTTGTCCATAGGAAATTATTTACATTACAGGAATCTGTGTATTCTTTACATAGAATAATTTCAAATAAAGCAGTCAGTTCCACTTGCCAGGCTATGTAGACAAAGAGCAGATTGGCGTTGCCCATCTCAGGCTCAAGCATCCTCCTTCCTCAGGACATTTATACTCACTTTTTCCTCCAGCTGTCATTTTTTTCCTCCAGATAGTAGCATGGCTTATTCAGGCACCAACTCTAAAACTTGCTCGGATAGTACCTTATATCAGTGAGCCTTCCCTTCCTGCCCAATATGAAACACTTCTGCACCCCAAATGTGCCCTGCCTCTTTTATCTTGCTGTACTTTTTATTTTCCCTTGGCGCTTATCATCATCTGTAGTGTATATATTTCCTTCTATGTTTGCATTATCTGTCTCCACTCCCTAGAACATGAGCTCTGCGATGGCAGGGATTTTATTCTCTGTACTGTGCTTTCCCCAGTACATGGAGTGGTGCCTGGAACACAGTCACTGTTCAGTCAGTATCATGAAGGAATTCACATGAGGCTTTAGTCCTCTCAGCCTGTGCTGGCTTCCTGTCCTTTCATACTGTGGACGTCTTGCGGCACTGAGTGTGGTTCTGGTGGTTTAAATATGTTGTGTGCATCCTCCTCTCCCCCAATAAAACTTGGCCTCTAAATGTAAGACAACCACAGCATGGGCTACTCAGCACAAAACACAGTGAAATTTTACAATGCTGGAAATAAAACCAAAACACAACAAGACTGACTGCCAAGAGCACATTGAGAGGCTGTATGGTAGCTTAAGAGCCATTGTAGTGATTCTTAAGAGGTTTTCAAGGATGATGTTGATTTTTAACTGTCAATGAATGTGGAACCTTGAAATCTTCCGTCCCTGTCCCTGACATGCATTCCCCTGCATCTCTTGGTTCTCACAGCCTCTACTGGAGAATCAGGGGACAGTGATCACAGTGAACTGGGAGCTCTAATATTAAAATGAACTCATACTCTCATGAAATTAATAATCACTCAGGTGTCTTATTAAGGTCTCTTATTAAGTGTTCATACATTCAGATTGTAAGACTCAGCCCATGGTGGAAGTGACAATAAACCTGATAGAATAAACATATATAAACCTTTGGGATAGCTGCTACAGAGCTCTGTATTTCTAAATAAAATACATTTGTTATTTATTATGTAGAAGAACAGCATAACTCTTAAATATCTTTGCTTGGCCTGGTGGCATGCATACTTCACAGGCCTCCTATTACTCTGAAAAACACAAACAAAATAATAAGGTAGAAGCTGATTTATAATTTGACGAAATCTTGACCATGGTTTTCAAAACATTTACCCCTAAAAGGGCATATCTCTCTCCCAGCAGGTAATTTACCCTATAAAAGACTTCTTGTTAAAAAATGACAGAAAGATTGCAGTGCAGAACATAAGAGTACATGAAAAAAAAGAAATAAGAGATGAATAATGAGCTAAAAAGTTTTCCTCCCCATTAGTCAATTTTATGGAGGGGGGGCAGGAACCTTCATTTTATAATTTAGTTCCCTGTGCTGTTGTCTGTGGGTGACTGTTTCGATGTTTGTAGCCACAATAGGACAAAAGCACCAGTGAAAAAGAAAATGGCAGAAACAACAGGGGAGGTGCCCATATTGAAAGGGAAAGTGTGCCAGAGCCCTAATATGACCAGCCACAGCCCTGTGAATCAATGATTTTGTGTCAACCATAAGAAGAGAGAAAACCCATAGTCTCTAAAAGAGAGGTAGCCTGTACCTTAAAAAACCTGACTGTGGTCAAGAAATAATTTGAAAGATGAAAATAACAAATTATCTAAACTAGTATGCATGCTTTCCAGGAAGGGTATCTTTTCCCAGACTCTTTAGAATGGCTAGCCTGGTGGGGAGTCTGTTGGGTCAGGAAGCAAGAACCAGAGCGTTGCCTGCACCTCCTATGTGGGGTTTGGTTATAATGTTTTTATTTTAATGGAGTCATTGAATTAACACCCCATCCCTAGAGAAGAGCACACAGTCTTAGCCCCCTCCACAATTTACATTTGCTATTTGTTCCCCCATGAGTTCCACTGACTGAAGAAAACTAAAATAAGGGGGTGGGGATCAGGAATATGATTACATTTTTTAAAACTATGCCTTTGAGAAAATGCCTTAATGGAGTTAGTATTTGACCTAATTTCCCCCAACAGGTAAGGTTTGCCAAGCATTAGCCTTTATCTGCCTAATCATTTTCTCATAGCCTTTTCACTTGCCACTGAAAGAGCATAGCTTTTAGTTATGGTCACAGTTTCCATCACGCTACAAACAATTTGACATCCTAGACTTCTCTTTGGAACTTCATTTGTTTGAAATCCTATTCATAAAACAGTGGGAAAATAGCGGTGTGTATTTACTTGAATTGAGAAGAATGTTTTGTATGTATGCCTTGAAAATATTTCTATGTCTATCAAAAATAACGTGGCATGGTATAGAATTGTTGAATCACTATATTGTACACCTGAAACTTATATGACACTATACGTTAACTGTACTGGAGTTAAAATTAAGAACTTAAAGAAAAAAGATACAGTGGCAGGAAAATATAGAATCCACAGAAAGAAATTAACATTTTAGAAATTAACCATCTGTTTGAGTTCAATTAACAAAAGATACTGCAAGGCCTCCCTTAACATGGTATTCCTGAACTGTTCTGGAAACAATAGTGTGAATTTACTATCCAATTAAAACTGATAAGAAAGTTGGCTTTGACATTCATTAAATAAACCCAAGATTCTATATCCACTCTGGGACTCTTTGTTTTTTTTTTTTTTTTTTTTTTTTCCAACGTTTTTTATTTATTTTGGGACAGAGAGAGACAGAGCATGAACGGGGGAGGGGCAGAGAGAGAGGGAGACACAGAGTCAGAAACAGTCTCTAGGCTCTGAGCCATCAGCCCAGAGCCTGACGCGGGGCTCGAACTCACGGACCGCGAGATCGTGACCTGGCTGAAGTCGGACGCTTAACCGACTGCGCCACCCAGGCGCCCCTGGGACTCTTTGTTTTAAGTTATCTATTATTCTCTTGCTTCCAATCAATGCTAATAAATTTTCTACCACAGCAAAGGCAATAGTGGTATAGTTCTTTTATTTACTGTTGTGTGTGTTTTTTAAGTCTACCTCCTGTCATTGACCTTGAGCCCAAATGTTATTTGTTGAAAATAAAAATGCTGGTCCTGCCTTTGTGTAATATAGCGTCTCTCAGCCCTAGCTGCATTAGAATCACCAAGAGGACTTTTGTAAAAACTGAAACCTGGGTCTTACCAGATACTCTGATTTTAATCAGTCAAAGATAGAGCTTGTCATCCTAGTTTTTAAAGTTCCCCAGGTGATTCTAATGTGTAGTAAGATTGTGGACCACTTGGGGCGCCTGGGTTGGCTCAGTAGGTTAAGCATCTGACTTCTGCTCAGGTCATGATCTCACAGTTCAGTTGGTGAGTTTGAGCCCTGCTTCAGGCTCTGTGCTGACAGCTCAGAGCTTGAAGCCTGCTTCAATTCTGTATTTCCCTCTCTTTCTGCTCCCCACCCCTACCCCCCATTCATGCTTGCTCTCTCTCTCTCTCTCTCTCTCTCTCTCTCTCTCTCAAAAATAAACTTAAAAAAAAAGATTGTGGACCTACTAGTTTAAAAGCCATTCTGTTCTGGATTGGCTTTGGTTCCATCAGCCAGTTGCATCTAAGCCACTTACTATGCAATCTTGGGTTTGTAGTTTAACCTCTCTTTCAATTTCCTTTTCTGTAGCATAGGGCACTAATAGTACTGAAATCATAAAATCATTTTGAGAATCCAATGAGTTATTGAATTTTAAGCCTTTAAAATGGTGCCTGAAACATAACGTGTACAATACAGGTTAGGTGTCATCAGCATTATCATCTCAATTTTTAAAAATCCAAGTGATAATAATCAGGCTTTGGATTGCTTCCTTATGTATACTTCCTAACTTGTACTCTTCTGAAACATCTGCTCATTTGTGCTTTCACTATACAAGCATACTCATTGTATTGCCCTTGACTTACTTGCACTCCACCGGTTTTTACACATGGAAAGTCTGTGTCAACACTGCATCTACCAAGTCTATCGGTGCCATTTTTCCAACAGCATTTTCTCAGTTCATGTCTCTGTCACATTTTGGAGATTGTCACAATATTTCAGACTTTTTCTTTATCGCTTTTTTTTTTTTTTTTAAATTTTTTGTTTTTCAATGTTTATTTATTTTTGGGACAGAGAGAGACAGAGCATGAACGGGGGAGGGGCAGAGAGAGAGGGAGACACAGAATCGGAAACAGGCTCCAGGCTCTGAGCCATCAGCCCAGAGCCCGACGCGGGGCTCGAACTCCCGGACCGCGAGATCGTGACCTGGCTGAAGTCGGACGCTTAACCGACTGCGCCACCCAGGCGCCCCTCTTTATCGCTTTTTTTAATGGTGATCTGTGTCAGTGATCTTTGATTTTACTATTGAAGCTATTTTGGGACTCCACGAACTCTGCCCATATCAGATGGTGAATTTAATCAATAAATGTATGTGTTCTGACTGCTCCACTGACCATTCTTCCATGTCTTTCCCTCTCCTTAAGTCTATTTCCTGAGATACAACAATATTGAAATTGGGCTAATGTATAACCCCACAGTGGTCTTTAATGTTCAGGTGAAAGGAAGAGCCCTACATCTCTCCCTTTAAATCAAAAGCGAAAATTAAGTTTAGGGTGTGTGTGGTGTGGTGTGTGTCTCGTTATATGTATATTTCTATTATATATACTGGGAAGCTTGTTGAAAGCCTCTGAGATAGGCTGAAAGCTAGGTTTCTTGGTGAGTTAGCCAAGTTGTAAATGCAAAGGAAAAGTCATTGAAAAATATTAAAGGTGCTACTCCAGTGAACACAAATAATAAGAAAGTAAAGCAGCTTTATTGTTGATATGGAGAAAGTTCTAGTGGTCTGGAGAGAATATCAAACCAGCCACAACATTCCCTTAGGCCAAAGCCAGGGTAAGACCCTAACTCTCTCCAATTCTGTGAAGGCTGAGAGAGGTGAAGAAGCTGCAGAAGAAAAGTTTGATGTTGGCAGAGGTTAGCTTCTGAGGTTTGAGGAAAGAAGCCATCTTCTGGTCACAAAATTGTAAGGTGAAATAGCAAGCGCTGATGTAGAAGTTGCAACAAGCTTTTCAGAAAATCTACCTAAGATAGTTGATGAAGGTGACTGCACTAAGTAACAAACTTGCTGTGTAGATGAAATATCCATGCCATGTAGAGCTTTCATAAGTGGAGAGGAGAAGGCAATACCTGGTTAACGCTTCAAAGGACAGGCTGACTCTCTCATCAAGGGCTAATGCAGTTGACGACTTTCGGTATCAACCAATGTTTGACCATTATGCAAATCCTGAGGCCATTAAGAATTGTGCTAAATCTGGGGTGCCTGGGTAACTCAATCATTTGAGCACCCAACTCTTAATTTTGGCTCAGGTCATGATCGCACACTTCCTGAGTTCAAGCCCCAGGTCAGGCTCTGTGCTGACAGTGCAGAGCCTGCTTGGGATTCTCCTGTCTCTCTGCCTCTCCCCTGCTTACTCTCACTCTCTCTGTCTCTGAAAATAAATAAATAAACATTAAAGTTTAAAAAGAATTCTACTAAATCTACTTTGCCTGTGCTGTATAAATGGACCAAGCCTGAATGACAGTACATTTGTTTGCAGCATGGTTTACTGAATATTTTAGACCCACTGTTGATCTGCTTTGGAAAAAAAATTCTTTTAAAATATTACTGCTTATTGATAATGCACTTGGTCACCCAAAAGCTCTGATGGAGATGTGCAATGAGATTAATGTTGTTTTTATGCCTCCTAACACAACGTCCATTCCATAGCCTACAGATCAAGGATTAATGTCAACCTTCAAGTCTTATTTAGGAAACACATTTCATAAGGCTATATAGTTGCCTTCATCTGAAATGGAAGTGATTCCTCTGATGGATCTGGGTAGTACATTAAAAACTTTCTGGAGAGGATTCGCAATTCTAAATACCATTCAGAACATTGTGATTCGTGGGAAGAGGTCAAAATGTCAACATTAATAGAAGTTTGGAAAAAGTTGATTGCAACCCTCCTAGTTGACTTTGAGAGGTTCGAGACTCATAGCGGAAGTAACTGCAGATGTGTTGGACATAAAGCAAGAGAACTAGAATTAGAAGGGGAGCCTGAAGACCTAACTGAATTGCTGCAATCTCATGATAAAACTTGAACAGATGAGGAGTTGCTTCTTAGATGAACAAAGAAAGTAGTTTCTTGAGATGGAATCTATTCCTGAAGAAGATGCTGTAGAGATTGTTGAAATGGAAACAAAGGATTTAGGATATTAAATAAACTTAATTAATAAAACAGTGGCACAGTATGAGAGGACTGACTCAAATATTCCAAGAAGTTGCATGCGGGTAAAATGCTATCAAACAGCATCACACACTATGGAGAAATCATTTGTTAAAGAGTCAATTGATATGGCAAACTTCATTGTTGCCTTCTTTTAAGAAATTGCCAGTCATTACAGCCTTTGGCAACCACCACCCTCATCAGTCAGCAAAAAGATTATGATTCCTGAAAGCTCAGGCATTTTTTAGCAATAAAGTATTTTTTAATTAAGCTATATACATTATTGTGTGTGTGTGTGTGTGTGTGTGTGTGTGTGTGTGTTGTTTTTAGACGTAATGCTGTTGCACACTTAATAGACTGCAGTATAGTATAAACAGAACTTTACATGCACTGGGAAACCAAACAATTCATTTGACTCATTTTACTGTGATACTCACTTTATTGCACTGGTCTGGAACCGAACCCACAATATCTTTGAGGTATGCCTATATTGTAAAACTTAATGAAACTCTTGCTTTTATTCTGGTTCAGCCATTTAAATGTTGTATTACCTTCACAAATTAACTTGATTTTTCTCACTATATCTATTGCATAGAGTTTGTATGAAAATTAATTTTAAAAATTGAATGATATATAGTAAGTGCTCAATGAATGTCACTATAATTATTGCTTTTATTAGCTTTATGGTACTATTACTATTAGCTGTGGTGTTTCAGAAGACAACTAATTCACAATACAGCAGATATATTTTTGTGCTTTTACCCAAACTAAGTAATCACTTAGGTACAATAAGCACTCTGAAACAAAATCAAACAAGTTGTAATCGCCTGTTCTTTAGCCAGCATGATGCCTCTGTGGGAAGTATAAGAACAAAAACATAAGCCATAAAACCTTTTAAATTTTAAATCCTTAAAATCTTTAGTCTCATCCCAAAAATCACTTTGAAGTATCACATGGTGGTAAGCCCAAGAAGCTCCTCGAAATTCTAAATTCTGACCTCTTATAAATCATGACCTTTCAGTAGGCAGTTTTAACTCTTGGGGTTTTCAGTCATGTATTTTCACTTGATAAAAGCAAAACAAGGAGTTGACTTGATAGTGTAAAAAAAAAAAAGGACAGAGTTATGTCTTGTGCTTCTTTTCATATTCTTTCTACCCCCTACATTTTCTAGAATTCAATGCATATACACTAGGATTATAGTCAGCATGGGCTCCTGAGTTGTGATAGAAGACATGGAGATTAAAGGCATATTTAGCATTTTTATGGCTTCATTTTCACACCAAATACTTAATAATTTGGTTTAAAAGTCTATGCACAGTCCTACTATCCTATAAGATTTTTACCATGGTTTAGGTGTTTTAAGTGTGGCCTTAAGATATCTTAATTTTCAGGGGTGCTTGGGTAACTCAGTTGGTTGAGTCTCTGACTCTTTATTTCAGCTCAGGTCATGATCTTGCGGTTCACTTCATGGGATCAAGCCCTGCATCGAGCTCTATGTTGACAGTGTAGAGCCTACTTGGGATTCTTTCTCTCTCTGCCCCTCCCCTGCTCATCCTCTCTCTCTCTCTCTCTCTCTCTCTCTCTCTCTCTCTCTCTCACTTTGTCTCTGTCTCTCTCTCTCAAAAATAAACATTAAAAAAAGATAACTAATTTTCAGAAGCATTAGAAGGGGAAGGTTAGATATAGATATACTTTCCTAGATTCAGTCTGTGTCTTGAAGAAATTATTTTAATCCATGTTCTGAGTGAAGGAGAAAAGAAAAAAACGAATGACAGTTGGAGAAATCAGATGAAATATATTCTAACTAAAGTGCTTTATTCTAACATATCTTGCGAAAGAGTGTCATATTCACACCTTTTAGAAAACTCATTTGCTGTAATTTAATACCGAAGGTTTTGTTTCCATTGTTATGAACTAAGAGTCATACAGCTGACACATCACAAATGTCTGAAAAAAGTTAACCTGTTTCACTAAGATGGTTCTTTAAGATCAACTCGCTCTTCTGACTTCCCAGAGTTTATGAGTGGTTCCATCATCTACCCAGGCTCTGAAGCAAGAGACAAAGCAGCCCCAAGTCTGCCATTTTGCTAGGCATTTCCGTCTTTCATTTCTCAAATCTGCCTCCCCTTTCTCTATCTCTGCCAACACTTCCCTCATACACATCCTCAGTATGATTCTACCATTGCATGAGTTGTCTGCTTCCTTCTTAGACCCATTTCCTAGATTCTGACAGAGTGACATTTCTAACATGTAAATCTGATCATATTACTTTCCTGAATGAAGGGCACACTTGTCAGATTCCTTTTACACCCAGCACTCCAAGACTTCCTTTTGTATTATGAGACTCCATGAAAATGCTTGTTATATCAGCAAAAACATTCAGTCATTTTGGATATAACCCTAGACCTCAACATACCACAATCACCAACTAAACTTACATTTTCTTTAATATATGACTGAACTTAACCTTTCACATAATTTCAGGGTTTCCGCCCAAAGAATGGTCATGTGTTCACAGAAGTGTCTGGGTGGTTTCTTAGGCACCGTAGTAAGCCTTTTTCTGTCCAAACCCTCCCTGATCTAAAGCCCAGCACCTCCCTTCACTGCTCTTCTCCCATCATGCTTTGCCTCAAATTGCCTTCCATAACTACCCTATGCATAGGGTACTGTTCTTTGGCTTGTAAGTAAACTTATTAAAAGGTACTAGAATATGACCAAACGTCATTTTACAGAAGAGAAAAATTTACTCCATGGTGTTACCATCATTTTGTCAAATTGTATCCTGTTGATGAACATTACATATTTCTTTTTTTTCTTCCTAACTGCTGTTATAAACAGTGGTGCAGTGCTACTTTTTAAAAAAAGTATTTTATTATTTGGGGCACCTGGGTGGCTAAGTCGGTTGAGTCTCCAACTTCGGCTCAGGTCATGATCTCACGGTCTGTGAGTTCGAGCCCTGCGTCGGGCTGTGTGCCTACAGCTCAGAGCCTGGAGCCTGCTTCAGCTTCTGTGTCTCCCTCTGTCTGTGACCCTCCCCCATTCATGCTCTGTCTGTCTCTGTCTCAAAAATAAATAAACATTAAAAACATTTTTTTAAATAAATTTTAAAAATTATTTGATTAAAAGTTATTATCATCTACATTCCCACCAGTACAATTGCTAGATATGAATAATATCCACCTTTTATATTATCATCAACCTGAAAAATAAAAATTACTATCTGTTATTTCAAATCGCATCCTTCTGACTACTACTATGATAACATATCTTAAATATTTATAAATTAATCCTTTATGAGATTTATATGAGACTTTCAATTATATATCTTTTGCCCTTTTTCTTTACTCGGTTTTCTTATCAAGATGTCTATGTTTTCCACCATGACATGTGAGTTTCCTGTCTTGCTTAAGAGGACCTCTCTCACACTAAGATTTTGTTTTCTTTTTTTAATTTTCAGTTTAGATATTTACTTCATGTGGAATCTACTTTTTTTAAGGTTTTAGGGTAGAGTTCATATAGAGATGTTGCACAACTATTAAGAACACACCCTGTTTATATCGTCTGGAAATGCGGTTAATGAAAATACATGGTGTAGATTTGTCACTATATTTTAACACCACCGATTTATACACATGGAGGAAGGGGGATGAAAGGATTAATAAATAAGAGACAATAAGAAAATAAATAAGAAAGGACAAGTAAGAGAGAAAAAGTATTAACATGTATGTATTGGTTTGGATAGGAAGGAAAAATGGAAATCATGAACCTTCTTTGGAAAAATACATTTGTGTTCCTTCAAGAGCCATGCTTCTTCTCTCAGTGCATCTCTAACCTCTGTCTTTATGGTTGCCATTATGCTATAGAGATAACCCTGCCTTCTCCCAGAAGGTATATTTTTGCAGAATTTCTCCCACACAAAAGTCAGGCCTACCTGTTCCCAACCTCAAATCACGTCTAAGACCCTCCATCTTCCGTTCTGTTCATCTACCATTCCTTGGAGCATGAGCCTCTTTTCCATGGTCACAGCTGACTGCACACACCCCTGTCCTAATGTACGGAGAGCAAAAGAAAGTACGTTCAGGGTAAGGACACCCTTTTATGCAAGTTACACACATCCTTTCCACTCACATTTCGTTGGTGAGAACTTAATTACATGACCAAACCTAGCCGCAAGCAACAGTGAGAAATACTGCATGTAGCTGGCAACTATGTACCCAGAAAGAAGGAAAAACCAGATTATAGTAGGGGAACAATCAGCAGTCTTCACCATATTACTTATATTATTTTCATTGTTTACTCTTAGCTTTCCATTCTGTCTTACAAGTTTCTATTTATAATAGGTTATTTTGCTTAGTTCAATTAAGTAAAAAAAATATCCATGTTCTTGATATTAAAAAATGAAACTTTTTATCATGGGTCCCTTATTAGGCATCTCTGAACTAGCATCACATTGTATTTACTACAACTGTAAAGAGACAAGAAAAAATTGGGATTCCGTGGTCTCAAAAAATAAACAAGGGGCAAAGTTAAGTAAAAGCATAAGGTATTCTTCCTCTATGATTTTGCAAATGGATATTTGAAAACTGACTTGAAATTTAATGGTGGTAATGTGGCAACATTTTAAAGATGTGATGTGTTCAGTATTGAAGCTTCAGGGATCCCCACATTGTCTCCTGGGAGGCATGTAAGTAACTAGTGCTAATTCACTGTGTGTGTGTGTACACAGTCATCTATTGAAGTCTATTTTACCTTAGAAACATGTGAAATAGCACAAGATAATGAATAATAAAACATTACAGAAGATAATCCTTGTAAATAGAAAATGCACAGCTAAATTTATTGTCATCAAGTCTGTAAGTAGTATTTTATGTATTATATTTTTATATTTTCTACTGTGGCAGAACTCAACCATAAAAGAAGAAAAGGGAAAGAGAAAGTAAAACACAACCCTTCAGACATCTCCAGACATTTCCATTTCCTTTGTGCCGGAGAGTTGAAACTGCCAAGTTCAGTGAATGAAACAGTACCTCCAGTGAATTCCCAAATGTATCATATAAAACAGGGAAGAAAAGGCACTAAAATATTTTTATAACTCTTGCTTCAAACTTTTTCTGTGTATTAAATAAGTTGTCAGCTTATTGTTGGGTTTGTTTCTGTGAGAGTCTAGAAAAGTAGCAACGGATTGTGATCGATGGGTTTACGCTAAGCTTTTACCCACTAAATCTCTGCAGAGGAAACTCCTCTCCTGCTCCTCTTGCTCCTCCTTGAACAAAGGAGGAGGTAAATTAAGGTCTAGGAAATGAGGAGAAATTTAATAAGTTCCTTAAAACTAGGGCAGTTGTAAGCAGGGGAGGGAGAAGAGGCATATTTGAGGAATATGTAGGAGATCAAATGGGCAGCATTTAATGATTCCTTAACAGGGCCATGAGAATAAGGAAGAGGGAGGCGCTTGTAGGTTGGGTGACCAAGTAGATTCCAGCACTTGTTTAAATAAGGAGTCTTGTTTTTTATTTCTTCTTCTTCTTATTTTTTTAAATAATTTATTGTCAAGTTAGCTAACATATGTGTATACAGTGTAGTCTTGGCTTTGGGACTACATCCCTTACATACAATACCCAGTGCTCATCCCAGTAGGCGCCCTCCTCAATGCCCATCTCCCATGAAAATGAATGAGTGAATGAATGAATGGATGGATGGATGAATGAATGAGTGAATGATAAATATTAAAAGCAAAAATAACTTAAAAGAAGAGCATTTGTTGTGAACCTCTGCTCCAATAAATGAGTTGGTATATAAAGCACCACAAGTGAGAACTATAGGCACACAGGGCCTGTTTCATTAACAAGGACTTTTCTGTTTAGCAAAGGGCGTCAAGAGAACCCCAGAGGTCTGAGTGGCTCTGATAAGACTACCCCACAACACACACCCTTTCTTCTCATCCTTAGGATGAGACCCTGGTCCCTGCATGTTCCTGGCAAGCTCCACATTATTCCTCACTGATACCCATAGCTCACCACCATCTCTGAGTTCTGATACAACTGCAATTAATCCTGTGTGCTGATGGACATTAACTAGACTTATTGTGGTGATCATTTCATCATATATACAATATCGATCATTATTTTGTACACCTAAAACTAAGATAATGTTATGTGTCAATTGTATCTCAATAAAAAATAATAAATACTAAATAAATAAATAAATAAATAAATAAATAAATAAATAAATAAATAAATAAATAGTAGGGGCACCTAGGTGGCTCAATCAGTTAAGTGTCTGACTTCGGCTCAGGTCACAATCTCACGGTTTGTGAGTTTGAGCCCGCATTGGGGCTGACAGTTCAGAGCCTGGAACCTGCTTCGGATTCTGTGTCTCCCTCTCTCTGCCCCTCCCCTGCTATCACTCTGTTTCTCTCTCTCTCTCAAAAATAAACATTAAAAAATAATAATAAAATAAATAAATAAATAAAATAGGGAATAATGAAGGACGAGCATATCTGATATGCAAGATAATGCATTTAAGTTGACTATTGGCTGTCCTGGATTCCTATAGGCAACTAAATATAATCTTAGGGGAGACTCAGGACTGGAGATCCAGATTTGGAAGTCATTGAAAAACCGAGGGAGAACACATAGAATATATCTTCTAATGCAGAAAGAACACATAGGATAGATGTTTTAAATGCAGAGTCCTTGGGACGATATCACTTTTTGTGATTCCCAAACTCGACATATTAGTGTCAGTTAGAAGATAAGTTTACAAGTGTGACTACAAGAAATTCTCCAACAGGTGGGATGATTGTGTGTGTGTGTGTGTGTGTGGTGGTGTGTGTGTGTGTTTGTATGTCCGTGTATACATGTGTGTTTAAGCTAAAGCCTACAGTATTGGCTGATGGATTTGATGTAGGGTGTTAGAGACAGAAGTCAAGAAGACACCACGTTTTTTTGGCCTGAACAACTTTCAGAAGGATGAAATTGCTGTGTCCTGAGCTGGGAATGACTCCCCAAGGAACCAGTTTATTCAGTAAGTGAATGAGTGAAAGAAATAAGGAATGAATGATTTTTAATAGAGTTGTAGCTTTAAAACTTTATCATAGTGACTTAACCGATGATAATGTGTTTGTAAGCCTTACTAAACCATTGTAATGAACAAACTAATTTATATTTAGTAGCTTCCCATTTGCATGTAAGTCATGCATTCTAAAGTAGTTGGCCTTGCAAGTAGGTTAAATATGCCTCCAGGAAACCCACTTCACAATATTAATTTGCTTAACAAGCTCTTTCTCCTTAGATATTAGAAATGGAATTTTAAACTCAGATGAGGAAGACTGCCTCTAGATCTGAAGTTAGAACTAATGACTTCTTACTATTATAAAAATTTGACATCATGGGCACGTGTGTGAGTGAGATAAAAACCTTGCAAATGTCACAGATGCACCCCTTTGAACCCACACAGATACCAGTTGCTTTTATTCAATTCACTTTATAGGTACTTCCCAGATTTTTCAAATATGCATTTTGCATATTCTGAAAGGGTTTGCAGTTTATAGTTTTTAAAGAAACAGTTTGTTAGGAAGCTCCTCGTTGGCATACACCAAAGTACAACGGTCTTTCCGGTGTGAGAGATAACAGGCTACCAGCGAAAGACCCCATGTAGTGACTCCTTCATTGACTAAAGTCCTTAAGAAGCCCCGAGGACCTGCACAATCTGGTTTCGAGGGATGTTTGCTGTCACAACTGACCTTTCTTTTTCCTTTGCTCTCTGAGCACTCATCAGCCTGGTTTTCTGTCAAGGTCTTGAACATGCCATGCTTAGTCCCAACTCACATCTTCGAATTTCTGCTTCTGAATGAAGGTCCCACTGATGAAGATCTGTTAATTTCTCTCATCCCTCTGATCTCATTTGCTCTGATGCACATTTGCTCCCTACACTTTGCTTTGTATTTATAGTGCTTATTGTACTTGATACTTATTCACTTGTTTGATTATTCGATTGTTCATTTCCCTCACAAAGTATAGGCTCCATGAGGACAGACGTTATGATTGTTTTGTTCAACATTGAACCATTACATCAGCACGGTGTCTATCCATGGTGAGTGCTTAAGAAATAGTTACTGAATAAATATATATGTGCCCAAAGTCACATACCTAACTAGTTTCATTCAAGCTACTCGTCGTCTAAAGAGAAATTAGGGACAGATGAGTTTCAGTTTGCTTATGTGTCCTGGAAAGATATAATGAAGTTATTTATAACTAACTATTATGGGAAAATTGTCCTTCTCAAACACACACACGCTCACACACACATACACACACACACACACACACACACACACACACTCACCACATGCAAACACGAATGGTAGCTGAGCCTATAAGATATCAATTGTAGTACAACTGTACCTTATTCCTCTGTTTCCCTCGACTTTATGTTTCCCCACAGCTCAAAACTACTTTCTACCCATCTGTACATGGTTGTACATGGTTGTACTGTGTACTGTGGGGCACTTCAGGCACAGCATGCATTCTTTCATTTACCAACTGTTTATTGAGTATCTGTTCATTATCAGCACTGCTGTAGGTATTAAGAACTAACAGTAAACAAGGTAAATAAAGTCTCCTCTATTTACAAAAAGGATTTGTTTTTCCTGGTAGTGAAAGGATTTAAAAATATAAAATACTGGAGCATCCGAGTTTAGCTCAGATCATGATCTCATGGTTCATGAGTTCAAGTCCCTGTTTCAGGATCACTGCTGTCAGTTCAGAGCCTGCTTCAGATCCTCTGTACCCCTCTCTCTTTGCCCTTCCCCCACTGGTATTCTCTCTCTCTCTCTCTCTCTCTCTCTCTCTCTCTCTCTGTCTTTCAAAAATAAATAAACATTAAACATTTTTAAAAATATGAAATATTATTGAATGATGCTCACTATAAGGAAAATAAAGCAGAAGCTGTAAGAAAATAAGACACATGTTTTAGATTGGATAATCACTTTTTAGTTTCTCTAAAAAATGAGATAGAAATTGGGACTGAGATAGCAAGGAGCCAGCCATGTAAAAATGTAGGGAGAAGCCGCTTGTGTAAAGGCCTGAAAGCAGGTTGGAAATGAGGTTGGAGCAGAAGGAAGACCAAAGTGGAGGGACCATATGAGTGAGAAGAAAGGGCAAGAGCTGAGGTTGGAGAGCTAAATAGTGATAGACAGGGATGACTTTGAATTCTAGTTTAAGTACAGAAGGAAACCTCTTGGGTGACTTAAGTGTGAGAACAAAATAATTTTATTTAAATTTTACAAAGCTGTCTGGGACTACTGTGTGGAGAATAAATTATAGGGACAAGCTGGAAGCACAGATTTAATTAGCCTTTGAAGTAGTCCATGCTGTAGAGGGTGATGGTTTAGTCCTAGGTAGAGATGGAAAAGAATGGAACATTCAGAATAACTGACTCCATCCATCCATCCATCCATCCATCCCAGAACATCACTTTCTCATGGATTCTTACATTAATTATCATATTTACTCTCCACTCAAGTTGGCCAAGCTAATAATTTCAGTTTTACCTTCACCTTTCCTTTTCTTCACCCTCAACCAACAGATCACTATATCCTGCCAGATAATGACCAAAAATGGCTTGCTATCATAGTTCTTCCTCATCTCTCTTTTCACTCCCTGATTTTAGGTTCCATAATTATTTGCCTGAAAAAATGTAACAGGTTTCTAACTACTTTCTCTGCCTCAGATCTCAAGTCCTTCAAATCCACTTTTCAGACCTGCCTCAAGAACTTCATCTTTCTAAATGCAGTGCTTTCAATAAATACGCCTTGACTTCTCATTGCGGGTAATCTTTTCCTACAATTTTTTTCTATCAACAAAACCACTTTTCTAACAAAAGTTTTAGTAGAAACCAAATATGTAAAAGATGAGCTCTTATCAAGGGTACCCCATCCCCTGTCTCCATGCATAAAACCACGGTACTACAAGGCACTGGCTGTTACTACCTCCCAACCTCCAGCACTACTCACCATCCAGGAACTCAATGTACTCTGAAATTACATGTACTTTAGCCTTTGTTCCTTTGAAATTCATCTT
This sequence comes from Prionailurus viverrinus, assembly GCF_022837055.1. Lineage (NCBI taxonomy): Eukaryota > Metazoa > Chordata > Mammalia > Carnivora > Felidae > Prionailurus > Prionailurus viverrinus. Next base: position 103,182,431 of record NC_062567.1, read on the forward strand.
CCACCAATACGTCCTGCCCTGTTCTTCTCCCTGGCCCCATGAATTAATCTTTGAAAATCTATATCAAATATATGTGTGTGTGTGTGTGTGTGTGTGTGTGTGTGTGTGTGTGTATGTGTGTGTGTGTATATATATATGTGTGTGTGTGTGTGTGTATTGTAATATTTTCTTGAATAGCAAGGAAAGTAGAAACAACCTAAATGCCCACTGAGAAAACTTGTTAGAGTATGTCATATCTTTTTAGTGAATTTAGAGTAAATTAGAGGATGTCATATCTTTTAAATGACATTTTTAATGAATATGCTACACTGAAAGAGAGAGGGATCCATTTCTGTTGCTGAGAGATAGTGATTTTTCTTCATAATCACCAGATTCTCATGCCAATATCCTTTTATAAGGGTCCAATATTTTTTCAGACTTTTTTACTGTGCAAAACAATGAAATATGACATACTCTCCTCTCCCAACTATTTCCCAGGGAGCTCCTAATTTCTTGATTAAAAGCTTAATTTCATTCTCTTTTCTTACACGGTAGGTGTTATTTTCTGGCATTTATGGTAAAGATTTATAACAGTAATGAAATTTTCCAAACTAAATAGAAACAACCCCATAGGCAAACAAATGAGTGCAATTTAATTTTTTTTCTATAATGAAATTCTTACTGTGTACAATATCCATGCAGTCTACTCACTTTGGATTTTAAGTGTATACTTGTGATTTAGAGCCAACATTTATACACACGCTGTTTGGAATTTCCTTGTGCTACTATTAATATATTTTACATTTTCCTAGAGTCCAAATTCCTCCAGCATTAGGAAGGAGAAAGAAATATATTTGTATATATGCTGAAAGCACAGATATTTATGTTTCCTCAGATGCCTCTTGAGAGTAAGCCAGATTAAGAGATTCTCCAAAGCCTAATACTGTTCTTTTTCAACTGAAGAATTCACAAAATAGAACTTATATTCCAAAATTAAAAGAAAAAAATACCATTGACTTTCTCACAGTTTTAGCTTACCTTACCTTTGTAAATAATGTATTTTTTGTCCTGGATTTATTTTTTTTCTGCTAAAGAAGTACCATCTCAAAGCTTGCACATTACCACTGGAATCTTACATCTTTTGGTAACATGCTGCAAAAGAATAGCTAACATTTCTGTAGAGTTTTACAAATTTACAGATGGTTTGTATACCTACTGTATTATTCCTCATAATACCCAGTAAGGAAAATGACAGCTGTTTCCCCTGGGGTTTGTGTTTTGTTTTGTTTGGTTTGGTTTTGGTTTTAGTTTTGGTTTTGGTTTTGGTTTTCATGTAGGAAACTGACTTGGCAATGTTGGCTGATTTTTCCAAAATCATACAGGCAGCAAATGCAAAGTAGGGATTAAAGACCAGGTCTTCCCACTGCTAATCCAGAACTGTTCCCACTTGCTGACTATATATTTGGTTTTTGATACCTTTGTCCTAAAACATTTCATTTGGAAATAAATTTATCAACACCTTTATAATCTAAGGTCTTTCTGTTATTGTCAGCAAGAATGATCTGTTTGAACAGAATGTAATTATGTAGATAAAACAGCTTGGAGAAAAACCCTATTGTAATGTTTCCTAAACTAAATAACTTATGTGGGAGCTATTCTATATTATACGTATTTAGAAAATGATTTGTTAGCATTTGCTAACAAATGCTAGCAAGAATGGGCTGCAATTAAGATAATCTTTTCATTTCTAACACCTAATAAACCCTGAAATAGCTCTTATGAAACCTCTGGAACCTTCTCCCAGAAAGTAAGCATGTCACTACCAGCACACTCGAGATGCTTCTAATTGATTAGCCAATTATTTTGTTATTGGATTGCTTTAGCAGCATTGTTGTTCAGACTTAATAATCTTAGTTTCCCTCATACTTTAGTGGCTATCTAAAAATAATATTGATCAGGGCACCTGGGTGGCTCAGTCACTTGAGCATCTGACTCTTGATATCGGCTCAGCTCATGATCTTGTGATTATGGGATCAAGCCCCATATTGGGCTCAACACTGAGCATGGAGCCTGCTTAGGATTCTCTCTCCCTCCCTCTCTGCCCCTCCCCTGCTCTCTCTCGCTCTCACTCTCTCTCTCTCTCTCTTTCTCTCAAAATAAATAAACATTTTTAAAAATAAATAAATAAAAATAATATTCATCACATTTTAATCACTATTCACTGACTTGATAGTCAATAGGACTATCAAATCAATAGGACTTGATAAATGAAAAGCAGATTTATAAATCAAGCCCATTAAAATAACAGGCATTTAGCATGATTGCTAGTGACATTATTTTACATTCAAAGATAAAACTTCAATAGAATATTTGGTGTGATTAAGTAATCTTGGACAGCAGTGTTTTTGTTTTTTTGTTTTGTTTTTTAATGCCTAAGCAGTATAGTTTTAACCCTACTGCTTGTGAGCAGTGGGCCAATTGTAAAGATATAAATTTTATGTTTCTTCAAGTAGATATTTATTTTTATTCTCAGAGCACATGAAGCAAAAAACAAAAGCTAACTCAAGAATAATTTTATGACCCGGGGCACCTGGGTGCCTCAGTTGGTTACACATCAGACTTTGGCTCAGGTCATGATCTCATGGTTCATGAGTTTGAGCCCCACGTTGGGCTCTGTGCTGACAGCTCGGAGCCTGGAACCTGCTTCAGATATTCTGTTTCCCTCTCTCTCTGCCCCTCCCTCTCTCTCTCTCTCCCTCAAAAAACCCAAACAAAAAATTAAAACAAAACAAAACAAAAACCTTAAAAACAATTTTTTTAAAGAAAAAGAGAATAATTTTATGATCCATATACTTTTTAGTGTGTTTCAGAAAAAGCATACAAAATTTATGTTGGTGAAAATAGATTTTCTGTATCTGTCAATACCTCTATCTGTCATTCTTTTCATCTTTCAGTTACCCTTATGCCTTTAAACTACAGTTATATTGTCAACCAGGTCAACCCAAATGCTTATGACAAATATTATGAACTACTACCCATGTTTACCAAAATGAAAACAATCACCATCATAATAAATTGCAATAGTAGAGTGGAAAGGGAAGGGAAAATGAAGTGGAGAGAATTGGGGTTTGGGCCCAGCAGTACTGAATACTTGCTGTGTTACCTTGAACAACTTACTTTATCCTTCAAGATCCACATTTCTCTGGTCAATGGCAAGGATCAAATGAAACTGTGTAAACAATGTACTTTGAACAATTTAAAAGTAGCAAACAAATGTAAAGTACCTGTGGTATAAATAATGAGAGATGATGATGATGATGATGATGATGATGATGATAGACTCTCTGACCCATTAAGACACTAAGACTAAAGAAGATGTAGAGGCTTTGTACATAATACATATTTAACAAATAATTGCATTGAGAATGAAAATGATTTGCCATGTTCAAGTTAACCATCAGCTAATGCTGATTTCCCTTGGGAAATTACATATAGAAAGCAGGTAACCAGTTAATATTGTAAGGATAATTCCAAATTCCTGCAGTTGACAGCGATTCCTAAGTGACTAGCATGTATACTGACATTTGCTCCTTGCAGCTGGGTAGACCTTTGCCACTTGCAGGTCCTTAGAGTGTGATGCCTGTAGGTGCATTTGTGCCCACATGAGAAAAAGTTTGATTGAGGTAGACAACAAGAAAAGTAGGGCAAGAATCCCTTATCCATCCTGTGAACCTCAGTCCTGGCAGCATGGAAGTAGGCCATTTTTTTACTCTTTCTGTAAGTAAAGAAAGGAACAAATATATGTGTTCTGTGCAGAAGCAATTTTCACCCCTCTGATTTGTTGCTTAATGATAGAGAGAATAGATGAAGGAAAGCAAATTCGTTCTCATTTTGTCGAAGTGAAATTAGATTTTATCTTGGCAAGACGTAGAATTGCTCTGCTGACAACATAATATCAAACTGAAATTTCCTTGAAATATAAGAAAGGGATTGTGTCAAAACACAAAGTGGTCATGCATGTGATAAGTGTTCTTTTTAAAAAAATGTTTTTATTTCAGTATCATTGACACATTAGTTCAGGTGTAAAACATAGAAATTAAACTTCTCTATATACTGTGCTGTGCTTACTACAAGTGTAGCGACCATCTGTCACCATAAAATGCTATTACAATACCATTGGCTATATTCCCTATGTTGTGCCTTTTATTCCCATGATGATATGTTCTTTATAGGAAAAGCACTACATACTTTTTTTTCTTTTAAAGCACTACACACTTTTGAGAAACTGTGCATTGTGTAGTGGTTCTCAATTGTAAGCTAAACAAAGTAGAGTCCTGCCCAAAGTGGTAACATTCCAGGAGGATGTCAAGTGTAGCTCTCTGTATGCTTTTACTTGTGTTGTTTATCTGAATTTGCCACTTCCTCCCTTCCCTTGAATTTGAAAAAATCCTAAGAGCAAGATCCACTTTCCTTCTCCTATTATTTAGAATGGAGTTATATACCAGATGGAGGCTAGATAATTGTTATTGACCAGCTCTTCATTAATATGCTCTCGAATTTTGAAGCCAACTCTTAAAACTGTCAAAATTTCAATGACTTTTATAATTATAAAGACTTCTACTTCTTATCAGCACAGAAGACCACAGAAATTCTCTCCTCAGGCAGAGCATGGAATAGTATTTTTCCACATGAAGTGGTATTGGGCTTTCAAGAGCAAGATAAGAACCACTCTTCCAAGGAGGGAATAGTGGTGAGGAAAAGAAAGAAGAAAAGAAAAGAAAAGAAAAGAAAAGAAAAGAAAAGAAAAGAGAGAAAGGGAAACTTTGAACTGGACTTTGGGAGTCTGAGTAGTGAGTCACCTGTAGACGCAGGGTTATCCTGAGCATGGAGTTCAATAACGACCCTGCCTTCTAGCTAATGAATCTTGTGCCTGCACTGATGTGGTGAAATAGAGCTTGTAAATAAGTCAGAACCCTCAAGGGTGAATGTGGTGGTTTTAGGTTGGTAAAATTCTCTGGCTATTTGTAGATGCAAATCCTCTCTGGAGAAGAGCATCCCCAATTCAGGCCTTCTGGATTCCCCAGACTAAGATCAAACAATTAATGAATTGAAGAAAACTCAAAAATCACTAGGACCCCAGGGAACTAACCACCATGAGTGAGAGTCAGCAGAAAGCAAATACTGAGACCTCTAAAAGCTACAGGTATTGAAATATCAGGAACAGAATATAGATTAGTTTTGTATGAAATATATAAGAAATAGACACTAGAGTGGTCTTGAATGCTTGAATTCAAAGCTCAAGGGTTAGATTAAATATCAGATTAGTCACAACTGAGAATATTAGTGAAATTGAAGGAACATGGGAGCAAATTACCTAGGATGCCACATACAAAAGGAAAATAAGGAACTTGAAAAGGAAGTTAAGAAACTGGAGAGTATACAGTGAGAATATCTAATATCTATTCAGAGCCCCAGACATTGAGAACAGAATAGTGAATATACCAAATTTCCTTGGTTGACACAGCACAATATACCCCAAATTGAATAAATAAATCGAAGTCTATACATAGACTCATCATGGTATATTATAGGAAACCAGAGGCAAGATGATAACCTGAGCCAAAAAGAAAATGTACCTTTGAAGGAATGCTAATTTGACCAAGAGCACATAAAATTAACATAACCCTGAAAGACACAAGATAATGAAATAATCTCTTTAAGATGTTAAAAGAAAATTTCTGTAATACTCTCAGCAGCTAGGAATATTTTTCAACAATGGTGGTGAAATAAAGACACATTATGTAATCAAAAATTGAAAAATATTACCATCAGTAATCTTTTACTAAAGAAACCTCTGAAGCATCTACTTTAGGCAGAATGGAAATTCCAAAAGGAGAAGTTAAGATGCAAGAAAGAGTGATAAGCAAATAAAACAGCAAACATGAATATAAATCTAAATAAACATGGTATAAGCTAATGACAGTGATGATTTTTGTGTGTTTAATGTTGGAGCATAAGATGATGTGGCATCTTATTCACCTGTGCCCGCTTGATTTCAGCCAAAGATATATGGCGGAAGGGAACTTTTTCGTAGGGTGTGTGGGACTTTTTTTGACTCATGCCAATGGGGAAGCCCAGCAGAGTCTTGATGTTATAATATATTTTTTAAATGTCAAGTATAATATCTAAACACATAGATTATATTAACATATTATGTAAGTGAAAATGCATAATAATGAACAATGAAATGTATGCTTGTAAACCCAATATAGAACTCTAAAACTAACCATTGCCAATAACTTCCATCTGCCTCTGTGCTTCTTCCCTATCCCATCCCCTTGTCTCTCCCCACATGAGATAATCACTACTTGAATCACCACATTGAATCTCGAAGTTTAGATTTCATGATTTCATTCAACCATCTCACTACCTGACTACCATCTCCATCTCTGGCACCAACACCATCAAATTCTTCAGCTACACCCGGGACCTACAGTCCATGGAAATCACCAGTGTTTCAGTGTCCTTGCCCACATTATACCTCATATCCCTCCTTATTTAAATAAGTTCCAAGACCAGTCATTGATAATCACTCCATTGCACATAATCTTGACTCCTTTGCTTAGTTTTGTCTTATCAACACTCGGCTACATCCATCTCTGCCTGTTCCATGTCTGTATCTTGAAGCTAAACATAGCTAGAGCAAAACACAACTTGTTTTAAAGTTCAGGATCACTAGCCTCAAGTTAGCCCTCAGTGCCAGGTGGCAGTCATACTATCATTTTCTAGTCCATTCTCTCTGATATTTTTCTAGATAACCATACTTAACTCACTTATCAAAAACTTCCAGCATCTCTTTCCCCATCATCACACTCAACTAGACAACCGTGTATCCTTTTTCATTGAGAATATAGAAGTAATCAGAACTTTCATAAGCTTCCATCACTACATCTAACCATCTATTAGCATCTGTGCCTTTAAAGGACACCCTTTTCCCTATTATTATAAATTGTCTATACTTCTTGCTCAAACAAGTTTCTTCATTTCTTCCCTAGATGCTTGTGTTCTTAACTATTTAAGGACATTAGTCCTACAGTCGCTTCCCTCCTCCCTCTTTTTCACTGTCTTTCTTATATTAACAGATTTTTCCTTTCTCCCAAAATATTCCACCAACATTTAAACATGTTATTTCTCCCCAAATTGGAAAACAAAAAACCTTTCAAGCCTGTTTATGCCTCTAGCTACCATTCCATTTTCCTCCTTCTCTTTATGGCATAACTTTCTATTTTCATTTGGAACTACTCCAAACAGGCTTTTTCTCCAATGATGTCACCAAGACTGCTCTTGTCAAAGTTACAAGAACAACACTCAACAACATTAAATCCATTTGTTCTCAGTTCTAATTTTACTTGTCCTATCAGTAGCATTTGACACAGATGATTACTCATTCCTCCTGGAAACACTTTCTTCCCTCGGTTTCCAGGATTCTTAGCTCTGGTTCCTCTTAACCTTCATCCCCCTGGCCTGTTCCTTCCCATCCATCCAATCTCTTGACCTTGAAATTTTTCCTTTTTCTTGACCTGCTTTTCTCTGTATCTTCACTCTCTCTGAGATCACATTCTCTCTCATGACTTTAAATGGCATTGATATACTGATGACTCCCAAATTTAAATCTCCAGCTGAGATCTCTTCTTTGAACTCTAGACTAATCTATCTGGTGTTTACTTAGTATTTGCACTTACACAGACTCTTCAAGCTACTAGTTCAGAATTGAACTCCTGATCTTCTTCCCACACCTTTTCCTCCACCTTCTTTCCCATTGCAGCAAATCACTTCATTTTCCTAGTTGCATAAGCCAACTCCATTGCCACTATCCTTGTCAAAGACATCAACATCACTGCTAATCTGTAATACAGCAGTTGACTCCTCCTTCATTGGTCTGCTTTCAAAACAACATTCAAAACATGTCAGATCATGTCATTCCTTGTGCAGTTTGCTCCCTCACCTCCAGTTCTTCACTCAGATGCTATTTTAAGATCTTTACAAATCCTCTTATTTAATGTCGTATGTGAGGGTTCAGCATATTTTTGTTGTAGCGGACCAGGCAGTAAATATTTTAGGTTTTGCACTCCTAAAGTCTCTGTCACAACTATTGAGTTATGCTGTGGCAGCATGAAGGTGGCCATAGACAAAATATACCTGATTAGGTGTGACTATTTTCCAATAAAACTTTATTTATGGACATTGGCATTTGAATTTTATGTAATTTTCATGTGCTATGATGTATTTCTTTCCTTTTGAGTATCTTCAACCATCTAAAAATCTACATTTTTAAATGGTCTAACTCTGGGCTGGATATGATTCCCAGGCTGTAGTTTATTGGCCACCCTCCTCACATACATTCCTTAAATGGTTTCTTTGCTGTAGTTTTGATCTTTTCATGCATCACAGTATAATATATTACATGTTTTGTTCATATTTTCGTGTTTATTATCTATGTCTTACAAATAAGATATAAGCACCATGAAGCCCAGGATTTTTAACTTGTTCTGTGTACTGCTGAATTCCCAGTATAGGTGCTCAAAAATTATACGTTGAATGAATGCATAAAATGAATGAAAAAGTTATATTTTCAAAAGAAATAAAATTGGCTATAATGGATGAGATAATTGAAGAACTTAATTTTATTTTAGAAATTATAGTTTTGAAGATTATAGAGAGATATCATTTTAACCATTCACAGACTGCAAAAGGCTCCATCGTTGACTTTCTTATTAAAAATTCATTATTATTTCATTGTTATAAATATTTTTTTTCATCTTCCCTAAACCTCATTTCTTTAGTTAAGAGATACCTGTCTATATCAGTTCCCCTTTTCTTGGGATGGCCTTGCTTCCTGGTCTCTCATTGTTCTCCAGGTTTTGTAGATAAATAGAGCTACAAGATTAACCACATGGCCTCCTGCTTCTCAGCTGGAGGCTGCTTTTTCCATGGCCACTATAAGTGATCATGCTTCATAGCATCGTGGACTTAATATTCTAAGAATATTGACTTCATAGTTACCATTTCATTCCTACTTTGTTTTGGATGAACCAAAGAAGTGAACAAAGTTCTTGAAATTCTGTTGCTGACTGAAGTAAATAATAGTGTTAAATTATAGGCATTAGAGCATAGCTGCATTTCTCTAAGCCATTTCAAGATACTAAAATGGGATTTAATTATTATATGTAATGGACATTAAACATTTATGAGATAAATGGCCTACAATTTAACTAGTCAAGTATTAATAAGATAATTTGTTTTAAGAATAATTAATGTGTAGGGGCGCCTGGGTGGCGCAGTCGGTTAAGCGTCCGACTTCAGCCAGGTCACGATCTCGCGGTCCGTGGGTTCGAGCCCCGCGTCAGGCTCTGGGCTGATGGCTCAGAGCCTGGAGCCTGTTTCTGATTCTGTGTCTCCCTCTCTCTCTGCCCCTCCCCCGTTCATGCTCTGTCTCTCTCTGTCCCAAAAATAAATAAAAGTTGAAAAAATAAATTAAAAAAAAAAATAAAAAAAGAATAATTAATGTGTAATAGCAGAAAAAGATCTCACTTCTGGTTTCTTACACAAAGGAATTAAAAAGATGTGCCTTCTACTAAAGACCTTTTTGTTTTACTTGTTCAATGTGAATCACAGGTAGAGGTGATATGTAGTCAAGTTTTTCTGTAGCTAAGTATCAGATCACTATTCAAGGTTGTTGCATTGCCAATAATTGGTTTTTGGGGAGGTAAAAATGTACTACTGTGTGACTTTATAAACATATTCGATATATATTACATAATCATTATGGTTCCCTAACTCATTATTGAAGATGAGTCTAAAAGAAATCAGAGTTGGTGTCTGAGTATTAATCACTGGGTTTAAAATAATCTGTTTTATCCCTTCTTCCTTTTTAAGTCGCATTTGGGTTGTTATTTGTGGCATATGAGTGAATAAGTATCCAATGTATCTGCCTCAGGCCAAGTATTTGGACTCTGGGTCTGTGTTATTGCCTTATTGATTGCTTGTTATCTGCTTGCTTGCTTGTTTTATATTAACTGGATGGACCAAAGAAGGGAGGTAAGAAAGTAAGGGTGTAGCATTTTCAAAAATGAAGTTACTCAGAGAAGAGGTAATAACATTGGTAGAGTAGGTAAGGCAATACAAAATCTCTATCCTATACAATTTTGGAAGCTGTTGTGCAGAAAAATGTCATCAAGCCAGTCTTTAAAACCTTCTTAAAAGTATGGAAATATGCTAACTGTTCAGGCTTTACATTAGATGATGGATGCTATCTGGATGTGGCAATCTCAGGTATGAACATCTCAAAAATAAAGTCAAAGTGTGCAATTGAATGTAGAGATCCTGAGGGTAATACATGAGGGTATACTGTGTGAGCAGCAGCGGTTCTGCCATTAAACCTCCCTTGATTTGCTGTAAGTTTAGATACACACAAGCCGTGTTTATTTTTACATTTTCAGCAGGTGTGACACTTTGGCAAGTGTATTGGCTTGGAGTACAGCATGGCTTCCCCGTGATTGGTGGGTCCTGATGGAATGTTTTCTGAAATGATGGGTGAAGACCTTGCATCATTATTTTTCCAAGCGTGTATCAACAAAGCGTTCATCCTATAAAAGTGCAAATAGAATGTTATGCACCAGGCACCATATTTACATTTTATTTTTAGTTCCTGGAAAGATTTCTAGTTTCTGGAGGAATTGCTTGCTCCTTCTTGTTATGTTTGATCGGGTCATCCTAACTCAGAGTGTTAGCAAAACTTTCCACTTGCGGTGTGCATGAAGCCTGTGGTGAATTCTCTTTATGAAACACGTTTCTTCATGTTCGTTCTGCGGGTGGACAATTGCTGCCTTCTAATATCATGTTGAAATGTGATTGATCCAAATGATAGTGTCACCCTTGAATGAATCATGCTTCTTCACTCCATCTGTTTCGTGAGAGGAAAAAAAAATGTCTTACCCATCCTTAGAGTGTGTATGCCTAACCTAAATTTCATTTAATCCACTGTTTTGAGGTCTGTGACATGCTCATTTCCATGTTTTTTTTAAAAAAAGGATTATTTTCAATAAGTCCTATTCAAGAACAAGTCTGTCATTTCACCAGTATGCAAACTAGAATCTCTCAGTTGACCTCCCTCCGATCACACCCTATTTATTGGCAAACATAGAGGTCAGTTGGAGAAGTGATATATACACAGATTAAAAAAATTTTCCTGGCACCTGTCAAATCTTTACTTCAGTTGAAACTTTGATTCTGTCAACTTAGTATATCTGTAGCTCTTGCTACACTGTTTTTTTTTTAAGTTTATTTATTTATTTTGAGAGAGACAGAGACATCACAAGCTGGGGAGGGACAGAGAGAGAGAATCCCAAGCAGCCTCCACACCGCCAGCACAGGGTCTGATGCCTAACCGACTGAGCCACCCAGGTGCCCCTTGCAGCATTGTGTTTTTGAAAATTCAGACAAGCCCCACATGTGTGCACCTAATCTTAGCTGGTCCACACGGGACCCCCTGAGTGCCAGCCCTAGTCCCCCATGGGGTCCCATTTCCACTCCGACAAGATGAAAGAAACTATCATGAACCAGGAGAAATTCATCAAACTGCAAGCACAAGTGTGCTTTGGTGGGAAAGGAACTGCTCGCCCAAAGAAGGTGGTTCATAGGACAGCTACCACAGAAGATAAAAGCCTTAGGTTCTCTTTAGAGAAGTTAAGGGTAAACAGTATCTCTGGTATTGAAGAAGTGAGTATGTTCATAAACCAAGGAACAGTGATGCACTTTAACAAACCTCAAGTCCAGGTATCCCTGGCAGTGAACGCTTTCACTGAGACAAGGCAGCCAGCTGACCGAAACGCCACCCAGTATCTTAAACCAACTTGGTGCAGCCTGTCTGAGTAGTTTAGGAAAACCTTGTGAATTTCTGCCCAATCTGTGGACGGAAAAGCACCACTCACTACCAGAGAGGAGGAGGAGGATGAAGTTCCAGACCTTGTGGAGAATTTTGATGAAACTTCTAAGAATGAAGCAAACTGAATTGGGTCAACTTCTAAAGAGGATAAAACTTGAAGAAGTTACTGGGAACTGCTATTTTAATTTGTTCATAGATCTGATAAAATCTAAATCTCTAATAGTTTTAAGCCCAAGCCCCTTGGACAGTGCAGCTCTTTTCAGTTTTTGCTTATACACAAAACATTCTTTGCAGCTGATTAAGCTGAAGAAGCCCAGGAATAAAGTTTGAAACAAGGTTAATGAAGGTCATTACCTAGTAAAAAATTAATTAATTAATTAATTAATTAAGTTAAATTAATTAATAATTTAAAAAATCAAAACAAAAACTCAGGTGATCATTTTACAGAACAAAAAGGGCCAGCCCCTCAAAAAGAAAAAAAATATATTAAAAAGAAAAAAAAATCTCTCTCTCCTTCTGTCTCCCATGACAATGAAGTTCTAAAATGTTATAAACTCAAATCTCAACTTCCAGCATACTCTGAAATACACTTTATTGGATATAAAATACCTGATATGTAATATTAGATATCTAATAAAGCATCACTTTATTAGATATATTCAAACTCACGCTTCACACATACACATGTGGATGGCCCATACAGCTGGAAATCCTTCTGTGCAACACAATTATGATGGAGAAAGCATGAGCGTGTTCTTCCCTCCCCTTCTTACCAAAGAGAAATGAATAAAGTGTAGAGTGAATTATGTTGCTTAGGGTACATTTGGACTAGAAACAGACAAGGAATTTGGTTCAAGGAAAAGTAAAAGAAAATGCTGTAGATTTTGTGTCAGCTGTCTACATTAGTAAGGGAAGACAGCTCTTGGTGTTTTAGAGATAGAGATGATTTTGCCTGTGTGCAGATTCTTTCCTAAATTTCATTACTTTAGTGTTTTAATGTTTTTAACCTTCAGTAAGTTCTACTTATTTTTATTCTTCTAATCTTGCATGCACTTTAAGTCCTATATTTTCTCACTTATGTAGAACTTTTATTTGTAGTTTTACTTCAAATAATGAGCTATGTGCTTATCGCAGATCAAGAAAAACAGCGCATTGATTGCATTTTATAACAGCTCTGAGTGAAACTGAGGTGACCAGGGATCTAGCTTTTCCATTCAGATCCTATGAGAGATGTTGTGATGAAATTAAGGGTATCAGGAAAACCTGTCTTTGAAATAGTATCTTCTTTAGTACGCAGTAATTTCTGAGTTCATATTCTTAATTTAGTATGTGCACTTTAAAATCTGTTAGAAATAACTACCACCTTTGAAAGGACTCTGTTACGATCACTGTTTGCTATCCCCCTAACCACAGATTTTGGCATTTTGATTGCCATCGAAATGAATAGCACTCCACATTGTGTCAGTCACACCCTCATAAAAGTTAAATGAACATTCTTGCAACACCCGCTGGGATGGGACAGATGTAGGAGAGAAGGACTGAGCACACAGGATAAAATGTGTCACCGAGAAATTGAAACTACTCCCTTAACACAGCGTTGTGTCTTGCTTGTCACCTATACCTCTTTTGTTTTATTCAAAGCTATTTCAAAAACACAAATAGCGTGTTGAAATGGAGAATCACTGTAAATCATTTCTATTGTCTGTCAGGCTGTGCCTTGCCATTGCTAGATTCCCTATGTTGTTTTTCCTCGTCGTATGTACACTTGGTAAATCATTTTAGCAGAGATACTTTATTCAAAATACAACTATAGTCAAAATATGACTACAAAGAACTATCATTTCTAAACTGAGACCATCGCATTGCATGTGGATTTCTGTTTTATCATAGACCTTTGTAACAGATATTTTAAGTTTATTGTATCAATATTTAATTTTTTAGTACAATTTTTTTTATCCATTTTGAGTTGGTCTCAAAGGTTCAACAGCACAGATATCACGAGTGACATCTTATTCTCCAAACTAATTGAAATTCAGACTCTTCTATGTTAGGGCTCTCTCCAATGTTGGCTCTACTCTCAGTTTTCCAAAAAATACTCTTAAAAAGTAACAAGTTGATTTTGATGTGACACCAATTTCAAAAGTTTGTATGGCATTCTCCCTTTGGAAGAATTAAAGTCTTGAAGCAACCTGACAATTCATCTTGTGTAATAAATAGCCTAATAGCCTTAAGGAAGTAATCTCCCCTCTCCTCTATAGCTCACCCTTACAGACATGTCTGATTCTTCTCTGTAGCAGAAAGATTTGTATTCACATGCTGGACTATAAACACCCTGAGGGCAGTGAATCCCTTGGTGAAGTGTCTCCTATTAGTGTTTAGAGCAATGCTTAGAACAGTGCATGGGTAAGAGTTACACTGACCTCATTGGACATCAATGAAATAATGAATGTACACCTTTTAGTGGTTTGTGAGAAGTGCCAAATGTGCAATTAAAGTTGGCTAAAACCCCATACAGACTAAAAAAAATACTGTTCTTGTTCACCACTTATCTAGAGTATCTGACAGCAACCTTGACTTATAGTGGGTGCCTACTCAGTGTTTATTAAGTTACATTGAGATCAAGTTAGAATTTACCTCTTCTAGGTCAGCTCTTTCTGCTAAATCATATATTTTTTTCTTCTTTCAGCAAGGATTCATTGAGAATTTCTTTCATATGCCAGAGCCTGGCACTAGCACTATAAAGACAGTTAAAATAAATTCACTGTCGGTCTCACTCTCCAGCAAAGACAGATGCTTATAACAAGTAGATATAATTCATTGTGGTAAGTGTTGCAATTAATGTATGTAGACAGTACTATGGGAACATACAGCAGCAAGCTATGATTAAGGGATTGTTAAACTCCCTTTTTAAAATGAGCAGAAGTTTGTTGAAAAGAAAATGGAAGAAGGGCTTTGTCAGAGAAACAGTCTGATAAAAAAAAAATAAATGCTCAAAATTGCACATGGCAGAAGTAGAAGTTTCACATGGCTCATGCAGAATGTATATTGAGGGCTTATTTGGGGTGCCATGTCGTAATCTGTGTCTTAGCACCAGGCTGAAGAGTCTGGATTCTTTTCTGTAGGCACCTGTAGGTTCTGGAGGTTGACCCTTCAAAACCCCATTTATATTTTAAAAAAGACAGATGGCCAAGTGGGAGATAGATAGGGGTGAGCAGAAATCAAAGGTGGGAGAACAAGAGGTGGACAGTATTTAGGAACGGGTGAGATGCCACGCCAGACGGTGCCAATAGAAATGGAGGGTAACAAAGAGAGGGAGAATATGACACATATTGTTCACTTTAATTTCTCTTGTTTTCTCTAAGTCGAATAGCTAAGAAGGGAGCCAGAAAGCAGATAAAGAAGAGAAGCAGGCCATAAAGAAAGATCAGTTCTGTGTGGGGCTAAATAGGAGCTGCCAGCCTCTCCCACATCCAGTTGTCCAAGATTCCCGTCATTGCTGTGCGACACTTTTGTGGACCTGGTGCGCTTCTCTACTGCCCAGATTTGTGCCATCCTCTCACCCACGTTGAAGGTGCACCTATATCAGAGACTTGCCATTTTGTGCATAACAGATTGTCCATCTTGGAAACAGTGCTCATCTGGTTGTTCGTCTTGGGAAAGTGACTCTGACCAGGAAAACACTAGGCCAGACAGTCCTATTTAGGAGCTGTTTTGAGGTAGTAGGAGCTCTGTGGAATTCCCGTTCAAACACCACCATGTGGGTGACAGCCCTTACAAAACTGATTCTGTCTAAATGTTAAGGAACAGGTGGATCACTAAAAAGAAAAAGGAGAAAGCTAATAAATTTATGAAAATGGTATTGGCCTCTGTAGTAATCAGGAAAAAGAAATCAAACACAGAATAAACTATTGTCTTACAACTTTCAATTTGCAAAAACTGAAAGTCAGACAATGTCAGTTGTCGTTAAGAATATGGAATAAAGGGGCCCCTGTTACATGTTGAGGCTAATGCATTTGATACAACCACACTGAAGAAAAATTTGATAATGTCTAGCAAACTTGCAGATCATCTGCTCCAACAATTCCAATCCTCAAAACTCTCCCAATAAATATGTGTAGAGATATTCACAAGAATATGGATGACAACCCTCCTCTAAAGCAGAGTTCATCCTTAAGAGAGTGGGTTTTCATTCAATGGAATTGATATAAAAGAACTAAACTTTATATCCATCAACATGGATAAGTCTGCAAAACAAAATGTTGAGCAAAAAATCTAAGTTTCATGTGCGTGCTTGGCAGGATGACATCTCATGATGGGTGGTTTTAAAATCAAAACTTATAAACATATAAGATTATACATTTATTATGGGTACACAAAAAATAAAAGTGAAAATAGACATTGGAATGGTGAATACCAACTTCAGAATAGTGGTTTTCTTGAGAGAATGGGGGGTGAGTTCAGGAATAGGACAGTGAGATATTTGGGGGTTTCAGTTGTCTTTATAAAGTTTCACTTGTTAGGCAAGTACATAGTTCTATTGTATCCTCTCAAAGTTTTGTTTGTATACCTATAATATTTAGAGTAAAAACCCTGCATATGGCTTTCCTCACATATTCATTCATTCATTCTTTTAATCTATCACCTGTTAATCTATTCAGCTACCCATTCACATATTCTTTCTCAAAGTAATTTTATTTAAATAATCCAAGAAAGGGTGATTAGGGCTTAAACCAAGTAGAGAGAAAAGGACAGAGTATAATTAGAAGGCAAATTTAAGGGAGATTATTGGGTAAAGTTGTCAACACTTAACAACTAGATGTAAGTAGGTGTGTGTGTATGGAGTAAGGCAAGGAATCAAGGATAATTTATTCAGATCTCTAGCTTGGCATTGACCATGAAGCATGCCAAGAAGACAAAGGAAGAGGGGTAACGTTGATATAGAGGGGGGATGTGGTATCAAACTTTGTTTGGGTTCATGGTACACTTTTTTCCATAATCCTGACAGATAATCTTTAATTCAGTAATTATTTATTGAATATCTGCCATGTACAAGGCACAATAAATAGAGATCTCTTAAGTTTATGCATAAATACTCTTTTTCATGAATATGTTTTTTTTTAAGTCCAAACCATTATTTTTTAGGCATCATGGTGCAGTTACTGCTCCGCTAAATTCAATTGGGTAAGCAATTTCAACTGAATACAGTTGAATGGCAGTGTGCAGCCTTCGTTAAGTTATTCTGTAACTACTTGAAAGAGAGTGAGAATCCATTAAAAACTTCAGACTGGGTAAACTCATTTAAGTTTGCAAATTACATTCAGAAGAGAAGTTAAATGTGGTTATCTTGAAAACATCCCCCCAAATTATAGTGTAGTAAATAATAATTGGATAAGGCTAACCTCAGAAATTCTTCCTCAAAAGTTATTTAGTTCATACAACAGTAAATATACAGCTATATGGATACATTGAGCACTTCTTTGGATGGAAATAAACATATTTGTAAAATTAGAAGTATTGGAAATATTTGTAAAATTTGTAAATTTAGAAGTTTGTAATTTGTAAAATTTGTAAAATTAATTTGTAAAATTAGAAGTTCAGATATTTCTGTCTTAATCTTTTTCAAAACTTCTCTTGCCTATTGATTTACCCTCACAAAAAGGAAATGGTCACAGGGAATAATGGGATAAGAAAGCCCAATTACTGTGTGTATTTCCAGCTCCCACCTAAGCAGACCATTTCAACCAAACCCTTTTCCTTTTTCTAGGCTCTACCCTAAAATCTAGATTTTAGTCCTGTTCTCAATAGAAACATGAATGTCCAATCCTGAATCCTCATATGGCTTTACTCTTCTTCCTCCGTAGATATCTTTCTCTTTCCAAGACTGCATAATAGGCAAAGACCAGGTGTCTTCTAATCCTGTGTGCTGAGGATACCCTGTGAGCTCAGCTGAGTTCTTTGGGAGCCTCAAAGGTGTTAGTCTAGAATCAGACCCGTGCAATCTTGCCTTTGCTCTACCCCACCCCACCCTATTATTTGAGTTTGCTTACTTCCTCCAGTGTTGGAGAAATAAACCAAAGGCCACAGTCAAGTAACAATAAAGTCGTAATTCCCTGGAGACTTGAAAAAAGATGTCACTTGTTGCCTCAGCATGACGACCAATTAGCCCCTTTGATGTAAAGCGTCTGTCCTCTTCGAGGAAACAAGAAAGGTCTGGTTCTCCTTTCTAGTCTGTCATTTGTTGTACAGAGCCATAAGCCCCATTTTACTGGTTTGCAAGCTACTGCCTTTGTTAACGTGCTGAAAACTTCATCAGCTGTCTTTAATCAGAGAAGATGTGCGTGAGGGACGACACCAGCAGTTGTGGTTGGGTTTCTGTTCCCCAGCCCATGAGTCACAGCTGGCAGAGAGCAAGGACACCAGTGTATCATCAGACAGCCAGTCACCTGAGCTTCTTTGATTTCAGTTATATAGCTAGGTAGTCCTTAATTCTGTTTAAAAACCTTTACATGCTTCTGTTTGGCTATGAAAAGGTTTTTCCTCTCCTGTCTAATAATATTTGGTCATTTATGGCTTCTGTTTATAATAAAGTTTCATTTGCACATTTCCTACTCTAAATAATTGCCTGGCCAAAAGAATTCACTTTATGAGAGGACAGACATTTGATCTGACATTCTTTGTTCTGTATGGGACTTCATCCTCCTCTAGGAAACTTCGTCTCAAAAGATGTAAAATAATATGACTTAGATCAGGAAATGACCTCTAGAACACTGCTTCTCAAATTGTAATGAGAGTGCAAAACACCTGGGGATCTCGTTAAAATTCAGATTCTGATTCGCTGGTTGGTACCTGAAATTCTGCATTTCTACCAAGCTCCCAGGTGATGTTGATGCTACTTCCTAGACTAGAGGCAAGGCTAGAAGACCCATAGGCACTCAGTCCCTTGGGCATCCAGTCAGCTACCCCCGGTCGCGCGGTGAAGGCTTGTCTTTGAAGAGAGAAAACAACCATGTAACAGAAAGTGGTCTATATTGAGTTTTATTCATAAATTTTTATCAAACACATGAAATTGTTTATGTCAAAGTAACTGTTGACAGTTTTAAGCAGTTACCTAAGGCTTGTACCTAAGTACTTGTTGATTAGGTCACTTTTGAGCATACATGCAAATTTCCTCAGTCTCCACTCAACTCAAGTAAGAGGCTATAGTGATGTTTTAAAAGCATTGCATAATGATGTAAGTTTGTAGGTTTGTAAAATAAAAACTCTTTTTTACTCTGGTGAGATAGACATATTCAGAAAAATACGTTACATCTAAACACAGAAATCTATTAGCTGCCTAAAAATAGTATGTTCTTAAACATATACATTTTTAGTTTACTTGGATTTTTACTGTTTATAGAGTTGGGCACCTGGGTGGCTCAGTGGGGTGTGTCCAACTTTGGCTCAGGTCATGATCTCACGGTTCGTGGGTTCAAGCCCGCGTCAGACTCTATGCTGACAGCTCAGAACCTGGAGCCTGCTTCAGAGTCTGTGTCTCCCTCTCTCTCTGCCCCTCCATTGCTCACTCTCTGTCTCTCTCTCTCTCTCTAAAAAACAAATAAACATTAAAAAAAAAGCACAATTAAAGAGTATATGTGAACTTCTATTGGATCTGTTATCCCATTTTAACCCCATAATGTCAATTTTTGATTATTTCTGCTTAATGAGTAACATGCTAGGGTAGCATGCTAATGTAAACATGCTAGTAACATGCTAATGTAAAATTAAAGTTATTCCATGTGGCACCTGGGTGGCTCAGTCAGTGAAGTGTCCGACTTTGGCTTAGGTCGTGATTTCCCTACTTGTGGGTTGGGAAACCTACTTGAGCTGTGCTGACAGCTCAGAGCCTGGAGCCTGCTACAGATTCTGTGTCTCCTTCTGTCTGTCCCTTCTCCAGCTCGCTCTCTCTCTCTCTCTCTCTCTCTCTCTCTCTCAAAAATAAGTAAACATTAATTTTTTTTTTAGAAAAGCAAAATTAAAGTTATTCCAAAAACACTATGATAACTAGCACTCAGAACTCATTTTGATGACAGATGTCACTTCCTAATTGTGTTATTTTAGATTAATATTAACTTTTCTTTTTAAAGAAAGAAGTGACTTGAAGTACTCTGAGGACAGAAGAATCTGGGCTGCAGTTCAGTAGCAATAGTAAAGCCTATTTATGTGGCTTGGTTTACTTCACCACCTGTCTTCACCTCTGTCTCTTCTGGTTTAACCTAAGTCTATAAAGCTAGTAAAGGTAGAGCCAGGTCACAAATCCACAGGGTTTGGATTCAGTAGTTACTCAGGCACACTCACAGGAAATTCTGCTTTCTGTTTCTGAGATGATAGGGAGACAGAAAAGAAGAGGAAAAAGACAATAATGTTGTATTCTCATGTAACCTTAGCAGCAATTCTATGCAGCAAGTAGTGTTATCATTCATTTCTATAAGAAATTGAAGTCTCGAGTGTTCCGTCAACTTGTCCGAGTGTACACATCTCTGGGGCAGAGCTGGCCTGGCACTCAGGCATTGTGACTCTGTAACTTTTGAGTATTTTTAATAATCCCCTTGAGTTGTGATTATAGTTAGGCACAGATACTTTAATAATAAAGTGATTCAAGAAATAACGACTATCCCACTGAGCCATCTGGTTTCTCTCAGCCCCTGTCGCTGGGCCTCTTCTATTTCTGGTTAGCCAGGAATGGTCTCCAACCGTGATTCTCCGTCTCCATTTCCTCTCTTCCCACTCAGGATAGCGGAAGTCTGAACATTTTATCTACTTAGCATCTCTAGTAATTCAGGCTGTGAACACACTTTGCCGTCACTGTAGTAGCTGTTTATTGATAGTTGTGCTGAGCTCCGTGAGGGAATAGAATTGAGAAATGCATCCATGCATCGAACGACTCAAGATAATGGGTGGAATGATAACAAAGTTCTGTTAGGAAGACAGAGTAGGTGGTGTTTTAGGTTTCCAGTGTGGACCTTCATTGCACATGTAATTTAGAGCTATGTTTATTTGGCTTGGGGTTTAAAATTAGAAATTGACCATCTGTATTTTTCTTGATAAGTATGGCGTCATCCTGACCAAAAGGTTTTTGAAGGTCAGGAATAGCTTATATTTGCAACATTATTTTTGGAAGAGAAAAGAGGATGTAGACAAGTTTGAAAATAATGCCCTATAGTTGAGGACTTAAGAGAATTTTGCTGTACATCCACAGACATATAGTGTAGCCATTGGAATAAAAATTGTAAAGTATGTATAAAAACATAAAAATGTTTTTATAAAAACATGCATGTGCTATATACCTCAAGCAGATGAAAAGAAGGAAAAGTGAACTTGACGTTTGCAAGTCTATTACATACATGTACTGTACCACATTGTTAAATGTCTCATTTTATCTTTCTGACAACATGAAAAAAAGTTGATGTTATTTTGGTATTTCATAAATGAAAGAATTGGGCACAGATATGTTAGGGGACCTCAGCAAGGTCACAGTCAGTGGTTGAGCAAGAATTCAAACCCAGACCTCTTAAAGTCCAAATCTGATCATCTCTTTCCAGTTGGTTTATTCTGAGCTATTCAGCCCTGCCCCTAGCACTCTTTTTGGTTCAGAAATAATTGTTTTTACAGTAAAGAGTGGAGTCACATGAATTCAGCTGAAAAAATGCATGCATTTTGTGAAAATACTAAATTGTAAAAATTATTGTGAATTATTTTACACTGCATCACAGAGTTGCCAGGACAATTACTCTGTTGACACCATCTGTAAAATGAAAACACAATCTTAGCATAAACACATTTAGTTTTATCTGATATTTGAAATATGCATTTGTGTAACTGCCAAAATATTAGCTGCTGTATGTTCGCCAGAAAGTTCGAGCAACAAGACAAGAACAGAACTGCCTTTATTTGTACATAGCAAGCAAAAAAAAAATTTTTTTCCCTTTGGGAAGGACTTTTGTTGTTGTCAACCAATATCTCAGAATTTGGGGATGGAGACCCTTGTCTGAAACTAGTGGTACATAGTTTTGTTTGTTTTGTTTTTTAACTTTGCCTTTCATATGATAACTTTGTATTGCAAATATCACATACTATAAAATTTTTGTGTTTGAGACTCACAACTACCTTCAAAGAAATAATAAAAAACTTTTCTGACAAAGGTTCCATTTTTCTGCACCCCATTTTATCTGTTTTGGTATGTTTTTACTTTGCTGTGTTTATAATAAACATTCACCAGGAGAAGTTTAAAAATTTGACTTAAAAATAAGAACTTTGTCTCATTAAACTACTTGGGTTAGATTTGGAAATGACATTAGTGGTTACATTTGAAATTTTTTTTCAGAGCGTTTACCCTGAAAACATCAGTAAAATTGTACAATTTTTTAACTTATTTACTTAATGTTTGTATAAATGGCCTGGAAGATTGCTAAGGAGAGGAAACAGAGTGGGTGAACGTAAATTTGTCAACTTTTCCAACTTAATTTTTTTTATTTCTTGACATTGAGTTGAAAAAAGAAGATCAATTCTATCTGAAATTGTATGACTTTTAACTGTTTCCTTAGAAAAGTACAGTCTGACTAGGCGACGAGGTTTTCATATGTAACCTATGCCTTCTCATTAAAGAAGAATATTTTCGTAGCTGCCTGCACTATTTAAAGCACAGAGTAAACCAGCTGTTTGAAAACTTTTTGTTGTTGTTGTTATTCCTAGTTATCTTGATCTATTTGTATAAATTGCTAAATTGCTTCCATAAAATGCCTCCAGACATAAGGGAATCATTTGCATAAGTGGATGAAGACTTTTGTCTTCCATGAAGGAAAGCTTGAAACAAGCCTCTTAATCATTTCCCTCCCTCTCTGGTTCCAGTATCCGGCTGCTTTGATGAACCTGGGGGCTATCCTCCATCTCAATGGCCGTCTCCAAAAGGCCGAGGCCAACTACCTGCGGGCACTGCAGCTCAAGCCAGATGATGTCATCACGCAGTCCAATCTCCGCAAACTGTGGAACATTATGGAAAAGCAAGGCTTAAAGACATCCAAGACCTGACACAGGAGGGCAGTACCTCCTCCTCCTCCATATTTTAAAGCTGGCTTCGTTAGTGAACAGAACTTCCCAGCAGTGCTATGACAAGAGCTAGTATGGACTTCCAAGATGGGGGCAGAGGTCACTGGGGTCACTGCCACGTCTGGGAGTATTCACTCTGCTGTTGGCACAGCCGTTAACACCAAAAAGGGGAACATTGGAAACCTCTTGAAGGACGTAATTGTTACCCATAGAACTATTATTAAACCAGAGCACTTAAAACAGGATCTTACGGCATTGGGGTGGGAGGTGGGCAGGGAGTCTAAGTTACAAATTTTGTTCATTTTTGAAAGCTAATTTAGAAATTATACTGTTCCTTAAACACTGTGAGAGGAAGTCAGAGTGTCCATTCAGCCCTGCTAAACTATTAAGATCAAGTGTTAATAGGGAATAATTAAAGTGTCGTGTGAATCCCAGCGTGCCGGCCGGTTGTCCTGACGCTGCTGTCTTCCCTCTTTGGGACAGCCTGCTTACCAATTTGTGAAACTTAGGGGAAAAAAAAATTTTTTAAAGTATGTCAAGATCTGTCAGAATCTATAGTTGTTTCCCGACTAGGGCACATAACATTTTATTATTTGGATGTCACAGTCTTCGTTTCTTTTAGACAGCATTTGCTTTTCAATGTTCTGAGCTGAGGTAACCATGTTTCACACTGGCGTTGCTGGAGAGGTTGGGGAGACCTTTTACCTGTCCGGCAGGCAATTTTTATTTTTAATGTCACCAGCATTTCCCCCCAGACTGCCTAGGAGAATTCACTGTATTAATTCTTAGGCTTTTGAAGTAGCTATACCTGGTTAATGCACATGCTTATATAAGGATTAAATCTAAAAGAGCTTAAATGTGTTCTAATTCCAATAACTAGCCAGCAGCTATTAGACAAAAGGGAAGTTGCTGTGTGCTTCCCAGATGTGGTTAATGGTTAAAAAATCAAGTCTGAACAAAGGAGTGTACAATAATGGTTGCCAGTGATGTTATATTTTGGAAAGAATTGGTATAAAATGCTAATCACTTCCTGATAGGTTCCTAGACAGCAATGCTAATAAGTTTTTAAGGAATTATTTTTTTTATATTTTGCTCGTCCCAAAACACATAAAAAATGAGCTACAGTATAGCATCAGCCTGTGTGTTTTTAGGTCTTCTGCCTTGCGCTTTTCACAGTTAAACTATTTTTTCACTAGCAAACTGGTATTTTATTCCTTTACCTATTAGTAACCACTTCAGTGATCATTACACAAGTAAAAATGAAGTAGAGAAAAACATTTATTGAACATTGTTTTGACTTGCAAACTTTGCTACTAAAAATTAACTTTGCAAAAAAAAAAAACAAAACAGTTCACTATCAACTTCATAGAGAAAGTAGCTATACAATACCCTACGTATTTATTTATTTATTATTCTACCATAGCAAAATAACAAAACTTGATTCATTAAGTCAGTTCTTTGCAACTGAAAATTAGCTTTTTTCTCCTTTCCTTCAACTTTCATGTATATATATTGGGCAGCAGCCCCACTAAAAGGAAGCTGGACATGCAAATACATCATATTTTGTGTTCTCCATATTTTATATGTTTTACTCTGTATCTGAATAAAGCGGGATAAAGAATTTAAAGTAGTGTTCCTACGGAATTAGTGTTTTCGTAAAAAGGGCAGATGTAGTGAGAGAGGTTTGTTGATGGCATTAGTAAGAAGGCCCTCCTAATAGGTATATTATTTTGTAAACATTTCATCGAAGGGCCAAAAAGTTAAATTATAACTAGATCACTGTGTCTTCAGAATGATATTTAACGTTTAACAACAGCAAACCCGTGGTCAAACCAAAAGTGTGGGTTGAAGTGTATTTTTCATCTTTTAACGCATTGGCAATTGCAAAAAAAAAAAAATAAGTAAATAAATAAGGAATTTAATATAAGGATATAGAGATAAATTCAATGTCTAACAGTTTTATTTATTTAAATAGTTATTGACCTATGATGACTTCCTAGTCTTAACATTTTATGTCTTTTTGTTGTTAATGTTCTTCCTTTCAGATACTTGGTTCTTAATAGGTTCGCTGATTGCACAGTAGAGGCACTTCGAGTTGACCCAGTCCCCAAGTAGCATTAATAATTGGGCCTGTGTCATAAAATGCATGGATGTTTAATAGCAAAATGTCCCTGACACCTTTCACTACAGGGCTGGGCTTAGTAACTGACCAACTTGGGGGGAGGGTGGGACGGGGGGCTATAGAACATGGTCAAAAAATGTCTCCGCTCAGGGATTTATGGTGGATTATTGCAGACAGTGCTAAAAATATAGAGCACAAGACAAGTTTACTAAATTAAAGTTTTATTTTTTGAGAAACTGTTATTTGTATAAATTATCAAGATTTGTAGGCTTTCCTTTTGTAGAAATAATTGTTTTATGTGCCAGAGAATTTCAATTTTGTTTTCAACAATAAAGCATTGATAACAAATATGTTGTATAAGCCTTTTTTTAAATCTTCTACAGCAACAGCACTTAACGTTCTCATGGATTTTAACAGAAATTGAAAAAAGTTTTAAAAAGTAGACATAGAAAGTCAAACAGACATATCATGGCTAATGTATAATCAATAATAATTAATCATTAATTTTTAATCGTTATAATAATATTAAGGGTTCCCTATAACACCAGATTTGCCACCTTCCAAAAACAGATGGCACAATTTTTGTTTTATTGATGAGCTATAGAAACGGAAATATCCCAAGCATGACTCATTCATAGGTCATTTGGTTAAAATGGCCATATTAGAAGACCTGATACTCGAGTTCTGATCCTAGAGGAAAGCACAACACTATTTTGTTGAGAGACAGGAGTACGACACATTCAAGGTATCAGTTACAAGAAAGCATTGGGTTCTAGACAAAATTTGATAGTCTTGTTAAAGTTGTCATTATATAATAACATAATTATATATTGCCTAATCCCTTTATTAGGGATAAAAGTTAGCTACAAAGATTTTACTTTATGTTAAACATCATATGGATGTGCAAGGTTGTATTCCAGCTTTACAAAAAAAAGCCAGAGCTCAGAAGTATGAAATTAACTTGTCCAGGTCACAAAGCTAGCAAGCAGCAAGCCTGTCCCCGTAGTGTCCTGTGCTCACATGCCCTGTGTCATGTGAGCACTCAGGCTGTGAACCCAAGTCTGGAGACGAGGTTTCTCGTCCCCTTTGGCATTTTCTAGCTATTCCATCTTCCACAAATCACATTCCCTACCCCTCACACTTAAGATGATCATGAAGATTAAAGGCAATTCCTGTGGTCTAAATGTTGATGTCCCCCCAAAATTCGTATGTTCATAGATTATGTTATTAGGAGGTGGGGGGAGCAGGCAAGTGACTAGTTCATGAGGGCTGATCCCTCAAGAGTGGGATTCATACCCTGACAAAAGAAGCCCCAAAGAAGTCTCTCGCCCCTTTCACCATGGGAATACAGTGAGCAGCATGCAACCCAGAAGTGGGACCTCAGGTGACCAAGCTGGCACCTTAATATCAGACTTCCAGCCTCTGGAAGAAAGAAGTTTCTGTTGCTTATAAGCTTTAGTCTTTGGTATTTTGCTACAGAAACCCAAACACAGAGGGAGCACATGAAAAAAAAAATGTGAACATTTAGACTGTGAGAACCAGAGAGGATTTCAGTGAACATGTAGTTAGACCTATTTACTTTGAACCTAAAGAACATAAGGTGCCCCCATACCAGGTGGCTTAACTAAGCTCCCCAAACTAGTTAGTGGTAGTTACATGACAGGCTATTGAAATCTCAATTATTAAGTGGTCTTGCCACATGCAGTAATTGCATAATTCTGTTTTTAATGTTTTTTTTAATGTTTATTTATTTTTGAGAGAGGGAGAGAGACAGAGCATGAGCAGGGGAGGAACAGAGAGAGAGGGAGACAGAATCTGAAGCAGGCTCCTGGCTCCGAGCTGTCAGCACAGAGCCCAACACGGGGCTCGAACCCACGAGCTGTGAGATCATGACCTGAGCCAAAGTTGGATGCTTAACTGA
This sequence comes from Prionailurus viverrinus, assembly GCF_022837055.1. Classification (NCBI taxonomy): domain Eukaryota; kingdom Metazoa; phylum Chordata; class Mammalia; order Carnivora; family Felidae; genus Prionailurus; species Prionailurus viverrinus. Next base: position 103,209,479 of record NC_062567.1, read on the forward strand.
CTGAGCCACCCAGGTGCCCCCAGTCTCTTTTTAAATCAAGGTACAGCTTTATCTTAGATTGAAATCACTCTGCTTTGAAACCAGTAAGGGCAGGGGCCATGTCTTTCTTTTTTGGCACGGTTCCTTCAGCCTTGCACACTGTTGAGTAGAACATAAAATACACTATAAATTAGAATTCCATCTATTATTTGCTCCTTATCAACTAGATATTTTTGAAAGTCCACTTTCTAAAAAGTTGAGACTGGGAATTCAATAACTCTTTTCGCTTGATGTTCTCACCTTAGGGCTGCGTTTTCACATAGTAATCATTTCTAGTACAAAGAAAGGAAATGCATCTCAGTCTCCGTTATGTTTGCTATTACAAGGGAGGAAACTGGGTTTCTGGGGACAGTTTAATTATTACAGTAATTCCAATTCATTCATATGTACCTTTGGAATATGAGTTTACACTTAATTTAAATATTTTCAATATTATAGAATTTGCTTCCTACTATTCACAACTCATGGGTGTTGCTAGAAAATGGCGTAAGCATTGGAACTGCCATGCACTGTGAGGAAAGAAAAGTTGAAGTAGCAATGCAATTGCACTTACTCTGCTCTGCTTAGCTTTGCAGTAGAGAAAGATGCATGTGGACCAGGACTTTAACCTTCTTGCCATGTCATTTTGGGTGGTCTTCCTGCACGATGTAATCACAGAGGCCTTTGAGTTGCCTTTCATTCCATTGGCCACGTCACCACATATTGGCCTTCTGCTGTTGCTGTTCTGTAGACTTTGAGATGTATTTTTCCCCCTGATGTACTGCTGGGATTTAAATTTCCGTTCACTTGAAATTTCTGTGACAGTTTTCTTCCAAGTTTTCAAAACATTTCCTCAAGTTTTTATAACTGCTCCCTGGTATTATTGTGTTATTTGTCTGCTTCCAAAGAGTGGACAGAAGAGCTTTTGTTTAGCAAGAAAATTGTTAGGTCGAATAAACAGTTACGAATATGTGAGACGACTTGATGGGGTCACTATTAAATACCTATAGGGATCTAAGAAGTTGATATATCTGAAATGGTGTTCAGGAAAAGTGTCTAGAAATCCTAAAAGGAGCAAGAGAATGGATAGACACATGGGGAATTGACTAATAATTGCTGCTAGAAATAATTAAATTTTTGTCATAGAAGTGGAGGATTGGATTAGAACACTTTTGAGACTGTGTCCTTTTGGGCTGCCCAGTAATCTGCCAAAATTGAGCCACTGTGTTATAGGGAAAACAGTGTTACAAATAAGAGATTGGTTTACAATATAACCACTGAAAAAATGTTCAACCAATTGAAGTCTAGGTTAGAACTGGCTATTTATTCCAATCTAAAATGTATTTAATTTTTCTCCTACCTCCTTTGGATTTGACAGGAATTGCACTCATTCAAGACAAAGCTGTCAAACATTCTCCAGACAGACGGAGAGAATAGAGTTCCATGTTCCAAGTAATAGCTCAAGACTTCTAGAGACCCTTTTTCTAATAATTTCTATCATGTGTCTTCCTTTTCCATCCTAAAGGACGCAAAATGAATAACTCCTCTGAGAACTTTCTCTTGGTAATATCACTGAGCAGCTAGATACTATAATGAAGTTGTCGAAAATGTATTGCGAAGTCAAGCAATTTGTTTTCAAAAATACCAAAAATATTGACAAAGTGTTAAAATGCCTCTTTCATCTGGATCCTTCTCTTGTATCATGTAAAAGGCCATTTGTGACCAGAAAATCAGAATTGGTAAGGAAGGAGAAGGGTATGTATTCATGGAGACAGGAAACAAGTGACTACCTTTAATTTTAATGTAGGACCTTGTTATAATCTCTTTTAGCAAACAATGGCCATATTGACTCTAACAATAATAATTAACTTTTTAACTCTGCAGACATCAACTTATTAAATTACATTAAGACAATTAATAATCTCAATAGGTTTTCATTTTTTAATTCTTTTTATTTTAAATATGTTGTTTTGCTTACTGTTTGGCTATTTTATGTTTCCTTTACAATCAACTACTCTTTTATAAATGTGCCTTTGCCTGTATACTTTGTGATAATGAAAATTTGGGAAATTCCACCAGAATTATGGTGTTTCAAAATATATCTTTAGAAATCTGTCCTACACAACCAAGTATTGAGATGTTACTACATTCTATTAAAATTTAATTGAATAATTTTGTATTATATGAGATGGAAAAGTACATCAATATTATGTTTTATTATATCCCATCAGGTATCACTCTCCCGATTATCCTGTCAATGATATTTATAGAATGTGAATATACCAGCAAAGCCTATCTCTTTCTACAAAGTAAGTCAAGGAATTTTTTGGTTAATTTGTTGTCACTTCTGTTTCTAGAACTAATGGTTGTTTGGAATTATATTTGTTCCAGAAGTTTGCTCTGTGAATGATGTTGAAGATGAGTCAGTCTGCTGCTATTTCTCAAGTGGTCACAAAGTGATATTCGTAGAAATGCTAGTAGTGACATCAGAGAGCAAGAGAAAACATTAGATTTGACTTGACCTCTGCACTTGACAAATGAGGAAGCTGTTGTTTGGGGCAGTCAAATGACATAGCTACACTTACACATTCACAATGGATCCAATGTAGCAGGGAACACGTTGAAGTACGAACTATATGTTGAACTATATGTTACATGTTTCGTGGCCCAATACCAACCATCCAGAGTTTGTAAAAACATCTCTTCTTTGGAGTGGAGGGTAGACACAAAGCTTGCCAGGAAAGATTTGATCATGGATTCTTTATGGGTTGCATACATGGAAGATATTACTGCCTGAAACTCCTATATCACTAAAATTCAGTTTGGGTCCCTCATTTAAGACATGAACTCCATTTCAGAATAAATTTATGAAGCATACCTAACCAAACACAGCTGGTCTAAGTAAAAGTGGTACGCAGAAGTATTAGGGTAGATTAACCCATTTCAAAGGTCCATTCCTGTCATCTGATGACAGTGCTCAGTTATTTTTTCTGACCTGACCATGGTGCATCAGGTCCAAATGATTCAAAGTTCATTTGCCTATTGCAGCAGGTACAATGTGTACGATTCCAGGACACATAGACGTATTAGATGGTGATCCTTCGTGAAGAAATTGGCAAGTTTTTTTTTTCCTCTCTATTTTACCTGAGTCATTCTATGTGCCATTAAAGATTTTTGGAGCATACTAGCTACCTGAAAGCTCTTTATAGGTCATAGAATCATTGTAAAGTATGGATAGCATGTATTTTTCTATTGCAATATAACAGCAGTAAATATATTTGCTACAAGTCTTTATGATTATTGGCTGATCTATTTGATTCTCTTTCAACCTTGTCCACCTTCTTTCTGTCATATGCGTGTGTGTGCATGGGCACACACACACACACACACACTCACTGGGTAGCTGAGAAGTCTGCAATTAAACCTAAGTCCAAACATTTGATCCTCCAAAGAGGAAATCATTATGGGGAATGTGACATAATTTGAGGTGTTTTGATTAACAGAGGAAATAAAGTGAGAGCAAAGCTTTTGTCTTTGGGTGAGTGATTTAAATCCAGACAAGCAGGAATCAAAAGGAGATGAAGGAAGGCATTTCTTAAGATACTGTTATAAACACCTTAGCAAATCTCTTTTCACACTCTCCTATGCCTGTCACAATCAAGCAGCTGCTGTGATTCATCAAATCACTCTTTTATATAGGGCACTTTCCTGTCCTTCTGCAAATGGAATGCCACTCAGATAAAGAGAAGATATGACAAATGTAGATTTGTTACCCTCCATTTTCAGGGTAATTACCAAATTATGAAAAGAATTACCACACTGATCTTTAGATATTTTATTTTTAAATGTGCTTCCTCTTGGTGATATTAAAATGATCAAACAACGTAGATTTTGTACAGAGAACAACACACTCCAATTCTGAGCACTGATGAAAATAAGGTGACCACAGTAACACTCCAGTTGTATCGCCTTTCTTTGGCTTTTGCTCCCCAGATGACATTTTGTCTCAACGTGGTGACTCCATTCAACTCGCTTCTTGAAATGTCAGGGCAGTGGGGCCTTTCTCATAGCTATAAATCTGAATGAACAGAGTTTCGTCATCCTTTCACTCTGAATGTCTTATTTCCATTGTAATTATATTTTCTGTATGCAGAGCATTTTTGAGTTTTCAAAAGGCCTCATATTTTTTATATTTAGCTTTTGAAAACAATCTGACAAAGTAGGCAAGAGAAACATAATTATCCTCCAATCCAAACTCCAGATGAGGAAGAAAAGCTCAGGAAAGCCATATGACTTGCCCAAGGTCACATTCAGAAGGAAAACTGGTCTTTCTCCAAATCTTATGACTTTGGTTTAAACCCTGGACAGGCATTGATGGATATGGACATAATCAATACACTAAGGGTGTCCCGCTCCCCTTTCTTATTCTTAGTCTTTGGGGATCAGATAGGATGAAGGAGTGTTTCCATATGAAGTGCCTTCACTCAAAACTAGAGATGGATTCCAACTATATCCCTACATGGGGAAAGGATTGGGGAACAAGAAGAGGTCATTCAATTATAAGAATACGTGGGCTCACAACAATTTCATATTTTCCCAGCCACCTTATCTTTGTCAGTGCTGGGAACTTGGTATTAATTTTTTCTGTTACAATCTTGGGCCTCTTGAAGCTTGTTCTTGCAATCCAGCTGTCAGTTGAGCTCAACCTGATGAGCCATCCCATCTTCCATGGGGTGTTTGGTGCTGTTCCCCAGGTTTTGTGAATACCTACCTCTCTTGTTCTGAGACTCTGAGCCCCCTGCTTGTACTTTTCTCTCATGGCCTTTTACATTCCCACCAGTAATGTATGCAAATTCCAGTTTCCCTATATCCTTACCGGCACTTGATATTTTCTGCTTTTTTGATTACAGCCATCCTAGTGGATGTATAGTGGCATCTCATTGTGGTATTTATTTGCATTCCCCTGATGACTAACATCACATAATTTAAAAATTTAAAATTTTAATAACAAAAAGTTCTCAAGTGAATTGGGGAAATGAGAGACAATATTATAAAATATTGAATAAAGAGAATGTTTTTCTCTTTTCTCTAAGTAGCTTTAATATTATTAACTAATTCAGATAATGCCTGACTTATAAAACTTAACTCTTTATTGGTGTTTGACTAAGGGACTTTTGCAATTCATCATGCTAGAACAAAGAAAAAAGTCCCCCCACCTTATACACCATATTGCCTCAGAACAGAGTTATTTTTCATATCCCTTATCTTACAAACTTACCCCATTCAGCTACACTTATACAAATAATTGTAAATGCCTCCTACTGCAGAATTTAATTTTGATTGATGGAAACCCAGTCTTGAACCTACAAAGAGCATGCTGCTGAGGGAACCAAAAAATGAGACAGATGTTTAAGAACATGTGTATTCTATTTCACCTTTTAACTTTAACTGGAGATAATAAATGAACACCAACAAAATAGTCCGTATGCCAAAGTTTTGGTTTTGAATTTGGTGCACTCAGTAAGATTCTTTTTCAATTAATAATAAACAGTAAACTTAGAATCCATAAATACCTGATATACATAATTTGTAAGGCGGTTAAAGTTAGTCACTTTCTGTGCAGACGTCTATGCCAAACCCTATTACAAGTTTCATCAGGTTAGGAATTTCTTATCTAAAGGGTCTATGTGCCCTTGCTCTCCCCATAATTGTCTTCAGTAGAGTGAACTTGATTAATGGACTGTTTCATTTTTCAGGATAAAGCTAACATTTTCCTTTTCCCAGCAATGCTAGCAAATTACTTGATTAATATCAAAAAGCTCTCATTCACACATAACCTTTGAATAAACAAGTTGTGATACTGTTGGCAACATGTTAAGAGGGATTCCTGTAAGTAGGCTATAAAGGAAATTGCCTTTGTAATTCAACGTATAAAGAGGAAGCCTGTTTTTTGCTTGCTACAAATCTCCCTCCCTCCCTCCCTCTCTCTCTCTTTCTCTCTCTCTAAGTGGAGAATGTATAATGAAATGTAGCCAAAGCAGAATATGCTTTCTCAATGCTGGGGTTCCATTTGCATTGCCTTCACCACTGGAAGCCCAGGAAGAAAACTGTGAAACACTTATGGAACTTGAACAGAGTTTCTAATTCATAATTTTACAGTTCTCCAGCTTACCCTTAAAGTGTGGCAACAGAGAGTAATCCACACCATATTGATTGAAAGATAACTCTCCAAAAGACTTTTCTAATATTAATTATTTAAAAACCCAGGGTCTGGATACCAGCTACTCTAATGGAGCAGAGAAAAGCTCTTTATGAATAAGAAAAAAAAATGTAGATTAAAGTGGAAGAAAGAGAAAGGAATTAAAATATTATAGCCGTATACCAAATACTTTATACGAAAGCGTATGCATGTAGAAAATAAAACCTACTCTTAGTTGCAGCATTGTTAGCTGCCTATCCCGTGTTTATTATTTCTTCTTTAGAGATAACTATGAGAACACCACTATTAGAACTTTGTCGTAGCTTCTTGCCCAGATCCAGTTGATGGGTTGTCCTCGGTCCCAGCCAGGGATTGGCAAACTCTGGGCTCGGGGGCCAAATCAGGCCTACCATCTGTTTTTATGTGGCCTGGGAACTGAGATTAGTTTGTACATTTTTGAGTGGTTGAAACAAATCAAAAGAAGAATAGTGTTTCATAATATGTGAGAGCTATATCAAATTTCAGTGTCCATAAATAAAGTGTTATTGGAATAGAGCAACACTCAATCATTTATGGATTATCTATGGCGGCTTTCATGCTAGAACGGCAGAATTGAGTGATTACAACAGAGACCGTATGGCCTGCAAAGCCTAAAATATTTACTATCTGGCCTGTTACAGAAAAAGTTTGCCGACCCTTGGTCTAAGCCAATTGTGATAGTCCTGTCTCTTGCTTTTCCAGGCTCCAATCCAGCTGGCAGTGCCCATGTGACAATGAAATGCAAGCAGAGGTCTGCTGGGGAAAACTCTGGAAAGTCTTTGCTCTCTTCATAAAAGACTGGCATCTTAACACCCCTCAGGTTTTGAAAATAAAAGTGAAATCTGGATGTGACAGCAACCATCTTGCAACCATGGGGTGATGAATATAAAAGTAAAAGCTAGCACCCTAGCAAAAAAGGAAAGGACCCTGAGTACCCGATAAAGTTTGTAAGCAGCTGAATCAAGGCCAGTACCTGCTTTACTGCCAGACTTCCCATTATGTGAGAAAAATTACCCTTGTCTGTAAGGCAGTCCTCGTTGGGCATTCAGTCACCTGCAAGCAAATGCCTTTCTTACCGACATGCCCTCCTCTTTCTTTCCTTAGGTGTAGAACCTCGTCAGTCTTGATTGCATAGGAAGACTTGTGGCAGCTGGAGAACACTTCCCGGTATTTTTATAAAATGCCCAAGTGAGTAGCCATCCAATCTCTCCACAGGTAAAGTCACTTGACGTTGCTCATCCTACCAAACTAGTCTCCCCAGTGGCATTATCTTGATACCTGGGAAAGTGATTATGAGAACAGTCTATTTTCCTTTGTCATTACAGTTCACAGCAGAAGTTCGTTATACAGATGTTGATAGTGGCACCCTTCTCCCTGTACCCACCTCCCCTCCACCTAAGTTACACATTCTACCTTTTGTTTCCCTGGATTGTTTAGGTTAGAATGCCTTTCCCCACTTATATATATGTATTATGTTAGTTTATGTACTCAGCTCTGGGCTTCTTAAGGACAACACCATGTCTCATTGACCTCTGTCGTTCTAGCATCTAGCAGAGTGTCTCAGATAGGTGATGAAAAAATGAATAGAAGGAAAGTAGGCAGCACAGTTGTTAGATGAAAGAATACAATGTGGAACACAACAAATAATCCTTTTTTAAAATTATTTAATGTTTATTGGTTTTTGAGAGAGAGAGAGAGAGAGACAGAGTGCGAGTGGGGGAGGGGCAGACAGAGAGGGAGACCAAATTTGAATCAGGCTCTAGGCTCTGAGGCATCAGCACAGAGCCCGACATGGGGCTCAGACTCACAAACTATGAGATCATGACCTGACCTGACCTGAAGTTGGATGCCACCCAGGTTCCCCAAATAATTCTTTAATTTAGCAGATATTTACTGAGTGCCTAATTTGTGCCCTTTTCTGGGTGATGGGGATAAAGTGATGAGTAAAACTAACATCATCACAAAAGCTAGCATTTATTGAGTACTTTCTAAATACTAGATACTATTCTAAGCACTTTACAAGTATTGGCTTATTTAATCCTGACAATAATCCTGTTTTGGGAGCACCTGAGCATCCAACTTCAGCTCAGGTCATGACCTTGAGGTCCGTGAGCTTGAGCCCCACATGGGGCTCTCTGCTGACAGCTTGGAGACTGGAGCCTGCTTCAGATTCTCTGTCTCTTTCTCTCTCTCTGCCCTACCCCACTTGCACTCTGTCTCTCTCTCTCTGTGTCTCAAAAATAAACATTTAAAAAATTTTTTCAAAATCCTGTTGTCATTCCCATTTCACAGATGAAAAACCTGAGACACAGAGATGTTAAGTACCTTGACTCAAATCACATAGTTATGTGCTTGAGTTAGAACTGGAATTTATCTGCAGTAGATCTAGTTCCAGGATACTACTTATTGTCTTACACCATATTTCCAAGCTGCTTCTCTGATACACTACATGCAGGGAATATGGTGTGAAGAAAACAAATGTCCTCCATTATGGGATTCCAAACCATAATAACGTAAGATGCAGTTTGTACAGTGGAGGTTTAGATCCAGCATGCTAGGTTTTAAGTCCTGGCTATTGCATGTACTATATAACTTTGAGTATATTAACTAACTTCTCTGTACCTCAGTTTCCTTATTAGTAAATTGGGATCATAATATTTTCTAACTTAAAGTGTTATTGTATGGATTGCATGAATTAATGCATGTAAAGTACTTAAAGAAATACCTGGAATATTTTAACTGTAAAACAGAGTTTGGATATGATTACTGTTATTGTTGTGGGTGGTTTTATAATTATTACATTGCAATAATAGTTACATAGCTATTATTACTATCCCTATGCTCAAAGAACATGTAATCAGACCATAAATTAAATTATCTCACAAATGATTGTATAGTAACAAATAGTGATTAGACAAGAAGCAGGTAGATCAGTCAGGACTCTCCAGAGGACTAGAACCAAAACCAAAGCCAATGGCATAGATGATTAGATGATGGATAAGATAGATGATAGATAGGACTATTATAAGGAATTGGCTCACAAAATTATGGAGCCTGAGAAGTCCCAATAGTCCCAAGATTTGCTGGAGAGCCAGGAAAGCCAATGATATAAATTGTGGGCTAAGTGAGACTGACTTTTGCCCCAGGTCAAAGATAGGCAGAGAGAGAAAATTCTCCTTTACTCAGTCTTTTGTTTTATTCAGTCCTTCAGTGGATTGGATGAAGCCTGATTGCATGGGAGCACACTCTGTTTACCAATTTAAATGTTAATTTCATCCAGAAACACCCTCATAGACACATTCAGAATGATATTTCACCAGATGTCTGGGCACCTGTGACCCAGTCAAGTTGACACATAAAATTGATCATCACAATCGCTTCTCAGCCTTTTGGCTAAGATCAAGTGTAAAATTGATCATCATAAGTCCACCTTTTGTTAACTTGGCACTGATATGCATCTCCTTAAACTATACTTAATCTCCAAATACAGATCATAATTCCACTGAACATGACAACTATTCTGCAAATAACCACAAATACAGTAACCTCTTCCCTAGAAGAGAAGGTAAAATCCTTGAGTGATGTCTATTCCTTTCCTTGATATCCCATAATTTAAGTACTATGATGTAAATTAACAATATTTATATTCTGGGATATGAAGTCAATGCATCTTATGTTACATAAGCATATAAGAGAAGGAAGAAAGCAATATTTGCTTAGTCTGTAGGTATACATATATGTCACATACACACACAAACATATTCAAAACAAAATAAGGAGTAAATAGTCATGACAATTACAGTCTTTGTTTCTGTAACTAGTCACATGATCATAGCTGGTATTTATAGCTACCTTTCCCAACTACCCATTCTGCATTCCCTTGGCCTTTATTAAGTACCTCAGCTGGTCTTGGTTCTTTACCTAGTGGGATGACCTAAACCTCCATTCCTGAAGGGTATGGATCATTAGTAGTCCTGTCTGGATTGGGTTGTTATACTTTTCCATTGACCTTAATCACAGGGCATGGTAATACTAAGAGATAACCTGAGGAATCTCTTCTATTCCAGATATACTCTTTCTCACCTCCATTGTGGAGTAGTAGTCCAATTTCCCCTTGGTGGTCAGTATCAGTCACTTGAGCCAGTCTTTACTTGTTGATTCAGAGGCACGAGGAGTTTAAAGTGGATGGGCACCATTCCTAACTTCCAGTTCAATGGAGTCATTGTTGTATCCCCTAGTGAAGGCATTCCTTCTCTGGAACTAAAAGTCCCAGGCCAGTAGAGCATAAGGTGACAATAATAGGAAGAAAAATTTTTCTTGTGGGTTACAGGCATAGCTTGGAGATATTATGGGTTTGGTTCCAGACCACCACAGTAAAGCCAATGTCGCAATAAAGTGAATGTCGCAATAAAGCGAGTCAAATGAATTTTTTGGTTTCTTAGTGCATATAAAAGTTATTTTTACACTATACTGTAGTCCATTAAGTGTGCAATAGCATTTATGTCTAAGAAGGTTGTATGCAATGAAAGGAAATGATACATTGGAAACTGAAGTGGAGAATTATGAAAAAGAAAACATTAATACAAATGGAAAATTGAGACAAAATAAAAAGATTGCAAACCAATCTTTTTGTTTAATTCCTCAATATTGAGTGAGAACCCTTAGGAAAAAAAATATAACAGAAGCCCTTCTCAGAAGATTTTAAGGGGCAATAAAGTCAAAATGAAGACTGACGGGGTTTTCAGGAGCCCCGACATCTCATTCTAGCTCTGGCACCCTCTTCAAACCAGTTAGGAGCCCTTGGTCTCAGTTTTTTCTCATATGAAAGAACACAAAATTGTTAAGTGAAAAGACTCAAAGTTAAGAACCAGCAATCCTTAAGTCTTTCTCTGTCACTTGACCTTGGAAAATTAAACCTTTCAAATCCTCAGTTTTTTAATCTGTTAAATGGAGATAATGTGGAACTGCAACGATACATGTGATGTGTTTCACAGAACACTCCATGATATTTGAAAATGTTCTATAATGGGAGCTGTTTAAAAACAAGTCATCGAAGTAAGTCATCTTTAACGTCTCCTATGGTTCTAAATACTGATTCTTTGAATGGACTCATTTATCATGTGACATGTTAAGAACTGTGACTCTTTTATGTGTTTGCTAGAAGAATTTCTCTCTGAATCACACAACTGATTGCATTCTTGGTTTAACCACTAGGGGACTAAAGTGAAATAACTACAAACCTACAGCAAAATGGACTGTAAAAGTGTAAATCCTTGTAAAAGAATGGGTTACAGATGAAAAGCTTTGCCTTATTTTCAAATGAAACTAAATTTGAGACAAAAACTTAAGCCAAACTACTACAGTGTAAAAGGAAAGCACGTAAGAGCTCTCTAGCTCTTTCTCCCATTTTCTGCTTTGCAAAACATGATAATAATTCTAATAAAGAATTAATTAGAAAGCTACTTTATATCCCAAAAAATTATGATGAAAGGATAACTCTTCCAATGAACATCACTGAAGTTTATAGGAAGAAAAACAATATTTTTCTAGGGCATATGATGGTTTGCTGGATGGGGTACTAGTGCGGAGAGATGGGGTCTGTAGTAATTGGCCCCAAAAGCGTCTTAGATGCTGCCAAAAGAATAGAAGAATTGGGGATGGGATAGAGACAAGATACGCCATTTATTGAAGACCTACTAAGTGACTAAAACTGTGTCAGTGGCTTCCCTTTGTTTTCTCGCTTGACTCTTCCATCATTCTGCCAAGTAGTTCAACTCTTTCTAACTTAGCAGGAAGGAACCAAGATTACAAGAATTACAAGGATTGAGAAACTGTCCAGGATTCAAACTGCTGATAGATAAGTAGATATACTGTGAGTAGAAAATGAGTTTGTCTGACTCTAAAACTTATACTGTTTCTCCTCTGCCAGGCTGAGAGGGTGTTTCTCTTGGGGAGCCAGCTGCAAACCTATTACAGCCAGGCTTGCTGCCATTTATCACCGCTGCAGTACTTGCCATCCTTGTGATTGGGACACAAGGTGTTTAGCTGACCAGGCATGGCAAGGAGTTTACATCTCTTCCTTGATTTCTTCAGTGGGGTGCCAATGTGGGGAGCAGCAGTAGTGAAAACAATCTAGGCAGGTCCCAAGGATGCCCACAGATGGCCTCTTATCACACCTTCTCAAGTTCTCTGCAGAGAGGGGAGAGGTTACTGCCAACAATAATGTTAAAAGCCACTTGTCTGAAAGCAGTACTTTTATCCTTCATTGAGAACTTCTGTACATATACACTTTGCACACATATATATTTTGCACACACACAATTCCATTAATTCTCATGGCCATAATTTGTGGTTGTGAGGGGGATACTAAAGCAGAGAGATCGAAAGTGCTAGCAAGTGCAGACTCACAGACACAAACCAAGGTCTCCTAACTACTTTCTATTACAATCCCAAAACTCTCTAGATGTCTGTCTGTTTTAATATAATTTGCCAGTTTCACTGGGGAATTGCAAAGCTTACTTCCTGTTTGAAAGTAAGATCCTTTACTTCCTCAGAAGAAAGCTTCTATATACAAAACATAATGGCATAGTAATGAGCTCCCTTGACTGAATCAACCGTCTATGCATACCCTCAAGTATTACCCTCCCTTGGCTTCCTACGGTGTCCACAGTAAAGATCAACAGGAACAGTAGGAGGCTGGGAGAGCATAGAAATTGAAAGTTCAAGAAGGTTGAATTACATATAAGAATAAGCCCTTATGAATAGTGAAATCTTGGTTCAGAAAAACCACCTTTTTTTGAAGAGCCCCAGGGTGGGAAGAAATGACCCTGTTACTTAGATACAGATCTGAAACTATGAGCGATCTCTCCCTTTTTAGTTTCTTGTCTTTCAAAATGTGTGATCCTGCTAAAACAGTCCTTGGCCAATTGAACATCCATGGAACAAAAACATAGATGGCATTTGAGTAGGTAGGAGATTCTGAGAATTTTTTTAGATGAAGCTTCTCTGTTTTCATGCTAATTGTATTTGATCACTGATACCTTGAGAGCAGTGCAAAGTATTCATGGGAGTTGGAACTAATGTGTATCAACAGTTTGATGTAAAAAATAATTTCTACCCACCTTATATTTGCTGACAAGAGATGAGAAACATTGTTGTGCAAATATAATAGGAAAATCCCTTTTGGGGCTCCTGATGAATCATGTAGTAAAACATGAGATTTGGGTACGTGATTGATTCATTTTTATTTTGTTATTGAAAAACATCAAGAGCTAAAAACCGATGGAAGACCAACCGAGTTCATCACAGATATTCAAAATTACAGACGTGGAGAAAAGAAAACATCTATGGCAATGATTCTGAACTAATACGGAAAATGAAACATTACTTGATCTCAGATTACTTCTTTTAAATCAGCTTGGGAAATGACATAACCATATTTAATTCCTCTGAGAAGAATTGTTCAGTTCCAACCATCTGCTAAATTAAGCAGCAGTGATTATAATGAACATTTACAACAGACCCAATTCAAAAGAGGATAATAACTTTATACATAAAACAAAGTCCTGGGAGGCTGTTGCAATCTCGAATATGAAGATCAAAATTCGGAGAACAGATTTTTCAGGGTACTGGAACACTAAGGGTGGTGAAGGTCAAAGTGCACCTCACATTTCCTTAAATTCTTTACTTCCTTTTAGGAGAATTAGCCACCAAGTTCCATCAAACTACCACTTGTCCAGATTCTTTCCTTTACCATGTTTCAAAAGACTACTAGTTTTTCTTTTTCCAGGTGGTAATGTAGATTTTGTTTCTTAACTCTTTATTTTCTCCCTCTCTGTACAGGTGAATGAATCTCTGTCATAACTTCTGACAAATTTTAGGAAGACCCAACAAATTAAAATAGCCAATCTGCCAAGTACCAGTAACCCTGAGAGATGTAGTATTAATTACTCTGACATTCTCCTCTTTGGTCCTTAAATGGATGTTCAATGTTTCTGCAGTTTTCTGGCAGTGTTTATATATATGTGCAGGTCCACACACATTTTCCATGGAACCAGTTGCCTTACAATAGTATTACTAAGGTGACATAATAATAATAATAATAAAATAATGAGGAGGAGGAGGAGAAGGAAGGGGAGGAGGAGGAGGAAAAGTAGTTTTTTGGCCTCACCTGCTTGGGAATGCTGCCTATGTGCATTCTTCAACCAGGGAACTTATTTTCATAGCACAGGGTCACATTTTAAGTATTGACAGGACTCCTCATCAAAAAAATGAAAAAAAAATGTGTTTATGCGTAGCCTCAGATTCACAGAAAATAAAGTGCCTTAGAATTTCTTTTCCCTCTAAATGCCAACAAAGCTAATGCAGCAGCGGCACTAAGGCATCTGAGAGAGAACTAATTTATGCTTTAGATTTTCAAAGACATAGTTCTAATTATGTTGCTGCCCCACTGACAGAATATGAAAGCCCGATAAAAGACTGACCTCCCTCTCTTTCCTTATGCACACACCCACCACTGTGAAAGATATTGAGTCTTTGCAAGAGTCTCACTTATGAAACTCCTTAACTGCACTTTACGGTCTATGGAACAAAGAGGTCTGGAAATTGATTAAAAGCACTAATTATTGTAATTGTATTTAGAGATGTGATTGGCAGGGATGATGCCAGTAAAACTCTAAGGGTTCTCCATCTCTAGTAACATGCTTACATATTAATTTGGTAGAATTAAAAATGTTAAGATTACATAATGAAAACAATATTCAGATTAGGAGTCCTAGTGAGTTTAATAAACACAGAGCTCCTAAATGTTCTTCCTTCCTTTTATATCATCAACTGTACCTAGTGGAGTCAAAGGGAAGTTTAACAAGACTTTCTTCCTCCTAATATCCATCCATCCATCCATCCACAAAACACTTATTCATTCAACAAATACTTCTTAAATCACTACCATATTCCAGACACATAATGAGTAAGAAAGATATAGTTCCTTCTCTCATGTGGCTTATATTCAAAATAGAAAAGACAGAATACTGAAAAAGAATGATTGATTAGATACTTTCGACAGGCACTGTGTCAGCATCAACAACGAGGCAAGATTTTCACTCGAGTGCCTGTCCTAGTGACATTGTAACCTGGGCAAATGGAATCCTAGTCTTTCTAAAGGTTCCCACGCTACATCAGTGACTCTGAGGCAGAAGTCTCCAGACCCAGGAGACCACATTGCTCGTGTAGCATATATCTCTGTGGTTACCAGGGAGGATAAATGCCATAGCTTAGATGATGAACAGGAGTGTCAAGAAGAGGTAAGCAAGCGCTCGGTGAAAAAGCTGGAAGTGTACCACAGCCACACAAATGGCCATTGTTTTTGCTGAAAGACGTGGTGTTCCTCTCATGACAAATGTTAAATTGAATATCATTTTGCTTGTTTAAATGACAGGCGGTAGGGATTGTTGCTTTGACTTTCAGCAAAAAAAGTGAATGCACATCAGACGGAGAGAAGGGAATAGATGAAATACTGATCCTGCATCTATCTCCCTTTCCTCTCTAGAAGCAACGGTTATCTGAGGTTTTGCTTCTTCCCCGGGGCACTGACAGTAACTGCTTAGAGGGTCCACAAACTTTAATGCCCTCCCCGGTCTGAAGATTTTTTCCTTTGCCAATCTGCTCTGTTGCTGCAGATGCTGCTCTGGCAGACAGCAATAAATTTGCAGGTAAACAGGAATTTACAATCTACTTCAATGTTTGTATACTAAAAATTGTCTTTCTGCTTTAGCTTTCCCAATAGTTGGCCTATGCTGAACTAGCTCTTCAATTCTGAGGCAATATTTGCTCTGTCTTGAAGAAGAACCAGGTTCATAGCTGAGTGGATCTTCTGCAAATGAATGCATTCAATGAATTATTTATCGAAACTCTTGGGAATATAACCACTGCCTTGACAATAACATAGCTTTGGAGTGAATTATGGGGTCTAGGATACGGGCCCCAAGGAATTTCTGAGGAGGAAAGGAAAGTAATATGTTTCATAACAACACTGGGATAAGAGCAAGAAAAGTGAGAAAGATGATAGTTTTAAAGAGCTGCCTCTTTAGACTGCTTATGTTTTAATGATCCATGCCAGGTTTATATTCAAAAAGGATATTCTGGCAATGAAATAATTAACGGAATAACTAGAACAACTAGCCAAAATTTGGGAATTCAGTCAATTCAGGGACTTAGGATCATGTTGACAAAATAACTCATTTTATCAAAATCAAATTTTGGGGGGAGAGATATTTCCAGACATGTTTATTCAGCTCTGCACATTTACATAGCATAAATAAGTAATTTTCTTAAGATGTAGAACATTTGTAGCTACTGCTAAGGTATAGGCAAAGTTGAACCCAGATGTTTTTACAGAAAGTCATAGATTGTTTACAAAGCTTGATCTCTTTTTGCCTTATTGGAAGATCCCTTATTTGCCTCTGTCCTTACTTGTATATCAAACACAACTTGCATGTCTGCACTCTAGATGCAACTAATAGCATGTACCTATGATTTCCAGCTTTGCCACCTCACATGGAATTGTGACAATATTTTACTCATCAAGTCTTCATTTTGTGATCTAGTGACCAAACACTCAAGTGTTTGCATGATAGGGCAGCCATATGAGTAATGGTACTTTATTTTTATGACTCTGCCCTACCCACTCTGTGATAAATTGACACTTTTTCACAAGAGCTTGTAAACGTAGAGCTCCTGACTAAGACATGGCATTCTGCCTTTGGGGTCACTTCTCTGATTGTTCCAGTGATGTCTCCTGCCCCCTCAAAAGCCTAGTGTTTGATTCCAAATCTGGTTGGCCCTGCTTCTGGCTTAGACCATTGTGTGACCTGTCCCTGTTCCATTCTACACCAACTATGACTCCAGATGTATAAAGCTGACTTAATATCATCTCAGACCACATGTGCTTCCATGGGTCACAAGGCCTTGCTGCTCTATGCTCTCAGTCTTTTAGAGATCTGTGGTAATGGGACTCTCGTTTTATTATTATTTTTTAAATTTTCATGCCTTTTGCCATAGATCTCCAATGGTCTATTAGGAGTTGGGAGCTGGACTGCAGGATCCAGCACCCCCTACCTAGCATTACTTACAAATGTTTCTCTGACCCTTTCATTCTTCGGTGACTCTTCATTGAACATCTACATACTAGGCATTGTACTAGGCACTGGAAATAGAGTTTTGGACAAGACAGGCATCGTTTTTGCCCTAAGGGGGCTCAGGGAATGATAGATACAAATAAATAAGCCACTCAGTAAATTATTATTTAAAAGTAGATGTTGAAGAAATAATCACAAATGTAAGAGTTGTTTCAAAATGGGAAGTAGAGATTGCCATGAGAAGGTATAATGAGGGAAAACTAACCTCAGAAGGTCAAGGAAGGATTCCTGAGGAAGTAATATCTAGGCTAAGATCTGAGAGATGAGAAGGAATAAAATAAGTAAGTGGCTGTGGGAGAAATTGGGGAAAAATAATGGTACCTCAAATAGAAGGAAGGTGTGTGAGGATCCTACACTCCCAGAGAGTGAAACCCACCTGAGGAGGTCAGACGAGAGTGGTATACTCTCTTCAGTGAGACTGGAAAGGCCAATGAAAACCAGATAGAAGGGCCTTGTAAATCACAGTAAAAGGCTTGCACATTGTTCCCAGATAATGAGAAACCATTGAAAGCCTTATTAAAAATATTTCAAAATATGAAATATTCTAAAGGTCCAAAATAATGTAAAAACAATCCATTAGATGACTCTTAGTCACTGCTGAGCCTGTTATTTTGCATGTACTTCACTTTGTTTTTTTAGAAAGAAAATGTTTCATTTCAGCTAAAATCTCAAATCCATATCCTTTCTCCTCTTTCCCTCCCTTTCTTTCCAGATAACCACAATCCTAAAGTTGGAGTATATCATTCTTGTGCAATGATGAGGTATCTCGTGAAACTCAAGATATATAATCCCCATGACCCTGCAATTTGTCTTCTTGCTATCTGTTTTAGAGAAACTCTCATGCAAAAACACAAGAGGCATTTTCAAGAAACTTAATCACAGCAGTGTTCACCACAATAAAAAAATAAAAGTGGTACCAACATAGCAGCCCTCAGTAGAGGGATGAATAAAGAAACCC
This sequence comes from Prionailurus viverrinus, assembly GCF_022837055.1. NCBI lineage: Eukaryota > Metazoa > Chordata > Mammalia > Carnivora > Felidae > Prionailurus > Prionailurus viverrinus. Next base: position 103,227,888 of record NC_062567.1, read on the forward strand.
TGGTTTAGTCACACAATGGCATCCTATTCATCAGTTGAAAAAAATGTCTTAGAGCTTATGAATTGATGAGGATAACGTTAAAAAATGAGATGCTTCGTTAAGAAGGCAAGTTTCAGAAGAATATATAGTATATATTTCATGTATGAAAAACTTAAAAACATAAATAAAATAGTATCTATTATTTATGGAAACAGGTATATATAGTAAAAATATAAAACCATTAAAGACTTCTAATCAGGGAGATACATAGTAGAAATTGCATTTTAAAAGTTCAGTCTGGTTATAGTTTTGAGACTGCAATCAAGAGGGTAGACTAGTTAGGAAGATATTACATCTTAACTATAGAAAACAACCTGAGGGTTGCTGAAGGAAAACGAAAAAAAGGAATCTACTATAGTAGGATAGTTGAACAATGAATGTAGCTGTGATTAGGGAGAAAAGTAGACCAGTTCTAGAGCTATGTATTTATTTGTTGTTTGTTTTTATTTTAGAGAAAGAGTGTGTGACCAGGGGAGAGGGGCAGAGGGAGAGAAAGAGAATCTTGAGCAGGCTCTATGTTTAGCATGTAGCCCATTGTGGGGCTCGATTACATGAACCTGGGATCATGATCTGAGCTGAAATCAAGAGTTGGACACTCAACTGACTGAGCCACTCAGGTGCCCCATCTAGAGCTACTTAAAAGGTAGAATTTTTAGGATATGGTTTTGGGCTATGACAGTGTGAGGGATGGGAAGGAATTGAGTGACTTTCAAGTTCCTAGCTTAAATAATTTGGTCACTCGTGCTTCTATTTACTGATACAGATGACAAGGACTGAGGTGACAGCTTTGGGAATGGCTGGAGATGATAACCAGTTTTTTTGAAAAATAAGTTTGAGTTGCTTTCTCCAAGCAGATACGTCAGGAATGTATGAAAATAGGTCTAAATGTCTATTGAGAATTTGGAAATTAAGATGGTTTGTGAATCATCGGCATATACCGTGGGAGGTAATTAATTTTGTAAGAGTAGCTGAAGTTGATTAAATAGAGTACATGGGATGAGAAAAATGTATGGCCTAGGACTAAGCCCTGTGGACAGTATGATGTCATGCTTGCCACGGAAGCTGGGAAGGAGAGGTCATAGACATAGGGGGAAAATAAAGAGGGACTATGGAGTGAGGAAGGCCAAGGGAACAAATTATTTCCAGAAAAAAGTTGTAGCTATCAGTTTTGAATGCTGTTAATATTTCGAGCAAGAGAAGGAATGACAATTATCTGTTGGATTTTGCTATAGTATCATTGGTAATCCAAAATTGAGCATTTTCAATGTTAATTATACTTCAAATGCATACATACATACATCATATATACATAAGTGAGCATTTTCAGAAGAATGTTTGAGCCAAAAGCCATGTAGGGTGTGTTGACAATTAAATGGAGGAGTGGAAATGGAGACAAACAAGATGTACAGACATCTTGGGTAGTTTGGGAAGGAAAGGACGATAATAGGTAGGTGCTAGGGGCCTAGGAGGGGGTAGGGAGAAAGAATAAGTGTTTTGTTTTTATATATTTGTTTCTTTAAGATCAGGCAAATTTGAACATGTTAAATTGCTGCTGTGAATAATTCAGTGAGAAGGGAGAGGCTGAAGATGGACAAAAAGATAACCAGTGGGTGAATTTCCCCCCAAACTTCAGAAGATGAAATCCAAATCATTCAAAAATGATTTTTGTGTCGAATTAATTGCTAAATGAATTGGAAGAAGGATTGCATTTCTCCTGAAGTAGTGGGAGAGGAAGAGAGATGTATGTGGATGTCAATAGGCTTACTGATTTGGGTAGTGGGAAGTTGAGAGTTTTCATTTCTGATTGTGTCTAACATCTCTCTGAGGTGGGAGGTGAAAACATCTGAAGAAAAGGAGAGGGGAGGGTTTTAGAGATTTTAGGAGAGCAGAGTGTGCAATATTTGTTGGGAAGAATTGGAATAAAGGCTGGATAGGGAAACAACATAGAATTTCTGTCACTGTTTAGTTCCAAGTTGAGGTTGGAGATTTTGAATTTATGGTGGTGCTAATCTCCTTGGACCACACTGTGTATCTACACTCTATTCCCTTTGGATTAATTCTTTCACAAGAGTCTTCTCATTTCCTCCCACAGACAGACTACCCCTCCAGATGTGCCACACATGGCTGAATTTACAGTCCATATAAAGCTTTGGTCAGCTTCTGGGAACCTACATTATTTTTTTTTTAACTATCTCCAGCATCATCGAAAAACCCTATATGATGGTGCTATTCTAAAGCTTAGCCATCTCTAAGTGTTTTGTAGGCATTCATGAGCTTCCAAATTTGTTGTGTTTTTAAGCCCCTGAAGAAAGAATTCAGTATTTCAAAGCTCTCTATGAATGGCAATGTGAGACTAAAGAGTTCCATTTTTTTAGGAACGATTATACACTCTGTGACAAAGGTTTCACCAACTCTGTGCTGGAAATAAGGGACCTGCAATGTGCCTCTAGAGTGTGGCAATGTTTATGTTGTACACATTTTTATTGTTGTCATTTAGGCATATTTTTAATATGGGAAAATGTAATAGGTATTCAGAAGTCTGAGAACACTGAAGAGTATTCTAGTATGGTTACTGTGGTCTGATTGACTCAGCCGCATATTGTCACACATTTGCTTTTCCATATATTCAAAAGAACCAATGTTTTCTTTTTAAAAGTGACTTCATCTTCCATCATAAATGTCTCTACTCTAAGGCCTGGTGAGAGAATTCCTTGGAAACCAAAGAACATTTAGTCATTTAGTGTGTATGTGGGTGTTTTTCTCTTTAATTTATGAAGCCCTTTGAACGAGTAAATTAAAAAGTGGTGTGTTAGTATTCCACATTTGAGAATTTGTTTCATAAGCAAGTTTATAATTTACGGTGTTTGTGATCTTCTGTGAAAGTTATGTCTATGCATTGTGAATACTTGAACCATTTTTGCTGGATTTTGATCAGAAGGATATAGAATGATCTTCAGTTGTGGAGTGAGAAAACTTGAGTTCTAGTTTTAACTCTGATACTAACAACCATAACCTTGAGTAAGTCTTTGTCTGAGCCCCAGTTTCCTGACCTGTGAAAAGAGGAGTTTTATTAGGTGACTTTTAAAATATATTCCAGATCTTAATGTCAATTTTAGGAGTTGATACAGCTGTTTGGCAGCATTAAAAAAAAAGCCTAATATTGTTAAGGTTATTAATTCTTATATGGTACAATTAAAAACATGCATGCTCAAGCCTGGGGTTTAAGGTCTCAGTATTCATTCACTCACACATATTTTTATTCAATAGTGAATATCAGAAATTTGGGGAGCAATGATGAACAAAGAATTTATCAGTCCTCAGGCAGTTCTCATTGTAGCTGGGAAGACAGACATGTCAGCCAATTATTGGAATAAGTACAGATGATCCTGCAATAATATTTACATCTCAATCTTCTCTTCTTAGTATATCCAACTTACTATGTGAAATCTTCATTTGGTTATCTTATAGCACTTCAAACTTCACACAATTGACTACTCTGCTCTCAAAACCAATCCCTCTGATTTTTTGAGGGGGCGAGGGGAATAACAGCACCATTCAAGTAGAAATCTCAAAGTAGAAATGATCAAGTAGACCTCTAGGAGTCTTGCCTGATTTCTTCCTCTTCTTCATTATTTGCATCTAATCCATCAGCAAACTGATCGAATTATGTTCAGAGCTTTCAACTCCCACGGCTACCACCCTAGTCCACCATCATACCTTTCCTGGACCCCTGTAAGGACCTCCTTGCTGCTCTCCCTATGGCTAATTTTGTCCCATTCCAACCTATTCCCCAAATGGAAATTAGAGCATTGTGTTAAAATATGAATTCAATCATGGTGCATGTATTCCTGGAACCTCTATTGAATTCCTGTTGTATCTCATGTGAAACCCAAGTACTGGCATGATCTGCCCGTTCCTACATCTCCAGTATCATCATGACACTTTCCCGCTTGAACATAAAGCTTCAGCCTAGGTCAAGTTATTATTCTTCAGGTTTCCATTCTGATATCGTTTTCTCAGAGATGATTTACTCTCTAAATAGATTGTACTTCCTCACCTCTTTGTGTATTTCATTAGCACCTGCTCTTTTTCCTTCAGATCAGTTACCATAACTTTGAACTTGACCGTATTTTTATTCCCTTATTTATTGTTTGACTTACCCACTAGAATGGCATCTGTGTTAGAGCAAGAGATTTGTTAGTTTCATCTACTTAGCTTCTATCATGGTTCTTATTGCATAAATTATTAGATATCACTTGCAAAAAAATCATCCCAGTTATTATGACATTTTTATATTTTGCAACCTGAAAATATTGAGGAAATTAAAGCAACAGGTATTTCTTGACATTTCTTATTAATAATGTCTCTAAGGCTGTTACTAATTATGCAAAGATTGGCATGATTAAAATAACAATTTGCAATTTGTTTATTATTACATTCTTCATTCTTTAAAACCATGCATCTATGAAGAACCATAAAAAGAGAAATTATTAATTGTACCAAGTCCAATTCCATTTTAGTAGTTATTCATATAGCAAGTTGTGGAAGAGTTTTAATTAGTAATGCACTTAATGACTAACAAATTTTCATACCATTCAACTTTTACTCCTGTACTCAAAAAAAATAAACAATGACCTTCCTTCTGATTAACTTTTTACTCATAAAAACCTAAGTACTAATATGCTGGTAAATTGCCATCAGTTTTGGTGTGAAGTAATTTACTTATTTTTGGTCTTTTTTATTACATTGTGATCTTATTTATTTTTACATAAGATCTAGCATCACATCATGATGCTAAATCTTACATTTATAAATAATTATTAAACAGAAGGGGAGATATCAAGATAATATTTTTTTTTCATTTATATAGCCATTTGGTGTTAATGAAAATTTGTGGGTGATGCAAATTACAAGCCTTAAGAAATTTGCCTATGGATAGCTCACATTTTATAATAATAAAATATAGCATACTTTCAATAGTAGATATACAGAGGACTACTTAGACTCTGTTAATATAGAGCTATCTCTCTCTTGTGGTATTCTCATTTCCTGGAATATTCATAGCTTTCCTATAAAGATACACCACATCTCCAACAATCTTCGTATGTAAGAGTCTATCACATACTAGGTGCCTAATACAATTTTGTTGACCCGAAGTGAAATAGTTCTCCAAGTTATTCTTCAGTCTTGCAATGCTTATACTCTATGCCATAGGAATTGTCAAAACAGATCAGAATTCTTTTTTTTTTGTATTATAAAAATAGAATAATCACTAACATTTTAGGATTATTTAGATTTGAGTGCACATATTATGAAGTCAAAATTACAGAAGCATATACAGTGAAAAAGAAATTTCTGTCTCACCTCTCTTTCCCCACTGCTCCATAATTCTCCAGGGATTTCTGGTATCACCAGTTTCTTGCATATCTTTAGAGGTATTCTATAGAATCCAGATGAGTATACATGTTCATTATATTTATACAAGTTAGAGATTTGGCTTTCATAATTTTTCACTATATGTTATACCTCTAATAATGTAGAGTTCCTTGTTCTTTATATGACTGCATAGGATCCTATGGAAGGAGGCTGCAATATTGTATTAACAATCCTGTATTGATATTGAGTGGTTTTCGATCTTTTATTATAAAACTGCTTGTTTTCGTTCACTTGGGTGGCTATCACAAAATGCCACAGATGGGGTGGCTTATAAATGACAGAAATTTATTTCTCACAGTTCAGGAGGCTGGAGGTCCAAGATTAGGATGCCAGCATGGTTGGGTGAGGGCCCTCTTCTGGGTTGTAGAATTATCCTTGTGTTCTCACATAGCAGAAGGGACAAGAGAGCTCTTTGAGGTCTCTTTTGTAAGGGGTATCTTGCATTAGTGGGGACAGATTATAGCACTGCTGTACTGAATATTCATGGATGTTTCTGTGTGTGTATAATTTCACACATGCACATATATCTTTACCCAAAATATTTAGAAATAGCATTACTATGTTAAAAGCTATGTCCATTTTAAGTTGAATAGTTAATGCCACAGAGATTTAATGCCATTAATTTACATTTGGACTTGCAACATACAAGGATTCTTTTTCTCCATCTCATCAAGAAATTGCGGATCAAAATTTTGATATTTGTTACATCAGTATTATTATTATTTTTTTTTAGACATTGATCTAGCCTAAGCAGTAAGATATGAATCAGAAACAAGAGGAAACAATTTTTATATTTCTTCTGAATTCCTCTTTTAATCTATCATTACTACTTAAAACATTGGTTGCTTCAAACTCTAAATTGTTTTCCAGTGGTAAGAATGATGCAGTGCAGACCTATCATATATTTTTACCTAGTTCTTGTGCCTAATGGCATATGTTTGTTAGTGTATGAACTAAGTCTGTGGTGATGGAACAAAGAAAGTCTAACTGACCTATAGAGGATTTTAATGCATTTTTCCCTGAACCATTTATTTCTTTTCTGTGTATTTATTTTTGATGGGGGGGGGGCATGCTTTGGAATGACATGCTTATCAACTAAAAGAATGTAGCACATGTTGGTCACTATTACCATTTTAATATGAAAATTCATATCCTGAATGGTGCCAATCTCTTTAAAAATTGCAGTTAATTTCAAATGTTATTTTTCTTCACTTACTTATTTTGCTTCACTGTGTAATGTGACACTGACAGAAAAGTTCAACAATAAGTTTCCGTTTTAAACAGCCATTTAGAAGCTCAACATCTGAAGAAGTTCATTATCTGTGTGCAACATTCGGTGTTGAACTAATTTGTAAATCTCACAAAAACCTTAGAAAATATTTTTATTTATTTATTTTTTTATTTTTTATTTTTTTAAGATATGAAATTTATTGTCAAATTGGTTTCCATACAACACCCAGTGCTCATCCCAAAAGGTGCCCTCCTCAATACCCATCACCCACCCTCCCCACCCTCCCACCCCCCATCAACCCTCAGTTTGTTCTCAGTTTTTAACAGTCTCTTATGCTTTGGCTCTCTCCCACTCTAACCTCTTTTTTTTTTTTCCCTTCCCCTCCCCCATGTGTTTCTGTTAAGTTTCTCAGGATCCACATAAGAGTGAAACCATATGGTATCTGTCTTTCTCTGTATGGCTTATTTCACTTAGCATCACACTCTCCAGTTCCATCCGCGTTGTTACAAAAGGCCATATTTCATTTTTTCTCATTGCCACGTAGTATTCCATTGTGTATATAAACCACAATTTCTTTATCCATTCATCAGTTGATGGACATTTAGGCTCTTTCCATAATTTGGCTATTGTTGAGAGTGCTGCTATAAACATTGGGGTACAAGTGCCCCTATGCATCAGTACTCCTATATCCCTTGGATAAATTCCTAGCAGTGCTATTGCTGGGTCATAGGGTAGGTCTATTGTTAATTTTCTGAGGAACCTCCACACTGCTTTCCAGAGCGGCTGCACCAATTTGCATTCCCACCAACAGTGCAAGAGGGTTCCCGTTTCTCCACATCCTCTCCAGCATCTATAGTCTCCTGATTTGTTCATTTTGGCCACTCTGACTGGCGTGAGGTGATACCTGAGTGTGGTTTTGATTTGTATTTCCCTGATAAGGAGCGACGTTGAACATCTTTTCATGTGCCTGTTGGCCATCCGAATGTCTTCTTTAGAGAAGTGTCTATTCATGTTTTCTGCCCATTTCTTCACTGGGTTATTTGTTTTTCGGGTGTGGAGTTTGGTGAGCTCTTTATAGATTTTGGATACTAGCCCTTTGTCCGATATGTCATTTGAAAATATCTTTTCCCATTCCGTTGGTTGCCTTTTAGTTTTGTTGGTTGTTTCCTTTGCTGTGCAGAAGCTTTTTGTCTTCATAAGGTCCCAGTAATTCACTTTTGCTTTTAATTCCCTTGCCTTTGGGGATGTGTCGAGTAAGAGATTGCTACGGCTGAGGTCAGAGAGGTCTTTTCCTGCTTTCTCCTCTAAGGTTTTGATGGTTTCCTGTCTCACATTCAGGTCCTTTATCCATTTTGAGTTTATTTTTGTGAATGGTGTGAGAAAGTGGTCTAGTTTCAACCTTCTGCATGTTGCTGTCCAGTTCTCCCAGCACCGTTTGTTAAAGAGACTGTCTTTTTTCCATTGGATGTTCTTTCCGGCTTTGTCAAAGATGAGTTGGCCATACGTTTGTGGGTCTAGTTCTGGGGTTTCTATTCTATTCCATTGGTCTATGTGTCTGTTTTTGTGCCATCTTAGAAAATATTTTAATTTGATTTCTATTAGAGCATAATTTCTGTCATGCCTGCACCATCTATCCTTTTTTTTAAACATGCCCTTTTGCATTAACGTGCCATCTCAGGCAAGCTCAAAGAATCCTTTACAATAGTGCTTTATCAGATCTATACCACAAATACTTGCTTATTTGTATGGTCATACTTATATTCATATATTCAATCACTTACTAACAAGCACTCAGTATGTTCACTGAGCTTATTCCTATGGGATTTAAACAAGATTATTAAACATATATTGCTTGTCTTTGGAGAGCTCATATTTTCAGATGTTGAAATAGAAACCATGTCAATACTTTCACTGGGAATTTTGTTTGTACCTCTCAGTTTCCTTTTAGACCTGAGATTAGATAGATAAGTAAATATATCTGTATCTGTATGCATTCTATATCTACATATATATAGGAGGAGAGAAAGAGTACAGTCATAAACATCTTTTAAACATTTTAAAATTACAGAAGTTTATGCTCACTGTATAGATATTGAAGAGTAGAGAAGACATAAAAAATAGAAAAAAATCCCATCCATTAACTTTTAGAGAAAGGCAACCACAACTCGTATCTTGGCATACTCTATATCCTTTTCGTCTTTTCTCTAAGTATGTTCTATTTTGTTAAGATCATACTAATATTAACTTTTGTTGTTTCATTCAATGTGTAATAAATATTATTACAGTACTTTTTATTTATCTTTTTCTTTTTTTAATGTTTATTTATTTTGAGGGGTGGGGGAAGGGGAGAGAGAGAGAAAGGGAGTGAGAGAATTCCAAGCAGGCTCCACGCTCAGCACAGGGCTCAGGCTCACACACGGTGAGATCATGACCTGAGCCAAAATCCAGAGTCGGATGCTTACCTGACTGAGCCAACCAGGCACTCTCTACAGTGCATTTTAAAATTTTTTTTTTTTTCCAACGTTTATTTATTTTTGGGACAGAGAGAGACAGAGCATGAACGGGGGAGGGGCAGAGAGAGAGGGAGACACAGAATCGGAAATAGGCTACAGGCTCCGAGCCATCAGCCCAGAGCCCGACGCGGGGCTCGAACTCACGGACCGCGAGATCGTGACCTGGCTGAAGTCGGACGCTCAACCGACTGCGCCACCCAGGCGCCCCTCTACAGTGCATTTTAAAAACTACAAAATATTCTATCTATAATTATACCATAATTTACTATGACTCTACTTCTCATTTTTTTTAATGTTTACTTATTTCAGAGACAGAGGGAGACAGAGCATGAGAGGGGGAGGGGCAGAGAGCGAGGGAGACACAGAATCTGAAGCAGGCTCCAGGCTCTGAGCTGTCAGCACAGAGCCCGACGCAGGGCTCTAACTCACGGACCTCAAGATCATGACCTGAGCCAAAGTCCATCGCTCAACGACTGAGCCACTCAGGCACTACACTATGACTCTATTTTTAAATACCTGGATTATTTCTACTCTATGTTAATATATAACACACTGTGATCACTATCTTGTGGTATGCATCTTTGCGTTTTTTTCTACTGGGTAAGTTCATTGGACCTTATGATAGAGATATTTTAATTCATTTGAAATGTGTTGTAGCATTCAGAAAGTTTAATAATTTTTAATAACTAAATTTACTGTGAGTATTTCAGGCATGTTTTCTCATGACTCCTTTTTAGTAGGCATTATTATTATTGACCCTTTAAAACTCAAGGTATTAGCTTAAGTAACATGGCCAATTTTACAAACCTTGTTTTTGCTGGGACCAGTTTTCAAGCCTAGATTTTTCTGGCCATAAGGATATACTTAAATAATAGGTATGTAATTTCTCACAGTTCTGGATGCTGGAAGTCCAAGATCAGGGTGTTGGCTTCTTCTGAGACTTCTGTCCTTGGCTTGCAGATGGTTGCCTTTTCGCTGTGTCCTCACACGGTCTTTCCTGTCTGTATACATGCCTGTGTTCTAATCTCTTCTTATAAGGACACCAGTCATATTGGGTTAGACCTTATTTCACCTTAATTACTTATTTAAAGACTTAGTTATTATTATCTGTAGATGATATGACCATATAGCTAGAACTGTACCCCAGCTTGAATTAGCTGAAAATCTCTTCAAATTTTGAGGTATTTTTTACAATACCTCATTTACATTGATTTGTTCTTGCTCCTTTCTCTTTGGGTATCTCTAATCTTTTATCACATAGAAATATTTAGCCTTAGGATCAATTGACCATGAAACAGGAGGTTTTATATAATACAGTTTCAAAAATGTAGGTATTCACCCATTAATGGATCCTGGGATCAATGTGGGGGTAAGGCGAGTGTTTTGCACAAAATAGAATAGATCAGAAATTAAATAAGTTTTGTTTTGTAAAAGTTTTGTTACCATTCTCTGTGTGTTAAGTTGCAATAAAATGTATTTTTAATTGTAGGTATGTAACAAAATTTTTTTCCTCATTTTTTTTTAGTGAAAAAAACTTCTTAAACCTCCTTCAGCTGGGGTATACTATTTATTCTGACAAATTGCCGAACTACTCCCTACCTTAACACTGAGACCTCTAAAGATTTTATTATATGGCATAGACTGACCTTGGGATTCAGGCAAATCCATCAGTATTAGAATTTCAATGGCACTGTGTGTAATAACTGCCCACATTGGCTCTTAGCTTCAGCTATATCTTCAATGGGGATCAGATGGTATTTCTCAGAGTTACTTTCTGGCAATGAAATCTGGGAGAGCTTCCATCTCCCAAAGGTTGAGCAATATTGGGTTACTTCTTGAACTTTTTCCTGTCAGCCTTGTGGTCTGGTTCTAGGTGAACAGTGCCTGGGTGATCATGATGATCTGGTTGCATCATACTTTATCACATTTAATGCAGATTTGAGAGCCCAAACTGGCTCTGAGGACCCCTTGGCTTGGGTTGGAAACTGATCCCTGATGCTGGGGACCTCAGTGGTCAAAAGGCCAACCTTCGGTCATCAAAACAGGCCTACATCAGCCCACTATTCTGGTGCTTTGCATAATTTTCTTCTTCCCTCAGTGTAAACACCTTTTGATTTTCTCCCTCTTCTTTTTGGTTCAGCTTCACTAATCTGTTAGAGCTATGTAGGCTCTGGGGACTCCTAAGCTTTTTGCAGTCAATCATGCCAATGTGCTTATACTTCATTTATTCTGACTTGTTCTAGTAATTTCCAATTCTTCAAACTGCACCCCACATAACCTTCCAAATCTTGATACAAAAATCTTTTGATTCTGTATAAATATTCAGAGCAAATCTCTTTCTAGTGTTTATATATGCTTATAAATAGAAAAAACCACACATCTCTCCATCTTAAGCTCTTTTAAATGAAGTGCAATTTTCTTCTATAGACATAGAGATTTGGGGGCATTCAGGTCCCATATAATTATAGTACTCAAATCCTATAAACTCCTAAGTCATCTCTGTTACCCATCTACTTGTGAGGCTTGATGTACTGATACAGTACTCAGATTTATAGTATAATGATGACTCTGAAGTGTTTTAGGTGTATAACATGCTAAGTATAAATGTTATACACCAAAAGAAGTATTTCCCCACACCCTAAGTTTTGTCGTTAGTCTGAGCCAGATCAGAGATTTCAATGATAAAAGTAGCTAAATCATTCTACAAAATAGATAAGAGACCAAAAGGGAAAGATTTTGAGATAACAAGGAGGCTGGTGGATCAAAACTTCCTTGATAATATACTTCATGACCTCCAGATGTTTCTCGCTCCAAGGGATCGTTTTTTGAATGATAAACAGACCAAGGCTCTGAACCAGTTCACACATTTCTGCTTCATACTCAGTGGTGTGTGGGAGCTTGCACCTGTTGACTCAGGAGAGCCATTTGTGATCAACTATTCCCAGCCTGGCCTTTAGTGACATCATGCTAGTGAAAACATCAATGTCGAAACTGGCCATAGTAGGAGTATTTATACCACAGAAATCGGCAAATGTATGCAAATCAGTGCTTTTTGTTTTGTTCATTTGCCTTTAGAAAACATTTACCAGCACAAATCTGTTTATGTTTGATTTTTTTTTTTTACTTTTCCTTTACTGGGAAATAACATAATTTATTAAGATACATCATGTGTGGAGAGATTGGATAAAAATGCAGTTTCTCATCTAGGTTTACACACAGATTCTCTTGGATTATTTCATTAGAGTAACATTTGCCAGCACTGTGTGCATCCGTATTTTCAATAGGAATGGCCAGTCTTGAACTCTACCTTAACTCTCTCACCTGTGAAAAATGAAAAAGCGATTGAGGGGGGTTTTCTGTGATCTTATTCTAAATTTGATGTGGTCTGTCATCACACCTCTTGTCAGCTCAATGTCCACTGACTTGCCCCTCTCAATCATTACAGGGATGTAATTTCGACTCAGTTCTAAGCTGATAATTCAACTTGCCGCTCTATTTACAGCAGACCTGCATTCAGAGCACATATTCCAGACAGAAGCCCTCAAGGATTAATCTGAATATAGCTGGACTCACTTGGAAACCTCTGCTCTTGCTTTAGGTTGCCCTGAGACCAATCTGCACATTCAAGGAAACAAACAAATAAGAACACCAATGTAAATTAAAATACCACACACATAATACCTACTTAACTCAAGAGCACAGACAACTAATGTAGACCTTTATCAAAAGTTTTGCGATTAGATCTGAGGTTCTCAAGTGAGGTTGGTTTTGCCCTCTGGGAGACAATTGGCAATGTCACAATTTGCGGGCAGGGATGCTATTTCTAGTGGCTAACACCTGCTGCTAAACTCATCAAATGCATTGGAACGTCCCACAGTAAAGAGCTATCTAGGCCCCAGTGTCAATGTGCTGAGGTTGAGAAACCCCAGACTGGCTGGAAATGGGGCTTACAAGACTATCACCTTGTCAAACTTTCTTAAAATTCATCTTAATTACCTCTACTCTCTGTCTTTGGCAGCTGTCACGTCTGTTTCCACAACTCCAATCTTCAGGCTGCCCCACCCTTCCTCTCAGAGGCCGCGCTTCCTTTTCTCATTTGGAACAATCTAGCAATGACTTATGTCTTTTCTTGACTCCCAATTCCCCTGCATTCTCCAAAATTATCTTAACTTGCCACTCTACTCAGCAGAGCAGATGAGTTTCCTTGAAATCTATTTTCCTTAGGAAGTGATGGAAAAGGGGTAAGGGGCATTGTAAATAATAAACGTGGTTCTCTTCTTATATACATGGGAGAGTTAAGTGGATCTTACAATGCATGAGTAATATCTTTATGAATTTTATATTCATTTTTTTTTCTATTCAAGTTTGTCATGCTTTCTACTTTGTTCTTTATTTGGGTAATTAAAAGGTAATAACTCAGCAGGTGGATTTTCCCCCAGCTGTCAGAATTCCTGCTAAAGTATGATTTAGAACACCTTGACTCAAAAGGGACCTGACAATTAAAGTGGTTTTTTAAAGAATTGCACGACGAATGTTCTTCTTTAGAAAGTTTATTTTCTATCCATTACCATACTTTGAAATAGAATTACTAATTGTTATTCAACTATATTTCATTACAGTTAATTGGCTTCTAACATTTGAAAATGATTTACTCCCACCACTTCAGAAACGCTTAATAGCAGCCCCTACATCATAATCTTGACAGAACAGCTTCATGTTCTTTCCTGATTACATTGTCTTTGCAATTCCAAATTTAACAAGGGGATTGCATTCTTGAATTTTTGTGCTTTGTGAATTTTTTTTTTAGGAAGAATAATATGGTCATGCTAAAAGAACGCTGTAAATTAGAATCTTAAATCTTTCTCCTTCCTAAATGATATTTCCAAATTTTATCATTCAGAGAGCAACTGGTACAGGTACAACTGGCCTCTGGGAAAATGCAGGCAGGCTTTTACAAGAGCAGTTATACATGAGTGGGTATAGAAGCACTTCAGAGATAACTGATTCCTCCTAGACAATGTCATCTCCAACTCGTGGAAATCAAATGTGGAGCGACATACATCAAAATCACTGGAAACCTCATGTGTCTTCAAGAGGAAAAATAGGTAAGCAGAGAATGGGGAATGGAGCAGTTACTATCCCTCATTAATAAGAATCTAAACAATCAGATCAGACCATGCTTCTGCTACTGGGTATTCATAGGCAGATCACTTTACTTTTTGAAGCTTCTGTAAAATGGGAACAATAGTGCCTACCGTGAATCCCTCGCAGTCCTGGGTACATGATTCAGTGAGTTCATTATTATCTTCATCACTGTTTATTGAAAATCACGCATGTAGGGGCACCTGGGTGGCGCAGTCGGTTAAGCGTCCGACTTCAGCCAGGTCACGATCTGGCGGTCCGTGAGTTCGAGCCCCGCGTCGGGCTCTGGGCTGATGGCTCAGAGCCTGGAGCCTGTTTCCGATTCTGTGTCTCCCTCTCTCTGCCCCTCTCCCGTTCATGCTCTGTCTCTCTCTGTCGCAAAAATAAATAAACGTTGAAAAAAAAATTAAAAAAAAAAAAGAAAATCACGCATGTAATAGACACTATAGTAGATAAAACAGATGTAGGGGTGAACCAGGTAGGCAAGGTCTTTTCTCTTTTGTAGCTTATTATCTTGTACTCTGCCATTCAAAGAGCAGTGCGTGCTCATAACATCCACACCCCCTGGGAGCTTGTTAAAAATACAGAATCTCAGGCCCTCCTCAGACCTCCTGAATCAGAATGTGTATATTAACAAGATCCCCAGGTGATTCGTATGTACATTAAAGTTTGATAAGCACTGGTCTAGCAGGTATTATGAACACTAATTCTGAATTTAGGAAAGTGCTACACAAATATTTTTAGAAGGCCAGTTACAAAATAAGAAAAGGAAGATACACAATGTATTTAAAATTTCAAAGAAATATATGCATATGTTCTTCTTAAATCAGATAATTTCTGTTAAAATTATGGGGAAAAGATACATTGTAATTATTATTTATATTATTATTAGACATTCATCTTAATACTAAAGGAGTTAAGAATAACGTCAGGAAAATATATGAGATTTCCAGAGGAAACTATCCATGGAAACCTCACATAAAAGAAGACAAGAGAGATGAAATTACCTGATTCAAATCAGTTTAGGTCATTCTTGGAAAATATTATCTTAGAGGACTTGCTCTTTGTGGAATTGCAAACAAAAAAAAACATAGAGGAAAACGTCTTCCCTTGTGTAGGAGAAAGTATAGTTAAGACAGATAAGAAGAAACAAAGAGATGAGAAAGGAAATAACAGATCGCTTGAGACAAGAAAAGGGTCTGAAAGGGAAAGAATAATTCAGAAAGTGTATACTTTGTGTCCTGTGGGTGCTCCAGACATCAAAAATAAGAGTATAATCTATTTCAGGGCTTTATATTCCTGAACAGCCAGAACAGCCACAAACTACTGCCAGTAATTTAGCAGAGATGCTGTGTCAAGGACAAAATCCACACCCACAACCTCATACTTAACCAAATTGCATACAATTGCCTATGACAAGTCCTTGTTGGAATCCTCTTATCATGGCAAACATCCCTGGTATTCTAAACAGTGTCATGAAGGGGGAAAAATAAAAATATCATGAGCCTGGGGCACAAATTTTCTGTGGAAACAAGAAAAAAAATTGAACAGCTCTACGAGAAACTGTTGTTCATATGCAAAGACAGTTGTAAACCTTACAGACACTCTACATGTAAAATACACACTCTCAAGCATTGTTTTCTAAAAGTAAATAAATACACAAAGGTGACTTTTGTCATTACAGTGTAGTCAGTTTCAGTTTCAGTACTGAGAAAATTCCAGAATTAACCCTCCTATTATTGATTTTAAGTTTGCTGGAAGAACACAAGTACTGGAACACAGCCAAAGTATTGTGCCAACAGTGTAGGATTAAACACTCTAAATTCTGCTACTTGGACAGCACACTATTATTCATTGAAGGAGTGCTTAATAATAGAAGAGAACCCAATCCACTTCACCTGTCCTCGGGTGGTATTTACAGTGTGATACCAACAGAGCATCGATACAGCTATTTAACAAATATTCATTAGGCCATTAATATGTTTCAGTTGTAGTAAGGTGCACAAGTTTTCAATCAAATTAAAGATCTGAAAACCATGGTAGGAACCAAATCTTTTGTGTGGAAACCAACCCCGCACTTATCATAGTTCCTGTAACTGGACTGTGTAACATCCCCATCAGCAATGTTATTGCCTAGATGTCACCAATAGTGAGAACCATTAATTGTAAGTCTATTGTGTGTCTGGAGTCTTGTATATATAACAGTGACATGGGGTATGGAGGTGAGAGCATTCTCAAATCAGAGAGGCAGTGGATGATTTAATAATGTTGAAGTGGTAAACAGGAGATAGATCTGAAGAAATTAGAGAAATGCAACGGAGACATTTAATGGAGAGACATTCCACCCTAAAACGAATTGAAGTTTTAGGAGACGATCAGAGAGGCCATGGGAGGAGCTGTAATTAAAGAGATAAATGGCTGAAATTTAAAAATAAAAAATGATGAAAGACACCTACTTCCAGGTTCAAGAAGCACTGTCCTACCTCAATATCTAGTAGGATAAATAAAAGAAATCCACATCTAGAACCAACATGGTGCAAATATCAAATTCCAGAGACAAAGAACAGATCTCAAAAATAGGGGGAAGAGAGATTACTTATAAGGGAACTACAATTAGATGGACAGGCAATTTCTCAATAACAACGAAGAATTTCTCAATAACGTAACCGAGACATCTGGGAAAATTATCAAAATGTTACAACTGTCATTCTCGAATTATATTCTCAGTGATTTTTTTTCTTTTTAAAAAAATTTTTTTTTGTTAACATTTATTTATTTTTGAGACAGAGAGACAAAGCATGAACGGGGGAGGGGCAGAGAGAGAGGGAGACACAGAATCGGAAACAGGCTCCAGGCTCTGAGCCATCAGGCCAGAGCCCGACGCGGGGCTCGAACTCAGGGACCGCGAGATCGTGACCTGAGCTGAAGTCAGACGCCCAACCGACTGAACCACCCAGGCGCCCCTCAGTGATTTTTTTTCAAGAAAAAAAAAGATGAAATGTAGGTGTTTTCAATGAGTAGAATCTTTATTGATAAGAGATCTTTAGTAGTGGAATGTCTATGGCATGTATTTCAAGATTAAGGAACACACTGGGAGGAACATTGACCTTCAGAAAGGAATGGTGAACAAAGAGTGATAAAGCATATAAGAAAACCTAAACAAACGTTTTACAGAACAATAATTATGATACTTTATATTAGAGATTTTTTTTAAGTTTATTTATTTTGAGAGAGAGAGTGTGCGTGAGCAGGTTGGGGAGGGACAGAGAGAGAGAAAGAATTCCAAGTAAGCATCATTCTGCGGAACCTGACACAGGGCTCAATCTCACGACTGTGAGATCATGACCTGAGTGGAAACCAAGAGTCCGACGCTCAACCAACTAAGCCACCCAGGTGCCCCTGTATTAGAGATTCTTAACCAGAGAAACTTGTGAACGTGTGGACTGACAGACTGTTACAAAAATGCTCAGAATAGCCTTTTGAATAATAAAGGCTACATACTAATTGCTTTGAAAAAAAACAAGTAGGAGGAAAAGGGTACAGTAATTTGCGGGGGTTTGCTATTGAGGGGAGAGCTGCTTAAGAGAAAAATGAAGCTCCCTCTGAGAGGTGACCCCTGAATGATCTAAAAGCCCTGACTATTTAAATCTGAAAATCAAGGGCAGGACCCCAAACTTGTGGTGACTTTATGTAAGTATGAGCAACTGGCCGGTATTTCTCTTTCTCTAGTAACTTAAGTATGATAGTGATAGCAAGATTAAAAAAAAAAAGAAAAAGAAAAAAGATCAGTCTAAATTGCAGATGTGGATAATTGGACTGATATTTGAGAATCCTGCATTCTAGGCTGGACAAGATATGCAATTTTCTCTGCCTTCGATTTTATCGATTATAAAAGATAGAGTTGAATTAGATGATGTCTAATGTTCTTTCTAGCTCTAAAAGTATAGGATAAAATAAAGGCCAATTCGGGGTAATTTTTCTTGAAGAGGTGATCAGAGTAAGTGAAATACATATATGTATGTGTAAAATTTTAAAAACTAGCTTGTTGCCACTTAATTGTTAATACCATTAGTAAATAGCAATATGCCTGTTCAAATATAAAGCAAGTTTTTCTTTAAAACAGTGGAATTTTCATTGAAGTATTTTGTATATTCATATCCCTGGTTCAGCTGTTTGGGTTTTCATATGCTTAAAGATCAATGTCCATTAATCAAATGGATTTTAATATTCACAGTGAAGTGGTCATTTGAAGTAGCCACATACTAATTTTCTATGAAATGAGAATCTTCTCAGGGATGAAGCAAAGGTTGTTTATGTTCCTCTGAACTGGGCAATAATTTCTCAGATTCTCATGAACCCATGATTTTAGTAACTGAATTCTGACACGAGAGAAAAATGGAAGACAATATGTTTTTATTTGTAGCATGATTGCAATGCCTGATTTTTAGATATAAAGTAAGGAACTGGGCTTTCTCCATAATTTCATACCCTAGCTTATCTCATGCAGTCAATAAAAGGCAGCCAGAGTTAAATTTCAGTTTACTAACTAGAAGAATTATGCAGTATTCTTTGCTTCCTATCCTCTTTGAACATTTTAGTGGCATTAAACCTAACTTGTCAAAGGCACTGCCTCTAATGATTGACAACATATCACAGTTCAGATAGAAAATGTACCAAAGCATCTGCAATACCAATTTTCCTTTCTTCTCTCTTGCATTGGCCAAAAAAAAAATGAAGCCATTTTTTTCCTATTATCATTTCATTGTATTGAAAAAAAATTTTTTTTGAAGTTGGATTTTTCAAAGAAGTTACTTGAAACAAACATGTTCTATCAAATCTGATTCAGGTGTGGCTTTAAAGAAGGAGTTTCTTGGGGTGCCTGGATGGCTCAGTTGGTTGAGTGGCTGACTCTTGATTTTGGCTCAGGTCATAATCTCATGGTTGGTGAGATCGAGCCCTCCATCGGGCTCTGTGCTGACAGCACAGAACTTGCTTGGGATTTTCTCTCTCTTTCTCTGCTCCTCCTCTGCTGGCTCTCAATCTTTCTCTCTCTAAATAAATAAGTAAATAAAGAAGAAAGAAAGAAAGAGCAAGCAAGCCTCTGTGGCAAGGAACAGCTTCAAGGCTAAAAATCAACATGCTACATTTTATAATTTTACATTTCAAAATTCTCTTTATCCCTCATTTTAATATCTACTTCCTGTTTATCTCTGTCTGAATTAAATATATACTTTATTTAAATATAGAGGTGGAACTATGAGTGTGACTTTAATTATGAGAGTTAAAAAGAAAAGACTACATCTTGACTGCAAGTAATTAATACTCTTTGTATTTTGAGAAATGAAAAATGATGAGCAGGTTTCAGGGTAATTTATGTATAAGAGGAAAGGTGAGGAGCTAATATATTAGCATATTAATTAAGTAGAGTAAGATTAATATTTCATATAATCATTTGTTTTAATAAATGTATTCAAGCCCATTCTACCTGTCAGTGAGAGATGATGTGTTTCAGGTTTTAAAATGTTGTGGGACCCTATAGTATTTTTTAAATGTGTTTCACTGGATATTGGTCCTGCATATAAAATTCCACATTTGTCCATATTTGTCATATGTAAAAAAATATTTCAGCATAACTACTGGTACCATTTGTGCACTGCTTTTCATTTAAAATAACAAAAAATATATATTTCACATGAAACTACACTTAAGTTTCATGTGAAATAATTATTTGACTTTTTTTGACCTTTTCTTATTTATTGATGCTTATCTAAGGCTGTTTTGTATTCATTTTACATATTTAGACAAATACACACAACATTATTTTCAGATTAAATTTGTTTACAGTTTATTTTGAAAGAGATAGTTCTGCATAAGACACTTAAGTTTTCCTCCACTTCTGAGATTCTGTGATTAATTAAGCTGATACTGGAATCTAGTCTGGCTTTAGAGACTCACCATGAACAGATTAAGGGTAACTAGGCTACATTGTGGAAAATATAACATTTACTCTTCAAATTATCTTAGAAACAAAATAAATGAAAATTGTAGCCATCTTTTATTAAGCATCTATTAAGTACCATGCACTATACTGGATTTATAAGTCACAATAGTCCTTTGAATAAGTAACAATATTTATAAGAATAAATATTAATAAGAAATTTAGAAGATGCCTGAAAGGGTCAGTCAGTTAAGTCTCCCACTGTTGATTTTGGCTCAGGTCATGATCTCATGGTTCATGGGAAAGAGCCCTGTGTCGGGCTCTCAGCTGACAGCACAGAGCCTACTTAGGATTCTCTATCTCCCTCTCTTTATGCCCCACCCCCACTCACGGGCACATGCTGTCTCCCTCCCTCCCTCCTTCTCTCCCTCTTTCTCAAAATAAATAAATATTAAAGAAATAAGAAACTTAGGTTCAGGGAAATTAAGTAAATTGCTCAAGGTTTTAGAATTATTAAGTAACAAAGCCAGGATTCAATCCCAGAATTTTTTGATTCCCAATCCTAGACTCTTCCCAGTTTACCACTTCTAATGTCACCAAATGCTTCAAGATCATTAAACATTACTTTAATCAAAACCATAAGGGATTAAATAATAAATATCTGTTATATATATATATATTTATATTTCATACAGTCAGAATATTATATTGTTATGTAAAGAGTTAGTTATAAATAGTTTTGAAGCAAGTAATAATTGTCATCTTTTAAAATATTTTCTGTAAAATGCAACATAGAGTTCTATGAAAGGAGGTTGCTTGCCTGGTATTATCCACCCTGGGCACCAAAAACGATTGCAGCAGCCAAGTAAAGTGTACCTCATAAAATATCTAGAGAGAAATTTATAACAGAAATTCTTGTGGATAATGATTTAGCTTTAGGTCAATGAAATAAATGAAATTTAGAAATATATCACTAGAAGGTTTACCTAAGAATAGGAATATACCACAATTATAAATGACATATAGAATGTGATATTTTTATAAACATCCTATTATGCTATACTGAGGAAATGAGGAGACTCTTAGGTCACTGTGACTAAAAAAAACTAAGGTCCACACTGTTTTCTTTCATGACTTCACTCACTATCTCTAATCAACGACTTCCATCCAGGTTTATAGCTCCCATTAATTTTTCCCTTTATGAATCTCCTTTGTAAGTGTATTCAACTTGATATTAGTTACTTAGCATTTCCCCTTGAATCTTTAAAAAGATTGTTAAATTCAACATATTCAACAGTGTCTAACATCTCCCATAGCCACTCTTCCTTCTGGATTCCCTAACCTAGCATACTGTAATCTCTCTATAGCTGCAGTAAGAAATCAGGCATCATGCCTGATTCTTCATTCTCCCCAGTGCTCTATATCTGATCCATTTCCAGTGCTTTTCTTTCTATCCTCTAAATAGCCTTCAAGTCAGCCTATTTCTCTCTATCCCTATTCCTACTTCCTGAGTCTAAGCTAACAAAGCCTTTTCATGGGCGACATCAATGGCTTCCTAATTAGGCTCATTACATCCCGCCACCCACGCAATCCTTTCTTAGCATGGTCACTAGAGAAATTATTTTCAAACATGATTTTTTTATCCTTTCCCTCCTGTTCTTAAAACTCTTCAATGTCTTCACATTGCTCCTAGAGTCATAGCTATATTTTTAAACATGGTCTACAGGGCTTTATATACATGGTACACCTACCTCATCTTGAAACTCTTTCCAGTCTCCTGCCTATTTTACACCAGCTATATTAGTCTCCTTTCAGTTCCTGCTGTATGCCATATTCTTCTCTTCCTTAAGTCATTTCTTATTAAATTAGTTGGAATTAAGGTCTGCTGTGTGATGGAAAGCCCAATAACACCGGATTAAATAAGAGAGTTTATTTCTCTTTTACATAAAAGCTTAGGATTCTAGGGATATGTTTGCTGAGACCCATGATTCTTCCACTTTGATGCTCCACCATGTGTATCCTCAACCTCACTGTCTAAGTGGCATCTCTGATTTAGGGGCAGGATGGAAAAAAAGACAAAGCAGAAGAGGCAAAGGGTCCATGCACTCTCTTAATATTCCTAGAAGCACCATATAGCATTTCTGTATCCATACCATGTGTCAGTTTTACATGGATAGCCATACCTGGATGCAAAGAAAGCTGGGAAATGTAATCTTTATTTTAGGTGCACATGTCCAGCTAAAAATATTTGGGCTAGACAATTTTCTTTAAATGTCTTCACTTCTTCCTCTCCAAGTTGTTGTGTCTGAATCAGTACCCTGGAATATAGACAATCATCCTACTACTTGAGAAGAAAGAGAAGATGGATATAGATAGACAACATAAGCATAAGCCAGGGATACACGAGTTCTCTGTATCCCTGTCACCCCATGTTACCCACCGCCCTTAGCCTGGCAATTCTTAAGCGCCTTATATCTCAGTCTGAAGCCATTTCCTTAAGGAATACTTCTCTGACTGTCCCCCCATCCCCACATCCAACATTCTTATCCCAGCACTTAATTAGGTTTCCTAATTACTATTTTTACTAGACTTTATTTTTTAAAGCAGTTTTAAGTTCACAGAAAAATTAAATGGTGAGTATAGAGGTCCTGTATACTCCCTGCCCCAACATATGCACAGCCTCTCCAACTTTCAACACCTCCAACAACAGTGGTACATTTATAACAATATATGAAGTTATATTGACACATCATAATCACCCAAAGTTCATGGTTTACATTAGGGCTTGCTTTTGGTGTTGTGCATAGTTTATGTTTTGATAAACTTATAATGATGTGTATCCATCACAGTATTATACAGAAACAATAGTTTTGCTGCCCTGGAAATCTCTGCTCTTACT
Source organism: Prionailurus viverrinus (assembly GCF_022837055.1). Lineage (NCBI taxonomy): Eukaryota > Metazoa > Chordata > Mammalia > Carnivora > Felidae > Prionailurus > Prionailurus viverrinus. The sequence continues at coordinate 103,251,086 of NC_062567.1, forward strand.
ACTCATCCCTTTCTTCCCCCTAATCCCTTAAACTACTAATCTTTTTTACTATGCCCATGGTTTTACCTTTTCCAGAATGTCATATAGTTGAAATCATATAGCATATAGCCTCTCAAGGTTGGCATCTTTCACTTAGAATTATGCACGTAAAGCTTCTCCATGTATTTTCATGGCTTGATAGCTCATTTCTTTTTAGTGTGAATAATATTCCACTGTCCAGATGCATTGCAGTTTATTTATCTATTCACCTACTGAAGGACATCTCGGTTGCTTCCAAGTATTGGCAATTATTAATAAAGCTGCCATAAACATCTGTGTGCCAGTTTTGGTGTGGACATAGTTTTCAATTCATTTGGCTAAATACCAAGGAGCATGATTGCTGGATCATATGGTAGGATGTCTGGTTTTGTAAGAAATTGCCAAACTGTCTTCTAAAATGGCATTTTGCATTCCATTTCCTATTGTTCCACATCCTTACCAGTTTTTAGTGTTGTCAATGTTTTGGATTTGGGCCATTTTAATAGGTGTGCAGTGGCATCTCGTTGTTTTAATTTGAATTTCCCTGATGACTTATGATGTGAAGCACCCTTTCAAATGCTTATTTGCCATTTGTATATCTTCTTTGGTGAGACTAAAGTCTTTGGCCAATTTTTTAGACAGAATGTTGGTTTCCTTATTGTTGAATTTTAAGAATTTCTTCATACATTTTGGATAACAGATCTTTATCAGATACGTCTTTTGCAAATATTTTTTCCCCTGTCTGTGGCATGTTTTTTATTCTCTTAACACTGTCTTTTGGAGTGTAGAAGTTTTAAATTTTCATAAAGTATAGCTTAGCAATTATTTTTTTCATGGATTATGCCTTTGGTGTTTTTTCTAAAAGTCATAGCTATATATAAGGTCATGTAGGTTTTCTCCTACATTACCTTTTACAAGTTTCTCCTACATTATATTTTAGAAGTTTTATGTTTTGTGTTTAGGTCTATGATCCATTTGGAGTTAATTGTGAAGGATTAAGGTTTGTGTCTCAATTATTTTTTTCTTTTTTTTTTTTCTTTCTTTCTTCCTTTTTTTTTTTTTTTTTTTTTTGCATATGTCCAATTGTTCGACCATTGTTGAAGACACTATCTTGGCTCCATTGTATTGCCTTTGCTCATTTTTCAAAGATGAGTTGACTATCTGTGGACCTATTTTTGGGATTTCTATTCTGTCCCATTACTCTATTCTTTCAACAGAACTACACTATATTGATTACTATAGATTTATAGTAAGTCTTGAAGTCATGCAGTGTCAGTCTCTTCTCTGTTCATATTTTCTTCTGCTCTGTACATATTGTGTTGGCTATTCTTAGTCTTTTACTTCTCCATATAAACTTTAGAATCAGTTTGTCCATATCTACAGAAAAACCTGCTGGGATTTTGACTGCTATTGCATGGAATGTGTAGATCAAAATCAGAAGAACTGACATTTTGACAATAATGACTCTTTTATACATGGACATGGAGTAACTCTTCAGTTTTTAGTTTTTTTTTTTAATTTCTTTTATCAGGGTTTTATAGTTTTGTTCATATGGTAGGCACATATTTTGCTAGGTGTAATATTATTTTTTCTTATTTATTTATTTATTTTAAATACAATTTATTGTCAAGTGGCTAACATAGTGTATACATTGCGCTCTTAGTTTTGGGGGTAGATTCCCATGATTCATTACTTACCTACAACACCCAGTGCTCATCCCAACAAGTGCTCTGTCAATGCCCATCACCCATTTTCCCCTCTCCTCCACCCCCTCACCCCCACCAACCCTCAGTTTGTTCTATGTATTTAAAAGTCTCTTAAGGTTTGTCTCTCTCCCTCTCTGTTTGTAACTATTTTTTCTCCTTCCCTCCCCCCATGGTATTCTGTTAAGTTTCTCAAGTTCCACATATGAATGAAAACATATGTCTTTCTCTGATTAACTTGTTTCACTTAGCATAATACCCTCCAGTTCCATCCATGTTGCTGTAAATGGCAGGATTTCATTCTTTCTCATTGCCAAGTAGTATTCCATTGTATATATAAACCACATCTTCTTTATCCACTTGTCAGTTGATGGACATTTAGGCTGTTTCCATAATTTGGCAATTGTTGAAAGCACTGCAATCAGACAATAAAATGAAATAAAAGGCATCAAAATTGGCAAAGGAGAAGTCAAACTTTCACTTTTCACAGATGATAGGATACTCTACATGGAACCTGAAAGACTCCACCCAAAAGCTGCTAGAACTCATCCATGAATTCAGCAAAGTCGCAGGATATAAAATCAATGTACAGAAATCAGTTACATTTCTATACACCAATAATGAAGCAACAGAAAGGGAAATCAAGACATTGATCCCATTTACAACTGCACCAAGAACCGTAAAATACCTAGGAATAAACCTAACCAAGATGAAAAAAGATCTGTATGCTGAAAACTATAGAAAACTTATGAAGGAAATTGAAGAAGACACAAAGAAATGGAAAAACGTTCCATGCTCATGGATTGGAAGAATAAATATTGTTAAAATGTCAATATTATCCAAATAAATATACACATTCAATGCAATCCCTATCAAAATTGCACTGGCATTCTTCTCAAAGCTAGAAAAATCTTAAAATTTGTATGGAACCACAAAAAACCCTGAACAGCCAAAGTATGTTGAAAAATAAAACCAAAGCGGAAGGCATCACAATCCCAGATTTTAGTCTCTACTATAAAGCTGTAATCATCAAGACAGTATGGTATTGGCACAAAAACAGACACATAGACCAATGGAACAGAACAGAGAACCCAGAATTGGACTCACAAATGTATGGCTAACTAATCTTTGACAAAGCAGGGAAGAGTATCCAATGGAGAAAAGACAGTTTCTTTAGCAAATGGTGCTGGGAGAACTGGACATACAACACTGTTGTTTTTTTTTTTTAAATGTAGTTATTCAGGGGCACCTGGATGGCTCAGTTGGTTAAGCATCTGACTTCAGCTCAGGTCATGATCTTGTGGTCTGTGAGTTTGAACCCCACGTCAGGCTCTGTCCTGACAGCTCAGAGCCTGGAGCCTGTTTCAGATTCTTTGTCTCCCTCTCTCTTTTTGCCCCTCCCCCACTTGCACTCATTTTCTTTCTCTCAAAAATAAACATTAAAAAAATTAAAAAATAATATTTAGTTATTCAATTATTTCCAAAAAATTAAAACCATCTACCTTTCCAGCTAGACTGTTAGTTACATGAGATCTAAGCCAATGACTTCATTGTTTACTATTGTATCTCTTTTGATACATAATGGACACCTAAGAAATACATATTAAATAAATAGAATACTGAATGTTATATGTGCTGAGCAATATCACATAGTGAATGCTGGAGTTATCTTTCCAACATCTGTCTATCCCAGATGGATGGTTCAGCCACATGGTATTAAATTACCCCTTGTCAGTGAATTGTCCCCAAAACAGCATTCTGTCCTATGAAATGTTAGAAGTGCTGGGGGATTTGGAAGAAAATAGTCTCATTCTTAAAAGAGCCGCTGGAAGAGGTGCCTTCATAGGCATGTTGCTGGATCTGGATCCAAAGCCTGGAAGTTGTGCAGCTCTTCTACCAGCAGCACCAGCATGAAGATAACACCAAGGATGGATGTGTGGAAAGACTGAGGGAAAATAAAGCCCAAACTGATCCTTGAATAGTGTAATTGTGTTCCTGAATCAACCAATCCAGAGTCTGCTTTTCTCTGGATGTCATCTTCTGTGAAATAACCCATGTTCTGGTTGTTTAAGCTAATCTTAGCCTCTACATTAGGAGAGCAGTTGGGTATTTTAAAAGTATTTAAGTTCAAAAACTTCCTGTGTGAGGTCTACCTAAACTAAATACAAATACCCTCAATTGGATAGAAGCGTAAAGATCATGATACTTCTTTGTTGACCCTATTTGATATATCCACCTTCTTCTCACACCCACTTCCAAGAGTACACTATGTGCTTTAGTTCTGCCCTAGGTCATCTTTCAACATATATATTAACTAGATTCTGCTAGATATTAAGTATTTTTATTTTTCTATGTGTTATGTATATTTTCTTTAAAAAATTCAGGATATAATGCATATCACCACTTTAAATTATTGGGGTACAAAAATAATGACCTCAAATTTGACCACCATAAAAAATATAGTCTTATAGAAGAGTGTTCTTAGGGGCACCTGGGTGGCTCAGACAGTTAAGCGTCCAGTGTGGCTCATGTCATGATCTCGGGGTTCATGCATGGGCTCTGCACTGACAGTATGGAGCCTGCTTGGGATTCTCTCTCTCTCCCTCTCTCTCTCTCTCTCTCTCTCCCCTCCCTGACTTGCACTTTCTCTCTTTATTAAAATAAAGAAATAAACTTTAAAAAAAGAGTGCTTTAAAATCTCCTCATATAGTCTTTGCCTTTTTAACTTTTTATTATCAAATTCCTCTATTTTTTTTTAAGTTTACTATTTATTTTGAGGAGGGAAGGGGCATAGAGAGAGGAAGAGAGAGAATCCCAAGCAGGCTCGTGCTTAGCACGGAATCTAACATGGGGCTCAGTCTCACCACTGTGAGATCATGAACTGAGCGGAAACCAAGAGTTGGACACTTAACTGACTGAGTCACCCAGGCACCCCTAAAATTCCTCTATATTATACGCATATATGCACACACATACACGTACACAGACCCCATCACAGTTCCTCTCACATTCTTTTAAACTTCAACAATTATCTTTGTGCTGCCTGTGTAACTTTGAAACGAAGGGAATTAGAATGTTAAGTGGATTAAAAGGTTAATTGCCTAATTTTAGTTTCTTTCCTGAAAGGACTATTGTGGCCTATTCAAGTTTCCTGTCTGGAAGCTAGGAATCTTTTGAAATATAGTTAAATGAATTAGTCTTTACCTCTAAGGTTAACTACTTTTACATAATAGTTCTAATGTTAGTTTCTTGGTAACTGATATTTTTCTTTTTCTTCTATTGTTTTTGGAAAATTATGATCTCTAAACTTTGTTTCTATTAACAATTATATTGAAACAATATTTTGGAAAATGCCATAAATATTTGAATAAACCTATTGTATTTCCTATTTTTTTAAGATGTTTACAGTCTGGAAATAAATAAAAATATCTGAAAAATTAGAACTATTTCAGAAAATGTTCCATTTTCTGTTTTTAACTCAATACTTATGGTGACAAAGTGGACCTTCAAAGGTGTTAGAAAAATACTTAATTTGCAATATCTTGCATAGAAAAAACCTTTGATATGTCCCAGTATAATTCTCTAAAGTACTGGTGAAAAATTGCAATTATTCTCAGCATACCATTAACATTTAAGCATCTCACATTCAGTAATGGGAACTTGAAATGTTTCATGTCTTAAATGTCCCCAAAGTAGTATTTGCTTGAATTTTCAGTCTTTGCTTACATGATAAAAATAAAACTAGTATTGATTTGATTGGGCTCAGTTCCTTGAGTTTCATCCTGGCTGATCATACTTTCATATCTACACATTTTAATATCTTTGATTTGAATTCAGGGATATTTAAGACATGCTGTTTCTATGGGATATTAAAGCACTACTCTGAAGAGATGACATTTAAAAGCTTGACTATTGATTCCACTCCTGTATAATTTTTAGTAATTTATAAAAGTAGAGAAAAACCTGTGGTCAGGCTTTCAGAGTTAATATCTCCATTTCATGAAGTTTTTTTTCTTTTCTTTTTCTTTTACCAATTGAGAAGACAAGGTCTTTAGATAATGAGTTTTAATTCTTCTTTTATTTCTAAATAATCACCTTCATTGGGAATGTTTAGACATTTCCATGAAGGAAAGGTAGTGGAAAGAAAAGTACCCAATGTCATTGTCAGGAAAGAAAGAAAGAAGAAAGCCAAAGTGATAGAGCCTGATGGAGTAAAGACAGGGAAACGCAACAAGAAGAGAGAAAAGAGAAATACAAACAGAGAATAAACAGCACAATGAAAAATGCCCATATTGCTGATGCAGTAAGTTTGCTAGGCCAGGGTGGAATTCATCTGTGGATGAGGTGGTAAATAAAGAGAAAGGGCAAACAGAGTTGACTGAGTTGGGCTGGGAACAGTCATTACCTCATGAGAACATTTATATGGTTTCTCTCTAAAGGCCAATAAATTCACACATGACCTGGCTGACGTGAAGCACTGAGCAAAATGGGTCAATACATCAGAGCAAGTCTGGTAGAGAATTGGTTCATTTCCTGTTTCTGTGGTTGTTTACAAAATTATGAAATACAAAATATGCACAGAAGAGTATGTTAAGGTTGCAAAGCAATGTTTCTCAAACCTAGCTCTTACGAATATTGATGCCCAGCACCTGAAGATAATTAAATTGATGCTGGTTTTCATGTTTTTTTTTTTTTAAGCTCTTTAGATAGCATAATGTGCAGCCCAGATTGAGAGCCACTAGGAAAAAGAATGGTAATGAGATTAATGCTCCTATCCCCATCACAAGTTCAAGAAATATAACATTACCAGCTCCTTAGAAGCCCTCTATGTTTCTCTGATGGAATTACCAGCCACTCCCCTCCCCATCCCAAATATGCAAAGGTATCCATAGTCCAGGATTTTATATTAATCATTCCTTGCTTTTCTATCATGTTTCTCTACATATTTTAATTTTTAGTTTCTGCTCTTAGATCTTTTTATAAAGGAAGCCAAGGCTAAATACAGTCTCCTGTAATATAATATTTCACTGAATTAACTTTTGGAGGTGAATCTATTTGATGCATATAGGTTCCCCCCTCCCCCCAGTTTTATTGAGACATAATTGACATACAACACTGTATAAGTTTAAGGCATACAACATAATAGTTCTCTGGCCAAACAGATCCAGTGATTGTGCTCTGCAAACTATTGGCCCTTCCTGCCCTTCTCTCAGCTCCAGCTCCTCTGGGCCACACAGCTTCCAGATGTTCTTGCCAGCCCTTCTGGTCAGATGGGGCTGGGACCCACAGGGGATGGGTGGAGCTGTCTCAGCTCCCTTGCCTGGGTGGGAAGGGGAGTGAGCACTCCAGGCAACTCTAACAGACTCCAGTTAGAAGGAGTCAGGGTCTACCCATAACCTTGGCTATGAATTAATCCGCAGTCTGTGTGTAGCACGGGAACGCTTCATGCCAGCAAAACCTCCTGGCTTTGCTCTGGGGGCCATCAGCCCTGCCTACCCATCTCTTGGTTTGGGCATTGCTCGGCTACATAGCTTCCAGGAATTCCTGCCAGTTCCTCTGGTCAGATGTGTCTGGGAGGCACTCCCCACAGTAGGTGGGGTAGTGACTCAGCTTCTTGCCTGGGCGTGGGCAAACCACTCTCTTGGGATGGCAGAACTCCTCGTTACAGTATGTGAATCAAGCAGGCCTTCACTCTGTGGAGTTCCCTGGTCAGAGGCCACCACTAACTTGGTTCTGCAGATGAGTAAAACCACTGGTTGGGATTTCTGCCGAACTTCGTGTGCTGTTTGTTGCTAACCTCTCCCCCGTTCTCCATCACAGTCAGTTTCCCAATGATGGAGCCTGGCAGATTCCCCTGCAGTCCTATGGGGCAAGGTGAAAGTAGTGACACGCACAGAGCCAGAGTGAAACACAGTGCTGGGGATGTGGGTGCTGGTGGTCCCTACTGGGTTCTCTTTTCCTGCAGGAGTAGCTGAAGGCTCAGGGGAGTCCTCTTCATCATGTGGTGTCGTGCTGGCCTGAGAGAGGGGTGATACAGCCAACATCTCTTTCACATTGGATGGAGTCTGTCTTGGTATCTGTGGTGCAGCGGGAGGCGCTTCAGCCTTATCCCCACATTCTAGGATTTGCTCAGTGGATTTGCTTGTTCTTGAATATCTGTTAGTTTTTCTTCCAATGTGAGGAAGTGAAATAAGAAATGACCTATGTCATCATCTTGCTGATGTCTCTTGAGTATAGTTATTGTTCTTTCATTTTTTATTGTTGAATAGTATTCTGTTATATGAATATAAACCATTACTGTAATATCTTGTAGTACCTTCTGAACACTAGGCCTCTGTATTTTTGCCATGGCCAATTGATTGTAAGGAAATCTTATAAGATTGTAACTATGGACTAAGGGAGCAGGGACAATGCAGCAGCATTATCTGAACTGTTAATTCCTTCTGCCTTGAAGACTTACTTTAGGCTGATATCTTTTATATCCTTTCCAGTTAGTTGTGAATTGCTGTTCAGCCCCTTTAGAGCAAAAGGATTGCTATGCACATGACTTGGGATCTGCTGGTTCTCTCACCTACCACACCATGCAGAAACTGCTGCCCTGATAGAACAATGAAATGGATTTAAAAAAAAAATTAATGAAACATTTTTTTTTAATTTTTATTTATTTTTTGAAGGAAAGAGAGACAGAGCATGAGCGGGGGAAGAGCAGAGAGAGGAGACAGAATCTGAAGCAGACTCCAGGCCCTGAGCTGTCAGCACAGAGCCTGATGCAGGGTTGGAACTCACAAACTGTGAGATCCTGACCTGAGCTGAAGTCGGATGCTTAACTGATTGAGCCACCCAGGCACCCCTGAAATAGGCTTTTAAAGATGCAGCCAAAGTGCCTGCTTGGAGATGATTTCCTGCAAAGAAAGGGCACCATCCTCTAGAACACAGCATATATCTTAATTAGAAACATGAAAACGTGCTCTGTCTCAGTTAGAATGCAAAGAACCAGAGGCAATGGCTGGAAATAGGAGTAGCTTCATTTACCATCTCTCTTGGTTATCCACTTGGGGATTTGATATTTCCTGAACCTGGGACTGTAAATGTATGCAGAGCCTAGTTCCCAGAGAAGGAATGCTTCCATCAGGGAACAAAGTCAGATTCTTGTGGAGTTTTATTCCATGGTTGCCATCTGATCACGGATGTGATTCTCATTCTAAGAGTCTAGCTGGCAAGAGAAAGAGTCGCTATATTGGCAAGGGTAACTGACTCTATTCCTTAGGAGAAGACAGAAATTCTGTTAAACAGTAAAGATAGAGAAGAGTGAGTTTAGAACCCAAATTATCCAGTTCTGTGTCCTTTGACAATTCTTTGCCCAATTTTTATGGTAAGTTGATAAAGGGAGCAGCCATGGCCACAGAAAGACCAGGGACCAGAGGCTCAGAATTGGTTCCAGTGTCACCCTACCACAATACATCCCTTAACTCAGCAGAGGAGCTAGTCAAGGGTGAATCTGGAATGACAAGCAGAGGAGAGAGACAATGAACATCAGAACTTTGTCCTTGTAAAGTTACATAGAAAAAGAGGCCAGAATCCTGAAGGAGTTTTTTCCCAGATGAGTGAACTTATGTAAAACAGGTAGATTTAAACACACCAAGTGTGGGCTTTAGTGGAGGCTGCGGTGAACCAGCCTGTGGTGAACCCAGATGCCCCACCTATTTCCCCAGCTGCTAGGAATGTTGACGGCTGACAACTCACAGCTGAGTTCTTGCTTGGTTGTTGGCCAGAGAGAGCTGCTTTCCCCAAGTTTATGTTTGTTCCCAAAGGCAACTGCATTCAATGACAGGTCAGCATGGAGGTAAAAATGCCCAGCTCCTTTGCCTCAGTTTGGGACGTCTCTGAAGGCCAGTTCCAACTCCACGGCTCCTACAGGATTGACTAAGTCCTCTCTTGCAAGCATGTCAGTTCTATTCCCACTGCTCAGTCCTGCTTCCCTCCCTAACAGTGACTTTCTGAGATCTCCCACTAACAAATCGGACTGCAGATCTTTTCATCAAAATCTGTTTGCCTGGAGACCTGAACAAAGACAATGTCCTGCCATCTTTTTCATTTTTATATGGGTGTGCTTTCTCACTGTGTTTCTTTTTGCTTCAGTTTTTAAAAACCTATTTACTAGTTCACGGAAAAAAACTAGAGCCTAGCCTGGCTCACTGTTGTCAGTTGGACCCAGTCTGCTGTTCAGCTCCTCTTTTAATTTATTAATTTCAGATACTTTCTTTTTTATTGACAGAATGCTGATTTGATTTTCTTTTACGAATTTTAATTCTCTCTCCACTGTTTGGTCTCTCTTTTTCTCTATTGTTTTTAACATATTAACCATAGGTGTTTGAAAGTCCTTGTTTGTTACTTCTACTCCCTGGTCATCTCCCCTCTGCTTTTTTTGTGAGGGTTGGTCATTTTTCCTCATCCCTTCATTTCTAGAAATTTCATAATGCATGTTGGACATTGTATATAATTCTAGAGGCTTTAGATGATATCATCTTCCTTTGTTGGTAAATAGAATGAAAGTTGGAGCACCTGAGTCCAATCAGACATCAATCAAGATTGGGGCTGGGTTTCAGTTTTAGTAAAGTCTGTTCATTTCTGCTTGCCCTTGCTCGTGTTTGCTGTACCTCCCTTCTCCCTGCATGGGGTTTGATTCTGTGTCGGTGGATCTATGTGTCAGATTTGGAAGACTGAAGAAAACTCAGCTCTGCGTTTCAGAGATCGGAGCCCAGCTCTCCAGTTTCCAACTTGCTTCAACATACGGCAACTTTCCTGAAGGCGAGACAGTATGTTTGAGGTAGGCCACTTCTACAAGACTTTCTGGAGATTTCACTTCGGCTTCTGGAAGCTTTTGGCTTAGTTTCCCAGCTTCCTGTATAAGCACCAAGGGGTAACAAATACTCGGTGAAGAAGAGGAGTTGTGCATTTCCCTCTGGTTTCCAGTTTGTCACGTTAGTCCCGCAGACCCACTCACTGTTTTTGTAGGTTCTCTTTTCCAAAGCTGGGGCTCTGACTGATCAAGCCAGTTCTTCAGCAAGCACCCAGAATCAGAAAGTACCCATAGGGGAAAGAAAGATAAAAATCCTTGCTCACATAAAAGGGTTTTTCTTTTTTGCTGGAGTTTTAGTGTGTTGCTTCTGAAGTTCTCTGATGCTTTATAAAAATATATTTATAATTTATCTGGCTCTGTCCAGTTTGCAACAACAGTACTTTCCTGTCCTGACCTATTCTGTTCTAGAACAGAAGTTCCCTTGTCATCGGCTTTTAATTCCATCAATTATACATTGTTAATATTATTGTTTGGTAAAGTCAAACTTTCAATGATTTGTTGTTTGCCATTTCCTGTCCTCACAAGTCATTTTTCATCTTAGCTTTTTAAAATTGATTTCTTAAAGTACATTCCTTGGAGGTTTCTCTAATGAGCATTTGTTGGTGGTAATATTCTTACTAAATGTTTGCATAACAGTATCTTTAATTCATCCCAATTCCCGAAATATGGTTTAATTGGGTATACACTTCAAGTTATTTTTTCTCTCTGCCTTGAAGACTTAATCCAAACCTCTCTTGCCTTCCATTTCTGAGAAATATGTTGTTGGTCTAAATGTAAGTCCTTTCTAAATGTTCTGTTGGATTTTTAATATTTGCTTTTGTATTTGGTATTTCTTAAGTTTCTCTGGATGGGTCTAATTGTAGATTATTTGTTTATTTGACTTATTAATTTTTATTGTGTTTGGGATGTATTCAGCTTCTGGAATCTAGAATAAGAGTCTTTTATCAATTCTGGAAATCTCTGTCATTATGTACAACATTCTGTATGTCTTTTTCTTCAGCTCTCTTTCTAGAAGTCCAGTTAAATGTTTATTATATTGTTTCACTGTATCTTCTAAATCTTTCACTCTCTTGTAAAAAGCTACGGCTTTTTTCCCAAGTTTTATTCGGGATAGTTTCTTCTGATCTACCCACCATCTTACTAGTTCTCTGTTTAGTTATATGTAACTAGTTCTCCTGTCGATTCCATTCAAAGAGTTTTAAATTTCAAGCATTTCTGTTTGGTTCTATTTCTAATTACCAACTTTCATAAGTATACTTTGGAACATCTGAATCCAGCTTACAAATTTCTTAACTTTTATATTTTCCATATTTGTTTTATGTCTTTGCTACATTCTAAATATTTCATTTCCTTCAGTTCATTTGTTCTTCAGAGTTTACTTCCTGTCTAATCTGGAGTTTCTAAATTCAGTTGTTACATTTTAATTTCTAGAAGTTATATTTGGTTCTTTCCAAATCTGCATGGGAAATTTAGAGATCATGGTAATGCTTAATTACAATTCTACTATAATGTTTTATTAACATGAACATTTATAATCTCTCTGATAATTCTAGTGTTTGTAGCTTTTGTATTTCTGCTTCTTCAGTTTACTGCTTCTGCTCTCTCATGCATGTGGCTTTTTTCCTTCTGTGGTTTGATATTTTTATTTGTCATATAATCCTAAAATTGTATCTTTAAGACAATGTGAACTTAGATTTAAATTTTGTTTCCAGGGGGAAATTTTGCGTTTCACCTGCAGTGTACCTGGGAGCTCTAACAATTTGGGGACGCTCTAATTTTTTGCTTGAACTTTTCTTCCCGCACCATACCTATTGGTATTAATTCCAGCATTATTGTATTCCCCCACCATACCTATTGAGGGCAGGTGTTTCTATTATTTTTCTCTGTGGAGCAAGATGTTTTTAGGTTTCTTTTTTTCCCCTCTTGGTACAATGATTGTAATAATCAAAATTATTAGACTAAAGGTATTTAAAAGTAAGCCCCCAAATTTCAGTGACTTAAGAAAATGATGGCTGTTTTCCTCATGCCAAGTCTGATGTGGAGTGGGCTGACTTCCCACGTTTTTTAACCTGAGTATGTGGAACACATTACCTCTAGAGAGTCAGGTCTGGAAATGGAGTACATTATTTCCACCACATCCTACTGGCCAGACTGCTGTCACACAGACCCAAACAAACTGCAGGAGAGGCTGGGAGAGTCTTCCTCCGTGTCCACAAAGAGGAAGCGTTACGATGAACGTATGATATATTCTCAGTCACATCCACTCAGGTTGAAAGGCTTTCAGGTGTCCAGCATTACGTGGAGGTCTCCATTCTGATTTCCTAACTTTCAGGAGATTTAGAATTTTTTTTTTTCTTAATGCTTCCCTAAATCAGTGCTGGGGTCAGTTAAAATCAAACTGTGGATGCCAGTTTGAGTACTTCAGGGCTTGCTGGATTTGTACTTTGTTGACAGTTCTGGCCTCTGAGAATTTCCCTTATTTTTCTGCCAGCTTATCATGAATTTTTTAGAAGTTTTTTTTTTTTTTTTTTAATGTACATTTTGCGCGCTATTCTTAGGTAGTGTGTACCAGCAAGATTTCTGAGGGCAGGGGCGTCTGGGTGGCGCAGTCGGTTAAGCGTCCGACTTCAGCCAGGTCACGATCTCGCGGTCCGTGAGTTCCAGCCCCGTGTCAGGCTCTGGGCTGATGGCTCGGAGCCTGGAGCCTGTTTCTGATTCTGTGTCTCCCTCTCTCTCTGCCCCTCCCCCGTTCATGCTTTGTCTCTCTCTGTCCCAAAAATAAATAAAAAACGTTGGGAAAAAAAAAAAAACTTTCAAGATTTCTGAGGGAAACTAATCTGACATATTGCAGAAAATGGAAATCAACTTCAGCTTTTGAGAGATTATTGACCCTAATTGATAGCCCTACACTGTGCTTCTTCATGTTGAGGAAGAAACTGGGTGATTTGCTCATTTCAAAAGAGTCTGAAATGTTAGGCCTACCAGATAGCTACTCCTGCTCCCTAGTAGCTTGCTCAGTTTTATATTTTATATGAGAAAGCCAAGTTATTCCCAGACCAAGTTGTTTGAATCAAGTTTCCAAGGGTTGCTTTTATCCAGCTTTCAATTAGACCATGACTGGTATCACTTCTTTGGTTTTTTTTCTTTTTAAGATCTACTTCAGGAAGTTATAGGGGTGTTCAGTCCAAGGATAAGAAGAACTGATTACATAACACAACATAAATTCATCATCACTTACATTCCAATTAAAATGAGGTAATATGGAGGCACTTGGGTGTCTCAGTGGGTTATGTGTCTGACACTTGATCTTGGCTGAGGTCATGATCTCACGGTTTGTGGGTTCGGGCCCCACATCGGACTCTGAACTGATGGCATACAGCCTGCTTTGGATTCTGTCTCTCCTCTCGGCCCCTCCCCCGCTCCTTCTCTCTCTCTCTCTCTCTCTCTCTCTCTCTCTCTCTCTCAAATAAACTTAAAAAAATTTTTAAATGAGGTAATATAAAGGACATCAAATATTGAAATATAGAGTATTAGTATCTCATTATTTAAAAAAAAATTCAGTAAAGCTCCCTTGTTAGGAAAAAAAAAAAACCTGAAGACTTAAGAATTAAGATAAGTGGGGGCTCCTGGGTGGCTCACTTGGTCAAGCGGCCTACTTTGGCTCAGGTCATGATCTCCAATTTACCAGTTCAGTGCTGACAGAGCCTGGAGCCTGCTTCAGATTCTGTTTCTCCATCTCTGTCTGCCCCTCCCTTGCTCAGGCTCTGTCTGTCTCTCTCTCTCTCTCTGTCTGTCTCAAACCTTAAAAAAATTTTAAGAAAAAAATTCAGATAAATGGTCCAATTCAAGATTGTTCATTGTGAGTTGTCATAGTGGTAGATCACAGACTAATCTAAATGCAATGTTTAATTACTTGTAAAAATTGTTTCGTATTTTCCTCAGGAAAATGATTCCGATGACATAGTTGATTTTGCTTAAGCTCAATGGGTATTAACCAGGGCTATATATTCTCATATAGTGTCAAATGAATTTCTGTTGTAAAAACATGGATTAAAATTACTTTTGCCAATTTTTGCAAACCTTGAGGCAACATCAGATTGAGTTCCATTTAGAATTTTAAGTCTAAATTAGTTGTAATTAATTCAGTGATTGATAGTCTCTTGTGTTTTTGTTATAACATTTCTAAGAGAGTCTCAATTTGGAGAAAGTACTTTAGCCAAAATTTTCTGTTTTCATGAACTGATTTCACAGACTTCACCATAGGCATCTTTTGTAGAGTAGAAACAGTACCGTGTAAGGCAGACCTAAAATTGTGCCACTCTTTTATTGTAATCTTGTCTTTTATCCCTTCAAATCAACAAATTGATACTTCCCAATTGTTAAAACCTATTTTTCTATATTGCCTCCTTTACATACTTCACTTTTCTTCCAATTACCAAGAAAATTTGATGTTATAAGCTTTGTTAATTTAAGCTTACCTTATTGTAGCCTCAAATCGTCAAATTCATGACATGTACACCAATATGGTTGCCAGTGTGGTTCTAGAAGGTAATTATTGCTTTTTAAATAGGACCATTCTTGAATCATTTTCCTGTCTCATAGATTTGAGAGATAACATTCCCTCATTTCACTCATGTCTTTCCATGACAATTGCATGGATAAGACACAGCAGTTTATAAATAGTACTTGTAAGTCCAATTAAAAAATAACATGTATTAGTGTTTGTGTTAAAAAGGAAATCCTGTTCTATGGCCATTGTGCTGATTTTCTCTTAAAAGCTGTTTTTATTTTATTCACAATTTCAGCCTGGTTTCCATTCTCCATCACATAAGTCATAGTTATGACAAAGGGAAAAGAATGTCTGCGAAACAAAGATAAATTGGAGATAGCTAGGTACAGAGTATCAGCACCAATGGGCAGCACAGACAGGAAGGCAGAGGATTTCAGAACAGGATGACAATGCTTGCACTGAAGAGGTCAGGAAGGATCCAAGGAAGTGGTAGGACTTGAAATAGTCTATTATAGTTACTCTACTTTTTTTCTTTTCCATGTTAAGACCCAAGCTTCTAAACATTTTACAGACGACTTCTTTTCTTTTCTTTTCTTTTCTTTTCTTTTCTTTTCTTTTCTTTTCTTTTCTTTTTTTTAGTAGGGTTATTTTACTAGGTTAAGTTGGCAAAAGAAACTTTTATTTATACATTAAGCACTTGGAAAAACACATCCTATAATTCAAGTTGGTAGATTTTTATACCTTAAGGCAAATAT
Source organism: Prionailurus viverrinus (assembly GCF_022837055.1). NCBI lineage: Eukaryota > Metazoa > Chordata > Mammalia > Carnivora > Felidae > Prionailurus > Prionailurus viverrinus. The sequence goes on from NC_062567.1 coordinate 103,266,932, forward strand.
TATCAGTGGATCCCACTGAGATTCTTTCACTAGAGAAATTTTTCTGTGGCCAAAATTTTGTCAAAAAACATTTGGAGGTTCTTAGAATTTATACATCGATCCCAGGTTAAGAAACTCTGCTTAATATATTATAATAATCCAATACCAAATGAATCAAGTTTGAGAGTCTTAAGAAAAAGTAGACTACAAGGAGAGTAAATGATTCATTTGAGTAGTTTCTACCACCTTCACTGTGTCTTTCTGTAGCTTTGTGTTGTTATTTTGATTAAAAGTATTAAAATACTGGGCGCCATGTATTCCAAGATGAAATAAAGTGTTCAGGGAGCCAGCTAGGTTAATGAGTTCATTAAAAATAGTAAGGCTGGTCCAAGTTGGTAATTTGTCAAAGAGAGAGAAGTGATGAAAAGGAGGCCAAAGAGGGTTTCCAGAGATCCAGAATAACTAACTTCTGATGAGAGTTGTGTATATTAATCTGTTTGGGCTACCATCACAAAGTTCAACAAATTAAAAAACAAATTTATTTTCTCACAGTCCTGGAGGCAAGAAATCCAACATTAAGTTTCCAGCTGAGTTGGTTTTTGGTGAGGACATTCCTTCTGGCTTACCGATGGCTGCTTTCTTGCTATATCCCAACATGGCCTTTTTTCAGTGTGTACATGGAGAGAGAGCTCCCTTTAAGGTGTCTCTTCTTATAAAAACATTAACCCTATTGGAGCAGGACCCTACACATGTGACCTCATTTAACCTTAATTATTTCCTTAGAAGCCCCATTTTCAAAACACAACGACACTGAGGGTTAGGACTTCAACATAAAATTGGGGGGGGGGGTAGGCTGGGGAAGGGGAACACAATTCACTTCATAATACTGTGTGTCTCATAGTAAGCTTATAAGCCAATAAGGAATAGCCAAGAGTGTTTATCAATTCTAATTTCCGAGCCACCTCTGTTCAGCTCATCTGACCAAATGAATGTTCAAGAGTTTCACTCACATATTACTGAAACAGAATTTCTAGGATTTGGGCAAAAATCTCTATTTTAATAAGACCAGTTGATTGATTTGTACACCAAGTATTGAAAATCAGTAATTAGAATACTCAGTAAGAGTTGCTGCTAAAGAAAAATCAGTAGTTTCCATCAGAAAAAGCATTTTACTGAGCACTTACTAAACTCTTGTGTATAAATGCAAGCTTCATAAGTACCCTTGCTGATACTTTTGTTGCACTCAAACTGTGAAAATGGTATTCCTATCCTCCCCCAGTTTGCTAAGAAGTTTAGCAGTGCAGATTAATTTGATCAAAGGCTTTTGATCATTTGGGCCCATTTGAAAAAGAAAAAGAAAAAAAAAAGAGGGGGTTGTCTGTGTGGCTCAGTTGGTTAAGCATCTGACTTCAGCTCAGGTCATGATCTTATGGTTCATAGGTTTGAGCTTCGAGTTGGGCTCTGTGCTGACAGCTCAGAGCCTGGATCCTACTTCAGATTCTGGTTCTCCCTATCTTTATGTCCCGTCCCTGCTCATTCATTTTCTCTCTCTCTCTCTCTCTCTCTCACACACACACACACACACACAAATACAATGAGCATTAAAAAAAATTAAACAGAAAACAAAAGAACTTGTTCTTTGCTATTGCAGTTGGCATAAATTCCAAGGAGTAATTAGAATTTAGTGAAAAATTTTGAGAAAGGTAACAGATTTCTTATTGTGTAAGAGAATCCCAATGCATGATTAAGAAAAACAAAACTTTCCTTTGAATTTTAAATATTCCTCTCAAATTGCCAAATTTACATGTGAGGAGGATGAAAGGGAAGCCTGTCTTTTATTTGGTGGATCGAATATTTCTCTATCGGACATCCAGGGGCAAAAATCAAGCAGGAGAAATAAGCTGCTATTTGCAAAGTGTTAAAACAACAGCCAGATTGTTTCTTCTTCACTTACTGTGCACAGTATGGGCTGGCACCACTGTGGTAGCTTAGAAATCTCAAATGCTGTCAGGAAAAACAAACCAAACCCTCTAGATAGAATAAAAGGGTGAAAAAAACAAGCAAGGAAGAGACCAAGAATTTATCTGCAGTTAACAAAAGAATGATATATTTGCTAACAGAGTGGTGGAAACTGCTGTGTGAGGAGGGAGAAAGCTCAGGAAATGTCTTTCTTCCATTCTGCTTTCTTTGTTCCTGATTGCAGCATAAATGTTTGTTTAATTAGCAGTGAATTCTTTTAAGATGTAAAATTTCCTTAAATACCCCAAAGCCTGTATAGCCTACAAGATGGTGTGGGCTTGAAGAGTTCATGTATTTGTTAGATGTTTCATCAAAGAAGTGGCTTATAAAGTTTTTCAGTGAAAACTGAGTGAATGAAAAGAGAGAGAGAAGGGAAATTATCTTTTGTTACCCTAAACCAAAGCTATTTACCTGGAGTATACTATAGGGCAAATATTTCTTGTGGTAAACGATCTCTCTACCACTCTTTCCGTCGCTCTTTCCCCTGTAAAAAATAGACCTTTGGAAATGTCCTTGTGGAGTAGTTGTAGTATTAATTGCCCCCATTGCATGGACAATTTCAGCATAAAACACAGGTTTAAGTGCTTGAAGACATTCTGGTCACAGTGACTGGAAAGGTCAACTTCTTCCCCAACCCCACCCCATGAATCAATTAGCTGAAAATCTAAGTTGCTTGACTGAAATGATCAAATAATCTATTTTATTTCTTCTATTGTTTGACTGGTTGTCTGCATTTCTTTTTCTTTTTTTTTACTTAGTGTAGGACTGATTTTATCCTGATCATTTTGATAGCATTTTCAGGGAGGTAGCTTGGTGGTAAGGATCTGTCTTTTCCTCTCAATTAAGAGTGCAAATGGGCTTTCACCTTTAGAGGTTCAACACATTATGTGGGTTTAATTTAAAAACTAGAGATGAGAAAAGAGTTGGTACTACTAAGACATATTAAGTGTGAATACTTTGATAGAAATTTCTTGATAATAGACTTAATAAATTATTCATCTCAAAAAACAAAATTCAACTGAGTAAATTTCAAAGATCTTATTGGCTTTTTTCAATGATAAAAAGGAGCTCCAAGGAGCTGTACGAAATGAAAAACTTTCATAGGCAGATGGGAGTCAGACCAAGGAGGCAACAAGTAGATTGATTCTGTCAAAGTCACTTTCCTTTAGAGGATGACAGGGTCTACCAGGCAGGTTACTTAACTAGTGCTCACCATTATAATTAATTCTGGTTTGGTGATATGGGGCTTAGCATAAGTGACTCCATTTTGGGTCCATTGTCTTGTTTTTAATACTCAGGAAATAGAACGTGTCACATTAAAAAGCTTTTGCCACTGGATGACTAATCTGGACTGTGGGGCAATCATTTATATTTTTGTACCATTGAGACACTTAGAAAAGGCTCTCATAACTTCTAAAAGATGACAGAGGAAAAATAATGGAAAAATGGATTTAGAGTTAATATACTGGTTAACAAAACAAGTTCACATACCAATCCTGGGATATTACCATAAGCATAAGCTTCTAATCTTAAGGATTTAGTAAAAGTTGTATAGTTATATTTCTGTGAATAAATGCGGGCACTTCAATCCTTTCAGCCACTAAATCAATCAGCTAGCAATAAAGGGAACTGAGTTGGAATAGGGAAGTAACTCAAACGATTTCATTTTTTTGGCATGAATGCATACTTCATTGTTTTAGCAAAGTTGTTTTGTAATCTGAGGTTGTCAAATGTTTCTGTGCGTTTGTGTTCGACAGACTGCTCCTGGTTATGCTTTTGATTGGTAGGTAGATGCTCCAAAAATAGTTTTGAAATAATGAGTGAATGAATAAATGAAGCCTTCTTAAACATCCTAAGAAAAAAAAAATTCAATTGACCCTTAAACAACGTGGGGATTAAGGAAACTGACCCCCCAGGCAGTTGAAAATCTTAGTATAACTTTTTTACTCCCCTAAAACCTAACTACTAATAGCCTGCTGTTTGGCTAGAAGACTTATTGATAACAAAATCAGTGGATTAACACATATTTTGTATGTTTTATGTATTATATACTATAATCTTACAATAAAGTAGCTAGAGAAAAGAAAATGTTATCAGGAAAATCCTAAGGAAGGGAAAATAAATTTACAGTACTGTACTGTGGATAAGAGGAAATTTGTAGTTCAAACCTGTGTTATTCAAGGGTCAACTACATATATATATATATAAAACATTACATATGCCTAATATGTTTTACATTATATATCATATAACTATATAACTGTGTTTACTAGTATCTGGTGATTTGAATTGATTACCCGATTCTCTCTTTTGGTTTTTTAAGTACATTTAGTTTTTAGCAATCTCTACACCCAATGTGGTTCTCAAACTCATGACCCCAAGATCAAGAGTCACATGCTCTTCCAACTGAGCCATCCAGGCACCCCCACACTATTCCCTTAAAAAATTTAATCCTCATTTTGTTCTGTGCTTTCCTTTGTCCCAAGATTCACTCTTCCATTGCTAACCTTTGGCTTAGCTTTTGTGATTGCTCCCATGAATGTTTTATTTCTTCATAGAATGTTTCTGACATACTTTCTCCTCCTGACTTAGTTTCCTTTGTCTACTGAGGACACTTGGTCCATGAAGTTGTTAAACTAAATACTGCTCATTCTCTGATAGGCCCAAGTTTTTTTTTTTGTTTTTTTTTAGATGTACTGTATTTTCAGATCAATTAGGCATTCTTGAAGTATTTTTTGAGTGATTTTAATGAGATTATTATTCTTCCTTCTCTCAGTAAAATCCATTCATTATTCCAGGCTAATAGTGTCGAACTATGCTTTCCTACTTTTTGTGGCTCTCTTCTGAGGTCATTACTCACTCATATTTATCAAGAATTTTGCTTCTTCTCTTAATCTTTCTCTTTATCCCTCTCCCAAGTTCAATATCCCTGTTGCTGCCCTGCCTGATTAGTGCCTTTGCATTAGAATTTGTTGTTCCATTCCAAAAGGTGTAAGCTATGCTCTACCCATTACATGGTCAGACCATAGATCTGTGTATCATCTGGAACTGTGAGACAACTGAAATTCCAAACTTCTTCAATCTTTTTCATAACTAAAACTTCCAAACACCTCATCAGATTCCTACCTTTATCATGTTATTGAAAATGCCTTACTGTACTATTACAACCATTCTAACTCCTGAAACCTTCCTATATTTTTCCTTAGAATACTCATCACTATTAAGAATTATATTATTGATTTGTTTGATTTATAAACTTTACTTCTCTCTCTAGAATGGGAACTCTTGAAGGATAAGAGTTTGTCTTGTTAACTAATAAATCCCTAAAGCTTACAACAGTGCACAGTGTAGAGTGGAGATTATCTTTCAAAATAATGAGTGAATAAAGTAATTCCAGTGAATCAGGGTTTTGTTTTGTTTTGTTTTGTTTTTTAAACGATTGTATATCAGGTTAACTCTATCTTTCAATTATATGTACATCTGCTTTTGCCGGGTAGAACTGGCTTCAGACTCAGTCTCCATGGTGGGAATGATTTCAACATGTGACTAAAAGATTATTTTCCCAAGACTGTCTCAGAGGTGTGCACATTTTAGGGTGAATGTTCCTTTAGAGTATGTTTACAAATACAAACTATAGTAAATTAGGTACATGTATTTTATTATTGAGTGACACTTTATAGTCCTGTCCACTCTTTGATCACCCTCAGTAGAAAGACTGCAAACATTATAGAGCCAAAAGAACTGCACACTTCGTTCTTTGTAACCAGAGGTATAATTTAGAAGATGATGTATATGTTACAGAAATTTTGGAACAGAGTCTAGATAAATGATGCAGGAAACTCGTTTTACATTTCACCCAGAAGCAAGAACATCCTCTAATGCATTTTCGTTTTGGTCATCTAAGTAGGTTACTTTATTTCCTTCCCTTTGCATTTGAGGATGTAACTCTACTAAAGAAATTTAATAAACAAATAAATGTAAAATGAGAAGTAATGATAGGAGCTTTCAACCAGTGCTGGCGTTGTTTATTTATCAAGTATTATGTAGCGTGTAATTGAGAGCTCTGTGACATCAGGAACATTACATTCTTCCTCCGGTCCCTCCAAAAGCAAAACACTGTGCCTAGCATTTGGCAGACAACATGCTTGTAAAATGATCCATCAGATTTTCACTCGAGATCTGGTATCTGATGTAGATTTGCATTCATTTTCTCAAAATTAGTTTTTGCTTCTGATTGTCTTTTGTTGTTGTTAAAGGCACTCATTCTATGAAGAGTTATTTCATTATGGTTAAAAACTATGTAGCTGTAAATACACAGTCTCACAGGAAGTACATCTTAGAACCAGAATTTTAGGACTGGAGGGGTCATTAGAGAACAGTCAGTCCAAACATTTTATTTTACAGATGGGCAAAAATGTCCCAGAGAGGTAAGTTGACTTGCCTGGGGTTTTACAGCTTTTAAAATTGGCCTAGAATCTGGGTCACTTAGTGCTGGGCTATTTCCGTTATATTAGATGATTGTGCACCATAGAGCACATTCAAAAAGTAGTAAACCTATGTTATGCAATGTTCTCTAAGGCAGGGACTCCCAAACTTTTGTGATGATACACCCTAAAAAGTAAACCACTTGAGAATACTCTCAGCATATCTAAAATTATCTGTTAATAAATGACTAAAGTGTTGTGTATAATTTTCATAATAGAAATTTAAAAGAATAATAGAGTAATAATACTCAAATAATTTATTTTTATGAAGCGTACTAACATCCTTTTCTGCTTTCACCAAAAATAATTATTAATAGAATTTCTAAGAATTTGAATTTGAATATACATTTGAATATGCTTTGTTGTTTTTGAAAATCTTGGTTTAAATACAATTTGATAAAGTGACTTAAAAGTCAGGCTCAGAGTTCAGTTTCACTCTTAGCTTTAATGGCTTTCCTACTGGAAGAATATAGGGTATAAACTTCCAGTTGTGAGTAAGTGCTGGAGATCTAATGCACAGCATGATTAGTTGACAATACTGTATTATCCACTTAAAAGTTGCTAAGAGAGGGGGCACCTGGGTGGCCCCATCAGTTAGGTATCTGACTTCGGCTCAGGTCATGATTTCGCAGTTCGTGAGTTCGGCCCGAGCCCTGCATCAGGCTCTGTGCTGACAGTGTGGAGCTTGGAGCCTGCTTCAAATTCTGTGTCTCCCTCTCTGCCCCTTCTCCCTCCCTCCCTCTCTTTCTCCCTCTCTCCCTCTCTCTCAAAAGTAAATAGTCAAAAAAAAAGTTGCTAAGAGTAGAATTTAAATGTTCTCACCACACACACATATACACAATATATGTGAGATGTTAAATGAATCATTAATTGACCTTATGGTAATCATTTCACAATATATTCATGTATCAAAATATCACACTGTACACCTTAAACTTACAGAATGTTATATGCCAATTATATCCCAACAAAGCTGCAAAAAATACATGTAAAATGTAAAAAAAATTTCACTGGCTACAGCTAGTACAACATGATAATAACTTTTAAATTGCATTCACCAATTATGTAAAAATTTGTAGCTGGAATTCATCTTCTTCCCATCTCCTCTGGGATTCAATAATTTATTCTTATACACAAAATCTAGATGTCAAACAAATGTAACTATTGAAAAACTTTCCTTTGGATAAAAGTGCACAGACATACGCTTCTATTTTTAAATGTTGATATGCATAAATTTTAGTAACTGCATGCACAAATATTTCCAATTTTTTTTTCTCTAGTATGCTCTCTCAGCATACTTTATTTGGAAAACAATTATTGTTTCATTTATTATTAAAATTGTTCTCTATACACATGTTCATTGTAACTCATATAAAAATTCACACTTCAAAAGCTTTCTAAATAATTTTAAGATTTTGAGCAACTGACTATCAAATCTGATAAGATTACCATTGTTGATCTTCCAATATGGTTGATGGAACTTGCATTTGAGAATAGGGAAAGAATCTGTTCTGCAATTTTTGTATTCAGTTTTACCCCCTTCCCGTATCGTCAACCCACAGTTTTTACAGAAATATTCTGTAGTTATTTGCCAATTTAATGAGAATTAGTCTAGTTAAAACTGGGTAATATATAAATCTCCTCCTTGGTTATCTGTCCATTGAGATACCCTCTGTGTTGAAAGCAAATGAATGCGTGAGACCCACTGTGACAAACCCTGTAGGGTCAAACCTTCCACCCTTCTTTTGGGATAGCAATCCTTCGGGACATAAAACTATCTGAATTGTGTTTTTGGACATAGACTGAACAAGATCATCAGTGTGAAATCATATTGACAGTTAAGTACCAGCAAATATTGACTTTTACCATTCTTTTAATTAAAAATATAAGTAGAAATTTTAATATTTTTTCCGTCACCCTAATAAATCATTTTGCATACACGAATGGGTGCCTTTACTCCTCTTTACAGATTCTGTCTTTGTGGTGCTGTTTTGCTTATCTCGTTTGTATAATCTTAAAACCAGAATCAAGATTTTTCTATTCTAGAGAGAGATTATTCAAACTACATATATATCCAGGTACAACTAAGATAATTATCTCTTTTTTGGTTCAGTCATGGCTTCTCTTTGGGAGTTGTCGAAATTTTGCTGATGCTTTGAGTGTCTTACTTTGATTTATTCTGGGATACTATTTTTCTTGTATTGGGGATTTAAAAATTTTTTGATTCAAATTTGAGTTAGCTAACATACACTCCAATATTGGTTTCAGGAGTAGAATTCAGTGATTCATCACTTACATACAATACTCAGTGTGTGTTGGGGATTTAATTACTATTTGCAACAAAACAAAACAAAACCCCAATTCTATCATCTGTAATTGTTCAGAGTTTAAGTTTCATTGATACTTGTGATACACTTTATACAATATGGCTAACAAAATACCCAGTTTGGATTGTTTTCTTTATTTTGATTATTTTAGAGTGATTTTCATTTTGCTCTGTAAACTGTTCAAGATTATGTGATTGGAAAGGTGATAAGTTCAGATTGGATGAAATGCTAATGGCATGACTCTCAGTGTAGCTCTACTATGTACATGTCATATGTGACTGTCATTTAGGATTTTTTTAACATTCAATTATAATTCTTGAAAAAATTGGGGTTCTACATATTTTTCATTTTCCTTTATATAAAATTGAAAGCTATTATACTAGGCCTTTGAAAAGAGGATCTTAAATGTGATGATATAAATATAATTTAGGTAAATGAATACATAGGTATTCAACTATGTTATAATATAGATTCCTACCTTGCACCATGGAGACAAACTCAGAGCAAAGATTTAAATGTAAGTCTTAAAACTATAAAACTTTTAGAAAAAAAACATAGGAGTGAATCTTCATAACCTGGATTGGATAAAGTTTTTTAAGTATGACAGCTAAAGTAGAAGCAATTGAAAAAATGGACTTCATAAAATTTAAAAACTTTTGTGCCTCAAAGGACTCCATCATGAAAGTGAAAAGACAACCCACAGAGTTGGAGATAATGTTTTCAAATCATATATCTGATAAGGGTCTAGTATCCAGAATATATGAAGAATTTTTACTATTAACCAAAAGAAAAACCTTAACAAATGGGCAACAGATCTGAATAGACATTTTTTTCCCCAAAGAAGATATGCAAATAGCCAATAAGAACATCAAACAATGCTCTACATCATTAGTCATCAGGGACATGCATATCAAAACCACAATGAAGTATCATTTCATACCCACTGAAATGATTATAATTTAAAAATATGTAAAAGGAAATAAGTATTGGTGAAGATGTAGACAAATTGGGGCTCTAATACATCGCTGGTGGAAATGTAAAATAGTGTAGTGCTTTTCGAAAGTAGGCAAATCCTCAGAAAGGTAAACATAAGGTATTTGACTCAGCAGTTCTACTTTTTGGTATTTAAAAGAGCACTGCAAACAAATGTTCGCAGAATACCAAGACGAAAATATTCATATTAATATTATGATAGCCAAAAAGTAGGTACAACCCAAATGTTCATCAACTGATGAATAAACAAAATGTGCTATATCCATATAATATAATTTGGTGAGAAAAAGGAATGAAGTACTAATACTTTCTACAGCATGGGTGTACCTTGAAAGTTGATGAAAATTATTTCTCTCCCCAGAACAAAAAAATTCTGAACATACAGTCACACAAATTTTGCCACAAATTTCTGGGCATTTGCAAACCTCCTAAAAAATGTTCCCAAAATTCTAATTCTCATGACCCCAAGATAAAAATCCTTGGTGTAGGGGTGTGTGGGTGACTCAGTCGGTTAAGGGGCCAGCTTTAGCTCAGGTCATGATCTCACGGTTCGTGGGTTTGAGTCCAATGACGGGTTCTGTGCTGAGAGCTCAGAGCCTAGAGCCTGCTTCAGATTTTGTGTCTTCCTCTCTCTCTGCCCCTCCCTGGCTCATGCTCTGTCTCGCAAAAATGAATAAATGTTAAAAAATTAAAAAAATTCCTGGTCAAAAGATGCTGGATGAAATAATATGATCACAAATAATCCCAAAGGATTTTCAAATATTTCATATTTTCATAATAGTTACAACATTGAATGTTAATAACAGCCAACACAACTACAACAATGGCAACAACAAAATGACATTTACTGATACTTTATTCTAAGCTGAGCACCATACTTTAAAACCTTTTTCTCATTTAATTTTATCTGCATTACAGATGAATCAGAGCTCCCAACTTTCCTGTTTCTTTTTGTCCTATCTGCAAAATGATGATAATAAAAACCACTCTGCCTACCCCACAAGTTGAGTGAAGTGTGTAATGTGGACAAGGCACTGGAGTAGAGAGTGAGGAATTCCTGGTATTACTTCAAGCTAATTCTGAAATTAGCTTATACGATTTTGAATATTTATTTCAAGCTTCTGAACATTAGTTACTTTATAAAGTGAGAGTGTGGCTAAGGTAGATTATGCTTTTAATTTCCTTATAAGCTATTATGTTATTTTAATTTAACTTAAATTTGTGTTTATGCATAGTGTACACCTACACATATATTTAAAGTAAGGCATAATTATTTTTAAAATACATTTAACAAATGTATTTCCAAACCAGATGATATTTTGGGGAGGGAGACTGAAAATATCCAGTGTGTATGGGCTCCAGGGACAGGACCTTATGGGGATTAGAGACCGTAGGAGTCCAAGATAAGAAAGGAAGTGGCTGCTTTGGCGATCTGGTTAATTCTCCCACAGCAAATGTTTTTTGTTTTTGTTTTTCCAAGGTGGAAAACAATTAGTGCTAACCATTTGCTTAAGCACCAGAGGGACTCTGCAAAAGGATTAGCTAGAAACTTTTAAAAGAAGATCAAGTGACTTTTGAATGTATTTATAGAATAAAAGCAAAGTCCAAGCTGAGCTGTTCCCATGAAGTCTTATTTTCTGGGTGAAAATTTGCCTTAGCTATGACTTTGGTGTCTTCCTTCTGTCTGAGTGTTTCCTGAGTCACATGTTGAGGCAGAGAGAAAATATCCAGCTGGAAAATTGGTTCCTCTCTAAGAACCTTCTAGAGGAAAAATGGCAAGTGGAATTAATGCCTAAAGAATAAGTCTCTCCAAACTGAATTTATTTCTTCTGACAACGGGGCAAAAGTGCTCTGGAGATCAAGTTGTACCCAATCAGGCATTTTGCTACTGAACTATCAGTTATGTGGTTAGAAATGGAGAAAGATGTCTCTGGATAATTGAAGAGTAGTAGTCAAGAAAGGGTCTCGAGAAAATAAGCAATTGGGGAAAGGGGGAAGAATATAAAGAGCAGAAGGAAAAAGCGGAAGAAAGATCAGAGACACTGGTAGTTTTTACTTAGGGAGTAAATTGTATCTTACACAGAGATTGAGGGAATGGGATAGCGTTACAGAAACATTTAAATAGAAGACGTTATGAGCCTAGCCTTTTTCTCTTTTGTTTGCAAAGAAAAGGGCTTTCCAGTTTTAATGTATTCTTGTTTGAAATAAGAAAGTTTAAATGGAATGAATGCCTCTTTCCTTTGTTTGATAAACTACCACTTTAACGATTTTGAGACCCAATTTCAGTTTCCCTTCCTCTCAACCTTCTCCACTTCTGAGGAATTGGTCTCTGTTCCTTTATGCTTCTGTTATGCTGTATATATTTCTCTATCTGTGAGCCACATGCCACGTTGAATTAGCAATCCTTTGCTTATCTAAAGGTTTCCTGTAACACAATGAGAGCCTCTTGACAGAGGATCCTGTTTATTAGCCACAAGCTAGGTCCTGGCACATTGAAGTCAGTCAATTTATGAAATGATTTAATGAAAATTTATAACCCGGGGTCTTTAAATTTCAGGAATGACCATACTGATGGTGACTGTGTTGTGATTTTGTCATCTATTCAAAAGGATACTTTTATTTTGATTCTGAGGCTAGTGATACTTCAGGCCTTCTGAATTAAGCCTCTAGAATTTCATCCTCTTTGCAGGTTGAGGTAGCCCCTCTGCTCTTCTAGGGCACTTATATAGTCCAGAGGACAGGATGACAAAAGAAAAATGTATTTCAGGATTTTGCAAAAATATGATCCACACAAAGTAAAGAGACTTAATAAAGTCTCAGCAGGAGTAAGATGAACATAGGTTGTAGGGAAGAAAGGGTAACACACAGATGCTAACCTAGAAATAGCGTAATGATGCTCAATGAGCGTGAGTATTAAAAATGGGTCACCAACTGTCCTTACTATTCCCACTGCTCTTTCCCTGCCTTATGTATCAAGGCAAGTGGACATGGAAGACACCTCGTGGACAATCAGAGAAAGATTGTTGTTGACCTAGGTCCCAGTGGTTCCTGTGGGTCTGAAATAACAAAATCAAACCATAGAAGGAAGAAGGAAAGAGCTAATCAAAAGAAAGTGAAAAGGCATTCCACTTGAAAACTGTAGTGAAAGGGAGAGAAATGTAAGCGAGCAGAACAGTTGGGTCAAGAAAATGATTTTCCTATTCAGAACTGAGAAATTGCCTTTTTTTTTAATGTTTATTTATTTTTGAGACAGAGAGAGACAGAGCATGAATGGGGGAGGAGCAGAGAGAGAGAGAGAGACACAGAATCCGAAGCAGGCTTCAGGCTCTGAGCTGTCAGCACAGAGCCCGACGCGGGGCTCAAACTCACAGACCATGAGATCGTGACCTGAGCCAAAGCTGGACGCTTAACCGACTGAGCCACCCAGGCACCCTGGGAAAATGCTTTTAAGTTTGAAAGTCTCATACAAAGACCCCTAAGTTCAGTAAGATGTGAACAGGAAGACAGATAACCAAACCACAAGTTACAAGCTGCTTTGTGAAACTATCATGAAATTCAAGGTAGAAGAAAGGAAGAAATTTAGAAATTAACTTTTTCAGAAAAATGCTAATCTTTCATGTAAGATTAAATATTTTTTTGTACTAACTAAAGCCTGTGTCATTGGTTATCAACCTTATCAGCAGTGAGTTTGGCTTTCATTTCTCCAGTCCTCCACTGACCTTACATTTTTGAAAAAATATTGCTAGCTCAATTACATTTATTAATAATGACACATTTCTCATTAAATAAATATTATAATAAAAGAAAACTGCCAATCAGAATTTCTCATGAGCATCAAATAAGAAGTGACACCACACATTTCAGTTGAATTAAGAATTCAACTGAAAACAAAGATAATTTAAGTTCTGGTTAGTCTGTGCATTGTGATCTTAGTTAAGTACATACTTTATTAGGCTTCTAAATGTTATTAAAAATAGCTTAAGATGTCCCTTGCTTCCTTGCGTGGTTTCTCAATAGTGGCACTGTTGACATTTGTGGCCAGGCAATTCTTTGTTGCAGGGGGCTGTTCTGCACATTGTAGGATGACATTTGTGGTCAATTTGTTGCAGGGGGCTGTCCTGAGCATTGTGGGATGTTAAGGAGCACCCTGGGTTTTCCCCACTAGATGCCAGTAGCACCCCCTACTCATGATTATCAAAAAGGCTTTGCAAATATCCCCTAGGGAGCAAAACTAACTCTAGTTTTGTTACAAAAAAGATCTGGGGTCCTGACTTGAGAGCCACTCACCTCAAGGGATCAAGCAGCCAGAGAAGTGAATAATGCCTAGAGCCAAATAATGCATCTAAAAGGAGGAATAGAGGAGATGGTAAAATGGAATGGTTCACCTTTCCCAGGAAGCAAATGCTGCCTTAAGAAGCATTGCAAAGCCAGGCTGTCATTTTTGTAGTCTCTGATCAGGACTGTGTTCTGCAGAGCATCAAATGACTTAAAGTCAAAGTCAGACCACACAAATTGAAAAGTAAGGGGGAAGCCTCTTTGAGGTCCTTCAAACTGATTGTTTAATTCAGAAAGAAAGAAGCAATTATAAAGAAAAAAGGAGGAGGCTATGGATTCATCAGTTCACACTGTTTCTAATTCAGTGGGAAGCACTGCCCATCACAGGTTTGCAAAAGCAGAGGACCGATAAGAGTTTACAAGCTTTTCAGTCTTGTTAGGAACAAACCTTAAATTACCTGATGTGCTGTCCAACTGTTAAAAATGCCCTCTGCAAGTAATGTGTATTGGCCATTTTCTTTCTATCACTTTCTGAATTTGAGGGTAGAATTCTAAGCAAAACCTTTCCTCCCACATGGCTCCATTGTATGGTATACATATCGTTTCCCAGTTCTCAAGACTTTAGTGGTTATTAAAGTGATTGGGGAGATTTAATAGTGTTCACCAATGTTCTATTTTTATATTTTGCCACAATTTTCTGCAGATTTAAAGATTAAGTCATGTTAAGAGAAGCTAAGAATTAAAATTCAATTTGAAATTTTGCTCATCATCACTATAGTTCTGTTAGCTGAAGAGTGAATTGCTGGGGAGTGTGCCCCTACATGGGTTTGAACATGTAGCAGGCCATATGTCACTAGTAGAACTGGTTTGAGCCACATATCCCTTGGGGCAGAGTAACTAGAAGTGATCTCAGATTCTGTGATCAAGTCACTAGTTGTAAGCTACACAGAGGGAATCGGTATTGTCTGAGAAGAATGAACTCAAGGTTCTGACATCATCATTTTCACATATAGGAATGAGGAAGAGCCAGAACATGGTTAGGTTAGCTCCACTGAAGTCTCTTTTTACATAATAAAGGGACAGTGCATTCTAATGTTACTGGTTAAGTGGTTTACTGTTAATGCTACTATTAATTACTATGATTGCCTCCACTATTATCACTGCTAATCACAAAAAATAGCAGTAGCTTCCATCAATTTAGGAGGGTCTACTCTATGCCGATTCTTGACATTTATTAAAAACATGATTTCAGATCCCACCCCACCCACCCCACCCCCGCCATTGCCTGTGACTAGTACTAGCTCCAATCCGGAGATGAAGAAATCACATTTTGGAGAAATTACTTTCTGCAGATCAAATTCTATTAAGTGGTAAAGCCTGAATTGAGCAGAATTGCCTATCTCCAAACTCCAAGCTTTTTGTTTTTGTTGTTTTGTTTTTTAATATATCGCACAGAATCCGTAACAGTTCCCATGAAGAAGACAAAGAAAGAGGCAAGAAGAATGCCAAAGAGCTAGCCTGTGCACCTGTTATTTCACAGAGGATCAAGAATATTCTAATTCTCCACCCTCCCGCTCAGTTGAATATTTGGGTAGAGAAGTCATTTTCTTTCCTTCTACTTGTTGTTAACCTTTTGTTAGCCTGTTTGTTCCCAGAGATGAGATCATACATATAATCCAACTTTAGTGGTATATTTTAAAATGTAGTTTTTGCCGCATTGAGGCACGGTGAGGGAATGTTCAGTTTTGATGAGAACGAGAATCATGAGTACCCTTTTACTAATAAATGTGTTCCTGTCTAAAGCAGAAAGATAATCTAAATGACAAATCCAACCAGTGCATAATTTTGGTGATATTAACCAAGAATAAAACCTCCTGAGGTAATTAGCAACATCTTTATTCTCCTTGCTGCTTTGCATATTTATACAAGATCCTTCTCTGACAATTTCAATTTTTTTAAAAATTTTTTACATTTATTTATTTTTGATAGACAGAGAGAGACAGAGCACAAGTGGGGAGGGGCAGAGAGAGAAGGAGACACAGAATCCAAAGCAGGCCCCAGTCTCCGAGCTGTTAGCACAGAGCCCAACGTGGGGCTCGAACTCACAAACCGCAAGATCATGGCCTGAGCTGAAGTCAGACACTTAACCGACTGAGCCACCCTGGTGACCCTTCTTCTTTGACAATTTCAAAGCCAAGGCAAATAAATATTTGTTTAAAAATACCCAGGCTCATATTTTCTTATATCTACTTTTGTAATGTTCAACATTTCTTATTGTGATAAATGTATGACCCTGCATACACATATAAACCTTTCTATTCATTTTAATTGTTGATTTTTGTCTATGATAAACATAAAAGTCACCCTTAAAATGTGGAAAGAAGAATGTTCTTGTGAAGTATCATCTATTTAACAATGTCTAGGAAGTGGCTACAATGTCCCTAGCTAGGTACTATGGGTAGCAAATGTAACTGGGTTCCTGCCCTCATTGGACACAGGTTGGGGGAGCAATATATATGCGTATTTCTTTTGCTTTGCTTCCCTACTACCCTACCTCTCCTGGTCTATTTATGCTTATGGAATACCAGGGGCAGAGGATTCAGAGTCAAATTGAATTGTATTAAATCTAGTTCTGAGCTCACCCTGAACCTCAACTTCCCATTTGTAAAATAGGACAATCATACCTACTCTAAGGGATCCGTGAGATGTCAGGTTGCGTGAAATACTGTATGTAAAGACACCACCCTGGTGCCTGAGGGAGAGACACTTAATATTAATTTTATTACCACCATTTCTGTTTCTTTATAGCATCTGCATCCCTGCCATCACATAGTATCCTCTGTGGAACTCTTGTTTATGAAGTCTTGAGGGATGAGTATCTATGGATTCTTAATTCTGAGATGCAAGTATATTGGATAAGGAAAATGAGAGGCTTGAAGGCCAGAAACATGGGTATCAGGGGGTCACATTTCTGAGGATTGAGGGTCCTCACCCTATGAGGCACTTTGTTTTACCACTTCATGGAGGTAGAGTTTTCCACCTATGTTTTAAAGATGCTAGTAAATTGAAGTCCCCATTAAGTAAAAGCATAGCTAAGTGGTAAAAGAAGGAAACCATTAATTTGGAGAACAGAAAAAAAAAGCATCATGGGACTAAATACCTAGCTCTCGTAGAAACAAGAACAGTTTTTCCTCCCCAAGTAGTTTTCTGGGTATTGTGGCAGATATCAGAAAACCATATGTGTTTGGCACATAGTTGATGTTCGATATATATTTTCTGAACAAACACAAATTAATAAAAAAAAATTCTTCCTTTGATTAAATAAGATTTTGAAAGACTCCAAGAAATAAGGCAAGTTAGTTAATAGGTAATTGTTTTGTATTTTATTGATATTGGTGACTATTAGAAACCTATACTAATTCTACTTGTATTAAAACTTTGGATGATACATGTTGGTTTCAGAGCTGTCAACCCAAGAATACATAGGCAGCTACTTTCTTTTTTTTCTTCCAAAACTTTATTTAAATTCTAGTTAACACACACTGTAATATTGGTTTCAGAAGTAGACCTTAGTAATTCATTACTTACATATAACACCCAATGCTCAGCATAAAAATTACCCCCCTTAATACCCATCACCCATTTAGCCCATCCTCAGTTTGTTCTCTATCATTAAAAGTCTCTTATGGCTTACTTCCCTCTCTCTTTTTTCACCCTTCCCATGTGTTCTTCTATTTTGTTTCCTAAATTCCACATGAGTGAACTTATATGGTATTTGTTTTTCTCTGACTGACTTATTTCACTTAGCATAATACAATGGCAAGATTTCATTCTTTTTTAAAAATTTTTTGTTAATGTTTATTTATTTTTAAGAGAGACACAGAGTGCAAGTGAGGGAATGGCAGACAGGGAGAGAGAGGAAGACACAGAATCTGGAGCAGGCTTCAGGATCTGAGCTGTCAGCACAGAGCCCGGCATGGGGCTCAAAGCTACAAACTGTGAGATCATGACCTGAGCCAAAGCCGGACACTTAACAGACTGAGCCACCCAGGCACCCCTAGATTTCATTATTTTTGATGGCTGAGTAATATTCCTTTGCATTTATATACCACATCTTCTTTATCCATTCATCAGTAGATAGACACTTGGACTCTTTCCATAATTTAACTATTGTTGATAGTGCTGCTATGAACATTGGGGTGCATGTGTCCCTTTGAAACAGCACACCTGTATCCCTTGGATAAATGCCTAGTAGTGCAATTGCTGGGTCGTAGGGTACTTCTATTTTTAACTTTTTGAGGAATTTTCATATTGTCTTGCAGATTGGCTGCTCCACGTTGCATTCCCATTAACAGTGTAAGAGGGTTCTTCTTTCTCTGCATCCTTGCCAACATCTGTTGTTTCCCGAGTTGTTAATTCTAGCCATTCTGACAAGTGTGAGGTGGTATCTCATAATGGTTTTGATTTGTATTTCCCTGACGATGAGTGATGTTGAGGATTTTTTCATGTGTCTGTTAGCCATCTGGATGTCTTCTTTGGAAAAGTGTCTATTCATATTTTCTGCCTATTTCTTAACTGGATTATTTGGTTTTGGGTGCAGAGTTTGATAAGTTCCTTATAGGTTTCAGATACTAACAGTGTATTAGATATGTCCTTTGTAAATATCTTCTCCCCTACCATAAGCTGCCTTTTAGTTTTGTTGATTGTTTCATTTGTTGTGCAGTAGATTTTTATCTTGATAAAGTCCCAATAGTTCAGTTTTGTTTTTGGTTCCCTTGCCTCTGGTGACATGTCAAGTAAGAAGTTCCTCTGGCTGAGATCAAAGAGGTTACTGCCAGTGTTCTCTTCTATGATTTTGATGGTTCCTGTCTCACATTTAGGTCTTTCATACATTTTGAAATTATTTTTGTATATGGTGTGAGAAAGTGGTCCAGTTTCATTCTTGTTCATGTTGCCATTTAGTTTTCCCAATACCACTTGTTGAAAAGACCATTTTCCATTGGATATTCTTTCCTGCTTTGTTGAAGATTAGTTGACCATACAATTGTGGGTCCATTTCTGTGTTTTCTATTTTGTTCCATCGATCTATGTGTCTGTGTTTGTGCCAGTACCATACTGCCTTGATGACTATAGCTTTGTAATATAGTTTGATCTTTGGAAAGATGAGGCCTCAAGCTTTGCTTTTCTTTTTCAGGATTGCTTTGGCTATGTGGGGGCTTTTGTGGTTCCATACAAATTTTAGGATTGTTGATTCTTGCTCTATGAAAGATGCTGATGGTATTTTGGTAGATATAGCATTAAATGTGTAGATTGTTTTGGGTAGTATAGACATTTTAACAATATTTGTTCATCCAGTCCATGACCATGGAGTGTTTTTCAATTTTTTTTGTGTTCTCTTCAATTTATTTCATAAATGTCCTATAGTTTTCAGAGTATAGACGTCTTTGGTTAAGTTTATTCCTAGGTATCTTAATGGTTTTGGTACAGTTGTAAATGGGCTCAACCTCATTTTTTTTTTCCTTGCTGCTTCATTGGTGTATAGAAATGCAACAGATTTCTGTACATTGCTTTTATATCCTGTCACTTTGCTGAATTCATGTATTTCTTCTGGCAATGTTTTGGCAGAATCTTTCAGGTTTTCTTTATAGAGTATCATGTCATCTGCAAATAGTGAACATTTGATTTATTTCTTGCCTATTTGGATGCCTTTTATTTCTTTTTGTTGTGTGATTGCTGAGGCTAAGACTTCCAGTACTATGATAAATAGTAATGGTGAGAGTGGACATCACTGTCTTGTTCCAACATAACTTTTCCACAGAGGGGAAACTTAACTACCTGACTCAATTAAAATTTTTCAGACATCTTCTATCACAAATTTAGCATTCTAATCTATAATGGCAATGTAATACCTTATTGAACTGACAGGATTTCATTCTATTATTATGAAGTCATATTCTGGCAACATTAGTCAGAAAATTGTGTTACCTTATAAAAAGAAGCATTATCCATTGGCTTAGGAACTTCTCCAAACATGATTAATTTATTCATAGCTTCTAAAATGTGTGACATGGTACCTTCCATTTGAATGCTCTTGGCTTCAGTTTCCTCAACTGTAAAATTAATGACTTGATATTTGCATATTCTTAATTATTTAGATAACTTGGATATTCTTAAGGTTACTTCCAGTTGTAAAAGTCAGATTCTATTGTTTAGTTATGTCAAAGGAAACTGTTCCTCATTGTTGAAATACATATATTGTATGTGTTCAAAAGTCCTATCCATAGTATACTAAATTATTCCTTCAAATTTTAGCTTGACTGATGATTCCATGCACGGGTGTAGATCAAGGATACGCAAATCATGGTCCTCAGGCTAAATGTGGCTTGCTACCTATTTTCATGAGTAAAGATTTTTATAACCTTGCCATACAATTTTGGGTGCCTGTGTATGGCTGCTTTCACACCACAATGAAGAATTAACTAGTTGTGAGAAAGTAGATTGCCCACAAAACCTCAAATATTTACTATTTAGTCTTTTACAGAAAAAGGTTGCAAAACAAAAATATACTTTTATGTATGTATTCATTTTATTGAGTCTTTTACAGATTTTTATTGCTTGCCCTATAATAAGAATTTTTGTTGTAGGTATTCTTGGGTGTGTGTATATGTGTATTCGGTCTTTTTGGCAGTAAATTGCACCTTTGTTTCATTCAGTTTTCAATCTATTTTTCTGTTCCACACTAATATTTCAATTGATTTTACATTATGTAGACAATTGGTAACTAGTCATTGAACTTAAAAGCCAGTAATATATGGATAAACAGTTCTGCTGCTATTTAAAGAGGACTGTGAATTAGCTTAAATAAAATTTGTACTTTTGTCCACGAAAACCCTGTCAATGGATTGAAGAGCTCTATCTAGTTCTATATATCTTTAGGCACTTGTACTAGAATATTTCCTTTTTTTGCTAACATCAGAAGAGAATAAACAAGTTATAATTGGTCATAGATTATTTTTACATTGATCTTTATAGTACTTCTGTAGACTGAAAAGTAAATCCTGTTTGATAAAATAGAGGATATTTACGCTGCTCTTTTCTCTCAAAAATGGCTTTTTCATTTAAGGGCCATTACCTTGTTTTCTCCTTGCTTTCGTTCTTCCATTTGGTGTGGTGGAGGGAGGGGAAACTGGAGAAATAAGAGAATGGCAGAAGCTATCACGGTCTGAAGTGCAGGAGGAAAGGGCTCTGCTTTAGTTAACATTTAGGTCTGATTGTTACTTAAACTCCACAGTTCCCCTCATCTCCTCAGGAAATTAGACTTAATACAATTTTTACAGTTGAGTCTATTATATGAGAGGATGATTAATGAAGATGACATTTACCCTGATTGTTGTGCTCTTTAAAAAGACACTCTCCATGAAGAGCTTGCATTTCTAGGCTCCAGATGGAGATGACATTCTTTGGGGAAGAAATTGAGTTGAACTCCATTTCACTAACCACATTTCCAGGTACAGATTGCTATCATGGTGTTTCTAGTCAGGCTCATCAGAAGAGATGTTTTCTTTGAAACACAGCACGCATCAGTGTCTGAGCACTAAAATTATATGACCTCTTTCTCTCTCTCTCTCTTTTAAAGTTCACTGAAGACACTAGAATTCTGCCTTAAATTAAACTGAATTGTTTGAAAAATTCCAGGAAACTTATGTTGGAGAAGCTTCAAAGGGTTCAATTGGATCTTAAATTGGAGATTCAAGACATGAACATCTAAAAGCAGACAGGGTTTATATTCCACAAAGTTACCTTTCAGGTCAGGCAAGCAGAAGGACTAACCGACTGCTCTAGTCTTTAAGGGATTATGATGCCCTTGTCCCTTGGAAGTGGCATTCAGCTATTTTGTTAATCACCATGAGGTATCAAAAACCTTAAATCTGTTTTGGAGTTGCACGAAGCTAAGCAGGCCAGAAATCATGCTAATCTAATTGCAGTGTGGTTTTGTAGATACAGAAATCAATGTTGAATTTGTACCAGGGGAACAAATTCAACAAAGGGGGAACTTGTCTGAGTTTCCTTCCTGGACAAGCAGATACCCTGGTTGCCCGGCCCATAGAGGATTTATTTGTTAATTAGTTGTTTATTAATTGAGTTTTTCACACACATCAACCACTGTGTGTATTCTCATGGAGCTCACAGTCTAAGTGAGCCCTAGAGGCCTGGTCTGAGCTCCTTTGTAGGTAGGACAGATCCACAGGACTGACTTGAGGACCCCAGATTATGACATCCAGTGAGATCTAAAAAAATATTTTTGAGGGGACAAATCTGAAAAAGAAAATTGAGGCAGATAGTACAAATGAGGTAAGACTGAGAGGCAGGATTTAGGTATAGGTCACAAGACTATACTAGAATTATTGGCAGATATGAAAGTCTTTGGGTTGGACACTAGGATAGAGAGATGGGATAGGGGCTGGGGCCAGTGGAGTGTGTGTGTGTGTGTGTGTGTGTGTGTGTGTGTGTGTGTATGTGTGTATGTATGTATGTATGTATGTGGAGAAATCTTTCAGAGCATTGAGTTGTCCAGGAAGAACTTATCTTTTCTTTTCTTTTCTTTTCTTTTCTTTTCTTTTCTTTTCTTTTCTTTTCTTTTCTTATTTTATTTTATTTTTGAGAGAGAGAGAGAGAGAGAGAGCGAGCACAAGATGGGGAGAGGAGCAGAGGGAGAGAACAAGAATCTTAAGCAGGCTCCACACTCAGCAAAGAGCCTGATGTGGGGCTCTGTCCCCACTGGGGTCATGACCTGAGCTGAAATCAAGAGTTGGATGCTCAACTGACTGAGCCACCTAGATGCCCCAGAACTCACCTTCTTATTAATGCACAGTAGTCCAGGGGAAGAGCCTCTGAAATAAAATGCAGACTCAATCACAGAAAACTGTAAGGAAATGGTTTTATTACTTTTAAGTCTTTGTTTTACTATCTCAGTTTAGGATATCAAAGTTATTACCCAACAGTGACCCCTTATGAATAGTCTTAAGAATACATGTCATGGATTTGTAATTAGAGCATAAATGTTTTCATATTCATTATTGCACTTAATGTACTTTGAAATAGTTTGTGCCCACTCAGGTAAAATGCTTTCCTTGCAATTACATTTAGAGTATTGCTTAGTCAAGCTTTTCCCTGTGGGTTGTGAAAAACATCAACTTTCTTTTAATGTCATAAGTACATGATCACAAATCTCAAGTGACTAGAGTTCAAACTGAACCTTCCTTAGAAACATTTGTTTGCCACTCTAAAATAGGAGAAATGACATCTCTTTTCCATTCTATTTATTGTTAGTTACCACCAGGACATTGTCTCATTGGAATGAAAACTTATGGATCAGAAAGAACTTATGTATCAAAACCAATTTAGGAAGATACTACTCAGCATTAGGATATGCCGAGAATATAAAGAGACTCAAAGAGAAGACCTGTCTTCTTAAAGAGACGATGCATTTCCTCAAATATATTTTCATATTTCTATAACCTAGATGAATCTGATTATAAAGTAATTTCACCAGACACAATCATAATTTCTTTTATTCCTAAAGCTGTCATTTAATTAATGAGGGGCTTTGCAATTGAGGGTGTTTGGGACCTAAGAAAACATGGCTCTTAAGATTCTTTGATGTTTTCATGTTTCAGAATTATCTGCTCTTTTGGATCTATCTCATTTCAAACCATAAGTCTGCAAAGCCTTCTAACCCTGGCAAAGCAATCTGGTAAAATCCATTTTAAAAAAACTTTTGCTTGGCTACTTTATCCCTGTGCAGTTCCTTTTCCTGTTTCTTACAGGAACCATTATAGTTTTTCTTAAGTTCTTCAATCCATCCTTGGACCTTCACTGTCAAAAGATGACCTTTGATCTTTTGGGATAAAATGGTCTTGCTCAGATTTTCTCCCAGTCTCCACCAAACAAAACTGCCTTTACCAATTATTACTTTTATTACTCCCCTGTAAGAAAATGATCTTTTCATCCATTCCCATCTCATTTGTGGCTTTGTCCCATTACTGACTCTCTCTTTCTATAACATCTTCCATTTCTCTGGATTGATTCCTTCTCTTCAAACTAAATTTAAAAGAAAAATTACATAAACTACATTTAAAAGAAGAAAAAAGATCCCCTTCCCCTACATTTATTTGTTTACAGGTTCCCTTTCATTTTATTTATCATGAACCTTATAAAAAAGATTAAATTCACTCTCACTGCTGCCTACCCCTGTCTCTTAGACATTTGTCACAGTACAGAAGTCTGAATTTACCTTACTTTGAAATTGCTCTCAGTGGTCAAGAATACTGCCCTGGTTACAATGTCTAATGATTTTTTTTTCAACATTTATACTTTCTTTTTTTAACGTTTATTTATTTTTGAGACAGAGAGAGAGACAGAGCATGAACGGGGGAGGAGCAGAGAGAGAGGGAGACACAGAATGGGAAGCAGGCTCCAGGCTCTGAGCCATCAGCCCAGAGCCCGACCTGGGGCTCGAACTCAGGGACCGCAAGATGGTGAGATCGTGACCTGAGCTGAAGTCGGACGCTTAACCGACTGAGCCACCTAGGAGCCCCTCAACATTTATACTTTTGACACATACATAACTTATGCTGGTGACTTCCCCCAGGTAACTGCTACTCCTGTTTCTCATAGGAGTTTATTCTCAGCATCCTTAACACCCTATTTTGAAGCATTTTTAGTTGTTGGTGACTGTCAAGTTTCCATATCATTCTTCATTTCTTTTGGCTTTGAAATTTCACTCACTTCAGCATCTTCACTTAATCTCTGACATGTTAGCATGGCAAAAACATATCTCTCTCTGCATTCTGGATATTGTCACATAGAGGGGTACTTCCAACTCAAAGTGTCCCAGCTTACTTTTAAAACACAGCCATACAGGAGACTGTTAGTCACCATTGATTCTTCCAAGCCCATTACTAACTCAATACATTAAATCAACAGCAAGCCCTCCTTAGTTTACTTTAGAAATGTCTTTTCCCGATCTCTCCTCTTTTTTCCATTTGTATTACAAAATCATTAGCCCAGTTTCTCATTGTCATTAAAAAACATATTTAATTTCCTTAGCCTGTCTCAAAGCTGTTCAAATCCTATTTCTAAACTGAAACTTTCAGTGTATTCTCCTGATGCTTCTCCCTCATTCTTGCCACTGTGGGTCATATATCATCTCCTGGATAATAATTTAAAGAATAAAATGTTGAACAGCTTACTACTTGTATGCTTTTGATCATTTTCTTTTTTCTGTCTGCAGTGCTTGTGTTTTCATGGCCTTGTAAAATTCTACCCGTTTATAAATTCCAATACAAGTATCCTCTTCTTTGTGAAAAACTTTTTGTGTGCTTAGGCAGAAATAACTCCTTTCTCTGTTTCTCAGCTATGGCTCTTTTGTTTTTAAGTAATAGAAACTCAGTCACATTAGATTAAATGGAGAGAGATTCAGGAGAAAGAAAATGTGCTTTACATACATTAACCATTTGTATGAGCTGTCTATTGCTGTGCAACAAATTAGTCTGAAACTTAGTGGCTTAAAACAATACATATTTATTATGTCGTATTTAATATGACATATTATTATGTCATACTTTATAAGGGGCAGAAACCTGATCATGCCTAGCTGGGTCTTCTTTATGGTCTCTCAAAAGACTGCAACAAAATGTCAGTCCAAGGCTTATACTTTTATTTGAAGCCTTGAATAGAAAATGATTGACTTCTGAACGGTCTGAGTAACAATACTATTGTCTGTGACAACATCTACAAATAAACAACAGGCATGATCTTTTAGGGTCTTTCATCAAAGTTTGGGGCTGTTGTCTTTGATACACATTTGTGTTATTGTGCCTTAACGCAAAGAGTTTGGTCTCATTCTGTGACATTGACAAGTGCTCAAAATGAGAGATATTGGTAATGGCCTCTCACACTATTTCTCCATTTTGGAATATTGTCCCTTAGGCACCTTTATATTTGGAATATTTGCGTAGACTACAAACCTACCTCCTCCTTAAAGTTTGGAGTGATCAGTGATCATTCAACATACGTTTATAAAATGTGTGTTATATATGAGTCAAAGGGATGGATATTAATGATACTATGAATATGATGCTTTCTGCTCCTCAGGGATTCTGTCCACTGGGGAAGACATCTTGGTAAACAGATATAAAACCATTGAAAAATGTATTGGATATTTATAGGGAGAATGAAAAGTAATCTCCCTTTCCTTGAAGGTCTAAAGTATTTGTATTATAGAAATACTTACCTTAAATTACTTGTTTTAGAAGTTTCTATATTTGCCTCATGTCTTATATTAGCAGTAAATTCTTGAAGAGCATGCAACTGAATATTGTTTCCTTCAAATATCAGCTAAAGTATCTATTTCTAGTAAACTTTCTCTCACTTCTGCCTTCGTATGCCTCATTTTTCCAAAGCATATGGCTATATCTCCACCTGCTTCTCTAGACAATAATTTTTTTTTAATTGAGGTATAATTGACATATGACATTATGTTAGTTTCAGGTACATAACATAATGATTTGTTTTGTATATATTGCAAAATGATCACCACAGTAAGTCTAGTGAACATCCGTCACCCTACATAGTTTCCACTTTTTTTCCTGTGATGATAACTTTTAAGATTTAATCTTCCAGCAAGTTTCAAATATGCATTACACTGTATTTAACTATAGTCATCTTGTTGTACGTTACATCCCACAACTTACTTATTTTATAACTGGAAGTGTCTAACTTTTGACCTCCTTTAGCGATTTCACCCAGCCCTGCCCCTTCCCTGGCAACCACCAATCTGTTTTTTTTTTTTTTTTATCCATGAGCTTAGTTTTTTTTTAAAAACTTTATTCTATATAAAAGTGAGATCATAAAGTTTTTGCCTTTCTTTGTCTGACTTATTTCACTTAGTATAATGCCCTCAAGAACCATCCATGGTATGCAAGTAGCAAGATTTCATTCTTTTTTATGGCTGAATAATATTCCATTGTATATATACATTGTATCATCTTTATCCATTCATCCATTGGTGGACACTTAAATTGTTTCCATATTTCGGCTATTGTAAATAATACTGCCTAGAACATCTCAGTGTATATATCTTTTTGAGTTAATGTTTTCTTTTTCTTCAGATAAATACCCAGAAGTGGAATTACTAGATCATGTATTCTATTTTTGATTGTTTGAGGAACCACCATAATGCTTTCCATAGTAGCTGCACAAATTTACATTTCTACCAATAGTGCATAAGGGTTCTGTTTTTTCCACATCCTTGCCAACACTTGGTATTACTTGTCTTTTTGATAATAGCCATTTGACAAGTGTGAGGTGATACCTCATTGTAGTTTTGATTTGCATTTCTTTGATGATTAGTAATATTGAGCATCTTTTCATGTTTCTGTGGGCTATCTGTATGTCTTTGGAAAAATGTCTTTGGAAAAAGGTCCTCTGCTCATTTTTAAATCAGATTTTTTTCACTATTGAGTTGCATGAATACTTCATATATTTTAAATATTAACCTATTTTCAGATATATGACATGCAAATATTTTCTTCCATAAAGTAGGTTGCCTTTTCATTATGTTGATGGAGACTATAAAATTTTTTTATGGGAAAGAGTTAGAGTTCCTATTTTAATCCTAAATTTTCTGGTACTGTACTAGGTCTTGGCTACTGAAAATAAGATTCTTGAACTGGCCACATTGGTATCACCTCTAAGTTTGTTAGAAATGTTGGCTCTTAGGGCCCAAGTTAGAACTATAGAATTAGAATATGCATGTTTACGTATCTCCAAATGAGTATGTGCATATGAAATTTAATTAACACAGTGGTGGAGGATACAGAGTATCACAGCACAGGGTTTTTCAAATGTGTTTGAAGAGTCATTAATATCAGAATCTGAATCATTGAATTTTGGTTAGCGTGATGGTTTAGTGATGGACAATGGTGGTGGTAGTGATGGTGGTTTATGAGTTTGTAAAAATTCATGGCCCTTGACCTCACATCAGAATCTATGAAAAAAATGTAACATTCATGTTTTTGTTTAACATGTTCTGCAAGTTAATTTTATTCTTGTAGAAGTTTGAGTAGAGTCTAGGTGAAGTGTTCAACCTCTGGAGTCAGTTCCCTGTTTTCTCCTTTATAATATGGGATAATGATACTTCCCATCTCTTTGACTTACAGAGTTGTTAGAAAGATTACGTGAGTTACTATACACACTGCTTGCTGCTTAGTAATCGTATGGTAATGTTAGCTGCTAATAGCTGTAACACATACTTGGTATTCATCAAATGCACGTCTGCCTTATAAAGTTACTGGCAGTGGTAGCTACTCAGTAAATATTGTTTTTACTTACTTTAATTTCTTCTTGTTTACTCCTTTGCCCAAACTATATTTTGTATTTTTTTTTCCTTTCCTTGTTTCTTTCCTGCGACTCTCCTTTTCTTTGTACCTCTTGCAATATCCTTCATAGTGTTTAGTGCAAAGAAATTCCTTGATAAATTTGGTTACATGAAACATTTGCTGATTTCAGTAGTAAGAGATAAGAAGGAACAGCAGGGCAAAGAAAGATAATACCATGACCCTTAGAGAAGAAGTGGGAGGAAGACAGTATCTAGATAATAAAGGTGCATGACTTTATAGCCAGTCTAGGAGATAGCCACAATTCAACAGGCCCTTAAAGTCAGCCACGGAAAATGAATTTTCACAGCCACCTAGTCATGGCAACTAACCGTCTGGATTGTTCTTAAAATCTTCTGATATCAGTGTACCTCTAAATCAATTTTTCCTAAATTATTTTTAAAGCCAAGGCATATTCAGTCCTCAAACTTCCATATTACTAAATGATTCATTGTTAAAAATCAGAATTTCCAAATGGAAATAATCTGTGAGCCCAGAGAAAGGAAATTTCAAGGTATGTTTTGGTAGGTAGAGCTTGTAAAGCAGCTTTACTAAATCAGAGGAGGTTCAAATTTAAAAGAGTACATTTATTTAAAATACGTCATTTTGTATCACTTCCTTCTTTAAAAGACTTGAATAGGGGTGCCTGAGTGGCTCAGTTGGTTAAGTGTCCAACTCTTGATTTCAGCTCAGGTCAGGATCTCATAGTTTGTGGGATTGAGCCCCACGTTGGGCTCTGTGCTGCCAGCCCTGTGCTTGGGATTCTCTCTCTCCCTTTCTCTCTGCCCCTCCCCCTTGCACGTGTGAACATACATGCATGCTCTCTCTCTCAAAATAAATAAATACATGTTAAAAAATCCATTTGAATAGGTTAGCCTTGCGTTTGTAAGAAAATATGAACTCTGCTCTACACCAACAAGGCCTTTTGGATATGCCTTTGCCTATATCTCTCATGTCTTAGCACCAACTACCTAGTTCACTGCTCCAGCCAGGTCTCTTTACCATTTCTTGAACACTGTATGGAAGTAACTCAGTAAATACTTATTAAATTGGATGGGTGGATAAATGAATGATAAATTGTTGAATGAATAGTGTGAAAATGAAATAATCTTTTGATTTTTTTTAATTTTGAGAGAGAGAGAGAGAGTACACAAACTGGGGAGAAAGGCAGAGGAATGGAGGGAGGGAGGGAAATAGGGAAAGATTGAGAGAAAGAGAGAGAGAATCTCAAGTAGGCTCCATTTTCATGCGGAGTATGGGGCTCAATCTGTATTCATGTGGATATGGGGCTCAATCTCATGACCCTGGAATTATGACCTAAGCCAAAATCAAGAGTCAGACACTCAACCAATGGAGCCAGCTAGGCACCCTGATTTATTTTTTTCTTTAAGGCTTTGCCTATGGAACCAAATTTGAATAAAATATAAACAAAAGTGTTTGCTAGTATAAGCAGCAAGCTTGATAGAGTTGGGTTACTTTGTCTATGGGACTATATCATTTTTCCTATAGATTTAGGTTCCTTTTCTATGAAGCTGGGTCACAATTTCTCATTCTATAAAATAAATCTACTTCATTTAATCATTTGCCTTCCAAAAGAAATGTTTGCTTAAATCAGTTATTCCTTAATGTTTTAGACTGAAACTTTAGCTTAATTTTCAAGAGTGGCTAAATGTATACCTAAATGCATTTCAGTTGGAATTCTTTTTATTAATTTGGGAAAAAAGGCAAAGATACTTTTTTATTGACTAAATCTATGGAAAGTTTGAATTGATAACCGAAAAGTTATTTTAATGTTCTTTGGATAGTTTTTAAATTAATAGCCTCTACCCTGACAACTTTAAATATGCTTAAACATAGAGATTTAAGTTGCAAAAAAGGTCTCAGTTTAGCTTTGAATGAATCCAGAAATACCTTTGAAATATTTATTTCTACCACAAGAAGATCCTTTTTAATAGCCAATTTTATTTGACTGTCTTTTCTTCCTAATTTATAATTAATCCTTCTAGTAGAAGACTTGGTTTAGAAACAAGGTAAATAAAAATAATCTTTCTGCTTGTTGGGCCAGTTATTTGTCAACAGATGGTTGTATAAACACACAGGGTCAACATTGCTGAAGTTCAAGGTAACTATGATGAGCCTTTAAAACTTCCCTAACACCACAGGGAGCTGGCCATGGCAAGGCATTTATCCACAGAATACCATACCTACAGAAAATGTTCACATATCACTGAAAACCTTTTTGTGCTACTGTCCTATAGTGACACCACAGATACAAATTAGTCTCTGTAAACCAGATGTTCTTACTCTGTGGTAACATTTAAGTGGCCTGTGGGTGAATGTTTGAGGGTCCTGGAAACCTCTGAAATTGTATACGAAATTTTGGCATAATTAGAATGTGCATTTTCTTGAAAGGGAGTCTGTAATTACTATCAGATTCTCCAATATCTCCAATATCTCTATAATTACTTCTGCGTCAGATGTGGTTTACTTGACTATATTTCTCACTAGAGTTTAATTACGACCAAATATGAGGTTTACTCACTGTTGAGACCCTGGTACTGAGTTCACTACTTAATAAAGAAAAGGCTGAGTAAGTGAATAAATGAATGTATGGTTGAGAAGGATGTACAAATGGACTATATCATCTGTTTCTGGCATCAACCATCTTGTTATGATGGTATGGCCCTTCCATTCAACTTTTTACTTGGCTTGGGGGAGGGATTAGCCCCAGATTGTTTGCTCTAAGTGTTTCATGTTTGAGTCCATTTAATGGAGTGTTTATGCTCTTAAAATTTCTATAACAGATTTAAGAATAACTTTTAGCATATTGCATAGTAAAACCATTTAAATTCTTATTCTTGTGAGAATTAATGAAGCTAACAAAGTATTCCAAAGATGTCTTCTCTCCGAAATTGTTCTATTTTTACGTGCTTCCTTTGTAAAAGAATCATGTTCTTTTACACTTTTACCATTTTCATCCATCATTAAATTGGCATTATATTTAATATAATAAACAAAACACGAGGAAAACATGTATAGTATAATATTGTAAAATATTCTCAACATTCCTTCTTTCCTGAATTTAATGACGATTTGATAAGGGGACCAACTGGGAACCAAAGTGCTTTCTTATGGTTTTCTGTATATTGCAATTCAGTAAAAATTTGTAAAACAACATTTGATATTGAACTGTTTTACCAGTTCTGCAGAAACTTTGTGCTTCTGAAGAGGGAAGGATGTGTGTATACAGGGGAAGGGAAGCTTTAGAGCAAATACTTCTGATTAGACCCGGGCTTATATCCAGACTTGGAGGCATTTTGATGACACATTCATTTCTTCATGGTGAAGTAGTAACACCAATATTTGGTTTGCCCCATTCTACTCAGTTAAGGAGCTGAACCAGTTCTAACAGAGTTCCTTCTATTGTAGTATACAGACACTGAATGGGGAATTGGGTATACAAAATTTCTGAGCCTAACAATATACTAAGATTCACAGATAAGTTCACATTTTAGGGTTAAACTATGTGCCATGTATCCTGCAACTGATGTACTTGGCGTGGAAAAAAAATAGAAACACAGATATGCACCGTTCACATAGAAAGGAGTAGGGTGTGTGCTGAAGGATTAGTATTTTTCTCTTAAGCTATTTTTGAATCAAACTAAATTATTACCTTCAGCTATAGAAGATAACCTTTTTCTTCTTTCAAAACCATTGGTATAAGACATTTTAGTAAAATAATTCAGTTGTGTTTTCATTTATCTAAAATAACACAAAAAGATCTACCAACCAAGATTGTAAAAATATGTTAAAGCATCTGTTGTGAGTAGATTATGCTATCCCCCCACTTTGTTTCTATTATCTGTTTCATTAAGAGGCAACACAACTGAAGGTCTAAATTTTTGTTTTTAGACAAAATGAATGCTTTGAATATAGAAACCACGTTCGTAAGATTTAGAGTACATTAGTGGATTTTTAGAACTATTTTTGAAAGTAATTGTGGCAAGGCATGCTGGTTCTTTGTCAAAATTTGTTGGTTTGAAATTTCAATGTGAATATAAAAACTAAGCAAAAAGAAGAAGATGAGAAGACACACAAAAGCTGCTATGCTGCAGTGTATAGAGTTAGAGAGTTGGCCCAGCACCCATGACAAAAGAATCCAAATCAAAAGAAAATTATACTGAACCAGAATACACAACCAGCTTTGCGAGTATGAATCAGGACGACTTTTACATTTTCATATGAGTGGGAACTTTTATCTCAAGGAGGAATGTTAGGTGTTAACTAATTCTTCCCTTCAGTTTATGAAAGAGCAAAGTCAGATCAGGCTATGTATGGGCAATAATTATTTGTCCGTCCAAGGTCATATGCTGGTTTCCTGTCTGAGCTAGAACTAGAATCCTGAATTCTTTACTCCACGTCTTTACCACAACGCACTACTTTCCTGTGAAAGTTTATATCTGCTGAAATATGTATATTAATATCTATGGTAAAATACATGTATTTTTATTGTAAATATTTATTATCTCCAAGTTACTGTGGTTAGAAATCGAGATGCAACCCAGCTGGGTCCTCCTGCTCCCAGGATACCACAAGGCTGTGATCTAGGTGTGGGTCAAGCCTGTAGTCATCTCTAGGCTCAGCTGGGGTTAGGATCTGCTTCTAAGAAAGCTCACATGGTTTCTGCGGGATTCAGTCCTTCACACTGAGCACCTGTTGCTGTTACTCAGCGGTTGCCCTCTGTTCCTTGTCACAGGGCTGCTCATAACATGGCAGCTTGCTTCACCGAAGTAAGAAAGCAAATGAGCCAGACAAAGCACAAGAGAAAGAGAAGGAACAGTCTTTTAAACTTAATTTTGATGTTTCTCTTTATTAGATGCAAGTCCTTAGATCCAGCTCACACATCAGGGCATGAACACCGAAAGGTAGGCATCACTACGGGCCATTTTAGATGCTGCCTACAACGCTGACCAAATCCCATGCTTTGTGCTCTTATAGATCACTACAACTCCCTCTGCAGAATTTCCATGAGATGCTATTATGTGAATGGAAAAGTAGATTGAGGAAAAGGCAATGGGTGGTGGTAAAGGCTATTGTCCTCATGTGTACGATTTTTCATTAATGGCTGTCATCTCCCTTGACTGCGAGTTCCATGAAGGCAGATGTTTTGTACTGCTAATCCTTGTCACTGTCCCCTTCCCCCAACCCACACACTATTATATATCCATGATCTTTTAGAGTTAACAGCACTAATAGGAATATAACAAATATTTTATAAATAAATTATTGGATTGTTCCCAGGGAATATTAGCCTTTCACACAGGTCCCTGTTGGGGGGGGGGCAGAAATTTGTGTATAAAGTCAAAAGCCAAAAGAAGTAAAGGCAGTTTCATAACCTTTAAGAATTCTTCGGTGCCTTGTTTCTTCATACACCAGACATGCCATATAGTATATATTCACCTACCAAACATCATTATGAGCATGAAATTTATGAGAACACACAACCTCTTGGGAGCAAGGATAGAGTGTTATTAAATCACTCACCCACTGATCAATTAGTGCAGAGATCTTGAAGACCTGTGTGTGTTTCAGTTTCAGTCAATGCTTTAGGTGGTCTACAGTTAAACGTGCAAAATGTTCCTTGATGTGAAAGAGTGAAAGAAGTTATTATCTAATTGGTGGATTAGGATGAAATATGAAAAGGCAATGACTGTTATATTTATATTTTAGGTGTGAAATGAATGGAAAGGACGAAAGTTTAAAGAGGGAAGAAAATTTTCAGTGGAACTGATCAAGGAAGTCTTTCCAACATTTCTGATAGTTCATTTGGATCTTCAAAGATGGCAGGATTTAGGTGGCTAAGGAGGGCTGGGGTACAAGAGAAATTTTTGATGAAAATACTGTGGACATGAACACTTGGGTGGCTCAGTCAGTTGAGCATCTGTCTGTTGATTTTGGCTCAGGTTGTGATCTCATGGTTTGTGGGATCGAGCCCCGCATTGGGCTCTGCTCTGGTAGCACAATGCCTGCTTGGGATTCTCTCTCTCTCTCTCTCTCTCTCTCTCTCTCTCTTTCCCACTCGTCAACTGCCATGCTCTCTCTCTCAAAGGAAATAAGCATTAAAAAAATACTGTGGACAGCAAAGAGGCTGCCATCAAGAAGTTCAATACACTAGAGGGATAATGAGGAAAAAAAAAACACAATGCTTAAAGGAGTTGCAGTAGCATTGAGGTTCTTATTGGTTTTATTTCAAAAGGCAGAAATGTAAGGGTCAGAACAACTTGTTTTTCTGAAGCCCTTTAACTCTGGCCTGTCTCTAAGATGCAAAAGATACTAAGGCCAACCTTGGTAAATTTTGGAAGAAGGGGCTAGAATCCCTAGTTTGTTTCTGAATTCTGATTACATGAAATTATCCTCTGAATCACCCCACTAATCCTTTGATTCAGATTTTTTTCTTCCTCTTACTCATTAGATTTCAGTTATTTGAGAAAGCAGATAAAACAAATTTAGACTGCGGAGTGAATGACTGATATTTATGGAACTCTCCTGAGGTGTTTACATTTAAAAAATAAAAGCATTTTCAGAAGGGGTTAGTGCCATTTATTTCTCTGAGAAAATGAAAGCTTACCTGGTATCTGCAGGTTTGGGGAAGGAAGTTAATCGTGTGCGTCCACCTCTTTTAAACATTTAGTTTCCTCACAGGGACCTCACAGCAGTTTGTGTTCAGTCCACACATCATATCATCTCTATTCAGGTGAAACCAACTGTACTTTGTTCACCGTACTTGTATAGGCCCCTACTTCTAGGGCACAGTGTATCAGAGGGTGTGTTAGCCTGCTCGGGCTGCCACAACAAAATATCAGATTCTGGGTAGCTTCAACAACCAAAATTTATCTTCTCACAGTTCTGGAGGCTACAAGTTCAAGATCAAGGTGTTGGCAGGTTTTCTCCTGAGAGGCTCTTATCTTTGGTTTGCAGAGGGCTGAGTTCTCACTTGCCCTTATGTGTCCTGTTCTCTGTGTGCATGCATCATTGATGTCTCCCATCTGTCTTCTCATGAGGACAGCCATTAGATTAGATTAGAACTATACCTTTAGGAACTCATTCAAACTTTATTTCCTCTCTAAGGCCCCATCTCCAAATACAGTCATATTAGGTTTTGACATGTGAATTTTGGGGACACAATTCAGGCCATAAGCGATGGTTACCTTTCACTAGGTAACTGCACAAAGAAGAATCCTAAGGTTTTTTCTGTGCAGTAGCCTTAAAATGTATGAAGTCAAGGCCCAATGTATTTCAGTGTAATAAACATTTATTGAGCACTTATTGGGGACCAAGAACGGGTACTTAAACACTCCAAGGCAGCAAAGTCACTCTTACACCCCTGGCTTCCTCAATGTAACAGATGAAACAAAAGAGTATATACAAAATTACAAGGTGTGATGATTAATTTCATTTGTCAGATTGGCTGAACCACAGTGCCCAAATATCAATTCTGGATGGTTTTGTGAAGTATTTTGTAGATGAGATTAACATCAAAATCAGTGAACTTTGAGTAAAGCAGATTGCTTTCCATAATGTGGGTGGGCCTCGTCTGTTTAGATGATGGTCTTTAAAAACATTTTTTTAACGTTTATTTATTATCGAGAGACAGAGCATGAGCAGGGGAGGGGTATCTGAAGCAGGCTCCAGGCTCTGAGCTGTCAGCAGAGAGCGCTATGCAGGGCTTGAACTCACAAACCACGAGATCATGATCTGAGTCGAAGTTGGACGCTTAACCAACTGAGCCACCCAAGCTTCCCTAGATGATGCTCTTAATAGAAGAGAAGATTGACCTCTCATGAGTGGGAAGGAATTCTGCCACTGACAGCCTTAGGACTTGAACTAGAGCACTGGCTCCCAACCAGGTCTCCAGCCTGCTGGCTCACCTTGCACATTTTGTACTTGAAGCCTTTACCAATCAAGTAAGACAAATTCGTTAAAATAAATCTCTCTGTGTACATATAAACACATCCTCCTGGTTCTCTTTCTCTGGAAATCCCTGACTAATACACCAGGTAAATTTTAATAACAGAGTGTACTCTGTTCCTTCAGTCGGCTGACCTCCCTTCTGTGGGCTTCACCTGTTCAGAGGTGAAGGTATGTCTCCTTTAGGAGGTAAGGACAGATGCAAGGAGCCAGAATGTCAGTTTAATTGAACTCTGTTCAAACCACTAACCAGAATCGGCTTAGGTGGTGAGTTTTCATACCATATGATTTGATGTTCAGGTCAGCAATTTACAACTCTACAAAAATCAGAATAGATAGATGATCAAACTCTTCTTTTTTTTTTTTTTTTTTCTGATTTAGTTGAGCCAGCTGTACTGCATGAACTCTTTGAGAGTCCAATGAGAATTGTGCATGGACATTGTATGTCACTACTAGGAGGGGGCATACATGTGATACAGTATGGGGTGGCCAGAAATATGTGCTAAGTTCTATGTGATTTTATTTCTAAGAGTAGTATGAGGCTCTGTATCTCCAGAGCATATTTTTGATAGCTCACTAGATTAACTTTTCTAGTTAGCCTTCTAACCTTGTCTGAAGGGGATCAGTGATAAGCATCATTAACTCCTTATTGGCATCTAGGGACTCTAAAATGCCAGGAAGAAGGTGACCTGCCATATATCATGTTGCGGGCCTTGGAGAGGATACCACTGCACAGAGCTATCTTCTCATGTGTTCATTCTCTGAAGCCACTGCTGGGGTCTGAAAGGTCTTTTTTTTTTTTTTCTGTGGGAGATCTCATTGTTGTAATTTGCGGTATATAGAGAAAATAAAAACTTTCTAAGGAGTATAGAAATGGATGTTATATTTTTCATTCCTTAAATGACAAAGTCAACCAGTGGAGGACTATGTTGACCTGAAACAAAATAAAAGAAGAGAGCTTTGGAGTTCACATTATTCTGTACTCTCCTCTGTTTGCATATAGTACCACAGGCTCCAAGAGAGCTGAGGAAATGAGAAGCTCTACTTAGAGAGTGTCTATAGGACATAAGATACAAGAACCCATATTTTTAATACTTTTTTAAAAAAAGATTCTATTTTTAAGTAACTTCTACACCCCATGTGGGGCTTGAACTTACAACCCCAAGATCAAGAGTTATATGCTCTACCAACTGAGCCAGGCAGGTGCCCCTATTTTTACTCCTTTAAATGAAATATGTAATTATTACTCATCAAAGTGTTTCATTTCACCTCACCAAAAGCATGACAAACACATTGCCTTTTAGTATTTCAGCTTTTCACCATCTCCTCTGGCAGGGTTTCCCTTCAAGGACATTGGGAAATGTTTTGTTTTGTTTTATTCTTGTATTCCAGAAGCCTAGCTTTAGAGACAATTCTGCCAAATCCTCATTTTGCTTATGAGAAAACAGACATTCAGGGAGGTTAAGTGACTTGCCATTTATCACACAGCTGTTTTTATTTTATTTTGTGTTGCGTATGTGTGCATTTGTGACTAAGGTAAGGCTGTTTGTTTCCAGCACAGTGAGAAGATTCCAGATACAAAAGCGCAATGCTGTTTTCTACCCTTTGTACTACTTTCACTCGAGCTTTGTCTGCTACAAATCTGGTAAATTAAATAAAAAGTAATTGGTAGGGTCCAGTGTTGGAGTTGACTACTGTTCTAACTGAACTGATGGTGCAGTTGAATCAAAGCCAGTGGCTGAAATGGGCATTAGGGAATATAAAGACTGGAGTGTACTTTTCTTTAATAGAGTTATTTCATTATTGAGAGAGTAGGAATGGCTCCCAGTCCTCTATCCTGTCTTAAACTACTGTACAAGGGATCAGAACAAGGATTTTGTTGTCAGACCTACGTTTTAGAGCTCTCTCTCTCTCTCTTCTGTTTTCTTTCTATGTAGTTTTGAGGAATGCATTAACTTTAGATAGAATGGCAACTAGCTTACAGAGACCAAATGGTGGAACAATGCCTATAAATTTCTTCTAAGGTAGCTTCTACTGTCTTGTGATTAGTACTGCTAATATTTGTTATTATTGGTCTTTCTCCTCTGATTTTTCTTCATATAATTTTTCATCCTCTGTCTTTTTTGTAAAACCTCAAATGTATACTAGAGCAGGAATTGTTATGGTCAATGAAAAAGACAGGGAATGGGGTATGTGCCAGCATAGATGGAAGGCTCTGAAACCATGTTCATGAAAAATAAAAGATCCCTGCATACTTTTCTCCAGATGCATAAGAACAATGGCAGCTACCAATTATTAAGCACTTATTCTGTGAAATATTTACTAAGTGTTTTGCATGTATTAGCTCATTTAGTCCTCATTATAAATACTATAAAATTGCTATTACTTCAACTTTTGGACAAGGGCATTGAGGGTTATGGAATTATGTAATATGTTTAACATGAATTAACTAATTTCAGAATTTATATTTAAATCCAGATATGTCTGATTTTAGGCATAAATATCCTTGATAATTATCCCTAAGCATTATCATGTAGAATTCTAGACTAGAAAGATAAGAGTGGAAGTTTATAAAGGTTAAATCATGACATGCTCAGCTATATGAAAACCACAACTTTCTATGAGTCTTGGCCATACAATTTCTGCCATTGGCTCTACTGTTGAGCTCAGGAAAAATTGCAATAATTTGTTAGAAAAACAAAGGATATTTCAAGAAGTGATGTGGGAACCATTGCTTGTTTATATGAGAAAACAATTTCTCACTCTAGAACAAAGATAAAGTTAGATTAAAAGCCTGAATTAGGGAAAAAAGATAGCTGACTTTTTTTGTAATTGAGGAAATCTTTATGATAATAGAAAGGGGAGGGTTTCTTAATATGATGAAACCTTGAAGGGACTGATGAATTTAACTGATTAAAATGATTGTTGTATAAAAAGATACTCTAAGTAAAATGAAAATAAAAGGCAAAGGAGAAGATTTTTGTAATACACATATAGGCAACAAAGTTTTGTGTGCAAAACATAAAAAAACTGTTACAAACAAATAAGAAAACAACCTGAGAACAACGTGAAAAATAGACAACGGTTATTTTATCAGTTAGGATTACTTTTGGCTACAAGTGCCAGAACGTCTCAAAATAGTAAACAGAAATTATTATTATTTTTCCCTCACATAAAGGAGTGACACAATAATCAGTCAAGGTCATCAGTAAATAATTCAGTTTGGGAGTCCATGGTCCTTTTACTGGATTGCTCTATCATCCTCCACATGTGACTTCCTATGTCCAAACTGGTGAGTACTGCTCCAGGGATCATATCCATATTTAAGTCCCTGGGAAGGGAAAAGAAGAGATGGGTATATTCCCTTACTTTGTGGGCATTTGCTATGTGGTATTACATACCACATTTATGCTTACATCTCTTTGGCCGGGAACCTGACACATGACTACACTAAATTTCTCTTGAGACTTGGAAATAAAATCTTTATTTTGGGTAGCCACAGGCCTGTCTACAAATAGCTCTGTTGCCAGGGAAGTCAGGTATTGGCTGCCACCTAATAGGCTCTGCTAAAGACACAAATAACTTCACCAAAGAGGAAATGCAAAAGGGTTGTACATATTTAAAAAAAATACTCAACCTCTTAAAAATCAGGAATTGTAAATGAAAGGAAATTGACCTACCATTTCACACATATTAGGTTGGAAAAAAACTTAGAAGCCTGAAGTGGTTATGTAGATAGAGAGTGATACAAATTCTTATTACACTATTTATGGAAGTGTCTAAATTGGTAAAAACCAATTGGCAAGCAATTTGGAAATATTTATCATAGCTAAAGATGTATATACTTTTCAAACAAGCATTTCCATTTTTACATATATAATGTCAAGATATCCTGGTGTGTGCTCAGGAAAAACATACTCAAGAATGCCATTGTAATATGTAATATAAATATGCGGAATAGGGAAGGAGAGGGAGAGAGAGAGAGATAAGGCCCACTAGTACAGTCTGTTTATGTAGAGACTAAGTAGAAATAAGTAGAGATAATTTATTTCATCATCAGGAGGATGAGTATATCTATTGTGGCATATCCGTAAAATACAATACAGTGTAATTGAAAATAAAATAGTAGAGCTAAATATATCAATAAATTTCTCTCTCAAACAATGTTGAGTGGGAAAAGGAGTTGTAATAGGATACATATATTGTGA
The DNA here is from genome assembly GCF_022837055.1 of Prionailurus viverrinus. Classification (NCBI taxonomy): domain Eukaryota; kingdom Metazoa; phylum Chordata; class Mammalia; order Carnivora; family Felidae; genus Prionailurus; species Prionailurus viverrinus. The sequence continues at coordinate 103,307,623 of NC_062567.1, forward strand.
TACAATTTTTATGAGGCTATTGATTATAGATCCACACAGGCATAATAAAAGTTTTTAAAAATACATGAGAATGAAAATAAATCATGAGAACGACAAATACCAAAGGGAAGCAAGTGGTTACCACCTTCTAAAGCAGGAGGCATGTGTTGAGGAAGAGGACATAGTGCCTTCCATTTTATCTGTAATGTTTCTTTTTCGAAGCTGGGTAGTGGGTATGTGAGAATTCACTATATTTTCCTTACACTTTTGTGTGACTGAACTATCTCCTGGCAATAAAAAAAATCAAAGAGGAGGTAACTTCAGACAATCATTAGAGAGGTAATAGATCTAGGAAGAAGAGGAAAAGAATGATCCAACTCTCTAACTCCCAGTTCGTCTTCTCAAGTCAGAAGAAATCAGAGGATTAGTGAAGAGGTGAGCTCAAGGAAAGCATAAATCTCTCTCTCTCTCTCTTTTCCTGTTTGAGTGCCACAGATCCTTGTTTCTGCTTGTCCTTAAAGTGCTCAGCCAAGTGGCTATTATCGCAACAGCTAACACCATTTAAGAAGTTCCCAACACACTGTCTTCCTCAAGGCAGTGTCTGAGAGTAAACGAGTTGGTTGCTATGTGTGATATTTGCTCTACCTCTTTGGGGAGAGGGGTTGTTTGTACATGTGTAGGATTGTTTGCTTGTCACTACCGAGAGGTGAGTGATACCACTGTTTAATGTGTAGGGACCAGAGAAGCTTAATGTAGTACAGTTCAGTGATGCACAAAATGTTGGAGAGCTCCTCTGCCAGTGGCGGGGTGAAGTAAAGATCCTGGTCGAACTATCCTTCAATCATACAAGAAGTGCGTGTGTGTGCACGTGTGCATATGTTTGTGAATCATAATAAATTTATCACCTTAGAGCTTTGTTTACTATCAGGATGGCAGGGACATAAAGGAATAAAGAAAAAAATACTTCATAAATTGAAGGAAATTATTCCATTCCCTCCTACACTTGAGATGTGTGACTACTCCAGTTTATAGACTAATTTCGCATAGAGTGTGTTCACCCTGCCTTGTCGTCCTATCCCTGTAAGCTTATGGTTTCTAGAGAGCTAGTTTTCACTCTTTCATATTCAAAAGAAAAGATAAAAACAACAAACAGAAATCCAGAAGGAATATTCCAATAAGCCACAGATTTTTTGAAACCGTACAGATCTGATTTTATGTTTACTAGCCCTTCAATGGTCCCTTACATTTGCTGCCTGCCACTCTAGCTTTTTCTATAACAAATGATCTCATGATATGAACATTTAGACCAAGTGTTTAAAAACCACTCTTTGAGGGACGCCGGGTGGCTCAGTTGGTTGGGGGACCGACTTCGGCTCAGGTCACGATCTCGGAGTCTGTGGGTTCAAGCCCCGCGTCGGGCTCTGTGCTGACAGCTCAGAGCCTGGAGCCTGTTTCGGATTCTGTGTCTCCCTCTCTCTCTGACCTTCCCCCATTCATGCTCTGTCTCTCTCTGTGTCTAAAATGAATAAACGTTAAAAAAAAATAAAAAAATAATAAAAAAAATAAAAACCGCTCTTTGAGAGAAGCAAGAGATAGTTGATTTGGAAACGTTATTTCCTAAGCGTTGCCTGGAAGTGATCTGTATGGTCGAAAAGTCTATTATTGATGCCAGGGAACTTTAAATCTGCAGATGGGGCAATTTACATTCACTGTGGCTGCTACCATAGCGGCTGATTCTTAAATTATTTATGCAAAGAAGCGAACTGTTCTGTTCTTTATCTGAAATTATGCCAATTGCATGCTTAACAAGGCTAAACTTTTCCGTGAAAATTCAGCTTCTTTTTCAAGCTCGTATTTTTTATCTTGTCACTAACTGTTCACACCAAGGAAGATGAATCATGATCACACAGTACAATGCTTTGCCAGACTCTTGAGAGGGTAATAAGTAGAAGCTGTGATAACAGATTCCATAAGTAAAACCTAACAGGTTTATACTTTAGTCGGTAGGCTATTAAAGCTTCTTGAAGTTATATTGCTGAATAAACAAGTTTGGGGCATTATTATTTTTGTTCAGCAGAATATATTCTCAGTCAAAAATTGGGGGGTTATAAGACTGTCATCCATAATCTGTTTACTATAAAACTAATGAACTTCATGTGCCAAAAAAAATTCAGACGTATCAGAGTTGAGATTTGTTTTACTAAGGAAATTGAAAGTAATATAGTCCAATTCATTTATAAGAAACATCAAATTTTAGAAAATCAGGATTACTTTGGACATTAGTCACCATGCCCAAAGCAAACCAACACACTGAACGTTCATATTCGCCAGGTACTGTTCTCAGTGCTTTTTTACATGTTATCTCATTTATTGTTAGCAACTCTCAGTAGGAGGCATGATTGTCCAGCCTCAGATGTTTAAAATGGCTCAGTCACAGCCAATAATAATTGGTCACAAAAACAGAACTAGATATCTAAGTGTATTTAAAAAAATTTTTTTAATGTTTATTTATTTTTGAGACAGAGAGAGAGCATCAACCGGGGGAGGGTCAGAGAGAGAGGGAGACACAGAATCCAAGCAGGCGCCAGGCTCCGAGCTGTCAGCACAGAGCCTGACGTGGGGCTTGAACTCACAAACCGAGAAATCATGACCTGAACTGAAGTCCAACGCTCAACTGACTGAGCCACCAAGGTGCCCCTAAGTATATATATTTTTTGATACAATGGACTTCTGGCACAAAACTTGAGAATTTTTCATTTCCAAGGTTTTCTGTAGTACAGGAAGGAAGTTTGATTTCTTTCTTTCTTTCTTTCTTTCTTTCTTTCTTTCTTTCTTTGCATTTCTTTTTATTAACAAGCTATTAATTGGAACAGGTTTTCTTCCTTGGTTAGTGTGTGTGGAAGTGTGGTTAGCTCTTTGCCATAAACTGCATGGTCTTTCAACAGCATCACTCTGTCTAAGTTCCCATCAGGAAGCAAAATTCTCTGGAGAGGAAATAAACCAGAATTATGGGTATGACTGAGCAAGCATATCTTCATTTTTTTTTCTCTTGTTCTCTTCCTACGCCAGTACCAACCTATTTTTACTAAGTGTTTACTAAGTGTACTAAGTTTACTAAGTGTCCTGTAAAGGTACTTAATTTCATCCTTCTATTTTCTTTTTCTCCCTCCTGAATATCCTAGCCATTTTTGCTCAATTTATTCTGCTATGTTAAATTGAATATTTTTCTAGTTCTAAAAACAAGCAAGTAAACAAATATACCTTTGGTGTATAGCTGATATTGCTTAACAAAAGAAAAAAGCTATGCATGGTTTAAATAAGAAAACATGTTTGGAATTTTGGGGTAGTTTGGAATATTGTTCACAAAATATAGTCATAGTGGATGCATGTCACATTTTCTTGTAGAAAGGGTTTTGTTTTGTTTTGTTTTTTAATTTTCTTTTTGAAATTTATTGACAAACTGGTTTCCATACAACACCCAGTGCTCATCCCAAAAGGTGCCCTCCTCAATACCCATCACCCACCCTCCCCACCCTCCCACCCCCCATCAACCCTCAGTTTGTTCTCAGTTTTTAACAGTCTCTTATGCTTTGGCTCTCTCCCACTCTAACCTCTTTTTTTTTTTCTTCCCCTCCCCCATGGGTTCCTGTTAAGTTTCTCAGGATCCACATAAGAGTGAAACCATATGGTATCTGTCTTTCTCTGTATGGCTTATTTCACTTAGCATCACACTCTCCAGTTCTATCCACGTTGCTACAAAAGGCCATATTTCATTTTTTCTCATTGCCACGTAATATTCCATTGTGTATATAAACCACAATTTCTTTATCCATTCATCAGTTGATGGACATTTAGGCTCTTTCCATAATTTGGCGATTGTTGAGAGTGCTGCTATGAACATTGGGGTACAAGTGGCCCTATGCATCAGTGCTCCTGTATCCCTTGGATAAATTCCTAGCAGTGCTATTGCTGGGTCATAGGGTAGGTCTATTTTTAATTTTCTGAGGAACCTCCACACTGCTTTCCAGAGCGGCTGCACCACTTTGCATTCCCACCAACAGTGCAAGAGGGTTCCCGTTTCTCCACATCCTCTCCAGCATCTATAGTCTCCTGATTTGTTCATTTTGGCCACTCTGACTGGCGTGAGGTGATACCTGAGTGTGGTTTTGATTTGTATTTCCCTGATAAGGAGCGACGCTGAACATCTTTTCATGTGCCTGTTGGCCATCCGGATGTCTTCTTTAGAGAAGTGTCTATCCATATTTTCTGCCCATTTCTTCACTGGGTTATTTGTTTTTCGGGTGTGGAGTTTGGTGAGTTCTTTATAGATTTTGGATACTAGCCCTTTGTCCGATATGTCATTTGTGAATATCTTTTCCCATTCCGTTGGTTGCCTTTTAGTTTTGTTGGTTGTTTCCTTTGCTGTGCAGAAGCTTTTTATCTTCATAAGGTCCCAGTAATTCACTTTTGCTTTTAATTCCCTTGCCTTTGGGGATGTGTCGAGTAAGAGATTGCTACGGCTGAGGTCAGAGAGGTCTTTTCCTGCTTTCTCCTCTAAGGTTTTGATGGTTTCCTGTCTCACATTTAGGTCCTTTATCCATTTTGAGTTTATTTTTGTGAATGGTGTGAGAAAGTGGTCTAGTTTCAACCTTCTGCATGTTGCTGTCCAGTTCTCCCAGCACCATTTGTTAAAGAGGCTGTCTTTTTTCCATTGGATGTTCTTTCCTGCTTTGTCAAAGATGAGTTGGCCATACGTTTGTGGGTCTAGTTCTGGGGTTTCTATTCTATTCCATTGGTCTATGTGTCTGTTTTGGTGCCAGTACCATGCTGTCTTGATGATGACAGCTTTGTAGTAGAGGCTAAAGTCTGGGATTGTGATGCCTCCTGCTTTGGTCTTCTTCTTCAAAATTCCTTTGGCTATTCGGGGCCTTTTGTGGTTCCATATGAATTTTAGGATTGCTTGTTCTAGTTTCGAGAAGAATGCTGGTGCAATTTTGATTGGGATTGCATTGAATGTGTAGATAGCTTTGGGTAGTATTGACATTTTGACAATATTTATTTTTCCAATCCATGAGCAGGGAATGTCTTTCCATTTCTTTAAATCTTCTTCAATTTCCTTCATAAGCTTTCTATAGTTTTCAGCATACAGATCCTTTACATCTTTGGTTAGATTTATTCCTAGGTATTTGATGCTTCTTGGTGCAATTGTGAATGGGATCAGTTTCTTTATTTGTCTTTCTGTTGCTTCATTGTTAGTGTATAAGAATGCAACTGATTTCTGTACATTGATTTTGTATCCTGCAACTTTGCTGAATTCCTGTATCAGTTCTAGCAGACTTTTGGTGGAGTCTATCGGATTTTCCATGTATAATATCATGTCATCTGCAAAAAGCGAAAGCTTGACTTCATCTTTGCCAATTTGGATGCCTTTGATTTCCTTTTGTTGTCTGATTGCTGATGCTAGAACTTCCAGCACTATGTTAAACAGCAGCGGTGAGAGTGGGCATCCTTGTCGTGTTCCTGATCTCAGGGAAAAAGCTCTCAGTTTTTCCCCATTGAGGATGATGTTAGCTGTGGGCTTTTCATAAATGGCTTTTATGATCTTTAAGTATGTTCCTTCTATCCCAACTTTCTCAAGGGTTTTTATTAAGAAAGGGTGCTGGATTTTGTCGAAGGCCTTTTCTGCATCGATTGACAGGATCATATGGTTCTTCTCTTTTTTTTTGTTAATGTGATGTATCACATTGATTGATTTGCGAATGTTGAACCAGCCCTGCATCCCAGGAATGAATCCCACTTGATCATGGTGAATAATTCTTTTTATATGCCGTTGAATTCGATTTGCTAGTATCTTATTGAGAATTTTTGCATCCATATTCATCAGGGATATTGGCCTGTGGTTCTCTTTTTTTACTGGGAATAGGAATCAAAGTAATACTGGCTTCATAGAATGAGTCTGGCAGTTTTCCTTCCCTTTCTATTTCTTGGAATAGCTTGAGAAGGATAGGTATTATCTCTGCTTTAAATGTCTGGTAGAACTCCCCTGGGAAGCCATCTGGTCCTGGACTCTTATTTGTTGGGAGATTTTTGATAACCGATTCAATTTCTTCGCTGGTTATGGGTCTGTTCAAGCTTTCTATTTCCTCCTGATTGAGTTTTGGAAGAGTGTGGGTGTTCAGGAATTTGTCCATTTCTTCCAGGTTGTCCAATTTGTTGGCATATAAGTTTTCATAGTATTCCCTGATAATTGTTTGTATCTCTGAGGGATTGGTTGTAATAATTCCATTTTCATTCATGATTTTATCTATTTGGGTCATCTCCCTTTTCTTTTTGAGAAGCCTGGCTAGAGGTTTGTCAATTTTGTTTATTTTTTCAAAAAACCAACTTTTGGTTTCGTTGATCTGCTCTACAGTTTTTTTAGATTCTATATTGTTTATTTCTGCTCTGATCTTTATTATTTCTCTTCTTCTGCTGGGCTTAGGCTGCCTTTGCTGTTCTGCTTCTAGTTCCTTTAGGTGTGCTGTTAGATTTTGTATTTGGGATTTTTCTTGTTTCTTGAGATAGGCCTGGATTGCAATGTATTTTCCTCTCAGGACTGCCTTTGCTGCGTCCCAAAGCGTTTGGATTGTTGTATTTTCATTTTTGTTTGTTTCCATTTTTTTTTTTTTAATTTCTTCTCTAATTGTCTGGTTGACCCACTCATTCGTTAGTAGGGTGTTCTTTAACCTCCATGCTTTTGGCGGTTTTCCAGACTTTTTTCTGTGGTTGATTTCTAGCTTCATAGCATTGTGGTCTGAAAGTAAGCATGGTATAATTTCAATTCTTGTAAACTTATGAAGGGCTGTTTTGTGACCCAGTATATGATCTATCTTGGAGAATGTTCCAGTATATTCTGTTGCTTTGGGATGCAGAGTTCTAAATATATCTGTCAAGTCCATCTGATCCAATGTCTCATTCAGGGCCCTTGTTTCTTTATTGACCGTGTGTCTAGATGATCTATCCATTTCTGTAAGTGGGGTGTTAAAGTCCCCTGCAATTACCACATTCTTCTCAATAAGGTTGCTTATGTTTATGAGTAATTGTTTTATATATTTGGGGGCTCCGGTATTCGGCGCATAGACATTTATAATTGTTAGCTCTTCCTGATGGATAGACCCTGTAACTATTATATAATGTCCTTCTTCATCTCTTGTTACAGCCTTTAACTTAAAGTCTAGTTTGTCTGATATAAGTATGGCTACTCCAGCTTTCTTTTGGCTTCCAGTCGCATGATAAATAGTTCTCCATCCCCTCACTCTCAATCTAAAGGTGTCCTCAGGTCTAAAATGAGTCTCTTGTAGACAGCAAATAGATGGGTCTTGTTTTTTTATCCATTCTGATACCCTATGTCTTTTGGTTGGTGCATTTAATCCATTTACATTCAGTGTTATTATAGAAAGATACGGGTTTAGAGTCATTGTGATGTCTGTATGTTTTATGCTTACAGTGATGTCTCTGGGACTTTGTCTCACAGGGTCCCCCTTAGGATCTCTTGAAGGGCTGGTTTAGTGGTGACAAATTCCTTCAGTTTTTGTTTGTTTGGGAAGACCTTTATCTCTCCTTCTATTCTAAACGACAGACTTGCTGGATAAAGGATTCTTGGCTGCATATTTTTTCTGTCTAGCACCCTGAAAATCTCGTGCCAATTCTTTCTGGCCTGCCAAGTTTCAAAAGAGAGATCAGTCACGAGTCTTATAGGTCTCCCTTTATATGTGAGGGCACGTTTACCCCTTGCTGCTTTCAGAATTTTCTCTTTATCTTTGTATTTTGCCAGTTTCACTATGATATGTCGTGCAGAAGATCGATTCAAGTTACGTCTGAAGGGAGTTCTCTGTGCCTCTTGGATTTCAATGCCTTTTTCCTTCCCCAGTTCAGGGAACTTCTCAGCTATGATTTCTTCAAGTACCCCTTCAGCACCTTTCCCTCTCTCTTCCTCCTCTGGGATACCAATTATGCGTATATTATTTCTTTTTAGTGTATCACTTAGTTCTCTAATTTTCCCCTCATACTCCTGGATTTTTTTCTCTCTCTTTTTCTCAGCTTCCTCTTTTTCCATAACTTTATCTTCTAGTTCACCTATTCTCTCCTCCGCCTCTTCAAGCCGAGCTGTGGTGGTTTCCATTTTTGTTATGCATTTCGTTTAAAGCGTTTATGACTATTATTCTAAATTCACTTTCTGTTATATTATTTAAATCCTTTTTGATCAGCTCATTAGCTGTTGTTATTTCCTGGAGATTCTTCTGAGGGGAATTCTTCCGCTTGGTCATTTTGGATAGTCCCTGGCGTGGTGAGGACCTGCAGGGCCCTTCCCCTGTACTGTGGTGTATAACTGGAGTTGGTGGGCGGGGCCGCAGTCGGACCTGATGTCTGCCCCCATCCCACCGCTGGGGCCACAGTCAGACTGGTGTGTGCCTTCTCTTCCCCTCTCCTAGGGGCGGGATTCACTGTGGGGTGGTGTGGCTCGTCTGGGCTACTTGCACCCTGCCAGGCTTGTGATGCTGGGGATCTGGCGTATTAGCTGGGGTGGGTAGGCAAGGTGCACGGGTGCAGGAGGGGCAGGCTTAGATCGCTTCTCCTTAGGTGATCTACTTCAGGAGGGGCCCTGTGGCAGCAGGAGGGAGTCAGATCCGCTGCCGGAGGTTTGGCTCCGCAGAAGTGCAGAGTTGGGTGTTTGCGCGGAGGGAGCAAGTTCCCTTGCAGCAACTGGTTCTCTTTGGGATTTTGGCTGGGGTATGGGCGGGGGAGATGGCGCTGGCGATCGCCTTTGTTCCCCACCAAACTTAGCCCTGTTGTCAGGGGGCTCAGCAGCTCTCCCTCCCTTTGTCCTCTAGCCTTCCCGCTTTCCGAGCAGAGCTGTTAACTTATGACCTCCCAGACGCTAAGTCGCGCTTGTTGTGGGAACACAGTCCGTCAGGCCCCTCCGCTTTTGCAAGCCATACTCGGGGGCTCTGCTTGGCCCACAAGCCGCCCCTCCGCCCTGGCTCCCTCCTGCCAGTCCGTGGAGCGCGCACCGCCTCGCCGCCCTTCCTACCCTCTTCCGTGGTCCTCTCGTCTGCGCTTGGCTCCGGCGACTCTGTTCTGCTAATCTTCTGGCGGTTTTCTGGGTTATTTAGGCAGGTGTAGATGGAATCTAAGTGATCAGCAGGACGTGCGGTGAGCCCAGCGTCCTCCTAAGCCGCCATCTTGCTGTATCCCTAGAAAGGGTTTTGATTTGTAGTGATTAACTTCAGAAGATGTAGAATATATTTTGGCCAGTGAAAACATATGTTTACGTGTCTAGAACTCAACACAACATCATAATACAACAGTGTATGGGCATTAAGTAGGAGGTGCCTGTAGATCAACTTTTCTTCCTCTAGGGATCCCTCCCCCCCACCATTGATGGTGTCCGAATCCTGCGGGAGGATACCCCAGCCCTACTGAACACAGGAGTGGTCATGTGATTTTCTCCAGCCAGAGAAATATGGGTGGAAATGACCTGTCTGAGTTCCAGGCAGAAACTTTAAGGGCCTGTGTGTGGTTTTCCACATTGTTGTTGTTTTTTTCTCTCTGCCAAAGATCATCAATATTCCAGATAGAGAACTGTATCCCAGAAAAAGTCAACATGCAGCTGAGCCTTAACAATCCTTGGCAAATACAAAGCTTGAATGAAAATTAATCCTTGTTGTCATAACTCACAAGATTTGGGGTCGCTTGTCATCTATCTAACTTACTCTAGCTGATTCTAATAGTCATAATTTTTTGATGTTACTGTTTTACATTAAAATGATTTTTTATGTCATTGCTCAGAATATTTTTGAGATAACTCTAATGTAACTGACCCAGTTTCTGAGTGTATTTGAGTTTTTGCTCAGACCATTAAACAGGTTTTAAACCCACAACCAGTGTTGTCAAGATGATGAAATATCCTGAAGGGACATGTTTATATTGTTTTTCATTTCTAGTATCTTATATTCTTATTTTGCCAAAGAAACTTCAGATTGATCTACTCCATTTCCACATTTGTTTCTGGTGTGAGATGAAATTCAGGGTTGGTAAAATTTTCTATAAAAATATAAGTGGATTTACACATTGTATTTTATTCTCTATCTCAATAACACAGTTTGTCTCACTTTATATCCAGAAGCAAAAAAAAAAAAAAAAATTGGTGAAGATTAAACTAGAACCAGTGTGTTTAGACATGAAATCTATATAATTTCTGGGAAATTAGTAAACATTTGATTACCAGCTTTCTCCCCATTATTTACAGGGATCGGCATTAACTGTTTGTACAAAATCTTGTTGCTATTAACTTTTGAGCAGCAACCAGGAATTCCCACATGAGAAAGATTTTGATAGCATATTATTCCCAATTTCAGATGTCTTCTTTTGTAATCTTGACTTGATTCACAAAATTGAAACTATCTTGTTTTCTCTGACTTAGAATGTGTGAGAGGTTTATTTTGATTGGTAGTTCATATGTACTGCCTTTGATATACCAAAGTGCCCTGAAGATCTGTCTACGTTTTGGGGATGTCTAACATGGACATCCCAAGAGAATTTTGTATATGCTAAACAGAGAACATTTCAGAGCTCAAAAATCCAATTTGGGTAAAATATCTGCCTAGGTTTGTTGTTGTTGTTGTTGTTGTTGTTGTAGTATAGTAAAAGAACAGTCAAGGCATAATTGTCATTTATTAATGATGTGGATATAGAGAATGATAGATGATAGGTAGATAGGTATGTAGGTAGATAGATAGTAGGCATCTGATGTTTATTTCAAATGGAAATAAGGATCTATATTGCTTTGTTAAAAATTTTCAGTTAGGGTCATCAGTTTAGAACTACTTAGGATATTTGTCTTGATTTATATTCTAGATTGGATAAAATGGTGATGACAACTTGTAATTGATAAATGGAGTAGCAGAAACAGACTTTCAATCTGAGGATCATATTTTTGTTAATGACACCCTACTTTTTACTAATACGGTCTCTATGCTGTCTATTCTTATTTTTACATATTAGAAGTAAATAACACTTGTATTCTATAAGCAATTACTTTTCATTTGGAACAATCACAATATGTTAGAGCTAGAACTGTTAGTGTTTATCTGGAGGAATCCCCTCTGAAACTGAGACACTAAGTGACTTGCCAAGTGTCTCATAGCTAATTAGGGGTCAGACTAGGAGGCCTGGCTCTCGGTTCAGTGCTCTTTCTCCTCTGCTATTAACCTGTGCCTCTGTATGGGTTAAGAAATTTAAAACTAATGAATTATTGTTTGCATTTGGGTGGGCCTGGGAGGAGTGTTTTGGGGAGAAAATAAAATATATAGGGAAATGGTGTGGAAATTTGTTGTTGCATGTGACTTTCAAAGAGAAAAGCAGCTTGGCAGTAAGAAATGTAAGACATAAGAAATCTTATTATAGTATGCATTATGACATATAAGGGATAGAAGGGTCAGGGGCAGGAAGGGACAGAGTAGTCTCTTGGCTACAAAGCTGCAGTGACTCTTTCAAAGAAAATCTAAACTGGCATATATATATATATATACACATATATGTGTGTGTATATATATATATACACACATATATATATAAGTATATATGTATACATGCATGTATATACATATATGCATATATACATATATGTATATATATACATATGTGTGTGTGTGTATATATATATATATATATATACACATATACATACATACATACATACTGGTGTTTAGGGATGCCTGTCTGAAATATTAGGAGGTACACAGAATAAAAAGAAGCAATCTGAGCCAGATATGTCAATCTGGCCAGAAATAGAAAAATACTAGAATTTTTAAAAAGTAACTATAGACCCTTAAGGTAAAGTATATTTTTAAAAATTCAGAATACAAAATCATAGGAATCCTTGCTTTTAGGATGAATCTAGATGTACAGTGAAGTGTTATTTTTCTTACCCAAACACTTGACTAAATGGCCCCATATAGAGAGTGATAAGGTGGTTTGTTTCCTAACCTTTAACACTGGAATAAAAATATTCACTTTATGTACTTTCCAGGACCCTTGAGAGGTCAGGATGAGCTAATATCTGAGGTGGTTAGGGAAAAGGTAAAAATACATGTAAATTTTAAGTCCTCCTTTTGTAAATAGCTGAGCATGGAGTAGTTTATTGCTTATAATTCACAGTAGCTCTACCAGGAGTAGAAAGTGACACTGGCAGGTTATTTATAATTATCTCTATAAAGGAAAATTTTGTATGCTTCATAGCCCTTGACAAGAAGGCAGAAGTTACTTACCTCTCACAAATACGGTTTTTTATTGATATGTTGTATAAATTTATAAATATTTTTAGAATATATATATTTCAATATGGTGAAACTGCAACCTAAAGTCCCATTAGTTAAATTTAATAAAGAAACATGTTTTGTTAATTTGTAGCCTCATTGTTATCCTCTGCCAACAGAAAAGGAGATGGTCTCAAGTAGCGACTGGTGCCCATTGTGGGTAACATTTGTGGCTACTTTTTATGTACTTAGGGTGATTGTTTCGCTGTTGGATGTGGCCTTTCTGGGTTCAATTTCTGCTTTAATAATTTGTCATTAGTTGTTTTTTTCTTTGATTATTAATAATCTGAATCATTTGGGAATGTATTTTATAATACAGTGTGTCAATACGATCTATAACATTAAATTAAGGAAATGTTCACATAAGATCCTATAAGCTTTTATGCTTCTCTTTTGAGATATGTTCATGAGAGAAAAACTATTTGATAGCAAGCCTACTGATGATATAAAATGTATGAATTCTTCTAGTTGTCTTGTGGCTATAAAACAATCAACACATTTTTCTATTTTGATGAGATAGTAATTCATATGATTAGAAACTTCCATATATTCTGGTCATAATATTTAAACAGGCATTAAAAATTAAAATTCATATTTTGTGTATAGGACAGTCACAAAGATGAGACATTTTCAACTGTGAAAAAAGTTACTTATTAAACTGTGATAGTTTTCATAAAGTAGACGAACATGTACTATAGATGAAGAGTATGTATGTCATTGTGCACACTATTTTATTAGGACATTTCCAGTAATTTTTTTTGCAATTAGAGCTACCAATAAAATATGCATTATGTATATCCTCTACTTTCACCACACATACATACATATATATAATATTGTAAGAAAAAAATTCTTTAATTTTTAATTTTTTTGTGTTTATTCATTGAGAGAGAGAGAGAGAGAGAGAGAGGGAGGGGCAGAGACAGAGGGAGAAAGAGAATCTAAGCAGGCCCTGCACCATCAGTTTGGAGTCTGATGTGGGACTTGAACCCACGAAGCATGAGATCACGACCTGAGCTGAAACCAAGTGTCAGAGGCTTAACCAACTGAGCCACCCAGGTGCCCCTATTTCATTTTCTATTCAATGTCTTTTTACAGGTTTTCATTTGAAATTTGATGTTTGTAGTTAGAGCTTTTACTGACAAATTAGTCTGCTACCAGGGTCATTTACTGTAGTCAACTCCCCCCTGCCCTTTTTGCAGGCCTGTTATACATTACTCATTATACAATTAATGCTTATTGAATGGGTTCTTCTTTCAATAGGCAGTAAATTCCAGACACATTTCTACTCTGAGAATAGTAGGCAGGATTATTGAGATGACTGTGAAAATATCCATGAGAAATTCAGCTTTTAAGCATTATTGAGGTATCTCAAATTTTCTAGGAGACAGGACAAGAAAGGACTAAGAATCATGGAATTTAACAGGTATGATTAATTGAAATTCTAGTAAGAGTCAGCAGGGCTGAGTGTCATTCATCACACTGATTTGATATGAGGGATGTGTGACTTCAAGGTTAGCCAAGGTGAGCTGGGAATTTCAGGGGAGGGAAGGCTTTTCTTTATTCTCTTCTGAATGGAGACTATCAACCCATAATAGAACAAAAGAAAGCAAGTATTTAAGGAGGCTACCCTCTACGATACCAAATCCTATCTTTGGTTCATCTTCTAAATTCATTATTACTTTATTTAAATACTTTTGAACTTTCTGGCAAGAAAAAGTAGATTAGAAAATGAAAATTACTTAAATATTTTAAAGTCTTGGTAGTTCAATATAAGGATCCATGCAAATATTTTTAAATCAAACTGCCATACCACTTATCAAATTAAAAGGAAAAATTGATGGTGTTGTTAGTATCTTCATAGGTCAAGGCATAGTACAACGTTCTCTGTGCTTGTATTGAAAGCCCCTAAGAAACAGACATAAGAATTGCTTCTGGAAATCATATTTGGAAAAATATGGCTTTGCCTGTAGCAAAGAATGCCTGTTATTACTTCATGTGTAAATTTAACCTACCTACAAAGGCATAGGCATTATTAAAAAGCAAATGACCTCCCATCTGGGCACCTGACTGTAAAATTTAGGACAAGTGTGGGAGGGCATAGATTATGTGCTTTCTGTAGACAGTTGCCCCTCACAAAGATGAGGGAAATATGGAGGATCACATTGGACTCCTTTTTCCAAACTCACTAAGCAGATGAATGAGTGATTTTTCCACCATGCAGAAAAGTAAGTAAAGTGTAAGGATAAAGGCCAGGAATTTTACTCCAGCAAAGTCTTTGCACCTGGAGATCTGAGGGGTAAAGAATGCATGTATGCCTTTAATATTTTAAAGTCTTGGAGATCTGAAATGAATTCGAAATCGTTAGCAATTAAATAGTGTGTTATATTGTGTTAGGTAATTAGAGTCACAAGAAAGATTATTAATTTAATTTCTGTCACAAGAGATCTAGAATTAACTTCCTTTGGTTAATATAAAAGGTACAGCAAAGTTTCAAAAAGGTGGAATTTATGAGCTGATTTTTCTTTGCTTTATTTTTGGGGGGAGAATAAAATACTTATTTTAATAACTCTTAATGTGGAGGGAAATTTTATCAAAAGAAAAAAATCCAAACATTTTAGATGCTATATTTTCACAAAACACTAGTTTTTTTTTTTAATTCTTACCCAAAAAACTGGACTGACTCTTCAAGTATATGTTTGTTATGAGGATGTGTATAAGACAAAATGTTTGATGCATTCCTTTTTAAAAAATCATTCGATACCAGAAAAAGTCTGCCTTCAAGTACGTTACATTTTAGTAAGAAGAGCACAAATAAACATAAATGCATGCATCAAGTAGTGACAAGTATGAATAAAGTTAAGTAGTAACAAATGTTGTGAGGACCACAAGATAGCTATTATAGGTAGTTGGACTGACAGGTCCTTCCCAAGATAGAGCGTTAGAGCAAAGACCTGGGCGACGGCATGTGAATACCACTGTGGAGGAGCATTCTAGCTAAGAGAAGAAAGGCAAAGGCACTGAAAGGGTATCAAATACGCTGGGCATGCTCAAAAGGCAGCAAAAACCTCATGTGGTTGGCATGGAAAAGGAAAAAGGGAAAGCAGAAGGTAATTATGTTAGTGGCTAAGGGCCAGATCATGCATCATAAGGACTTTAGACTTTATTTCAAACGCAAGAAGAAATTAGAAGGTTTTGAGTTCTAATAACCTGATTTAAATTGTCATTCTGGTTGCTGTATAGACTAGACTTTTGGAAGGTATGGGAGGAAGTGGGAGAAAATTCATTCAAAACATTTACTTACTGTCTATTATATGGCTACTGTAGGAATGGAAGTAAATTCGTATTAGTGAATAAAAAGAGTCCCTGTTCTGAAGCTCACGTAAAAATAAATATATGCTCTATTAAGCATAAGAATGTAAAAAACTAACATAAGGTTTAGGGATAGAAAGTGGTGGTGGAGGTGTATGGGCATATACATATGACATATAAAGGTCAAGGAGAATATTACAAATAAGGTTAACATTAAAGCAAAGACCAGAAGGGAATGCAGATATCTTGGGAAAGAAGCTTGAGAAGGAAGAAGCAGCAGGTGCAAAGGCCCTGGTGGAGCATATCCCTGAGAGGGAGCTGAGTTGGAGTGAATGAAAGAGAAGTGGTTAAATGAAGTCAGAGGATGAGGGTACAGGTGGCAAAAAGTTTTCTAGTATTTTATGGAATTTATGTTGAGTGACATGAGAGATTATTGGAGGCTTCTGAACAGAGGAATGGCATGCTCTGACTCATATTTTAACTT
The DNA here is from genome assembly GCF_022837055.1 of Prionailurus viverrinus. NCBI lineage: Eukaryota > Metazoa > Chordata > Mammalia > Carnivora > Felidae > Prionailurus > Prionailurus viverrinus. The sequence goes on from NC_062567.1 coordinate 103,323,754, forward strand.
TTAAAAAATATGGGGCACCTGGGTGGCTCAGTTGGTTGTGCATCTGACTCTTGATTTTGGCTTGGATCACGATCTTATAGTTCATGAATTCAAGCCCGGGGTCAGGCTCTGCGCTGACAGTGGGGAACCTGCTTGGGATTCTCTCTCTCTCTCTCTCTCTCTCTCTTTCTTTCTCTCTCTCTCTCTCTCTCTCTCTCTCTCTCTCTCTTTCTTTCTCTCTCTCTTTCTCTCTCTCTCTCTCTCTCTCTCTCTCTCTCTCCTTCTCTCACTGCCCCTCCCCTGCTCTCTCTCTCTCTAAAATATTAGATCTCTCTAAATAGTTGAGATAGATAGATAGATAGAGAGAGAGAGAGAACAAGCAAGTGCCCATGAGCAGTTGATGAGCAGAGAGAGTAAGAGAGAGAGAATCCCAGGCAGGCTCAGCACTGGCAGTGCAGAGCCCACATAGGGCTCAATCCCAGGAACTGTGAGACCATGACTGAGCTGAAATCAAGAGCCAGACCCGATGTCCCTCTTACTCACATTTTGAAAGTAACACTCTGGATGCTCTGTGTAGAATACATCATGGAGGAGCAAGACCAGATGGTAAGAAGCTAGGATGTTCTGGAAGATGGAGATTTATGCCACTCTGGTCCCCTTCAAGAAGGGACTCACTGTCCAGTGAGGAAGAATGTGGTTGGCTGACAACATCTGGTTGTTACCTTCATCATGGGTTGCCTCACTTTCTTAGAATGGCCTCAACCAATCACTGAGCAAGGTGATCGTACAGCCATTTCTACCTGGTGTGGGACCCCTGTAATGGGTAACCTTTTCTTCAGAGCCCTTTGGTGGGCTGGCAGACTCTGTCACGTTGGCATCACTGTCCACCAGCAGTCTCTGCCCGGTCCTGCTTCCTTGCTTTTCCTTTCACAGGTGTTACTTCTCCCCACCACCCCCCCCCACCCTTGCCCCACTACACTGTTTGCACTCCTAACTCCATCTCTGTGTCTGCTTCCTGAAGAACCCAAACTTCAACAGATGGAAAAAGTTAGATGAATTAAGAAGCTGTGGTGATAATTCAGGCAAAAGATGATGGGGATTTGGGGTAGATTAGTGGCAGTGGAAATCTCAAGAAAAATATTGTGGACATACTTCACAGATGGAATGAACAAAATTTATGAGAGGGTTGAATATGGGTTGTGATAGGATGATCCAGTCAAGGTTGACTTCAAGTTTTTGACTTGAAAAACTGGAAACATGGGATTGCTTCTCTTTGCCAAAATAGAGAAAATGGTAAAAAAAAAAAAAAAAAAAAAAAAAAAAAGGGTAGGGAGCTTAGAGAAAATTAAGAGTTCAATTGTAGCATATTAATTTCACCATTTTAAGTTGGGTTTACAAGTCTGGATTTTAGTGCATGACCATTGAAGAAGATATGCATTTGGAAGTTATCAGTCTATTATGGTATTTTAGCTACAAGAGTGGATGGGCACACCTAGAAAATGAGGGCAGACAGAGAAGTCTGTTTTATAGGGTACTACAAAGTTTACAGATCAAAAAAAAACAAAAAAAAAAGAGGAAAAGCCAGTTAAGAAGTCTGAGAAGATACAACCACTGAGTTAGCAAGAAGCAAGAGAGCATATATCAGGGGCTAACTGAAGAAAGTATTTCAAAAAAGAAGGAGAGATCATTTGATTCAAATGTTGCTAATAGTTACAGTATAATGAAGACAGAAATCACCACTAGATTTGGAAACAGGGAGGAGTTGATGGCCTTGATAAGGATGGTGTTGGTGAGGTGGTGAACACTAAAGCCTGAGGGCTGGGAGTTCAAGATCACATGCTGTGTATGAAAGGGAGGACAATGCAAGCAGAGCACAGTGCTTTAGACAAGTTGAGAAATAGCTGGAGCCAGTGTACTGCCAGCAGGATTTATTACATGATTACTGTTATTTTAATAAATACATTTATCAGTACAATATGCCAGACAGTTTCCTACATGCTCGATAAACACCTAATTTAACACTCATAACAATTCTAGTTGGAGACACTATTGTTATTTCTGTTGTAGTGGAAATTTGAGGACAGAGATATTACACTTACTAAGATCACACAGCTAGTAAGGTGTGCAGGTGGTGATTCAACTCAGGTCATCAGAATCAATAGCATTCTTTGGAGTAAGTTGTTCCAACCCTGTTGCTGTCTGTAGTGCAGGATGTCTGTCTGTTGGAGTTTATATACTGATGGGAATGTTAGTATAAAGAAAATCTGATGAAAGAAGAGGGAGAAGGACAATTATAGGAGCAAATTCCTTGAATATGCAGGAAGGGATCTAAATGCAGTGCATAAACAGAGAGTTTGGCCTTAGATGGATAGGAGCAGGGATTATTCATCCATTGATAAAGGACAGAAGCCCAAATATAAGCATGCAGGGGCGCCTGGGTGGCTGAGTCAGTTAAGTGTCCGACTTCAGCTCAGGTCATGATCTGATTCTTGGTTTGTGAGTTTGAGCCCCGTTTTGGGCTCTGTGCTGACAGCTAAGAGCCTGGAGCCTGCTTCTGATTCACTGTCTCATCCTCTCTCTGCCCCCCTCCCCCCACTCTCTCAAAAATAAATAAACATTAAAAAATGTAATAAAAATAAAAAATAAATATTAGCATGCAAATGCAGGTAAGATTTTAGGTTTGGTGCTAAGACAGTAAGAAAGTTATCTTCTGACTGCTTCTATTTTCTTGTGAAACATGAGGCCAGGCCTTCATTTGAGAGTGAGAAAAGGGGTAAAAGTGGTGGAGGATTTAAGGGAAAACAGAAGGCACAAAATAGTGGGTTAGTTGTTGTTTTGTGGATCAAATTTAAACATTTAAAGAATAATAACAACTGTAATGATTATTTGTAATATTGAGCACTTACTATATGCAAGTACTGTAATAAGGCCTTAAATGTATTAATTCATCAACTCCTCTCAGCAATAATATTACTGCTATTATATCAATTTTGCAGATAAGAAAATGAAGACATATAAAGCCATGGAACAATTTATTGGTTAGGACTCTGTTAGCAAGGGACAAAAACCAAACTCACTCAGAAGCTCACTGGTCCATAGAATAGGAGAGTCCGGGGATGTCTAGTAGCTAAGTTCAGGCACTTCAATGAAGTCATATAATCATTAACTTCTTCTCTTTGCTTCCCTCTGTGTTGGATTTATTCTCAATGTAGCTCTTTCTCAACACTCCGATCTCCCAAACCTTTTCCATGGGGATAGCTTCCGATAGCCTTAGATTCATATCCTTAGAGCTTATTAACCTCAGCGGAAAGAGACATTCTTTTTCCCAGTAGTTGCTACACAAATTTTAGTCTGACTTGAGATAGATGTTGTCTTGAACTGATTGCTGGAACCAGTGGGGTAGAATTCACTGATTGGCCAAACCTCCATCAAGGAGAGGGTAGTATTGGTCCCACCTGAACTTCATGTACTAAAAGTTGAGGAGGGATTGTTTCTTAAAGAAGATTTAAGATGTTATTACTAGAAGGGGCACTGGGTGCAAGGCAAGACAAAAATTCAAGTCTGTTATTATTACTAATTACCTTCAGTAAACTCACGAGGTTCTAAGGTCATCATAAACCAGTTTAATGAAAGATCATTCATTGAAGGTTTGTCAAAATTATATATATATATATATATATATATATATATATAGTAGGTTGAGCTTGTAGGTGCTAGTTGAGCAAAATTATCAGAATTTTGATTTATTCTTCCTAATACCTTTTAGTCATCTCCTGAACATGTGCCAAATTGCAAGGTTTTGCTCAGATTGCTTTACCAAATTGTGTTTCACTTTTGTTTTATTTAACTACAACTTGCACTTGTATAATGATGCCACTGGGGGAAGAATTTTCAATGGTGTTTGGAATAAATAAGAACTATAATTTGATGCATGGGAGACTGTTCCCAAAAGTTACATAATTCATTTCAAGGCTCACATGGACTGAGATAAAATGGAAACTCTGTTTTGACTTATGATTTTGCTTGTTCTTCCCTATTCTTATTTTCCCTTCAGTGATTAATTTTTCTCCAGGGAAAAGTTGAAATTTTATTTACTAATATGAATGACCAGGATGCCATTAGAAATCTAAATGGGGATACAAAATACCTGTTTCTGTTTGACTCTTTGAAAAGGTTTTAACATTAATATATATCTGAGGAACTGTCTGTAATATGAAATTGTTACTATCTCATCCCATAGTGGTAAGGATGTTTTGGAATTACTTTTTTGGAAAATTTCATATATGCAAGTCCTGATTATTTTATAATGAACTCTGATTTATATATTACTCAGCTTCAAAAATTGTTAGCTCATGACCATTTCTTCCTTCTGTGTTATGACTGAGTTTGCACTTTATAAAAGTAACATTTTTTTTTTTTTAGTGATAGTGACACTGTCAGAACCAGTGTGAAATATAGTGAAGCAGCTGTCAGAAAACTATTTAGGTAGCTATTGTGCTTATCTAGATGAGAACCTGAATTTAAGCAAATGAGAGATTGGATTTTAAAAATATATATGTAAAAGATACAATATCTACATAATCTGGACATGGGTCGAATAACAAGATAGTCTGATAAGGGAAATATTGGTATAATTTTATTTTTGTGTTCTTCAGTTTAAACATCACCAATATGCTACCAAAGTATTTTGAGTGTTCACTAGAGCTATAACTCCTTTGTAGTTAAGACCTAAACCATGATAATACATTTACATAACTTTCTGATTAGAATTTATAACCGGATGAAAATTTGTTATGAAGTTTCTTGGAATGAGAAAATAAAAATAAATTTTGTTTGATTTCCTGGTTTTTGGGAGAGGAAGCAGAACACATAGGAATATACCTTACACAAAATAGAAGCTTAATAAATGTGTTTGTGGAAATAAGTAAATATATTGTTCAAAAAGTAGTTTAGAAACACTTTGTAAAATCTCACTACTTCTAGAAATTGCTTGGGTATGTTTGTAGTAGGAATCCAATAGAATATTTTGTCAATTGTACCTCAATAAAGCTCAAAAAAAAAAGAATAAAAAAGTACATTTGTAAAAGTACAAAGGGAATAAACAGGGGCGCCTGGGTGGTGCAGTCGGTTAAGCGTCCGACTTCAGCCAGGTCACGATCCCACCGTCCGTGGGTTCGAGCCCCATGTCGGGCTCTGGGCTGACGGCTCAGAGCCTGGAGCCTGTTTCCGATTCTGTGTCTCCCTCTCTCTCTGCCCCTCCCCCGTTCATGCTCTGTCTCTCTCTGTCCCAAAAATAAATAAACGTTGAAAAAAAATTAAAAAAAAAATAAAGAGGGAATAAACAATAAAAAGAAAAGGAAGCAAGTAGACAACCATCTGCCATTGTTGGTTTAGTTCTGCACCTGTGACGAGTTTGGGCTGGTCTGGTTCCACGATCCTTGTGAGGAAAAGAAATCATTTTTATTAAATGTATTACACACACACAGACACACACACACACACACACACACACACAGTACACACAATCAGTATTCAGTGACTCAAGATGTTAACTTACAGAATTACTTAGTTTAACACGTAGATATCACAAATGGAAAAGATAACATGACTTTGATTTCTAAAATTTGCATTGGAGTTTATACTGGCATTTTAAGTACAACAAACCATGAAAAGTGACTCCCCTCCTACTCGAACTTCACCACTTGTAACAACATCAGGGAGGAAGGCAGAAATCCTGTGCTTTGATCATCAAAATATAGTGTCTACATAAATTGAGCCCTTACAGGATGGAATTATGGGGGTTGATACTTACAAAAACACATTGGAATAGATAAAGTGCAACTTTATCTCTTCACCTTGGACATTTATAATTCCCACTGGAAGAAAAGCTTCCTCTACCCATCCCCTCTTGCCCCCACCCCAACACTTCCAAGGAACTTATAGTACTTCCAGTAACATGTTTGGTCACTAAACTGCCAGAAATTGGAGTGCAACACTGTTTATATACAAATCTGATTAGTATTCTTTGGAAACTATCCACTTCATTGGTTCTACTCTGTCTGAGATCAGATGGAGCCCTAAAGTGAGACCATTCTTATTTTTCAAAACCATAACCTCTTCTGGAAGCTGTTCTCTTTTTAATGAAGTGAACTATCAGGATAGAAAAAAGTCTTTTACTTGTCTTATGACTAATATACATGGAGAATTGATTTCCTGATATGAAACACATAATCTACTTTTGAAATAATGTTTCTCTTTAAACTAGGCAATAATTTATTTTAGGCTTTAAAATATCATCAGTTATTGTCTCCTTTTTTTAAGTTTATTTATTTTGAGAGAGAGAGAGAGAGAGAGAGAGAGAGAGAGAGCAAGGGAGGGGCAGAGAGGGAGAGAAAAAATCCCAAGCAGGCTCCAGCTGTCAGTGTGGCGCTTGAACCCATGAACTGTGTGATCATGACCTGAGCTGAAATCAAGGGTTGGATGTTTAACTGACTGAGCCACCAAGGTGCCCCTGTCTCCTTTTTAACTTAAATTTTGTTAAGATTTTATGACTCCTTTAATTCTGGACACTCTGCTCCCTCTGGGTTGATTGTTTTGTGTGGTTTTTGGCATCAAAAGAAAGGAATGAAAAAAAATTAAAAAGTCAACTTGGGTAAATCATGGGAAGAATCTTTTAAAATTAGTGGCCCCATCCAGTGACAAATCCCTTTTAATTCCAAGTAAATTAGTAACACTTTGAGATTTCCTGTATCCTTAAAAATGTCTCAAAAGTCACAAGAATAGCAGCCACATAGCAATGTGATTCTTCACTTATATGTGCAAATGTTAACAAAAATAGCCATATGATGACAGCTTTTCAGTTTGGTTAAATATACTAGTCTAATTAAGAAATTAGAGTTCTTGGAGAGACACAGAATCTATTTGTTCATTCCTTCATTACTTAATTCAATAAATATTAGTGGGGCACCTGGATGGCTTGGTTGGTTGAGCATCTGACTTTGGCTCAGGTCATGATTTCACAGTTCCTGAGTTTGGACCTGTGTTGGGCTCTGTGCTGACAGCTTGGAGCCTGGAACTGCTTTGGATTCTGTGTCTCCCTCTCTCTCCCTCCCACTTGTGCTCTGTCTCTGTCTTAAAAAAATGAATAAAAGAATAAAAAAATAAGTATTATCAATAATCTGTTAAGCTTTGTGTCAGATACTTGAACTTAAAGTATGAATATGCTACATCCATACTTTATGCCATATATACCATTACCAAGTCCAAATTTGACTATAATGATAAGCAAGGATTTATTTTTGTGCTTAAAATAGAATCCCCCCCCAAATGGAGCTCAACTGACTTAATGAAACACTGCGTTAATAAGGTTTCTGCAATAAGTTTGATAAAAGTGAGTGCTATAAGCATGGTGGACCCCAAAAGACCCTGTAATAGTAGCATATTCAGCTGATTTATCACATTCTGTTTCTGTATGTACTTTTTTTTGCAATAGTTTCATTACCTAAAACCGTGACTGACACTCAATAAATATTTGTTAGATGAATGAATGAAGCAGTAAATTACCATCGTCAATCATACTCATCAGAAAAATTTTCATTAAGCAGCATTTGTATTTTGGATAAATGGCCTCTCTTGCCACAAATTAAAGAATCAAGTTGACAGGCAACCAATTAAACTCATAAATACACCTTTCTATTTTAAAATTCAAAATTGGTGATATAGTGTCAGGAATATAACATGATCTATGACACTAAACGATGTTATTAACTGAATTTTAATGGTTATGCAGTCTTTTCCATGCTTAATTTATAAGTTTGTTTTGGTTTTGCAGTTATATAAGAGTTGCAGTTATATAAGATTAAAGCATTTGTAAGTTGCTATGATTGCTAGATATTGTTCTCCGTGAAGAAATAAGAAAACTAACCTGTCTAGACTCACTCTTGGAGGCCACTGTGGATTGTAAAGGGCAAAGAGTGACATTTATCGAGTACATGAATGGATTGGCACAGTCTTTAGAAGTGGGAATGAGGATGGAGAAGACTCAATAATCCATTTTGCTGTTTACACGATCTACTTCTGCTTCCTGTAAAACACTGGAATTTTTTTTTTTTTTTTTTTTTTTTTTTAGTTTTCAGAGGTTGCTTGGACTGAGAGCAGCAGAGCATTTCTCTTTATTGTTTGAGTATAATCAGAAATACCAATTTTGAAATGAAAGTTGAAGCATGAAGAGTATAACTGAAAGACAAAATACTCCCTGATGCAGTATTTCCGTACCGTATGATGCAATTCCGTAAACCAACGTGTAGTTTTGAGCCCCAAATAGGAGCCTGCCACAAGTGTAGGCACTTGGACCCAGCAGGGTAGAAAACAAAGCCCCTGAGCATATGAGTTGATTTTATTTTTTCTATTTGAGGGCAGAAGGAAGAGTGGAAAAAATACTGGAATGGTAATTTGGATTTGCAGTGCGTAAGCAGATGCTATATGGCTTTTTGACGTGGGCAGGCATTTCCCCTTTGCGACTTCCTTGTGTGCAAAATGTGAAGTTGGAGCCTCTTCTTTTGGAAATTATTTTAAACTTACAGAAAACTTCTAAGAATAGTACAGAAAACTCCCAAAAATGTTTATTCATAAAGCAGTTTCACTACCTGTTACAATAGTGTCTTTAGTTTCATATGTTAAATGTGGTTGTCATGTCTCTTTAGTCCTCTTATATTTGGAATTTACCTCAGCCTTTCTTTGACCTTCATGACCATAAGTCATTTATTTATTTATTTGACCATAAGTCATTTAAAATTACAGGTAAACTCTTTTGGAGGAGTTAGCATTGTCTCGTGTTTCCTTTTTAGATTCAGTCTATTAATGTCATAGTAGGAATTTTGTGCCCTTTTCACTGTATTCCATCAAATGGCACTTTGGGTTGTTTTTGCCCCTTCATTGGTAGTGTTTGATCACTTAAATACGATGATATCTTCCAGATTTCTTCACTGTAAAGCTGTTCTTTTCTCTTTTATAATTAATGTGTATTCTGCGAGGGGATACTTTACACAACGTAAATTTCCCATTCTTCATTCCACTTTCACTTGCTAGTTTTGTTGATGTTTCTTGCCTGAATTAATTACTATGATTGCAGTTGACAAATGGTAATGTTCAAATTCTATCATTTCTTCTACGTTTATAAGTTGTTGTTTTTACTATATGGAACACTTTGCTAATTGTTTTAATGCATATGTGTAGGTTTCATTATATTCGATAGGATATATCATTAAGTCTCCTGACACTGACTTGTCTCAATTTTGGCCACTGGGGACCCCCTTCAAGCAAACTTCTGTGTATGTCCAACATGGTTACATCATTTTTTGTGCATTTCCTTAATTTATGGATTAACACATTTTAGGCTTATTCTGTAATGTTCATGCCCTAATCCTGGAACTAGCTTTTAATGCAAGGAGCCCTGGTAAATCTCACTGATGCATATGCTGATTGCTAGTGGGGTATCACTGCTCCCAGAGCTTCTTAATGTCCAGAGGTAGTGCATATGTATCTATATTATCTAGGTTTTCCCCTTTTCCTATATATAACTTCTTTCTTTTTCTGTGAAAATCTCTGTTTGCTTCTTTGTTCGATTTCCCAATCCCAGTGGCCTGTTATCCCACTTGGAAGCCTCCCTGACCTCAACCCCCGTCAGGCCTTTCTCCTTCCTTGATCGGGGCTATCTAGTGGCTCTTCAAATCGTTAAGGAAGGAAGGAAATAATGAGGGAAGAGAGGAGAGTAATAATTTTGAGTGAGTAAAATAGTAGCTATGCAGTTTATTTTAAAACCAGGATGAATGCATGATAATTCATTAGGGTATTATAGCAGTTGGATTGGATTAATTTTGTGGTGTCTTATTAATAAAGTAAAATACAGAATATATTTTTAGTTTTCATATCTGCTGCCTTGTCCCTTAAAATCTAACATTCTTCTCTCATGGCAATAGTAGCATCTTTGCACTCTACATTTGCTGTTTACACTGTTTTACAGTCTTCACTGAGGAAAGGAATGAATCATGGATTTCTTGATTTCATCTGGCTAACTACTAAGAGATACACTGTCCAATTTTTTTTAAAAAAGTGTAAGCATTTTTAATTGAAACAATATGTGCAAATTAAAAATAAACTCACTAAAGGAGAAAAGAATCCAAAACTCCCAATAGTTTGTGAGCCTTGAAAGAAGTTAAAAGTGGAAATGTCCTGACATTCTTCTTTTGAAAGGTTGAGCTTAAAAATAAAAGTGACCTGACAAACACAAACCTTGATTAGACATTGAACCATAACATTGCAAAAAACAAATAGTCTGAGAACAAATAAGTCTGAAAAAGATAGAGCACTGCTAAGGGGCAGGCAATATCTTCCATGGTAAAAAATAACAAATGATGGCTAAATGTATTTCTGCAGGAATTTCTGATTAGATAATACTCTGGGGAGGTAGATGGCATAGGTAGCGGGTGTTCTAACTAATGAAAGAACCACAACTTGAAAAGCTTGCTTCTTTGATTGTCTCAGTTATTATTCATTCCTGTAATCTTTCTAACACCTGGAAATACACCACTTTTTACTTACGGGGCATTACATTTTCAGTTTTTCCATGGCCATTTCTAAGTCTTCAAATTCTAGTTCTTATTTTAAAAGAAGCTAGGTTTTAAATACATAATGAGTTTCTCCGGCTGTTTTCCAGCATCTCTGCTCCTGATTTTCCCTCCTGCCATGACGAAGATGTTTCACAGACCTGTTCCTGCACTGGCTGGTGAGTATCAAGTTTCCTGAATGAGAAAATTGATTTAGTCACCAAAAAGCTGCTTTTAGAGCACCTACTATGTGCAGAGACCCCCTTTGACATCACTGCCTCATAAAACATACTTGCAGTCAAAGGGAAAAGATTAGATAATGCATAATAAGTATAGTGTTAAGAATTCTCCTTGTTGATTTGGCTATCTTAATAAGAGTCTTAGTTGCAAGTGACAAAAATTAATTCAGCTTCACTTAGAAAAGGAAGAACCATGGGCAGAATCTTTACAAGTTTCAAAAATGCAGCTGAAGAAATCAGAAAACAAATGTGGGGGCACCTGGGTAGCTCAGTCAGTTAAGTGTCCGACTTTGGCTCAGGTCATGATCTTGCAGTTGGTGAGTTCCAGCCCCACCGTGGGGTCTGTGCTGACAGCCCAGAGCCTGGAGCCTGCTTCAGATTCTGTGTCTCCCTCTTTCTCTGCCCCTCACCCCTGCTTGTGCTCTCTCTCTCTCTCTCTCTCTCTCTCAAAATAAACATTAAAAAATAAAATAAAATAAAATAAAATAAAATAAAATAAAATAAAATAAAATAAAATAAAATAATAAAAAAGAAAACATGTGTGGCTCAGCTGTAGGATACATAGCCAGGATCTGGATGGAGCTGATCTGGATAATGGGTACTTTATATAGAAAAAACTGGATTAAGATAAGGAGACAGTAGTGTGATTATAAGCATCTAGAGTACCAACAATCCCAGTTTGCCTGGGATAATTGTGGTTTTAGCACTGGAAGTCCTCTGTTTTAGGAAACCTTTTAGTCCCAGGGAAACTGGGATGGCTGGTCACCCTTCCGGTAACATTTAGCCAAAATTCTATCCTTATACAAGAGTGAAATTTAAATATTTTGGTTAAAATCATGGAAAAATATGCTTCATAGTCAATATAGAAAGCCTTGACATTGAGAGGTAAATTCTGTTAAAATAGAATTATAGTCACTATAGTTAGCCCATTGATCAATCTATTTAGACACAGCTACAGTTAAACTGATTTATATAAAATTTCGCCACATACTTTGTGATCCATACTAAGCTTCCCATTCACCCAACAGTCATCACTGGAATCTTCCTTCTACTACATCTGTTTCTTACCTCACAGTATAGACATTACACCATCTCTAATTTGCTGGCTAATGCCTTCTGATGGGTGCTTTGCTGAGTCTACCTGCATTATCTCATTTAATTCTTCCAACACCTCTATACAATTAACTCTCAGAAATTAAGTTACTTGCTCTTGGTTACATATCTAGTAAGCAGGAGAGCCAAAATTGAATGCATATTTCTTTTGACTCCAGAGTTCATGTTTCAACAAATTCATCCAGATTATTTCTCAGTGATAACTGACATTTTCTTTTTTTAATGTTTATTTTGAGAGAGAGAGAGAGAGCGAGAGTGAGCAAGAGGGAGCGCAGGGGGTGGGTGGGCATAGGGAGAGGGAGAGAGAAAATCCCAAGCAGGTTCCACACTGTCAGTACAGAGCTTCACCCAGGGCTCAATCTGACCAACTGTGAGCTCATGACCTGAGCCCAAATCAAGAGTTGGACACTTAACCCACTGAGCCACCCAGGTGTCCCATGGACATTTTTTCAAAACTGTTTTCAGAGAGACAACTCCGTTGAGGGTATGTCATATATGCTGCAAGAGCTGTCTATTGGGTAGAGTACCAGTTGTCAAACCCAGGGAGCTTTTAAAAGTATCAGTAGCTATATTTTTCCCACAGAAATTCTGATTTAGCTGATTTGATGTAGGGTCTAACCATTTGACAATTTTTAAGAAACCTTATCAGGTGACTCTTGTACAGCTAGACTTGAGAAACCACTGGTGTAGTATATTGACTACTATCTCTGTAACCATTGAGGCATGAACAATTGGGAACAAGAAGATGATCTGAGAGAAGTTGAATGATTAGGTAGGAATATTATGGAATATTTAACTACTATTGAATAAACAGCAATTGATTATATCACTTGTATGAAGAATGATAATCTTTCTTTTCATGTCAACACTAGTATAATTAATTCAGCCATTTTATTACATTTATTATACCCATCCTGTTGGTCATCTACTCTTTTTTTTTTTTTTTTTTTTTTTTTAATTTTTTTTTTTTTTTAACGTTTATTTATTTTTGGGACAGAGAGAGACAGAGCATGAACGGGGGAGGGGCAGAGAGAGAGGGAGACACAGAATCGGAAACAGGCTCCAGGCTCTGAGCCATCAGCCCAGAGCCCGACGTGGGGCTCGAACTCACAGACTGTGAGATCGTGACCTGGCTGAAGTCGGACGCTCAACCGACTGCGCCACCCAGGCGCCCCGGTCATCTACTCTTAACATGCACAGAAACAAATAAACAACTGAAAAAAAAAACTTAATACCAAGCCACCTTGTTGCTCCCTTAAATTAGATACCTTCCCTCAATGAAACTGTGCTATATCTGATAATGAGTGAGAATGGTGCAAATCATATCCTTAACTTTGATTTCTAAAAATACAATTCCAGTTTTGAACTCTTCCCAGGTAAGAGAGAAGTGACTATCAACAAATAGAATAAGGAGAGGATTCTAAGTCTAGACAGCTGGGAAGTGGAAGAGAAATCACAATTCCAGACAGATACGAGTGACGTGCAGGTGCTGAGGTATAAAGCAAGATAAATAGCCGTAAAGACAGCAACAATAACCTGAAGATTTTTCATAACCAGAATCCTCTGTCCTAGGGCAATAACATTTCTGGAATCCTGTTAAGGCAGGACCTGATTCTTGGTTTAGCTAGTTTGATTGTCAGATTGAATACTTGAGTGCTGTGGTCTGAGAGACAGTAGGAGAGGAGTGATTTATGACAGCATAACAGATGACCTTAAATCTTTTTGATTGAATTCTGTCGTAGTTAAAGATAGGACCATTATATTCTCTTGAAACAACTAACCAACTTACACTAAATTATCTGCATGACTGTTGATACATAGCAGTTTTTAGGAGTGAAAGAGGGCACACTGAATTCTTCTAATGTTTTCCTTCCCGATTTGCAATGACCACATTGAAATCTGAGTTGAAAATACTTTCTAGTATAAGACTATATATATCACTTATAGGAAAAACACAAACTGTATGAAAGCAGATGTGGTACTTCGGAATAACACCAACAGGGTAATACAGTTGTTAAATTGGCCCCAAATACCAGCACATACACTTTTTTAAAAAAGGTTGACAGGGAAAACATATCTCTTGGGAGTGTAGGCTAGACTATCTGTCAAAGGGAGAATTGAAACCATATTTCCATTAGAGGTGGTCATTGATCATTTGGTGAAGATTTCTGTAGACAAATTGCATAGACTATGTCATCTTCCACTATCTTATCTTACATATACAGACCTCAGACATTCTTCAAGGAAAGGCAATTTGGCACTCAGAATTCGGGCAGGATTGTTAAAAATGTGATTTCAAGGAAGGAGCTCTATACACATCAATTGGAGAAAAAGTAGTTGGAGAAAACAGAGGTTGTGTATTGGATCTGAGCATCAGTAAATCAGCAATAGTATACTCTAAGGTTTAAGCCCAGAAGTAGCTCCAATTAAAAAAAAATTAATAATTTTTTGTGTATTTGGTAGATAAGGGGGGAAAAGAAAAACCTGTAAATGAATTAACTGGAAAATTAAAGAAAGATCTCTCTCTTGTTTTTTTTTTTTTTTTTTAATTTTTACTGGGAATCCCTCAAGTAAATATTACTACATTAAGAGAAATACCTTCGGGGTCCTGGGTGACTTGGTCAGTTAAGCATCCTACTCTTGATCTCAGGTCAGGTCTTGAACTCAGGTTCGTGAGTTCAAGCCCAGGCTGGGCTCCATGCTGGATGTGAAAAACAAAACAAAACAAAACAAAAACCCCTCAAACCCATAAATACTTTGAGTCATCTAATGGCCTTTTCAGATATAAATATTCATATATGTAGTATATTAATAACATTATAATCCTTGAACAATAGTAAGAGACAGAAAATGTGTACATCCCTTCTCAGAAAATTGAGTTACCTGTTAAATTTTATAATTTGTTTGGAACAAATGACATAAGTCCTCACATTTTTATTTTACATTTTAAATCTCCTATGTGTATAATGTTTTTTTCCCTCTGTGTATAATGTTAATATCTATCATAGTATCTACATAGTATTAATGTTTCATATTTGTATACAGGTAAGGTAAGAAATAATGTTTATATTCATCATTATCAATATATAATTACTATTTTACTTTCCCCATGGACGTATTTTGTTTCCCTAAGAAGATGAAAACTTACAGGTGTGGAATGTATGATCTACTTTCCTGTATTCTATGTTGTGTTTAATATAGTGCTATGCCTTTAGTTGATGCACACATTTATTTGTTAATAATCCATAATATGTACCTGGATAACATGCAGGAAATAGCCTAAAGAAATTTGGGGTGTCTGGGTGGCTCAGTCAGTTGAGCATCCAACTCTTGATTTCAGTTCAGGTCATGATCCCAGTGCCATGGGATCGAGCCCTGAGTTGGGCTCCTCAGTGAGTGTGGAGCCTGCTTAAGATTCTCTCTCTCTCTCTCTCTCTCTCTCTCTCTCTCTCTCTCTGTCTCTGTCTCTCTCCCTCTCCCTCCCTCCTTCCCTCTCTCTTTCCCTCTCCGCCATTCACTCTCTCAATCTCTCTCTCTAAAATAACAAAATTTAAAAAAAAAATTAAAGAAAATTTAAGTATTTAAATAGTATTAAATATTAATGTAATTATTAGTTAATTCCACTAATTCACCTCCTCTGCTAGAGCCAATACCTGAGTTATTAGCAAACTAAAGACAATATGGTATTGTTTGGGAGTGGTATGCATTTTTTTCCCTTTCACTACCAATGTTCAAAGATAACATAAAACACTTAATAAGTGTTAAGTTTTTATTTGTCCTGACTGGTTATCTCAAAAAAAAATTTTTTTGCAAAGCATTTAATGCCTATATCTCATTGCCAGTGGACTTGAATCACAAGTCCACATATGAAAACACATATGAAAAAAGCATTGTTTTTTTTTTTTTTACCTGAAAACAACACAACTTGCTAACTTCTGATCCTTGTGGAGAGTGGACGCAAGTATGTTGTTTCGTGGGTCTTTAGTCTGAGCGATTTACATTAACCCATGCCTGCATGTACAAGAGCAAGTAGGGTTCTATGTATCGAATGAGGCAGGAACTAAGGATGGGGGCAGGTGGGATGAAAAGAGGAACAGAACAGGATGAAAAGGGAACATTACAGCATCTTCCTGTGATTGCTGGCGAGGTGCCCTCTTCCTCTTTCTACCTCTCTGGTTGTGACTGACAGGGTTTTAACTGTGTCACAAATGTTTTTAATCTTGGCCATATTAAAGAATCCTGAAGATAAATGTTTCCTGGTTGGCTCTCAGGGATCAGTCTTGCTTGTGTATATTCATCATGTCTCTAAGCCTTGGTAAGTCACAGTGTGTTAGCTTAGGAAAGAAGATCAGGAAAATACATTTGGGGTCAAATACAATGGTAATTTGGAAACACTTGCCTGATCATAGCTTTGACCTGGAGTGTCAGTATAGGAGGTTTCAAATTATTCACAGTCAAATATTTTAACTCATGTGATTATTTTAACAAATCCTACAATATCGACTGATTCCTCATTCTAGTTGACATAACTTTTTAGCCATTTGCATACACTTGAAAAACATGAGTTTTCAAAATGTTCATATTTTTTGGACTATGAAAGTCTGGACAATTGCAGTGTTGAGTACTCATATCACTGTCATTGCCTATTCAATTATCAAGTAGGTCTTTTTACTTCATATTGGAGCATTTATTCAATGGGCATTTCCTACATCTACATTCAGCACAGACTTTAATGCTAAAAAACTTTTGACAATGTGATTATTTCCACTGTTCCAAAATTTTAAAATTAATAATAGACCTTAGTGATTCATTGTAGTATTTTTAAAGTTTGTTATGATTATCAGATTATCTCTTTCTGTGAAATAAACTCAAATATCATTAATATTCCTCCTGAAAGTGCTTATTTTTTCCATCTTATGAAAAAAGCACTTTAAATTATCTTTAAGAGTTCCTTTTAGTTTATTAACTCCTATTTCCTCTACCATTGGCTTTTATTTTATTAAAAAAATTTATGTTTATTTATTTTTGAGGAAAAGAGAGGGAGAGAGAGCAAGCGAGCAGGGGAGAGAGGCAGGCAGAGAGAAAAGGAGACACAGAATCAGAAGTAGGCTCCAGGCTCCCAGCTGTCAGCACAGAGCCTGATGTGGGGCTTGAACTCATGAACTGTGAGATCATGACCTGAGCTGAAGTTGGACACTTAAGTAACTAAGCCACCCAGGCGCCCCATGCTCTACCATTGACTTTTAGATACAGTCTTACTTTAACACACCTTTCCAACATATGCCAGAATAATGCCAGAATATCATGTTTAATATCTATGGTAAGCTCAAGGATATATTTTACATGGAAATGGTTTTTCGTTTTTGTTGGGAGTGACTTCTCTACAGTTTTAATCAAATCTGACTCAAAGAATCGAATCTCCCTGATGATTAGGTAATACAGTTAGGATGAGTGAGAGTCCATCTGCAGGAAATGTAATATGAATTTCATTTACATTTTCATCCAGCCACTTGAACTGTACAGAGTAAAGGCAAGATATTTTAAGGAGCCAAGGAGTTATAAAGTTTTCAAAAATAAGTTAACTGAAGAGAGTCATTTGCTTAGATGTTTAAAAACAAAATCATTACACTTGTATTTTAGGGCTCTCCTGATTATGGCTAGTTGTAAAGACAAAGGCTTTAGGAAAACAAAGCATTATTATTATTATTTCCACTGTAAAAATGCCAAATCTAAAGACATATTCACATAGTTAATGCACGCAGTATTTCACTGAATGAACAAAGACAAGACTGTCAGGGCATTTCTCTTTGGTACAAGTCCTTTCCACTGCTTTGGCAAATGTATCACATTTTGAAAGGCCAGATCCTGAGGATAGAATAAAGCAATATAACATTATGAGGAAGAGACTTTTTCTCATGCTGTTATTAACATCCATCAAAAAACCAGTGTATTTTTTAATACTATTTTCAAACTGACTCCTTCCCATCAAACAAAATCACTTATGACTTCATTCATGAAAACAGGCTTTTGGTTTCCCATCAGTAAGTGGCAACCTGTTTTTGCCAACCCAAGCAACAAGTCAGTCTATTTTACATCTGATATAAAATGCAGTTTTAGTCAGTGAAATCATTTATAGGAATAAAGCAATAGAAGAAAGCTTAAAGTAGACAGAAGCTAACTATATTTAATCCACTGTGCATATTGGGCCATCCCAATGGAATCAGACATAAGTATTTCCCTAACTAAGCCTTCCTTCACCATTTCGAATGGAGTTATGAAGTATGTTTATTATGAACTTTTGAACTGTCTGAACTTATTCTACCCACTGAAATATTGCCCTGAAAATGCTCTTTTCAGCTAGTAACATGACAGCAAAAGCTGTGCTCTGTATCATTCAGCTGGAAGGTATTACGCTGAGAATTACATTTACTGGCATTAGCCTGGGTTCCTTGAAAATAGGTAAGCGGCATGGTGAATAATTAATATTGGCAGAGTCATTATAAACCTCTGTAGATAGACTCTAATGTACTCTACTGTGGTACGTCCCAAGTACAAAGCAGCTTTGATTTAATTCATTGTCCATTCCAGATTTGTTTTTCTTTTACTAGCCTGCCCTCTATGCAAGACATCATATAAATAAAATGACTGTTTCTGGCTTGAATCATCACTAGACTTGAGTTAGTGGTTGCATGAAAGGCTAATTTAAACAACAGCAGGGCCACTTCCTTATAAAGAAGATGACCATCCTTGGCAGTAATGCTCTGTCCAATTAGAATGAATCATATTCACGTTATATGTAAAATATATCATACCAAGGTAAACTAAGAATTTGCTCTCATAGAGCAAGAATGAAAGAGAGCTTCAAAGGTCGTTACCCTGTCTTCTAGCTTTCTGAGGGCTACAATTAAAAAGCCCTCAAGAATTATCTGCCAAGTCCTTAAAATTATTCAGACAAGTAGGCACCATGGTCTCCTTCTGTAAGTCATTACCAGGTCTGCCAGGCTTTATAGGCAGTAAGGTCTGCTTGCTATTTAACCCAGCCCTGAAAATAGTCTCTGGCCCAAGTACAGTGGTTCCAGAAAAAGATAGGCAGTGGATCTAATTTTAAAAATGGGATGGGAATAAAACAATTTAATTTTTTCTCTCTCTACTTTCCGGGACTTTTCCTTTTGATTTTCTTAGTAACCGGCCGTTTTGAAAAGCCTTAGCCTTTTAAACTAGTGGGACAGTCTCTAATATTACAATGTGGAACTTTGGCTGGACCTAACTGTACCCCAAATTAAAATATATTCCCTGAAGAAGAGTTTACAGAGAAGAGCAGCCACAGCCTGTAACATAAACCCCTGTCCTATCCCCCAGATACAACAAAATAATAATAATAATTTACATTTACTGAGAGCTTACTATGTATTAAGTGTCGATTTATGACCCTCCAATGTATTAAATCCTCACAGTCCCCTGTGAGATTATTCTTCCCATTTGACAAGTGAAAGCATGAGGTTCTGAGGAGGTCGGCAACTGAGGAGGTCAGTGGGTGCTTAAATCACCCACTGTTCAGTGGCAGAACTTGGGTTTGAACTCAGGCATTTTGAAGCCAAGATCTGTATTTAACTCTAACCATTTGATAATTAAGAGTTTATATATTTCTAAGCTTTTGGGTGAAAAACAGATAAAAAGCACAGAACAAAGTGGAGAGCATCATAGTAACTATTAGGAATTTGTGAAGGTAAATAATTGTCTCCATAATTTATTTATTTTGAGAGAGAGAGAGCACAAGCAAGGGAGAGGCAGAGAGAAGGAGAGACTGAATCTCAAGCAGGCTCTGTGCGGTTAGCGCAAAGCCCAATGCAGGGCTCAAGCTCTTGAACTGTGAGATCGTGACCTGAGCCAAAACCAAGAGTTGGATACTCAACCAACTGAGCCACCCACGCACCCCTAATTGTCTCCATATTTCTAATAGGATTATGATTGATCTTTTGAGCTGGTGAGAGGCCACTTATCCTGTAGAGGCAGGAGAATTCTGAGGAATGGTTCTGGTACACTGTAACTCGCCATTTACTTTATAACAAATCCTGAGCTATATAAGTGATTGGAATGGTCTGTTTCAATGTAAGATTTTTAAATATGATAATGAAACTTTTATTGGTGCCAAGAAGGAATATTCCAACAGGAAATTACTCATTCTTGAAGTTAATAATCCCTTAACTCCTTAATCCCATCAATGGGTTACTTAACAATGTTTCCAAACATTTTTGTTTATTTGTTTTCTCAAGTCAGCAGTCTTTTCCTTAATTTTTATAAAATATGATTTCAAACCTCCATCTTCCTGACACCTCTGACCCTCCATCTCCTCCTTCAATTTTGGTGATAGCTGGATATCGTACTTTAATGAGAATAGGATGATGTAAAAATTGCAATTTTCTCTTCTCCACCACTGAAATGACAAACATGCTTAACTTTTCTGATTTTCACTCCTTTCCGAGACTAGTCCTTTCACTTGTCCTAGGAACCATGTTCTATGGATTGCTCCCTCTCTTTTTCCTTTCCTCCCTCTGCTTCTCTTCCCTTTGTATTAATCTATATATATACATGACTATCTCTCTTATTCTAAAACTAAATAAACAAAGCAAAATAACATTATCCTTTGACCTACTGTCTACCTCCAATCACCTCCTTATTTCTCTCGTTGCATGCAAATTTCACAAGTGTTGTCTCGTTACCTTCTTAGCTTGTTAACCTCCTAAAGCATTTCTCTTTTAATGCTTTCTGATTTCTGTCCCACTTTTTCATTAATATTTCTGTTGTCAAAGTTACCACCTCTGCTATACAAAATGCAGTGAATAGTTCTTAGTCTCTTTTGGCATCATTTACTACTGTTGAGTATGCCTTTCATGAAACAGTCTATTCTCTGGACTGCCATGACACCACACTAGCTTGGTTTGCTTCTTTCTCTTTTTGCTCTCACCCAGTGTCCTTACATGTTCTTCTTCCACTTGAAATGCAATTTTATCTTCCATTTTCTTCTCTCTTGTTGGAGAGGGGGCGTTCGGAATTCCCCTGAAAACTGCATCCAACTTCATGACTCTAATTCCCAACTATATGCTAATGATTTCCGAATAAATAATTCCAACCAGATACTTCTCATTAGCATCAGATATACTCATATACTCATCCAACTTCCTGTAGGATACCACATGTTATTCTGTCCAACTCCTAAAATTTAACACGCAGCAAAACAGATACACTCATTTTTCTCTGCAATTCTCTTTGTGTTTTCTACCTCAGCCAATAGCAAATCCTTTACTCAATTCCCAACTGTAAACTCCGGTATTATTCTTGATTTTCCTCCTTTTCATCCCTCATAACCATTCAATCTCCATGTCCTGGGTGGTTAGTCTCTTACGAATCTTTAAATCAGTCAGTTTTTCACCATAGCTGTGACTGACTCAAGCTACTACCATCTCTCACCTGGATTCCTGCAACAGTATCCTCATTTGTTTCTCAACCTTTAATGTTGCCCATCACATTTCCTGGATCATATCCTCTCAAAAGGCATCCCTGATCATATCATGCTCCTGCTTAACATTCTTCAGTGGCAACCATTGTTTTTTACTAAACCTCAAATTAACAGAATTTACAAAACACCCCAATCAAGCCTTTGCTCAGTTCTCCAGACTTGCCTTGTGGCAGATTAAGTGCTTTCCATTTCTTGAACACATCATATTTCTATGAGCTCTGGGCTTTCCATCCATTGTTTTCTTGATATTCAACATACATTTCTCCAACATTCTTTGACTTTCTTTTTTATTTATTTTTTTAAGTTTATTTTGAGAGAGAGTGCACATGTGACAGTGGGAGAGGGGCAGACAGAGAGGGAGAAAGAGAGAATCTCAAGCAGGCTCCATGCTGTCAGCCCAAACCAGACCTGGGGCTTGATCCTATGAACCATCAGATAATGACCTGAGCAGAAATCAAGAGTCAGATGCTCAACCAACTGAGCCACTCAGGTGTCCCTTTTTCGACTTTCTTTTATAAATTGTGTAGATCAGTTTTTCCTTGTGATACTTTAAAACAATTTTTTTTTAATTTTTTTTTTTTAAACGTTTATTTATTTTTGGGACAGAGAGAGACAGAGCATGAACGGGGGAGGGGCAGAGAGAGAGGGAGACACAGAATCGGAAACAGGCTCCAGGCTCTGAGCCATCAGCCCAGAGCCTGACGCGGGGCTCGAACTCACAGACCGCGAGATCGTGACCTGGCTGAAGTCGGACGCTTAACCGACTGCGCCACCCAGGCGCCCCTAAAACAATTTTTTTAATGTTTATTTATTTTTGAGAGAGAGAGACAGAGGCAAAATGTGAGTGGAGAAAGGGCAGAGAGAAATGAAGACATGGAATCTGAAGCAGACTCCAGGCTCTGAGCTGTCAGCACAGAGCTGGATGTGGGCCCCGAACCCACCAACTGTGAGATCATGACCTGAACCGAAGTCCAACGCTTAACCCACTGAGCCACCCAGGCACCCCCCTGGGATACTTTTCCTTAAGTATTAAATCTGGGTT
The DNA here is from genome assembly GCF_022837055.1 of Prionailurus viverrinus. Taxonomy (NCBI): domain Eukaryota; kingdom Metazoa; phylum Chordata; class Mammalia; order Carnivora; family Felidae; genus Prionailurus; species Prionailurus viverrinus. Next base: position 103,346,248 of record NC_062567.1, read on the forward strand.
AGGCATTATTGGTATGGGTTTCCAATAGCATTCAGGCCTTCCCTGTCAGAATTCCCTTCCCACCATGTACACTATTTATAGTCATGCCATTTTAAATTATAAGCTTAATGAAGGCAAGACACTTACCTGGGTTCTTTGTGATAGGTATACGGGCTTATACACTTTCAGGCAATCTGTACTTAAATCCACTTGTTGAATACAAAACTAGATAATAAAAGCAACTTCATCTTTGGACAATAAAATTTATTATAGGAAATATGTGTATGTCTTGCTATGCACACACACACATATATAAATTTAGCGATACTTTGCAATACAATATGTGGGTCTGGACTATAGGCATTTGAAACTCTACATTTGTGCCATCATAATTTATCTGATCCTGTGATTTTAAAGTCTGTGACTTTAAATCTTCCCAAGGTTGAGATGGGAATGTTTCAGGAGTCATTTAATTTTGGATACTTGGGGTCTCTGCAAAATGTGGCCGGGTCCCCGGAAGAACAACAGTAAGGTAGTTGGGCTGCTATCTATTCACTTCCTTTCCCCAGGGAACAAAAAGGTGTCAGGCAATGTGGTCTGTTTGGTCTGCTGCCTCTCTGGATAAACCGACCAATGATGTTTGCTTGGAAGAAGGGACTTTATATCTGAAATACCTTCTGCAGGATTTCCCTGGGCAAAGAATTACCTATGGGAAATCAAGTCCAGAATTTAGAAGGCATGGATCCCTGGAGAATGCCGTGTAAGACATGTAGTTCTTTGGGGTATAAAATGAAGATGTTTCATAACTGAAAGCTAAGTGAAACACCCCTCGTTGTGTGAAGAACCTCAAGAAACTCAGAGACCACACCTTTTCTGGGCCAAAATAAAACATCTGATGCAGGACAAAGGGCCTGAGAAAATGCTTTCAATGTCCTAAACCTTTCTCTGCTCCTTCTGAGCACTTTTATATTATTCCATATGGGAAAAGATCTCTGATTCTTGTAAGTCCGATAGGACCATCTGATCCTATGTGGTGGTTTTGATTCAATACTACTTTAGGATAATTTAGCAGTTTTCTGTTGATATTTATAAGATAGTATATGACTTTATCAAGGCAGCTGGATTTATGATTCTCAATTTCCTTATGCAGAAATTTTTAGTTTTTCCATTTGATTATAAAATATTTGAAGGAAAATTCAAGCTCAGCTCTACAATTCATTTGTAACCCTAACAATTATTTTGTGCATTTTGAGAGGATTTAAATGGCTTTAAGTTTTATTTTGAAAAGCATACATATTCTTTCAGAGAACAGTGCTAAGGAGAGAAGTGAGTAATTGCTGAACTGAGAATTACAGATGGATAATTTCATTAGATATTTTAATTGAATATCTTTGAATAAAGTCCATCACACATTGCACTTGGCCTTACAATGTCAAAAAAACTAAGTATCCATTTATTACAAATGGACTGTGGTGACATTAGCTATTCTGGGAGTTCCTGGAAATATGGTTATTCTATCTACCTCTTAAAGGGAACAATGGATATTTATTGCCACAGAGGCTCTGATGAGTGGATGGAGGAAGGAATAAAAGAGGGGGAGCAGGAGCGAGTTATGAGAACAAGATGTATTGCCATGTTTGCAGCAAAGGCAGATTGAACACAACGAGTCTCAGAAGATAGCATATAAATCAGGATATTCTGACATAACAATATAGGAGAGGTCTTTTAATGGAACTGATTTCATAGTCTTGGTGAGTCATAAAAAGTCTATTTGAAAAACTGCAATAATAATTAGACATCTGCCAAGTTTTCACTATCAACGTTTGCTGGAGGACTGAAAACTTTCTGGAAATGTGTTTTTTAAAGACATTTTCTGAGCTAATCGCAAAAGTTTTTTTTTTTTCCTTTTTTTTATTAGAGTATCCTGTGTAAACCCTTTAAACAAAAAGTATTAACACTCTGAGAAGTAAGGGGAAATGTGGCATGGCTCCCTCTTGGAATTTCTGCTCAGTTAAAGAAGCCAGGAGAGATTTTAACTCTACTGAAATGCTGTTGTAATTTAAAAATTTATTTTTTATTTTTTTTACATTTATTTATTTTTGATAGAGACAGAGCACAAGTAGGGGAGGGGCAGAGAAAGAGAAGGAGACACAGAATCCGAAGCAGGCCCCAGGCTCCGAGCTGTCAGCACAGAGCCCCACGCGGGACTCACTCACAAACCGTGAGATCATGACCTGAGCCGAAGTCGGACGCTTAACCGACTGAGCCAGCCAGGTGCCCCTGTTGTAATTTTAAAGTAGCCAAATTACTACAAGCACTTTAAAGTCCCTGTGCCATCTCTAAAACTGTGCTTTGTAACAATCAAATTGGAATTTGAATCTTGCAGATATACCTTCTAAGAAATTAGCACGCAAGGGTGGAAGGAAACATATTTGCTCCGTTTAACACAACACAAAAAAATTTATGTTAAATACATTAAATTTTGAGAAGTGTGAAAATTCCAATTTTGACATCCCATCAGCAGAATTTTTTTATTCATTGTTTTCTAAAAAATGAGTAAATTGGACTTTTCTGAAATATACTCAAGGAATGATCTCATGAATTAAGAGTCCTGTGAAGGAAATTTTTTTCCCTGCCCACTCACAAGCAATTACCATTTTATTTTCATAGCATGTTTTGATTTGTTTTTATGTGTGTATACAACACATTCAGAGATGGTAAAAGACAGGTCTTATAATAGTTTATGATGATTCCATGAATTTAAGAACATTTCTTTACCTCCAACCAAAATGTTAAACAAATGTATAAAACTAGTAAGTTTGGGGCTATCAGTGTATTCTGAAATGCTTCTTGAGCACAGTATAGCCTTTGAGTTCATACTCTTTCTTCTATAACTTTAGTCTGAGAGAGAAAGTCTGAAATGTGAGCCATTTTATCCTCTCAGAATGAGGTCCAGGCAGGTAACTGAAATGAGTGAAGGGGACCAGATGACAGGTGAAAGAAACAGCTCCAGGTAATATCTAAATGATGCAGTCTCTACTCATCTCAGCTGATGGTGGTCATGCAGGTGTATATAGGCCCAATGGGATAGAATCTTCCATCTCAAGAGCATTTCTAAATCCCTACTGATACGTGAAGTTTTTCAATTTTAAATACTGACCAGACAAATCCTGAACGTAGATGATTCGTGGCACAGTAGTTGCCAGTTTTCCCACATCTAGTATTAGGGACTGTATATTCTACGTTCCTTGCAAACTAAAAACAACAACAGTAACAACAACAACAACAGCAACAACAACAAAACCCTGAAATGTATCAACCAAAAGTTAATTAGCTTATCTTCTTGAAGTAACATCTTCCCTGAACTCTATTTAATGTTGTATATTTAGGTCTCATTGAGAATTGATACATAAAACAACACTATAAAGAAATATACCTGAATATGCTATAAAACTTGTCAACAGACAAGTCTATTAGGTATGAAATGTTACTCATATAAGGATTCATAAAACACATTTATTTTAGAATTCAATACCACTAAATTTTTTAAGGATAATGAGAATTACATAATACACAATATTTTAAGAATGAGGAAACAGGAGCACCTGAGTGGCTCAGTTGGTTAAGCATCTGACTTTGTCTCAGGTCATGATCTACGGTTCATGAGTTTGAGCCCTGTGCTGGGCGCTGTGCTGTAAGTTCAGAGCCTGGAGCCTGCTTCAGATTTTGTGTCTCCCCCTCTCTCTGTCCTTTGCTGGCTCACACTCTGTATCTCTGTCCCTCAAAAATAAATACACGTTAAAAAAATTTTTAAAAAGAACGAGGAAATAAATAAGGAAGTGCCCTCAAAATTCAGTCTCAATCATGGTAATGGTATGACTTCAAGAAAGTGATCTTTAGTATCCATCTCATGTATAGAATTTCAGGTTTCCTATTCTCTCTTAAAAGCTTGGTGTGTGTGTGTACAGTTATGCATGTATATATATGTACATATATGTATGTGTATATGCATACATAAAAATGTAGATGTAAGTGTGTGTGTGTTTGTAAATTTTAAGTATTATTTAGTCACCTTCATTCTTTGGAAGCTGAGATAAATTTTAAATCAACATTTATAAAAAGCACTTTGGAAATTTCTAAAAAGCAATTTGGAATTTTGATCCTTTATCAGAATCTTAAGACATTTGGATAAGAACCTAAATGGTGATAAAATTAGAAAGTGGAAAATGTTCTTTAAGTGCCCTTCCTTTGCTTAACTAATCTACCCTAGTTTATTAAGAGATGATAATGGTTTAATATTCTTCCTCTGGAAAAGTCTTATATTTTAATAAATATATTTACTCCAAGCCTGAAGAAATATGAAACAGAGGTAATAGTATACAATATTAGAGAAGACATTTGAAATGCCTGCAGATATATAAACATTGGCTTTACTCTGCATTCTTACCTATGTAGCTTCCTTTAGATAGATCAGCATATGTTTAGGAAAATTATATTTATTGTTGAAGATAATTATGCTGGGCAACTTTAGCCAGAAAATAAATATCTCAAGGAAATTTTGGAATTATTAGATTACATTTGTTTTATTTTTTTATTTTTTATTTTTTATTTTTTTTTCAACGTTTATTTATTTTTGGGACAGAGAGAGACAGAGCATGAACGGGGGAGGGGCAGAGAGAGAGGGAGACACAGAATCGGAAACAGGCTCCAGGCTCTGAGCCATCAGCCCAGAGCCTGACACGGGGCTCGAACTCACGGACCGCGAGATCATGACCTGGCTGAAGTCGGACGCTTAACCGACTGTGCCACCCAGGCGCCCCTACATTTGTTTTAAAATGAGATATTTTGGAAGTACCTGGGTGGCTCAGTCGGGTAAGCATCCAAGTCTTGATTTCAGGTCATGATCTCATGGTCGTGGGATTGAGCCCCCACATCGGGCTCAAATGTAGAGTTTGCTTAAGATTCTCTCTCCCTCTCTCTCTGCCCCTCCCTTGCTGTCTCTCTTTCTCTCTCCTTTCCCTCTCCTTCCCTCAAAAATAAAAATAAAATGGTATTTTTTTCTTAAATTCACCAGGTAAAACTTTTTTCACCAGGATTATATTTTTGGGGTGGGGTACACTTTGTGTGTATTGTAGGTATGCTTAAACTTTGTGTTTGAGAACAGCTTCAACATGTTTTTAATCTTTGTATCCTTTGTACCCTAAGGACAATAACAGGGATATTGTATGTTTCCTATAAAGGCTCATTGAAACTTTATTAAAAGTATACTGTATTTAAATAATTTTGAAGACATAGTGACATCAAAAATATTTTATGCATTACTGTATACTTAGGAACCAATTCCAACATATTTTACTGATAAAGTTTATTTCACACTGGAAACAATGTTTCTAAATGGTTATTGAGTAATTGCCCCCTTCCTATATTTTGATAATCAACGGAATTAGATAAATAAATATTGTATTACAATTTCACATTTAATAAGACCAATATTGGTTAACTCCTGAGATGTTCATAAAGCATAATGAGAATGCTATAAGCCAGTTTTGAAGAATATTAAAAACATGCACATTTCCAAGTTTGGATTCAGGTATATACATTTAAGCACTTTCCATTTATGTTACATATTATTGCACATGCTTCTGCTGTGATCATCCTAATTGTCTGACTTTTCACTGACTCCAGGAAGAACATTTTGTTTCAGTGATTCCGAGAAAATGTTTTCCTAGTATCACTAATCTAGTTCAGTTAGATAGGGCTTTTTTTTTTTTTGCCGGTAAAAGAGGTTTTATATTCTCGATGTAAGGGTTTATCCCTGTCCTGAGTGAATAATGGATTAAAAGATGGAGTTGCCAGTCTCCCTTCCTTCTTCCCCTCCCCAGTTTCTAATCTTCACAGGAGGAAGATTTGTACTCAGGTAAAAAAAAAAAAAGCTCAGTAGTCACAAGTTTGCATCACTTTTCAGAAAGTGAAGGTGAATTATATTTTTAGATCTCCAAATGGCTACAAATTGGGTATCCCTAGGAATTGGTAGAGTGCATATTAATTAATTTATCCCAAATGCTACTTGTAATTAAGACCAGTTCAGAGGAAGTCCTCCTCTTCACATAAAAATTTGCATTCTTCTTTCATCAGTTTGCCTTGCTGTAAGCCCTTTACTTATCTTCACACATTATTTATAAAGAACATTGCTCTTTCCGTTCTCCATTCAATTCCGTGTTTCTCTGCCAAGTCTCATCCAGGCATCTGACACGTAACAAGCAGATACATAATTGTGCAGACTGATAGCTAATGAATAATTACTTTTTCCCTTCATTCACTTTAAAGAACATTTCTGTGGTAAAGAAGTTACTCCTGTCAGAATGTAATCACGTTGCATGGGGGGAAGGGAACCAAGTGTGTGAATTCATTAACATCTAGGAATTACTTGCCAGTCAGACTGAGTTAAGAGCTGGATGGGGACTTTCGAATTTGGTGTCTATTTAGAATTCTTCACTGTACAGGTCTACCATTGCCAAACATATACAAAATGTTCACATTCCCATGGGGCATAGTGAAAAAGTCAAGTTGTTCACTGAAGATCTGTATTTTCATTTTAGCTTTGCTACTATTTGCATATCGTCTTTGAGACTCAGAGGAAGTCACTTGACGTCCATAAGCTTTTGCTTCCTCAGTCATGCCAGCCTTCTTTCATAGAATCCACAGGAGATTCAAATGAGATGATATATATAAAATTATTTCGTAGCCTAAAAAATAATATGTAAAGGTCAGGGCTTTTGCTCTTGTTGCTGCTTATTAAATTCTCTAAACATTCTGTGAGATAATCAAGGCAGATTCATTCATCTATTAAACAAATAGTTATTATTCACACACAGTGTACTCAGTGCTGATCATTCAACAGTGATTAAATTAAACAGGGGCTTCTGCCTCCCTGGAGCTTCTGTCCTACTATCAGAAATGGAGGATATCTAGTTAAACCTATCCTACGTGACGATCATTTCCGTCCCTTATTCACTGATGGTGACAATGAGACAGGATGATGGGTTCATGACTGCTTAAGATGTGAATTCAGAATGTTCACTCTGAAGACTAGACATGAACTGAGATCGGAGTGATGAACAGGAGCCAGTTACTCGAAGAACTGGAAGAAGAATATTTTAACAAAGGAAAGGCTGAGTGATCAAGGGATAGGAAGAAGACCTATGGAGCTGAACATAGTGAGTTAGGGGGAGGATGGCAGAAAATCTTCCTGTGTGGAGTTTTCTTTGCAGCCCATCCTGGACATTCTTGAGCGTCCCTGCTATGCATTCCCACCATGACCCCTGTTTCGTTTATCATATCACATTTGACTGTCATTGCTTTTTTTTCTCATTTCTCATGGAAGTTTTATTTTACCTTTATAAGAAATAATGTAATTGTTTAACCTTCTGTTACTTTCATTCGACTCTGAGCTGGGAGAAAAGCCAGGAATATTTCTTTCTTTCTCCTCATTGTATCCCCAGCACCCTGGTCCCTATTGGATGCAGAAAATTATTTGCTGAAATGGAAGAACTATTCAATCAGCTAATGAAGTACTATCCAGGTCAGCTAAATTCATTGTCTTCAGAATATTTAGTCCAGTATTCTTTCCACTATTCCTTACCACCTTCATTAGGTGGAAGTGATCCCTGCCTTAAAGGTCTGACAAAGGTCTTCTATTTTCTAATTTAATATAGACTAGTGAGGATATGCAATTATTAGTGAAATGCCTGAAGTAAAGGCAAAGGCTTATTCCAGTTAGGGTAGCATTTGTGGAGAACTTCTGTGGGATGAAATAAGACAGATGTATAGGGTTTGTGTGAATTAACATTTATTAGTAAAAGCGAATATTTCTGGGATGCCTGGGTGGCTCAGTCGGTTAAGCATCTGACTTCAGCTCAGGTCATGATCTCACAGTCTGTGAGTTTGAGCCCAGCATCGGGCTTTGTGCCGACAGCTCAGAGCCTGGAGCCTGCTTTGGATTCTGTGTCTCCCTCTCTCTCTGCCCCTCCCTTGTTCACACTGTTTCTCTCTCTCAAAAAGAAAAATTAACATTAAGAAAAAAAATTTTTTTGAAAAGTGAATATTTCTACATGTTGTATAAGTTAAAGTACACAATTTCCGTTCCTGGAAGGTATGCCCATTTTAAAACAAGACCAGTGTGTTTGAGTCACTCATTCAAAATCATAAAGGTATAAGTTGCCTATGTAAGGTTTCACATCCAGGTTATTTTTACCCATTTGCTATGCTGTACTTTGTATTTGCATAGTACTCTATGTTGCTACTGGACTGTTATCAAAAAATCACATGTTTTTGTGTCTTTTTTTTTTTTTTAAGATTACAGGTGTGTAGATGTTGATTTATTCACTTCCACTCTCTTTCTGGGTTGTCTGTATAAGCTTTGAGATGCCTGTGGCCTGATGGCTGGGTCCAGCGAACTTGGGGGTCTTCTAGCCATAAATGTAAACAAACTTCAGTGGAAATTGACCCTATGATGTTAGACTTACTAACATCAAGATCAAGTTCTCATTAAAGAAAATGTGAAAGACGGATTTAAAGTGGGTGTGGATGGAGATAAAAAGTTGGCTTCTATAACTCTTAAATAAGAAATGGTGCTGAGATTTTAGAAGAAATGCAGAAAGAGAGCTGCTACCACCTTGTTTTCTGGTTGCTACCAGGCCATCAGTTTAGTGCTAATCCTTTAATAATGCCCCATAAATGTAGTTATCTAAGTAATCATAATTCATTATTTTTAGCGCTCGCATTTTAATCCCTTTTTTGACGCATGTTCACTATAACAAATTTGAATAATTAGAAAAAAATTTTTTCTTGTTTCATGAACTCCAACTGTTTAGCTACAAATTGTTTCCACCTCTGCATTCTCTTTACTTATGGAGAATTCATTCTCTGTGCAATAGTCAGTTGGAAGAAGGAATTGATTTTAGGGCATAAGTCTTGAAATTTGGAAAAAACACAGATGCAGAGTTTAAAACTTTGATATATGATTAATACTATAGCTTACATTAGACTTTAGAAATTATAAAGAAAAAAGGACAGGTACGGTAGCTAATAATAACACTATGAAAACTTTTTAGTAAAACATTTAATATAACTGTTACCTTTCCTGATGATGCAATTTATCAAAGTATTATAGAATAATTACAAACTTGGTCTTCATAGTTTTTAGGCAAGCAATTTTATTTAGAAAAATTTAGTGTGATATTATGTATGAAATATAATACCAATTCAGAATTATTGAAATTCTTTTGGATAATAAAATTACTATCAAATGACTAGAATTATGATTCAATATAAAAAGTTCTTCTATAAAGTTCTGCTAAAAATACTTTCCACTCAAAACTATGAATCACAAATAATGAGGAAAGAGGAAAGATGAAAGTCCTAACCATCTTGCATTTGAGACAGAGAAATTATACAGTGAACATCAAAGAGATGGGAGCATACTTATTGAATGGGAATTTTCCAATTCATATCACTGATCACACTTCAAGAGAGAGCCACAAAGTATTTCCTCTAATTTAAATTGTAGTCACAACTTATAAGCTATCTTCTTGATTTTGTTTAAAGTTAACTATAGGAGCAGGGGGGGAAGATGCCTGGAGAATTTTCATAACATCAAGAAAAATTTGTGCAGTATAAGGCAGCCAAGAAGGTCTTTAACTTGCTTTGCAGCTAACTGCACAGACATCCTGATTTTTCTATCATAAGGCCTGGATATTCTAAGTGGTATATCCTCTGTCCAATCAACACATCTTCTCTTTTCTCATCTTCTCTATGACAGTTTAGATGAGATCAAGTCACCACTTGAACTAAGAACACTCATCTTCCAAATTATTGAGTTTAGCTGTTTCAGGCCTTCTTGACTGGATCTTGTTCTCAGACTTAACAACCTTCTTCTATTCCATCTTGCCTCTTGTCTCTGTTTTGGTATCTTACCTGCAACAACAGTTACAGACCAGAGATATTCTCTCTGTCAGTATTGGACTTTCAGATCTTTTCTGATTGGCCAACTGCACCTGTGAGGATTAATTTTATATGTCACCTTGCCTCAGCTAAGGGATACCCAGGCAGCTGGCCAAACATTATTTCTAGATGTGTCTGTGAGGGTATTTCCAAAAGAGATTAGAATTTGAATCAGTAGACTGAGTAAAGAAATTGCCCTCCTTAAGGCAGATGGACCTTATCCAATCTGTTGAGGGCCTGAATAGAGCAGAAAATAGAAGGGTGAATTCACTTTCTTTGCTTAGGCTGGGACATCCGTCTTCTCCTGACCTTGGACACCAGTGCTCTTTGGACTTGGATTGGGATTTTTACCATTGTCTTGCCTGTTCTCAGGCCTTCCAACCTAGAATGAGTTGCATCACTGGCTTTCTTGGTTCTCTTTCTTACAGATGTTATTTCTTGAGACTTCTTGGTTCCATTATCATGTGAGGCAATTCTTATGATAAATCTCTCTCTATATAAATATATATATGTATTTATATTTATATTTATATTTATTTATATTTATATTTATATTTATATTTATATTTATATTTATATTTATATTTATATTTATCTATGTATATACTGTTGGTTCTGTTTCTCTAGAGAACCCTGATGGATTCAGCACCCATATCCAATCATGGGTTCTTCCCCAAGAAAGAGGCCAGGCAAAGGAGACTGTTGTGTTACTGTGCAATGGCAATGACATGTTGGCACGTCTTTAATAACTTGCTCTCTAAAAACCAAAGTTGTGATTGCTAGCATTTTCCAGTTTCTGTTGTGTAAATAGTCCCATCATAGTTGAAATCAGACATTATTTAATGCAGAATTGTTAGAGATATGCATTAGTCTTTCATTATATTTATTTCCACTTTATAGATACAACAACAGTTGTAAATAAACTCAAGACCATAAGAAATAGTAAAAGGTAACAAAGCAGGAGGATGGATACTTATTACCTTTATTTTAAAAATAATTTATGTAGGGGTGCTTGGGTGATTCAGTTGGTTGAGCATCTAACTCTTGGTTTTGGCTCAGGTCATGGTCTCATGGTTTATAAGTTCTAGCCCCGTATTGGGCTCTGCACTGGCAGTGTAGAGCCTGCTTGGGATCTTCTTCTTCCCTCTCTTTCTGTCCCTCCCCTACTCTCCCTCTCCATAAATAAATAAAAAATATAAAAAAATAATTTAAGTTTATGTAAGTTTATTTACAGTAAAACCTTGGTTTGTGAGCATAATTCATTCCAGAAACGTGCTTGTAATCCAAAGCACTTGTATATCAAAGTGAACTTCAAGAACCATTGGCACAGTTGTGATCATGTGACCTTTGGTATCACATATTACTTGTTTTGCAAAGCATCGCTTGTTTATCAAGTTAAAAATTTTCAGAAATATTTACTTGTCTTGCAGAATACTCACAGAACAAGTTACTCACAATCCAAGGTTTTACTGATTTTGATTTTTAATAATTGCTTTTTTAAAAAACAGGTGGCACAACTCCTGAAAGTTTAATAAACCGCTCTCATAAACTGTTAGAAACATGCTCCAGCAGACAACTAGGGGAGAGGAGAATAGCAAGAATATCATCTGGGAGGTTGTTGTCTTAATCTAGACACAGAGCATTGAGAACATAGATTATAACAGTGACTGAAGCATGGAAATGGAGGAAAGCTCAAGAGATGCTGCAAGAGAGGAGCAAGAAACCACTCCAGGGAAGAGAGGTCTCTGAGCAAAAGCACATTTTAAGAGATGGTAAAGTATAATCTGTTGTTTTTTAATGTTCATTTACTTTTGAGAGAGAGAGAGAGAGTGCGAGCAAGTGGGGGAGGGCAGAGAGAGGGAGACACAGAATCTGAAGTAGGCTCCTCCAGGCCCTGAGCTGTCCACACAGAGCCCAATGCAAGGCTCAAACCCATGAACCATGAGATCATGACCTGAGCTGAAGTCTGACGCTTAACCGACTGAGAAACACAGGTGCTCCATTTTTTTAAAATGTTTTTTAAATATTTATTTACTTTTGAGAGAGAGGAGATGGTAAAGTATAATCAAATGCAAAGAAGAGATCTGGGATTGGGAGCAAAGTTGGAAACTCCATTTGGTTTTGATGAAAGTGCTGTTAAATTTCTAAGAGTTTTGGCAGAAGGATGATATACAGTTGAAGATGGTGGTTTAAAGAGGGAAGCAAGACTAACCATTTAACCACATTAGGAGCCAAGATGCTGAGGAAGGAGTTAGTGAACATAGACCAGTCTTTCAGAATAATGCATGTGTTTAAAAAATTTTTTTTAATGTTTATTTTTGAGAGAGAGAGAGAGACAGAGAGACAGAGACAGAGTGTGAGCAAAGGAGGTGCAGAGAGAGGGGGAGACACAGAATCTGAAGCAGGCTCCAGGCTCTGAGCTGTCAGCACAGAGCCTGACATGGGGCTTAAACTCACAGACCGTGAGATCATGACCTGAGCCAAACTTGGATGCTTAACTGACTGAGCCACCTGGATGCCCAATGCATGTGTTTAAATAGAGGAGAGATGTGAATTTATTTTAAGAAGGAAAAAAAAGGAATAAACCAGTATAAGAAGTGATGTCAAGGTACTGCTCTTGTAGAGTGGTGTAATTTACTGTATACTGAATCTAATTTTTCTATTAAGAACTCAAGAGATAAAAATCAGTGCTAAAATGAGCTCTTTTGCATGTGATGTCGTACCATTTGAAAGTGCAATAACTAATAGGAATTTCTTATTAAAAAGGACAAGATTAATGCCTAGAGAGATTGGAAAAGCAGGCCCAATGAGCACAATTTTTTTCTCTTCTTTTTCCTTTATACTTAGGAAAAATATATCTCATTAAGCTCACCAGGTGAATGTGGTCTCAATTGCATTTACTGGCTGTTAATTTATAATCTGTTCAGTATTACACTATTTCTTTCTTAAGAGAGTCCTGATACTGTAGCTGGTTTCGAGATTCAAAAGAATTAAAAAAGAAGTCAGAGCTGCCGAGTCTTTTATTGGCCAGCACTTCAACACTAAAGTGCAATTTCTTGTGATGCCCTATTGTTGGGGAGCCCTGGAGGCTGGGTGTATTGTGAGGTCATCTGTTTTCCTTCAAAGACTGATGCTCCACATCTTCAAGACCGAGAAAGAAAGTGACAGCAGGCGTGCTGTAAATTTACAGGTCAAGAGAAGCTCAGTGGCGTAAATTGCATTACTTTGAAGTCTATGTCTTTTGCTGATCCCTTTGGAAATCTAATTTTACTCAATAAATCCCTTCCATCATACAAATATTATTTTCAAGAAAAAGATGACATGACTTTAGGAAACAGAAGTGTCCACAGTAGGATATAACAATGGAAAAAAGATTAAGTTTATTATAATTGTGTTTAAGGGTATAAATCTCTGTTGGGAATCACTAAATAATCCATACTCAAATGACTTAATCATTTTGTCCAACATGAATACTGGGGTCCATACAGAGCGAGGGACTGTATATATTAGAGATTCAATTAGAATGTGGAATAGAATTGACTGCTTAGCATTTAATATCAAGAAATTACTGATTGGGGGGGCGCCTGGGTGGCGCAGTCGGTTAGGCGTCCGACTTCAGCCAGGTCACGATCTCCCGGTCCGTGAGTTCGAGCCCCGCGTCAGGCTCTGGGCTGATGGCTCGGAGCCTGGAGCCTGTTTCCGATTCTGTGTCTCCGTCTCTCTCTGCCCCTCCCCCGTTCATGCTCTGTCTCTCTCTGTCTCAAAAATAAATAAACGTTAAAAAAAAAAATTAAAAAAAAAAAGAAATTACTGATTGGGATATTTGTATATACCCAGATTCTATCTTTTTTTCCTCCCTTTATACAATGATTGTCATTTAAAAGTGGTGTGGTGCAGTTCTAACTGGTGGTGAGTGTGTTTAAAAAGAAGGGCAGTTAGGGGCGCCAGGGTGACTCAGTAGGTTGAGAGTCCCACTTTGGCTCAGGTCATGATTTCACTGTTTGTGAGTTCAAGCCCTGCGTCGGGCTCTGTGCTGACAGCTCGGAGCCTGGAGCCTGCTTCAGATTCTGTGTCTCACTCTCTCTCTGCCCCTTCCTGACTCATGTTCTGTCTCTTTCTCTCTGTCAAAATAAATAAACATTAAAAAAAAAGAAGAAGGGCAGTTAGCTTTGTGTTGATTTCTGATGTGGAAAGGGAGAGGTAGAAGAGAATGTAGGCTGCACTCTCAAAAGCCCCTCCTGGTAGTTCTTAAGCTGCAAGGAGGGACATAGCAGGAACATTGAGAAGGTTAGGGAATATGGTAGGCAGCTTCTGAGAAGTGCCCCAGTGAGGACCGCGTTCTGATCGTCATGTCCATGTACAATCCCCTTGCCTTGACTGTGGGCTGGGCCAGTGACTTTTAATGAATATAATGTGGCAAAAGTGATGAGATGTCACTTTAGAGACTGGATTCCAAAAGATTCTGCCTTCTGTCATAATGTCCTCTTTCTCCCTCACTTGCTTTCTATGACTATTGCCAGCTGCTATATTGTAAACTGCCCTATTAAAAGGTTAATATGACAAGAAACTGATCTATGAGTGAGCTTGGAAGCATATCCTCTCCTAGTCAGACCTTGAGATGACTGCAGCCTGGGTTGATACTAGCCTGTGAGAGACCCAGAGCCAAAAAACGCCATCTAAGTTGCACCTACATACCTTACCTACAATAGATACAATAGATAACTAATACTGAGACAATTCCTTTTTATTTCTATTATGAATCCCATGCTTGCAAAAATAGGTATCCTGTAATTATATGTTGAACCAAATTAAGTCCACAGAATGATTGTATCATTCAGAGGCAAGGTGGGAAATAGATGACACCTCAAAGAGTTTCCCTAAGAACACTTTAATGAAGGAACTATTTATAGTGGGGTGTGAATGATTATAACAAGCAAAAGATAGTGAAACACTAAGAAAGTAACCTAGTGGGAAGCTGTTAACACGTATAGGTCGGAAGTGACCAGGAAAGAGAATGGTGTTATTGGAATCCAGAAAAGGACTGAAGCTTTGGAAAACTGGCCTCCCTCTAGGAGCTTTTGCCTTAGAATGAAGTTCCCAGAGCAGCAACAAGACTGGGAGAGGATATGGTGGAGGGAATCAATACGTTGACCTCTTTCTTCCTGACTTTAGGTCTTCTCTCTCCATCTCCCATTGGCCAGACCCAATCAGAAGCCATGGGGCAAGCAAGCCTGGAGGATGTAGCCCTGAGGTCCATCTGTCAGGGCACAGAGACAGAGGACAGAGAAGGGTGTGTTATAGATACAACAGTGTGAAGAGAGACTGAGCAGCACAGTTGGAGATTCAGTATAGCCTACCAATAGGAAGATGGTTATTGGTAAAGACTTGGTAGAGTGTGTATTTGAGGGAAATTGGATGCTACTTTTCAGGAAAACAGATGGCCTCTTCATTCTGGGCACAAACTATGCTACTGTTCCTATCTTCTTTTACAGTCGGGTATGCCATATTATAGAGTTCCGGCAGTGGAAAAAGAATAAACTCAGATCACTTCCAGATATGGCCCATATAAACCTTGTTTGCTCTTTGATTTATGCTCTTTTCTACTTCTTTCTGTGTTGGATGGTGCCCCTACAAGAACACTTTGCAATTTGACTGTTGAAGTTGGTGGACTGCCCTTGGAGGCATGCATCCCTGAATGGCTATATGGAGCAAGAGCTAGCAGCAGAAATCATGCAGCCACTCAAAATTGTTAAGAAAACATGAAATAGATGATTATGTTTTAGACATTATATTTCTTGAGGGTTTTTTCCTCTTTTATCCAAGCTTATCTTTACTTATACAAGAGGACATGCATAAAAGCTTTGTTTTCTATTGTATTTAATAGGGCTCCCTATTATACACAAGAAGTCACTGACCACTTTGCCTCCAAGTAAGGCTGCCTCTGTACCTATATTTGCTTAGTATTAGCTAAGCTGGATTAAGAACTGCAGATCCAGTAAAACATTTCAGTTTATTTATTTTTTTAATTTTTTCAGTCTTTTATTTCTGAGAGAGAGAGAGAGCAGGAGCAGGAGAGGGGCAGAGAGAGAGGGAGACACAGGATCTGAAACAAGCTCCAGGCTTTGAGCTGTCAGCACAGAGCCCAACGTGGGGCTTGAACCCACGAATTGTGAGATCATGACCTGAGCTGAAGTTGGATGCTTAACCAACTGAGCCACCCAGGCTCCCCAAAACTTTTGGTTTAAAATGACCAAATAAATCTCCCCAAATGCCCAGTATAGCTGATCATATTTTCCCCAAATGCCTACAACATTATATGCAATCCTAAAAGTGCTTCTTAAAATTTTTAACACTTTTTTTTTTTCTGTTGAGATGTAGGGTCTATGATGTCCCTTCTTCTAACATCTGGAGGGCTTGTGTCCATAACACAAATAATATCACGTGATTTCCAAGGCTGGGTTATAAAAGGTAATGTGGTTTCTACCTTGTTTTCTTGAAACACTCACTCTTAGAATCTAGTCACTATGTTATGAGGAAGCAGGCCAAAAAGACTAATCAGCTGCAAAATCATAGAAAAGGAAGATAAAAGGAAAGAAGGCTTGGAAGGCAAAGCCAAGAACCCAGAAACTGGATCCAGGAGCTTAGAGGGAAGAGGCAGTAGGACTTAGCTTAACTAAGAAACATGCTGGATTTCACAACTGCCATGGAGCAGTGCTTGCTATGTTTCTCCTGTTCTCACTTTTGAAATAGCAGTATCTATAGGAGTTATTTAGTAAACATCCCACCTTTGTTTGTTGGATGTGTGTAGGCAGGTAACTTCATTAGCTCATAGGTTTTCTGATTAACAGAAATTGTACTGAAGGTGCTGTATCCAAGTAATGACATTTAAAATTTTTAGCCCCATATACACTGGACCTGATTTAAATAATAAGATTCTTAATGTGAGGCTGATGTTACAATTGGATTAGATTTAGGGATTTTAGAGGGGATAAAGAATACATTTTCCATATGAATATATAAATTGGGGGGGGGGCAGAGGGTAGACAGTAGGAAATTGTATTTCTCAAAAATAGTTCCAAACATATTTCCCTCTTCCGTGCCCTTTTCATGACATATCCCTAACTCTCCTCCCATTGAGAAGTAGGGGAATCTATGTGGTCTCCCCTTTGAATCTGAAGTGTACCTGTGATGACAGCAGAAGTCATATGCATGTCACTTCTGAGTCTAGATTATAAGAAGAAAGAAAGCTTAGTCTTCTTGGGACTGATGCTCTTAAGACTCAAGCAAAATTATCCTAGCCAAGATTGGATCCTGCTGACTGAATTTCCTACCAGATATATGAGTTAACAAGACTTTAAGCCTTCATATGAGTTTGCAGACATTTGGTTACATCTAGCCTTTGAGTTTTCATAGCTAAAGCACCAGACATTGTAAGGACGGGGCGGGGGGTAGAGGGGGTAGAAAGGAAGGTTGTTCTGGCTCGGCCCTCTCGGAATGCCTGACCAACAGAATCTGTGAGCATCACACAATGGTAGTTTACACCACTAAGTTTGTGGAGTTTTGTTTTGCCACTATAGTTACTGCAATTTCCTGTTTCCATTTATAGCCTAATAGCTCAATTCTTTAATAGACTGATTTCTGAGGTATCCAAAGAAAGATCTTAGAAATTTCAGCAACTTCACAGTCCTTTGGTCATTCTTTAGCCATCTTTCAACTAATTCTGGACTACTGGATGACTAATTACTGAGACCATTATCTTAATTACTTTACTTTTACCACTTCATCAATCAACTAATTTGGTGTGACTGTTTAACTGCCACAAGCATGTTCACCTTGAATGTACAAATCATGTAGCATAGATGTGATGAATTCCACACACCTGGGGCTTTAAAAATGTCACCCATATACCCATAGTATTGTTAATTTTATGTATGTATGTATGTATGTATGTATGTGCCTACCTATTTGTCCATCTATGTATGTATTTATGTGTGTATGTTTGTGACCTCTCTTAAAAAATGAGGAGCATGTAAATGAACCCTTGTAGTAAAAAAAAATGGTGAGAAACTCAAAGACCGTCATTTACTTTGTAACTCTGCCTTGAAAATGTTCAAGGGTAGGTAGAAATACTACAGAGGTAGTGCAAACATTGGATGGGAGTAGTAAATTAAATTAAATATCTTCCCCCCCCCTTTTTTTTTTACTATACTCCCTGTGCTGCACCTTTCTTCTCCATGACTTATTCATTCATTAATATTCCATTCAATAACTGGAAGACAGTATATTCCACTCCCCTTCATCCATTCCATCCATCCCCCATCCCCTTCCCCTCTGGCAACCATCAGTTTGTTCTCGTTACTTATGGGTCTGTTTCTGATGTTTGCTTGTTTGTTTGTTTTACATTTTAGATTCCACACAAAAGGGAAATCATAAGGTATTTGTCTTTCTCTTCTGATTTATTTCACTTAGCATAATACCTTCAAGTTCCATCCATGTTGTGGTAAATGGCAAGATCTCATTCTTTTTATGGCTAATAATATTCCATTGTATATATATGTGTTTGTGTGTGTAATACATATGGTATGTACATATATATATATATGTCCTCTTGATGAACACTTGTGTTGCCTCCATACCTTGACTGTTATAAATAATGCTGAAATAAACTGGGGTTTATATATCTTTCAAATTAGTGTTTTTTATTTTCTTTGGGAAAATACCCAGTAGTGGAATTATTGAATCATATAGTACTTCTATTTTTAGTTTTTGGAGGAACCATCATACTGTTTTCCACAGTGGTTACACCTGTTTGCATTCCCACCAACAGTGCATAAGGGTTCCTTTTTCTCCACATCCTTAACCAAACTTGGCATTTCTTGTCTTTTTGACTCTAACCATCTTCATAGGGTAAAGCGATATCTCATCATAGTT
Source organism: Prionailurus viverrinus (assembly GCF_022837055.1). Taxonomy (NCBI): domain Eukaryota; kingdom Metazoa; phylum Chordata; class Mammalia; order Carnivora; family Felidae; genus Prionailurus; species Prionailurus viverrinus. Next base: position 103,365,160 of record NC_062567.1, read on the forward strand.
TTTATATGCATTTCCCTGATGATTAGTGATGTTGAGCATTTTTCATGTGCCTGTTGGCTATCTGTATGTCTTCTTTGGAAAAGTGTTTATTCAGGTCCTCTGCCTATTTTTTAAGCAGACTATTTGGTTTTTTTTTTTTGTTTTTTGTTTTTTGTTTTTTTTTTTTTGGTGTTGGTTTATTTAAGTTCTTTATGGTTAAATGTCCTTTTAGTGACTTTCTCAACTTTGAGGTTTGTTGTGTAGAATTCTGCTTCAAGAACTAGGATTCACCCCAAACAAGAAATCAGTTTATAAAAAAAATGCTGTGTCTTCTCTGAGAGCTTCTAAATAGGCTTCTTTCTGTATGAAATTCACTAAACTGACATAGCTTCCACCAGCAATAATGATGAGGGAGGGCAAGAAGAGCCATGGACCCTACATGATTGGGATATTGCATGTTGTCCCAAAGTGAAGAGAGATTTTTGTAACTGTACGTTAAATTAGCTATATAAATTACACGTCATATCTCATTTTTTCTACTTGTTCTGTGACAGTGTAAAAATCATAATTTTTTTCTAGCTAGTAAATAAAGAATTGTGAATGCCATTTAATGAGGAGACATTCACTATTAATATATTCCTACATCCTGGATAATATTTTATTATTTGTATTTGCTTCTCTTTGTAGAGTGGGACACTTCTTTTCCTGTCTTGTGTCCTGTTGCTTAGATAAACTCTGCATTTTGTTGCCTTGCTATGAATTCTGCATTTCAAGAAGATGGTGATGTAAGGGGCAAAGACTGGTCAGAAAATATTGTCTCAAGGACAAATATGAAGTTGCTAATTCAAAACCTGCACCCGACTATGGATTACCTGTTATGATTCTCTGGACCAAGGCATAGGCTGTAGTTTGTTCAGAGCACAGGTAGGTTACCAATGTGAGAAGCTCAGTTATGTCTGTTGCACTGAGATACAGACTTCTTTTCCCTCCAAATTCTAGTCAGTGTGCAATGGCTGAACATAATAATCCACGCCTCATTTCATCTATTCCAGTGGGATCTCCTGCTTGAGTTGAGGCTGATTTATAATATTTATAAGGCCTGTTGAAATTGTACATGAAAGATCTATTTTCAGGGATGCTGAAGGAACCTCCCAGGAAAGTATCTCATGCTCAAGACAGACAAAATCAAGGTAAACGAGCTTGCTCAGGGTACAGAGAAAAATCAACATTGAGTATAATGTCAGCTGTGACTCAGTCTCAAATATTAGAAACTTATTTCCAACTTCTAGTGGAATGACTAGTCATGGGTAGTTTTAAGCAGTGGAATGCCATAATTAAATTTTTAAAAATCATCACCATGGCTATTGTAGTGGTAATGAATTAATTTGGAAAGGTAGTTCAAAGATGGATGCAGGAAGGCCAGTTGGGAGTCAAGTCTAGCTAGGTAGGGGTGTTCTAGAAAAGGTTTAAGAACATGCTAGGGGAGGAGGAAAAGATTATTTGCATGTTCACTAAGTTCTATGCTATAAAACCACCTACCACGGCCAATTTCAAGCTAGCAGTACTTTAGCAACCAGGTCACCAAATTCCTAAAAATTTAACAATTAGTTCTTACATGCTGGCACTAGTTCACTCCAGCACACAAGAGAGTCCAGCTGGGAGATGAAGAATGCTAACTGGAAATGAGTTTCTGATATTTGGTACTGAAAGAGTCACAGGTGACACTGCAGTCAGCACTGGTAAGGATGTGGGGCATGGGGAACATTTGTGACCTGTTGCTGGGAATGCAAACTGGTGCAGCCGCCCTGGAAAACAATATAGAGGCTCTTCAAAAAGTTAAAAATAGAACTACCCTACAATCCAGCAATTACACTACTCAGTGTTTAAAAGAATAAAAAATAAATTTAAAGAATTAAAAAAATACTAATTCAAAGGGATACATGGACCCCAATGTTTATTTAGAGCAGCATCATTTATAAAAGCCAATATATGGAAGCAACCCAGGTGTCCATAGATTGATGAATGGATAAAGAATGGAGATATATATATATATATATATATATATATCTATATATATATATCTTTATATATATAAAGTGGAATGTTATTCAGCCATAAAAAAAGAATGAAATCTTGCCTTTTGCAATGACATAGATTGAGCTAGAGAGTATTATGCTAAGTGAAATAATTCAGTCAAAGACAAATACTGTAAAATTTCATTCATATGTGGAATTTAAGAAAGAAAACACATGATCAAAGGGTAAAAAATAAGAGAGAGATACAAACTTAACAAACAGATTCTTAACTATAGAGAACAACCTGATGGTTACCAGAAGGGAGGTGGGTCAGGGGCTGGATTAAGTAGGTGATGGAAATTAAGGGGTGCACTGGTTGTGATGAGCACAAGGTGATGTATGCAAGTGTTGAATCACTACATTATACACCTGAAATTAATTACATTGTGTGTTAACTAACAAGTTTAAATTAAAACTTAAAAAAAAACCTGTCCAATGACCTCTCATTGCAAATTTGTAGTAGTGTTAAACTGTGTCAATTAACTTGGAACTGTATACCTTAGAATTCCTTTCCCTATATGGTTCTGGGCTTGCATTGGCCACAGGAGAAATTTGTGCGATCCCTGGAATGGAAGAGAAGCAGCAGCCATACTTATGCTCAGAAGGTCAATGCATGGATGTTCTTGCCACTGCTGCCCAACTGTCTTTTAGTGGTTCATCCTTGCTCATCCTTATCAGCCGTAGTTTTTCCTTTGTTACTTCTTTTCTCTTTGCTTTTCTTCTCAAATGTCTGTTTTAATGACTTCAAGCTCAGAGCCAGACAAAGAAGTAACAGCTAGATAAACTGTTTAACCAACTCCTGCAATTGCATTAAGATTCCTTTTACTGTATCATTCCTAGTGATTCTATTTCTCAGATCGATTCTAACTGATACACTTTGGAATGAAAACCAAACTTTGCTAGCTATCAACTGTACTTATAGCTAAGCTAGTAAAAACTCTCTTATAAACTGTTCTTTAACATGCTTCTGACCTTGTGATGTAACACCTTTTTCTTTGTCCCCCACTATTGCCACACTGGCTTCCTTTCTGTTCTCAACACACATAATGATTTTACTTCTCTAGGGCTTTGCATTAGCTTCTCCCTCTGCCTGACCTGTCTGACTCCTCCTTTCCTTAAGCTTTCGGTGGACATGTTATCTCATTAGAGAGGTTTTATCTGAGCGCCCAATTTACAGTCTGAGTTGAAGCCTGTTACAATTTTTTGCAAAGCCCTGGTCACTCTATGATTTTTTTTAATATTTATTTGTTAATTATCTTCTTCTTCCAGCAAAATCTAAATGCCTTAGAGGTACAAATCTTTCCAACTTGGCCAATAGTAGATGCTCAATAAATAGTTATTCAATGCATGGTAAATTCTGCATTGTTGTTTTTCATTGTGTGGAAAACAGAGTGAAGGTAGTTTTTGATGACCATAATTCTTGGGAAAGCACAATATTTCTTAGTAAAAATGGTTTGAGGATTACTTGGGACATAGGGATAAAGAGAGTAGTAAGAGACAAGTTGAGAAAAAAAGGAAAGGAAAATAGTGTTATATTATACACTGCATTCTCTGACACTTCTATCCATGTCTTCATTAAAAAGATTTTAACTCATTAAAATTGATTGGATACATTTTTTTTTTCTTTTTTTGCTTACTTGAGAGTGAGCTCAGTTTTGCACCCATGTTAACAAAGAAGCAAAACAAAACTTAGGAGTATCAGAGTGCAGAATTAGAGGGACTCAGAGGAACTTAAGGCTCTGGGTATTAGAAATTACCTTCAACTGTTTCTAGTCTTACAGGGGTAGAACACTGGAATATTGAAGGTACCTTAGTTAACTCTCCTATGCCACGGACACTCCATCTAATATGTACATCTCAGAAGTAAGGACCTTACTAGCTTAATAGTTAAGAGAATTTTCTTACAGGGGTAGAACACTGGAATATTGAAGGTACCTTAGTTAACTCTCCTATGCCACGAACACTCCATCTAATATGTACATCTCAGAAGTAAGGACCTTACTAGCTTAATAGTTAAGAGAATTTTCTTTAGATCCAAATTTGGATGCACATTTTCTCTACCACTTACTGGCTCTGTGACTATCAAGTTACTTATACCCTTCTGTGCCATTGTTCTCCCATCAGGATGTTAGGGCTAATAATAGTACCTATTGTGATGATGAATTAAACAAAAACATTTAAAGCACTTAGAATAGTGCTTAGCACATAACTGTCAATCACTGTATGTGATTTTAATTGTTTTTAAATTTTTTTAAAACGTTCTTTAATGTTTATTTTGAGAGAGAGAGAGAGAGAGAGAGAGAGAGAGAGAGAGAGAAAGAGAGAGATGCAGTGTGAGTGGGGGAGGGACAAAGAGAGGGGAACACAGAATCTGAAGCAGGCTCCAGGCTCAGAACTGTCAGCACAGAGCCCAACATGGGGCTTGAACTCGTGAAGTGTGAGATCATGACCTGAGCCAAAGTTGGACATTCAACCGACTGAGCTGCCCAGGCACCCCATTTTAATTTTAATCTGCATTAACATGTATATATTTTTCTCCAACCAGAATACATGTTTCTTGAAGTTGGATGTTATGTGTTATATGTCTTTGTTCTCCATGCCTAACCCACTTCTATAATAATGAGACAAATGTTTGTTCAATTATATGTTTTAATTTTAACTTTACTGACTTTAATACATAATCACTATATCATAGTTTATAATTCGTTTTGTCAACAAACTTTCACATATATTATGAAGAAATATTCTGTGCTTTTGATAAAATTATATGCTAAAGATTTTATAGCATAAAAATTCATTTTCTGGCATTGTTAGACAATACTCTTATTTTTTCCCCAATTTTAAACATTTTAACTATTATTATTTTTAAAAAGATTAATAATACCTGTATGTGTTGTGAAATTCAGAAGATATAAAGTGTTTACAGTGACATCAAATTTCCTCCCATACTTGTTCCCCATATCTTAATTTCTTTCTTCTGACTATGCAACCATAGCTACATCTGGAAATAATCTGTGCCACACAGGACTATAAAGACAACGCAAAAACACAGGCTGGATGCTTCCCTGACTTAAACAACAACCAATTGACTTTAGAGGTACAACCATATGTCCATGCGTTACCCTGATGAGCCATTTAAAAAAATTACTGTTTATTTATTTTTGAGAGAAAGAGAGAGAGCACAAGCTGTGGAGGGACAGAGAGAGAGGGAGATGGAGAATCCAAAGAAGGCTCCGTGCTGTTAGCACAGAGACTGATTTAGACTCAAACTCACCAACCCATGAGATCATGACCTGAGCCAAAGTCAGATGCTTAACTGACTGAACCACCCAGGCACTCCATACCCTGATGAGTCTTAAAAGGAGGAATAGCTAGATAAAGACATTTGGGGTCTTACTGTGTTTGTTCTAAGTACACAAAAATTTAAAAACCAAAAACATCAATAAAAAACTACTCAACATTAATTCCAGCTGCTTTCTATGTGAGTTCTGCCATTTAAATGACAGAGAAGAATTTCTATAAGCTCTCAAGGAACTAAAAAACCTGACGCTTATTCGTCACCAATAATGATGCATTATCATTCAATTGATTCCATGCAATATAAATTATTATATATAAACTGGAAATATTATAAAGAGCTAATTAAAAATATGGGTTAATTATAATGTACTTGATCAAATTTTTCTGTGGGAACTTCTATATTGTGGTAGGGTAACTTCATCATACTCTCTGAACAGTTTTCTATATAAACTTTCATATTTCATGAATGTATTTTATTGAAAAATTGTTCATCTGAATAGAAATTTTTATTTTCCCTATTTTTCAGTAGATGTGTAAATATGTATATAATAGGAATATACATGAGTGATAAGTAGACATATGCATACTGCTGTCACAAATTTTAAAATTTTTTTAACATTTATTTATTTTTGAGAGACAGAGGGGTAGAGAATGAGCAGGGGAGGAGCAGAGAGAGAGGAAGACAGGCTCTGAGATGTCAGCACAGAGCCTGATGTGGGGCTCGAACTCCCTAACTATGAGAGCATGATCTGAGCTGAAGTCAGACACTTAACCCACTGAGCCACCCTGGCACACCTCCTGTCACAAATTCCTAAAAACACAATTTGAGGGGCACCTGGGTGGCTTAGTCAGTTAAGGCTCCTCTTTAGCTCAGGTCATGATCTCATGGTTCACGAGTTCAAGCCCCTCATCGGGCTCTGTGCTGACAGCTCAGAGCCTGGAGCCTGTTTCAGATTCTTTGTCTCCCTCACTCTCTACCCCTCTCCTGCTCACATTGTCTCTCTCTCTTTCTCAAAAATAAATAAAAAACATTTAAATTTTTTTTTAAAAAACATAATTTGAATTACTGCATCTGATGTGTTGTTTCACTTGATTTTTAATAGTTTGACTTTTGGAGTCCAATACATCTTGGATTCATATTATAACTCCACAATTTACTAGCAGTATGATTTTGGACAAGTTTTCAAATTCCTGGAGATAATAATGGTTCACTTTTATTGAATGTTTATAATTTGCCTCCCTGTTCTAAGTGCTTCACATATATTAAATCAATTTTCCCCTTTTGACAAATGAAAAATCTGAGGCATGGAGAAGTTTTAATTGTTTGAAGATATAGGGTTAGAGAATGGTGAATCTAGAATCACACTTCAGACAGTGGGGTTCTACAGCCTGAGCTCTTTTACCAACTGCATCATACTGTCTCATAGCACAGAAATTGCATACCTCTCAGAGTGAGTATAAGGCTTTCAAGTGAGATAATGCACAGAGGAAATACACATTAGATAATACTCAATAGTTTGCTTCTTTTTAAAAAAATTAACTGTGGCAAAATACACATAACATGAAATTTACCATTGTAACCATTTTTAATTATACAGTTTAGGGATATTGGGTGCATTCATGTTGTTGTGCAATCATTACCACCATCCAACTCCAATTTTTCACCTTGCAAACTAAACTCTATGCCCATTTAACAGTAACTCCCCATTACCCTCTCCCTCCAGATCCTGGCGACTCCTATTCTACTTTCTGTCTCTATGAATCTGAGTACTGTAGGTATCTCATGTAAGTGGAACCATGCAGTATTTGTTTTTTTTTGTTTTGTTTTGTTGTTTTTTTTTTTTTTTTTTATGACCGGATTACTTCTTTTAACATAATGTCTTCAAGGATCATTTACATTATAGTGTGTATCAGAATTCCTTCTTTTTAAAGGCTGAATATTTCATTTTATGTATATACTGCACTTTTTAAATCCATTCATCCATCAATAAATACTTTGGTTGCTTCTTCCTTTTGGCTATTGTGAATGATGCTGCTATGGATATGGTTCAGAAATACCTCTTTATTTAAAAAATTTTTTTTGATGTTTTTATTTATTTTTGAGACAGAGAGAGACAGAGCATGAGCAGGGGAGGGGCAGAGAGAGAGGGAGACACAGAATCCGAAGCAGGTTCCAGGCTCTGAGCTGCCAGCACAGAGCCTGACGCTGGGCTCGAAATTACGGACCGTGAGATCATGACCTGAGCCGAAGTCAGATGCTTAACCGACTGAGCCACTCAGGTGCCCCAGAAATATCTGTTTAATACTCTGGAATTGCTGAATCATATGGTGATTTTATTTTAATTTTTGAGAAGCCACCATACAATTTTCCATCATGGCTGCACAATTTTACAGTCCCACCAACAATGTACAAGCATTCCAATTCTCTATATCTAATTTTTTAGATAGTAACCATTCTAATGAGTATGAAGTGCTATCACATTGTCATTTTTATTTGCATTTCCATTAGTGATGTTGAGCATATTTTCATGTGCTTATGGGCCATTTGTATATCTTTGGAGAAGTAGATATTTGAGTCCTTTGCCTATTTTTTAATTGGTTTATTTGATTTTTGATTGTGGAGTTGTAGGAATTCTTTATATGTTATGGAGATTAACCCTTTCATATAGATGAAATATTTTCTCCCATTCTGTGGTTTACCTTTCATTCTGTTAATTGTGTCATTAAAGCACAGAAGTTTTAAACTTTGATGTAGTCCACTTTATTTCTCCTTTTGTTTCTTGTGCTGGTGATGTCATATCTAAGAAATTATCGCCAAGTTTAACGTCATGAACTTTTCCCTTTATGCTTTTTCCTAAGAGTGTTATAGTCTTAGCTCTTACATTTACATCTTTGATACATTTTGAGATAATTTTTGTATATGATTTAAGATAAATATCCAACTTTATTATTTTTTTCGTATGTGGATATCCAGTTTTTTTAAACATCATTTCTTGGGGCGCCTGGGTGGCGCAGTCGGTTAAGCGTCCGACTTCAGCCAGGTCACGATCTCGCGGTCAGTGAGTTCGAGCCCCGCGTCAGGCTCTGGGCTGATGGCTCAGAGCCTGGAGCCTGTTTCCGATTCTGTGTCTCCCTCTCTCTCTGCCCCTCCCCCGTTCATGCTCTGTCTCTCTCTGTCCCAAAAATAAATAAACGTTGAAAAAAAAAATTAAAAAAAAACCATCATTTCTTAAAAAGATTTTGCTCTCCTTATTGAATGGTCTTGGCACTCTTGTTGAAAATCATTTGATCACATATGTGAGAGTTTATCTCTGGGCTTCTATTTTGTTTCATTGGTCTATAGGTCTGTCTTTATGCCAGTATCACACTGTATTGATGATTGCAGCTCAGCAATAACTTTTGAAATCAGGAAGTGTGAGAACTGTAACTTTGTTCTTCTTTAAGGTTGTTTTGGCTATTTCAGGTCCTTTTAGAATATGTGTTAATTTTAAGATGGAGTTTTCTATTTTGGTGAGGCATGCTGCTGGGAGTTTGATATGAAGTGTGTTAAATATATAGATTATTTTGGGTAGTATTGCTGTCTAGAATTCTAAGTCTTCCAATCTATGAATGTACATATCTTTCCATTTTTTTTGCATCTTCTTTGAATTCGCTCAGCAAAATTTTATAGTATTTGGTGTACAAGTCTTTCTTCTCTTTGGTTCATTTTCATTCTCTGTTCTATGATTTTTGATGCTGTTGTGAATGCATTTTCTTAATTTACTTTATAGATGGTTCATTGTTAATATATAGAAATGCAATTAATATTTGTATGTTGATTATTATCCTTCAACTTTGCTGAATTTATTTAATAGTATACAACCTTTACTATTTTTACATGCAACCAAAGTTTATTTAATATTTTTCTAATTTTTAAATAAATGTTTCTAAAATTGTTGTTATTGCAGATAATGTTGAAATAAGTGTCATCATCAATGTGTCTCTCACTACATTGCTAGGACAAATTCCTAGAAGTGATTTGAGTACATAGTCTAAAGATTTTTTATTAGTATTGGTAACTACTGCCAAATAGCCTTTCAGTAAGGTTTGTTAAAAGATAATTTTCAGAAAAATGTAATACCATTACTTTCACACAAGTATGAAATGGACACATGTTAAACAACTTATTTTATTTATAAGAAATGAGGGGACCAGTCAAATGATATAAACATTTCAGAGGAAAAAAGAGCACAGGTTTATATGGAATAGACCACTAGTTTTTCCACAGAGGAGAGCAAGCCAATTGAAATCACTAGCAGACAGGATAGCATTTATATAGCTATATTAGTTCCCTACAACTTACAAAGAGTTGCAAAATAACATCAATAAGCATAAGACTGGAATGTGATAATCCAAAAAAATGTGCTACAGTGGATATAGTTTTCCACTGAAACAGACAAAATTTTTTTGTAAGTTTATACCAATTTACACTTCCAATAGCATTCTACATTAGGTCCTGACTCACCTTCCTCTCGTGGCGTTAAATATTATCACTTTGAAAATCTAGTAATTTAATAGAAAAAAGGTGTTATATAATTATTCATTTAGTTTACATTTATTTGATGACTTCTGTGACAGTGAATAAAGATTTTTTATGGAAAAGGAATTTAAAATAGAAATTAAACTCTAAAACTGTTATTATACAGTTCTTGTATATCACTTTCTAAAGGAAAGGCAGTAAGAGAAATAAATTTAGAACAGAATTATCCTGAACAGTAATAAATATGTGTTCATATTTAAGTGTCAGAAGATTTTAAAAGTAAAGTTAAATATTATAAATTTCAAATAACCATTTGCAACCAGACTTTTGAAAAGCAGTACAATGCCAATTTGATTATTCTCAGGATTCTCTCCTGATAATTAGAATCATTTTGCTTTCAGATTCTACTTTTTTTTCTATAAAGTATGCTCAGTGCAGAATAAGGGAAAGAATATTAAATGCTTAGTGAAAGAAAAGCTTTGTAAACCCATTTTTAGGTAATGGGTGTGGACATGACCAAGATGGCAATGTAGGTTGTTCCTGACTTCACTTTCACTCCCAAGAAGAACAACTAACAGCTAGCTATGCAAGGACAAGATACCACTGAGAGAATCCTAGAATGTGGAGAATCTAGAACTCCCTGCAGCACAGAGACTAAGAAAGACCCCATTAGAAGAGTAAGAGAAGGTGTTTGTGTTGGCTGCATGTTCCTTGCTCGAGTGAGTGCAGCACCATGTGGAGAGGTCTCCCCTGAGTCTCCAGTGCCTAGTTACAGTCTCTAGTTACAGTGGGACAGTTGTTCCTAGTGGACAACCAATCTCCCACCAAGCATTGTGTGTTGCCTCTCCCCAACATAAGACTATTGGCAAATTTCTCAACAGAAACTTTTCAGCAGGAGAGAATATGACATATTCAAAATTTTGAAGGAAAATCACTGCCAACCAAGAATTCTATCGTTGGTAAAGCTGTCCTTCAGAAACAAAGGAAGGATAAAGATTTTCTCAAAGGAACAAAAGCTAAGTTTGTTACTGCCAGACCTGCCTTCCAAGAAATGCTAAAGAAAGTCATTTGGAAGTAAAAGAACACTAATAAACATCATAAAAACATAAAAAGTTAATATAGATCTCACTGGCAATGGTGTATATATATATATATATATATATATATATATACACACATACACCATATATATATATATATGGTCATGGTTAGATTCTGCAATATGGTAACAGTGGTGATAATTTACTTATAAGTCTACTTAAAAGTATATAACTATAGACTTTATAACTATATAACTTTATATAGTTTAACTTTATAACTCTATACTTTATAACTATATAAAGTATATAACTATAACTTTTAAAAGTTATAAAAACAAACAAATGAATGCAGTAAAAGTAACTGTAACCAAAATAATGTTATTAGTGACACAGTATGAAAGCATGTAAATTGTAACAGTAATTATCTAAATTGTGAGGGAAAGATAAGTAAAAGTGTAAAGTTTATAAATTTTACTGAAGTTGTTATCAGTTTAAAATAAGGTGTTGGAAATGAAAGGTATTTTATGTAAGCCTCATGATAACCACAAAGGAAAAACCTAATTACACAAAAGCAAATAGTAACTAAACCAAACCAAACAAAAAAAAACCCACAAAACCCAAAAATCTCAGGGGTAGCTATATTACATTAGAAAAAATATACATTAAACCGAGGATGGTAAAAAGAGACAAAGAGGGGTGCCTGGGTGGCTCAGTCAGTTGGGCGTTTGACTTCAGCTAAGGTCAGAACCTGTGTGAAATTCTCTCCCCCATGCTCTCTCTGCTCCTCACCTACTCTCTCTCTCTCTCTCTCTCTCTCTCTCTCTCTCTTTTTCTCTCTCCCTTTCAAAATAAATAAAAACTTTACAAAGAAAAAAAAAAGAGGGGCATCTGGGTGGCTCAGTCAGTTAAGCATCTAACTTCGGCTCAGGTCATGATTTTGCGGTTCATGAGTTTGAGCCCTGCATTAGGCTCTGTGCTGACAGCTGAGATCCTGGAGCCTGCTTCAGATTCTCTGTCTCCCTCTCACTCTCTGTCCCTCCACACTTGCATTCTGTCTCTCTCTCTCTCTCTCTCTCTCTCTCTCTCAAAAATAAACGTTGAAAAAATGAAAAGAGACAAAGAAGGTCATTATTTTTTTTTAATGTTTATTTTTGAGACAGAGACAGTGTGAGTGGGGGAGGGGCAGAGAGAGAGGGAGACATAGAATCCGAAGCAGACTCCAGGCTCTGAGCTGTCAGCACAGAGCCTGATGTGGACTCAAACTCACAAACAGCAAGATCATGACCTGAGTGGAAGTTGATCACTTAGCCAACTGAGCCACCCAGGCGCCCCCAAAGAAGGTCATTATAAAAAGATAAAGGGTCAATTCATCAAGAAGATATAACACTTATAAATATTTATGCTCCCCACATTGGAATACCTAGATATATGAAGCAAAAACTGACGAGGTAAAAAGAGAAATAAACAGTAATACAGCAATAGTTCGGGATTTTAATACCCCACTGTCAACAATGGATAGATCATCCAGACAGAGAATCAATAAGGAAACAGCAAATGTGAACACTATAGACCAAATGGAGGCACCAGAAATACACAGAACGTTTTATCCAACAACAGCAGAATACACATTCTTCTCAAGTGTATATGAAACATTTTCTAGGATAGATCACATATTAGGCCACAAAGCGAGTCTTAGCAAACTCAAGATAATTGAAAATATACCAAGTCTCTTCTTTGACCACAATGGCGTGAATCTAGAAATTAATAACAACAGAAAAACTAGAAAATTCACAAATACATGGAAATTAAACAGTGCCTTTCTGAATAACCAATGTATCAAAGAAAAAATTAAAGGGGAAATAAAAACGTTTCTTGAGACAAATGAAAATAGAAATACAGCATACCAGACTTAAGAGATGCAGCAGACTTTTCTAAAAGGAAAGTTCACAGCAATAAACACCTATATGAAAAAGCAAACAAGATAACAATAAACAACTCTACACCTTAAGAAGTATAAAAAGAAGAACAAATTGAGCCAAAAGTTAGAAGATAGGAAATAATGAAATTAGAGCAGAAATAAATAAAATAGAGTACAGAAAAAAAACAGTAGAAAAGATTAACAAACTAAAATTTGATTCTTTGAAAGATAACATTGACAAACTCTTAGCTAGACTAACCAAAGAAAAAAGAGGAAAGACATAAATTAGCAAATTATAAATGAAATAGAGACATTACAACCAATACCACAGAAATTCAAAGGATTATAAGAGGCTACTATGAACAACTATATGCCAACACACTGCTCAACGTAAAGAAATGGAAAGACTTGTAGAAATATACAATTTACTAAGGCTGAATCAGGAAGGAGTAGAAAATCTGAATATACCAATTACTAGTAGGGAGATCCAACCAATAATTGAAAATCTCCCAACAAAGAAAAGTCCAGCACCAGTGAGCTTCATTGATGAGTTTTACCAAAATTTTAAAGAAGAATTAACACCAATCCTTCTCAAAATCTTCCAAAAATTCAAAGAGCATGGAATAGTCTTAAACTCATTTTATGAGGCCAGTATTTTCCTGATACCCAAACAAGAAAAGGACATTATTAGCAAAACAAAAACAAAAACTATAGGACGTTATACCTGATGAATATACATAGAAAAATTCTTAAGCAATACTAGCAACAAACTGAATTCAGCAGCACAATAAGAATCATACACAATGATCAAGTGCAATTTATCGCTGGCATGCAAGGATGGTTCAACATATGCAAATCAAATGAAATATCAAATTAATAGAACAAAAGGAAAGAACCATGTGATCATCTCAATAAATGCAGAAAAAGCATTTGACAAAACTCAACATTCATTAATGATAAATCTGTTAAAATGACAGGCATAGAAGGAGCATATCTCAATAAAGATCAGATATGACAAGTGCACAGGTAACATCATCATACTTAATGGTGAAAGGTTGAAAGCTTGTCTTCAAAGATCAGGAACAAGACAAGTGTACCCATTCTTGCCACTCCTATTCAATACACTACTAGAAGTCCTAGATAGAGCAATCAGCAGAAAAAGAAATAAAAGTTATCACAATTGGAAAGGAAGATGTAAAATTGTCTCCATTTGCAGATGACATAATTTTCTATATAAAAGCTTCTCAACCAAAACTCTTAGTAGACTTAATAAATTCAATAAAGTTTCTGGATACAAAATTAATATATTAAAATTAGTAGCATTTCTATACACTAACAACACACTTTCTAAAGAAAATAATTTGATTCCATATCCAATAGCATCTAAAACAACAAGATATTTAAAATAACTTTAAGGAGGTTAAAGAGCTCTGAAACAACAAGACATTGATGAAAGGAATTAAAAATCCACCAATGAAAGGTAACCCGTGTTCTAGATTTGAAGAAATGATATTGCTAAAACGTCAATACTACTGAAAGCCATCGATAGAATTAAAGCAGTCCCTATCAGGATTCCAATGGCATTACTTACAGAAGTAGGCAAAAATACTTCTACAACTTATATGGAACCACAGAAGATCCTGAATAGCCAAAGAAATCCTGAGAAAGAAGAACAAAGCAGGAGGCATCACACACCCTGATTTAAAGCTATACTATAAAGCTATAATCATCAAAACAGTATGGTTTTGGCTTAAAAACAAATAGACCAATGGACCAGAATCAAGAGCCTACAAATAAATCCAACCATATATGGTCAACTAATTTTTTGTAAGGAAGCCAAAAATAATCAAAGGAGAAAAGACAGTCTTCCAATAAATGGTGCTGGCATAATTAGATATTCACATATGGTAAAATGAAACTGGAACCATATCTTACACCACTTGCAAAAATTAACTCAAACTGGATTAAAGACTTAAATGTAACACCTGAAACCAGGAAACTCCTAGAAGAAAACAGAGGCAAAGCTACTTTACATGAATCTTGGTAATGATTTTTTCGATATGTATCTAAAGCACAAGTAACAAAGTAAATAATAAACAAGTAGGACTATATCAAAAAGATCTGTCTAGCAAAGGAAACCACTAGGAAAGTGAAAATACAACCCATGGAATGGGAAAAACATTGCAAACCTTGTATCTGATAAGGGGTTGGTATCCAAAATATATTAAGAACTTATATAGTCAATAACCAAAAAAAGCAATCTGATTAAAAAATGAGCAAAAGACCTGAATAGACATTTCTCCGAAGAAGATATATATGAAAGGCCATCATCAGGCCTATTTATCTGGGAAGTGCAAATTAAACCACAATGTGATATTACTTCAAGCCTGTTAAAATAGCCATCATCAAAACGACAAAGGATAACAAATGTTAACATGGATATAGAGAAAATTCTTGTGCACTTTTGATGGGATTATAAATTGGCATGACCACTAAGAAAAACAGTATAGTGAACCCTGAAAAAAATGAGACAAAGAACTACCATATAATCCAGCAATTACACTTCTGGAATATACCCAAAGGAAATGAACACTAACTCAAAAAGATATCTGCATGGCCATGTTTATGGTAGCATTATGTATTACAATAGCCAAGACATGGAAACAAGCTAATGTTCACTGATGAATGAATGGATAAAGAAGTTGTGGGGTTGTGTGTGTGTGTGTGTGTGTGTGTGTGTATAAACATATATACATAGTAAAATATGTATATAATGGAATATTATTCAGCCATAGAAAACATAGGAAAATCCTACCATTTGTGACAACAAGGATGGACCTTAAAGGCACTACGGTAACTTTAATAAGTCAGAGAGAGAGAGAGAGAGGGAGGGAGAGAGGGAGAGAGGGAAATACAGTAAAATCTCATTTATACATGTAATCTGAAAACAAACAGACAAACAAAATAAAAATCCCAACTCTAGAAAAAGAGATCAGTCTAGGGGTTACCAGAGATGAAGGCTAGAGGGGAAACTGGAGGAAGGTAATCCAAAGGAATAAAATTCCAGTTATAAGATAAATAAGGACTGGGGATGTGATGTATGACATGATGACTATAGCTAGCACTGCTGTATGACATGAAGGAAAGTTAAGAGAATAAATCCTATGAGTTCTCATCACAAGGAGAGTTTTTTCTTTTTCTTTATTTTTATTATATCTATATGAGAATATGGCTGTTATCTGACCCTATTGTGCTAATCATTTCACAATATATGTAAACCAAACTATCATGATGCATGCCTTAAACTTATCCAGTGATGTATGTCAATTATTTCTCAATAAAATTAGAAAAATGAGATGTCTGTTACACAAGCTACTTTTATTACTGTGTATTCCTGTTGTATGTTCTAAGTTTGTTAAAAGAGAGTTTCTTCACTGGGAATTTTAATATTTCCACTGCTATTTAAAAAAAAAATTTTTTTCAACGTTTATTTATTTTTGGGACAGAGAGAGACAGAGCATGAACGGGGGAGGGGCAGAGAGAGAGGGAGACACAGAATCGGAAACAGGCTCCAGGCTCCGAGCCATCAGCCCAGAGCCTGACGCGGGGCTCGAACTCACTGACCGCGAGATCGTGACCTGGCTGAAGTCGGACGCTTAACCGACTGCGCCACCCAGGCGCCCCTCCACTGCTATTTTTAAGTTGTGTGAACTTTGGTTAAGTCACTGGACCTTTATCTTTATTAGTACAAATGGTCTCTATGTCTCTTTGAGGGACTGTTTCAGAATCAAATTAATCAATGTATTTGAAAGCACATTCAAAAGTAGTGCTTTAAAGACATAATGAGAAATATTTTAATGCAATTTTTGTATTTTTGTATTTTTTACTAACGTCTTCTCTCCACTCACTATAGACTGGCCTGTCCTATTCTCCTTCACACCATTCAAACAGTAATGAGGGAATGATGGCTTTCTCTTCATGGCCTGCAGATAGAGACACTAAGAGTCAACAAAGAATTAAGTTTTTGACTTTTGATCTTTTAAGAAGATTATTGGAAAGCTCTAGAAAAGGCCTGCACTGAGAGCCATGGTGTTCATTTTTATAGGAATGCTCCATCTGCTGAGCAAAGATATGTTTGTTAGCCTGGTACTAATTCCAAAATCTTTGCTTTAGACTTTCAGCACTAAATATTAGAGAACCCAGAGCTTAGAATATACTCCATAAACTATAGAATGGAGAAACTTTTGAAGATGTGAAAGCCCCTTTTTCCCCATTAAAACAGGATAAAAGAATCAGGAAAATTAACTGGGAAATCTTGTTGAGATGACCAGAATCCAGCATGTCTGGGAGCAGCATATTAGAGTCCCATTCTATGTCCCATTGCTACTCCTAGGAGGATTCTAGAAATGAGTAGGAAAGATGGATGCCTGGAAAGGAACTCACAATGTGCTTGTTTCTGACAACCAGAGCTTCTGGGCTACAGCAAACATAAATATTTTTAGCTGGGGCAGATGATTTAGTACAACATATAGAGCAACAAAGAGCAACTCAGCAGAAGCCAGAAACGGCAAAATACCATCCTGGGCTAAATGTAGAAATATTGAGTATACAAATGGACAATGGCCAGACCATACATAAAAACAGAACTCTGACCCATAATCTCTGCAGCAACCAGACCAAGAAACCAAACCTCAACCTTTGTAGCAATCAGCCCCCAAAGGTTAAGACTTGGTTTAATACTTGCCAGCTTTTTTAGTTTTCATACTCTCCTCTGCTTCTAACTTAGGAAGAAGCTAAATAATGCTCCCCTGAACAATCACATAGGACGTCCCATTTCTAGTCTACTCTGTTCTTCCCATGCCAACACTATCTAATCATAGCCTAGCTGAAGCCTCTCTTTCTCGCTACAGAGCTTTCCAATCCCGTCTGCATTTGAGTCTCTGCCAAATGTTAAGTGATGATGGCTGACTCCCTTGCTATATAGCAGCCCTGAATAAATAGCCTCTGCTTGCTCTTGTGTGAGTGATCTTTATTGATTTTCACAAAGTACATTCCCCTCCTCATGCGTACAATTATATATTTAGGCTTATTCCAAATCTAGATGCCACACAGGGAAGAGGCAAAAAGCAGTGGAAGAACCCTGAACTGGCTAAGAATTAACTTAGAAAAACTGAGTTTTAAAACCAAAAGAGACTGAGGTTTTTTTTTTGCATTTGTAAGATTAAATATTCTAAAACCAGGCGGAACTGGGAGATTATGGACTAAGTTTAGATAAAAAGAAATAGATTTTATATATTTTTTGGAATGTACCAGTAGTATAAAATGTAATATATTGGAGAAAATCTTAATTATATTGGATATTATTGCCTATATTATTTATTTATACTAAATAATGAAGATACATCATTTATTCTTTATTCATAGAATAAACACAATGAAGAATAACATAGCTACCAGGTGGTCTGGAAGCCCTAGTAAGGACACTAACACACATGTGATGTTGGAGTAAATACAATGATATGTGCTTATGCTATTATTTATGTCAGAAGTTGCTTAATCCAGACATCATTACTATTAGAAGATATGGGGAGGTCCCTCTGTCCAAGGAGACCACTACAAATCTGCTCTTAAATTTCTAAGCAGCGGCAAAATTTAAAACTTTTACAAAACTAGTACTTTTCTCATGAAGCTGTCTTAATAGGTGCTAGGGCGACAGGATATCTGAATTTTTTAGTGCAAACATCTTATCAAAATAACCGAGTACTTAAATTGTCCATCAATTCGGCTCCCATTCTTTTTGACAGTGAAATTAAGATAAAAAGCAATTTAAGGAGTTATATTATTTCCCAAGCCTACTATATTTAATCAAAGGTAGCAGTCTAAAATAATTAGGAAACAGATATGTAATTTACATAAAAGCTGCTAAAGCAGATGTTTTTTAACGTGCAATTTATTTCTTATAGAAAATGAGAAATTTAAATGTAAGATTGGGAGATTATACTCCTTTTTACCCCTAACTCAAGCTTATTTCACCAGGTGCTGTGGATTTCCTTTCTCGGAAAACATTTTTATTTTCTCCTTGACTAGCATGTGTTTTTCCCCATGATGTCATTCTTTAGAATGGAGAAATTATGAAGAGATGGGAAATGTCAGATGTCAATGTACGTATCACATCCTATAGGGACTGAGAAATCATCGTTAAAATTATACAAAATTTGCATGTTTAAATGTGTTTCATCTATTTTTGAGCACCTAATATATGCCAGACACTGTGCCAAATCCTGAGGGAATACAAATATAAATGGCCTCGCCCCTACTCCTAAGGAACTTTTAGGTGTATAAGAGAGAGAGAAAAAACAAAAACAGAAACACTGCATTTGTTCTATTTATATCTTCAATTTCTTTTAAAGTGTTGTACATAATTCATTAGATATTCTTAGGCAGGATGCTATGGTAAAAGCTATCATTTAAGATGTTATTTTCTATTTGTTTATTTTTGGTATATGGAAATAAAATTGATTGTGTATTGACCTTGTATACAAAGACCTTGTTAAATTTACTTATTAATTCTATAGACTCTTTTTAAATACAGGTTCCTATAGATTCTTTTGAATCATGTCATCTGTGAGTAATGACATTTTATTTATTCCTTTCTGATCCTATGCCTCTTATTCCTTTTTATTGTCCTATTGCACTGGTTAGGAATTTTAGTATAAAGTCAAATGGAATTGGTAGTGGTTGGCATCTTTACTGGTTCCCAATTCAGGGAAAGTTTGCAATATTTTACCATTAAGCATATGTTTCTTGTGGTTATGTTTTCTTTTTGTAGGTATTATTTATCAGATTAAGAGCAATTTATTCTTTCCTAAGCTTGGAACAATGTAAGCATTTTAGGCAGAAAGGACTATAATAATGTGCTTATGAAATACTGTGCTTAAGTAATACTGTTTATAAAATTGTTGGAAGTACTAGAGGAACAGGATTCAGTGAGCTAACAATGGAGGTATTGATTTCAAGAACACATGCATTGCAATGTCTGTAATTCAGGGGTCAGAAAACTGATGCTGCTCCATCATGAGCCACTTCTTAATACTCATGTCTCTACTACCTTACTTTCCAGGAGGACCAACAGCAAGATATTGGTTTATGCTTCACTTCCGCATTCTAAATGTGCCCTGAGTACTTCTAATTGGCAGAAGCAAATTTACATGTAGATCCTGGGTTGTAAGTAGAGGTGAAAATCTGCAGTAGAGAAGACATGTTGAGGGAGAAGGAAAGTGTGCTAGATGAGCGCTGTTGACCAATGGGCAGACCAATCTAGCAAAGTCTATCCCTTTAGCTATTCCCTTAGATAGTTTGTTTATTTTCCTGGTATAGGGACACACATGTCTGCATTCATCAGGGATTTGAACAATTTTAGGGATTTGGACAATTTGCATTGTTGAAGTTTCCTGTTAACATTTAATACTGGCCTTTGGAAATTTAGGGGATAGCAGATATAAGCTGCCCTCCTTTCACCCCTCACTTTGTGGCAGTAATGTCATGTCTTTATGATGTTCAGAATCAAACCCACAAGGCACTACAGTCATCTCATTTTTTAGTTGTTGATTTGTTGCCATTTGGATTCAAAAATGACCAGGTGGCAGTCTCAAATTCCAGTTCAGTGGAATAATTGCTATGTCCCCAGGATGTGTTGGGATTTTAGGTTTTACCTAAAAATTAACCAGCACAGAGTCCTATGGAAAAGAAACAAAACTGTTGGCATTATTGGGTGCAATAGTGAAAGGTAGTATTGCTATTTCTACCTCTTACTTCCAAGTTCCATGTATTCTTGCTATGTCAATAACTTCATACAGAGAAAGTTGCAATCAAAGCAAATCACAACACGTAGGAAAGCACCCTGGCATTTTAGATGCTTGAGTGATTCGTCAACAAGACCTTGAAGTCAAGCTGCTTTGGGGTGCTGAGTTACATGCTAACACCATGAGTCTTCAAGGCATGAGACTATTGATATACTCGTGTTGTTGAATAAGTTCCATAGTCATATACAATATGATACTAAACAGATGAATAACAAATTCACAAAGTCCTCAGTTGCTGATGGTGGCAAAAACATGCCTGGCTAACTAGGAAACTCCAGACCTAGAATATTTGCATCTCAAATGGGGACAAATAGCTACATTGTCTCTGAGTTCCCCTGCCTCCAACTCTGGAATATATCAGTTTTGCCATGATTTCTAGGGTACTTTTTGATCATTAGGTCCAATGAGCATGATATCAATATAGCTGGTCAGTAAGATGATAAAGATCTCTGAGAACTGAAATATGATGAAGTTCAAGAGAGTAGATGTAGTCCTGAGATAAGAGAGTGGAAGTGACCTGTGGTCCTTGCCAGATGGAATTAAACTGATTCTTATATGTTGAGATGGGGGGGTGGGGGAAGTTTGTTTGATGTTTTGCTTTTTTTCTCATATGTAGATACACACTAGGCTCCAGAGACTGTTTTGAGTAAAGAGACTATACCCAGAATAGCAGCAGCTGAAATTTTAGTTAAGTTTGTGAAAATTGATTATGATGTTCAAAGATCTATCCTCTGATGGGACAAACAAGCGAGTTAAATAGGGATATGCTAGAAATCATCTGCATCTTTGAGATCGTTAATGGGGATACTATATTTAATTTCACTGAGGACTCCATACTTTAAGTGTGTATATATTTTAGTAGAAAGGAGCACTTCTATGGACTTACATCTGACTCCTCTAATTTTCACTCTATGAAATGCCTTTGACTCTATGACTCAGAGTCAATATGGTAAACCTTCCAATTGCTGAGCTTGTCCACTCTATTCACATACTGAGCTATTGGGGGAAGTTACAGGGTGATTTTTCAGAATGTTATAAACTATTATGAAGACAAATTAATTTTAAAACTGCATTAATCACCTGACACTCAGAAGTTGCTAATATCACCAGTGAATACTGCATTATTTGTGGTATTGTTGCCAAATTCTTCCTTTGGTGTAGCTAGAATCACTTTCATTCAAGGGCCATGTGCAGCAGCACAGAGCCAAGATTTAGATCAAAGGCTTTGATATTGCATTATGTAAAATCAATTGAGGACGTATTTCCCTAAACCTAGACTTTTTGTCTATTTGTTTGTTTGTTCAGATCATACAGGCCCCTCCCACTCCTTTTTAAAATGTCATCCATCTAATTCTGTTCTAATTTTCCATTATTGCCTAACAGATTGCCACAAGTTTAACCTTTTCAAACAACACACATATATTTGTCTTACCGTTTTCATGGATTAGGAATGTAGGCATGGTTTAGTTGGGTGTGCTGCTCCAGGACTCAATCTCATTCAAATTTTTAGAAGAATTAATTTCCTTATAGTTATGAGTTTGAGGGACCTGGATTTTGTTCGGGCTATCAGCTGGACACTGCTCTTTTGTTCCTAGAAGACTTCTATGATTTCTTTAAAATTTTTTTTAACGTTTATTTATTTTTGGGAGAAAGAGACAGAGCATGAGCAGGAAAGGGGCAGAGAGATAGACACAGAATCCGAAGCAGGCTTCAGGCTCTGACCTGTCACTACAGAGCCCTATGCGGGGCTTGAACTCATGAGCCGTGAGATCATGACCTGAGCCATAGCCAGACACTTAACTGACAGCACCACTCAGGTGGCCCTACAATTTCTTAACTCATGAACTTCTCCAACCTCACCATTTACTTCATCAAAGACACCATAGAGAATCTCTAGTCTCTCTTCTAACAAGAGGGCGTGTGTGTGTGTGTGTGTGTGTGTGTGTGTGTGTGTGTATAACAGCACATAAAATAGGAGTGATTTCCCATAACTTTGAACTTATGATGTATAATCACTGAAGATCCATTACCTTTACCTTTCCCATGAGATAGAGCCTCGCCTCAGGCTCTGCACTCAGCACTGAGCACAGATCCTGCTTAAGATTCTGCCTCTCCAGGGGCACCTCAGTGACTCAGTTGGTTACGCGTTGGACTTTGGCTCAAGTCATGATCTGACAGTTCGTGAGTTTAAACCCCGCGTTGGACTCTGTGCTGTCAGTTCAGAGCCTGGAGCCTGCTTCAGATTCTGTGTCTCCCTCTCTCTCTGCCCCTCCCCTACTCATGCTCTGTCTCTCAAAAATAAATAAATGTTAAAAAAAAAAGAGTCTGCCTCTCCCTCTCTCTCTCTGTCCCTCTCCTGCTCGCTCTCTCTCTCTCTCTCTCTCTCTCTCAAAAACAAACAAACAAAGAAAAAAACGAAAACAAAAAACAAGTATTAAACCTAGGCCGAGGTCAAGTTCAAGTTTTATGCAGCCAATTGAACAAATATCAGAAATACGCTCATTTGCTTTAACACATCCATTCCAGAAATGCTGATGAGTACAGCATGGATAACTTTGGCCTCATCTAAGTTCTTCATTTGTTGGACTAACATCTTTTGAAGCAATTTCCACATATTTTATCCAAGATTCTATTGATAAATATCAGTAAATAATTTAGCTACTTTGGTTTACAAATTTTAAGGGGCGCCTGGGTGGCGCAGTCGGTTAAACGTCCGACTTCAGCCAGGTCACAATCTCGCGGTCCGTGAGTTTGAGCCCCGCGACGGGCTCTGGGCTGATGGCTCAGAGCCTGGAGCCTGTTTCTGATTCTGTGTCTCCCTCTCTTTCTGCCCCTCCCCCGTTCATGCTCTGTCTCTCTCTGTCCCAAAAAAACAAAAACAAAAACAAAAACAAATTTTAAGACAAAATTTGGCCCGAGATTAAAGCAAATAAAGTTAGATTGAATAGTCAATATAATAATGTATTAAATAGCAAGATATGAAGAGTATACAGTGAAAGTGTGTAATGGAGGAAGGGTGAGGACATTGCACTGAACAAAATCAAGCAAGTGAAATTTTTGTTTTGCTAAAGTGTTTAGTGAATTTCTGAGAGGAGAATTATGTATACAGTATTTTCCATACTTTTAAAAGGGAGCTGTTTTTCCTTGAACAATTTATAAAACCTAGAAAACCTTGAATAATTTATAAAACAAATCAGTAAAAAGAGCAGAGCTCTAGGTGTAAGTAGACATACAATTTAGCCTTGTTTGGTCACTAAATATTTGTTTGATTTTTGGATAAGTTGCTTTACCTCAATGTGCTGCCTTTTCATCTATAAATTGGAGGGTGCCTGGACACACTCCAGTTGTGTCTGCCCATTAGAATGTTATTGAATGAGTGAATGTTATTGAAAATGTTATTTAAATCTTATTGAAAACAGTCATGAAATTATTTATGATGCTTCTTGATTTTCATGGAAAAGGCGGCATTTTTCAGCTAAATCTTTTAATGACAATGAGTGAAGAAGGGTAGAAAAATCTGGTATTTTCATAAGTTTTATGATATATACAAGGAACAGGAAAACATTTCCACATTTGAAGATAATTCAGTTATGAACAACTGAAGGCAAGCAAAAATCTAAATTATTTTTTCTCAAGGCTTTCCTAGCTTAGTATTTGACCTGTTTATACTCTTATACAAATCTAATCCACATGCTAGAATCAATCACTTAAAATCAGTAAAATGATTTGTGAGAACTGTTTGAAGTCCTAAAGCTCCCTGAATTCTTTTTAATCAGCTAAAATGTTCTTTCCCTTAGATACTGAGGAGTATATTTTTGTCAGAATTAAATCAACATAACATATGCCCAGTCACTTGGTTTAGGAAATAAGACCCTGAAGTGATTCTGAGTAGCCTCTTATAAGTTCTTTTATTTTCTTTGCCTGCTTACCAGAATGGGCATTTCTTTTTATAAACTGCTCAGTGAAACTGGTGGTAAAAGCCCTTCTCTGAAGGGAATGAGAGAATCTTCAATGTGTTAAGGAATTTAGAGACTGGTGATGGTAATAGACTCCCATTAATGTAAGGTCTACAGAAAATAAATGAGATCCCAGGTCATGCAGTTAGCTGGTGAAAAGTTAAAACTGGAATCTCTCTCTTTACCATGCCCATTTATGGAAAATAATCCCCTGGCCATTAAAATACCCTATATCTTCCTATAACCCCTTTTTTTGTGTGTTTAATTGAAGACTAGAGATTTTAACACAGAAGTTTTCGTATTCTTAAATTTATTTGTGAATGTTTAAAAATAAGTGCCATTTTAATCTTCAATAGTCACTTTTACATTTTTTTACGTTAATGTCAAGTATTCACAAATTTTAAAGGACAAATTGAGTTTCAATAGCACCCTCCTTCCAAACACTGAATCTTTACATTGTCTACATCATAACAGGAATGGTGGGGATGTATTTATCCTGCCTGATGAAATCCTTAATTCTTACTATCAGCTTCCGTTTTTATCTAGCATAATCTGAGGGCAAAGAAAAATCATTATGGATCTCCTGGGTTTTGGCAAAGCTTGACCTCTTCTGAGAAGCGTGGCTGTGAAAAGGAAAGGAGTGTTAAGAGGGGGTGTTTGTTTCTAACTCCCTTGATGTTTGTAAAACACCTATCTTAAATGCTAGGGTTTATTGAGTGAAAACAAATGGTTCTAACTGGTTTTGTAAGTTTAGATAAAAGGGTAGACTGAAGAAATGAGTTTACCTTCCAGTGGAGCAGATTGGAGAGACAATTCTCATAAAACTTTTCTTTCAGTAGCTCCATATTTGGTTACTACTCATAACGGATTCTTTCTGGTAACATCTTTGTAAATGAAAAAATTAAACTGGGGAGGCACACATGGTTTTCACTTGGTCCAGTATTTTTAACAAACAGCCCATCTGATAGAGAAATGAACACTTTAAGAGATAAGATTTCTGGTTTTATTGGGAGGCAGAATTGGATGATCCAAAGAAAACATTACTCTGAAGATCTTTATTTGATATTGCCTTTTCTGATCTAGTGAGAGAAGGTGTCTGCCCAGGCCAGATGTTATTTTGTTAGTATTAGGACCAAGAACGGAACACAAGTAGTCATATTTTCCATTTATCCTTGGGGCTCAACTCAGGCAGGAAAGAGTGTGACACTGAGGTATCTAGTAGGGAATAGGTACCTACCCAGGTACACAACGATATTCTTAAGTACTGTGTAATGTTCTAAAGGGAGACTGAGTTAAAGATCCTAATTTATAGTGTCAATAGTGTGATCCAAATATTACCTAAGGTATTTGTTAGAATGAAGTTTCCTGAGCTACACGACAGACCTATCTAATCAGGATCTGTGAAGTTCAGACCCTGGAATCTGCACATTTAAAAAAGACTACTGGTTTTATAGGACTTTCTAAGGTTTGTGAACATTTATCTAAAGGCCTATCTTGGGATGCTTTTAGGAAATTTTCAAAACTCCCCTCTTCTTTAAGAAATTACTATTTTTCTTAGTCCTTTTTTCTTCTTCTGAATACGTTACGTTCTATATTGTGATCATCTTGATATCAGGGAAAATTCAATCTAACTTCTCACCTTATGTGTTGAATGGTGATGATTATGAATACTTTGTAAAATTTTACCTGAAACTCTTTATTATTTTTTTTCCTGGAGTTTTTGTCAGTAGGAGCTAGAAGTGAAATTAAAGATCAAGTATGACAATTTGACAAACCAATAGTTCTTTTGAAATATGGTTTAAAATAAAAACATTTAATCATTATGAGGAATGGTTTATAGGGCAACACTTTTTTTTAACTATGTTTAGAAGCAATTCACTTTTTAATAGTTCTTTTTCGTTTTTCCTCTAAACAAGGTGGACAAACTTCACAAACTTAAAACTTGAATCTAAAATTAGCATAGCTCTGGGATGCTTGGGTGGCTCAGTTGGTTAAGCAGCCAACTCTTGATTTCGGCTCAGGTCATAATCTCACAGTTCATGGGTTCAAGTCCCACATGGGGCCCTGTACTGACAGTGCAGAACCTGCCTGGGATTCTCTCTCTCCCTCTCTCTCTGCCCCTCCCCACACTCTTACATGCTCTCTCTCTCTCTCTAAAAATAAACATTTAAAGTCAACATAGCTCTGAGAATGAGCATCTGTTGAAGAGAAATAACCTATGTATGAGAAAGTAAACATTATATTTGAATTTTGGCAAATTAATGCAAATTCCTAATACTCTCAAGCTTAACTACAGATAGCCCAGATTTTTCTGAGATTAAACTTTGCTTCTATTTATATATTCTGAGGAATTTTTTGAACCAAGAAACTCAGAAAAAAAGGGAGGGAGCAAGTAGGGAGAAACAAAGATGTATCTTCTGTGGCTTGAGTATAAAATATGAAAGTGTTAATGAGAAGGTATTTGTCTCAGAACTGGTGGGTGACAATTCATCCTGTAGTAAACCTTGCAATTTTTGGTTCTTCACTTTTCATAACAGATCTGATAGCGAAAGCAATCTTTTAATTTTATCAACAATGATTGTGGGGCAAAAAGAAATGGAACTACCTGACCATTATCCATTGTTTCCCAAACTGGTTTATCCTACATCTAGGATGTATGTAGGATGTATGTTAAAAATGTAGATTTCCAGGGGCACCTGGGTGATTCAGTTGGTTAAGCATCTGACTCTTGGTTTTTTGCTTAAGTCTTGATCTCACTGTTTGTGAGTTCAAGCCCCATGTTAGGCTCTGAGCTGACAGCATGGAGCCTGCTTGGGGTTTTCTCTCTCCCTTGGTCTTTGCCCCTTCCTCGCCCGCCACTCTCTCTCTCTCTCAAAATAAATAAATAAACTTTAAAAATATATATAGATTTCTAGTAGCTCCCCTTCAGGTTCTGATTTGCTTGATCCATGATGGGACTCTTGGGAATCTTTCCTTTATTCATGTGTTTTTAAAGTTCTGCCCTTCTCACCTTTTGGGATGAGCACTGGGTGTTGTATGGAAACCAATTTGACAATAAATTTCATATTTAAAAAAATAAAAAATAAAATAAAGTTCTGCCCTTCTTATGATCAGGTAACTTTGAAAATACTATTCTAGTCTATTTTTTCTTTGTCAAAATTGTCCTTTTTATTTATTTATGTATGTATTTATTAGAGCTTATTTATTTACTTTGAAAGAGAGAGAAAGAATATGTGCATGGACACGAGTTGGGGAGGGACAGAGAGATCATGACCTGAATCGAGATCAAGAATCAGACACTTAAAGGACTGAGCCACCCAGGTGTCCCAAAATTGTTTTTTTTACATAGGATTGCATTTCAGAATTGACTAATTCTTACAATTTTCTTTTCAACTTTCTGCGCCTTTTCTTTAAGTTATTGAGCTAGTTTGCTATGAATGAAAATCAAGAGGTCTGGTTCTACTCCTGTTTCTGCCCCTTAATATGAATGAAGGCAAATTGTGTAGTTAGCTTTAATCTCTCATTTTATTCCTTGGATGCTTCCTTATTGTCTCTTGCGTGCTGGGTATTTATCAAAGGAAGGAATCAGGGCAGATATTTTAGGTATTTTAAGTTTGAAGATTGTATTTACAGAACCTACTTTTTTTCTATTCTTAGAATCAGTTTTTAAGATATAATGGACTTCCCCTTTTTTTTTTTTTTAATTGGCATGATATGCTATAACACACTCTGGGCTTTTGACCTGCAATTTATTTCAATGATTCTTAAGTCTAAATAGCCCAGTAGCCTTGAATGGAAGAATTCCTGGATGTAGGTTATCTGTTGGACTGTAACTTTGTGTATTACAAAATCCCTGGCTGGATATAGTGTTTTTAAGATAACAATATTTTGGTAAAGTGTTCTTTAGCAGCTAGAAGGATCCTCAGGTATAATTTAGTTTCTGACAGTGATAGAATAAAGGGTAGAACCCAGATTCATAGAATTTCACAGTCTAGCCTTAGTTGTACAATATTTTCATCATTTAAAATAAAAGTAACTTGGTCTCAAGGTTTGGCCATCTTGGAAATAATAATAAAAAAATAATCATATACTGCATCTTCAGAAGAGGTTTGCTTTGCTACAAGAACCCTGTGCTATCTTTATCAGCAAGAAAATAAAATGCTTTTTGATTCTCAAACTTGATTTTTTTATTTTACAGTGTTCTTAATTCAACATACTACTGTCTTCTCTGTGCCAAATGTGCTGGAGATATAAGAGAGTAAAACACATATTCCCCCTACCCCAAATCTCCATTCTTAAAGGGTTTACATTCTGGCAGGGAAATATGGCAATAAATTAAAAACTAAGGATATTATTCAGTTCATTAGAAGGTACACAGTCTATTAGAGAGAAATAAACAGAAAAGGAGGGTAGGGTGTGATCAGAGGTAGTTAGGTGAGATGTTAGTGGAAGTGATGGTCTCACTGAGAAAATCTCTTCAACAAAGACGTGAAGTGAAGGAAGGGAGGTTTCAACCCACAGTGTGTATGTGGCAAGAATGTTCTAGGCAGAGGAAAGAACCAGTGCAAAGTCCTAAGGTTGGAGCATACTTGGCAACTACTTAGAACTTCTAGGACTGCAGTAGGACTGGAGTAGGGAGTGTAAGGCGAAGGTACAAGGTCAGAGAACTAATGGGGTCAGATCATGTAGGATATTGTAGGTCACTGTAAGGTTTTCAACATTTACTCTGAGGGATGTGAAAACCTGCTGGGAGGTTTTGTGCAACTTTGACTAAAGCATGCTAGTCAGTTAATAAGACTGCTAGAGTACTCCTCGATGCTTCTTTACCCAGTTTCTGTCCTACATGACCCTGCTGTGCCTTTGGGTAAAATGTGAAGCTAATGACAAAACTTCCTAGAATAGTTTTAGCCCTGTCATAATGATGAAGTCATGTGACAGTGATGGAACTGATGCCATAAATAAATCAAAGATGTTCCCTTAGTATGAATGATCGCCAATACATTATATATATATATGTGTGTGTGTGTATTTATGCATATTTAAATTTATTTTTATTTTAATGAATATTAGGTTGCCACTAATAAATATCATATTTTTATACTTATATTTTACTTGTATTTGGTTGCATTTGTGATTAACAAATGAGAACACAAAATAAGTGAAAATATCTAAAGTTTATATTTTAAATAACATTCACTTGTATTAAATAATATTTTAAATTTTAAATATTTGAGTATTTCAGTGATGGTTAGTTTCACTTTTAAATGTTTTAAACACAAGATGTCAATGTTAGATAAATTAACTTAGGGGATTTTAAATCTTAAATGTTAGCAGAAATTTAAAGAAGATACTTCATTGCATTTATGATATTCAAACTAAGGGAAAACATTTAACATTAGTTTAGAATTAAAGTTTTCTTTTTACAAATATTATCACTACAACTTTGTTAACTTCTTAGAAAGCATTTGCAATGGCATATTCAACATAAGCTACTGAACATATATTAAAACCTGTAGAGTAATAAAACCTTAATATATTTTCCGACATGAAGAGCAAAATGTTATTTCTATATAAAGTTTAATAAAAAGGATTTTTAGATCGAACAGAATGGAATCATTTCATTACTATTTTTTTCTTTTTTTTTTTCTTTTTTACTAGGAAAATCTTTTATAGGTTTGAATAATGACTCATTTAATTAGGAAAGACTTTTTCTTTGTGAAACCGTGTCTTTCTTTATGAACCATTGTATATACTAAAACATAAAATAAGATATATGATACTATTTTTAAATTAAAGCAAATATCCAGGGAAGCTCAAAAAGTTTATAGACTTCATTTCTATTGTTTACTTTGACAGAATAATAGCTTTTCTTTCATCTTTTTTTTCCAACTGACATTAACCCCTCTTGTTTTCAGCTTAAACTTTTCCATCCATTTGGATACCAAAACTATATATCGGGGATGTAAATCAGTAGAGCCTACCAGTGAGGTAAACTGATTAAACTATATATATACATAGATAGAGTCATTTTCTAGGAATACATCTTGTTGCACAAATATCATCTGAATCCACCATATGTTGTTTTAAATGCAAAGCACATTTTCCTGTCTGATATTTCCTAATCTTACTACAACAAAGTCAAATGCTTCCAATTTTTATAGACTTCAGAAAATGTTGTTCAGAAACACCCAGTAATTTATTTTTACATTGTTTTGCAGTACAGCAAGATTACCTCACCATTGTTAACAGATGTTTTTGTCTCCACCAGAGTTTGCTGTTATTTCATCAAACACAGAAATACAAAGAAATGTAATAAGAAATGTATATTCTTTTCTCTCGTAACATTTATCACAATCAATACAGTATTGGAGCAATGCTAATACTGCTGTGGTCCTTTGAGGCTGGAAGGGTTTGTAGTGTACCAGTGGTGCTAAGGGCTGGTGCCAGGATACATTCATGGAAACACTTAACGATAATACTGCTTCAGTAGAGGCAGTAATGGTATAAACAGGGCAAAGGAAATACCAGGATTGCAACAGATGCAATTGATTATATGCCTTGGGGAATATTCCACTCATTTATTTCAAGTCCAGTCCATGTAAATCAAAAGACTGTAATGTTGTCAGTAAGACATATCACAGATGTCGTAATATGCTGTGACAGTGCTCCTGGTTTACTGACGCAGCGGATCATGCCTTTGGACACGAGAAGCCTGTCTGAACCATAGTTCTTGCACTGTCAAGTGTAGAAAATAATCTGACTTAAGCATCTGAATCATTATGAACTGTGATATGGCTTGTTTCAAAAATAAAAGGTGATAGGATTGCTTTAGGTAAAGTTACGTATTTGCACTTGGTCTTAAATCTCTCACTAAGGAGACAATAATTATTTCCAGTAATATTCATAGTTGTCACCCTACAGTAGAGCAGTCACTTTTAGATACCAAGATAGACAACTTTGGAATATAACTCAAAAATCAGGATTTCAAATGACATGTTTTCCTGTAGAGATGCTTTCAGTAAGGAGAAGTTGCTTCATGAAGACCAAGTGTCTTTTCGTCACTTCTTTCCAGTCATTAAGTGGGCACTTTCCAAGTTAAAAATTTCCCTTCCTCTGTCAGTTATAGGTTGTACCAGACTAGGAAAGCTATGCAACACGTCTCAAATAAGATGCAGGGATAGCACAGAGATTAGGAAAAACAATTTACATTTCCTTTTATCTCTTGCTGATTGAAAGATCCAGCATACCCGAGATTCACCTTGAAAGCGTGAAATTAACCAAGTGGCTCTTTGAAAGCTAAGGCTTGAAGGAAATTGCTAAGTATTTTAATAGATGAAGGAGCTGGAAGTCTTATAATTAATGCTAATGTATGGCCTTACTCCTATGAAATTACACATTACATGCACATTAATTATGATTAGCATCCTTTGAATGAATAGCAAAGGAAATCATAATGATTTGATACTTATTATACAATGCTATCACACGGTCTTTTCTAAAGAATGGGCTTAACTTGCTCAATAGATAATAAAGAGATGCTAAATTCCAGTTTATGACTCCTTTCACTAGATAGTTCATAAAATAGGCAAGCGGTGAATGATTTCGCTTCGACTCTGCTCCTTTAAAAAAAAATCACAGTGTGGCAATTTAACTTGTGACTTTGAAAAGAAACCTATCATTTTCTTTAAAGTGGAAAATAGAACACCATCATATTTTTATTATTATTCTTATACTGCATTTGATCTGGAGATACAACATAAGCTCTCATTCAATCTTGCAACAACTTGGGAATCACGGATGTACAAGTTTGGAACTTTTGGATGTGTTAATAATATACTTCCTTCTGCTTATATTAACCATATTGATATTTATATTACATGTTATCAGCCATGGATCATCGTCTATAAATTCAGAAGGAAAAGAAACGTCATAAACACACATATACATAGAATTAGATCAGACTTGGAGCTTGAAAACTATAAAATTTCAATCATTTCATTATTAGGGGCAACCATCCTTCTTGGTGTTGTGCAGAAACCTGGCAAACTGAATGCAGCCCTCTAGACTTAAGTGTATACATACAGTTGCCGATACACTCCTCATGGAGGCTTGCAGGTTAATCATCCCTGGTGCCTTTATCCCAAACGTGGACATGGGAATATTTTTTGAGTCCGTAATTTCATATGGAAGGCCCGGCTTCCCAAATGCAGCCTACAGGTGAGATCCTGCCACTTAATGGAGTGCTGCCAGGGACAGGAAATGGGATCCCACTCTTCTCAGAATCCGATAACTTCCATCACCCTGTTGTAAGGACTCCCAGCATTTTCCATCTTATTTTTGCTTGTCTCTATCCCTGTCAAAAAGCTGCTGCTGCTTCTTTACCCTATGATTGTTCTCTGATCCTTGAAATCTAGTTTTCAAAACACAAAAATTGAGGAGATCTGTAGTCAATTAATGCTTTGAGCCCTGTAACCGCAAACCTCTTCTGAGATAAAGGGGCAAAAAGATCTGGATACCTTCCGGGAATGGGGGAATGGAAAAACACAGTGAGAACAGAACACAAATTAATAGCTCAGTAAATTACCTGGTCTCATTGCTTACAAATTTCACCTGGAATTTTTCGTACCCATAGTTCAGTTTGGAATTATGCATCCAGAAGAACCGGGACACCAACAAAGGGGAAAATGTACACTGGATCAGTCATTTCCAATCCACAGGCTTTGTGTTTGATTCACAGAGAAACCTCAGCAGGCAAGTGAACCACACAGGAGGTGGAGGTTATGCTGTTTCTAGTATGTGTATATTTCTAAATGAACCGTACCTTTCTACAATCCTGATTTTATCAGCGAGCTCATGGCTATCAAACCACATATGAAATCTTATAAATGGTAGTCCCCCATCCAACTTTCATTGTATTCAGACATCTGTTGAAAGAATTCTTCCTTTGAGACATATTTGGGTTTTGCAGAACATTTAAAACTGAGTTGCCAGTTTGATCTGAATTTACTTATACTGCCATTTACTAATGTGGCATAGTGTTCATAACACATCTTCACCCCTTGATGTAAAAATATTCAAAGCACAAGATGGAGACTAGACACAGGGGATTGGAATAAATGACTGCCTGAGGGTTCTGTCAGTTCAGTAGAGTTGTGCTAGCAGTGAAGATAATAGTTAATGCTTATATGGTGCTTACTATGTCCCCTGATGGTTTTAAGGGCTTTATAGGTATTAACTGTTTCAGTCCTTCCAACTCACTGCGGCTGCTTTTATTAATATCCCCACTTATAGGTTAAGAGAACTGAGGTAGAGACTTCCAGTGATCGTCCAAGTTCACATAGTTCAAGGGAAGCTGATTGGGATTTGAACCTAGTAGTTTGAAAACTGAATTGCTCCCTTAACCATTCCACTTAACACCCTAATTGTTACCTTTATTCCCATCCTTCCCTAATCCAATTCATATAAAATTTATGCATAAGCTTCCATTTCAGAAACAAATTAATAATTTTATGCCTAGTGGAGGAAAAAGTATTTCAAAGCATTTAAAATTAGTTTTCATGGGGCGCCTGGGTGGCTCAGTCGGTTAAGCGTCTGACTTCGGCTCGGGTCACAATCTCACGGTCAGTGAGTTCAAGCCCCGTGTCGGGCTCTGGGCTGATGGCTCAGAGCCTGGAGCCTGCTTCCAATTCTGTGTCTCCCTCTCTCTCTGCCCCTCCCCTGTTCATGCTCTGTCTCTCTCTGTCTCAAAAATAAATAAAACCTTAAAAACAAATTTTTAAAATTAGTTTTCATGTGATGCTTACATAAAACATATCTGATATTTATTCGTATTATGTAACATTAAGATCATAAGGAAGTACAATGCGGAGGTCTACTTTTTCACTTAACTTGACATCATGAGAAGTTTCTACTTCAGCAGTTTTTAAAATATAAGCTTATATTGTAAATTATATGAAGTTTTAGATAGTTCCCATTTTTTCACAGTTCGAGGTAAAGATAGAGAAAAATATTCTTGTATTCCTGTGATCAGTTTCTTAAAACACATTTTCCAAAGGGAATCTATGGGACAAATCTTATAAAAACATATATGGTTTTGAAACACTTTCCCAGACTGTCTCCTCAAAGTAGTCTTGCTTAATATCCCCACAAATAGTGCACAGGTGCCCTTTGCTATATGAGCTCAACAACACTGGATATTTCATTCACATTTCTCTGTTACTAGCAAGGGCAAAAGTTTTATTATGTTATTGTGCTGTTTTAATTTCTTCTGCAAATGTCTATTTTCCTTGGCATGGGAGATAAACATATTTTTCTTATTGTATTCCAGGTATCATTTCTATAGCAAGAATAAACAACCCTTGACTTTCTCATAAGTTATAAATATTTTTCCTAGTTTTCTGTTTGTCTTTGTTTTGCTTAACATGGTTTCTAAATGAAAAAATTTAAATACAGTTTAAATGTATCAATATTTGCCTTGATGGTTTCTTCCTTTATTTTCATGTTGAGAACAGCTACTCTCATTTTAATACTGGAAAAAATAATATCTTCTTAAGTTATTTTTAGCTCAATTGATCTGGAACATATTTTGGCAAAAATTGATATTAAATAATTTGCATATCTTAAAAATATTGAATTTTTTAGTTTACAAAATGTTTTCTTTTGCTTCTCACTAAATTTTCATAGCTTCCTTTGTATGAAGTCTACGATTTCTTTCCAATTTCATCTCAAAATATTATGTATCTTGGATGCGGTTATGAAAAAGATACACTGGCTGTCCAACTTTTTATTTTATTCTAGACTACAAACAAGATATGAATTACATATATACATGTTACATATTTATCTATATAATTAATAAGCTTCTTGAAATTCCTAATTAATTTTAATATTTTACAATTCTATTCTTATAAGTTTTACAAAACTTGCAAGTTATGCACAAGGATGGCCAGAACCATCTACAAAACAGATTTTATCTTCTTTTCTAATTGTTATATGTCATTGTTTTGTTTTATCACATATGTAGAACTTCTAGAATACTATTAAAAGGTGATAAAAACAAGTATCATTTTCTTGTTCCTTGTTTTAACTGTTCATTCCCAAGCAGAGTATTGGCTGCTGTTGACACAATTTATTCAAAAATATTTAAGTTCCTAATTTATGCCAGGTATTCTAGAATTTCTAGAGAAAGAGCTAAAGAATAAACAAGGTAAATAAGTAGATATATTGATTTAGTCAATGCTAAATGTTAAGGGTTAAGAAACAAACAAAAAAAAACCAAAACAAAACAAAAAATCTTAGACAATGGAGTAAGGTATTTGGGTAGGTTGATTCTAGATAGGAAAAGGGTAGCCAGGGAAGAACTCCTTGAGAAGACAATTTTTGAATAAAGAACCTAAGGATGTGAAAGAGCTAGCCGTGTTGATACCTGGACAAAGATTATTCCTGGAAGAGGAAGCAGCAAATGTGAATGCCCAGAGATAGGAGTTTGTCTAACATATTTGAATAACATGATCTTCAAAGATCTGAAAGTTAATGAGGCACCAGACATGTAGAATTAAAGGTTATAATAAGCACTTTGGTGCTTACTCTGAGTGAAGTTAAGAAAGGGCTCTTGAAGGAAACTTAATTAGGAGATTTTTTAGGAAGAAATATTGAATCAACTTTAACATGGAAGATTCTATTTAGAGAATTTGTACAAAAGGCTCAAACATTTTCTGTATCTGTAAAACAAAAAACAAAAGTAAAAAACAAACAAAAAAAAAGAAGGGAACTTTAAGTGGGTTATTGTAAAGTGAAATATCTTTCACCACAAGAAAGAGCATTGTACATTGGGGAAAACGGTACACCTGTCTTAAAAATTATTATGAAATTTAAATGAAATAATGTATAAAATATTCAGTTGACTTTTGGTAAATAAATAGTAAATACCCAAACTTGTTAGCATATTATTGTTAAAGTTATTTCAATATGTCATTACATAGCAAGAACATTGCCATAAGAATATGTATAATATTTGTAAGAAATGTAAATTTCCCTTTTTAAACTTTATCTAGTCATATACCTTATTTATGTAAATTTTCAATCATGTAATTTTAGGAGATTTTCTCAATGGTTACTTGAGCCTCATAGCAAACCTGGCTCTCTTGGGGGTAAATATTAGGTCTTTTTTTTAATAGACTACCTTTTAGAGCAATTTTAGGTTCACAGTAAAATTGAGTGGAAGATGCTGATATTTCTTCTATACCACTTGCCCCCACACATGCACAGCCTCCTCCATTATCAATATCCCTTACCAGATTGGTACATTTGTTACAACGGGTGAACCTACATTGACATACTACTACCATTCGAAGCCCACAGTTTTTACATTAGGAATTCAGTGTTGCATATTTTATGGGATTTGACAAATGTATAATGACATCTATACATCAACATAGTATCATAAAAATCCTCTGTGCTCCACCTACTCATCCCTAACTCCCTGCTATCCCCTGACAATCGTTGATCTTTTTGCTATCTTCATAGCTTTTCTTTTCCAGAATGTCATATAGCAGGAATTATACAATATGTAGCTTTTCCTTGGCTTTCTTTCATTTATTAATATGCGTTTAGGTTTCTTCCGTGTATATTTATGGCTTGGTAGCTTATTTCTTTTTAACACTGAATAATATTCCATGGTCTGGATGTATCATAGTTTGTTTAGTCATTCCCCTATGGAAGGACAACTTGTTTGATTCCATGTTTTGGCAATTATGAGTAAGCTGATATAAACATGCAAGTTTTTGTGTAGTCTTAAGTTTTGCATGCTTTTGGGTAAATATCAAGGAACACTATTTCCAGACTGTATGGTAAGAGTATTTTTGTAAGAAAACTGCTACGCTATCTTCCAAAGTGTCTGTCCTATGTTGTATTCCCATCAAATATGAACAAACATTTCTATTGCTGCATATCCTCTAAGCGTTTGGTGTTGTCAGTGTTTTGGATTTTGGTTATTTTAATAGTTGTGTAGTGATATCTCATTGTTACTTTTATTTCTGTTTCTCTGATGACATATGATATGGAGCATCTTTTCATATGCTTATTTAACCATCTAAGTATCTTCTTAGGTGAGGTGTCTGTAAAGTGGGTGTCTGATCCACTTTTTTAAGCAGGCTGCTTTTTGTACTGTTGAGTTTTAAGGGTTCCTTTTATATTTTGGGTAACAGTCTTTTATCAGATATGTCATTTGAAAATATGACCTTCCAGTCTGTTTCCTGCCTTTTTATTTTGTCAACATTGTCTTTTGCAAAGCAGAAATTTTAAATTTTAATGAAGTACAGCTTAATTCTTTCTTTACGTGATTATACCTTTGATGTTGGGTCTAAAAAGTCATCACCAAAACCAAGGTCATCTAGGTTGCCTCTTATGTAATCTTGTGTTTTACATTTAGGTCTGTGGTCCATTCTGAGTTAATTTTTGTGAAGAGTATAAGATTTCTCTCTGCATTCCTTTTTTTTTTTTTTTGCATTGGCTATCCAGTTTTCCCACACATTATTTGTTGAAAAGACTATTTTTTCTTCATTGTGTTGCTTTTGCTTTTTTGTCAAAGATCAATTGATGGTATTTATAAAAAGTCTATTTCTGGGCTCTCTATTCTGTTGCATTGATTTGGCTATTCTTTTGTCAATACCACTCATCTGGATTCTGCAGCCTTACAGTAAGTCTTGAAGACAGATAGTGCCATAACTCCAACTTTGTTCTTCTCTTTCAATATTGTGTTGGCTATTCTGGGTAATCTTAGGTAATTTGTGGGCAGGAAATCTAGTCTCTAGCACTAAAAGTGATCAGATAAATCAGGAATACAGTATCTTATTGTCTTTAAAATTTGCATTGTAACATGTGGGTCCGAGACAAAGAATATAACAAACTTTTCTATTTTGAATATGTGGAATTATGCTAAATTTTCTGTGTTTCTTGGACGTGGTAGGAGGGAAATGATAACAATATTAAAGGTGTGTGTGTTAGTATGTGAAGCTATTTTGGTATTAAACAATCTCTGCATTTATTGTCAATGATGCCTGGGCTACACTGCAGACAGTTTCACAAAGAAATATTTCAGGTTTGGTTGGCATAAAGGAGAGTCAGTGGACTCCCTTCTAGAATATCACATTAGCAGTTTTCTTGTACAGAATTCTAACTAGTGGTACCAAAGTCATCCTGGATCGGTGGTTAAAAGGATGGCTGGTCACTTTCTGCTCATGACGTGGATTTTTAGTGTTTCACTTTTCAGGCATTCTGATTGAGTCACTTACTTTCTA
Organism: Prionailurus viverrinus; assembly: GCF_022837055.1. Taxonomy (NCBI): domain Eukaryota; kingdom Metazoa; phylum Chordata; class Mammalia; order Carnivora; family Felidae; genus Prionailurus; species Prionailurus viverrinus. The sequence continues at coordinate 103,404,106 of NC_062567.1, forward strand.
GAAACAAATGAAGAGAAATCTGTTTTCATTAGTTTTATGTGTTATAAAATATGATAAGGGCTACCTGTGTTATCTCTTCCTTAATGTGGAAGCACTTTTACTGACAGCTAGTTTAAGTTGAAAGTGACAAAAGGGCTTTATCTCTTGATCTCTCATCTCATACCAGATAAGAAATATCTTTAGTTATGCAGGTGTCCAGCAGTTTCCTGTAGTTTGCCCACAAAAAAATCTGAGATAAGCAACATTCTCTTGCTATAAGCCTAAAAGATTTTTGAACATTTATTTTTCCATTTGCAAAAATATCAAAAAGAAAACGGATGAGATTATCAGAAACAAGAGAACATTTCATAAAACTGTAGTTATCAATAGGTTCAAGCATTTCAAGTATTGGTTGTGTTTATTCTTGTTATTTCAAGATGACCAGCCCTATATAGGAAAGCCCCATTCTTGTATCCACAGCACATATTCACTGAGCAGTGCTTTAATGTTAACAAAAGTTGGCATCCTGTGAAATTTTGTCTCTCTATTTGCTTTCTGAATAGTTTAAGGTTTTATTCCACGTGACCAGTTCAGATTGTGGGCTTCAAATATTATGTAAGGCATTTTCTTTACAATTCAGTCCTATTAGCAACAACAAGAACAAACCTTTCAGAGATACGCAGCTATGGAAGTGAACATATTTTTCTCCTTTCACTTTGATTATCAAGGACCTTAAACACAAAAATAAAGTCTAGTTTTTTTATACCTATTATGCCTTATATATGAGAATTTTTGTTGTTAAGTCTTGACTTTTCCTTCTGATAGTTTTTTTTTTGTTTTAATTCTTTAATTTTACTTTTATTTTCTTGTGTGTCAGCTGTCCCTCATTTTTGTGCGTAATAGTTGTGTATACATAGATGAATAAATGTTGCATACCAAAATGTTCTAACTTCTTTAGAAACTTTCAAAGGTTTACTACTCTTAGCCAATAAGTCTATCACAGAAAATTACACTCACTAGAGATAGACTAATAATCAGTCAGAGCTCAGAACAAAAAGTTAAGTTATGGGAGGGGAGTAGGCCAAGTCAAATGAAGTGTATCGGCACTTCAAAAGCAGCTGACAAAGAAGTTGTAAGTTGATATTACCAATCATTTAAAAGTTTTTTTTAATTTATGAATTATACTTTTCTAGACAACTAGTGCTTGATAAGGCACGTAATAGTGATTTACCATAGACTGTCTCTTGGAAATACACAACCTCTCATATATTCTTTGAATTACCGTAAAGGAATACCTTTGTAAATGTCTTTGTATGTTAGATTTAAAAAAAAATCAATGTTATTTTAACATCCAAATTTGTATATATTTTTAATAATTAAAAAAAAAGATAATTCTGCTTCCCCCTATAAAAACCGTTTTCCACAGATCTTTGAAAGAGAACTTTATTTAACTATTGTATCCGGTTTAAAATAATATATTTCAGGAAATGAGAAGGCTAGAGACCATTTAACATGATTGAATGGGTGGGAAAATGTTTTTAAGCTAATAATACAAATAAAGTTGGCATTTGTTCTGGAAAGATGAATCAGAAGGGTAAATTAATAATAACTCAGTTTAAATACAAAAAAGCTATTTTATAAGGTAACATTCTCTTGCTCACCTGTTCTTCATCTTCCCAGGTTTGGACTGAAGGCAGAAATGGACTGTGTTTATTGTTAAGGCAGGAAAGACATAAGAAAAATGTGATTTCCAGTGTGATAGATCAAATTCTGACATAAGTTGCCAAGGGTTGTTAGTTTGTTGTGAGTTCTCGATCCCTAGGGATTCACTAAGTTTTGATAGACAACTATGTGATTTGAATGATTTAGGCAGTGGTACTTGATACTAAATCCCTAGAAGAAATGAAAGTTGTGATTTTTTTTTAGATTTATGGCTCAGTGATTTTATTGAAGCAGACATAACATATTCAAAGAGATATAGTTGCTTCTTCAAAAATTAAGCATGCAGACAGATGATACGTTTCTATGATTGTATTTATTATAAACAGTCACCTAATATCTTTTTTAAAATTATAGTTGGCTTCAATGGCTTCCTATACCATGCTGCACATGCATCTCTTGAGATATTCAATATGTTGTATTGGGTTATATGTTTCTTTATTTCAATAGATAGTAACTTAATGACAGCCAAGTTCATGGTTAAAATCCTTTGCATTCCCGGCACCTAGTACAATGCTGCATGATGCCTGCGATTAAGATGGAGATGAATGAAGAAAGAAAAAAAGGAAAAGGAAAGAAGAAATTCACTTTCTGGCTTGTGTCTTAAAGAGCTGATCCTGTCATTTGGCTTGTAGCTAGGAGGGGGCAGAGAGTGTGCCACTGCCAAGTAATTCACTCGTTCCTCTTTCTTTTATTCAATCATCTTACATTTAGGACCTTTCCTTTCTTTTCCTCCAGAGCCAGGACCTCTCTGGAGTCTTGATGACTAGAAAATACAGTAAATATTCTGACAACCATCTCGCACAATTCTTATTTGTTGATTGAACAATGGAAATCTTAGCCAGGTGAACGTATATTGATGCCAAAGTGGAGCATTCTCTGACAAATTGTCTCTCCATTCTTGCTTTTTATTTTCCATATGCACTTTTCACTCTCTGAGAGCCCTAATTTCAGGTCAATCTAAGGAAATTGTTCTAATTTAGTTGAAAATATTCCTGCACTTTCAATGTTCCTCTGCTCTAACAATTACGTAAATTTCTCCTTGGTAGGGGGGCCAAAAAAACCCCTATTATTATGAAGACAGTGATCATTCATTGTGGCCCCACAAGGTATCACTTCATGTATGTTACTTCTTTTTTTTTCTCTTTCTTTTAAATTAGATTTAATATGTGCATTCGCTCTTCTCCCACCTCCTTTTTTTTTTTTAATGTTTATATTTGAGAGAGACAGAGAGAGAGAGACAGAGAGAGAGAGAGGGAGCAAGAGCAGTGGAGGGGTAGACAGAGGGAGACAGAAGATCCAAAGCAGGCTTCTGGATGACAGGAGAGAGCCTGATGCAAGGCTTCAACTGAGGAACTCTGAGATCATGACCTGAGTGGAAGTTGGCTGCTTAACCACTACTGAGCCACCCAGGCACACCTATGTATATCCACTCTTTAGAGAGGAGGAAACTGAGTTCCCAAGCATTTAAAGAAACTGTTCAGTGTTACACATGAAGTTATAGGAAGAAGTAGGGATTTGAACCATAGAGTTCTCATATGTTTGGGCTCATTCATCAGAATGTATATACTAATATAGTTGTTGTTTTTTTTAACTTATGTTTGTGTATGTCTCAGATTTCATTTCCATTTTAATTCACAGTCAATGTTGAGATGACCTAGCTAAGACAATATCTATTAGAGTTCTGATCACAATGAATTGTTGCTCATTTACCTGTTTAAAAAAATAAATAAATAAAAATTTAAAAAGATTGAGTTCTCTGAGGCCAAAGTTGGGTCTTCTATCTTTGTAGTTACTTTATTATTTTAATTTCAGTTTTTTTGAGGTGCCAGTATGCTTTGTGTTTCAGAGGAGTATGAGACAGAGAGGGAATCAGTCAAGATAATTTAATTCTCTTGTCCGTAGTTGACTTAGGAGTGTGATACAATGCAAAATGAGAGAAAGTGTCGTTTCCTGCAAAATTTTCTTGCCTAAATTAAGGAAAGAGTTTTCATGTTTCACTGTGAGAATATGATTTTTGGAGCTGTTTCAACCATTTTAAATATAAAAACAAAATAAGGAGAATGGCAGAGCAGAAAGATGGAAAAATATGACTACACTGTTTTCCAAACTACTAATAGCCATTGAAATTTCCTAATCCCTTCTACTGGCATAAGTGATTTAATTAGAGCAATTACCTAATCTGCCATTTGTTCACCTCAGTTTATAATAAATTTTTCTACACAATCAAATGTGGGCACAGTTGTGGCAGAAAAGATTCCTTCTTCTAACTGGCAAACAACCAGGAACTTCTATAGCATTTAGGGAAGAGCCAGATGCTCGCAGCTCATTTGGAGCAGATTCAGCTGCTCCATACAGGTTCAGAACACTTCAAAACAAAACAAAACAAAAAAACCCAAAAAACAAACAAACAAAAAACAACCCTATCCACCCACCTATGTAGGCCAGGACATTGACACAACATCAAAATCTCGGGGGTGCTGGTAAAAGCAACTGGTTTCCCTAAAACAAAATAAAACAGTGAACATTTAGAAACATATTATAAAATTTACAAACAACATAAAGGGTGTGTGGCACACAGTTTACAAATAATAGTGAAGTTTTTTACTGTATCTTTACTGTAGGTTTCATAGAGCCAATTGATTCTCACATAATGCTTTGTTTTGTTTTTGCCAAATGTATGTATCTACAGAGAATCTGTAGTTGCAACGGATAGATGATTGTATTTCAACATTACTGTTGGTTGATATTTTTATTTGTGTTAAGAATAAGACAAAATGAAACTACAAACACATATGGGAAGTTCATTCACTTGCCAGTGACATGACCAACTTCTTTGCTGATTTGAATAACAGTTTTTAAATTCTAGAAGACTATTTCCTAATATTTTGTGCTATTCACAATGTTACAGATGCAGACATAATATACTTTGTTTACTCTGCTCTAGGAAGACTTGATTTGTAATGTTTGCCATTACTGTGGTATATTCTTGCGTTGGCTGACTTTGGCTACTGACTTTATGTCAAAGAACATAATACTGGGAAGGGGTGTGCACTGGCACACTTTAATATTTTTTTCCATGTAGAACTGAGGGAGATAAATAATAGCAAAGATAATGTAAGATATACTAAAATAACTAGGAGGTGATGAGATTTGAGTATTTAACACAGGCAAAATTTACTGAATTGTAAATTTATATAATTTAATTTTCAATAATAGCTGTGTTTGACAATCAGCTTGAAACGTTCCTGAAAATTAATCAGACTTCAGATACAGGTATGAGCCTGCTCAAGATCACTACTATACTATATGGTTCATCACAGAAATAAATAATACACTTGTTTTGTTCAGTTTATCTAGTTTTGAGTAACAACTGATTTAGAACCTCCCATTTCAATCAGGTTTTTTTTCTTTAGGCAAATAATTCTACAGGCAGATTGTTTTTGCTTTCTGCTCTCAAGAGTAAATGCCAGTATTGACCTGATATAGTAGTTGGGGACCCCAAATCTAATTATTTTAAGCTGCTCATGAATACCATATCCCCAAATTTACATAATAGACTTAAATATTATAACTTCTGTTATAGGCAATACTTGAACTTTCCTTCAAAGAATAGATGTCAGTCACAGCCTGGGTATTAGGTATTTATTTTTTTGTGAGTTAAAATTCGGCAAATCGTTTTTATGTGATACTCACATACACTAATCTTATTTAAATTATGTTATTGTAAGCCTGAAACTTTATATAATTTTTACTCAGCTCTTTTTTTCAAAGCTGATAAATATGTGAGGGTGATTTTCTTTCTACTCAATCCATATTAATTTAGTGATTCAAGACTAATATAGTCTTGACCTCTCAAGTCAAATAAAACAGGGAGCAAAATTAGAAAGTTAAAAAGTGATATCAACAGTTTTACAATACTATCTTATCATTTGTCTTTTTCCAATTTATGTTCAACTCAGTATGTTTTTATTCCTGTAGAGAATTTCTGGTTTTTAGAAAACATTCCTTTTTGGAGATGTTTTCTCAGTCATTATTGTATGCATCATTGCTCTGTCTTGTTTATAATAAGTCAATGGAAAGAAAAAATACAGAAATAATCTTTCCTTTTTAAAATTTCATATTAAATAAGAGATGAGTTGTATTTGAACTTGAGCAACCAGCTGGTGTAGAATAAAGGATACATAAATTTGGTATTAGATCAAACAATATCTAACTGTTCCAAGCGCTTGAGAAACATGTGATAAAATGTCATTGAAATTGAGATCTCTCTTATCTCAGTAGGGTGAGGAAGCAGAGAAATAATTCTTTTTCCATAGTTCCAGCCTAGGATCTAGCTGAATTTTGTCCATTATGCCTTACTGACGTGTGTTTATAGGTACATTACAGATGAATACATGAGTTCCCTATGTAAAATGTTAAATAGGATAAAAAAATTATTCCTATTGCTATAGACATAATACTGTTAATCTTGGAAATTTTGGCACAAATGTCTAGGTAATTCAAGAACAATCTTTTCTATTACCCAACTACATAATTGAGAAATTGGCAAATTGGCAAACTGGCAAATTGGTATTTGACAAGACTTTACTTAACAATTATCTTAATATTAATTTTGTACATGTTTTCTCTACTTATTGTCTTTATAAATATATAAAGTAGATCTTTTCTCTAAGTCTTTTTTCTATAGCTCTGTGCTAAAATATTATGAGTTATATTTCATAAGCGTAATTTATCAATATCTCATTTGAAAATTTTAAATATAAAATTCAAAGATTCAAATGTCCTATTTTCTTGTACTTGCAATAATTGTTAGTGATAAAATAGATGGGAAATGCTTAAAATGTTGATTTTTTAAAAGACGTATATTAATTTAAATTCTTTTCCCCAAAATAACTTTTCCGGAGTATGTCTTGGTTGAAAGACTATACATCCTGGATGCATTTTCACTGGTCAAGCCTATGCATGAATTTTTTGATAATTTCTAATTCATTTAACAAGAAAAATTTATTTACCAATACTGATTATTTGCCACATAACAAAACAATGAAATCTGCTGCAGTGGAGAATCATTCACACATCCAGAATAAAGAAGGAAGATATTTTTAGGAATAAATTCTGTAGAGTTTTCTTACTGATAGCTTGATGCAAAATAAGGCAAAAGCAGACCTGGTAGCTTCAGGAAATGCCCCAAGACATTAGGTTTCAAGGATTGCCACATTGCCTTTATTCTTTTCCTCTCATTAAAAAGCCAGAAGACTATACAATGGCTACATTTTATTTAACACCTTCGTTGACAGATATTAATTAAATCTACTTACGTGTACATCAGATTTCTAGAGCCTGTATGTCCATTTGAATATATGCACATTAACTACACAAAATTAAAACAGTTGTTAAGTCCAAACTCAAGGAATGGGAATAATTTCCTTTTAAACTTTTATTTCAATATGCATATGTTAATATGACTCTTTGGGTTTGCGAGGAAGAGACCCATTCTAATTTTATCTAAATAATTTTAAGTCCTACAATAACCATGACTTGTAGTAAGGAGCCATTGGCAAGAGAGGTGGACTGAACTCTTCACTCTAAACCAACTTCACAGGAATATTATTATATAGTCTGCATGGGACACAGAATGGGGACTTCACTGAGGATCTGGATTGGCATGTTGAATAAATGGGAGACTCCATTTACACTGTTGTACTTGGTAAGTACAACGTTTATATTATAGCCTGTGTGGATGGCTCCCCCAATGCCTGGAGTTGGGCAAAGCATCATCCTGTACAATACACATAGGTCTAATACACATGGTTATATTGCCTCCTAAAATGGCAGCTGTCAATTTCTCCTCTCACTCTACAACACGACTATTAAGAACTTACGTATGGAGTCTGTAATGTTTAATTTGATATGTCAACTTGACAGGGCCAAAAGATGCCCACATAGCTGGTAAAACATCATTTTTAGTTGTGTCCTATGAAGGTGTTTCCAGAAGATATTAGCATTTGAATCAGTAGATTAAACAAAGAAAATCCACTTTTTAAAAAAATGTTTGTTTATTTATTTTGAGAGAGAGTGCCTACAAGTGGAGGAGGGCAGAGATATAGAGAATCCCAAGCAGGCTCTAGGCTGTAAGCACAGAGCCCACATGGGGCTCGATCTCACAAACTGTGAGATCGGGACCTGAGCTGAAATCCAGAGTCAGATGCTTAACTGACTGAGCCACTCAGGTGCCCCAAAAGATCCACTCTTACCGATACGATGGGCATCATCCAATTTCATTGAGGGCCTGAATAGAAACAAAGGTGGAGGAAAGGTGAATTTTCTCTCTCTCCTCTTGAGCTGGAATATCCATCTTCTCCTCCTGGTTCTTGGGCTTTCAGACTCTCGGACTTTTCCCTACATTCTTTCTAGTCTCACATCTTCAGTCATATAACGGGAGTTACACCATAAGCTCCCTTAATTTTCAGGCCTTTGGACTCGGAATTAATTATACTACCAGCTTTCCTGGTTCTCCAGCTTGCAGACAGCAGATTATGGAACTTCGTTGCCTCCATTACCACATGAGCCAGTTCCTAAATTTCCTTTATATATGTCTCTACATATCCTATTGGCTCTGTTTCTCTGATAAACACTAATAGCTGACTGGATTGACATTTTTACATGTTTATTTATACTTTTATAATTGCTGTTCATTTATATAGTGATTACTATGTGCCAGGCAATATTTTAATCACATGCACAAATATTAACTCATTTGGTTCTCACAACCACAGAACCAGTATTCCAACCTAGGCCTCCTGTCTCAGAGCCCATATCCTCAACCTGTTTTCGGCTCTAAGATATCAGGCTGTAAAATGCAGGTAAAAATGGCATCTTTCTCATTTTTTTTAAGCCTATTTATTTATTTTGAGAGAGAGATAGAAAGAGAGGTGTGTGCAAGTGGGGGAGGGGCAGAGAGAGAGAGGGAGAGAGAGAACACCAAGCAGGCTCCACACTGTCAAGGTGAAAGCCGATGCAGGGTTTGATCCCACAAACCAAACCAGGAGATCATGACCTGAGCTGAAATCAAGAAGCAGTCACTTAACCAGTTAAGCCACCAAGGTGCCCCTCTCACTCTTTTTTAAGAATAGAGGAGTTCTTGGAGCAGTTCTTAACTTCTTGTTAAATTTATAGAGCAGTGCCTGGCACTTAGTAAGTCCTAAGTGTCAACTTCCCTACCACATGCACTCTGCCACTCTTTCTCCAGCCCCTGCATCAGAACGGTGACTTGATGATTCTCTCGTCATTATCAACAATCTTCTCTACTTTATCTCTTTATATGTTTTTGTTTTTGTCTGCCTTTTCTAAAACCTACTAGTCCTCTCTGGAGGACTCTCTACATTCAAACGCTCTGAGAAGGCGAGTCTGATTGGTTCCATTGGTCAATATCAATCTGTATAAGACTGCTAGCTTTTGAGTCAGTTTTGGAGTAATCTATACAGATGTCTAGCTTTTTAGTCTGATGCCCAAGCCTGGGCCAGTGATCTGTAGCAAGAATGGCAGAGTCATGAAATAGCTCCTTAAAATAGAAACACTTGCATAATATATTCTCCAGTATAAACACATGTTGTGTGCTACATTTTTATGCCAAATATACACTCCTTTCATTATAAATATGCTTTATTCCTCAATTTAACTACTTGCATATCTTGCTTGAGATCTGGCCAAAGCATGCCCATCCAGGAGCACTGTGATCTACATCAACGTGTAATTTCCTTATTTTTGCAGATTGCTTCGGACTATTTGCAAAGAAGCCAGCCTGATATTATTTTAGATTATATTCATAGTTTTTAAAAATTGGATAATTTTATTTATTATTTGTATTAACTTAGGACATGTAGAAAATATTTTTTATACTGTCAAATATTATTTACTATTTATATGCATTGGTTTTGTTACCCAAATTTACAAATACAGCAGAGCCATCTCTAAGACAAAACTGTAATTTAGAGTTGGAAGTGGGTAATAAAATGGTAGGGCAAATTGTTCCCAGACTTTTATTTGGACGCATTGGTTTGAACTGGACAAAGGAAACCAAAGTAGGTAAGCTCCTGTAGACAGAGACTGGAGGAGGATGAGTATTTTATGCCACAGCTAAGAAGCCTGGGTATGAGCCTTTATTGAAACAAAGATTGTAGCTTTTCAAAAAGCTGAAAAATCTGACTTTTTTAAAAGTTTATTTATTTTTGAGAGAGAATTGGGGAGGGGCAGAGAGAGAGGGAGAGAATCACCTCACTGTCAGCACAGAGTCCCATGTGAGGCTTGATCTCACGAATCATGAGATCCTGACCTGGGTTGGACACTTAACTGACAGAGCCACTGAGGCACCCAAGTCTAATTTTTTAAGGGATTCTCTAAGGTAGAGGCAAAAACTATATGGCCTCAGTAGTCAGATAATGAAAGGTTCTTTAAAAAGCTTTAAAAAGCTGAGTATTTTCCTCAGAGCTGTAGAGACAGGACAGCCTCAGCCCAGTACGATGAAGTGTATCCAATTCCACTTTTGTCACCTCTTTCTTTGGACTTCTGAGGTGAAATGAGAGACCTGAATAGATAATCAAGGTTGTTCCAGAATAGATCAGTGAAAGGAGCTTATGGGAGTCATCATCTTCAAGGGGTAGACATTAATGAAGGGATTTATCTGGTAAATGTATGGTGTTCAAACATATGTGTGGAATGAATGATAGAGGCAAAATTAAGTGTCAGTTAACACCTCTGAGATACCGTGAGGATATGCTAGGGATAAGACTGGAGATTTAGGACTAGAGAGGAGGTAGAAATATATAAGTAAAATTTGAATTATTACTGTTTGTGCTACTTATTTTGAATCCAACAGGTTGTTGAACTTGAGAAAATGTTAGTTGCATATTGCTTTCACATTTGTTATTTCTTAGTAACAATGAGAAAATGTGTAATTCTACAAAAAGGGATTATAAGCTTAGAGAGGACAGACGTGTAAACAGTGAAAGAAATTCTGATGCTGGAGAATACACGAGGCAACTATTTATTTTTTCCCACATTTATATACCCTGTTTGATCTTTTTCCTCAATATTGGGTGGATTTAAAAATCATATAATCAACTTTTTAAGCCTTTTCTATATTATTTGTTTATAACACATATAGAGTAAAAAGATAATTCACATATTTAACACTTAATAAATATCTAAATATCTGGTAAAAAAAAAAGTTGAACTAAGCTCTTGTAAGGATTAGGATCACAACTCTTGCACATATGGTCCTAGATCCCTTGTGGTATAGAAAAAAAAAAGACAATATTTGATGATTTCTGGTATATTCCAAGGTTCATTCTCTTTGTTTCACTTAATCAGTTAAGATGTACAGGGCCCATCCTTATTCCCCATACAGCTATGGCTGGCTGCTAATGTTTCACATTAATGTAAATTAAAGCAGAGACCAGTTGGGTGGAGGAAACTTTGATGATGATGATGATGATGATGATGATGATGATGATTTGGCCACATTTTTGTGATACTCTATAGGAGTTAAGCAAAGTTTCACTTAATAAATTACCAAACTTTTTCCAGTCTCCTCTCAATTCTTCCTCCTTTCATAGTAACCAGTAGATTCACAGAAAAGGGTAAGGATAGAGTAAAAGAAAACGTCTTACTTAGGAATTTGTTGTTTCAAACTTTACCTTGAATCTCAATAGGTTTTAGATGCTTTCTTCTCAAATGGCCTTGCTCATTCTTTAATTTCCCAAACAAAACATGAAATGGTATTCTATGACAATGCTTCTATAAAACAAAATGCATAAGGAAAAGCATTCTTTACTTCTTCCAATAACTTGATAGGCTTGTTTTTACAATACAGTTGGTCACAGCTTGGAGATAAGGTAAGGTACCAATTCTGGAAAGTTTAAAAAAGCTACAGTGTCCTAGGCACAAACCAGTGTCCTAGGCACAAATCAGGATTTCTGGAGGTAGGACCTAGACATCAATATGTTAAAAACTCCCTGGTGATTCCAAAGCGCGGCAAGTTAGAGACCCACGCAGGTATGGAAACATGATGGCCTGAGTAGTCCTTGAAGGTACCACTCTACTTCTTGGTTTATCTATGATTCCATAGCTGAGCACCTCTGCCTCTGATTCAGGCAGACTGTGTTTAGATAAGACTTACTGACTTGGAATGCATTCAGAATTCTTAAGGTGACTTTGTATATCTCAGTCCTGATTTATTATGACTTGATTTATAGACTTATTCTAAGAAGGAAATCTTGTTGTCTTTGGGGATAGTTTTTAGGTGGGGAGAAAGGGTGCATTTATGTCACCAGTTGTAGAAAAATGTAGAAAGATAATAACAAAAGTGCAACACCACAGTCATTATTTTCAAGTAAATGATATTAAAATGATACCTAGAACATATTAAGCTCAAGAGAGCTTAATTTTAATTGCTTTACCTTCCAGCAGTAGAATTGGCTAAATAGATTTTAGGAAAATATTTTTCTTGGTAATTATCTCAGTAGAACTCTTTATTTTACTATAAAAATACTTGATGTTTGCAATTTTACAGAAAAATATTAGAGTTTTCCAGAACTTTCAAAATTTTGGTGGTTTGTTCAAACAGGGCAGGAAATTTGGTTCAGATTATTTGTGATCTGTCCATTTGAAAAGACACCACAGAAACTGGTCTGCCACTTGGGTGGGTGGCTGTGCAGATTCATTTCCCATCACAGAAGAGAAACTGTGATCCATTTTCTCACTAATGAGGACCTGCATGCCTTTTCTTTGTTCTTGTAACTTTCAGATTTAATTTTCTCTGATTCTTTTAGATAATGTACTCTAATAGAAATTTTTATTAATAAATTGAGCAATTAGGTAGAAAAGAGTATAGTATTGAATTGTTTGAAAATTCTTTGAAGTTTATAGAAAATCTCCTGCCCTCCCCCCCCCAACACACACAGTTTATACAGTTCAAAAGCTATCTAAACTTGCATTCAATTTCCAAACCTTTTTACACAAGGGGCCTTTTAATTTTTCTATTTACTAGACTTTACAGCTTATCTTCAAACAAAGTTGGCTTTGAAGCAATTTGTGCTGCTGCTTCAGAAGTATCCTTTTATACACATTGACTTTGATGTTTAATTATTACAAAGCAATCATAATAAAATTAAAATGTGTTGATGTTTTCTTGAATTGTTTATCTGTTACTTTCATTGCAGTTTATTTTAGCTCAATTATTATATATCAATATTTAGTTATAATGTGTGCATTCTGTGACTGTCACTGTTCTGGGAGGTATATTTTTTTTTACTTAATTGGAAAAGGTTCAGGGTGCTTCTTAATGACTTAAAATTCTTAATCTGAATTATTCAAATATGTGAGAATGTGGGAGTTATGCTCTTTAGAATAATGAAAAGTGTTCTAAATTAAATAGAATGCTGCAGATTAGCAGACTGATTTTCAGTGGGGACACTGAGGCATGTGAACTACTCACATTAAAAACAAAACTACTCAGTATCATGGTAGAGTTCAGAACCAATTTGTTGGAAGTTTAGAAATGGCTTCTTAAGAGCTACAGCTGAGTGAATGAAGCTGTTGACCTGAAAGCTGTCAGCTCTAATCCTAGCTTTAACTTTGATTTCCACTGTGACTTGGGTAAACCAGACAGCCTCTCTGCACATACGTTTTCTTATCTATAAAAGAAGGATGCTAACCCTTCTCACCACAGCTTACAGAACTCTTCTGAATGAAATATGAGTGTTCCAAATGAGTTATTTGCTCATTCACTTCAATACAGCGCTGAGATTTACAAGTGTGGTATCTTTTTCCCCAGATTTGATATATATATTTCTACCCGGATTTGATATATTTAAATTAAATTTTTATATAGATGAAAAATTTCAACGTCTCAATTGCTTGCTCCTTTCAGTAATGTTTAGTACACATTAATTATGTGTAAGTGTTTTTCAAATTCCTTATACTGGCTTACAGTCTAATGATGAAGGGAAAAAAATGTCTAAGAAAGGCAATTCAAAGAAGTGTCTTGGGTTTATGAGAGGGTTAGAAATAAGGAACCATAGGAAGGACATTTTTTCTGGTTAGGACAACGAAGGAGGCCTTCAAAGTGGAAGTCACATTTGATGTGTGACTTGAAGGATAGGTAGGATTTTAAATACGGAGGTGATGGGTCAGAACTTTTACTTTAGAGGGAAAAACAGGAACAAAATATGGATGGCCGAAATGTACAAGTACTGTGCACAACTAAACGACTCTTTTTTTTTAATTAACATTTATTTATTTTTGAAAGACAGAGACAGAGCACTAGTGGGGGAAGGGCAGAGAGAGAGGGAGACACAGAATCTGAAGCAGGCTCTGAGCTGTCAGCACAGAGCATGACACAGGGCTTGGACCCATGGATCCTGAGATCATGACCTGAGCCAGTGTTGGACGTGTAACCAACAGAGCTACCCCAGTGCCCCTAAACAGCTCTTTTTGACTTGACTTGCATAGAAGGTGCATATAAAAAAGTCCTAAAGGTTGATGTTACTAGGTAGGCTTGTAGTCAGACTCTGGAGCAACTTGAAGGTCAGATGAAAGACTTCCCATGTTACTTTGTTAGATGAGGAGAGTCATTAGGGCTTCTGAGCGACATAGTTGAAAGGGGAGAGGCAGAGTTAGCTACTGGTGTAATCGTTCAGAAATGGGCTATTATACTGAGTGTGGTTTTCCTTATAAGCAGCTGCTCAGTAAAATAATGGAATGACTAGCCCTGAAAATAATTGCCAGCCTTAAGTAGCTGACATTACTTGGAATTATTTTCTCATTAAATATATATCTAATAGGCAATTCCAACTTTCAAATTACATTTTTTTCCTTTTGGGAAACTAAATTTTTTTAAAGGAAAGGTATCTTTTTTTCGTATCCTATGTCTTCCTTGCTCCTGCCCCGGGGTTTTTGTTATTGTTGCTGTTCAAATAAGAGCGTTTGTTCTTCCGGCCAAAGAAGATTTTCTTATTTTTCCCCTCAGTCAGGCAGTGAATTTATAATACTGTGTTTGTGATATCATGTCTCTTTCCATGGGAAAGGATGTAATAGAGCATATTTAGCACTATGGACTTGATCCAGCTAAAAATATCGGTAAAAGTCTGAAATGTGAGGCTGTATATAGACATGGGTTGGCTCTGCCTTGGTGTTGATGTCTTCATTGAAAACGTCAGCCTTCTTTGAAACTCAGAAAGCAATGAAAATGGCACAGAAGGGGACAACCTTGAAAAAGTAGCTTTTCGGCCACCTGATCTAAGTTGTTTGGTTTGTTCCTAAGGATGCTTAAGGAGAGTTTGTGTATTAGTAACTATCATCAAATAAAAAGATCCTTCAAGATCCCTGCTTCAGAAGTATGGTTTTAACTGCAGTATGAACAGAAGTGGGAATATTAGCATGGAGAAGTTAAGAAGCTATTAAGGAACTGTTAAGAAACTATTGCCTTTAAATTCTTGTTTAAGCACATATAATGTTTATAGAGAGATCGGGTGCCCTGTAGACTCTGAGTAACATTCACTAACATGAATGGTGCTAGTTTAGGGGCCAAACAAGCCCTGCAAAAAACAAGTATTTTTGGTAATAAGGGATGTTTACTTGATGTACCAAATTTCAGATGAGAATAGAGTTTCAATACTTTGCATATTTAGCTCAAATGATTATCCTTAAAAATAGGTTTGGAATTTTTTTTAATTTTTATTTTTTTCAGCTTTATTGAGATATAATTGGCATATAATATAGTGTAAGTTTAAGGTGTACAATGTGATAATTTGATAATTATCTATTGAGAAACGATTACCACAGTAGGATTAACACCTCCATCACCTCATGTAATTGCAATCTCTTTTTTTCTGCCAAGAATGTTAAAAATCTACTGTCTCAGCAACATTCAAGTATATAATAGAGTATTATTAACTGTGGCTGCTACAAACACCATGCTGTACATTAGATCCTCAGAACATATTCATCTTAAAACTGAAAGTTTGTACCCTTTGACCACCATCTCATTTACCCTAAACCTCAGCCCCTGGCAACCACTCACTATTCTACTTTCTGTTTCTGAGTTTGACTTTTGTAGATTTCACATACGGGTGATATTGTACAGCATTTGTCATTCTCTGTCTGATTTTATTTCAGTTAGCATAATGCCTTCAAGTTCCATCCATGTTGTTGTGAATGGCAGGATTTCTTTCTTTCTCATAGCTGAATAATATTTTATTGCTTATGTGTGTATAATATACATATGTGTATGCATGCCTATATTATATATATTATAATATATTATTATATTATATATAATAGATGATGTGGATATTGTATATATAATATATCATCTTTATCCATTTATCTGTACAGGAACAATTAGATTGTTTCTATGTCTTGGTTATTGTGAATAATGCTGCAATGAACATGAGAGTGAAGAAATCTTTTCAAGAACTGATTTCAAATATTTTGGATAAATACCCAAAAGTGGGATTGCTTGGGTCATAGGGTAGTTCTAGTCCTAAATTTTTGAGAAATCTCCATACTGTTTTCCATAGTGACTACGCCAGTTTACACTCCTACAAGCAGTGCACAGGTGTTCCCAACACTTGTTATTTCTTGTCTCTTTGATTATACCCATTGTAATGGGTGTGAAGTGATATCTCATTGTGGTTTTGGTTTGCATTTCCCTCATGATTAGCAATGTTGAGCATCTTTCCATGTACCTGTTGGCCATTTTTATGTCTGCTTTGGGAAAATGTCTATTCAGTTCTTCTCATTTTTTAATCAGATTGTTTTTTATTATTTTTCTATCAATACCTTCGTATTCCCAAGCAAAGGTAGAATGCTCAACAGTACTTGCAAAGGAGGTATGATCTAAAATATGTTTTGTAGGGCACCTGGATGGCTCAGCTGGTTGGGCATCAGACTCTGATCTCAGCTCAGGTCTTGATCTCAGGGTCCTGAGTCTCTGTGTTGAGCTCCGCATTGGACTCTGTGTTGGGTATGAAGCGTACTTTAACAATAAGAAAATACATACATACATACAATAAAATAGGTTGTGTAATACTCAGTCCCTCACCTTCATCAGGTATATTAAAGC
Source organism: Prionailurus viverrinus (assembly GCF_022837055.1). Lineage (NCBI taxonomy): Eukaryota > Metazoa > Chordata > Mammalia > Carnivora > Felidae > Prionailurus > Prionailurus viverrinus. Next base: position 103,420,931 of record NC_062567.1, read on the forward strand.
GTTGTCATAGAAGTGCCTAAATTTTGACTGGGGGTTGGGGATTTCTTTGGAAAGAGTTGCTAGAATGCTGTTGACCTCTTCCCCTACCTGGAAGAGGGTATTTTCTCATCACCTAAGCCTAGAGGGGCTTCAGGAAGATTGGATGAAGAGCTTCACCTATGTCTCCAGTAATTTGTGGACTATGAAGAAGATGGTTTTCTAACCACACCTGAGAAAACCCAGAAGCAAGAACCTGTGACTGGGTTGTAGATTTGATGGTAGAGAAATGAGACATAGTAGCTCTGGGAATACCTTGTATGTCAAGAGCTATTCCAGGCCCCAAATCATCCTTTGTATCCCCCAGGAGAGAAAAAACAACCCCCCCAAACAAACAAACAAACAATGTAAGCTTCTGTTAAGAGGAATGAAGGTGACCCCAAAATAAAGTGTTCTTATAGAATTCCTTAAATAAATGACATTCACCCACAGAATGCAGAGCCTGGGCTAAAGCCACTGTTAATGAGTTCCCAGCAATGGATGGGCTCTAAGGAACCCATAAATAAGCTTTAATAAAAAGAATGTTTTTTCATTGGCAAGCCTAGAGGAAACTAGTACCAAATTATATCTGCACTAGTCAAGGGGGATTTCTGAGTTGTCCAGAACAGGATTTTGCTTGGTATCTGCAAGACAGAAGTAAAAAATTCCCATTACTCTCTGAAGAATATTAAAATAATATACCATTATGGTAAATAGGGAAGTGTTGAGTGCACTCTAGTCTATTCTTGCTCTTTTCTGCTCTAAACTTAATTATCCTTCCTGAGTGCTATCCTGACCTCAGGCTCACTGGCAAATGTTTGGTTGTGGATGCACATGGCAAAGACTTCCCCTTCCATGGTTAGATGTGCTTGATTTCTCAAATTCATTAATGAGTTCTCTGATTCTCAAAATTTTTTGTCAAGTCCTGCACTTTTTAAATTTCTTTTCTACATTTGTATAGTTTCAAATTCTTAAAATAAATCCCTTGTTGTGTAAAACTGCCCACACTGCCTTTGAATCCTAACTAATACATTTGTAGTCTGGCGGGCAAAAAGATTACATTTAAAGTAACTGCTTGGATGTGGCATAGATATCCACTCTCTACATTTTACTGGCATTGGCCAAAACAGGTCACATGGCCAAGATGAACCCCACTGGGATGAGGAAGAATCCTTGCGTGTGGGCATGAATATGTGAATATTTGCCAAAATAATATAATCTGTCAACAGTACCATTCCCTAAGGCAATTACTAGGTTATATGTTTGGATTAAGCACTGAGAGCCCTCAGCAAGTTTTGAGGATGAAGACAATTCCACAGAAATCACATGACTGACTAGATGAGGATATTTTCCAGGGTCAGTTTAGGGATAGCTACAAGGAAACAAGGATAATCTATGTGGAGCAGTGATTCACATGTGTCCACTGTGATTAATTGCTAGAAAATGCAATAATTATTCATTTTGCAGTGAAGTTTCAACTGTTCTAAAATAATCTTTTCATATCTTTCTTTTTTTAAACCAGAATTAAAGACCTCCCCTAAGTGACATCAGCAACATGTCTGAATAAATCTTCCTTCATCATATCCCTCCCCACAACAGCAATAATTTGGCATTCACCCACAGACAAAATTATCTTTGTAAGGCCTGTGGGATCCAGCACCATATATCAAGAGACCCAAAGAGAATCTTGCCTACCTTTGCATTGAGTAATAGGCATACACAACTTGGTCCTAGCTGTGGACCATGTAGTAGTCTATGAATTGGTTCTAGCCTCTCTCATTTGCAGTCTGAGGAGTCCTTGGTCGACATTCTCATAGGCAATCACCCATGGATGGAGGAGACTTGTGGAAGCATTGCTTTCTAGCAGAGAAGCTTCAAAACAGTATTGGAGAAAAAAAATTAAGTTCAGATACATTAAAGAAGATAAGAGGAATGGTTTGACTTTAACTGCATCACCCCCCATCCATTGTAGCACAACTACTATTTCAAAAGTTGTAAATATTTTAAATTTTGATAAGTAGTGTGAAACATTCCCCTATTGGAACCTATTTCATCACAGTTTTATGAGCATTATAAAATTCTTTCTTTCTTTCTTTCTTTCTTTCTTTCTTTCTTTCTTTCTTTCCATTGGATGGAAAAATAAGATGCCATTATCACCTTGATTTATAATTCTTTGATCACTTATAAGTCCATGAGTATCCTCTAATATATTTGCTTTCTACATGTTTCTTTTTCTGTTAATTGCCAGTATTATTTTCCCAGTTTTAAATAGGGGTGTTGCCTTTTCCTTATATCTGTAGTATTCTCCCACGGTATATTGTACAGAGATGCTTCAGCACCATCTTAAGTTTTACAAGAAAATTTCCTTGGGTTTTTAATTATAATTATGTGGAATTTATAGGACATAATGGAGAGAATGAGCTTTTTGATAATATTAAGTCTTGCTATGTATGATTCAGAGATTCCTTATTACTCATCTGTGCTTTTGCTTTAACATTTAACACAGTGCCCTAAATATTGTCTGGCATTTTTGTTTACTTGAATTGTATGAAGTGATATATATCCTGGCTCCTGAGTGTGGGCACGTGTGTGTGGGCACACCTGCATGCGTGTGTGTATTTCTAATTTGAAAAATTAGTAAAGGAGACTTCCTCTTCTTTTGTTGGAAGGGAAAGAGGATGAGAAGATATTAAATTTCACATGTTGGAATTAATGATTTTTTAGGGCTCATACCTTTTCCTCCAAAATATGAATGAGTTAAAAAATAAATTTGGTAGGTCTAAGTGTGATAATTCTTTATTAGTGTGACAATTTTAACTTTGGCATAATTTTAAATTAAAGCATGGCTATTCCTTTGCTGTCTACGGTATTTGTATAATAGCAAGACCCAGCGACTCAATATGGCTGTGTACTACAGAAATGTAATGTTCTGGGATGCCTGGGTGACTCAGTTGGTTGAGCATCAGAAGCTTGCCTGGGATTCTCTGTCTCTCTGTCTCTGTCTCTCTCTCTGCCACCCCCTCCTGCACTTTCTCTCTCCCTCTTTCACCCAAAATAGACAATCTTAGAAACAACGTTCTGAAATCCCATTTCTCCTATCCATTACATATGAGTGTAACAAACCTCTGATTAAATGGAATAGATTTAATAAAGCTCTGTATTTAAAAATATTTCAACTAACCCTGTCCCATTAGGAAAGCAAGCATATCATTTCAGTGACATTTGCACATTTTGAAGTCTCAGTTCTTTGAGTCCTGACAACTACCTGGGGAAAATAATGTAATGGTGATAGCTATTTCCCAGTTGGTTTTGTTGTTTGTTGTTGTTGTTGTTGTGGAAGGTGAAAGACATGATCTCAAGATATGGCATAAATAACTTTGAAATGACAGAAGGAAGAATTTCCTTAACAATGAAAGGGCAATTCTCATGGAGGAGTTTCTGAGCATCTCTGCTCCTGAAAAAAGAGCTTGTACATATACTCTTTGGAAGCACAAGTTTTCCAGGGCTAATTTTATTGGGGTCCCTAAAACAATTAGGTTAGAGCAGGAGGATACATCGTTTCATATAAACCCTCATAATTTGGGTATATTTGGTAACTGGCCCTTCTTTTTCAAATCACCAACTTTAATAAAGCTTAGATAGTTATAGGATGGGAAATTTTAAAAATAAATAAAAGCTGCATCATAGTAACCTAGAGTCTGGAATGATTTAAAATATTTCCTTTGATATGAGTCCCAAATTCTATATAAAAGTAAAGTAATAATGCAGAAATAAAACATGGCGTGGCATGTCTAGAACTTTTATAACTAGCGTGACTTTGAAACTGAATGAAATGAGTAAGAGATCAAAGCTTAATGACTTCTGTTTTCTTCTCTTTTCTTTTTAAAAGGCTGTTGTTCTATAGAGAAACTAGAACAATCCATACTTCAAAACAAAATTATATATTTAGTCACTGTATAATATTGGTCATCTAATAGTGAAGATTCATAGGTACTTTAAGATAGAATTTCAGGGGCGCCTGGGTGGCTCATTTGGTTGAGCGTCCGACTTTGGCTCAGGTCATGATCTCAAGGTCTGTGAGTTCAAGCCCCGCGTCTGGCTCTGTGCTGACAGCTCAGAGCCTGGAGCCTGTTTCAGATTCTGTGTCTCCCTCTCTCTCTGACCCTTCCCCGTTTATGCTCTCTCTCTCTCTGTCTCAAAAAAATAAATAAAGGTTAAAAAAATTTTTTTGAAAGATAGAATTTCATTTATTTTTATTTTTATTGTATTTGTCAAGCTAGTTTAGAAAAAGTTGACTAGGCCCATGCTAAAAAGAAAAAAATACCCAGAATCAAGCAATTCTGAGTATAATAATAATAAAGCATATTGTTAAATAAAATGGTATAAAAGTGATGAAGTTTTGGGGTGATGGTGGGGTAGTTCAGAGCTGATGGGCAAGAAAGAATTCTTGAAGATGTCTTTGGTGCAAAGAGGTGATTTTATTAAAACATGGGGACAGGACCCATGAGCAGGAACAGCTGCACTGGGGTTTGACAGGTAATTCATTATATACCCTCAGGTTGGGAGGGGGTCAGGGATAGAGTAAGTCTCTAAGGAATTTTGGGAGCAAGGTTTCCAGGACCTGGAGGGGCTAGCTGTTACTAGGGAAACCCCATTTATTACCATTTAATAAAACCTCTGTCATGAGACCAGATGCATTTTGGGGAGCCATAAGCTTGGAGTATGATTGCCAACATATATCTTGGGGCAGTTGAGATAAAGGAAGTAGACTTATAGGATCCTCGAGGTTGGGACAATGTTAAGCCAAGATTCTCTTTTGCCCCTAGCAGTGTCATGAGGCAGCTGAGCTCCTAGAGGGAGGTCACTCTGCCGGTTTCAAGGACTTATCAATGGGCTGTAGGCAGGAAGGGAATTTAATTTTTCATTTGCCTTAGTTTCCCACATCAGCATGGCAAGCACTTAAACCCCTTTCCTTTGTTCTTGGGTAGTCAGGAGTGTCCAAGGAATATCACACAGGTCCCACCTGGGGTGTGGGTGGGGTGCTAGCTTGTGATTTGCCCCTCAGCCTGCCTCATCCTCCCTCATCAGAAGCATATTCTTCAGCGGAATCTGCTGAATCTGTAGAAAAGTATTACTACATGTTATGATAGAATGAAACATTATTAAATACCATTATTTCCCTGGGTATACAAGTTCTTTTATTTCAACATAACAGATTGTATGTTTAAGAGCAGGATTTAGCAATGGGTTATCTCAAAGAAGGCACAATAAAAAATCAAATTGATTTTGCTTTGTAAAATATTCTTGATTTTGATTTCTGTAATAAATTTATCATCAAGTATGTCTTTTCACGGGGAACATTTCTAACAAGATTGCATCATTTTGGTATGTGCAAACTGAAATACCTAATTACCCATGAAATGAGAAAGTTATGATTCTTAACTAGGCCTCTTTTCTCACCAAGACGCTTTCTCAGGTCTTCAGCAGAAATCAGTAACTTCCGTTACATCTGTAACACTGGCTATACCAGTGGCTCTCAAACTTGAGCACCTGGAGAGCATGTGAAAACACAGAAGGCAGGAGCCCTACTGCAGGAATAACTGTTTTAGTAGATGAAAGGTCAAGCCAGGTGATTTGAATATCTCACAGTTCTCCGGGGTGATGCTGATAAATAGCTTTGAGGATCATTGATTTATATACCTTGCGTGGCTTCTAGAGTCTTGTTTTTTTCTCTCTTTAGACCTGAAGGTGCCTGCCTCTGAACCTACTGGTTTGAAATTTCTTCATATTTCCATCTTTAGGATGAATGGAAATCTGAGCAGGAGGGGTACACCAATCCAGTCCTTATGAAGTCAACGGTAGGTTCATCACATTTCTAAATTTCATTGAATGGTTCCTATTTCAAAGATAACTTTAAAATTTTTAATTGATTTCAGGGGTACCAGCCTTCTTCCTTTACAGTCATCTTAGTGTCTTTTATTTTGTTTCAAGTCAGTGTTCTAGTACAACTCCTGCCTCTATTCTCTTCTCATAGATTCTGCAAGTTCTACCCAAATTTTCCAAAACACTGCTTTGCTAGGACCACTCCTTCCTGAGAGATTAAGTGAAATACCGCATAAGAATGTTTTAAAATTTTTAATGTATCATTTAAGTTGTTATTGTGCTTACATTCTTGTGATTGTTCCCAATGCCTAGAATATTTCCCAGCTATTGACCTATAAGCTTGGAAAGTAGCCTTCCCCACCCCCCCACCCCAAGTGTGCTTTCTCCTTTATCTTTCAAATCTCATAGTCATTGCTCAGATTCTCCACCACCCTCACATCCATGCCAAGGAATTTCATTTATTACTTGTTGACAGCAGAACTCAGGTTTGGGAATGTGGGTGAAGAACAAACCTCCAAATCCTAACTATGAAATTTAAGTCTCCCTACATTTTGCTTTTTGCCTTTTAAATTCTTCCCTGGTTTCTAGAGAGGCTGGGTTTGTGTTCTCTACCAGACACACTTCTAAATCATTATACATCACATTTCTGCTGCCTTAAGTTTACTCTTGAATTTTCCTTAATTTGCCTAAGTTCCACCCTTCCCTTAAAGTAGAAATTTTGTACAATTCTCTACCCTATAGACCCTGTGGGGTTTTTCTTGAGCCTCCCCAAACTCTAAAATGTCTTTGTCCACAGCTATGCTGTGATCTCCTTGCACAATCCTTCAGGATTTAGCTTTTTAAATGTTTCTTTTCTTTGCACCCAGTAGTGTGAAACTATGGACACTATGCAAGTTAAAATATCTGTGAGTGCTATCGTAGTAGATGTGCCTTTTTGAATAATGTTTGCTGATCATTTTTTAACAAGTATCTTAGGAAAATAAAACAGCAATGATGCACCATGTTATTGAAACACACAAACAAAATTTGGGGTTCTTGTATTTAAAGTTAGAGCTTAGTAATTTTGCTGTGGTAATTTTGAAATGGAAGAAGTCTAAAAGAGAATGGACAGTGCCAATATCCTTTCATCATCTCAGGAGAATAAATTAATATTAATGTGGTCTGACCATCCTGATATCGAGCTGGTAATGTATGACACAGGCATGATATGTTAGCACAAATTCCTCATGACCTTCTCAGACTAATGAAGGAATTACAAATTCTGAATATATCCCTTGAAATGTTTTGTAATACAATGAAGAGTTTCACTTGAGGTGTGCCTATGGTTTTTCCTATTCTATCTCCTCACTTTTGATTGGGGGACTCCTAATTCTATTTAAATAGCAGTTACATATCATTTTTAGTGTTTACATTCTTAAATACATATCATTAGAACACTAAAAAATACATATTTGCTTAATTTTAAACCCATAAATAAAATTTAAGATCTGAATGAACTCTGTTTTCTTTCTCAATTTTGCATCTATCCTTTTTTTTTTTTTTTCAATTTAGGCTTGACCCCTTCTGGTTTTCATTAGTATTTTCACTATAAAATTTCTCTCTTTTTGCTTATGGTAAGAATGAGGTGGTTGTTTAAATGTGGATGATTGTTTTACTACCCTTACCTCATTAAAATGTAATGAGCTACAAGAGAAGAAGTAGATGAAAGAAAAACCAGACAATGCTCTCATAGTGTATTTTGGGAGGTATCCATGTTGGCAAATGGTTTAAGTAGTTTGATTGGCTGGTCAAATTAGTTGGCCAAAGAAAGAAGCAATTTTCAGAAAGTGTTGGTTTGAATCATTTTTCTTGGTAGTCAAACCCCAATGCAAAGCTACAAAATACCAAGTCCAATCTCTATGGATGTGGCAAATTCAGTAATGTATATGATCAGTGTAACATTCAGGAATATGTGATTGGTGTGGCAGCATAACCATATTTAGGGATTTCCTTTTATATGTCAGAGGAAGTAAGAAAATGAATTGTTAGCTCTCTCATGCTCTTGTTCTCATGCTCGCTCACTCTCTCAAAAACATTCAGTATTGCGTATGAAAAGACTGAAACTTTGGAACCAACTGGCATGATCAGTCTGAATTATTGGCCTGATGTTCATTCTTCCTGAATATTGAGCATTCTGAAGGAGTATGTGCCACTCTTAATCAAAGCTCTTGGTCCCAAAGGGACTCAGAAAATGACAAAAAATGGTACAAATTTGCCTCATGACCCAGTATTTTAGAACCTCCTCTTCTCTTAAACTCAGCCATAAGCAGGAACTATATAAGATATTCCACAATTCTGCATTTCCTTAGATACAAATAGAAATACTTAAAGTTTTCATGATTGTTTGAGATGTGTTTGAAAATCTAAGTAGACTATAACATATCAGTGTGACTTGTTTAACCAACTGTGTCCTTTGAGCCCTGTCCATCCCATTCACCATGACTAACTTCTTTGCACGAGTTGGTAGGCACTGTATAAAAGAAATGTCCAACGCATGACCAGTGTTCTTGGACTCAACTCTGTAGCATCTTTTATATGTAGTTCTGACGTGTTCAGAACTAGCTTACTAGATTCACTGACACCTGCAAGGTGGTATTGGTTCAAGTTCAAACAAGGTACCAGCAAGCTCATTTCCTATATATCCTTTCTGAGTAATTTTGTAGTCTGTACCACAATGTCCAGTTTTTTCTACATGGCAGCCATACTGTCTTTTGTATAAATATAGGGAAGAAGAAAACCAGAGGAAAATGGTGGAAAGAGTACAGGAAAGAAGAAAAACAGAGGATTTTTAGGATTTTTAGGATTTTAGGATAATAGGACTCTAAGGCTTTCCTTTTGTCCTTTTGATGAATCCATTCCATTTAACTGTAAAATGAATGCATAAAATATATCGATATGATTTATTTACCTTCATATGTTATGTACTTTGTTAACCTATAAGGATAAACACACAGTAAATATTCACAATACACTTGCTTATTTTTCCAAGTGACCTTCATTAGAAGGACAAAAAAGTATTAATCTATTAGTACAGAAAATGTTTTCCAAGGGATATATCTAAAAATTTATTTAGAAAAAAAAAAAGAATAAATTGACTCATTGCCCTGGCATAAGGTTTGACTAAGTAGCTTAATCATGGGAATACATTTTCTAAACTTCCAGATCAATAAGGTACCCACGCGAATCTGATTCCTTGCTTGGGCCCATAATTCTTTACCTCCTACCTTTGTCCCTTCTCCATTTGTACTAGTCCTCAGGCTATCATGACAAAATACCATAGACTGGATAGCTTAAACAAGATACTTGTTTGTCACAGTTCTAGAGGCTAGAAGTCCAAGACGAAGATTCTGGCCCATTTGGTTTTTGGAGATGTCTCTCTTCCTGACTTGCAGAGGGCCAACTTTTCTCTGTGAACTCACATGGCTCCTTCTTGGAGTAAGTTTGGGGGAACAGAGAGAGAGAGTGCATGCACGCACAAGAGATTCCTGGTACACTTTATAAGGTCACTAATCTTATTAAATGACCTCACTTAACCTTCATTATTTCCTTAGAAGCACCATTGCTGAAATTAACCACACTGGCAATTAGGACTTCAATGTATAAATTTTGGGGGGACATAAATCTTCAGTCTGTAACAACTTTTGTATTTCCACTTTCCTAGATAATAGGTCTTCCTTTTATGCTTCCTTTTATATGACACTTTGCAGTGATATATGGTATGTTTCTTCCTTCTTTTTAGTGTTTCCACTGTTGAATTGTACCAGGCAGCAACTCACACTCCAAATGTGCAGGTGTTGCTTTAGATGGCAACTTCAATACCCCTAATATTCTAGGAGCCTAGTCTCACTTTTTTATAGAATTCTTTTTTTTTCCTATTCCTCATTTTTCTGTGGTTGGAGAGAGAGGATACGTGTATGGTTGTGGCAGGAAGAAAAATGGATGTCTCTTCACCTCCAAGATGTCCAGGTCCCAAGAACATGTGGCTATGCTACGTTAAATGGCAATAGGGAATTAAACTCCAGATTAATTAAGGTTGTATATAGTCTGACTTTTAAGTTCAACAGATTAACTGAATTTTCTGACTGGGACCAGTGTAATCACAAGATCCCTTTAAAGTAGAAGAAGGCGATAGAAGGGAAGGTCAGAGTCAGAGATATGAAAATGCTCTGCTGTGGGCATTATAGAAGGCAGAAGGGCCACAGAAGTGTAGGTGACTTCCAGAAGGTGGAAAAGGCAAGGGAAGTGATTATCCTTTAATGCCTCTAGAAGGAATGCAGCCCTGTCCAGATCTTTGTTTTAGCCTGGTGAGACTTCTTTCAGACTTCTAGATATGCAGAATAAATTACTTGGTTTTTTAAGGGGCACCTGGGTGGCGCAGTCGGTTAAGCGTCCGACTTCAGCCAGGTCACGATCTCGCGGTCCGTGAGTTCGAGCCCCGCATCAGGCTCTGGGCTGATGGCTCAGAGCCTGGAGCCTGTTTCCGATTCTGTGTCTCCCTCTCTCTCTGCCCCTCCCCCGTTCATGCTCTGTCTCTCTCTGTCCCCCCCCCCCAAAAAAAAAAAGATTAAGAATTTCTTAAAAAAAATGTTTATTCTTTAAGTTTTTGACATTTTCACATTTGCCTTGAGGTTCATTTATATTTTTATTGTTGTGTTTAATTATCATCATCATCATTATCATCATCTTGTCATTCCTATACTTACTTCTTTTTTGGAATATAGGCCTCAAAAATATAATGTGAGTCTCAATAGTTTGCAATATATTTTATGGTTAAGGATATATAGTTTCTTAGTCCAGGGGGCCACAGACCATGGCCCACTGCTTGTTTTTGTAAATAAAGCTTTATCGAAACACAGCCACATTCATTCATTTATGTATTGCCTTTGGCAGCTTTGTTGCCATAACCACACAATCAATTTGTTGTGACAAATATCTTAGGACCCAAAAGCCTAAAGTATTTACTACCTGAACCTTTACAGAAAAACCTTGCCAAACTCTGCAGTAGCCCATTATCATTTTCTCTCTCTAAAATTTATTTCCTGTGTAAATTTTTTACGCCTAAATTGGTGATTTGGTTTTGTCTTTTTGGATTCTAGGGCTTACTGTGTTTCATATTTTGATAATTCTAGGATTGCAAGGTGGTTCAGCAAAATAAAGTTTGAATTTGATAGAAAGGAATTCTTGACTCTGCTATTCAGAGGCTTTGTGAGGTTCAGATTCTCTGAACATTAGTTATTTCATCTATTACTCATTGAGTTAATGCATAGGAACTGTTTAGCATATTCCCTTTGCACATGGTTTATCTCTGTGACTTTGTAAAATTATCATTTGCTAAGAAGATCCCTGGATTATTGGCTAGTGGTTTAACAAAAGATCACAGGGAATTGAAATAAAGTTTATTACTCACAGATCCATGGTATGTCTTGAGGGGCCACATGAAGAGGTCAAGGCAGAGTACAGTCAGAGAGTATAGCAGGACCTGGGTCATAGGGCTTCATTGAGGTCTGTTGGCAGAAAGAATGCTTTGGGGTTCCCAGGCTAAGGCCAGATCGGTCAATTCATTCCAAATAGAGTTGGGTTTTGATAAGCCTCATGGGAATCCTATTTAAGGGGCATACAAAGGGAACCCTGGCAGGTGGAGGAAACTCTATCACACAGGTCACTGGAGAATCCAAACCAGGAACTTATATTTACTTTTGGCTCTGTAGGCTGTTATCTAGGTCACATGCTCTATGGAGGGGCTGTTGTCCATTCAAGACCCCTGCGGGACCCCAGCCATGCAAAATGTGGTTGAGGCAGTAATATTATAGAGTAGTTTAGTTAAACACGGTGTTTACTTTCACTATTTTGAATGATTTATTGTGTCAAAGTGAAAATAAAATGCATAATATTGTGACAAGCCTACTTTTAAAATAATAGTTTTTTTTATATATATATTTACTTTGGAATCCATGTATGTGCTTAGTATCTTCTATATTACAAACATACTAATATCTTTGGTCCTGATGTCAGTTTTATTACATGCTGTGAACTTATACAAATTAGTAATTCCTCTGAGTGTTAGTTTCCTAATTT